>NW_027475140.1:1337370-2674741 GCF_051020985.1 Nomia melanderi | reverse complement strand
AGCTTTTATATAGTTTTACACAGTTTTATATAGTTTTATTAGTTTTATATAGTTTTGTACAGTTTTATATAGTTTTATATAGTTTTATATAGTTTTATATAGTTTTATATAGTTTTATATAGTTTTATATAGTTTCATATAGTTTTATATAGTTTTATACAGTTTTATATAGTTTTATCCAGTTTTATATACTTTTATATAGTTTTATTTGTTTTGTATAGGTTTATATAGTTTTATTAGTTTGATGTAGCTTTATACAGTTTTATATAGATTTATATAGATTCATATAGTTTTATTAGTTATATATAGTTTTATATAGTTTTATATAGTTTTATGTAGTTTTATATAGTTTTATACAGTTTTATTAGTTTTATACAGTTTTATATAGTTTTTATATAGTTTTATTCGTTTTATATACTTTTACACAGTTTCATATAGTTTTACACAGTTTTATATAGTTTTATTTGTTTTATATAGTTTTACACAGTTTTATATAGTTTTATTCGTTTTATATACTTTTACACAGTTTTATATAGTTTTACACAGTTTTATACAGTTTTACATAGTTTTATATAGTTTTATATAGTTTCATTAGTTTTATACAGTTTTATACAGTTTTACATAGTTTTATATAGTTTTATATAGTTTTACATAGTTTGATATAGTTTTATATAATTTGATATTGTTTTAATAGAATTTTATACGTTTATATAGTTTTATATAGTTTTATATAGTTTTATGTAGTTTTATATAGTTTTATACAGTTTTACATAGTTTTACACAGTTTTATATAGTATTATTAGTTTTATATAGTTTTATACAGTTTTATATATTTTTATAAAGTTTCATTAGTTTTATATAGTTTTATATAACTTTATACATTTTTATATATTTTTATATAGTTTTATATTGTTCTATATAGTTTTATACAGTTTTATATAGTTTTATATAGTTTTATATAGTTTTATATAGTTTTATATAGTTTTATATAGTTTTATACAGTTTTATATAGTTTTATCCAGTTTTATATACTTTTATATAGCTTTTTTTGTTTTGTATAGGTTTATATAGTTTTATTAGTTTGATATTGCCGTTTACAGTTTTATATAGATTTATATAGATTCATATAGTTTTAGTAGTTATATATAGTTTTATATAGTTTTATATAGTTTTATATAGTTTTATGTAGTTTTATATAGTTTTATACAGTTTTATTAGTTTTATACTGTTTTATATAGTTTTTATATAGTTTTATTCGTTTTATATACTTTTAAACAGTTTTATATGGTTTTACACAGTTTTATAGAGTTTTATTAGTTTTATATAGTTTTATATAGTTTTTATATAGTTTTATTAGTTTTATATATAATTTTATACATAGTTTTATATAGTTTTATATAGTTTTACACAGTTTTATACAGTTTTGTTAGTTTTATACAGTTTTTATAGTTTTTATATAGTTCCAATAGTTTTATATAGTTTTATATAGTTTTATATAGTTTTATATAGTTTTATATAGTTTTATATATTTTTAAACAGTTTTCTATAGTTTTACACAGTTTTATATAGTTTCATTCGTTTTATACAGTTTTATACAGTTTTACATAGTTTTATATAGTTTTATATAGTTTTATATTGTTTTATATAGTTTTATATAGTTTTATATAGTTTTATATAGTTTTATATAGTTTTATATAGAGTTATATAGTTTTATATAGTTTTATATAGTTTTATATAGTTTTATACAGTTTTATATAGTTTTATATAGATTCATATAGTTTGATTAGTTTTATATAGTTTGATATAGTTCTATATAATTTTATATTGTTTTAATAGAATTTTATACGTTTATATAGTTTTATATTGTTTTATATTGTTCTATATAGTGTTATACAGTTTTATATAGTTTTATACAGTTTTATATAGTTTTTATATAGTTTTATTAGTTTTATATAGTTTTATATATTTTTATTTGTTTTGTATAGTTTTATACAGTTTTATATAGTTTTTATATAGTTTTTATTAGTTTTATATAGTTTTATATATTTTTATTTGTTTGTATAGTTTTATATAGCTTTATTAGTTTGATATAGCCTTATACAGTTTTATATAGATTTATATAGATTCATATAGTTTTATTAGTTTTATATAGTTTTATTGGTTTTATATAGTTTTATACAGTTTTACATAGTTTTATAAGGTTTTATATAGCTTTATACAGTTTTATATAGTTTTTATATAGTTTTATCAGTTTTATATACTTTTAAACAGTTTTATATAGTTTCACACAGTTTTATATAGTTTTATTAGTTTTATATAGTTTTATACAGTTTTATATGGTTTTATATAGTTTTATACAGTTTTATATAGTTTTATATAGTTTCATGTAGTTTTATACAGTTTTATATAATTTTTATATAGTTTTATTAGTTTTATATAGTTTTATATAGTTTTATATAGTTTTATATAGTTTTACAGAGTTTTATATAGTTTTATTAGTTTTATATAGTTTTATACAGTTTTATATAGTTTTATATAGTTTTACACAGTTTTATATAGTTTTATTAGTTTTATATAGTTTTATACAGTTTTATATAGTTTTATATAGTTTTATATAGTTTTATATAGTTTTATACAGTTTTATATAGTTTTTATATAGTTTTATTAGTTTTATATTGTTTTATATAGTTTTATTTGTTTTGAATAGTTTTATATAGCTTTATTAGTTTGATATAGCCTTATACAGTTTTATATAGATTTATATAGATTCATATAGTTTTATTAGTTTTAGATAGTTTTATTGGTTTCATATAGTTTTATACAGTTTTACATAGTTTTATAAGGTTTTATATAGCTTTATATAGTTTTATATAGTTTTTACACAGTTTTATATGGTTTTATGTAGTTTTATACAGTTTTATATAGTTTTATATAGTTTTATTAGTTTTATATAGTTTTATACAGTTTTATATAGTTTTATATAGTTTTATACAGTTCTATATAGTTTTATACAGAATTATATACTTTTATATACTTATATTTGTTTTGTATAGTTTTATATAGTTTTATTAGTTTGATATAGCCTTATACAGTTTTATATAGATATATATAGATTCATATAGTTTTATAAGTTTTATATAGTTTTATATAGTTTTATATAGTTTTATGTAGTTTTATATAGTTTTATACAGTTTTATATAGTTTTTATATAGTTTTATTAGTTTTATATAGTTTTATATATTTTTATTTGTTTGTATAGTTTTATATAGCTTTATTAGTTTGATATAGCCTTATACAGTTTTATATAGATTTATATAGATTCATATAGTTTTATTAGTTTTATATAGTTTTATTGGTTTTATATAGTTTTATACAGTTTTACATAGTTTTATAAGGTTTTATATAGCTTTATACAGTTTTATATAGTTTTTATATAGTTTTATCAGTTTTATATACTTTTAAACAGTTTTATATAGTTTCACACAGTTTTATATAGTTTCACACAGTTTTATATAGTTTTATATACTTTTAAACAGTTTTATATAGTTTTACATAGTTTCATTAGTTTTATATAGTTTTATGTAGCTTTATACAGTTTTATATAGTTTTACCCAGTTTTATATAGTTTTATAAGTTATATATAGTTTTATGCAGTTTTATATAGTTTTATACAGATTTATATACTTTTATATAGTTTTATTTGTTTTGTATAGTTTTATATGGCTTTATTAGTTTGATATAGCCTTATACAGTTTTATATAGATTTATATAGATTCATATAGTTTTATTAGTTTTATATAGTTTTATATAGTTTTATTAGTTTTATATAGTTTTATATAGTTTTATACAGTTTTATGTAGTTTTATATAGTTTTATACAGTTTTATTAGTTTTATACAGTTTTATATAGTTTTTATATAGTTTTATTAGTTTTATATACTTTTAAACAGTTTTATATAGTTTTACACAGTTTTATATAGTTTTATTAGTTTTATATAGTTTTATACAGTTTTATATAGTTTTATATAGTTTTATATAGTTTTATATAGTTTTATACGGATTTATGTACTTTTATATAGTTTTATTTGTTTTGTATAGTTTAATATAGCTCTATTAGATTGATATAGCCTTATACAGTTTTATATAGATTTATATAGATTCATATAGTTTTATTAGTTTTATATAGTTTTATATAGTTTTATATAGTTTTATATAGTTTTATATAGTTTTATATAGTTTTATATAGTTTTATATAGTTTTATATAGTTTTATATAGTTTTATTAGTTTTTATATAGTTTTATATAGTTTTATACAGTTTTATGTAGTTTCATATAGTTTTATACAGTTTTATTAGTTTTATACAGTTTTATATAGTTTTTATATAGTTTTATTAGTTTTATATAGTTTTACACAGTTTTATATAGTTTTATTAGTTTTATATAGTTTTATACAGTTTTATATAGTTTTATATAGTTTTATATAGTTTTATATACTTTTATATAGTTTTATACGGATTTATGTACTTTTATATAGTTTTATTTGTTTTGTATAGTTTTATATAGCTTTATTAGTTTAATACAGCCTTATACAGTTTTATATAGATTTATTTAGATCCATATAGTTTTATTAGTTTTATATAGTTTTATATATTTCTATATAGTTTTATGTAGCTTTATACAGTTATATTTGTTTTATACAGTTTTATATAGTTTTTATATAGTTTTATTAGTTTTATATAGTTTTATATAGATTCATATAGTTTTATTAGTTTTATATAGTTTTATATAGTTTTATATAGTTTTATATAGTTTTATATAGTTTTACATAGTTTTATATAGTTTTATATAGTTTTATTGGTTTTGTATAGTATTATATAGTTTTATTAGTTTGATATAGCCTTATACGTTCTTATATATTTTTATATAGATTCCTATAGTTTTATACAGTTTTATTAGTTTTATACAGTTTTATATAGTTTTTATATAGTTTTATTAGTTTTATATATAGTTCTATATAGTTTCATATCGTTTTTTATAGTATTGTAAAGTTTTATATAGTTTTATATAGTTTTATATAGTTTTATATAGTTTTATATAGTTTTATATAGTTTTATATAGTTTTATATAGTTTTATATAGTTTTACACAGTTTTATATAGTTTTATAAGTTATATATAGTTTTATACAGTTTTATATAGTTTTATACAGATTTATATACTTTTATATAGTTTTATTTGTTTTGTATAGTTTAATATAGCTCTATTAGATTGATATAGCCGTATACAGTTTTATATAGTTTTATATAGATTCATATAGTTTTATTAGTTTTATATAGTTTTATATAGTTTTATATAGTTTTATATAGTTTTATATAGTTTTATATAGTTTTATATAGTTTTATTTGTTTTGTATAGTATTATATAGTTTTATTAGTTTGATATAGCCTTATACGTTCTTATATATTTTTATATAGATTCATATAGTTTTATACAGTTTTATTAGTTTTATACAGTTTTATATAGTTTTTATATAGTATTATTAGTTTTATATATAGTTTTATACAGTTTTATACAGTTTTATGTAGTTTTATATAGTTTTATACAGTTTTATTAGTTTTATACAGTTTTATATAGTTTTTATATAGTTTTATATAGTTTTACATACTTTAATATATATTTATATAGTTTTATATTGTTTTAAATAGTTTTATATATTTTTATATAGTTTTATATAGTTTTATATAGTTTTATATAGTTTTACACGGTTTTATATAGTTTTATTAGTTTTATATAGTTTTATACAGTTTTATATAGTTTTATACAGATTTATATACTTTTATATAGTTTTAATTGTTTTGTATAGTTTTATATAGTTTTATTAGTTTGATATGGCCTTATACAGTTTTATATAGATTTATATAGATTCATATAGTTTTATTAGTTTTATATAGTTTCATATAGTTTTATATAGTTTTATATAGTTTTATATAGTTTTATATAGTTTTATATAGTTTTATATAGTTTTATTAGTTTTATATAGTTTTATATAGTTTTATATAGTTTTATATAGTTTTATATAGTTTTATATAGTTTTATATAGTTTTACACAGTTTTATATAGTTTTATAAGTTATATATAGTTTTATACAGTTTTATATAGTTTTATACAGATTTATATACTTTTATATAGTTTTATTTGTTTTGTATAGTTTAATATAGCTCTATTAGATTGATATAGCCGTATACAGTTTTATATAGTTTTATATAGATTCATATAGTTTTATTAGTTTTATATAGTTTTATATAGTTTTATATAGTTTTATATAGTTTTATATAGTTTTATATAGTTTTATATAGTTTTATATAGTTTTATATAGTTTTATATAGTTTTATATAGTTTTATATAGTTTTATTTGTTTTGTATAGTATTATATAGTTTTATTAGTTTGATATAGCCTTATACGTTCTTATATATTTTTATATAGATTCATATAGTTTTATACAGTTTTATTAGTTTTATACAGTTTTATATAGTTTTTATATAGTATTATTAGTTTTATATATAGTTTTATACAGTTTTATACAGTTTTATGTAGTTTTATATAGTTTTATACAGTTTTATTAGTTTTATACAGTTTTATATAGTTTTTATATAGTTTTATATAGTTTTACATACTTTAATATATATTTATATAGTTTTATATTGTTTTAAATAGTTTTATATATTTTTATATAGTTTTATATAGTTTTATATAGTTTTATATAGTTTTACACGGTTTTATATAGTTTTATTAGTTTTATATAGTTTTATACAGTTTTATATAGTTTTATACAGATTTATATACTTTTATATAGTTTTAATTGTTTTGTATAGTTTTATATAGTTTTATTAGTTTGATATGGCCTTATACAGTTTTATATAGATTTATATAGATTCATATAGTTTTATTAGTTTTATATAGTTTCATATAGTTTTATATAGTTTTATATAGTTTTATATAGTTTTATATAGTTTTATATAGTTTTATATAGTTTTATTAGTTTTATATAGTTTTATATAGTTTTATACAGTTTTATGTAGTTTTATATAGTTTTATACAGTTTTATTAGTTTTATACAGTTTTATATAGTTTTTATATAGTTTTATTAGTTTTATATACTTTTAAACAGTTTTATATTGTTTTACACAGTTTTATATAGATTTATATAGATTCATATAGTTTTATTAGTTTTATATAGTTTTATACAGTTTTATATAGTTTTATATAGTTTCATAAAGTTTTATATAGTTTTATATAGTTTTATATAGTTTTATATAGTTTTATATAGTTTCATATAGTTTTATATAGTTTTACATACTTTAATATATATTTATATAGTTTTATATAGTTTTAAATAGTTTTATATATTTTTATATAGTTTTATATAGTTTTATATAGTTTTATATAGTTTTATATAGTTTTATATAGTCTTATTAGTTTCATATAGTTTTGTATAGTCTTATATAATTTTATATAGTTTTCCTTGGATTTATATAGTTTTGTATAGTTTATTATAGTTTTATATAGTTTTGTATAGTTTTGTATAGTTTTGTATAGTTTCATATAGTTTTATTAGTTTTATATAGTTTTATATAGTTTTATATAGTTTTATATAGTTTTATACAGTTTTATTAGGTTTATACAGTTTTATATAATTTTTAGATAGTTTTATTAGTTTTATATATAGTTTTATATAGTTTTATATAGTTTTATATAGTTTAACACAGATTTATACAGTTTTATTAGTTTTATACAGTTTAATATAGTTTTTATATAGTTGTATTAGTTTTATATAGTTTTATTTAGTTTTATATAGTTTTATATAGTTATACACAGTTTTATATAGTTTTATTAGTTTTATATAGTTTTATTCAGTTTTATATAGTTTTATATAGTTTTATATAGTTTTATATAGTTTTATATCGTTTTATACAGTTTTACACGGTTTTATATAGTTTTATTAGTTTTATATAGTTTTATACAGCTTTATATAGTTTTATACAGTTTTATATACTTTTACATAGTTTTATTTGTTTTGTATATTTTTATATAGTTTTATTAGTTTGATATGGCCTTATACAGTTTTATTTATTTTTATATAGATTCATATAGTTCTATTAGTTTTATATAGTTTTATACAGTTTTATATAGTTTTATATAGTTTTATATAGTTTTATATAGTTTTATATCGTTTTATACAGTTTTACACGGTTTTATATAGTTTTATTAGTTTTATATAGTTTTATTCAGTTTTATATAGTTTTATATAGTTTTATATAGTTATATAGAGTTTTATAAAGTTTTATATAGTTTTGTTAGTTTTATATATTTTTATATAGTTTTATATAGTTTTATATAGTTTTCTTAGTTTTATATAGTTTTATAGAGTTTTATATAGTTTTATATAGTTTTATTAGTTTTATATAGTTTCATAAAGTTTTCTTAGTTTGATATAGTTTTATTTAGTTTTATTTAGTTTTATATAGTTTTATATAGATTTATGTAGTTTTACATACTTGTATAGAGCTTTATATAGATTTATATCGTTTTATATAGTTTCATAGTGTTTTATAAAGTTTTATATAGTTTTATATAGTTTTATATAGTTTTAAACATTTTTATGTAGTTTTATAGAGTTTTATATAGTTTGGTATAGTTTTATATAGTTTTATAGAGTTTTATATAGTTTTATTAGTTTTATATAGTTTTCTGTAGTTTTACATAGTTTTATAGAGCTTTATATAGTTTTATATAGTTTTATATTGTTTTATGTAGTTTTATAGAGTTTTATATAGTTTTATATAGTTTTATATAGCTTTATATAGTTTCATATAGTTTTATATGGTTTTATATAGTTTCATTAGTTTTAAATAGTTTTATATAGTTTTATTAGTTTTATATAGTTTTATGTACTTTTACATAGTTTTATAGAGCTTTATATAGTTTTATATAGTTTTATATAGTTTTATAGAGTTTAATAAAGCTTTATATAGTTTTGTTAGTTTTAAATATTTTTATATAGTTTTATATAGTTTTCTTAGTTTTATATAGTTTTATATAGTTTTATATAGTTTTATATAGTTATATATAGTTTTATATAGTTTTTATAGTTTTATATAGTGTTATATAGTTTTATATAGTTTTATTAGTTTTAAATCGTTTTATATAATTTTATATAGATTTATATAGTTTTATTAGTTTTACTAGTTTTATTAGTTTTATATAGTTTTATTAGTTTTATATAGATTTATGTAGTTTTATATAGTTTTATACAGCTTTATATAGTTTTATATAGTTTTATATAGTTTTATAGAGTTTTATAAAGTTTTATATAGTTTTGTTAGTTTTATATATTTTTATATAGTTTTATATAGTTTTATATAGTTTTATATAGTTTTCCTAGTTTTATATAGTTTTATATAGTTTTATATAGTTTTAATAGTTTTATATTGTTTTATATAGTTTTATATAGTTTTATATAGTTTTATTAGTTTTAAATCGTTT
This sequence comes from Nomia melanderi, assembly GCF_051020985.1. Lineage (NCBI taxonomy): Eukaryota > Metazoa > Arthropoda > Insecta > Hymenoptera > Halictidae > Nomia > Nomia melanderi. The sequence goes on along the minus strand of NW_027475140.1, from coordinate 2,665,200 downwards.
TATATAATTTAATATAGATTTATATAGTTTTATTAGTTTTATTAGTTAATTATAGTTTTATTAGTTTTATATGGATTTATGTAGTTTTATATAGTTTTATAGAGCTTTATATAGTTTTATTAGTTTTATATGGATTTATGTAGTTTTATATAGTTTTATAGAGCTTTATATAGTTTTATATAGTTTTATATAGATTTATAGAGTTTTATAAAGTTTTATATAGTTTTGTTAGTTTTATATATTTTTATATAGTTTTATATAGTTTTATATAGTTTTATATAGTTTTATACAGTTTTAAATAGTTTTATATTGTCCTATATAGTTTTACATAGTTTTACATATTTTTACCGAGTTTTATTAGTTTTATATATGTTTTATAAAGTTTTATATACTTATATATATTTTTATATATTTTTATATAGTTTTATATAGTTTTATATAGTTTTATTTAGTTTTATATAGTTTCTTTATGTTTTATATAGTTTCATATCGTTTTACAATGTTTTGTATTGTTTTATTAGTTTCATATAGTTTTATATATTTCTATATAGTTTCATATAGTTTAATTAATTTTATGTAGTTTTATATAGTACTATATAGTATTATACAGTTTTATATAGTATTATATGGTTTCGTATAGTTTTATATAGTTTTAGATAGTTTTATATAGTTTTATATAGTTTTATATAGTTTTATATAGTTTTATATAGTATTATAAAGTTTTATATAGTATTATATGGTTTTATATAGTTTTATATAGTTTTATATAGTTTTATATAGTTTTATACAGTTTTATATAGTTTTATATAGTTTTATATAGTTTTATATAGTTTTATATACTTTTATATAGTTTTATATAGTTTTAAATAGTTTTATATAGTTTTATACAGTTTCATATAGTTTTATATAGTTTCATATCGTTTTACAATCTTTTGTATTGTTTTATTAGTTTCATATTGTTTTATATAGTTCTATATAGTTTCATATAGTTTAATTAGTTTTATGTAGTATTATATACTATTATATGTTTTTATACAGTTTTATATAGTATTATATGGTTTCATATACTTTTATATAGTTTTATATAGTTTTATATAGATTCATATAGTTTTATATAGTTTTATTAGTTTTACATAGTTTTATATAGTTTCATATAGTATAATATAGTTTGATATAGTTTTATTAGTTTTATATATTTTTATATAGTTTTATATAGTTTTATATAGTTTTATATAGTTTTATATAGTTTTATATAGTTTTATATAGTTTTATGTAGTTTTATATAGTTTCGTATAGTTTTATATAGTTTCATATCGTTTTACAATCTTTTGTATTGCTTTATTTGTTTCATATAGTTTTATATAGTTCTATATAATTTTATATAGTTTTATATTGCATTATATAGTTTTGTATAGTTTTTTACAGTTTTATATAGTTTTGTATAGTTTTATATAGTTTTATGTAGTTTTATATTGCGTTATGTGGTTCTATATAGTTTTGTATAGTTTTATATAGTTTTATAGTTTTATATAGTTTTATATAGTTTTATATAGTTTTCTATATTTTTATATAGTTTGATATAGTTTTACACAGTTTTATTTAGTCCTATTAGTTTTGTATATTTGTATTACTTTTGTATAGTTTTATATAATTTTATATAGTAAGAAAGCCCTGGCGCCTAAGTGAGTTATGCAGGCAAGATCTCGGAGCATCAGCGGCAGAGAAAACCACCGTCTCATGTGGCCGGACACTCAGGGTCAGGGAAAAATCCAATATATATCTGGTGATATCTCGGATGCTATTAGAGATAGCGCAATAAACCAAAGTGAATTATCTGCAGGAGGCCCTGGCGCATGAATCTGTGCAGAGGGAACGACCTCGGACCACCAGGGGCCGAGAAAACCACCGTGTCATGGGGCCGGATACTCAGGTTCAGGGGAAAATCCAATATATATCTGGTGATACCTCGGGTGCTATTAGAGATAGCGCAATATACCAAAGTGAATTATCTGCAGGAGGCCCTGGCGCATGAATCTGTGCAGCGGGAACGACCTCGGACCACCAGGGGCCGAGAAAACCACAGTCTCATGGGGCCGGACACTCAGGGTCAGGGAAAAATCCAATATATATCTGGTGATATCTCGTGTGCTATTAGAGATAGCGCCATAAACCAAAGTGAATTATCTGCAGGAGGTCCTGGTGCATGAATCTGTGCAGCGGGAACGACCTCGGACCACCAGGGGCCGAGAAAACCACCGTCTCATGGGGCCGGACACTCAGGGTCAGGGGAAAATCCAATATATCTGGTGATATCTCGGGTGCTATTAGAGACAGCGCAATAAACCAAAGTGAATTATCTGCAGGAGGCCCTGTCGCATGCATGAGTGCAGCGGGAACGACCTCGGACCACCAGGGGCCGAGAAAACCACCGTCTCATGTGGCCGGACACTCAGGGTCAGTGAAAAATCCAATATATATCTGGTGATATCTCGGATGCTATTAGAGATAGCGCAATAAACCAAAGTGAATTATCTGCAGGAGGCCCTGGCGCATGAATCTGTGCAGAGGGAACGACCTCGGACCACCAGGGGCCGAGAAAACCACCGTTTCATGGGGCCGGAAACTCAGGGTCAGGGAAAAATCCAATATATATCTGGTGATATCTCGGGTGCTATTAGAGATAGCGCAATAAACCAAAGTGAATTATCTGCAGGAGGCCCTGTCGCATGCATCTGTGCAGCGGGAACGACCTCGGACCACCAGGGGCCGAGAAAACCACCGTCTCATGGGGCCGGACACTCAGGGTCATGGAAAAATCCAATATATATCTGGTGATATCTCTGGTGCTATTACAGATAGCATAATAAATCAAAGTGCATTGTTTGCAGGAGGCCCTGGCGCATGAATCTGTGCAGCGGGAACGACCTCGGACCACCAGGGGCCGACAAAACCACCGTCTCATGGGGCCGGACACTCAGGGTCAAGGGAAAATCCAATATATCTGGTGATATCTCGGGTGCTATTAGAGACAGCGCCATAAACCAAAGTGAATTATCTGCAGGAGGCCCTGGCGCATGCATCTGTGCAGCTGGAACGACCTCGGACCACCAGGGGCCGAGACAACCAACGTCTCATGGGGCCGGACACTCAGGTTCATGGAAAAATCCAATATATATGTGGTGATATCTCGGGTGCTATTACAGATAGCGCAATAAATCAACGTGTATTGTCTGTAGGATGCCCTGGCGCATGAATCTGTGCAGCGGGAACGACCTCGGAACATCAGGGGCCGAGAAAACCACAGTCTCATGGGGCCGGACACTCCGGGTCAGGGGAAAATCCAGTATATATCAGGTGATATCTCGGGTATTATTAGAGATACCGCAATAAACCAAAGTGAATTATCTGCAGGAGGCCCTGGCGCATGAATCTGTGCAGCGGGAACGACCTCGGACCACCAGGGGCCGAGAAAACCACGGTCCCATGGGGCCGGACACTCAGGGTCAGGGAAAAATCCAATATATATCTGGTGATATCTCGGGTGTTATTAGAGATAGCGCAATAAATCAAGGTGCATTGTCTGTAGGATGCCCTGGCGCATGAATCTGTGCAGCGGGAACGACCTCGGACCATTAGGGGCCGAGAAAACCACCGTCTCATGGGGCCGGACACTCAGGGTCAGGGAAAAATCAAATATATATCTGGTGATATCTCGGGTGCTATTAGAGATAGCGCAATAAACCAAAGTGAATTATCTGCAGGAGGCCCTGGCGCATGAAGCTGTGCAGCGGGAACGACCTCGGACCACAAGGGGCCGTGAAAACCACCGTCTCATGGGGCCGGAAACTCAGGGTCAGGGAAAAATCCAATATATATCTGGTGATATCTTGGGTGCTATTACAGATAGCTCAATAAATCAAAGTGCATTGTCTGTAGGAGGCCCTGCCGCATGAATCTGGGCAGCGGGAACGACCTCGGACCACCAGGGGCCGAGAAAACCACAGTCTCATGGGGCCGGACACTGAGGGTCAGGGAAAAATCCAATATATATCTGGTGATATCTCGGGTGCTATTACAGATAGCGCAATAAATCAAAGTGCATTGTCTGTAGGAGGCCCTGCCGCATGAATCTGTGCAGCGGGAACGACCTCGGACCACCAGGGGCCGAGAAAACCACAGGCTCATGGGGCCGGACACTCAGGGTCAGGGAAAAATCCAATATATATCTGGCGATATCTCGGGTGCTATTACAGATAGCGCAATAAATCAAAGTGCATTGTCTGAAGGAGGCCCTGGCGCATGAATCTGTGCAGCGGGAACGACCTCGGACCACCAGGGGCCGAGAAAACCACCGTGTCATGGGGCCGGACACTCAGGTTCAGGGGAAAATCCAATATATATCTGGTGATACCTCGGGTGCTATTAGAGATAGCGCAATATACCAAAGTGAATTATCTGCAGGAGGCCCTGGCGCATGAATCTGTGCAGCGGGAACGACCTCGGACCACCAGGGGCCGAGAAAACCACCGTCTCATGGGGCCGGACACTCAGGGTCAGGGAAAAATCCAATATATATCTGGTGATATCTCGTGTGCTATTAGAGATAGCGCCATAAACCAAAGTGAATTATCTGCAGGAGGTCCTGGCGCATGAATCTGTGCAGCGGGAACGACCTCGGACCACCAGGGGCCGAGAAAACCACCGTCTCATGGGGCCGGACACTCAGGGTCAGGGGAAAATCCAATATATCTGGTGATATCTCGGGTGCTATTAGAGACAGCGCAATAAACCAAAGTGAATTATCTGCAGGAGGCCCTGTCGCATGCATGTGTGCAGCGGGAACGACCTCGGACCACCAGGGGCCGAGAAAACCACCGTCTCATGGGGCCGGACACTCAGGGTCAGGGAAAAATCCAATATATATCTGGTGATATCTCGGATGCTATTAGAGATAGCGCAATAAACCAAAGTGAATTATCTGCAGGAGGCCCTGGCGCATGAATCTGTGCAGAGGGAACGACCTCGGACCACCAGGGGCCGAGAAAACCACCGTTTCATGGGGCCGGAATCTCAGGGTCAGGGAACAATCCAATATATATCTGGTGATATCTCGGGTGCTATTAGAGATAGCGCAATAAACCAAAGTGAATTATCTGCAGGAGGCCCTGTCGCATGCATCTGTGCAGCGGGAACGACCTCGGACCACCAGGGGCCGAGAAAACCACCGTCTCATGGGGCCGGACACTCAGGGTCATGAAAAAATCCAATATATATCTGGTGATATCTCGGGTGCTATTACAGATAGCATAATAAATCAAAGTGCATTGTTTGCAGGAGGCCCTGGCGCATGAATCTGTGCAGCGGGAACGACCTCGGACCACCAGGGGCCGACAAAACCACCGTCTCAAGGGGCCGGACACTCAGGGTCAAGGGAAAATCCAATATATCTGGTGATATCTCGGGTGCTATTAGAGACAGCGCCATAAACCAAAGTGAATTATCTGCAGGAGGCCCTGGCGCATGCATCTGTGCAGCTGGAACGACCTCGGACCACCAGGGGCCGAGACAACCACCGTCTCATGGGGCCGGACACTCAGGTTCATGGAAAAAACCAATATATATGTGGCGATATCTCGGGTGCTATTACAGATAGCGCAATAAATCAACGTGCATTGTCTGTAGGATGCCCTGGCGCATGAATCTGTGCAGCGGGAACGACCTCGGAACATCAGGGGCCGAGAAAACCACAGTCTCATGGGGCCGGACACTCCGGGTCAGGGGAAAATCCAGTATATATCAGGTGATATCTCGGGTATTATTAGAGATACCGCAATAAACCAAAGTGAATTATCTGCAGGAGGCCCTGGCGCATGAATCTGTGCAGCGGGAACGACCTCGGACCACCAGGGGCCGAGAAAACCACCGTCTCATGGGGCCGGACACTCAGGGTCAGGGAAAAATCCAATATATATCTGGTGATATCTTGGGTGCTATTACAGATAGCTCAATAAATCAAAGTGCATTGTCTGTAGGAGGCCCTGCCGCATGAATCTGGGCAGCGGGAACGACCTCGGACCACCAGGGGCCGAGAAAACCACAGTCTCATGGGGCCGGACACTCAGGGTCAGGGAAAAATCCAATATATATCTGGTGATATCTCGGGTGCTATTACAGATAGCGCAATAAATCAAAGTGCATTGTCTGTAGGAGGCCCTGCCGCATGAATCTGTGCAGCGGGAACGACCTCGGACCACCAGGGGCCGAGAAAACCACAGTCTCATGGGGCCGGACACTCAGGGTCAGGGAAAAATCCAATATATATCTGGTGATATCTCGGGTGCTATTACAGATAGCGCAATAAATCAAAGTGCATTGTCTGTAGGAGGCCCTGCCGCATGAATCTGTGCAGCGGGAACGACCTCGGGCCACCAGGAGCCGAGAAAACCACCGTCTCATGGGGCCGGACACTCAGGGTCAGGGGAAAATCCAATATATGTCTGGTGATATCTCGGGTGCTATTAGAGATAGCGCAATAGAGCAAAGTGAATTATATGCAGGAGGCCCTGGGGCATGAATCCGTGCAGCGGGAACGACCTCGGACCACCAGGGGCCGAGAAAACCACCGTCTCATGGGGCCGGACACTCAGGGTCGGGGAAAAATCCAATATATATCTGGTGATATCTCGAGTGCTATTAGAGATACCGCAATAAAGCAAAGTGAATTATCTGCAGGAGGCCCTGGCGCATGAATGTGTGCAGCGGGAACGATATCGGACCACCAGGAGCCGAGAAAACCACCGTCTCATGGGGCCGGACACTCAGGGTCGGGGAAAAGTGCAATATATATCTGGTGATATCTCGAGTGCTATTAGAGATAACGCAAAAAACCAAAGTGAATTAACTGCAGGAGGCCCTGGCGCATGAATGTGTGCAGCGGGAACGACCTCGGACAACCAGGAGCCGCGAAAACCACCGTCTCATGGGGCCGGACGCACAGGGTCAGGGAAAAATCCAATATATATCTGGTGATATCTCGGGTGCTATTACAGATAGCGCAATAAATCAAAGTGCATTGTCTGTAGGAGGCCCTGCCGCATCAAGCTGGGCAGCGGGAACGACCTCGGACCACCAGGGGCCGAGAAAACCACAGTCTCATGGGGCCGGACAGTCAGGGTCAGGGGAAAATCCAATATATGTCTGGTGATATCTCGGGTGCTATTAGAGATAGCGCAATAGAGCAAAGTGAATTATCTGCAGGAGGCCCTGGGGCATGAATCCGTGCAGCGGGAACGACCTCGGGCCACCAGGGGCCGAGAAAACCACCGTCTCATGGGGCCGGACACTCAGGGTCGGGGAAAAATCCAATATATATCTGGTGATATCTCGAGTGCTATTAGAGATAGCGCAATAAACCAAAGTGAATTATCTGCAGGAGGCACTGTCGCATGCATGTGTGCAGCGGGAACGACCTCGGACCACCAGGGGCCGAGAAAACCCCCGTCTCATGGGGCCGGACACTCAGGGTCGGGGAAAAATCCAATATATATCTGGTGATATCTCGGGTGCTATTAGAGATAGCGCAATAAACCAAAGTGAATTATCTGCAGGAGGCCCCGGCGCATGATTCTGTGCAGCGGGAGCGATTTCGGACCACTAGGGGCCGAGAAAACCACCGTCTCATGGGGCCGGACACTCAGGGTCGGGGAAAAATCCAATATATATCTGGCGATATCTCGGGTGCTATTACAGATAGCACAATAAATCAAAGTGCAATGCCTGTAGGAGGCCCTGGCGCATGAATCTGGGCAGCGGGAACGACCTCGGACAACCAGGGGCCGAGAAAACCACCGTCTCATGGGGCCGGACACTCAGGGTCAGGGAAAAATCCAATATATATCTGGTGATATCTCGGGTGCTATTACAGATAGCGCAACAAATCAAAGTGCATTGTCTGTAGGAGGCCCTAGCGCATGCATCTGGGCAGCGGGAACTACCTCGGGCCACCAGGGGCCGAGAAAACCACCGTCTCATGGGGCCGGACACTCAGGGTCAGGGGAAAATCCAATATATATCTGGTGATATCTTGAGTGCTATTAGAGATAGCGCAATAAACCAAAGTGAATTATCTGCAGGAGGCCCTGGCGCATGAATGTGTGCAGAGGGAACGACCTCGGACCACCAGGAGCCGAGAAAACCACCGTCTCATGGGGCCGGACACTCAGGGTCAGGGAAAAATCCAATATATATCTGGTGATATCTCGGGTGCTATTACAGATAGCGCAACAAATCAAAGTGCAATGTCTGTAGGAGGCCCTAGCGCATGCATCTGGGCAGCCGGAACGACCTCGGGCCACCAGGGGCCGAGAAAACCACCGTCTCATGGAGCCGGACACTCAGGGTCAGGGGAAAATCCAATATATATCTGGTGATATCTTGAGTGCTATTAGAGATAGCGCAATCAACCAAAGTGAATTATCTGCAGGAGGCCCTGGCGCATGAATCTATGCAGCGGGAACGACCTCGGACCACCAGGGGCCGAGAAAACCACAGTCTCATGGGGCCGGACACTCAGGGCCAGGGGAAAATCCAATATATATCTGGTGATATCTTGAGTGCTATTAGAGATAGCGCAATAAACCAAAGTGAATTATCTGCAGGAGGCCCTGGCGCATGAATGTGTGCAGCGGGAACGACCTCGGACCACCAGGAGCCGAGAAAACCACCGTCTCATGGGGCCGGACACTCAGGGTCAGGGAAAAATCCAATATATATCTGGTGATATCTAGGGTGCTATTACAGATAGCGCAACAAATCAAAGTGCATTGTCTGTAGGAGGCCCTGGCGCATGAATCTGTAAAGCGGCAACGACCTCGGACCACCAGGGGCCGAGAAAACCACCGACACATGGGGCCGGACACTCAGGGTCAGGGAAAAATCCAATATATATCTGGTGATATCTCGAGTGCTATTTGAGATAGCGCAATAAACCAATGTGAATTATCTGCAGGAGGCCCTGGCGCATGAATGTGTGCAGCGGGAACGACCTCGGACCACCAGGAGCCGAGAAAACCACCGTCTCATGGGGCCGGACACTCAGGGCCGGGGAAAAGTCCAATATATGTCTGGTGATATCTCGGGTGCTATTAGAGATGGCGCAATAAAGCAAAGTGAATTATCTGCAGGAGGCCCTGCCGCATCAATCTGGGCAGCGGGAACGACCTCGGACCACCAGGGTCCGAGAAAACCACAGTCTCATGGGGCCGGACACTCAGGGTCAGGGGAAAATCCAATATATGTCTGGTGATATCTCGGGTGCTATTAGAGATAGCGCAATAAAGCAAAGTGAATTATCTGCAGGAGGCCCTGGCGCATGAATCTGTGCAGCGGGAACGACCTCGGACCACCAGGGGCCGAGAAAACCACCGTCTCATGGGTCCGGACACTCAGGGTCAGGGGAAAATCCAATATATGTCTGGTGATATCTCGGGTGCTATTAGAGATAGCGCAATAAAGCAAAGTGAATTATCTGCAGGAGGCCCTGGCGCATGAATCTGTGCAGCGGGAACGACCTCGGACCACCAGGGGCCGAGAAAACCACCGTCTCATGGGGCCGGACACTCAGGGTCGGGGAAAAATTCAATATATATCTGGTGATATCTCGGGTGCTATTAGAGATAGCGCAATAAACCAAAGTGAATTATCTGCAGGAGGCCCTGGCGCATGAATCTGTGCAGCGGGAACGACCTCGGATCACCAGGGGCCGAGAAAACCACCGTCTCATGGGGCCGGACCCTCGGGGTCAAGGGAAAATCCAATATATATCTGGGGATATCTCGGGTGCTATTAGAAATAGCGCAATAAACCAAAGTGAATTATCTGCAGGAGGCGCTGGCGTATGCATCTGTGCAGCGGGAACGACCTCGGACCACCAGGGGCCGAGGAAACCACCGTCTCATGGGGCCGGACACTCAGGGTCAGGGTAAAATCAAATATATATCTGTTGATATCTCGGGTGCTATTAGAGATAGCGCAATAAATCAGAGTGCATTGTCCGCAGGAGGCCCTTGCGCATGAATCTGTGCAGCGGGAACGACCTCGGACCACCAGGTGCCGAGAAAACTACCGTCTCAAGGGGCCGGACGCTCAGGGTCAGGGAAAAATCCAATATATATCTGGTGATATCTCGGGTGCTATTACAGATAGAGCAATGAATCAAACTGCATTGTCTGTAGGAGGCCCTGGCGCATGAATCTGTGCAGCGGGAACGACCTCGGACCACCAGGGGCCGAGAAAACCACCGTCTCATGGGGCCGGACTGTCAGGGTCAGGGAAAAATCAATTATATATCTGGTGATATCTCGGGTGCTATTAGAGATAGCGCGATAAACCAAAGTGAATTATCTGCAGGAGGCCCTGGCGCATGAATCTGTGCAGCGGGAACGACCTCGGACCACCAGGGGCCGAGAAAATTACAGATATTCGGAATTCGTCCCCCAAGGTCATGTAAAAATCCAGCATAGATCTGGTGATATCTCGGGTTCTATTACAGATAGCGCGATAGATCAAAGTGCATTGTCTGCAGGAAGACCTGGCGCATGAATCTGTGAAGCAGGAACGACCTCGGACCGCCAGGGGCCGAGAAAATTACAGATATTCGGAATTCGTCACCCAAGGTCATGTAAAAATCCAGCATATATCTGGTGATATCTCGGGTGCTATTATAGACAGCGCAAGAAACCAAAGTGCATTGTGTGCAGGAAGCCCTGGAGCATGAATCTGTGAAGCAGGAACGACCTAGGATCTCCAGGGGCCGAGAAAACCACCGTCTCATGGGGCCGGACTGTCAGGGTCAGGTAAAAATCCAATATATATCTGGTGATATCTCTGGTGCTATTAGAGATAGCGCAATAAACCAAACTGAATTATCTGCAGGAGGCCCTGGCGCATGAATCTGTGCAGCGGGAACGACCTCGGATCACCAGCGTCCGAGAAAACCACCGTCTGATGGGGCCGGACACTCAGGGTCGAGGAAAAATCCAATATATATCTGGTGATATCTCGGGTGCTATCAGAGATAGCGCGATAAATCAAGGTGCATTGTCTGCAGGAAGCCCTGGCGCATGAGACGGTGCAGCGGGAACGACCTCGGACCACCAGGGTCCGAGAAAACCACCGTCTCATGGGGCCGAACAGTCAGGGTCGGAGAAAAATCCAATGTATATCTGGTGATATGTCGGGTGCTATTAGAGATAGCGCAATAAACCAAAGTGAATTGTATGTAGGAGGCCCTGGCGCATGAATCTGTGCAGCGGGGACGACCTCGGACCACCAGGGGCCGAGAAAACCACCGACACATGGGGCCGGAGTCTCAGGGTCGGGGAAAAATCCAATATATATCTGGTGATATCTCGGGTGCTATTAGAGAAAGCGCAATAAACCAAAGTGAATTGTCTACAGGAAGCCCTGGCGCATGATTCTGTGCAGCGGGAACAACCTCGGACCACCAGGGGCCGAGAAAATCACCGTCTCATGGGGCCGGACTGTCAGGGTCAGGGAAAAATCCAATATATATCTGGTGATATCTCGGGTGCTATTACAGATGGCGCAATAAATCAGAGTGCATTGTCTGTAGGATGCCCTGGCGCATGAATCTGGGCAGCGGGAACGACCTCGGACCACCAGGGGCCGAGAAAACCACCGTCTCATGTGGTCGGAAACTCAGGGTCAGGGAAAAATCCAATATATATCTGGTGATATATCGGGTGCTATTACAGATAGCGCAATAAATCAAAGTGCATTGTCTGTAGGAGGCCCTGCCGCATGAATCTGGGCAGCGGGAACGACCTCGGACCACGAGGGGCCGAGAAAACCAAAGTCCCATGGTGCCGGACACTCAGGGTCAGGTAAAATCCAATATATATCCGGTGATATCACGGGTGCTATTACAGATAGCGCAATAAATCAAAGTCCATTGTCTGTAGGAGGCCCTGGCGCATGAATCTGGGCAGCGGGAACGACCTCGGACCACCAGGGGCAGAGAAAACCACCGTCTCATGGGGTCGGACCCTCAGGGTCAGGGAAAAATCCAATATATATCTGGTGATATCTCGGGTGCTAGTAGAGATGGCGCAATAAATCAAAGTGCATTGTCTGCAGGAAGCCCTGGCGCATGAATCCGTGCAGCGGGAACGACCTCGGACCACCAGGGGCCGAGAAAACCACCGTCTCATGGGGCCGGACTGTCAGGGTCATGGAAAAATCCATTATATATCTGGTGATATCTCTGGTGCCATTAGAGATAGCGCAATAAATCAAAGTGCATTGTCTGTAGGAGGCCCTGCCGCATGAATCTGGGCAGCGGGAACGACCTCGGACCACGAGGGGCCGAGAAAACCAAAGTCCCATGGGGCTGGACACTCAGGGTCTGGGGAAAATCCAATATATGTCTGGTGATATCTCGGGTGCTATTACAGATAGCGCAATAAATCAAAGTGCATTGTCCGTAGGAGGCCCTTGCGCATGAATCTGTGCAGCGGAAACGACCTCGGACCACCAGGGGCCGAGAAAACCATCGTCTCATGGGGCCGGACACTAAGGGTCAGGGAAAAATCCAATATATATCTGGTGATATCTCCGGTGCTATTACAGATTGCGCAATAAACCAAAGTGAATTATGTGCAGGAGGCCCTGGCGCATGAATCTGTGCAGCGGGAACGACCTCGGATCACCAGGGGCCGAGAAAACCACCAACACATGAGGCCGGGCACTCAGGGTCAGGGAAAAATCCATTATATATGTGGTGATATCTCGGGTGCTATTAGAGATAGCACGATAAATCAAATTGCATTGTCTGCAGTAGGCCCTGGCGCATGAATCTGGGCAGCGGGAACGACCTCGGACCACCAGGGACCGAGAAAACCACCGTCTCATGGGGCCGGACACTCAGGGTCAGGGTAAAATCAAATATATATCTGGCGATATATAGGGTGCTATTACAGATAGCGCACTAAATCAAAGTGCATTGTCTGCAGCAAGCCCTGGCGCATGAATCCGTGCAGCGGGAGCGACCTCGGACCACCAGGAGCCGAGAAAACCACCGTCTCATGGGGCCGGACTGTGAGGGTCACGGAAAAATCCATTATATATCTGGTGATATCTCTGGTGCCATTAGAGATAGCGCGATAAATCAAAGCGCATTGTCTGCAGGAGGCCCTGGCGCATGAATCTGTGGAGCGGGAACGACGTCGGACCACCAGGGGCCGAGAAAACCACCGTCTCATGGGGCCGGACACTCAGGGTCAGGGGAAAATCCAATATATATCTGGTGATATCTCGGGTGCTATTAGAGATAGCGCAATAAACCAAAGTGAATTATCTGCAGGAGGAACTTGCGCATGAATCTGTGCAGCAGGAACGACATCGGACCACCAGTGGCCGAGAGAATTACAGATTTTCGGTATCCGTCACACAATGTCATGTAAAAATCCAGCATATATCTGGTGATATCTCGGGTGCTATTACAGATGGCGCAATAAATCAAAGTGAATTATCTGCAGGAGGCCCTGCCGCATGAATCTGGGCAGCGGGAACGGCCTCGGACCACCAGGGGCCGAGAAAACCACCGTCTCATGGGGCCGGACCCTCAGGGTCAGGGAAAAATCCAATATATATCTGGCGATATCTCGGGTGCTATTAGAGATAGCGCAATAAACCAAAGTGAATTATGTGCAGGAGGCCCTGGCGGATGAATCTGTGCAGCGGGAACGACCTCGGACCACCAGGGGCCAAGAAAACCACCGTCTCATGGGGCCGGACTGTCAGGGTCAGGGAAAAATCCATTATATATCTGGTGATATCTCGGGTGCTATTACAGATAGCGCAATAAATCAAAGTGCATTGTCTGTAGGAGGCCCTGGCGCATGAATCTGGGCAGCGGGAACGACCTCGGACCACGAGGGGCCGAGAAAACCACCGCCTCATAGGGCCGGACACTCAGGGTCAGGGAAAAATCCAATATATATCTGGTGATATCTCGGGTGCTATTACAGATGGCGCAATAAATCAGAGTGCATTGTCTGTAGGAGGCCCTGGCGCATGAATCTGGGCAGCGGGAACGACCTAGGACCACCAGGAGCCGAGAAAACCACCGTCTCATGGGGCCGGACCCTCAGGGTCAGGGAAAAATCCAATATATATCTGGCGATATCTCGGTTGCTATTAGAGATAGCGCAATAAACCAAAGTGAATTATGTGCAGGAGGCCCTGGCGCATGAATCTGGGCAGCGGGAACGATCTCGGACCACCAGGGGCCGAGAAAACCACCGTCTAATGTGGCCGGACACTCAGGGTCAGGGGAAAATGCAATATATATCTGGTGATATCTCGGATGCTATTAGAGATAGCGCAATAAACCAAAGTGATTTATGTGTAGGAGGCCCTGGCGCATGAATCTGTGCAGCGGGAACGACCTCGGATCACCAGGGGCCGAGAAAACCACCAACACATGAGGCCGGGCACTCAGGGTCAGGGAAAAATCCATTATATATCTGGTGATATCTCGGGTGCTATTAGAGATAGCGCAATAAATCAAATTGCATTGTCTGCAGGAGGCCCTGGCGCATGAATCTGGGCAGCGGGAACGACCTCGGACCACCAGGGGCCGAGAAAACCACCGTCTCATGGGGCCGGACACTCAGGGTCAGGGAAAAATCCAATATATATCTGGTGATATCTCGAGTGCTATTAGAGATAGCGCAATAAACCAATGTGAATTATCTGCAGGAGGCCCGGGCGCATGAATGTGTGCGGCGGGAACGACCTCGGACCACCAGGAGCCGAGAAAACCACCGTCTCATGGGGCCGGACTCTCAGGGTCAGGGAAAAATCCAATATATATCTGGTGATATCTCGGGTGCTATTACAGATAGCGCAACAAATCAAAGTGCATTGTCTGTAGGAGGCCCTAGCGCATGCATCTGGGCAGCCGGAACGACCTCGGGCCACCAGGGGCCGAGAAAACCACCGTCTCATGGAGCCGGACACTCAGGGTCAGGGGAAAATCCAATATATATCTGGTGATATCTTGAGTGCTATTAGAGATAGCGCAATCAACCAAAGTGAATTATCTGCAGGAGGCCCTGGCGCATGAATCTATGCAGCGGGAACGACCTCGGACCACCAGGGGCCGAGAAAACCACAGTCTCATGGGGCCGGACACGCAGGGTCGGGGAAAAATCCAATATATATCTGGTGATATCTCGAGTGCTATTAGAGATAGCGCAATCAACCAAAGTGAATTATCTGCAGGAGGCCCGGGCGCATGAATGTGTGCGGCGGGAACGACCTCGGACCACCAGGAGCCGAGAAAACCACCGTCTCATGGGGCCAGACACTCAGGGTCAGGGAAAAATCCAATATATATCTGGTGATATCTCGGGTGCTATTACAGATAGCGCAACAAATCAAAGTGCATTATCTGCAGGAGGCCCTGGCGCATGAATGTGTGCAGCGGGAACGACCTCGGACCACCAGGAGCCGAGAAAACCACCGTCTCATGGGGCCGGACTCTCAGGGTCAGGGAAAAATCCAATATATATCTGGTGATATCTAGGGTGCTATTACAGATAGCGCAACAAATCAAAGTGCATTGTCTGTAGGAGGCCCTGGCGCATGAATCTGTAAAGCGGCAACGACCTCGGACCACCAGGGGCCGAGAAAACCACCGACACATGGGGCCGGACATTCAGGGTCAGGGAAAAATCCAATATATATCTGGTGATATCTCGAGTGCTATTTGAGATAGCGCAATAAACCAATGTGAATTATCTGCAGGAGGCCCTGGCGCATGAATGTGTGCAGCGGGAACGACCTCGGACCACCAGGAGCCGAGAAAACCACCGTCTCATGGGGCCGGACACTCAGGGCCGGGGAAAAGTCCAATATATGTCTGGTGATATCTCGGGTGCTATTAGAGATGGCGCAATAAAGCAAAGTGAATTATCTGCAGGAGGCCCTGCCGCATCAATCTGGGCAGCGGGAACGACCTCGGACCACCAGGGTCCGAGAAAACCACAGTCTCATGGGGCCGGACACTCAGGGTCAGGGGAAAATCCAATATATGTCTGGTGATATCTCGGGTGCTATTAGAGATAGCGCAATAAAGCAAAGTGAATTATCTGCAGGAGGCCCTGGCGCATGAATCTGTGCAGCGGGAACGACCTCGGACCACCAGGGGCCGAGAAAACCACCGTCTCATGGGGCCGGACACTCAGGGTCAGGGGAAAATCCAATATATGTCTGGTGATATCTCGGGTGCTATTAGAGATAGCGCAATAAAGCAAAGTGAATTATCTGCAGGAGGCCCTGGCGCATGAATCTGTGCAGCGGGAACGACCTCGGACCACCAGGGGCCGAGAAAACCACCGTCTCATGGGGCCGGACACTCAGGGTCGGGGAAAAATTCAATATATATCTGGTGATATCTCGGGTGCTATTAGAGATAGCGCAATAAACCAAAGTGAATTATCTGCAGGAGGCCCTGGCGCATGAATCTGTGCAGCGGGAACGACCTCGGAACACCAGGGGCCGAGAAAACCACCGTCTCATGGGGCCGGACCCTCGGGGTCAAGGGAAAATCCAATATATATCTGGGGATATCTCGGGTGCTATTAGAAATAGCGCAATAAACCAAAGTGAATTATCTGCAGGAGGCGCTGGCGTATGCATCTGTGCAGCGGGAACGACCTCGGACCACCAGGGGCCGAGGAAACCACCGTCTCATGGGGCCGGACACTCAGGGTCAGGGTAAAATCAAATATATATCTGTTGATATCTCGGGTGCTATTAGAGATAGCGCAATAAATCAGAGTGCATTGTCCGCAGGAGGCCCTTGCATATGAATCTGTGCAGCGGGAACGACCTCGGACCACCAGGTGCCGAGAAAACTACCGTCTCAAGGGGCCGGACGCTCAGGGTCAGGGAAAAATCCAATATATATCTGGTGATATCTCGGGTGCTATTACAGATAGAGCAATGAATCAAACTGCATTGTCTGTAGGAGGCCCTGGCGCATGAATCTGTGCAGCGGGAACGACCTCGGACCACCAGGGGCCGAGAAAACCACCGTCTCATGGGGCCGGACTGTCAGGGTCAGGGAAAAATCAATTATATATCTGGTGATATCTCGGGTGCTATTAGAGATAGCGCGATAAACCAAAGTGAATTATCTGCAGGAGGCCCTGGCGCATGAATCTGTGCAGCGGGAACGACCTCGGACCACCAGGGGCCGAGAAAATTACAGATATTCGGAATTCGTCCCCCAAGGTCATGTAAAAATCCAGCATAGATCTGGTGATATCTCGGGTTCTATTACAGATAGCGCGATAGATCAAAGTGCATTGTCTGCAGGAAGACCTGGCGCATGAATCTGTGAAGCAGGAACGACCTCGGACCGCCAGGGGCCGAGAAAATTACAGATATTCGGAATTCGTCACCCAAGGTCATGTAAAAATCCAGCATATATCTGGTGATATCTCGGGTGCTATTATAGACAGCGCAAGAAACCAAAGTGCATTGTGTGCAGGAAGCCCTGGAGCATGAATCTGTGAAGCAGGAACGACCTAGGATCTCCAGGGGCCGAGAAAACCACCGTCTCATGGGGCCGGACTGTCAGGGTCAGGTAAAAATCCAATATATATCTGGTGATATCTCTGGTGCTATTAGAGATAGCGCAATAAACCAAACTGAATTATCTGCAGGAGGCCCTGGCGCATGAATCTGTGCAGCGGGAACGACCTCGGATCACCAGCGTCCGAGAAAACCACCGTCTGATGGGGCCGGACACTCAGGGTCGAGGAAAAATCCAATATATATCTGGTGATATCTCGGGTGCTATCAGAGATAGCGCGATAAATCAAGGTGCATTGTCTGCAGGAAGCCCTGGCGCATGAGACGGTGCAGCGGGAACGACCTCGGACCACCAGGGTCCGAGAAAACCACCGTCTCATGGGGCCGAACAGTCAGGGTCGGAGAAAAATCCAATGTATATCTGGTGATATGTCGGGTGCTATTAGAGATAGCGCAATAAACCAAAGTGAATTGTATGTAGGAGGCCCTGGCGCATGAATCTGTGCAGCGGGGACGACCTCGGACCACCAGGGGCCGAGAAAACCACCGACACATGGGGCCGGAGTCTCAGGGTCGGGGAAAAATCCAATATATATCTGGTGATATCTCGGGTGCTATTAGAGAAAGCGCAATAAACCAAAGTGAATTGTCTACAGGAAGCCCTGGCGCATGATTCTGTGCAGCGGGAACAACCTCGGACCACCAGGGGCCGAGAAAATCACCGTCTCATGGGGCCGGACTGTCAGGGTCAGGGAAAAATCCAATATATATCTGGTGATATCTCTGGTGCTATTAGAGATAGCGCAATAAACCAAAGTGAATTATCTGCAGGAGGCCCTGGCGCATGAATCTGTGTAGCGGGAACGACCTCGGATCACCAGCGTCCGAGAAAACCACCGTCTCATGGGGCCGGACACTCAGGGTCAGGGAAAAATCCAATATATATCTGGTCATATCTCGGGTGCTATTACAGATAGCGCAATAAATCAAAGTGCATTGTCTGTAGGAGGCCCTGCCGCATGAATCTGGGCAGCGGGAACGACCTCGGACCACCAGGGGCCGAGAAAACCACCGTCTCATGTGGTCGGACACTCAGGGTCAGGGCAAAATCCAATATATATCTGGTGATATCTCGGGTGCTATTACAGATGGCGCAATAAATCAGAGTGCATTGTCTGTAGGATGCCCTGGCGCATGAATCTGGGCAGCGGGAACGACCTCGGACCACCAGGGGCCGAGAAAACCACCGTCTCATGTGGTCGGAAACTCAGGGTCAGGGAAAAATCCAATATATATCTGGTGATATATCGGGTGCTATTACAGATAGCGCAATAAATCAAAGTGCATTGTCTGTAGGAGGCCCTGCCGCATGAATCTGGGCAGCGGGAACGACCTCGGACCACGAGGGGCCGAGAAAACCAAAGTCCCATGGGGCTGGACACTCAGGGTCAGGTAAAATCCAATATATATCCGGTGATATCCCGGGTGCTATTACAGATAGCGCAATAAATCAAAGTCCATTGTCTGTAGGAGGCCCTGGCGCATGAATCTGGGCAGCGGGAACGACCTCGGACCACCAGGGGCAGAGAAAACCACCGTCTCATGGGGTCGGACCCTCAGGGTCAGGGAAAAATCCAATATATATCTGGTGATATCTCGGGTGCTAGTAGAGATGGCGCAATAAATCAAAGTGCATTGTCTGCAGGAAGCCCTGGCGCATGAATCCGTGCAGCGGGAACGACCTCGGACCACCAGGGGCCGAGAAAACCACCGTCTCATGGGGCCGGACTGTCAGGGTCATGGAAAAATCCATTATATATCTGGTGATATCTCTGGTGCCATTAGAGATAGCGCAATAAATCAAAGTGCATTGTCTGTAGGAGGCCCTGCCGCATGAATCTGGGCAGCGGGAACGACCTCGGACCACGAGGGGCCGAGAAAACCAAAGTCCCATGGGGCTGGACACTCAGGGTCTGGGGAAAATCCAATATATGTCTGGTGATATCTCGGGTGCTATTACAGATAGCGCAATAAATCAAAGTGCATTGTCCGTAGGAGGCCCTTGCGCATGAATCTGTGCAGCGGAAACGACCTCGGACCACCAGGGGCCGAGAAAACCATCGTCTCATAGGGCCGGACACTAAGGGTCAGGGAAAAATCCAATATATATCTGGTGATATCTCCGGTGCTATTACAGATTGCGCAATAAACCAAAGTGAATTATGTGCAGGAGGCCCTGGCGCATGAATCTGTGCAGCGGGAACGACCTCGGATCACCAGGGGCCGAGAAAACCACCAACACATGAGGCCGGGCACTCAGGGTCAGGGAAAAATCCATTATATATGTGGTGATATCTCGGGTGCTATTAGAGATAGCACGATAAATCAAATTGCATTGTCTGCAGTAGGCCCTGGCGCATGAATCTGGGCAGCGGGAACGACCTCGGACCACCAGGGACCGAGAAAACCACCGTCTCATGGGGCCGGACACTCAGGGTCAGGGTAAAATCAAATATATATCTGGCGATATATAGGGTGCTATTACAGATAGCGCACTAAATCAAAGTGCATTGTCTGCAGGAAGCCCTGGCGCATGAATCCGTGCAGCGGGAGCGACCTCGGACCACCAGGGGCCGAGAAAACCACCGTCTCATGGGGCCGGACTGTCAGGGTCAGGGAAAAATCCATTATATATCTGGTGATATCTCGGTTGCCATTAGAGATAGCGCAATAAATCAAAGTCCATTGTCTGTAGGAGGCCCTGGCGCATGAATCTGGGCAGCGGGAACGACCTCGGACCACCAGGGGCCGAGAAAACCACCGTCTCATGGGGTCGGACCCTCAGGGTCAGGGAAAAATCCAATATATATCTGGTGATATCTCGGGTGCTAGTAGAGATGGCGCAATAAATCAAAGTGCATTGTCTTCAGGAAGCCCTGGCGCATGAATCCGTGCAGCCGGAACGACCTCGGACCACCAGGGGCCGAGAAAACCACCGTCTCATGGGGCCGGACTGTGAGGGTCACGGAAAAATCCATTATATATCTGGTGATATCTCTGGTGCCATTAGAGATAGCGCGATAAATCAAAGCGCATTGTCTGCAGGAGGCCCTGGCGCATGAATCTGTGGAGCGGGAACGACCTCGGACCACCAGGGGCCGAGAAAACCACCGTCTCATGGGGCCGGACACTCAGGGTCAGGGGAAAATCCAATATATATCTGGCGATATCTCGGGTGCTATTAGAGATAGCGCAATAAACCAAAGTGAATTATCTGCAGGAGGAACTTGCGCATGAATCTGTGCAGCAGGAACGACATCGGACCACCAGTGGCCGAGAGAATTACAGATTTTCGGTATCCGTCACACAATGTCATGTAAAAATCCAGCATATATCTGGTGATATCTCGGGTGCTATTACAGATGGCGCAATAAATCAAAGTGAATTATCTGCAGGAGGCCCTGCCGCATGAATCTGGGCAGCGGGAACGGCCTCGGACCACCAGGGGCCGAGAAAACCACCGTCTCATGGGGCCGGACCCTCAGGGTCAGGGAAAAATCCAATATATATCTGGCGATATCTCGGGTGCTATTAGAGATAGCGCAATAAACCAAAGTGAATTATGTGCAGGAGGCCCTGGCGGATGAATCTGTGCAGCGGGAACGACCTCGGACCACCAGGGGCCAAGAAAACCACCGTCTCATGGGGCCGGACTGTCAGGGTCAGGGAAAAATCCATTATATATCTGGTGATATCTCGGGTGCTATTACAGATAGCGCAATAAATCAAAGTGCATTGTCTGTAGGAGGCCCTGGCGCATGAATCTGGGCAGCGGGAACGACCTCGGACCACGAGGGGCCGAGAAAACCACCGCCTCATAGGGCCGGACACTCAGGGTCAGGGAAAAATCCAGCATATATCTGGTGATATCTCGGGTGCTATTACAGATGGCGCAATAAATCAGAGTGCATTGTCTGTAGGAGGCCCTGGCGCATGAATCTGGGCAGCGGGAACGACCTAGGACCACCAGGAGCCGAGAAAACCACCGTCTCATGGGGCCGGACCCTCAGGGTCAGGGAAAAATCCAATATATATCTGGCGATATCTCGGTTGCTATTAGAGATAGCGCAATAAACCAAAGTGAATTATGTGCAGGAGGCCCTGGCGCATGAATCTGGGCAGCGGGAACGATCTCGGACCACCAGGGGCCGAGAAAACCACCGTCTAATGTGGCCGGACACTCAGGGTCAGGGGAAAATGCAATATATATCTGGTGATATCTCGGATGCTATTAGAGATAGCGCAATAAACCAAAGTGATTTATGTGTAGGAGGCCCTGGCGCATGAATCTGTGCAGCGGGAACGACCTCGGATCACCAGGGGCCGAGAAAACCACCAACACATGAGGCCGGGCACTCAGGGTCAGGGAAAAATCCATTATATATCTGGTGATATCTCGGGTGCTATTAGAGATAGCGCAATAAATCAAATTGCATTGTCTGCAGGAGGCCCTGGCGCATGAATCTGGGCAGCGGGAACGACCTCGGACCACCAGGGGCCGAGAAAACCACCGTCTCATGGGGCCGGACACTCAGGGTCAGGGAAAAATCAAATATATATCTGGCGATATATAGGGTGCTATTACAGATAGCGCACTAAATCAAAGTGCATTGTCTGCAGGAAGCCCTGGCGCATGAATCCGTGCAGCGGGAACGACCTCGGACCACCAGGGGCCGAGAAAACCACCGTCTCATGGGGCCGGACTGTCAGGGTCAGGGAAAAATCCATTATATATCTGGTGATATCTCGGGTGCCATTAGAGATAGCGCGATAAATCAAAGCGCATTGTCTGCAGGAGGCCCTGGCGCATGAATCTGTGGAGCGGGAACGACCTCGGACCACCAGGGGCCGAGAAAACCACCGTCTCATGGGGCCGGACACTCAGGGTCAGGGGAAAATCCAATATATATCTGGTGATATCTCGGGTGCTATTAGAGATAGCGCAATAAACCAAAGTGAATTATCTGCAGGAGGAACTTGCGCATGAATCTGTGCAGCAGGAACGACATCGGACCACCAGGGGCCGAGAGAATTACAGATTTTCGGTATCCGTCACACAATGTCATGTAAAAATCCAGCATATATCTGGTGATATCTCGGGTGCTATTACAGATGGCGCAATAAATCAAAGTGAATTATCTGCAGGAGGCCCTGCCGCATGAATCTGGGCAGCGGGGACGGCCTCGGACCACCAGAGGCCGAGAAAACCACCGTCTCATGGGGCCGGACCCTCAGGGTCAGGGAAAAATCCAATATATATCTGGCGATATCTCGGGTGCTATTAGAGATAGCGCAATAAACCAAAGTGAATTATGTGCAGGAGGCCCTGGCGGATGAATCTGTGCAGCGGGAACGACCTCGGACCACCAGGGGCCAAGAAAACCACCGTCTCATGGGGCCGGACTGTCAGGGTCAGGGAAAAATCCATTATATATCTGGTGATATCTAGGTTGCCATTAGAGATAGCGCAATAAATCATAGTCCATTGTCTGTAGGAGGCTCTGGCGCATGAATCTGGGCAGCGGGAACGACCTCGGACCACCAGGGGCCGAGAAAACCACCGTCTCATGGGGCCGGACACTCAGGGTCAGGGAAAAATCCAATATATATCTGGTGATATCTCGGGTGCTATTACAGATAGCGCAATAAATCAAAGTGCATTGTCTGTAGGAGGCCCTGCCGCATGAATCTGTGCAGCGGGAACGACCTCGGACCACCAGGGGCCGAGAAAACCACAGTCACATGGGGCCGGACACTCAGGGTCAGGGAAAAATCCAATATATATCTGGTGATATCTCGGGTGCTATTACAGATAGCGCTATAAATTAAAGTGCATTGTCTGTAGGAGGCCCTGGCGCATGAATCTGGGCAGCGGGAACGACCTCGGACCACGAGGGGCCGAGAAAACCACCGTCTCATGGGGCCGGACACTCAGGGTCAGGGAAAAATCCAATATATATCTGGTGATATCTCGGGTGCTATTAGAGATAGCGCAATAAACCAAAGTGAATTATGTGCAGGAGGCCCTGGCGGATGAATCTGTGCAGCGGGAACGACCTCGGACCACCAGGGGCCAAGAAAACCACCGTCTCATGGGGCCGGACTGTCAGGGTCAGGGAAAAATCCATTATATATCTGGTGATATCTCGGGTGCTATTACAGATAGCGCAATAAATCAAAGTGCATTGTCTGTAGGAGGCCCTGGCGCATGAATCTGGGCAGCGGGAACGACCTCGGACCACGAGGGGCCGAGAAAACCACCGCCTCATAGGGCCGGACACTCAGGGTCAGGGAAAAATCCAGCATATATCTGGTGATATCTCGGGTGCTATTACAGATGGCGCAATAAATCAGAGTGCATTGTCTGTAGGAGGCCCTGGCGCATGAATCTGGGCAGCGGTAACGACCTAGGACCACCAGGAGCCGAGAAAACCACCGTCTCATGGGGCCGGACCCTCAGGGTCAGGGAAAAATCCAATATATATCTGGCGATATCTCGGTTGCTATTAGAGATAGCGCAATAAACCAAAGTGAATTATGTGCAGGAGGCCCTGGCGCATGAATCTGGGCAGCGGGAACGATCTCGGACCACCAGGGGCCGAGAAAACCACCGTCTAATGTGGCCGGACACTCAGGGTCAGGGGAAAATGCAATATATATCTGGTGATATCTCGGATGCTATTAGAGATAGCGCAATAAACCAAAGTGATTTATGTGTAGGAGGCCCTGGCGCATGAATCTGTGCAGCGGGAACGACCTCGGATCACCAGGGGCCGAGAAAACCACCAACACATGAGGCCGGGCACTCAGGGTCAGGGAAAAATCCATTATATATCTGGTGATATCTCGGGTGCTATTAGAGATAGCGCAATAAATCAAATTGCATTGTCTGCAGGAGGCCCTGGCGCATGAATCTGGGCAGCGGGAACGACCTCGGACCACCAGGGGCCGAGAAAACCACCGTCTCATGGGGCCGGACACTCAGGGTCAGGGAAAAATCAAATATATATCTGGCGATATATAGGGTGCTATTACAGATAGCGCACTAAATCAAAGTGCATTGTCTGCAGGAAGCCCTGGCGCATGAATCCGTGCAGCGGGAACGACCTCGGACCACCAGGGGCCGAGAAAACCACCGTCTCATGGGGCCGGACTGTCAGGGTCAGGGAAAAATCCATTATATATCTGGTGATATCTCGGGTGCCATTAGAGATAGCGCGATAAATCAAAGCGCATTGTCTGCAGGAGGCCCTGGCGCATGAATCTGTGGAGCGGGAACGACCTCGGACCACCAGGGGCCGAGAAAACCACCGTCTCATGGGGCCGGACACTCAGGGTCAGGGGAAAATCCAATATATATCTGGTGATATCTCGGGTGCTATTAGAGATAGCGCAATAAACCAAAGTGAATTATCTGCAGGAGGAACTTGCGCATGAATCTGTGCAGCAGGAACGACATCGGACCACCAGGGGCCGAGAGAATTACAGATTTTCGGTATCCGTCACACAATGTCATGTAAAAATCCAGCATATATCTGGTGATATCTCGGGTGCTATTACAGATGGCGCAATAAATCAAAGTGAATTATCTGCAGGAGGCCCTGCCGCATGAATCTGGGCAGCGGGGACGGCCTCGGACCACCAGAGGCCGAGAAAACCACCGTCTCATGGGGCCGGACCCTCAGGGTCAGGGAAAAATCCAATATATATCTGGCGATATCTCGGGTGCTATTAGAGATAGCGCAATAAACCAAAGTGAATTATGTGCAGGAGGCCCTGGCGGATGAATCTGTGCAGCGGGAACGACCTCGGACCACCAGGGGCCAAGAAAACCACCGTCTCATGGGGCCGGACTGTCAGGGTCAGGGAAAAATCCATTATATATCTGGTGATATCTAGGTTGCCATTAGAGATAGCGCAATAAATCATAGTCCATTGTCTGTAGGAGGCTCTGGCGCATGAATCTGGGCAGCGGGAACGACCTCGGACCACCAGGGGCCGAGAAAACCACCGTCTCATGGGGCCGGACACTCAGGGTCAGGGAAAAATCCAATATATATCTGGTGATATCTCGGGTGCTATTACAGATAGCGCAATAAATCAAAGTGCATTGTCTGTAGGAGGCCCTGCCGCATGAATCTGTGCAGCGGGAACGACCTCGGACCACCAGGGGCCGAGAAAACCACAGTCACATGGGGCCGGACACTCAGGGTCAGGGAAAAATCCAATATATATCTGGTGATATCTCGGGTGCTATTACAGATAGCGCTATAAATTAAAGTGCATTGTCTGTAGGAGGCCCTGGCGCATGAATCTGGGCAGCGGGAACGACCTCGGACCACGAGGGGCCGAGAAAACCACCGTCTCATGGGGCCGGACACTCAGGGTCAGGGAAAAATCCAATATATATCTGGTGATATCTCGGGTGCTATTAGAGATAGCGCAATAAACCAAAGTGAATTATGTGCAGGAGGCCCTGGCGGATGAATCTGTGCAGCGGGAACGACCTCGGACCACCAGGGGCCAAGAAAACCACCGTCTCATGGGGCCGGACTGTCAGGGTCAGGGAAAAATCCATTATATATCTGGTGATATCTCGGGTGCTATTACAGATAGCGCAATAAATCAAAGTGCATTGTCTGTAGGAGGCCCTGGCGCATGAATCTGGGCAGCGGGAACGACCTCGGACCACGAGGGGCCGAGAAAACCACCGCCTCATAGGGCCGGACACTCAGGGTCAGGGAAAAATCCAGCATATATCTGGTGATATCTCGGGTGCTATTACAGATGGCGCAATAAATCAGAGTGCATTGTCTGTAGGAGGCCCTGGCGCATGAATCTGGGCAGCGGGAACGACCTAGGACCACCAGGAGCCGAGAAAACCACCGTCTCATGGGGCCGGACCCTCAGGGTCAGGGAAAAATCCAATATATATCTGGCGATATCTCGGTTGCTATTAGAGATAGCGCAATAAACCAAAGTGAATTATGTGCAGGAGGCCCTGGCGCATGAATCTGGGCAGCGGGAACGATCTCGGACCACCAGGGGCCGAGAAAACCACCGTCTAATGTGGCCGGACACTCAGGGTCAGGGGAAAATGCAATATATATCTGGTGATATCTCGGATGCTATTAGAGATAGCGCAATAAACCAAAGTGATTTATGTGTAGGAGGCCCTGGCGCATGAATCTGTGCAGCGGGAACGACCTCGGATCACCAGGGGCCGAGAAAACCACCAACACATGAGGCCGGGCACTCAGGGTCAGGGAAAAATCCATTATATATCTGGTGATATCTCGGGTGCTATTAGAGATAGCGCAATAAATCAAATTGCATTGTCTGCAGGAGGCCCTGGCGCATGAATCTGGGCAGCGGGAACGACCTCGGACCACCAGGGGCCGAGAAAACCACCGTCTCATGGGGCCGGACACTCAGGGTCAGGGAAAAATCAAATATATATCTGGCGATATATAGGGTGCTATTACAGATAGCGCACTAAATCAAAGTGCATTGTCTGCAGGAAGCCCTGGCGCATGAATCCGTGCAGCGGGAACGACCTCGGACCACCAGGGGCCGAGAAAACCACCGTCTCATGGGGCCGGACTGTCAGGGTCAGGGAAAAATCCATTATATATCTGGTGATATCTCGGGTGCCATTAGAGATAGCGCGATAAATCAAAGCGCATTGTCTGCAGGAGGCCCTGGCGCATGAATCTGTGGAGCGGGAACGACCTCGGACCACCAGGGGCCGAGAAAACCACCGTCTCATGGGGCCGGACACTCAGGGTCAGGGGAAAATCCAATATATATCTGGTGATATCTCGGGTGCTATTAGAGATAGCGCAATAAACCAAAGTGAATTATCTGCAGGAGGAACTTGCGCATGAATCTGTGCAGCAGGAACGACATCGGACCACCAGGGGCCGAGAGAATTACAGATTTTCGGTATCCGTCACACAATGTCATGTAAAAATCCAGCATATATCTGGTGATATCTCGGGTGCTATTACAGATGGCGCAATAAATCAAAGTGAATTATCTGCAGGAGGCCCTGCCGCATGAATCTGGGCAGCGGGGACGGCCTCGGACCACCAGAGGCCGAGAAAACCACCGTCTCATGGGGCCGGACCCTCAGGGTCAGGGAAAAATCCAATATATATCTGGCGATATCTCGGGTGCTATTAGAGATAGCGCAATAAACCAAAGTGAATTATGTGCAGGAGGCCCTGGCGGATGAATCTGTGCAGCGGGAACGACCTCGGACCACCAGGGGCCAAGAAAACCACCGTCTCATGGGGCCGGACTGTCAGGGTCAGGGAAAAATCCATTATATATCTGGTGATATCTAGGTTGCCATTAGAGATAGCGCAATAAATCATAGTCCATTGTCTGTAGGAGGCTCTGGCGCATGAATCTGGGCAGCGGGAACGACCTCGGACCACCAGGGGCCGAGAAAACCACCGTCTCATGGGGCCGGACACTCAGGGTCAGGGAAAAATCCAATATATATCTGGTGATATCTCGGGTGCTATTACAGATAGCGCAATAAATCAAAGTGCATTGTCTGTAGGAGGCCCTGCCGCATGAATCTGTGCAGCGGGAACGACCTCGGACCACCAGGGGCCGAGAAAACCACAGTCACATGGGGCCGGACACTCAGGGTCAGGGAAAAATCCAATATATATCTGGTGATATCTCGGGTGCTATTACAGATAGCGCTATAAATTAAAGTGCATTGTCTGTAGGAGGCCCTGGCGCATGAATCTGGGCAGCGGGAACGACCTCGGACCACGAGGGGCCGAGAAAACCACCGTCTCATGGGGCCGGACACTCAGGGTCAGGGAAAAATCCAATATATATCTGGTGATATCTCGGGTGCTATTAGAGATAGCGCAATAAATCAAAGTGCATTGTCTGTAGGAGGCCCTGGCGCATGAATCTCTGCAGCGGGAACGACCTCGGACCACCAGGGGCCGAGAAAACCCCAGTCTCATGGGGCCGGACACTAAGGTTCAGGGGAAAATCCAATATATGTCTGGTGATATCTCGGGTGCTATTAGAGATAGCGCAATAAACCAAAGTGAATTATCTGCAGGAGGCCCTGGCGCATGAATCTGTGCAGCAGGAACGACATCGGACCACCAGGGGCCGAGAGAATTACAGATTTTCGGTATCCGTAACACAATGTCATGTAAAAATCCAGCATATATCTGGTGATATCTCGGGTGCTATTACAGATGGCGCAATAAATCAACGTGAATTATCTGCAGGAGGCCCTGCCGCATGAATCTGGGCAGCGGGAACGGCCACGGACCACCAGGGGCCGAGAAAACCACCGTCTCATGGGGCCGGACCCTCAGGGTCAGGGAAAAATCCAATATATATCTGGCGATATCTCGGGTGCTATTAGAGATAGCGCAATAAACCAAAGTGAATTATGTGCAGGAGGCCCTGGCGGATGAATCTGTGCAGCGGGAACGACCTCGGACCACCAGGGGCCAAGAAAACCACCGTCTCATGGGGCCGGACTGTCAGGGTCAGGGAAAAATCCATTATATATCTGGTGATATCTCGGTTGCCATTAGAGATAGCGCAATAAATCAAAGTGCATTGTCCGTAGGAGGCCCTTGCGCATGAATCTGTGCAGCAGGAACGACATCGGACCGCCAGGGGCCGAGAAAACCACCGTCTCATGGGGACGGACACTCAGGGTCAGGGGAAAATCCAATATATATCTGCTGATATCTCGGGTGCTATTAGAGATAGCGTAATAAACCAAAGTGAATTGTCTGCAGCAGGCCCTGGCGCATGAATGTGTGCAGCGGGAACGACCTCGGATCACCAGGGGCCGAGAAAACCACCGTCTCATGGGGCCGGACACTCAGGGTCGGGGAAAAATCCAATATATATCTGGTGATATCTCGGGTGCTATTAGAGATAGCGCGATAAATCAAAGTGCATTGTCTGCAGGAAGCCCTGGCGCATGATTCTGTGCAGCGGGAACGACCTCCGACCACCAGGGGCCGAGAAAACCACCGTCTCATGGGTCCGGACTGTCAGGGTCAGTGAAAAATCCAATATATATCTGGTGATATCTCGGGTGCTATTAGAGATAGCGCAATAAATCAAGGTGCATTTTCTGCGGGAGGCCCTGTCGCATGAATCTGTGCAGCAGGAACGACGTCGGACCACGAGGGGTCGAGAAAACCTCCGTCTCATTGGGCCGGACACTCATGGTCGGGGAAAAATCCAATATAAATCTGGTGATATCTCGGATGCTATTAGAGATAGCGCAATAAACCAAAGTGAATTGTCTGCAGGAGGCCCTGGCGCATGCATCTGTGCTGCGGGAACGACCTCGGACCATCAGGGGCCGAGAAAATTACAGATTTTCGGTATTCGACACCCAATGTCATGTAAAAATCCAGCATATATCTGGTGATATCTCGGGTTCTATAACAGATAGCGCGATAAATCAGATTGCATTGTCTGCAGAAGGCCCTGGCGCATGAATTCGTGAAGCAGGAACGACCTCGGCCCTCCAGGGGCCGAGAAACTTACAGATTTTCGGTGTCCGACACCCAAAGTCATGTAAAAATACAGCATATATGTGGTGCTGTCTCCGGTGCTATTACAGATAGCGCGATAAATCAAAGTGCATTGTCTGCAGGAAGCCCTGTCGCATGAATCTGGGCAGCGGGATCGACCTCGGACCACCAGGGGCCGAGAGAACCACCGTCTCATGGGGCCGGACACTCAGGTTCAGGGGAAAATCCAATATATATCTGGTGATACCTCGGGTGCTATTAGAGATAGCGCAATATACCAAATTGAATTATCTGCAGGAGGCCCTGGCGCATGAATCTGTGCAGCGGGAACGACCTCGGACCACCAGGGGCCGAGAAAACCACCGTCTCATGGGGCCGGACACTCAGGGTCAGGGAAAAATCAAATATATATCTGGTGATATCTCGGGTGCTATTACAGATAGCGCAATAAATCAAATTGCATTGTCTGTAGGAGTCCCTGGCGCATGAATCTGTGCAGCGGGAACGACCTCGGACGACCAGGGGCCGAGAAAATTACAGATTTTCGGTATCCGTCACCCAAGGTCATGGAAAAATCCAGCATATATCTGGTTATATCTCGGGTGCTATTAGAGATAGCGCAATAAACCAAAGTGAATTATCTGCAGGAGGCCATGCCGCATGAATCTGGGCAGCGGGAACGACCTCGGACCACCAGGGGCCGAGGAAACCACCGTCTCATGGTGCCGGACACTCAGGGTCAGTTTAAATCCAATATATATCCGGTGATATCCCGGGTGCTATTAGAGATAGCGCGATAAATCAAAGTGCATTGTCTGCAGGAAGCCCCGGCGCATGATTCTGTGCAGCGGGAACGACCTCCGACCACCAGGGGCCGAGAAAACCACCGTCTCATGGGGCCGGACCCTCAGGGTCAGGGGAAAATGCAATATATATCTGGTGATATCTCGGGTGCTATTAGAGATAGCGCAATAAACCAAAGTGAATTATGTGCAGGAGGCCCTGGCGCATGAATCTGGGCAGCGGGAACGATCTCGGACCACCAGGGGCCGAGAAAACCACCGTCTAATGTGGCCGGACACTCAGGGTCAGGGGAAAATCCAATATATATCTGGTGATATCTCGGGTGCTATTAGAGATAGCGCGATAAATCAAATTGCATTTTCTGCAGGAGGCCCTGGCGCATGAATCCGGGCAGCGGGAACGACCTCGGACCACCAGGGGCCGAGAAAACCACCGTCTCATGGGGCCGGACTGTCAGGGTCAGGGAAAAATCCATTATATATCTGGTGATATCTCGGGTGCCATTAGAGATAGCGCGATAAATCAAAGCGCATTGTCTGCAGGAGGCCCTGGCGCATGAATCTGTGGAGCGGGAACGACCTCGGACCACCAGGGGCCGAGAAAACGACCGTCTCATGGGGCCGGACACTCAGGGTCAGGGGAAAATCCAATATATATCTGGTGATATCTCGGGTGCTATTAGAGATAGCGCAATAAACCAAAGTGAATTATCTGCAGGAGGAACTTGCGCATGAATCTGTGCAGCAGGAACGACATCGGACCAGCAGGGGCCGAGAAAATTACAGATTTTCGGTATCCGTCACACAATGTCATGTAAAAATCCAGCATATATCTGGTGATATCTCGGGTGCTATTACAGATGGCGCAATAAATCAAAGTGAATTATCTGCAGGAGGCCCTGCCGCATGAATCTGGGCAGCGGGAACGACCTCGGACCACGAGGGGCCGAGAAAACCAAAGTCCCATGGGGCCGGACACTCAGGGTCAGGGAAAAATCCAATATATATCTGGTGATATCTCCGGTGCTATTACAGATTGCGCAATAAATCAAAGTGCATTGTCTGTAGGAGGCCCTGCCGCATGAATCTGGGCAGCGGGAACGACCTCGGACCACGAGGGGCCGAGAAAACCAAAGTCCCATGGGGCTGGGCACTCAGGGTCTGGGGAAAATCCAATATATGTCTGGTGATATCTCGGGTGCTATTAGAGATAGCGCAATAAACCAAAGTGAATTATCTGCAGGAGGCCCTGGCGCATGAATCTGTGCAGCGGGAACGACCTCGGACCACCAGGGGCCGAGAAAACCACCGTCTCATGGGGCAGGACACTCAGGGCCAGGGGAAAATCCAATATATATCTGGTGATATCTCGTCTGCTATTAGAGATAGCGCAAAAAACCAAAGTGAATTATCTGCAGGAGGCCCTGTCGCATGCATCTGTGCAGCGGGAACGACCTCGGACCACCAGGGGCCGAGAAAACCACCGTCTCATGGGGCCGGACACTCAGGGTCAGGGGAAAATCCAATATATATCTGGTGATATCTCGGGTGCTATTAGAGATAGCGCAATAAATCAAAGTGCATTGTCTGTAGGAGGCCCTGGCGCATGAATCTGTGCAGCAGGAACGACATCGGACCACCAGGGGCCGAGAAAATTACAGATTTTCGGTATTCGACACCCAAAGTCATGTAAAAATCCAGCATATATCTGGTGATATCTCGGGTTCTATAACAGATAGCGCGATAAATCAGATTGCATTGTCCGCAGAAGGCCCTGGCGCATGAATCCGTGAAGCAGGAACGACCTCGGCCCTCCAGGGGCCGAGAAACTTACAGATTTTCGGTGTCCGACACCCAAAGTCATGTAAAAATACAGCATACATGTGGTGCTGTCTCGGGTGCTATTACAGATAGCGCGATAAATCAAAGTGCATTGTCTGCAGGAAGCCCTGTCGCATGAATCTGGGCAGCGGGATCGACCTCGGACCACCAGGGGCCGAGAGAACCACCGTCTCATGGGGCCGGACACTCAGGTTCAGGGGAAAATCTGATATATATCTGGTGATATCTCGGGTGCTATTAGAGATAGCGCAATAAACCAAAGTGAATTGTCTGCAGGAGGCCCTGGCGCATGAATCTGGGCAGCGGGAACGACCTCGGATCACCAGGGGCCGAGAAAACCACCGACACATGGGGCCGGACACTCAGGGTCAGGGAAAAATCCAATATATATCTGGTGATATCTCGGGTGCTATTAGAGATAGCGCAATAAACCAAAGTGAATTATGTGCAGGAGGCCCTGGCGCATGAATCTGGGCAGCGGGAACGACCTCGGACCACCAGGGGACGAGAAAACCACCGTCTCATGCGGCCGGACACTCAGGGTCAGGGAAAAATCCAATATATATCTGGTGATATCTCGGGTGCTATTAGAGATAGCGCGATAAATCAAATTGCATTTTCTGCAGGAGGCCCTGGCGCATGAATCCGGGCAGCGGGAACGACCTCGGACCACCAGGGGCCGAGAAAACCACCGTCTCATGGGGCCGGACTGTCAGGGTCAGGGAAAAATCCATTATATATCTGGTGATATCTCGGGTGCCATTAGAGATAGCGCGATAAATCAAAGCGCATTGTCTGCAGGAGGCCCTGGCGCATGAATCTGTGGAGCGGGAACGACCTCGGACCACCAGGGGCCGAGAAAACGACCGTCTCATGGGGCCGGACACTCAGGGTCAGGGGAAAATCCAATATATATCTGGTGATATCTCGGGTGCTATTAGAGATAGCGCAATAAACCAAAGTGAATTATCTGCAGGAGGAACTTGCGCATGAATCTGTGCAGCAGGAACGACATCGGACCAGCAGGGGCCGAGAAAATTACAGATTTTCGGTATCCGTCACACAATGTCATGTAAAAATCCAGCATATATCTGGTGATATCTCGGGTGCTATTACAGATGGCGCAATAAATCAAAGTGAATTATCTGCAGGAGGCCCTGCCGCATGAATCTGGGCAGCGGGAACGACCTCGGACCACGAGGGGCCGAGAAAACCAAAGTCCCATGGGGCCGGACACTCAGGGTCAGGGAAAAATCCAATATATATCTGGTGATATCTCCGGTGCTATTACAGATTGCGCAATAAATCAAAGTGCATTGTCTGTAGGAGGCCCTGCCGCATGAATCTGGGCAGCGGGAACGACCTCGGACCACGAGGGGCCGAGAAAACCAAAGTCCCATGGGGCTGGGCACTCAGGGTCTGGGGAAAATCCAATATATGTCTGGTGATATCTCGGGTGCTATTAGAGATAGCGCAATAAACCAAAGTGAATTATCTGCAGGAGGCCCTGGCGCATGAATCTGTGCAGCGGGAACGACCTCGGACCACCAGGGGCCGAGAAAACCACCGTCTCATGGGGCAGGACACTCAGGGCCAGGGGAAAATCCAATATATATCTGGTGATATCTCGTCTGCTATTAGAGATAGCGCAAAAAACCAAAGTGAATTATCTGCAGGAGGCCCTGTCGCATGCATCTGTGCAGCGGGAACGACCTCGGACCACCAGGGGCCGAGAAAACCACCGTCTCATGGGGCCGGACACTCAGGGTCAGGGGAAAATCCAATATATATCTGGTGATATCTCGGGTGCTATTAGAGATAGCGCAATAAATCAAAGTGCATTGTCTGTAGGAGGCCCTGGCGCATGAATCTGTGCAGCAGGAACGACATCGGACCACCAGGGGCCGAGAAAATTACAGATTTTCGGTATTCGACACCCAAAGTCATGTAAAAATCCAGCATATATCTGGTGATATCTCGGGTTCTATAACAGATAGCGCGATAAATCAGATTGCATTGTCCGCAGAAGGCCCTGGCGCATGAATCCGTGAAGCAGGAACGACCTCGGCCCTCCAGGGGCCGAGAAACTTACAGATTTTCGGTGTCCGACACCCAAAGTCATGTAAAAATACAGCATACATGTGGTGCTGTCTCGGGTGCTATTACAGATAGCGCGATAAATCAAAGTGCATTGTCTGCAGGAAGCCCTGTCGCATGAATCTGGGCAGCGGGATCGACCTCGGACCACCAGGGGCCGAGAGAACCACCGTCTCATGGGGCCGGACACTCAGGTTCAGGGGAAAATCTGATATATATCTGGTGATATCTCGGGTGCTATTAGAGATAGCGCAATAAACCAAAGTGAATTGTCTGCAGGAGGCCCTGGCGCATGAATCTGGGCAGCGGGAACGACCTCGGATCACCAGGGGCCGAGAAAACCACCGACACATGGGGCCGGACACTCAGGGTCAGGGAAAAATCCAATATATATCTGGTGATATCTCGGGTGCTATTAGAGATAGCGCAATAAAACAAAGTGAATTAACTGCAGGAGGCCCTGGCGCATGCATCTGTGCAGCGGGAACGACCTCGGACCACCAGGGGACGAGAAAACCACCGTCTCATGCGGCCGGACACTCAGGGTCAGGGAAAAATCCAATATATATCTGGTGATATCTCGGGTGCTATTAGAGATAGCGCAATAAACCAAAGTGAATTGTCTGCAGGAGGCCCTGGCGCATGAATCTGTGCAGCAGGAGCGACATCGGACCACCAGGGGCCGAGAAAATTACAGATTTTCGGTATCCGTCACCCAATGTCATGTAAAAATCCAGCATATATCAGGTGATATCTCGGGTGCTATTACAAATAGTGCCCTAAATCAAAGTGCATTGTCAGCGGGAAGCCCTGGCGCATGAATCTGTGCAGCGGGAAAGACCTCGGACCACCAGGGGCCGAGAAAATTACAGATTTTCGGTATCCGTCACCCAAGGTCATGGAAAAATTCAGCATATATCTGGTGATATCTCGGGTGCTATTACAGATCGCGCGATAAATCAAAGTGCAGTGTCTGCAGGTAGCCCTGGCGCATGAATCTGTGCAGCGGGAACGACCTGGGACCACCAGGGGCGAAGAAAACCACCGACACATGGGGCCGGACACTCAGGGTCAGGGAAAAAACCAATATATATCTGGTGGTATCTCGGGTGCTATTAGATATAGCGCAATAAACCAAAGTGAATTGTCTGCAGGAGGCCCTGGCGCATGAATCCGTGAAGCAGGAACGACCTCGGATCTCCAGGGGCCGAGAAAATTACAGATTTTCTGTATCCGTAACCCAAAGTCATGTAAAAATCCAGCATTTATATGGTGCTTTCTCGGGTGCTATTACAGATAGCCCAATAAATCAATGTGCATTGTCTGTAGGAGGCCCTGGCGCATGAATCAGTGCAGCGGGAATGACCTCGGACCACCAGGGGACGAGAAAACCACCGTCTCATGGGGCCGGACAATCAGGGTCAGGGAAAAATCCAATATATATTTGGTGATATCTCGGGTGCTATTACAGATAGCGCAATAATTCAAAGTGCATTGTCTGTAGGAGGCCCTGGCGCATGAATCTGGACAGCGGGAACGACCTCGGACAACCAGGGGCCGAGAAAACCACCGTCTCATGGGGCCGGACACTCAGGGTCAGGGAAAAATCCAATATATATCTGGTGATATCTCGGGTGCTATTACAGATAGCGCAATAAATCAAAGTGCATTGTCTGTAGGAGGCCCTGTCGCATGAATCTGTGCTGCGGGAAGGACCTCGGACCACCAGGGGCCGAGAAACCTACAGTCACATGGGGCCCGACACTCAGGGTCAGGGGAAAATCCAATATATATCTGGTGATATCTCGGGTGCTATTAGAGATAGCGCAATAGACCAAAGTGAATTATCTGCAAGAGGCCCTGGCGCATGAATCTGTGCAGCGGGAACGACCTCGGACAACTAGGGGCCGAGAAAACCACCGTCTCATGGGGCCGGACACTCTGGGTCAGGGAAAAATCTAATATATATCTGGTGATATCTCGGGTGCTATTACAGATGGCGCAATAAATCAAAGTGCATTGTCTGCAGGAGGCCCTGGCGCATGAATCTGTGAAGCAGGAACGGCCTCGGATCTCCAGGGGCCGAGAAAATTACAGATTTTCTGTATCCGTCACCCAAAGTCATGTAAAAATCCAGCATATATATGGTGCTTCCTCGGGTGCTATTACAGATAGCGCAATAAATCAAAGTGCATTGTCTGTAGGAGGCCCTGGCGCATGAATCTGGACAGCGGGAACGACCTCGGACAACCAGGGGCCGAGAAAACCACCGTCTCATGGGGCCGGACACTCAGGGTCAGGGGAAAATCCAATATATATCTGGCGATATCTCGGGTGCTATTAGAGATAGCGCAATAAACCAAAGTGAATTGTCTGCAGGAGGCCCTGGCGCATGAATCTGTGCAGCGGGAACGACCTCGGATCACGAGGGGCCGAGATAACCACCGACACTTTGGGCCGGACACTCATGTTCAGGGAAAAATCCAATATATATCAGGTGATATCTCGGGTGCGATTACAGATAGCCCAATAAATCAAAGTGCATTGTCTGTAGGAGGCCCTGGCGCATGAATCTGTGCAGCGGAACGACCTCGGACCACCAGGGGCCGAGAAAACCACCGTCTCATGGGGCCGGACACTCTGGGTCAGGGAAAAATCCAATATATATCTGGTGATATCTCGGGTGCTATTACATATAGCGCAATAATTCAAAGTGCATTGTCTGTAGGAGGCCCTGGCGCATGAATCTGGACAGCGGGAACGACCTCGGACAACCAGGGGCCGAGAAAACCACCGTCTCATGGGGCCGAACACTCAGGGTCAGGGGAAAATCCAATATATATCTGGCGATATCTCGGGTGCTATTAGAGATAGCGCAATAAGCCAAAGTGAATTATCTGCAGGCGGCCCTGGCGCATGCATCTGTGCAGCGGGAACGACCTCGGACCACCTGGGGCCGAGAAAACCACCGTCTCATGGGGCCGGACACTCTGGGTCAGGGAAAAATCCAATATATATCAGGTGATATCTCGGGTGCTATTAGAGATACCGCAATAAACCAAAGTGAATTATCTGCAGGAGGCCCTGGCGCATGCATCTGTGCAACGGGAACGACCTCGGACCACCAGGGGACGAGAAAACCACCGTCTCATGGGGCCGGACACTCAGGGTCAGGGAAAAATCCAATATATATCTGGTGATATCTCGGGTGCTATTACAGATAGCGCAATAAATCAAAGTGCATTGTCTGTAGGAGGCCCTGTCGCATGAATCTGTGCAGCGGGAAGGACCTCGGACCACCAGGGGCCGAGAAAACTACAGTCACATGGGGCCCGACACTCAGGGTCAGGGGAAAATCCAATATATATCTGGTGATATCTCGGGTGCTATTAGAGATAGCGCAATAAACCAAAGTGAATTATCTGCAAGAGGCCCTGGCGCATGAATCTGTGCAGCGGGAACGACCTCGGACAACTAGGGGCCGAGAAAACCACCGTCTCATGGGGCCGGACACTCTGGGTCAGGGAAAAATCTAATATATATCTGGTGATATCTCGGGTGCTATTACAGATGGCGCAATAAATCAAAGTGCATTGTCTGCAGGAGGCCCTGGCGCATGAATCTGTGAAGCAGGAACGGCCTCGGATCTCCAGGGGCCGAGAAAATTACAGATTTTCTGTATCCGTCACCCAAAGTCATGTAAAAATCCAGCATATATATGGTGCTTCCTCGGGTGCTATTACAGATAGCGCAATAAATCAAAGTGCATTGTCTGTAGGAGGCCCTGGCGCATGAATCTGTGCAGCGGGAACGACCTCGGACCACCATGCGCCGAGAAAACTACAGTCTCATGGGGCCGGTCACTCAGGGTCGGGGAAAAATCCAATATATATCTGGTGATATCTCGGGTGCTATTACATATAGCGCAATAATTCAAAGTGCATTGTCTGTAGGAGGCCCTGGCGCATGAATCTGGACAGCGGGAACGACCTCGGACAACCAGGGGCCGCGAAAACCACCGTCTTATGGGGCCGGGCACTCAGGGTCAGGGGAAAATCCAATATATATCTGGCGATATCTCGGGTGCTATTAGAGATAGCGCAATAAACCAAAGTGAATTGTCTGCAGGAGGCCCTGGCGCATGAATCTGTGCAGCGGGAACGACCTCGGATCACGAGGGGCCGAGATAACCACCGACACTTTGGGCCGGACACTCATGTTCAGGGAAAAATCCAATATATATCAGGTGATATCTCGGGTGCGATTACAGATAGCCCAATAAATCAAAGTGCATTGTCTGTAGGAGGCCCTGGCGCATGAATCTGTGCAGCGGAACGACCTCGGACCACCAGGGGCCGAGAAAACCACCGTCTCATGGGGCCGGACACTCTGGGTCAGGGAAAAATCCAATATATATCTGGTGATATCTCGGGTGCTATTACATATAGCGCAATAATTCAAAGTGCATTGTCTGTAGGAGGCCCTGGCGCATGAATCTGGACAGCGGGAACGACCTCGGACAACCAGGGGCCGAGAAAACCACCGTCTCATGGGGCCGAACACTCAGGGTCAAGGGAAAATCCAATATATATCTGGCGATATCTCGGGTGCTATTAGAGATAGCGCAATAAGCCAAAGTGCATTGTCTGTAGGAGGCCCTGTCGCATGAATCTGTGCAGCGGGAAGGTCCTCGGACCACCAGGGGCCGAGAAAACTACAGTCTCATGGGGCCGGACACTCAGGGTCAGGGGAAAATACAATATTTATCTGGTGATATCTCGGGTGCCATTAGAGATAGCGCAATAAACCAAAGTGAATTATCTGCAGGAGGCCCTGGCGCATGCATCTGTGCAGCGGGAACGACATCGGACCACCAGGGGCCGAGAAAATTACAGATTTTCGGTATCCGTCACCCAAAGTCATGTAAAAATCCAGCATATATATGGAGCTTTCTCAGGTGCTATTACAGATAGCGCAATAAATCAAAGTGCATTGTCTGTAGGAGGCCCTGGCGCATGAATCTGTGCAGCGGGAACGACCTCGGACCACCAGGCGCCGAGAAAACTACAGTCTCATGGGGCCGGTCACTCAGGGTCGGGGAAAAATCCAATATATATCTGGTGATATCTCGGGTGCTATTACATATAGCGCAATAATTCAAAGTGCATTGTCTGTAGGAGGCCCTGGCGCATGAATCTGCACAGCGGGAACGACCTCGGACAACCAGGGGCCGAGAAAACCACCGTCTCATGGGGCCGGACACTCAGGGTCAGGGGAAAATCCAATATATATCTGGCGATATCTCGGGTGCTATTAGAGATAGCGCAATAAACCAAAGTGAATTGTCTGCAGGAGGCCCTGGCGCATGAATCTGTGCAGCGGGAACGACCTCGGATCACGAGGGGCCGAGATAACCACCGACACTTTGGGCCGGACACTCATGTTCAGGGAAAAATCCAATATATATCAGGTGATATCTCGGGTGCGATTACAGATAGCCCAATAAATCAAAGTGCATTGTCTGTAGGAGGCCCTGGCGCATGAATCTGTGCAGCGGAACGACCTCGGACCACCAGGGGCCGAGAAAACCACCGTCTCATGGG
This sequence comes from Nomia melanderi, assembly GCF_051020985.1. Taxonomy (NCBI): domain Eukaryota; kingdom Metazoa; phylum Arthropoda; class Insecta; order Hymenoptera; family Halictidae; genus Nomia; species Nomia melanderi. Next base: position 2,624,622 of record NW_027475140.1, on the reverse strand, counting down.
GCCGGACACTCTGGGTCAGGGAAAAATCCAATATATATCTGGTGATATCTCGGGTGCTATTACATATAGCGCAATAATTCAAAGTGCATTGTCTGTAGGAGGCCCTGGCGCATGAATCTGGACAGCGGAACGACCTCGGACCACCAGGGGCCGAGAAAACCACCGTCTCATGGGGCCGGACACTCTGGGTCAGGGAAAAATCCAATATATATCTGGTGATATCTCGGGTGCTATTACATATAGCGCAATAATTCAAAGTGCATTGTCTGTAGGAGGCCCTGGCGCATGAATCTGGACAGCGGGAACGACCTCGGACAACCAGGGGCCGAGAAAACCACCGTCTCATGGGGCCGAACACTCAGGGTCAGGGGAAAATCCAATATATATCTGGCGATATCTCGGGTGCTATTAGAGATAGCGCAATAAGCCAACGTGAATTATCTGCAGGCGGCCCTGGCGCATGCATCTGTGCAGCGGGAACGACCTCGGACCACCAGGGGCCGAGACAACCACCGTCTCATGGGGCCGGACACTCACGGTCGGGGAAAAATCCAATATATATCTGGTGATATCTCGGATGCTATTAGAGATAGCGCAATAAACCAAAGTGAATTGCCTGCAGGAGGCCCTGGCGCATGAATCTGTGCAGCGGGAACGACCTCGGATCACGAGGGGCCGAGAAAACCACCGACAATTGGGGCCGGACACTCATGGTCAGGGAAAAATCCAATATATATCAGGTGATATCTCGGGTGCTATTACAGATAGCGCAATAAATCAAAGTGCATTGTCTGTAGGAGGCCCTGTCGCATGAATCTGTGCAGCGGGAAGGACCTCGGACCACCAGGGGCCGAGAAAACTACAGTCACATGGGGCCCGACACTCAGGGTCAGGGGAAAATCCAATATATATCTGGTGATATCTCGGGTGCTATTAGAGATAGCGCAATAAACCAAAGTGAATTATCTGCAAGAGGCCCTGGCGCATGAATCTGTGCAGCGGGAACGACCTCGGACAACTAGGGGCCGAGAAAACCACCGTCTCATGGGGCCGGACACTCTGGGACAGGGAAAAATCTAATATATATCTGGTGATATCTCGGGTGCTATTACAGATGGCGCAATAAATCAAAGTGCATTGTCTGCAGGAGGCCCTGGCGCATGAATCTGTGAAGCAGGAACGGCCTCGGATCTCCAGGGGCCGAGAAAATTACAGATTTTCTGTATCCGTCACCCAAAGTCATGTAAAAATCCAGCATATATATGGTGCTTCCTCGGGTGCTATTACAGATAGCGCAATAAATCAAAGTGCATTGTCTGTAGGAGGCCCTGGCGCATGAATCTGTGCAGCGGGAACGACCTCGGACCACCAGGCGCCGAGAAAACTACAGTCTCATGGGGCCCGACACTCAGGGTCAGGGGAAAATCCAATATATATCTGGTGATATCTCGGGTGCTATTAGAGATAGCGCAATAAACCAAAGTGAATTATCTGCAAGAGGCCCTGGCGCATGAATCTGTGCAGCGGGAACGACCTCGGACAACTAGGGGCCGAGAAAACCACCGTCTCATGGGGCCGGACACTCATGGTCAGGGAAAAATCCAATATATATCAGGTGATATCTCGGATGCTATTACAGATAGCCCAATAAATCAAAGTGCATTGTCTGTAGGAGGCCCTGGCGCATGAATCTGTGCAGCGGAACGACCTCGGACCACCAGGGGCCGAGAAAACCACCGTCTCATGGGGCCGTACACTCTGGGTCAGGGAAAAATCCAATATATATCTGGTGATATCTCGGGTGCTATTACATATAGCGCAATAATTCAAAGTGCATTGTCTGTAGGAGGCCCTGGCGCATGAATCTGGACAGCGGGAACGACCTCGGACAACCAGGGGCCGAGAAAACCACCGTCTCATGGGGCCGGACGGTCAGGGTCGGGGAAAAATCCAATATATATCTGGTGATATCTCGGGTGCTATTATAGATAGCGCGATAAATCAAAGTGCATTGTGTGCAGGAAGCCCTGGCGCATGAATCTGTGCAGCGGGAAGGACCTCGGACCACCAGGGGCCGAGAAAACTACAGTCTCATTTGGCCGGACACTCAGGGTCAGGGGAAAATACAATATTTATCTGGTGATATCTCGGGTGCCATTAGAGATAGCGCAATAAACCAAAGTGAATTATCTGCAGGTAGCCCTGGCGCATGCATCTGTGCAGCGGGAACGACATCAGACCACCAGGGGCCGAGAAAATTGAAGATTTTCGGTATCCGTCACCCAAAGTCATGTAAAAATCCAGCATATATATGGAGCTTTCTCAGGTGCTATTACAGATAGCGCAATAAATCAAAGTGCCTTGCCTGTAGGGGGCCCTGGCGCATGAATCTGTGCAGCGGGAACGACCTCGGACCACCAGGCGCCGAGAAAACTACAGTCTCATGGGGCTGGTCAATCAGGGTCGGGGAAAAATCCAATATATATCTGGTGATATCTCGAGTGCTATTAGATATAGCGCAATAAATCAAAGTGCATTTTCTGCGGGAGGCCCTGTCGCATGAATCTGTGCAGCACGAACGACGTCGGACCACCAGGGGCCGAGAAAACCACCGTCTCATGGGGCCGGACACTCAGGGTCGGGGAAAAATCCAATATATATCTGGTGATATCTCGGATGCTATTAGAGATAGCGCAATAAACCAAAGCGAATTGTCTGCAGGAGGCCCTGGCGCATGAATCTGTGCAGCGGGAACGACCTCGGATCACGAGGGGCCGAGAAAACCACCGACACTTGGGGCCGGACACTCATGGTCAGGGAAAAATCCAATATATATCAGGTGATATCTCGGGTGCTATTACAGACAGCCCAATAAATCAAAGTGCATTGTCTGTAGGAGGCCCTGTCGCATGAATCTGTGCAGCGGGAAGGACCTCGGACCACCAGGGGCCGAGAAAACCACCGTCTCATGGGGCCGTACACTCTGGGTCAGGGAAAAATCCAATATATATCTGGTGATATCTCGGGTGCTATTACATATAGCGCAATAATTCAAAGTGCATTGTCTGTAGGAGGCCCTGGCGCATGAATCTGGACAGCGGGAACGACCTCGGACAACCAGGGGCCGAGAAAACCACCGTCTCATGGGGCCGGACACTCTGGGTCAGGGAAAAATCCAATATATATCTGGTGATATCTCGGGTGCTATTACATATAGCGCAATAATTCAAAGTGCATTGTCTGTAGGAGGCCCTGGCGCATGAATCTGCACAGCGGGAACGACCTCGGACAACCAGGGGCCGAGAAAACCACCGTCTCATGGGGCCGGACACTCAGGGTCAGGGGAAAATCCAATATATATCTGGCGATATCTCGGGTGCTATTAGAGATAGCGCAATAAACCAAAGTGAATTGTCTGCAGGAGGCCCTGGCGCATGAATCTGTGCAGCGGGAACGACCTCGGATCACGAGGGGCCGAGATAACCACCGACACTTTGGGCCGGACACTCATGTTCAGGGAAAAATCCAATATATATCAGGTGATATCTCGGGTGCGATTACAGATAGCCCAATAAATCAAAGTGCATTGTCTGTAGGAGGCCCTGGCGCATGAATCTGTGCAGCGGAACGACCTCGGACCACCAGGGGCCGAGAAAACCACCGTCTCATGGGGCCGGACACTCTGGGTCAGGGAAAAATCCAATATATATCTGGTGATATCTCGGGTGCTATTACATATAGCGCAATAATTCAAAGTGCATTGTCTGTAGGAGGCCCTGGCGCATGAATCTGGACAGCGGAACGACCTCGGACCACCAGGGGCCGAGAAAACCACCGTCTCATGGGGCCGGACACTCTGGGTCAGGGAAAAATCCAATATATATCTGGTGATATCTCGGGTGCTATTACATATAGCGCAATAATTCAAAGTGCATTGTCTGTAGGAGGCCCTGGCGCATGAATCTGGACAGCGGGAACGACCTCGGACAACCAGGGGCCGAGAAAACCACCGTCTCATGGGGCCGAACACTCAGGGTCAGGGGAAAATCCAATATATATCTGGCGATATCTCGGGTGCTATTAGAGATAGCGCAATAAGCCAACGTGAATTATCTGCAGGCGGCCCTGGCGCATGCATCTGTGCAGCGGGAACGACCTCGGACCACCAGGGGCCGAGACAACCACCGTCTCATGGGGCCGGACACTCACGGTCGGGGAAAAATCCAATATATATCTGGTGATATCTCGGATGCTATTAGAGATAGCGCAATAAACCAAAGTGAATTGCCTGCAGGAGGCCCTGGCGCATGAATCTGTGCAGCGGGAACGACCTCGGATCACGAGGGGCCGAGAAAACCACCGACAATTGGGGCCGGACACTCATGGTCAGGGAAAAATCCAATATATATCAGGTGATATCTCGGGTGCTATTACAGATAGCGCAATAAATCAAAGTGCATTGTCTGTAGGAGGCCCTGTCGCATGAATCTGTGCAGCGGGAAGGACCTCGGACCACCAGGGGCCGAGAAAACTACAGTCACATGGGGCCCGACACTCAGGGTCAGGGGAAAATCCAATATATATCTGGTGATATCTCGGGTGCTATTAGAGATAGCGCAATAAACCAAAGTGAATTATCTGCAAGAGGCCCTGGCGCATGAATCTGTGCAGCGGGAACGACCTCGGACAACTAGGGGCCGAGAAAACCACCGTCTCATGGGGCCGGACACTCTGGGACAGGGAAAAATCTAATATATATCTGGTGATATCTCGGGTGCTATTACAGATGGCGCAATAAATCAAAGTGCATTGTCTGCAGGAGGCCCTGGCGCATGAATCTGTGAAGCAGGAACGGCCTCGGATCTCCAGGGGCCGAGAAAATTACAGATTTTCTGTATCCGTCACCCAAAGTCATGTAAAAATCCAGCATATATATGGTGCTTCCTCGGGTGCTATTACAGATAGCGCAATAAATCAAAGTGCATTGTCTGTAGGAGGCCCTGGCGCATGAATCTGTGCAGCGGGAACGACCTCGGACCACCAGGCGCCGAGAAAACTACAGTCTCATGGGGCCCGACACTCAGGGTCAGGGGAAAATCCAATATATATCTGGTGATATCTCGGGTGCTATTAGAGATAGCGCAATAAACCAAAGTGAATTATCTGCAAGAGGCCCTGGCGCATGAATCTGTGCAGCGGGAACGACCTCGGACAACTAGGGGCCGAGAAAACCACCGTCTCATGGGGCCGGACACTCATGGTCAGGGAAAAATCCAATATATATCAGGTGATATCTCGGATGCTATTACAGATAGCCCAATAAATCAAAGTGCATTGTCTGTAGGAGGCCCTGGCGCATGAATCTGTGCAGCGGAACGACCTCGGACCACCAGGGGCCGAGAAAACCACCGTCTCATGGGGCCGTACACTCTGGGTCAGGGAAAAATCCAATATATATCTGGTGATATCTCGGGTGCTATTACATATAGCGCAATAATTCAAAGTGCATTGTCTGTAGGAGGCCCTGGCGCATGAATCTGGACAGCGGGAACGACCTCGGACAACCAGGGGCCGAGAAAACCACCGTCTCATGGGGCCGGACGGTCAGGGTCGGGGAAAAATCCAATATATATCTGGTGATATCTCGGGTGCTATTATAGATAGCGCGATAAATCAAAGTGCATTGTGTGCAGGAAGCCCTGGCGCATGAATCTGTGCAGCGGGAACGACCTCGGACCACCAGGGGCCGAGAAAACCACCGACACATGGGGCCGGACACTCATGGTCAGGGAAAAATCCAATATATATCAGGTGATATCTCGGGTGCTATTAGAGATAGCGCAATAAACCAAAGTGAATTATCTGCAGGAGGCCCTGGCGCATGCATCTGTGCAGCGGGAACGACCTCGGACAACCAGGGGACGAGAAAACCACCGTCTCATGGGGCCGGACACTCAGGGTCAGGGAAAAATCCAATATATATCTGGTGATATCTCGGGTGCTATTACAGATAGAGCTATAAATCAAAGTGCATTGTCTGTAGGAGGCCCTGTCGCATGAATCTGTGCAGCGGGAAGGACCTCGGACCACCAGGGGCCGAGAAAACTACAGTCTCATTTGGCCGGACACTCAGGGTCAGGGGAAAATACAATATTTATCTGGTGATATCTCGGGTGCCATTAGAGATAGCGCAATAAACCAAAGTGAATTATCTGCAGGTAGCCCTGGCGCATGCATCTGTGCAGCGGGAACGACATCAGACCACCAGGGGCCGAGAAAATTGAAGATTTTCGGTATCCGTCACCCAAAGTCATGTAAAAATCCAGCATATATATGGAGCTTTCTCAGGTGCTATTACAGATAGCGCAATAAATCAAAGTGCCTTGTCTGTAGGGGGCCCTGGCGCATGAATCTGTGCAGCGGGAACGACCTCGGACCACCAGGCGCCGAGAAAACTACAGTCTCATGGGGCTGGTCAATCAGGGTCGGGGAAAAATCCAATATATATCTGGTGATATCTCGAGTGCTATTAGATATAGCGCAATAAATCAAAGTGCATTTTCTGCGGGAGGCCCTGTCGCATGAATCTGTGCAGCACGAACGACGTCGGACCACCAGGGGCCGAGAAAACCGCCGTCTCATGGGGCCGGACACTCAGGGTCGGGGAAAAATCCAATATATATCTGGTGATATCTCGGATGCTATTAGAGATAGCGCAATAAACCAAAGCGAATTGTCTGCAGGAGGCCCTGGCGCATGAATCTGTGCAGCGGGAACGACCTCGGATCACGAGGGGCCGAGAAAACCACCGACACTTGGGGCCGGACACTCATGGTCAGGGAAAAATCCAATATATATCAGGTGATATCTCGGGTGCTATTACAGACAGCCCAATAAATCAAAGTGCATTGTCTGTAGGAGGCCCTGGCGCATGAATCTGTGCAGCGGAACGACCTCGGACCACCAGGGGCCGAGAAAACCACTGTCTCATGGGGCCGGACACTCTGGGTCAGGGAAAAATCCAATATATATCTGGTGATATCTCGGGTGCTATTACATATAGCGCAATAATTCAAAGTGCATTGTCTGTAGGAGGCCCTGGCGCATGAATCTGGACAGCTGGAACGACCTCGGACAACCAGGGGCCGAGAAAACCACCGTCTCATGGGGCCGGACGGTCAGGGTCGGGGAAAAATCCAATATATATCTGGTGATATCTCGGGTGCTATTATAGATAGCGCAATAAACCAAAGCGAATTATCTGCAGGAGGCCCGGGCGCATGAATCTGTGCAGCGGGAACGCCCTCGGACCACCAGGGGCCTAGAAAACCTCCGTCTCTTGGGGCCGGACTGTCAGGGTCAGGGAAAACTCCATTATATATCTGGTGATATCTCGGGTGCTATTAGAGATAGCGCGATAAATCAAAGTGCATTGTGTGCAGGAAGCCCTGGCGCATGAATCTGTGCAGCGGGAACGACCTCGGACCACCAGGGGCCGAGAAAACCACCGACACATGGGGCCGGACACTCATGGTCAGGGAAAAATCCAATATATATCAGGTGATATCTCGGGTGCTATTAGAGATAGCTCAATAAATCAAAGAACATTGTCTGTAGGAGGCCCTGTCGCATGAATCTGTGCAGCGGGAAGGACCTCGGACCACCAGGGGCCGAGAAAACTACAGTCTCATGGGGCCGGACACTCAGGGTCAGGGGAAAATCCAATATATATCTGGTGATATCTCGGGTGCTATTAGAGATAGCGCAATAAACCAAAGTGAATTATCTGCAAGAGGCCCTGGCGCATGAATCTGTGCAGCGGGATCGACCTCGGACCACCAGGGGCCGAGAAAACCACCGTCTCATGGGGCCGGACACTCAGGGTCAGGGAAAAATCCAATATATATCTGGTGATATCTCCGGTGCTATTACAGATAGCGCAATAAATCAAAGCGCATTGTCTGTAGGAGGCACTGGCGAATGAATCTGTGCTGCAGGAACGACCTCGGACCACCAGGGGCCGAGAAATTTACAGATATTCGGAATCCGTCACCCAAGGCCATGTAATAATCCAGCATATATCTGGTGATATCTCGGGTGCTATTACAGATAGCGCAATAAACCAAAGTGAGTTATCTGCAGGAGGCCCTGGCGCATGAATCTGTGCAGTGGGAACGACCTCGGACCACCAGGGGCCGAGAAAAGTAAAGATATTCGGAATCCGTCACCCAAGGTCATGTAAAAATCCAGCATATATCTGGTGATATCTCGGGTGCTATTACAGATAGCGCAATAAACCAAATTGAATTGTCTGTAGGAAGCCCTGGCGCATGAATCTGTTCAGCGGGATCGACCTCGGACCACGAGGGACCGAGAAAACCATCGACACATGGGGCAGGACTGTCCGGGTCAAGGAAAAGTACAATATATATCTGGTGATATCACGGGTGCTACTAGAGATAGCGCAATAAATCAAAGTGCATTGTCTGCAGGAGGCCCTGGCGCATGAATCTGTGCACCGGGAACGACCTCGGACCACCAGGGGCCGAGAAAACCACCGTCTCAAGGGGTCGGACACTCAGGGTCAGGGAAAAATCCAATATATATCTGGTGATATCTCGGGTGCTATTAGAGATAGCGCAATAAACCAAAGTGAATTATCTGCAGGAGGCCCTGGCGCATGAATCTGTGCAGCAGGAACGACCTCGGACCACCAGGGGTCGAGAAAACCACCGTCTCATGGGGCCGGACACTCAGGGTCAGGGGAAAATCCAATATATATCTTGCGATATCTCGGGTGCTATTAGAGATAGCGCAATAAACCAAAGTGAATTATCTATAGAAGGCACTGGCGCATGAATCTGTGCAGGGGGAACGACCTGGGACCAACAGAGGCCGAGAAAACCACCGTCTCATGGGGCCGGACATACAGGGTCAGGGAAAAATACAATATATATCTGGTGATATCTCGGGTGCGATTACAGATCGCGCAATAAATCAAAGTGCATTGTCTGTAGGAGGACCTGGCGCATGAATCTGTGCAGCGGGATCGACATCGGACCACCAGGGGCCGAGAGAATCACCGTCTCATGAGGCCGGACTGTCAGGGTCAGGGAAAAATCCAATATATATCTGGTGATATCTCGGGTGCTATTAGAGATCGCGCAATAAATCAAAGTGCATTGTCTGTAGGAGGACCTGGCACATGAATCTGTGCAGCGGGAACGACCTCGGACCACCAGGGGCCATGAAAATTAAAGATATTCGGAACCCGTCAGCCAAGGTCATGTAAAAATCCAGCATATATCTCGTGATATCTCGGGTGCTATTACAGATAGCGCAATAAACCAAAGTGAATTGTCTGCAAGAGGCCCTGGCGCGTGAATCTGTGCAGCGGGAACGACCTCGGACCCCTAGGGGCCGAGAAAACCACCGTCTCATGAGGCCGGACGCTCAGGGTCAGGGAAAAATCCAAGATATATCTGGTGATATCTCGGGTGCTATTACAGATAGCGCAATAAATCAAAGTGAATTGTCTGCAGGAGGCCCTGGCGCGTGAATCTGTGCAGCGGGAACGACCTCGGACCCCTAGGGGCCGAGAAAACCACCGTCTCATGTGTCCGGACACTCAGGGTCAGGGAAAAATCAAATATATATCTGGTGATATCCCGGGTGCTATTACAGATAGCGCAATAAATCAAAGTGGATTCTCCGGAGGAGGCCCTTGCGCATGAATCTGTGCAGCGGAACGACCTCGGACCACCAGGGGCCGAGAAAACCACTGTCTCATGGGGCCGGACACTCTGGGTCAGGGAAAAATCCAATATATATCTGGTGATATCTCGGGTGCTATTACATATAGTGCAATAATTCAAAGTGCATTGTCTGTAGGAGGCCCTGGCGCATGAATCTGGACAGCTGGAACGACCTCGGACAACCAGGGGCCGAGAAAACCACCGTCTCATGGGGCCGGACGGTCAGGGTCGGGGAAAAATCCAATATATATCTGGTGATATCTCGGGTGCTATTATAGATAGCGCAATAAACCAAAGCGAATTATCTGCAGGAGGCCCGGGCGCATGAATCTGTGCAGCGGGAACGCCCTCGGACCACCAGGGGCCTAGAAAACCTCCGTCTCTTGGGGCCGGACTGTCAGGGTCAGGGAAAACTCCATTATATATCTGGTGATATCTCGGGTGCTATTAGAGATAGCGCGATAAATCAAAGTGCATTGTGTGCAGGAAGCCCTGGCGCATGAATCTGTGCAGCGGGAACGACCTCGGACCACCAGGGGCCGAGAAAACCACCGACACATGGGGCCGGACACTCATGGTCAGGGAAAAATCCAATATATATCAGGTGATATCTCGGGTGCTATTAGAGATAGCTCAATAAATCAAAGAACATTGTCTGTAGGAGGCCCTGTCGCATGAATCTGTGCAGCGGGAAGGACCTCGGACCACCAGGGGCCGAGAAAACTACAGTCTCATGGGGCCGGACACTCAGGGTCAGGGGAAAATCCAATATATATCTGGTGATATCTCGGGTGCTATTAGAGATAGCGCAATAAACCAAAGTGAATTATCTGCAAGAGGCCCTGGCGCATGAATCTGTGCAGCGGGAACGACCTCGGACAACCAGGGGCCGAGAAAACCACCGTCTCATGGGGCCGGACACTCAGGGTCAGGGAAAAATCCAATATATATCTGGTGATATCTCGGGTGCTATTAGAGATAGCGCAATAAACCAAAGTGAATTATCTGCAGGAGGCCATGGCGCATGAATCTGTGCAGCGGGAACGACCTCGGACCACCAGGGGCCGAGACAACCACCGTCTCATGGGGCCGGACACTAAGGGTCGGGGAAAAATCCAATATATATCTGGTGATATCTCGGATGCTATTAGAGATAGCGCAATAAATCAAAGTGCATTGTCTGTATGAGGACCTGGCACATGAATCTGTGCAGCAGGAACGACCTCGGACCACCAGGGGCCGAGAAAATTAAAAATATTAGGAATCCGTCACCCAAGGTCATGTAAAAATCCAGCATATATCTGGTGATATCTCGGGTGCTATTACAGATAGCGCAATAAACCAAAGTGAATTGTCTGCAGGAAGCCCTGGCGCATGAATCTGTTGAGCGGAATCGACCTCGGACCACGAGGGACCGGGAAAACCATCGACACATGGGGCCGGACTGTCCGAGTCAAGGAAAAATCCAATATATATCTGGTGATATCTCCGGTGCTATTACAGATACCGCAATAAATCAAAGTGCATTGTCTGTAGGAGGCACTGGCGAATCAACCTGTGCAGCAGGAACGACCTCGGACCACCAGGGGCCGAGAAAATTACATATATTCGTAATCCGTCACCCAAGGTCATGTAAAAATCCAGCATATATTTGGTGAGGTCTCGTATGCTATTACAGATAGCGCAATAAACCAAAGTGAATTGTCTGCAGGAAGCCCTGGCGCATGAATCTGTGCAGCGGGATCGACCTCGGACCACCAGGGGCCGAGAAAACCATCGACACATGGGGCCGGACTGTCCGGGACGAGGAAAAATCCAATATATATCTGGTGATATCTCCGGTGCTATTACAGATAGCGCAATAAATCAAAGCGCATTGTCTGTAGGAGGCACTGGCGAATGAATCTGTGCTGCAGGAACGACCTCGGACCACCAGGGGCCGAGAAATTTACAGATATTCGGAATCCGTCACCCAAGGCCATGTAATAATCCAGCATATATCTGGTGATATCTCGGGTGCTATTACAGATAGCGCAATAAACCAAAGTGAGTTATCTGCAGGAGGCCCTGGCGCATGAATCTGTGCAGTGGGAACGACCTCGGACCACCAGGGGCCGAGAAAAGTAAAGATATTCGGAATCCGTCACCCAAGGTCATGTAAAAATCCAGCATATATCTGGTGATATCTCGGGTGCTATTACAGATAGCGCAATAAACCAAATTGAATTGTCTGTAGGAAGCCCTGGCGCATGAATCTGTTCAGCGGGATCGACCTCGGACCACGAGGGACCGAGAAAACCATCGACACATGGGGCAGGACTGTCCGGGTCAAGGAAAAGTACAATATATATCTGGTGATATCACGGGTGCTACTAGAGATAGCGCAATAAATCAAAGTGCATTGTCTGCAGGAGGCCCTGGCGCATGAATCTGTGCACCGGGAACGACCTCGGACCACCAGGGGCCGAGAAAACCACCGTCTCAAGGGGTCGGACACTCAGGGTCAGGGAAAAATCCAATATATATCTGGTGATATCTCGGGTGCTATTAGAGATAGCGCAATAAACCAAAGTGAATTATCTGCAGGAGGCCCTGGCGCATGAATCTGTGCAGCAGGAACGACCTCGGACCACCAGGGGTCGAGAAAACCACCGTCTCATGGGGCCGGACACTCAGGGTCAGGGGAAAATCCAATATATATCTTGCGATATCTCGGGTGCTATTAGAGATAGCGCAATAAACCAAAGTGAATTATCTATAGAAGGCACTGGCGCATGAATCTGTGCAGGGGGAACGACCTGGGACCAACAGAGGCCGAGAAAACCACCGTCTCATGGGGCCGGACATACAGGGTCAGGGAAAAATACAATATATATCTGGTGATATCTCGGGTGCGATTACAGATCGCGCAATAAATCAAAGTGCATTGTCTGTAGGAGGACCTGGCGCATGAATCTGTGCAGCGGGATCGACATCGGACCACCAGGGGCCGAGAGAATCACCGTCTCATGAGGCCGGACTGTCAGGGTCAGGGAAAAATCCAATATATATCTGGTGATATCTCGGGTGCTATTAGAGATCGCGCAATAAATCAAAGTGCATTGTCTGTAGGAGGACCTGGCACATGAATCTGTGCAGCGGGAACGACCTCGGACCACCAGGGGCCATGAAAATTAAAGATATTCGGAACCCGTCAGCCAAGGTCATGTAAAAATCCAGCATATATCTCGTGATATCTCGGGTGCTATTACAGATAGCGCAATAAACCAAAGTGAATTGTCTGCAAGAGGCCCTGGCGCGTGAATCTGTGCAGCGGGAACGACCTCGGACCCCTAGGGGCCGAGAAAACCACCGTCTCATGAGGCCGGACGCTCAGGGTCAGGGAAAAATCCAAGATATATCTGGTGATATCTCGGGTGCTATTACAGATAGCGCAATAAATCAAAGTGAATTGTCTGCAGGAGGCCCTGGCGCGTGAATCTGTGCAGCGGGAACGACCTCGGACCCCTAGGGGCCGAGAAAACCACCGTCTCATGTGTCCGGACACTCAGGGTCAGGGAAAAATCAAATATATATCTGGTGATATCCCGGGTGCTATTACAGATAGCGCAATAAATCAAAGTGGATTCTCCGGAGGAGGCCCTTGCGCATGAATCTGTGCAGCAGGAACGAGATCGGACCACCAGTGGCCGAGAAAATTACAGATTTTCGGTTTCCGTCACCCAATGTCATGTAAAAATCCAGCACATATCTGATGATATCTCGGGTGCTATTAGAGATAGCGCGATATATCAAAGTGCATTGTCTGCAGGAGGCCCTGGCGCATGAATCTGTGCAGCGGGAACGACCTCGGACGACCAGGGGCCGAGAAAACCACCGACACATGGGGCCGGGCACTCAGGGACAAGGGAAAATCCAATATATATCTACTGATATCTCGGGTGCTATTACAGACAGCGCAATGAATCAGAGTGCATTGTCTGTAGGAGGCCCTGTCGCATGAATCTGTGCAGCGGGATCGACCTCGGACCACCAGGGGCCGAGAAACTCACCGTCTCATGGGGCCGGACTGTCAGGGACAGGGAAAAATCCAATATATATCTGGTGATTTCTCGGGTGCTATTAGAGATAGCGCACTAAACCAAAGTGAATTATCTGCAGGGGGCCCTGGCGCATGAATCTGTGCAGCGGGAACGACCTCGGACCACCAGGGGCCAAGAAAACCACCGACACATGGAGCCGGACACCCAAGGTCATGTAAAAATCCAATATATATCTGGTGATATCTCGGGTGCTCTTACAGAGAGCGCACTAAACCAAAGTGAATTATCTGTAGGAGGCCCTGGCGCATGAATCTGTGCAGCGGGAACGACCTCGGACCACCAGGGGCCGAGATAACCACCGACACATGGGGCCGGGCACTCAGGGTCAGGGAAAAATCCAATATATATCTGGTGATTTCTCGGGTGCTATTAGAGATAGCGCACTAAACCAAAGTGAATTATCTGCAGGGGGCCCTGGCGCATGAATCTGAGCAGCGGGAACGACCTCGGACCACCAGGGGCCGAGAAAACCACCGACACATGGAGCCGGACACCCAAGGTCATGTAAAAATCCAATATATATCTGGTGATATCTCGGGTGCTCTTACAGAGAGCGCACTAAACCAAAGTGAATTATCTGTAGGAGGCCCTGGCGCATGAATCTGTGCAGCGGGAACGACCTCGGACCACCAGGGGCCGAGATAACCACCGACACATGGGGCCGGGCACTCAGGGTCAGGGAAAAATCCAATATATATCTGGTGATATCTCGGGTGCTATTACAGATAGCGCAATGAATCAAAGTGCATTGTCTGTAGGTGGCGCTGGCGCATGAATCAGTGCAGCGGGAACGACCTCGGACCGCCAGGGGCCGAGAAAACCACAGTCTCATGGGGCCGGACACTCAGGGTCATGGGAAGATCCAATATATATCTGGTGATATCTCGGGTGCTATTACAGATAGCGGAATAAACCAAAGTGACTTATCTGCATGAGGCTCTGGCGCATGAATCTGTGCAGCGGGAACGACCTCGGACCACCAGGGGCCGAGAAAACCACCATCACATGGGGCCGGTCAATTAGTGTCAGGGAAAAATCCAATATATATCTGGTGATATCTCGGGTGCTATTACAGATAGCGCAATAAATCAAAGTGCATTGTCTGTAGGAGGCCCTGGCGCATGAATCTGTGCAGCTGGATCGACCTCGGACCACCAGGGGCCGAGAAAATCACCGTCTCATGGGGCCGGACTGTCAGGGCCAGGGAAAAATCCAATATATATCTGGTGATATCTCGGGTGCTATTAGAAATAGCGCAAGAAATCAAAGTGAATTATCTGCAGGAGGCCCTGGCGCATGAATCTGTGCAGCGGGAACGACCTCGGGCCACCAGAGGCCGAGAAAATCACCGTCTAATGGGGTCGGACACTCAGGGTCAGGGGAAAATCCAATATATATCTGGTGATATCTCGGGTGCTATTACAGATAGCGCAATAAATCATAGTGCATTGTCTGTAGGAGGCCCTGGCTCATGAATCTGTGCAGCGGGATCGCCCTCGGACCACCAGAGGCCGAGAAAATCACCGTCTAATGGGGTCGGACACTCAGGGTCAGGGGAAAATCCAATATATATCTGGTGATATCTCTGGGGCTATTAGAGATAGCGCAATAAACCAAAGTGAATTATCTGCAGGAGGCCCTGGCGCATGAATCTGTGCAGCGGGACGACCTCGGACCACCAGTGGCCGAGAAAACCACCGTCTCATGGGGTCGGACACTCAGGGTCACGGGAAAATCCAATATATATCTGGTGATATCTCGGGTGCTATTAGAGACAGCACAATAAATCAAAGTGCATTGTCTGTAGGAGGCCCTGTCGCATGAATCTGTGCAGCGGGATCGACCTCGGACCACCAGGGGCCGAGAAACTCACCGTCTCATGGGGCCGGACTGTCAGGGTCAGGGAAAAATCCAATATATATCTGGTGATTTCACGGGTGCTATTAGAGATAGCGCACTAAACCAAAGTGAATTATCTGCAGGGGGCCCTGGCGCATGAATCTGTGCAGCGGGAACGACCTCGGACCACCAGGGGCCGAGAAAACCGCCGACACATGGAGCCGGACACCCAAGGTCATGTAAAAATCCAATATATATCTGGTGATATCTCGGGTGCTCTTACAGAGAGCGCACTAAACCAAAGTGAATTATCTGTAGGAGGCCCTGGCGCATGAATCTGTGCAGCGGGAACGACCTCGGACCACCAGGGGCCGAGATAACCACCGACACATGGGGCCGGGCACCCAGGGTCAGGGAAAAATCCAATATATATCTGGTGATTTCTCGGGTGCTATTAGAGATAGCGCACTAAACCAAAGTGAATTATCTGCAGGGGGCCCTGGCGCATGAATCTGAGCAGCGTGAACGACCTCGGACCACCAGGGGCCGAGAAAACCACCGACACATGGAGCCGGACACCCAAGGTCATGTAAAAATCCAATATATATCTGGTGATATCTCGGGTGCTCTTACAGAGAGCGCACTAAACCAAAGTGAATTATCTGTAGGAGGCCCTGGCGCATGAATCTGTGCAGCGGGAACGACCTCGGACCACCAGGGGCCGAGAAAACCACCATCACATGGGGCCGGTCAATCAGTGTCAGGGAATAATCCAATATATATCTGGTGATATCTCGGGTGCTATTACAGATAGCGCAATAAATCAAAGTGCATTGTCTGTAGGAGGCCCTGGCGCATGAATCTGTGCAGCTGGATCGACCTCGGACCACCAGGGGCCGAGAAAATCACCGTCTCATGGGGCCGGACTGTCAGGGCCAGGGAAAAATCCAATATATATCTGGTGATATCTCGGGTGCTATTAGAAATAGCGCAAGAAATCAAAGTGAATTATCTGCAGGGGGCCCTGGCGCATGAATCTGTGCAGCGGGAACGACCTCGGGCCACCAGGGGCCGAGAAAACCACCGACAAATGGGGCCGGACTGTCAGGGTCAGGGAAAAATCCAATATATATCTGGTGATATCTCGGGTGCTATTACAGATAGCGCAATAAATCATAGTGCATTGTCTGTAGGAGTCCCTGGCACATGAATCTGTGCAGCGGGATCGCCCTCGGACCACCAGAGGCCGAGAAAATCACCGTCTAATGGGGTCGGACACTCAGGGTCAGGGGAAAATCCAATATATATCTGGTGATATCTCGGGTGCTATTAGAGATAGCGGAATCAACCAAAGTGAATTATCTGCAGGAGGCCCTGACGCATGAATCTGTGCAGCGGGACGACCTCGGACCACCAGTGGCCGAGAAAACCACCGTCTAATGGGGTCGGACACTCAGGGTCAGGGGAAAATCCAATATATATCTGGTGATATCTCGGGTGATATTACAGATAGCGGAATAAACCAAAGTGACTTATCTGCATGAGGCTCTGGCGCATGAATCTGTGCAGCGGGAACGACCTCGGACCACCAGGGGCCGAGAAAACCACCATCACATGGGGCCGGTCAATCAGTGTCAGGGAATAATCCAATATATATCTGGTGATATCTCGGGTGCTATTACAGATAGCGCAATAAATCAAAGTGCATTGTCTGTAGGAGGCCCTGGCGCATGAATCTGTGCAGCTGGATCGACCTCGGACCACCAGGGGCCGAGAAAATCACCGTCTCATGGGGCCGGACTGTCAGGGCCAGGGAAAAATCCAATATATATCTGGTGATATCTCGGGTGCTATTAGAAATAGCGCAAGAAATCAAAGTGAATTATCTGCAGGGGGCCCTGGCGCATGAATCTGTGCAGCGGGAACGACCTCGGGCCACCAGGGGCCGAGAAAACCACCGACAAATGGGGCCGGACTGTCAGGGTCAGGGAAAAATCCAATATATATCTGGTGAGATCTCGGGTGCTATTAGAGATAGCGCAATAAATCATAGGGCATTGTCTGTAGGAGGCCCTGGCGCATGAATCTGTGCAGTGGGATCGCCCTCGGACCACCAGGGGCCGAGAAAACCACCGACACATGGGTCCGGACACTGAGGGTCGGGGAAAAATTCAATATATATCTGGTGATATCTCGGGTGCTCTTACAGATAGCGCACTAAACCAAAGTGAATTATCTGCGGGGGGCCCTGGCGCATGAATTTGTGCAGCGGGAGCGACCTCGGACCACCAGGGGCCGAGAAAACCACCGACACATGGGGCCGGACTGTCAGGGCCAGGGAAAAATCCAATATATATCTGGTGATATCTCGGGTGCTATCAGAAATAGCGCAAGAAATCAAAGTGAATTATCTGCAGGAGGCCCTGGCGTATGAATCTGTGCAGCGGGAACGAGCTCGGACCACCAGTGGCCGAGAAAACCACCGTCTCATGGGGTCGGACACTCAGGGTCACGGAAAAATCCAATATATACCTGGTGATATCTCGGGAGCTATTAGAGATAGCACAATAAATCAAAGTGCATTGTCTGTAGGAGGCCCTGGCGCATGAATCTGTGCAGCGGGATCGACCTCGGACCACCAGGGGCCGAGAAAATCACCGTCTCATGGGGCCGGACTGTCAGGGCCAGGGAAAAATCCAATATATATCTGGTGATATCTCGGGTGCTATTAGAAATAGCGCAATAAATCAAAGTGAATTATCTGCAGGGGGCCCTGGCGCATGAATCTGTGCAGCGGGAACGACCTCGGACCACCAGGGGCCGAGAAAGCCACCGACACATGGGGCCGGACTGTCAGGGTCAGGGAAAAATCCAATATATATCTGGTGATATCTCGGGTGCTATTACAGATAGCGCAATAAATCATAGGCCATTGTCTGTAGGAGGCCCTGGCGCATGAATCTGTGCAGCGGGATCGCCCTCGGACCACCAGGGGCCGAGAAAACCACCGACACATGGGTCCGGACATTCAGGGTCGGGGAAAAATTCAATATATATCTGGTGATATCTCGGGTGCTCTTACAGATAGCGCACTAAACCAAAGTGAATTATCTGCGGGGGGCCCTGGCGCATGAATCTGTGCAGCGGGAGCGACCTCGGACCACCAGGGGCCGAGAAAACCACCGACACATGGAGCCGGACACCCAAGGTCATGTAAAAATCCAGGATGTATCTGATGATATCTCGGGTGCTATTAGAGATAGCGCACTAAACCAAAGTGAATTATCTGCAGGGGTCCCTGACGCATGAATCTGTGCAGCAGGAACGACCTCGGACCACCAGGGGCCGAGATAACCACCGACACATGGGGCCGGTCAATCAGTGTCAGGGAAAAATCCAATAAATATCTGGTGATATCTCGGGTGCTATTACAGATAGCGCAATAAACCAAAGTGAATTATCTGCAGGAGGCCATGGCGCACGAATCTGTGCAGCGGGAACGGTCTCGGACCACCAGGGGCCGACAAAACCACCGTCTCATGGGGCCGGACACTCAGGGTCGGGGAAAAATTCAATATATATCTGGTGATATCTCGGGAGCTTTTACAGATAGCGCAATAAATCAAAGTGCATTGTCTGCAGGAGGCTCTGGCGCATGAATCTGTGCAGCGCGAACGACCTCGGACCACCAGGGGCCGAGAAAATCACCGTCTCAGGGGTCGGACACTCAGGGTCAGGGAAAAATCCAATAAATATCTGGTGATATCTCGGGTGCTATTACAGATAGCGCAATAAATCATAGTGCATTGTCTGTAGGAGGCCCTGGCGCATGAATCTGTGCCGCGGCATGGCCCTCGGACCACCAGGTGCCGAGAAAACCACCGACACATGGGTCCGGACACTCAGGGTCGGGGAAAAATTCAATATATATCTGGTGATATCTCGGGTGCTCTTACAGATAGCGCACTAAACCAAAGTGAATTATCTGCGGGGGGCCCTGGCGCATGAATCTGTGCAGCGGGAGCGACCTCGGACACCAGGGGCCGAGAAAACCACCGACACATGGGGCCGAACTGTCAGGGTCGGGGAAAAATCCAATAAATATCTGGTGATATCTCGGGTGCTATTACAGATAGCGCAATAAACCAAAGTGAATTATCTGCAGGAGGCCATGGCGCACGAATCTGTGCAGCGGGAACGGTCTCGGACCACCAGCGGCCGACAAAACCACCGTCTCATGGGGCCGGACACTCACGGTCGGGGAAAAATTCAATATATATCTGGTGATATCTCGGGTGCTTTTACAGATAGCGCACTAAACCAAAGTGAGTTATCTGCAGGGGGCCCTGTCGCATGAATCTGTGCAGCGGGAACGACCTCGGACCACCAGGGGCCGAGAAAACCTCCGACACATGGGGCCGATCTGTCTGGGTCGGGGAAAAATCCAATATATACATATGGTGATATCTCGGGTGCTATTAGAGATAGTGCAATAAATCAAAGTGCATTGTCTATAGGAGGCCCTAGCGCATGAATCTGTGCAGCGGGAACGACCTCGGACCACCAGGGGCCGAGAAAACTACCGTCTCATGGGGCCGGACACACAGGGCCAGGGAAAAATCCAATATATATCTGGTGATATCTCGGGTGCTATTACAGATAGCGCAATAAATCATAGTGCATTGTCTGTAGGAGGCCCTGGCGCATGAATCTGTGCAGCGGCATGGCCCTCGGACCACCAGGGGCCGAGAAAACCACCGACACATGGGTCCGGACACTCAGGGTCGGGGAAAAATTCAATATATATCTGGTGATATCTCGGGTGCTCTTACAGATAGCGCACTAAACCAAAGTGAATTATCTGCGGGGGGGCCCTGGCGCATGAATCTGTGCAGCGGGAGCGACCTCGGACCACCAGGGGCCGAGAAAACCACCGACACATGGGGCCGAACTGTCAGGGTCGGGGAAAAATCCAATATATATCTGGTGATATCTCGGGTGCTATTACAGATAGCGCAATAAATCAAAGTGCATTGTCTGTAGGAGGCCCTGGCGCATGAATCTGTGCAGCGGGAACGACCTCGGACACCCAGGGGTCGAGAAAACCACCGTCTCATGGGGCCGGACACACAGGGTCAGGGGAAAATCCAATATATACATGGTGATATCTCGGGTGCTATTAGAGATAGCGCAATAAATCAAAGTGCATTGTCTATAGGAGGCCCTAGCGCATGAATCTGTGCAGCGGGAACGACCTCGGACCACCAGGGGCCGAGAAAACTACCGTCTCATGGGGCCGGACACACAGGGTCAGGGGAAAATCCAATATATACATGGTGATATCTCGGGTGCTATTAAAGATAGCGCAATAAATCAAACTGCATTGTCTGTAGGAAGCCCTGGCGCATGAATCTGTGCAGCGGGAGCGACCTCGGACCACCAGGGGCCGAGAAAATCACCGTCTCGTGGGGCCGGACTGTCAGGGCCAGGGGAAAATCCAATATATATCGGGTGATATCTCGGCTGCTCTTACACTTAACGCACTAAATCAAAGTGCATTGTCTGTAGGAGGCCCTGGCGCCTGTATCTGTGCAGCGGGATCGACCTCGGACCACCAGGGGCCTAGAAAATCACCGACTCATGGGGCCGGACTGTCAGGGTCAGGGAAAAATCCAATATGTATCTGGTGATATCTCGGGTGCTATTAGAGATAGCGCACGAATCAAAGTGAATTATCTGCAGGGGGCCATGGCGCATGAATCTGTGCAGCGGGAACGACCTCGGACCACCAGGGGCCGAGAAAACTACCGTCTCATGGAGCCGGACACTCAGGGTCATGGAAAAATCCAATATATATCTGGTGATATCTCGGGTTATATTACAGATAGCGCAATAAATCAAAGTGCATTGTCTGTAGGAGGCCCTGGCGCATGAATCAGTGCAGCGGGAACGACCTCGGACGACCAGGGGCCGAGAAAACCACAGTCTCATGGGGCCGGACACTCAGGGTCAGGCGAAAATCCAATATATATCTGGTGATATCTCGGGTGCTATTGCAGATAGCGCAATAAATCAAGGTGCATTGTCTGTAGGAGGCCCTGGCGCATGAATCTGTGCAGCGGGAACGACCTCCAGATACCAGGGTCCGAGAAAACCACCGTTTCATGGGGGCCGGCAACTCAGGGTCAGGGAAAAATCCAGCAGATATCTGGTGATATCTCGGGTGCTATTAGAGATAGCGCGATAAATCAAAGTGCATTGTCTGCAGGAAGCCCTGGCGCATGATTCTGTGCAGCGGGAACGACCTCGGACCACCAGGGGCCGAGACAACAACCGTCTCATGGGGCCGGACACTCAGGGTCATGGAAAAATCCAATATATATCTGGTGATATCCCTGGTTATATTACAGATAGCACAATAAATCAAAGTGCATTATCTGTTGGAGGCCCTGCCGCATGAATGTCTGCAGCGGGAACGACCTCGGACCACCAGGGGCCGAGAAAACCACAGTCTCATGGGGTCGGACACTCAGGGTCAGGCGAAAAATCCAATATATATCTGGTGATATCTCGGGTGCTATTAGAGATAGCGCAATAAGCCAAAGGGAATTATCTGCAGGAGGCCCTGGCGCATGCATCTGTGCAGCGGGAACGACCTCGGACGACCAGGGGCCGAGAAAACCACAGTCTCATGGGGCCGGACACTCAGGGTCAGGCGAAAATCCAATATATATCTGGTGATATCTCGGGTGCTATTGCAGATAGCGCAATAAATCAAGGTGCATTGTCTGTAGGAGGCCCTGGCGCATGAATCTGTGCAGCGGGAACGACCTCGAAATACCAGGGGCCGATAAACCACCGTCTCATGGGGCCGGACACTCAGGGTCAGGGAAAAATCCAATATATATCTGGTGATATCTCGGGTGCTATTAGAGATCGCGCAATAAACCAAAGTGAATTATCTGCAGGAGGCCCTGGCGCATGAATCTGTGCTGCGGGAACGACCTCGGACCACCAGGGGCCGAGAAAACCACCGTCTCATGGGGCCGGACACTCAGGGTCAGGGGAAAATCCAATATATATCTGGTGATATCTCGGGTGCTATTAGAGATAGCGCAATAAACCAAAGTGAATTATCTGCAGGAGGCCCTGGCGCATGAATCTGTGCAGCGGGAACGACCTCGAACCACCAGGGGCCGAGACAACAACCGTCTCATAGGCCCGGACACTCAGGGTCAGGCAATAATCCAATATATATCTGGTGATATCTCGGGTGCTATTACAGATAGCGCAATAAATCAAAGTGCATTGTCTGTAGGAGGCCCTGGCGCATGAATCAGTGCAGCGGGAACGACCTCGGACGACCAGGGGCCGAGAAAACCACAGTCTCATGGGGGCCGGCAACTCAGTGTCAAGGAAAAATCCAGCAGATATCTGGTGATATCTCGGGTGCAATTAGAGATAGCGCGATAAATCAAAGTGCATTGTCTGCAGGAAGCCCTGGCGCATGATTCTGTGCAGCGGGAACGACCTCGGACCACCAAGGGCCGAGAAAACCACAGTCTCATGAGGCCGGACACTCAGGGTCAGGGGAAAATTCAATATATATCTGCTGATATCTCGGGTGCTATTACAGATAGCGCAATAAATCAAAGTGCATTGTCTGTAGGAGGCCCTGGCGCATGAATCAGTGCAGCGGGAACGACCTCGGACCACCAGGGACCGAGAAAACCACAGTCTCATGGGGCCGGACACGCAGTGTCAGGGTAAAATTCAATATATATCTGGTGATATCTCGGGTGCTATTAGAGATAGCACAAGAAACCAAAGTGAATTATCTGCAGGAGGCCCTGGCGCAAGAATCTGTGCAGCGGGAACGACCTCGGACCACCAGGGGCCGAGACAACAACCGTCTCATGGGGCCGGACACTCAGGGTCATGGAAAAATCCAATATATATCTGGTGATATCTCGGGTTATATTACAGATAGCACAATAAATCAAAGTGCATTGTCTGTGGCAGGCCCTGGCGCATGAATCTGTGCATCGGGAACGACCTCGGACCACCAGGGGCCGAGAAAACCACCGTCTCATGGGGCCGGACACACAGGGTCAAGGAAAAATCCAATATATATCTGATGATATCTCGGGTGCTATTACGGATGGCGCAATAAATCAAAGTGCATTGTCTGTAGGAGGCCCTGGCGCATGAATCTGTGCAGCGGGAACGACCTCGGACCTCCAGGAGCCGAGACAACCACCGTCTCATGGGGACGGACACTCAGGGTCAGGGAAGAATCCAATATATATCTTGTGATATCTCGGGTGCTATTAGAGATAGCGCAATAAACCAAAGTGAATTATCTGCAGGAGGCCCTGGCGCATGAATCTGTGCAGAGGGAACAACCTCGGACCACCAGGGGCCGAGAAAACCACAGTCTCATGGGGCCGGATACTCAGGGTCAGGGGAAAATCCAATATATATCTGGTGATATCTCGGGTATTATTAGAGATAGCGCAATAAACCAAATTGGATTATCTGCAGGAGGCCCTGGCGCATGAATCAGTGCATCGGGAACGACCTCGGACCACGAGGGACCGAGAAAACCATCGACGCATGGGGCCGGACTGACAGGGTCAGGTTAAAATCCAATATATATCTGGTGATATCTCGGGTGCTATTACAGATAGCGCAATAAATCAAAGTGCATTGCCTGTAGGAGTCCCTGGCGCATGAACCTGTGCAGCGGGATCGACCTCGGACCACCAGGGGCCGAGAAAATCACCGTCTCATGGGGCCGGACTGTCAGGGTCAGGGAAAAGTCCAATATATATCTTGTGATATCTCGGGTGCTATTAGAGATAGCGCAATAAACCAAAGTGAATTATCTGCAGGAGGCCCTGGCGCATGAATCTGTGCAGCGGGAACGACCTCGGACCACCAGGGGCCGAGAAAACCACCGTCTCATGGGGCCGGACTGTCAGGGTCAGGGAAAAATCCAATATATATCTGGTGATATCTCGGGTGCTATTAGAGATCGCGCAATAAACCAAAGTGAATTATCTGCAGGAGGCCCTGGCGCATGAATCTGTGCAGCGGGAACGACCTCGGTCCACCAGGGGCCGAGACAACAACCGTCTCATGGGGCCGGACACTCAGGGTCAGGGAAAAATCCAATATATATCTGGTGATATCTCGGGTTATATTACAGATTGCACAATAAATCAAAGTGCATTGTCTGTAGGGGGCCCTGGCGCATGAATCTGTGCAGCGGGAACAACCTCGGACCACCAGGGGCGGAGAAAACCACAGTCTCATGGGGCCGGATGCTCAGGGTCAGGGGAAAATCCAATATATATCTGGTGATATCTCGGGTATTATTAGAGATAGCGCAATAAACCAAAGTGGATTATCTGCAGGAGGCCCTGGCGCATGAATCTGTGCATCGGGAACGACCTCGGACCAGCAGGGGCCGAGAAAACCACCGTCTCATGGGGCCGGACACTCAGGGTCAGGGGAAAATCCAATATATATCTGATGATATCTAGGGTGCTATTACGGATGGAGCAATAAATCAAAGTGCATTGTCTGTAGGAGGCCCTGGCGCATGAATCTGTGCAGCGGGAACGACCTCGGACCTCCAGGGGCCGAGACAACCACTGTCTCATGGGGACGGACACTCAGGGTCAGGGAAAAATCCAATATATATCTGGTGATATCTCGGGTGCTATTAGAGATAGCGCGATAAATCAAAGTGCATTGTCTGCAGGAAGCACTGGCGCATGATTCTGTGCAGCGGGAACGACCTCGGACCACAAGGGGCCGAGAAAATCACAGTCTCATGGGGCCGGACACTCAGGGTCAGGGGAAAATCCAATATATATCTGGTGATATCTCGGGTGCTATTACAGATAGCGCAATAAATCAAAGTGCATTGTCTGCAGGAGGCCCTGGCGCATTACTGTGTGCAGCGGGAACGACCTCGGACCACCAGGGGCCGAGAAAACCACAGTCTCATGAGGCCGGACACTCAGGGTCAGGGGAAAATTCAATATATATCTGGTGATATCTCGGGTGCTATTACAGATAGCGCAATAAATCAAAGTGCATTGTCTGTAGGAGGCCCTGCCGCATGAATCTCTGCAGCGGGAACGACCTCGGATCACCAGGGGCCGAGAAAACCACAGTCACATGGGGCCGGACACTCAGGGTCAGGGGAAAAGTCCAATATATATCTGGTGATATCTCGGGTGCTATTAGAGATAGCGCAATAAACCGAAGTGAATTATCTGCAGGAGGCCCTGGCGCATGAATCTGTGCAGCGGGATCGACCTCGGAACACGAGGGACCGAGAAAACCATCGACGCATGGGGCCGGACTGTCACGGTCAGGTTAAAATCCAATATATATCTGGTGATATCTCGGGTGCTATTACAGATAGCGCAATAAATCAAAGTGCATTGTCTGTAGGAGGCCCTGGCGCACGAATCTGTGCAGCGGCAACGACCTTGGGCCACCTGGGGCCGAGAAAATCACCGTCTCATGGGGCCGGACTGTCAGGGTCAGGGGAAAATTCAATATATATCTGGTGATATCTCGGGTGCTATTACAGATAGCGCAATAAATCAAAGTGCATTATCTGCAGGAGGCCCTGGCGCATGAATCTTTGCAGCGGGACCGACCTCGGACCACCAGGGGCCGAGAAAACCACCGTCTCATGGGGCTGGACTGTCAGGGTCGGGGAAAAATCCATTATATATCAGGTGATATCTCGGGTGCTATTTGAGATAGCGCAATAAATCAAAGTGAATTATCTGCAGGGGGCCCTGTCGCATGAATCTGTGCAGCGGGAACCACCTCGGACCACCAGGGGCCGAGAAAACCACCGTCTCATGGGGCTGGACTGTCAGGGTCAGGCAAAAATCCATTATATATCAGGTGATATCTCGGGTGCTATTTGAGATAGCGCAATAAGTCAAAGTGAATTATCTGCAGGGGGCCGCGTCGCATGAATCTGTGCAGCGGGATCGACCTCGGACCACCAGGGGCCGAGAAAATCACCGCCTCATGGGGCCGGACTGTCAGGGTCAGGGTAAAGTCCAATATATACCTGGTGATATCTCGGGTGCTATTAGAGATAGCGCAATAAATCAAAGTGCATTGTCTGTAGGAGGCACTGGCGAATGAATCTGTGCAGCAGGAACGACCTCGGTCCACCAGGGGCCGAGGAAATTACAGATATCCGGAATCCGTCACCCAAGGTCATGTAAAAATCCAGCATATATCTGGTGATATCTCGGGTGCTCTTACAGATAGAGCAATAAACCAAAGTGCCTTGTCTGCGGGAGGCCCTGGCGCATGAATCTGTGCAGCGGCAACGACATCGGACCACCAGGGGCCGAGGAAATCACCGCCTCATGGGGCCCGACTGTCAGGGTCAGGGAAAAGTCCAATATATATCTGGTGATATCTCGGGTGCTATTAGAGATAGCGCAATAAATCAAAGTGAATTATCTGCAGGGCGCCCTGTCGCATGAATCTGTGCAGCGGGAACCACCTCGGACCACCAGGGGCCGAGAAAATCACCGTCTCGTGGGGCCGGACTGTCAGGGTCGGGGAAAAATCCAATATATATCTGGTGATATCTCGGGTGCTATTAGAGATAGCGCAATAAATCAAAGTGCATTGTCTGTAGGAGGCACTGGCGAATGAATCTGTGCAGCAGGAACGACCTCGGTCCACCAGGGGCCGAGGAAATTACAGATATCCGGAATCCGTCACCCAAGGTCATGTAAAAATCCAGCATATATCTGGTGATATCTCGGGTGCTCTTACAGATAGCGCAATAAACCAAAGTGCCTTGTCTGCGGGAGGCCCTGGCGCATGAATCTGTGCAGCGGCAACGACATCGGACCACCAGGGGCCGAGGAAATCACCGCCTCATGGGGCCGGACGGTCAGGGTCAGGGAAAAGTCCAATATATATCTGGTGATATCTCGGGTGCTATTAGAGATAGCGCAATAAATAAAAGTGAATTAACTGCAGGGCGCCCTGTCGCATGAATCTGTGCAGCGGGAACCACCACGGACCACCAGGGGCCGAGAAAATCACCGTCTCGTGGGGCCGGACTGTCAGGGTCGGGGAAAAATCCAATATATATCTGGTGATATCTCGGGTGCTATTAGAGATAGCGCAATAAATCAAAGTGCATTGTCTGTAGGAGGCACTGGCGAATGAATCTGTGCAGCAGGAACGACCTCGGTCCACCAGGGGCCGAGGAAATTACAGATATCCGGAATCCGTCACCCAAGGTCATGTAAAAATCCAGCATATATCTGGTGATATCTCGGGTGCTCTTACAGATAGCGCAATAAACCAAAGTGCCTTGTCTGCGGGAGGCCCTGGCGCATGAATCTGTGCAGCGGCAACGACATCGGACCACCAGGGGCCGAGGAAATCACCGCCTCATGGGGCCGGACGGTCAGGGTCAGGGAAAAGTCCAATATATATCTGGTGATATCTCGGGTGCTATTAGAGATAGCGCAATAAATAAAAGTGAATTAACTGCAGGGCGCCCTGTCGCATGAATCTGTGCAGCGGGAACCACCACGGACCACCAGGGGCCGAGAAAATCACCGTCTCGTGGGGCCGGACTGTCAGGGTCGGGGAAAAATCCAATATATATCTGGTGATATCTCGGGTGCTATTAGAGATCGCGCAATAAATCAAAGTGAATTATCTGCAGGGCGCCCTGTCGCATGAATCTGTGCAGCGGGAACCACCTCGGACCACCAGGGGCCGAGAAAGCCACCGTCTCATGGGGCTGGACTGTCAGGGTCAGGGAAAAATCCATTATATATCTTGTGATATCTCGGGTGCTATTACAGATAGCGCAATAAATCAAAGTGCATTGTCTGTAGGAGGCCCGGCCGCGTCAATCTGGGCAGCGGGAACGACCTCGGACCACCAGGGGCCGAGACAACCACAGTCTAATGGGGCCGGACACTCAGGGTCAGTGAAAAATCCAATATATATCTGGTGATATCTCGGGTGCTATTACAGATAGCGCAATAAATCAAAGTGCATTGTCTGTAGGAGGCCCTGCCGCATGAATCTCTGCAGCGGGAACGACCTCGGACCACCAGGGGCCGAGAAAACCACAGTCTCATGAGGCCGGACACTCAGGGTCAGGGGAAAATTCAATATATATCTGGTGATATCTCGGGTGCTATTACAGATAGCGCAATAAATCAAAGTGCATTATCTGCAGGAGGCCCTGGCGCATGAATCTGTGCAGCGGGACCGACCTCGGACCACCAGGGGCCGAGAAAACCACCGTCTCATGGGGCCGGACACTCAGGGTCAAGGAATAATCCAATATATATCTTTTGATATCTCGGGTGCTATTAGAGATAGCGAAATAAATCAAAGTGTATTGTCTGCATGAGGCCCTGGCGCATGAATCTGTGCAGCGGGAACGACCTCGGACCACCAGGGGCCGAGAAAACGACCATCTCATGGGGCCGGACACTCAGGGTCAGGGGAAAGTCCAATATATATCTGGAGATATCTCGGGTGCTATTAGCGGTAGCGCAATAAACCAAAGTGCATTGTCTGCAGGAGGCCCTAGCGCATGAATCTGTGCTGCGCGATCGACCTCGCAGCACCGGGGGCCGAGAAAATCACCATCTCATGGGGCCGGACTGTCAGGGTCTGGGAAAAATCCAATATAAAGCTGGTGATATCCCGGGTGCTATTACAGATAGCGCAATAAATCAAAGTGCATTATCTATAGGAGGCCCTGGCGCATGAATCTGTGCAGCGGGAACGACCTCGGACCACCAGGGGCCGAGAAAACCACCGTCTCATGGGGTCGGACACTCAGGGTCAGGGAAAAATCCAATATAAATCTGGTGTTATCTCGGGTGCTATTACAGATAGCGCAATAAATCAAAGTGCATTGTCTGCAGGAGGCCCTGGTGCATGAACCTGTGCAGCGCGATCGACCTCGGACCACCGGGGGCCGAGAAAATCACCGTCTCATGGGTCGGACACTCAGGGTCAGGGAAAAATCCAATATATATCTGATGATATCTCGGGTGCTATTAGAGATAGCGCAATAAATCAAAGTGCATTGTCTGCAGGAGGCCCTAGCGCATGAATCTGTGCAGCGGGAACGACCTCGGACCACCAGGGGCCGAGAAAACCACCGTCTCATGGGGTCGGACACTAAGGGTCAGGGAAAAATCCAATATACATCTGGTGATATCGCGGGTGCTATTACAGATAGAGCACTAAACCAAAGTGCATTGTCTGTAGGAGGCCCTGGCGCATGAATCTGTGCAGCGGGATCGACCTCGGACAACCAGGGGCCGAGAAAATCACCGTCTCATGGGGCCGGACTGTCAGGGTCAGGGAAAAATCCAATATATATCTGGTGATATCTAGGGTGCTATTAGAGATAGCGCAATAAATCAAAGTGAATTATCTGCTGGGGGCCCTGGCCCACGAATCTGTGCAGCGGGGACGCTCACGGACCACCAGGGGCCGAGAAAACCACCGTCTCATGGGGCCGGGCACTCAGGGTCAGGGAAAAATCCAATATAAACCTGGTGATATCCCGGGTGCTATTAGAGTTAGCGCAATAAACCAAAGTGAATTATCTGCAGAAGGCCCTGGCGCATGAATCTGTGCAGCGGCTACGACCTCGGACAACCAGGGGCCGAGAAAACCACCGACACATGAGGCCGGACACCCAAGGTCATGCAAAAATCCAGTATATATCTGGTTATATCTCGGGTGCTATTAGAGATAGCGCGATAAATCAAAGTGAATTATCTGCAGGAGGCCCTTGCGCATGAATCTGTGCCGCGGTAACGACGTGGGCCCACGAGGGACCGAGAAAACCATCGACACATGGGGCCGGACCGTCAGGGTCAAGGAAAAATCCAATATATATCTGGTGATATCTAGTGTGCTATTAGACATAGGGAAATAAATCAAAGTGCATTGTCTGCAGGAGGCCCTGGCGCATGAATCTGTGCAGCGGAATCGACCTCGGACCACCAGGGGCCGAGAAAATCACCGTCTCATGGGGCCGGACTGTCAGGGTCAGGGAAAAATCCAATATATATCTGGTGATATCTCGGGTGCTATTAGAGATAGCGCAATAAATAAAAGTGAATTAACTGCAGGGCGCCCTGTCGCATGAATCTGTGCAGCGGGAACCACCACGGACCACCAGGGGCCGAGAAAATCACCGTCTCGTGGGGCCGGACTGTCAGGGTCGGGGAAAAATCCAATATATATCTGGTGATATCTCGGGTGCTATTAGAGATAGCGCAATAAATCAAAGTGCATTGTCTGTAGGAGGCACTGGCGAATGAATCTGTGCAGCTGGAACGACCTCGGTCCACCAGGGGCCGAGGAAATTACAGATATCCGGAATCCGTCACCCAAGGTCATGTAAAAATCCAGCATATATCTGGTGATATCTCGGGTGCTCTTACAGATAGCGCAATAAACCAAAGTGCCTTGTCTGCGGGAGGCCCTGGCGCATGAATCTGTGCAGCGGCAACGACATCGGACCACCAGGGGCCGAGGAAATCACCGCCTCATGGGGCCGGACTGTCAGGGTCAGGGAAAAGTCCTATATATATCTGGTGATATCTCGGGTGCTATTAGAGATAGCGCAATAAATCTAAGTGAATTATCTGCAGGGCGCCCTGTCGCATGAATCTGTGCAGCGGGAACCACCTCGGACCACCAGGGGCCGAGAAAGCCACCGTCTCATGGGGCTGGACTGTCAGGGTCAGGGAAAAATCCATTATATATCTTGTGATATCTCGGGTGCTATTACAGATAGCGCAATAAATCAAAGTGCATTGTCTGTAGGAGGCCCGGCCGCGTCAATCTGGGCAGCGGGAACGACCTCGGACCACCAGGGGCCGAGACAACCACAGTCTAATGGGGCCGGACACTCAGGGTCAGTGAAAAATCCAATATATATCTGGTGATATCTCGGGTGCTATTACAGATAGCGCAATAAATCAAAGTGCATTGTCTGTAGGAGGCCCTGCCGCATGAATCTCTGCAGCGGGAACGACCTCGGACCACCAGGGGCCGAGAAAACCACAGTCTCATGAGGCCGGACACTCAGGGTCAGGGGAAAATTCAATATATATCTGGTGATATCTCGGGTGCTATTAGAGATAGCGCAATAAATCAAAGTGCATTGTCTGCAGGAGGGCCTGGCGCATGAATCTGTGCATCGGGAACGACCTCGGACCAGCAGGGGCCGAGAAAACCACCGTCTCATGGGGCCGGACACTCAGGGTCAGGGGAAAATCCAATATATATCTGATGATATCTAGGGTGCTATTACGGATGGAGCAATAAATCAAAGTGCATTGTCTGTAGGAGGCCCTGGCGCATGAATCTGTGCAGCGGGAACGACCTCGGACCTCCAGGGGCCGAGACAACCACTGTCTCATGGGGACGGACACTCAGGGTCAGGGAAAAATCCAATATATATCTGGTGATATCTCGGGTGCTATTAGAGATAGCGCGATAAATCAAAGTGCATTGTCTGCAGGAAGCACTGGCGCATGATTCTGTGCAGCGGGAACGACCTCGGACCACAAGGGGCCGAGAAAATCACAGTCTCATGGGGCCGGACACTCAGGGTCAGGGGAAAATCCAATATATATCTGGTGATATCTCGGGTGCTATTACAGATAGCGCAATAAATCAAAGTGCATTGTCTGCAGGAGGCCCTGGCGCATTACTGTGTGCAGCGGGAACGACCTCGGACCACCAGGGGCCGAGAAAACCACAGTCTCATGAGGCCGGACACTCAGGGTCAGGGGAAAATTCAATATATATCTGGTGATATCTCGGGTGCTATTACAGATAGCGCAATAAATCAAAGTGCATTGTCTGTAGGAGGCCCTGCCGCATGAATCTCTGCAGCGGGAACGACCTCGGATCACCAGGGGCCGAGAAAACCACAGTCACATGGGGCCGGACACTCAGGGTCAGGGGAAAAGTCCAATATATATCTGGTGATATCTCGGGTGCTATTAGAGATAGCGCAATAAACCGAAGTGAATTATCTGCAGGAGGCCCTGGCGCATGAATCTGTGCAGCGGGATCGACCTCGGAACACGAGGGACCGAGAAAACCATCGACGCGTGGGGCCGGACTGTCACGGTCAGGTTAAAATCCAATATATATCTGGTGATATCTCGGGTGCTATTACAGATAGCGCAATAAATCAAAGTGCATTGTCTGTAGGAGGCCCTGGCGCACGAATCTGTGCAGCGGCAACGACCTTGGGCCACCTGGGGCCGAGAAAATCACCGTCTCATGGGGCCGGACTGTCAGGGTCAGGGGAAAATTCAATATATATCTGGTGATATCTCGGGTGCTATTACAGATAGCGCAATAAATCAAAGTGCATTATCTGCAGGAGGCCCTGGCGCATGAATCTTTGCAGCGGGACCGACCTCGGACCACCAGGGGCCGAGAAAACCACCGTCTCATGGGGCTGGACTGTCAGGGTCGGGGAAAAATCCATTATATATCAGGTGATATCTCGGGTGCTATTTGAGATAGCGCAATAAATCAAAGTGAATTATCTGCAGGGGGCCCTGTCGCATGAATCTGTGCAGCGGGAACCACCTCGGACCACCAGGGGCCGAGAAAACCACCGTCTCATGGGGCTGGACTGTCAGGGTCAGGCAAAAATCCATTATATATCAGGTGATATCTCGGGTGCTATTTGAGATAGCGCAATAAGTCAAAGTGAATTATCTGCAGGGGGCCGCGTCGCATGAATCTGTGCAGCGGGATCGACCTCGGACCACCAGGGGCCGAGAAAATCACCGCCTCATGGGGCCGGACTGTCAGGGTCAGGGTAAAGTCCAATATATACCTGGTGATATCTCGGGTGCTATTAGAGATAGCGCAATAAATCAAAGTGCATTGTCTGTAGGAGGCACTGGCGAATGAATCTGTGCAGCAGGAACGACCTCGGTCCACCAGGGGCCGAGGAAATTACAGATATCCGGAATCCGTCACCCAAGGTCATGTAAAAATCCAGCATATATCTGGTGATATCTCGGGTGCTCTTACAGATAGAGCAATAAACCAAAGTGCCTTGTCTGCGGGAGGCCCTGGCGCATGAATCTGTGCAGCGGCAACGACATCGGACCACCAGGGGCCGAGGAAATCACCGCCTCATGGGGCCCGACTGTCAGGGTCAGGGAAAAGTCCAATATATATCTGGTGATATCTCGGGTGCTATTAGAGATAGCGCAATAAATCAAAGTGAATTATCTGCAGGGCGCCCTGTCGCATGAATCTGTGCAGCGGGAACCACCTCGGACCACCAGGGGCCGAGAAAATCACCGTCTCGTGGGGCCGGACTGTCAGGGTCGGGGAAAAATCCAATATATATCTGGTGATATCTCGGGTGCTATTAGAGATAGCGCAATAAATCAAAGTGCATTGTCTGTAGGAGGCACTGGCGAATGAATCTGTGCAGCAGGAACGACCTCGGTCCACCAGGGGCCGAGGAAATTACAGATATCCGGAATCCGTCACCCAAGGTCATGTAAAAATCCAGCATATATCTGGTGATATCTCGGGTGCTCTTACAGATAGCGCAATAAACCAAAGTGCCTTGTCTGCGGGAGGCCCTGGCGCATGAATCTGTGCAGCGGCAACGACATCGGACCACCAGGGGCCGAGGAAATCACCGCCTCATGGGGCCGGACGGTCAGGGTCAGGGAAAAGTCCAATATATATCTGGTGATATCTCGGGTGCTATTAGAGATAGCGCAATAAATAAAAGTGAATTAACTGCAGGGCGCCCTGTCGCATGAATCTGTGCAGCGGGAACCACCACGGACCACCAGGGGCCGAGAAAATCACCGTCTCGTGGGGCCGGACTGTCAGGGTCGGGGAAAAATCCAATATATATCTGGTGATATCTCGGGTGCTATTAGAGATCGCGCAATAAATCAAAGTGAATTATCTGCAGGGCGCCCTGTCGCATGAATCTGTGCAGCGGGAACCACCTCGGACCACCAGGGGCCGAGAAAGCCACCGTCTCATGGGGCTGGACTGTCAGGGTCAGGGAAAAATCCATTATATATCTTGTGATATCTCGGGTGCTATTACAGATAGCGCAATAAATCAAAGTGCATTGTCTGTAGGAGGCCCGGCCGCGTCAATCTGGGCAGCGGGAACGACCTCGGACCACCAGGGGCCGAGACAACCACAGTCTAATGGGGCCGGACACTCAGGGTCAGTGAAAAATCCAATATATATCTGGTGATATCTCGGGTGCTATTACAGATAGCGCAATAAATCAAAGTGCATTGTCTGTAGGAGGCCCTGCCGCATGAATCTCTGCAGCGGGAACGACCTCGGACCACCAGGGGCCGAGAAAACCACAGTCTCATGAGGCCGGACACTCAGGGTCAGGGGAAAATTCAATATATATCTGGTGATATCTCGGGTGCTATTACAGATAGCGCAATAAATCAAAGTGCATTATCTGCAGGAGGCCCTGGCGCATGAATCTGTGCAGCGGGACCGACCTCGGACCACCAGGGGGCGAGAAAACCACCGTCTCATGGGGCCGGACACTCAGGGTCAAGGAATAATCCAATATATATCTTTTGATATCTCGGGTGCTATTAGAGATAGCGAAATAAATCAAAGTGTATTGTCTGCATGAGGCCCTGGCGCATGAATCTGTGCAGCGGGAACGACCTCGGACCACCAGGGGCCGAGAAAACGACCATCTCATGGGGCCGGACACTCAGGGTCAGGGGAAAGTCCAATATATATCTGGAGATATCTCGGGTGCTATTAGCGGTAGCGCAATAAACCAAAGTGCATTGTCTGCAGGAGGCCCTAGCGCATGAATCTGTGCTGCGCGATCGACCTCGCAGCACCGGGGGCCGAGAAAATCACCATCTCATGGGGCCGGACTGTCAGGGTCTGGGAAAAATCCAATATAAAGCTGGTGATATCCCGGGTGCTATTACAGATAGCGCAATAAATCAAAGTGCATTATCTATAGGAGGCCCTGGCGCATGAATCTGTGCAGCGGGAACGACCTCGGACCACCAGGGGCCGAGAAAACCACCGTCTCATGGGGTCGGACACTCAGGGTCAGGGAAAAATCCAATATAAATCTGGTGTTATCTCGGGTGCTATTACAGATAGCGCAATAAATCAAAGTGCATTGTCTGCAGGAGGCCCTGGTGCATGAACCTGTGCAGCGCGATCGACCTCGGACCACCGGGGGCCGAGAAAATCACCGTCTCATGGGTCGGACACTCAGGGTCAGGGAAAAATCCAATATATATCTGATGATATCTCGGGTGCTATTAGAGATAGCGCAATAAATCAAAGTGCATTGTCTGCAGGAGGCCCTAGCGCATGAATCTGTGCAGCGGGAACGACCTCGGACCACCAGGGGCCGAGAAAACCACCGTCTCATGGGGTCGGACACTAAGGGTCAGGGAAAAATCCAATATACATCTGGTGATATCGCGGGTGCTATTACAGATAGAGCACTAAACCAAAGTGCATTGTCTGTAGGAGGCCCTGGCGCATGAATCTGTGCAGCGGGATCGACCTCGGACAACCAGGGGCCGAGAAAATCACCGTCTCATGGGGCCGGACTGTCAGGGTCAGGGAAAAATCCAATATATATCTGGTGATATCTAGGGTGCTATTAGAGATAGCGCAATAAATCAAAGTGAATTATCTGCTGGGGGCCCTGGCCCACGAATCTGTGCAGCGGGGACGCTCACGGACCACCAGGGGCCGAGAAAACCACCGTCTCATGGGGCCGGGCACTCAGGGTCAGGGAAAAATCCAATATAAACCTGGTGATATCCCGGGTGCTATTAGAGTTAGCGCAATAAACCAAAGTGAATTATCTGCAGAAGGCCCTGGCGCATGAATCTGTGCAGCGGCTACGACCTCGGACAACCAGGGGCCGAGAAAACCACCGACACATGAGGCCGGACACCCAAGGTCATGCAAAAATCCAGTATATATCTGGTTATATCTCGGGTGCTATTAGAGATAGCGCGATAAATCAAAGTGAATTATCTGCAGGAGGCCCTTGCGCATGAATCTGTGCCGCGGTAACGACGTGGGCCCACGAGGGACCGAGAAAACCATCGACACATGGGGCCGGACCGTCAGGGTCAAGGAAAAATCCAATATATATCTGGTGATATCTAGTGTGCTATTAGACATAGGGAAATAAATCAAAGTGCATTGTCTGCAGGAGGCCCTGGCGCATGAATCTGTGCAGCGGAATCGACCTCGGACCACCAGGGGCCGAGAAAATCACCGTCTCATGGGGCCGGACTGTCAGGGTCAGGGAAAAATCCAATATATATCTGGTGATATCTCGGGTGCTATTAGAGATAGCGCAATAAATAAAAGTGAATTAACTGCAGGGCGCCCTGTCGCATGAATCTGTGCAGCGGGAACCACCACGGACCACCAGGGGCCGAGAAAATCACCGTCTCGTGGGGCCGGACTGTCAGGGTCGGGGAAAAATCCAATATATATCTGGTGATATCTCGGGTGCTATTAGAGATAGCGCAATAAATCAAAGTGCATTGTCTGTAGGAGGCACTGGCGAATGAATCTGTGCAGCTGGAACGACCTCGGTCCACCAGGGGCCGAGGAAATTACAGATATCCGGAATCCGTCACCCAAGGTCATGTAAAAATCCAGCATATATCTGGTGATATCTCGGGTGCTCTTACAGATAGCGCAATAAACCAAAGTGCCTTGTCTGCGGGAGGCCCTGGCGCATGAATCTGTGCAGCGGCAACGACATCGGACCACCAGGGGCCGAGGAAATCACCGCCTCATGGGGCCGGACTGTCAGGGTCAGGGAAAAGTCCTATATATATCTGGTGATATCTCGGGTGCTATTAGAGATAGCGCAATAAATCTAAGTGAATTATCTGCAGGGCGCCCTGTCGCATGAATCTGTGCAGCGGGAACCACCTCGGACCACCAGGGGCCGAGAAAGCCACCGTCTCATGGGGCTGGACTGTCAGGGTCAGGGAAAAATCCATTATATATCTTGTGATATCTCGGGTGCTATTACAGATAGCGCAATAAATCAAAGTGCATTGTCTGTAGGAGGCCCGGCCGCGTCAATCTGGGCAGCGGGAACGACCTCGGACCACCAGGGGCCGAGACAACCACAGTCTAATGGGGCCGGACACTCAGGGTCAGTGAAAAATCCAATATATATCTGGTGATATCTCGGGTGCTATTACAGATAGCGCAATAAATCAAAGTGCATTGTCTGTAGGAGGCCCTGCCGCATGAATCTCTGCAGCGGGAACGACCTCGGACCACCAGGGGCCGAGAAAACCACAGTCTCATGAGGCCGGACACTCAGGGTCAGGGGAAAATTCAATATATATCTGGTGATATCTCGGGTGCTATTAGAGATAGCGCAATAAATCAAAGTGCATTGTCTGCAGGAGGGCCTGGCGCATGAATCTGTGCAGCGGGAACGACCTCGGACCACAAAGGACCGAGAAAACCATCGACACATGGGGCCGGACTCTCAGGGTCAAGCAAAAATCCAATATATTTCTGGTGATAACTCGGGTGCTATTAGAGATAGCGAATTAAATCAAA
This sequence comes from Nomia melanderi, assembly GCF_051020985.1. Classification (NCBI taxonomy): domain Eukaryota; kingdom Metazoa; phylum Arthropoda; class Insecta; order Hymenoptera; family Halictidae; genus Nomia; species Nomia melanderi. The sequence goes on along the minus strand of NW_027475140.1, from coordinate 2,586,221 downwards.
GTACATTGTCTGTAGGAGGCCCCGGCGCATGAATCTGTGCAGCGGGATCGACCTCGGACCACCAGGGGCCGAGGAAATCACCGCCTCATGGGGCCGGACTGTCTGGGTCAGGGAAAAGTCCAATATATATCTGGTGATATCTCGGCTGCTATTAGAGATAGCGCAATAAACGAAAGTGAATTATCTGCAGGCGGCCCTGGCGCATGGATCTGTGCAGCGGGAACGACCTCGGACCACCAGGGGCCGAGGAAATAACCGCCTCATGGGCCGGACTGTCAGGGTCAGGGAAAAGTCCAATATATATCTGTTGATATCTCGGGTGCTATTAGAGATAGAACAATAAATCAAAGTGCATTGTCTGTAGGAGGCACTGGCGAATGAATCTGTGCAGCGGGAACGACCTCGGTCCACCAGGGGCCGAGGAAATTACAGATATCCGGAATCCGTCACCCATGGTCATGTAAAAATCCAGCATATATCTGGTGATATCTCGGGTGCTATTACAGATAGCGCAATAAACCAAAGTGCTTTGTCTGCGGGAGGCCCTGGCGCATGAATCTGTGCAGCGGCAACGACCTCGGACCACCAGGGGCCGAAAAAACCACAGTCTCATGGGGCCGGACGCTCAGGGTCAGTGAAAAATCCAATATATATCTGGTGATATCTCGGCTGATATTAGAGCTAGCGCAATAAATCAAAGTGAATTATCTGCAGGGGGCCCTGGCGCATGAATCTGTGCCGCAGGAACGACCTCGGCCCACCAGGGGCCGAGAGAACCACCGTCTCATGGGGTCGGACTGTCAGGGTCTTGGAAAAATCCAATATATATCTGGTGATATCTCGGGTACTATTAGAGATAGCGCACTAAATCAAAGTGCATTGTCTGCAGGAGGCCCTAGCGCATGAATCTGTGCCGCAGGAACGACCTCGGCCCACCAGGGGCCGAGAAAACTACCGTCTCATGGGGTCGGACACTCAGGGTCAGGGAAAAATCCAATATATATCTGGAGATATCTCGGGTGCTATTAGAGATAGGGCAATAAACCAAAGTGCATTGTCTGCAGGAGGCCCTGGTGCATGAATCTGGGCAGCGGGATCGACCTGGGACCACGAGGGACCGAGAAAACCATCGACACATGGGGCCGGACCGTCAGGGTCAAGGAAAAATCCAATATATATCTGGTGATATCTCGGGTGCTATTAGAGATAGGGAAATAAATCAAAGTGCATTGTCCGCAGGAGGCCCTGGCGCATGAATCTGTGCAGCGGAAACGACCTCGGACCACCAGGGGCCGAGAAAACCACCGTCTCATGGGGTCGAACTGTCAGGGTCAGGGAAAAATCCAATATATATCTGGCGATATCTCGGGTGCTATTACAGATAGCGCAATAAATCAAAGTGGATTTTCTGCAGGAGGCCCTAGCGCATGAATCTGTGCAGCGGGAACGACCTCCGATCATCAGGGGCCGAGAAAACTACCGTCTCATGGGGTCGGACACTCAGGGTCAGGGAAAAATCCAATATATATCTGGTGATATCTCGGGTGCTATTAGAGATAGCGCAATAAATCAAAGTGCATTGTCTGCAGGAGGGCCTGGCGCATGAATCTGTGCAGCGGGAACGACCTCGGACCACAAAGGACCGAGAAAACCATCGACACATGGGGCCGGACTCTCAGGGTCAAGCAAAAATCCAATATATTTCTGGTGATAACTCGGGTGCTATTAGAGATAGCGAATTAAATCAAAGTACATTGTCTGTAGGAGGCCCCGGCGCATGAATCTGTGTAGCGGGATCGACCTCGGACCACTAGGGGCCGAGAAAATCATTGTCCCATGGGGCCGGACTGTCAGGGTCAGGGAAAAATCCAATATATATCTGGCGATATCTCGGGTGCTATTGCAGATAGCGCAATAAATAAAAGTGCATTGTCTGCAGGAGGCCCTAGCGCATGAATCTGTGCAGCGGGAACGACCTCGGATCACCAGGGGCCGAGAGAACCACCGTCTCATGGGGTCGGACTGTCAGGGTCAGGGAAAAATCCAATATATATCTGGTGATATCTCGGGTGCTATTAGAGATAGCGCACTAAATCAAAGTGCATTGTCTGCAGGAGGCCCTAGCGCATGAATCTCTGCCGCAGGAACGACCTCGGCCCACCAGGGGCCGAGAAAAGTACCGTCTCATGGGGTCGGACACTCAGGGTCAGGGAAAAATCCAATATATATCTTTTGATATCTCGGGTGCTATTAGAGATAGCGAAATAAATCAAAGTGCATTGTCTGCATCAGGCCCTGCCGCATGAATCTGTGCAGCGGGAACGACCTCGGACCACCAGGGGCCGAGAAAACTACCGTCTCATGGGGCGGACCATCAGGGTCAGGGAAAAATCCAATATATATCTGGTGATATCTCGGGTGCTATTAGAGAAAGCGCAATAAATCAAAGTGAATTATCTGCAGGGGGACCTGGCGCATGAATCTGTGCAGCGGGATCGACCTCGGACCACGAGGGACCGAGAAAACCATCGACAAATGGGGCCGGACACTCATGGTCAGGGGAAAGTCCAATATATATCTGGAGATATCTCGGGTGCTATTAGAGATAGCGCAATAAATCAAAGTGCATTGTCTGCAGGAGGACCTAGCGCATGAATCTGTGCAGCGGGAACGACCTGGGACCACCAGGGGCAGAGAAAACTACCGCCTCATAGGGCGGACACTCAGGGTCAGGGAAAAATCCAATATATATCTGGAGATATCTCGGATGCTATTAGAGATAGCGCAATAAACCAAAGTGCATTGTCTGCAGGTGGCCCTGGCGCATGAATCTGTGCAGCGGGAACGACCTCGGACCACCAGGGGCCGAGAAAACCACCGTCTCTTGGGGTCGGACACTCAGGGTCAAGGAAAAATCCAATATATATCTTTTGATATCTCGGGTGCTATTAGAGATAGCGAAATAAATCAAAGTGCATTGTCTGCATCAGGCCCTGCCGCATGAATCTGTGCAGCGGGACCGACCTCGGACCACCAGGGGCCGAGAAAACCACCGTCTCATGGGGCCGGACACTCAGGGTCAGGGGAAAACCCAAAATATATCTGGTGATATCTTGGGTGCTATTACAGATAGCGCAATAAATCAAAGTGAATATCTGCAGGCGGCCCTGGCGCATGAATCTGTGCAGCGGGATCGACCTCGGACCACCAGGGGCCGAGGAAATCACCGCCTCATGGGGCCGGACTGTCTGGGTCAGGGAAAAGTCCAATATATATCTGGTGATATCTCGGCTGCTATTAGAGATAGCGCAATAAACGAAAGTGAATTATCTGCAGGCGGCCCTGGCGCATGGATCTGTGCAGCGGGAACGACCTCGGACCACCAGGGGCCGAGGAAATAACCGCCTCATGGGCCGGACTGTCAGGGTCAGGGAAAAGTCCAATATATATCTGTTGATATCTCGGGTGCTATTAGAGATAGAACAATAAATCAAAGTGCATTGTCTGTAGGAGGCACTGGCGAATGAATCTGTGCAGCGGGAACGACCTCGGTCCACCAGGGGCCGAGGAAATTACAGATATCCGGAATCCGTCACCCATGGTCATGTAAAAATCCAGCATATATCTGGTGATATCTCGGGTGCTATTACAGATAGCGCAATAAACCAAAGTGCTTTGTCTGCGGGAGGCCCTGGCGCATGAATCTGTGCAGCGGCAACGACCTCGGACCACCAGGGGCCGAAAAAACCACAGTCTCATGGGGCCGGACGCTCAGGGTCAGTGAAAAATCCAATATATATCTGGTGATATCTCGGCTGATATTAGAGCTAGCGCAATAAATCAAAGTGAATTATCTGCAGGGGGCCCTGGCGCATGAATCTGTGCCGCAGGAACGACCTCGGCCCACCAGGGGCCGAGAGAACCACCGTCTCATGGGGTCGGACTGTCAGGGTCTTGGAAAAATCCAATATATATCTGGTGATATCTCGGGTACTATTAGAGATAGCGCACTAAATCAAAGTGCATTGTCTGCAGGAGGCCCTAGCGCATGAATCTGTGCCGCAGGAACGACCTCGGCCCACCAGGGGCCGAGAAAACTACCGTCTCATGGGGTCGGACACTCAGGGTCAGGGAAAAATCCAATATATATCTGGAGATATCTCGGGTGCTATTAGAGATAGGGCAATAAACCAAAGTGCATTGTCTGCAGGAGGCCCTGGTGCATGAATCTGGGCAGCGGGATCGACCTGGGACCACGAGGGACCGAGAAAACCATCGACACATGGGGCCGGACCGTCAGGGTCAAGGAAAAATCCAATATATATCTGGTGATATCTCGGGTGCTATTAGAGATAGGGAAATAAATCAAAGTGCATTGTCTGCAGGAGGCCCTGGCGCATGAATCTGTGCAGCGGAAACGACCTCGGACCACCAGGGGCCGAGAAAACCACCGTCTCATGGGGTCGAACTGTCAGGGTCAGGGAAAAATCCAATATATATCCGGCGATATCTCGGGTGCTATTACAGATAGCGCAATAAATCAAAGTGGATTTTCTGCAGGAGGCCCTAGCGCATGAATCTGTGCAGCGGGAACGACCTCGGATCATCAGGGGCCGAGAAAACTACCGTCTCATGGGGTCGGACACTCAGGGTCAGGGAAAAATCCAATATATATCTGGTGATATCTCGGGTGCTATTAGAGATAGCGCAATAAATCAAAGTGCATTGTCTGCAGGAGGGCCTGGCGCATGAATCTGTGCAGCGGGAACGACCTCGGACCACAAAGGACCGAGAAAACCATCGACACATGGGGCCGGACTCTCAGGGTCAAGCAAAAATCCAATATATTTCTGGTGATAACTCGGGTGCTATTAGAGATAGCGAATTAAATCAAAGTACATTGTCTGTAGGAGGCCCCGGCGCATGAATCTGTGTAGCGGGATCGACCTCGGACCACTAGGGGCCGAGAAAATCATTGTCCCATGGGGCCGGACTGTCAGGGTCAGGGAAAAATCCAATATATATCTGGCGATATCTCGGGTGCTATTGCAGATAGCGCAATAAATAAAAGTGCATTGTCTGCAGGAGGCCCTAGCGCATGAATCTGTGCAGCGGGAACGACCTCGGATCACCAGGGGCCGAGAGAACCACCGTCTCATGGGGTCGGACTGTCAGGGTCAGGGAAAAATCCAATATATATCTGGTGATATCTCGGGTGCTATTAGAGATAGCGCACTAAATCAAAGTGCATTGTCTGCAGGAGGCCCTAGCGCATGAATCTCTGCCGCAGGAACGACCTCGGCCCACCAGGGGCCGAGAAAAGTACCGTCTCATGGGGTCGGACTCTCAGGGTCAGGGAAAAATCCAATATATATCTTTTGATATCTCGGGTGCTATTAGAGATAGCGCAATAAATCAAAGTGCATTGTCTGCAGGAGGACCTAGCGCATGAATCTGTGCAGCGGGAACGACCTGGGACCACCAGGGGCAGAGAAAACTACCGCCTCATAGGGCGGACACTCAGGGTCAGGGAAAAATCCAATATATATCTGGAGATATCTCGGGTGCTATTAGAGATAGCGCAATAAACCAAAGTGCATTGTCTGCAGGTGGCCCTGGCGCATGAATCTGTGCAGCGGGAACGACCTCGGACCACCAGGGGCCGAGAAAACCACCGTCTCTTGGGGTCGGACACTCAGGGTCAAGGAAAAATCCAATATATATCTTTTGATATCTCGGGTGCTATTAGAGATAGCGAAATAAATCAAAGTGCATTGTCTGCATCAGGCCCTGCCGCATGAATCTGTGCAGCGGGAACGACCTCGGACCACCAGGGGCCGAGAAAACTACCGTCTCATGGGGCGGACCCTCAGGGTCAAGGAAAAATCCAATATATATCTTTTGATATCTCGGGTGCTATTAGAGATAGCGAAATAAATCAAAGTGTATTGTCTGCATGAGGCCCTGGCGCATGAATCTGTGCAGCGGGAACGACCTCGGACCACCAGGGGCCGAGAAAACGACCATCTCATGGGGCCGGACACTCAGGGTCAGGGGAAAGTCCAATATATATCTGGAGATATCTCGGGTGCTATTAGCGGTAGCGCAATAAACCAAAGTGCATTGTCTGCAGGAGGCCCTAGCGCATGAATCTGTGCTGCGCGATCGACCTCGCAGCACCGGGGGCCGAGAAAATCACCATCTCATGGGGCCGGACTGTCAGGGTCTGGGAAAAATCCAATATAAAGCTGGTGATATCCCGGGTGCTATTACAGATAGCGCAATAAATCAAAGTGCATTATCTATAGGAGGCCCTGGCGCATGAATCTGTGCAGCGGGAACGACCTCGGACCACCAGGGGCCGAGAAAACCACCGTCTCATGGGGTCGGACACTCAGGGTCAGGGAAAAATCCAATATAAATCTGGTGTTATCTCGGGTGCTATTACAGATAGCGCAATAAATCAAAGTGCATTGTCTGCAGGAGGCCCTGGTGCATGAACCTGTGCAGCGCGATCGACCTCGGACCACCGGGGGCCGAGAAAATCACCGTCTCATGGGTCGGACACTCAGGGTCAGGGAAAAATCCAATATATATCTGATGATATCTCGGGTGCTATTAGAGATAGCGCAATAAATCAAAGTGCATTGTCTGCAGGAGGCCCTAGCGCATGAATCTGTGCAGCGGGAACGACCTCGGACCACCAGGGGCCGAGAAAACCACCGTCTCATGGGGTCGGACACTCAGGGTCAGGGAAAAATCCAATATACATCTGGTGATATCGCGGGTGCTATTACAGATAGAGCACTAAACCAAAGTGCATTGTCTGTAGGAGGCCCTGGCGCATGAATCTGTGCAGCGGGATCGACCTCGGACAACCAGGGGCCGAGAAAATCACCGTCTCATGGGGCCGGACTGTCAGGGTCAGGGAAAAATCCAATATATATCTGGTGATATCTAGGGTGCTATTAGAGATAGCGCAATAAATCAAAGTGAATTATCTGCTGGGGGCCCTGGCCCACGAATCTGTGCAGCGGGGACGCTCACGGACCACCAGGGGCCGAGAAAACCACCGTCTCATGGGGCCGGGCACTCAGGGTCAGGGAAAAATCCAATATAAACCTGGTGATATCCCGGGTGCTATTAGAGTTAGCGCAATAAACCAAAGTGAATTATCTGCAGAAGGCCCTGGCGCATGAATCTGTGCAGCGGCAACGACCTCGGACAACCAGGGGCCGAGAAAACCACCGACACATGAGGCCGGACACCCAAGGTCATGCAAAAATCCAGTATATATCTGGTGATATCTCGGGTGCTATTAGAGATAGCGCGATAAATCAAAGTGAATTATCTGCAGGAGGCCCTTGCGCATGAATCTGTGCCGCGGTAACGACGTGGGACCACGAGGGACCGAGAAAACCATCGACACATGGGGCCGGACCGTCAGGGTCAAGGAAAAATCCAATATATATCTGGTGATATCTAGTGTGCTATTAGACATAGGGAAATAAATCAAAGTGCATTGTCTGCAGGAGGCCCTGGCGCATGAATCTGTGCAGCGGAATCGACCTCGGACCACCAGGGGCCGAGAAAACCACCGTCTCATGGGGTCGAACTGTCAGGGTCAGGGAAAAATCATATATATCTGGTGATATCTTGGGTGCTATTATAGATAGCTCAATAAATCAAAGTGCATTGTCTGCAGGAGGCCCTAGCGCATGAATCTGTGCACCGGGAACGACCTCGGACCACCAGAGGCCGAGAAAACTACCGTCTCATGGGGCGGACACTCAGGGTCAGGGAAAAATCCAATATTTATCTGGTGATATCTCGGGTGCTATTAGGGATAGCGCAATAAACCAAAGAAAATTATCTGCAGGAGGCCCTGGCGCATGAATCTGTGCAGCGGGATCGACCTCGGACCACGAGGGACCGAGATAACCATCGACACATGGGGCCGGACTCTCAGGGTCAAGTAAAAATCCAATATATATCTGGTGATATCTAGTGTGCTATTAGACATAGGGAAATAAATCAAAGTGCATTGTCTGCAGGAGGCCCTGGCGCATGAATCTGTTCAGCGGAATCGACCTCGGACCACCAGGGGCCGAGAAAACCACCGTCTCATGGGGTCGAACTGTCAGGGTCAGGGAAAAATCCAATACATATCTGGTGATATCTTGGGTGCTATTATAGATAGCTCAATAAATCAAAGTGCATTGTCTGCAGGAGGCCCTACCGCATGAATCTGTGCAGCGGGAACGACCTCGGACCACCAGAGGCCGAGAAAACTACCGTCTCATGGGGCGGACTGTCAGGGTCAGGGAAAAATCCAATATATATCTGGTGATATCTCGGGTGCTATTAGAGATAGCGCAATAAATCAAAGTGCATTGTCTGCAGGAGGCCCTGGCGCATGAATCTGTGCAGCGGGAACGACCTCGGATCATCAGGGGCCGAGAAAACTACCGTCTCATGGGGTCGGACACTCAGGGTCAGGGAAAAGTCCAATATATATCTGGTGATATCGCGGGTGCTATTACAGATAGAGCACTAAACCAAAGTGCATTGTCTGTAGGAGGCCCTGGCGCATGAATCTGTGCAGCGGGATCGACCTCGGACAACCAGGGGCCGAGAAAATCACCGTCTCATGGGGCCGGACTGTCAGGGTCAGGGAAAAATCCAATATATATCTGGTGATATCTAGGGTGCTATTAGAGATAGCGCAATAAATCAAAGTGAATTATCTGCTGGGGGCCCTGGCCCACGAATCTGTGCAGCGGGGACGCTCACGGACCACCAGGGGCCGAGAAAACCACCGTCTCATGGGGCCGGGCACTCAGGGTCAGGGAAAAATCCAATATAAACCTGGTGATATCCCGGGTGCTATTAGAGTTAGCGCAATAAACCAAAGTGAATTATCTGCAGAAGGCCCTGGCGCATGAATCTGTGCAGCGGCAACGACCTCGGACAACCAGGGGCCGAGAAAACCACCGACACATGAGGCCGGACACCCAAGGTCATGCAAAAATCCAGTATATATCTGGTGATATCTCGGGTGCTATTAGAGATAGCGCGATAAATCAAAGTGAATTATCTGCAGGAGGCCCTTGCGCATGAATCTGTGCCGCGGTAACGACGTGGGACCACGAGGGACCGAGAAAACCATCGACACATGGGGCCGGACCGTCAGGGTCAAGGAAAAATCCAATATATATCTGGTGATATCTAGTGTGCTATTAGACATAGGGAAATAAATCAAAGTGCATTGTCTGCAGGAGGCCCTGGCGCATGAATCTGTGCAGCGGAATCGACCTCGGACCACCAGGGGCCGAGAAAACCACCGTCTCATGGGGTCGAACTGTCAGGGTCAGGGAAAAATCATATATATCTGGTGATATCTTGGGTGCTATTATAGATAGCTCAATAAATCAAAGTGCATTGTCTGCAGGAGGCCCTAGCGCATGAATCTGTGCACCGGGAACGACCTCGGACCACCAGAGGCCGAGAAAACTACCGTCTCATGGGGCGGACACTCAGGGTCAGGGAAAAATCCAATATTTATCTGGTGATATCTCGGGTGCTATTAGGGATAGCGCAATAAACCAAAGAAAATTATCTGCAGGAGGCCCTGGCGCATGAATCTGTGCAGCGGGATCGACCTCGGACCACGAGGGACCGAGATAACCATCGACACATGGGGCCGGACTCTCAGGGTCAAGTAAAAATCCAATATATATCTGGTGATATCTAGTGTGCTATTAGACATAGGGAAATAAATCAAAGTGCATTGTCTGCAGGAGGCCCTGGCGCATGAATCTGTTCAGCGGAATCGACCTCGGACCACCAGGGGCCGAGAAAACCACCGTCTCATGGGGTCGAACTGTCAGGGTCAGGGAAAAATCCAATACATATCTGGTGATATCTTGGGTGCTATTATAGATAGCTCAATAAATCAAAGTGCATTGTCTGCAGGAGGCCCTACCGCATGAATCTGTGCAGCGGGAACGACCTCGGACCACCAGAGGCCGAGAAAACTACCGTCTCATGGGGCGGACTGTCAGGGTCAGGGAAAAATCCAATATATATCTGGTGATATCTCGGGTGCTATTAGAGATAGCGCAATAAATCAAAGTGCATTGTCTGCAGGAGGCCCTGGCGCATGAATCTGTGCAGCGGGAACGACCTCGGATCATCAGGGGCCGAGAAAACTACCGTCTCATGGGGTCGGACACTCAGGGTCAGGGAAAAGTCCAATATATATCTGGTGATATCTCGGGTGCTATTAGAGATAGCACAATAAACCAAAGTGCATTGTCTGCAGGAGGCCCTGGCGCATGAAACTGTGCAGCGGGAACGTCCTCGGACCACCAGGGGCCGAGAAAACCACCGTCTCATGGGGTCGGACACTCAGGGTCAGGGAAAAATCCAATATATATCTGTTGATATCTCGGGTGCTATTACAGATAGCGCAATAAATCAAAGTGCATTGTCTGCAGTAGGCCCTGGTGCATGAATCTGTGCAGCGGGAACGACCTCGGCCCACCAGGGGCCGAGAAAACCACCGTCCCATGGGGCCGGACACTCAGGGTCATGGAAAAATCCAATATATATCTTGTGATATCTCGGGTGCTATTAGAGATAGCGCAATAAATCAAAGTGAATTATCTGCAGGGGGCCCTGGCCCATGAATCTGTGCAGCGGGAACGCTCACGGACCACCAGGGGCCGAGAAAACCACCGTCTCATGGGGCCGGATACTCAGGGTCAGGGAAAAATCCAATATAAAGCTGGTGATATCTCGGGTGCTATTAGAGATAGCGCAATAAATCAAAGTGAATTATCTGCAGGAGGCCCTGGTGCATGAATCTGTGCAGCGGGATCGACCTGGGACCACGAGGGACCGAGAAAACCATCGACACATTGGGCCGGACCGTCAGGGTCAAGGAAAAATCCAATATATATCTGGTGATATCTCGGGTGCTATTAGAGATAGGGAAATAAATCAAAGTGCATTGTCTGCAGGAGGCCCTGCCGCATGAATCTGTGCTGCGGAATCGACCTCGGACCACCAGGGGCCGAGAAAACCACCGTCTCATGGGGTCGAACTGTCAGGGTCAGGGAAAAATCCAATATATATCTGGTGATATCTCGGGTGCTATTAGAGATAGGGAAATAAATCAAAGTGCATTGTCTGCAGGAGGGCCTGGCGCATGAATCTGTGCAGCGGGAACTACCTCGGACGACCAGGGGCCGAGAAAACCTCCGTCTCATGGTTTCAGACACTCAGGGTCAGGGAAAAATCCAATATATATCTGGTGATTTCTCGGGTGCTATTAGAGATAGCGCAATAAATCAAAGTGAATTATCTGCAGGGAGCCCTGGCGCATGAATCAGTGCAGCGGGAACGACCTCGGACGACCAGGGGCAGAGAAAACCGCCGTCTCATGGGGTCGGACTGTCAGGGTCAGGGAAAAATCCAATATATATCTGGTGACATCTCGGGTGCTATTAGAGATAGCGCAATAAATCAAAGTGCATTGTCTGCAGTAGGCCCTGGCCCATGAATCTGTGCAGCGGGGACGCTCACGGACCACCAGGGGCCGAGAAAACCACCGTCTCATGGGGCCGGGCACTCAGGGTCAGGGAAAAATCCAATATAAACCTGGTGATATCCCGGGTGCTATTAGTGATAGTGCAATAAATCAAAGTGCATTGTCTGCAGGAGACCCTGGCGCATGAATCTGTGCAGCGGGACCGACCTCGGACCACCAGGGGCCGAGAAAATCACCGTCTCATGGGGCCGGACTGTCAGGGTCAGGGTTAAATCCAATATATATCTGGTGATATCTCGGGTGCTATTATAGATGGCGCAATAAATCAAAGTGCATTGTCTGTAGGAGGCCCCGGCGCATGAATCTGTGCAGCGGGATCGACCTCGGACCACCAGGGGCCGAGAAAATCATTGTCTCATGGGGCCGGACTGTCAGGGTCAGGGAAATATCCAATATATATCTGGTGACATCTCGGGTGCTATTAGAGATACCGCAATAAGTCAAAGTGAATTATCTGCTGGGGGCCCTGGCGCATGAATCTGTGCAGCTGGAACGACCTCGGACCACCAGGGGCCGAGAAAACCACCGTCTCATGGGGTCGGACTGTCAGGGTCAGGGAAAAATCCAATATATATCTGGTGATATCTCGGGTGCTATTAGAGAAAGCGCAATCAATCAAAGTAAATTATCTGCAGGGTGCCCTGGCGCATGAAGCTGTGCAGCGGGAACGACCACGGACCACCAGGGGCCGAGAAAATCACCGTCTCATGGGGCAGGACTGTCAGGGTCAGGGAAAAATCCAATATATATCTGGTGATATCTCGGGTGCTATTAGAGATAGCGCAATAAACCGAAGTGAATTATCTATAGGAGGTCCTGGCGCATGAATCTGTTCAGCGGGAACGACCTCGGACCACCAGGGGCCGAGAAAACCACCGTCTCATGGGGTCGGACTGTCAGGGTCAGGGAAAAATCCAATATATATCTGGTGATATCTCGGGTGCTATTATAGATAGCGCAATAAATCAAAGTGCATTGTCTGTAGGAGGCCCCGGCGCATGAATCTGTGCAGCGGGATCGACCTCGGACCACCAGGGGCCGAGAAAATCAATGTCTCATGGGGCCGGACTGTCAGGGTCAGGGAAATATCCAATATATATCTGGTGACATCTCGGGTGCTATTAGAGATACCGCAATAAGTCAAAGTGAATTATCTGCTGGGGGCCCTGGCGCATGAATCTGTGCAGCTGGAACGACCTCGGACCACCAGGGGCCGAGAAAACCACCGTCTCATGGGGTCGGACTGTCAGGGTCAGGGAAAAATCCAATATATATCTGGTGATATCTCGGGTGCTATTAGAGAAAGCGCAATCAATCAAAGTAAATTATCTGCAGGGTGCCCTGGCGCATGAAGCTGTGCAGCGGGAACGACCACGGACCACCAGGGGCCGAGAAAATCACCGTCTCATGGGGCCGGACTGTCAGGGTCAGGGAAAAATCCAATATATATCTGGTGATATCTCGGGTGCTATTAGAGATAGCGCAATAAACCGAAGTGAATTATCTATAGGAGGTCCTGGCGCATGAATCTGTTCAGCGGGAACGACCTCGGACCACCAGGGGCCGAGAAAACCACCGTCTCATGGGGTCGGACACTCAGGGTCAATGAAAAATCCAATATATATCTGGTGATATCTCGGGTGCTATTATAGATAGCGCAATAAATCAAAGTGCATTGTCTGTAGGAGGCCCCGGCGCATGAATCTGTGCAGCGGGATCGACCTCGGACCACCAGGGGCCGAGAAAATCATTGTCTCATGGGGCCGGACTGTCAGGGACAGGGAAATATCCAATATATATCTGGTGACATCTCGGGTGCTATTAGAGATACCGCAATAAGTCAAAGTGAATTATCTGCTGGGGGCCCTGGCGCATGAATCTGTGCAGCTGGAACGACCTCGGACCACCAGGGGCCGAGAAAACCACCGTCTCATGGGGTCGGACTGTCAGGGTCAGGGAAAAATCCAATATATATCTGGTGATATCTCGGGTGCTATTAGAGAAAGCGCAATCAATCAAAGTAAATTATCTGCAGGGTGCCCTGGCGCATGAAGCTGTGCAGCGGGAACGACCACGGACCACCAGGGGCCGAGAAAATCACCGTCTCATGGGGCCGGACTGTCAGGGTCAGGGAAAAATCCAATATATATCTGGTGATATCTCGGGTGCTATTAGAGATAGCGCAATAAACCGAAGTGAATTATCTATAGGAGGTCCTGCCGCATGAATCTGTTCAGCGGGAACGACCTCGGACCACCAGGGGCCGAGAAAACCACCGTCTCATGGCGTCGGACACTCAGGGTCAGGGATAAATCCAATATATATCTGGTGATATCTCGAGTGCTATTAGAGGTAGCGCAGTAAACCAAAGTGCATTGTCTGCAGGAGGCCCTGGGGCATGAATCTGTGCAGCGGGATCGACCTCGGACCACCAGGGGGCGAGAAAATCACCGTCTCATGGGGCCGGACTGTCAGGGTCAAGGGAAAATCCAATTTATATCTGGTGATATCTCGGGTGCTATTAGAGATAGCGCAATAAACCAAAGAGCATTGTCTGCAGGACGCCCTGGCGCATGAGTCTGTGCAGTGGGAACGACCTCGGACCACCAGGGGCCGAGAAAACCACCGTCTCATGGGGCCGGACACTCAGGGTCAGGGTTAAATCCAATATATATCTGGTGATATCTCGGGTGCTACTATAGATAGCGCAATAAACCAAAGTGAATTATCTATAGGAGGCCCTGGCGCATGAATCTGTGCAGCGGGAACGACCTCGGACCACCGGGGGCCGAGAAAATCACCGTCTCATGGGTCGGACACTCAGGGTCAGGGAAAAATCCAATATATATCTGATGATATCTCGGGTGCTATTAGAGATAGCGCAATAAATCAAAGTGCATTGTCTGCAGGAGGCCCTGGCGCAAGAATCTGAGCAGAGGGGACTACCTCGGACCACCAGGGGCCGAGAAAACCACCGTCTCATGGGTTCGGACACTCAGGGTCAGGGAAAAAGCCAATATATATCTGGTGATATCTCAGGTGCTATTAGAGAAAGCGCAATAAATCAAAGTGATTTATCTGCAGGGGGACCTGGCGCATGAATCTGTGCAGCGGGATCGACCTCGGACCACGAGGGACCGAGAAAACCATCGACAAATGGTGTCGCACCGTCAGGGTCAAGGAAAAATCCAATATATATCTTTTGATATCTCGGGTGCTATTAGAGATAGCGAAATAAATCAAAGTGCATTGTCTGCATGAGGCTCTGGCGCATGAATCTGAGCAGCGGGAACGACCTCGGACCACCAGGGCCGAGAAAACTACCGTCTCATGGGGTCGGACCCTCAGGGTCAAGGAAAAATCCAATATAAATCTGGAGATATCTCGGGTGCTATTAGAGGTAGCGCAATAAACCAAAGTGCATTGTCTGCAGGAGGCCCTAGCGCATGAATCTGTGCTGCGCGATCGACCTCGCAGCACCGGGGGCCGAGAAAATCACCATCTCATGGGGCCGGACTGTCAGGGTCTGGGAAAAATCCAATATAAAGCTGGTGATATACCGGGTGCTATTACAGATAGCGCAATAAATCAAAGTGCATTGTCTGCAGGAGGCCCTGTTGCATGAATCTGTGCAGCGGGAACGACCTCGGACGACCAGGGGCAGAGAAAACCACCGTCTCATGGGGTCGGACTGTCAGGGTCAGGGAAAAATCCAATATATATCTGGTGATATCTCGGGTGCTATTAGAGATAGCGCAATAAATCAAAGTGCATTGTCTGCAGGAGGCCCTAGCGCATGAATCTGTGCAGCGGGAACGACCTGGGACCACCAGGGGCAGAGAAATATACCGTCTCATGTGGCGGACACTCAGGGTCAGGGAAAAATCCAATATATATCTGGAGATATCTCGGGTGCTATTAGAGATAGCGAAATAAATCAAAGTGCATTGTCTTCATGAGGCTCTGGCGCATGAATCTGAGCAGCGGGAACGACCTCGGACCACCAGGGGCCGAGAAAACTACCGTCTCATGGGGAGGACCCTCAGGGTCAAGGAAAAATCCAATATAAATCTGGAGATATCTCGGGTGCTATTAGAGGTAGCGCAATAAACCAAAGTGCATTGTCTGCAGGAGGCCCTAGCGCATGAATCTGTGCTGCGCGATCGACCTCGCAGCACCGGGGGCCGAGAAAATCACCATCTCATGGGGCCGGACTGTCAGGGTCTGGGAAAAATCCAATATAAAGCTGGTGATATACCGGGTGCTATTACAGATAGCGCAATAAATCAAAGTGCATTGTCTGCAGGAGGCCCTGTTGCATGAATCTGTGCAGCGGGAACGACCTCGGACGACCAGGGGCAGAGAAAACCACCGTCTCATGGGGTCGGACTGTCAGGGTCAGGGAAAAATCCAATATATATCTGGTGATATCTCGGGTGCTATTAGAGATAGCGCAATAAATCAAAGTGCATTGTCTGCAGGGGGCCCTAGCGCATGAATCTGTGCAGCGGGAACGACCTGGGACCACCAGGGGCAGAGAAATATACCGTCTCATGTGGCGGACACTCAGGGTCAGGGAAAAATCCAATATATATCTGGAGATATCTCGGGTGCTATTAGAGATAGCGCAATAAACCAAAGTGCATTGTCTGCAGGAGGCCCTGGCGCATGAATCTGTGCAGCGGGAACGACCTCGGACCACCAGGGGCCGAGAAAACCACCGTCTCATGGGGTCGGACACTCAGGGTCAGGGAAAAATCCAATATAAATCTGGTGTTATCTCGGGTGCTATTACAGATAGCGCAATAAATCAAAGTGCATTGTCTGCAGGAGGCCCTGGTGCATGAATCTGTGCAGCGCGATCGACCTCGGACCACCGGGGGCCGAGAAAATCACCGTCTCATGGGTCGGACACTCAGGGTCAGGGAAAAATCCAATATATATCTGGTGATATCGCGGGTGCTATTACAGATAGAGCACTAAACCAAAGTGCATTGTCTGTAGGAGGCCCTGTTGCATGAATCTGAGCAGCGGGATCGACCTCGGACAACCAGGGCCCGAGAAAATCACCGTCTCATGGGGCCGGACTGTCAGGGTCAGGGAAAAATCCAATATATATCTGGTGATATCTAGTGTGCTATTAGAGATAGCGCAATAAATCAAAGTGAATTATCTGCAGGGGGCCCTGGCCCATGAATCTGTGCAGCGGGGACGCTCACGGACCACCAGGGGCCGAGAAAACCACCGTCTCATGGGGCCGGGCACTCAGGGTCAGGGAAAAATCCAATATAAACCTGGTGATATCCCGGGTGCTGTTAGATATAGCGCAATAAATCAAAGTGAATTATCTGCAGGGGGCCCTGGCGCATGAATCTGTGCAGCGGGATCGACCTCGGACCACCGGGGGCCGAGAAAACCACCGTCTCATGGGGCCGCACACTCAGGGTCAGGGAAAAATCCAATATATATCTGGTGATATCTCGGGTGCTATTAGAGATAGCGCAATAAATCAAAGTGCATTGTCTGCAGGAGTCGCTAGCGCATGAATCTGTGCACCGGGAACGACCTCGGACCACCAGGGGCCGAGAAAACTACCGTCTCATGCGGCGGACACTCAGGGTCAGGGAAAAATTCAATATATATCTGGTGATATCTCGGGTGCTATTAGAGATAGCGCAATAAACCAAAGTGAATTATCTATAGGAGGCCCTGGCGCATGAATCTGTGCAGCGGGAACGACCTCGGACCACCAGGGGCCGAGAAAACCACCGTCTCATGAGGCCGGACACTCAGGGTCATGGAAAAATCCAATATATATCTGGTGATATCGCGGGTGCTATTACAGATAGAGCACTAAACCAAAGTGCATTGTCTGTAGGAGGCCCTGGCGCATGAATCGGTGCAGCGGGATCGACCTCGGACAACCAGGGGCCGAGAAAATCACCGTCTCATGGGGCCGGACTGTCAGGGTCAGGGAAAAATCCAATATATATCTGGTGATATCTAGTGTGCTATTAGAGATAGCGCAATAAATCAAAGTGAATTATCTGCAGGGGGCCCTGGCCCATGAATATGTGCAGCGGGGACGCTCACGGACCACCAGGGGCCGAGAAAACCACCGTCTCCTGGATCCGGGCACTCAGGGTCAGGGAAAAATCCAATATATATCTGGTGATATCTCGGGTGCTATTAGGGATAGCGCAATAAATCAAAGTGCATTGTCTGTAGGAGGCCCTAGCGCATGAATCTGTGCAGCGGGAACGACGTGGGACCACCAGGGGCCGAGAAAACTACCGTCTCATGGGGCCGGACACTCAGGGCCAGGGAGAATCCAATATATATCTGGTGATATCACGGGTGCTATTAGTGATAGTGCAATAAATCAAAGTGCATTGTCTGCAGGAGACCCTGGCGCATGAATCTGTGCAGCGGGAACGACCTCGGACCACCAGGGGCCGAGAAAATCACCGTCTCATGGGGCCGGACTGTCAGGGTCAGGGAAAAATCCAATATAAATCTGGTCATATCTCGGGTGCTATTACAGATAGCGCAATAAATCAAAGTGCATTGTCTGCAGGAGGCCCTAGCGCATGAATCTGTGCAGCGCGATCGACCTCGGACCACCGGGGGCCGAGAAAATCACCGTCTCATGGGGCCGGACTGTCAGGGTCAGGGAAAAATCCAATATAAAGCTGGTGATATCTCGGGTGCTATTAGAGATAGCGCAATAAATCAAAGTGCATTGTCTGCAGGAGGCCCTGTTGCATGAATCTGTGCAGCGGGAACGACCTCGGACGACCAGGGGCAGAGAAAACCACCGTCTCATGGGGTCGGACTGTCAGGGTCAGGGAAAAATCCAATATATATCTGGTGATATCTCGGGTGCTATTAGAGATAGCGCAATAAATCAAAGTGCATTGTCTGCAGGGGGCCCTAGCGCATGAATCTGTGCAGCGGGAACGACCTGGGACCACCAGGGGCAGAGAAATATACCGTCTCATGTGGCGGACACTCAGGGTCAGGGAAAAATCCAATATATATCTGGAGATATCTCGGGTGCTATTAGAGATAGCGCAATAAACCAAAGTGCATTGTCTGCAGGAGGCCCTGGCGCATGAATCTGTGCAGCGGGAACGACCTCGGACCACCAGGGGCCGAGAAAACCACCGTCTCATGGGGTCGGACACTCAGGGTCAGGGAAAAATCCAATATAAATCTGGTGTTATCTCGGGTGCTATTACAGATAGCGCAATAAATCAAAGTGCATTGTCTGCAGGAGGCCCTGGTGCATGAATCTGTGCAGCGCGATCGACCTCGGACCACCGGGGGCCGAGAAAATCACCGTCTCATGGGTCGGACACTCAGGGTCAGGGAAAAATCCAATATATATCTGGTGATATCGCGGGTGCTGTTACAGATAGAGCACTAAACCAAAGTGCATTGTCTGTAGGAGGCCCTGTTGCATGAATCTGTGCAGCGGGATCGACCTCCGACAACCAGGGGCCGAGAAAATCACCGTCTCATGGGGCCGGACTGTCAGGGTCAGGGAAAAATCCAATATATTTCTGGTGATATCTAGTGTGCTATTAGAGATAGCGCAATAAATCAAAGTGAATTATCTGCAGGGGGCCCTGGCCCATGAATCTGTGCAGCGGGGACGCTCACGGACCACCAGGAGCCGAGAAAACCACCGTCTCATGGGGCCGGGCACTCAGGGTCAGGGAAAAATCCAATATAAACCTGGTGATATCCCGGGTGCTATTAGATATAGCGCAATAAATCAAAGTGAATTATCTGCAGGGAGCCCTGGCGCATGAATCTGTGCAGCGGGATCGACCTCGGACCACCGGGGGCCGAGAAAACCACCGTCTCATGGGGCCGCACACTCAGGGTCAGGGAAAAATCGAATATATATCTGGTGATATCTCGGTTGCTATTAGAGATAGCGCAATAAATCAAAGTGCATTGTCTGCAGGAGTCGCTAGCGCATGAATCTGTGCACCGGGAACGACCTCGGACCACCAGGGGCCGAGAAAACTACCGTCTCATGCGGCGGACACTCAGGGTCAGGGAAAAATTCAATATATATCTGGTGATATCTCGGGTGCTATTAGAGATAGCGCAATAAACCAAAGTGAATTATCTATAGGAGGCCCTGGCCCATGAATCTGTGCAGCGGGGACGCTCACGGACCACCAGGGGCCGAGAAAACCACCGTCTCCTGGATCCGGGCACTCAGGGTCAGGGAAAAATCCAATATATATCTGGTGATATCTCGGGTGCTATTAGGGATAGCGCAATAAATCAAAGTGCATTGTCTGCAGGAGGCCCTAGCGCATGAATCTGTGCAGCGGGAACGACCTGGGACCACCAGGGGCCGAGAAAACTACCGTCTCATGGGGCCGGACACTCAGGGCCAGGGAGAATCCAATATATATCTGGTGATATCTCGGGTGCTATTAGTGATAGTGCAATAAATCAAAGTGCATTGTCTGCAGGAGACCCTGGCGCATGAATCTGTGCAGCGGGAACGACCTCGGACCACCAGGGGCCGAGAAAATCACCGTCTCATGGGGCCGGACTGTCAGTGTCAGGGAAAAATCCAATATAAATCTGGTCATATCTCGGGTGCTGTTACAGATAGCGCAATAAATCAAAGTGCATTGTCTGCAGGAGGCCTTGGCGGATGAATCTGTGCAGCGGGATCGACCTCGGACCACCAGGGGCCGAGAAAATCATTGTCTCATGGGGCCGGACTGACAGGGTCAGGGAAAAATCCAATATATATCTGGCGATATCTCGGGTGCTATTACAGATAGGGCAATAAATCAAAGTGCATTGTCTGCAGGAGGCCCTAGCGCATGAATCTGTGCAGCGCGATCGACCTCGGACCACCGGGGGCCGAGAAAATCACCGTCTCATGGGGCCGGACTGTCAGGGTCAGGGAAAAATCCAATATAAAGCTGGTGATATCTCGGGTGCTATTAGAGATAGTGCAATAAATCAAAGTGCATTATCTGCAGGGGGCCCCGGCGCATGAATCTGTGCAGCGGGATCGACCTCGGACCACCAGGGGCCGAGAAAATCATTGTCTCGTGGGGCCGGACTGACAGGGTCAGGGAAAAATCCAATATATATCTGGCGATATCTCGGGTGCTATTACAGATAGGGCAATAAATCAAAGTGCATTGTCTGCAGGAGGCCCTAGCGCATGAATCTGTGCAGCGCGATCGACCTCGGACCACCGGGGGCCGAGAAAATCACCGTCTCATGGGGCCGGACTGTCAGGGTCAGGGAAAAATCCAATATAAAGCTGGTGATATCTCGGGTGCTATTAGAGATAGTGCAATAAATCAAAGTGCATTATCTGCAGGGGGCCCTGGCGCATGAATCTGTGCAGCGGGATCGACCTCGGACCACGAGGGACCGAGAAAACCATCGACACATGGGGCCGGACCGTCAGGGTCAAGGAAAAATGCAATATATATCGGGTGATATCCCGGGTGCTATTAGAGATAGGGAAATAAATCAAAGTGCATTGTCTGCAGGAGGCCCTGGCGCATGAATCTGTGCAGCGGAATCGACGTCGGACCACCAGGGGCAGAGAAAACCACCGTCTCATGGGCTCGAACTGTCAGGGTGAGGGAAAAATCCAATATATATCTGGTGATATCTCGGGTGCTATTAGAGATAGCGCAATAAATCAAAGAGAATTATATGCAGGGAGCCCTGGCGCATGAATCTGTGCAGCGGGATCGACCACGGACCACCAGGGACCGAGAAAACCACCGTCTCATGGGGCCGGACACTCAGGGTCAGGGAAAAATCCAATATATATCTGGTGATATCTCGGGTGCTATTAGAGAAAGCGCAATCAATCAAAGTGAATTATCTGCAGGGTGCCCTGGCGCATGAATCTGTGCAGCGGGAACGACCTCGGACCACCACGGGCCGATAAAACCACCGTCTCATGGGGCCGGGCACTCAGGGTCAGGGAAAAATCCAATATAAACCTGGTGATATCCCGGGTGCTATTAGAGTTAGCGCAATAAATCAAAGTGAATTATCTGCAGGGGGCCCTGCCGCATGAATCTGTGCAGCGGGATCGACCTCGGACCACCGGGGGCCGAGAAAACCACCGTCTCATGGGGCCGCACACTCAGGGTCAGGGAAAAATCCAATATATATCTGGTGATATCTCGGGTGCTATTAGAGATAGCGCAATAAATCAAAGTGCATTGTCTGCAGGAGTCCCTAGCGCATGAATCTGTGCACCGGGAACGACCTCGGACCACCAGGGGCCGAGAAAACTACCGTCTCATGCGGCGGACACTCAGGGTCAGGGAAAAATTCAATATATATCTGGTGATATCTCGGGTGCTATTAGAGATAGCGCAATAAACCAAAGTGAATTATCTATAGGAGGCCCTGGCGCATGAATCTGTGCAGCGGGAACGACCTCGGACCACCAGGGGCCGAGAAAACCACCGTCTCATGAGGCCGGACACTCAGGGTCATGGAAAAATCCAATATATATCTGGTGATATCGCGGGTGCTAATACAGATAGAGCACTAAACCAAAGTGCATTGTCTGTAGGAGGCCCTGGCGCATGAATCTGTGCAGCGGGATCGACCTCGGACAACCAGGGGCCGAGAAAATCACCGTCTCATGGGGCCGGACTGTCAGGGTCAGGGAAAAATCCAATATATATCTGGTGATATCTAGTGTGCTATTAGAGATAGCGCAATAAATCAAAGTGAATTATCTGCAGGGGGCCCTGGCCCATGAATCTGTGCAGCGGGGACGCTCACGGACCACCAGGGGGCGAGAAAACCACCGTCTCCTGCGGCCGGGCACTCAGGGTCAGGGGAAAATCCAATATATATCTGGTGATATCTCGGGTGCTATTAGGGATAGCGCAATAAATCAAAGTGCATTATCTGCAGGGGGCCCCGGCGCATGAATCTGTGCAGCGGGATCGACCTCGGACCACCAGGGGCCGAGAAAATCATTGTCTCATGGGGCCGGACTGACAGGGTCAGGGAAAAATCCAATATATATCTGGCGATATCTCGGGTGCTATTACAGATAGGGCAATAAATCAAAGTGCATTGTCTGCAGGAGGCCCTAGCGCATGAATCTGTGCAGCGCGATCGACCTCGGACCACCGGGGGCCGAGAAAATCACCGTCTCATGGGGCCGGACTGTCAGAGTCAGGGAAAAATCCAATATAAAGCTGGTGATATCTCGGGTGCTATTAGAGATAGTGCAATAAATCAAAGTGCATTATCTGCAGGGGGCCCTGGCGCATGAATCTGTGCAGCGGGATCGACCTCGGACCACGAGGGACCGAGAAAACCATCGACACATGGGGCCGGACCGTCAGGGTCAAGGAAAAATGCAATATATATCTGGTGATATCCCGGGTGCTATTAGAGATAGGGAAATAAATCAAAGTGCATTGTCTGCAGGAGGCCCTGGCGCATGAATCTGTGCAGCGGAATCGACGTCGGACCACCAGGGGCAGAGAAAACCACCGTCTCATGGGCTCGAACTGTCAGGGTGAGGGAAAAATCCAATATATATCTGGTGATATCTCGGGTGCTATTAGAGATAGCGCAATAAATCAAAGAGAATTATATGCAGGGAGCCCTGGCGCATGAATCTGTGCAGCGGGATCGACCACGGACCACCAGGGACCGAGAAAACCACCGTCTCATGGGGCCGGACACTCAGGGTCAGGGAAAAATCCAATATATATCTGGTGATATCTCGGGTGCTATTAGAGAAAGCGCAATCAATCAAAGTGAATTATCTGCAGGGTGCCCTGGCGCATGAATCTGTGCAGCGGGAACGACCTCGGACCACCACGGGCCGATAAAACCACCGTCTCATGGGGCCGGACACTCAGGGTCAGGGAAAAATCCAATATATATCTGGTGATATCTCGGGTGCTATTACAGATAGCGCAATAAACCAAAGTGCATTGTCTGCAGGAGGCCCTGGCGCATGAATCTGTGCAGCGGGAACGACCTCGGACCACCAGGGGCCGAGAAAACCACCGTCTCATGGGGTCGGACACTCAGGGTCAGGGAAAAATCCAATATATATCTGGTGATATCGCGGGTGCTATTACAGATAGAGCACTAAACCAAAGTGCATTGTCTGTAGGAGGCCCTGTTGCATGAATCTGTGCAGCGGGATCGACCTCGGACAACCAGGGGCCGAGAAAATCACCGTCTCATGGGGCCGGACTGTCAGGGTCAGGGAAAAATCCAATATATTTCTGGTGATATCTAGTGTGCTATTAGAGATAGCGCAATAAATCAAAGTGAATTATCTGCAGGGGGCCCTGGCCCATGAATCTGTGCAGCGGGGACGCTCACGGACCACCAGGGGCCGAGAAAACCACCGTCTCATGGGGCCGGGCACTCAGGGTCAGGGAAAAATCCAATATAAACCTGGTGATATCCCGGGTGCTATTAGATATAGCGCAATAAATCAAAGTGAATTATCTGCAGGGGGCCCTGGCGCATGAATCTGTGCAGCGGGATCGACCTCGGACCAACGGGGGGCCGAGAAAACCACCGTCTCATGGGGCCGCACACTCAGGGTCAGGGAAAAATCCAATATATATCTGGTGATATCTCGGGTGCTATTAGAGATAGCGCAATAAATCAAAGTGCATTGTCTGCAGGAGGCTCTGGCGCATGAATCTGTGCTGCTGGAACGACCTCGGACCTCCAGGGGCCGAGAAAACCACCGTCTCATGGGGTCGGACACTCAGGGTCAGGGAAAAATCCAATATATATCTGGTGATATCCATGGGTGCTATTAGAGATAGCGAAATAAATCAAAGTGCATTGTCTGCAGGGGGCCCTGGCGCATGAATCTGTGCAGCGGGATCGAGCTCGGACCACGAGGGACCGAGAAAACCATCGACACATGGGGCCGGACTGTCAGGGTCAAGCAAAAATCCAATATATATCTGGTGATATCTCGGGTGCTATTACAGATAGCGCAATCAATCAAAGTGCATTGTCTGCAGGCGGCCCTGGCGTATGAATCTGTGCAGCGGCAACGACCTCGGACCACCAGGGGCCGAGAAAACCACCGTCTCATGGGGTCGGACTGTCAGGGTCAGGGAAAAATCCAATATATATCTGGTGATATCTCGGGTGCTATTAGAGAAAGCGCAATCAATCAAAGTGAATTATCTGCAGGGCGCCCTGGCGCATGAATCTGTGCAGCGGGAACGACCACGGACCACCAGGGGCCGAGAAAACCACCGTCTCATGGGGCCGGACACTCAGGGTCAGGGTTAAATCCAATATATATCTGGTGATATCTCGGGTGCTATTATAGATAGCGCAATAAATCAAAGTGCATTGTCTGTAGAAGGCCCCGGCGCATGAATCTGTGCAGCTCGAACGACCTCGGACCACCAGGGGCCGAGAAAACCACCGTCTCATGGGGCCGGACACTCAGGGTCAGAGAAAAATCCAATATATACCTGGTGATATCTCGGGTTCTATTAGAGATAGCGCAATAAACCAAAGTGAATTATCTGCAGGAGGCCCTTGCGAATGAATGTGTGCCGCAGGAACGACCTCGGACCACCAGTGGCCGAGAAAACCACCGTCTCATGGAGCCGGACACTCAGGGTCAGGGAAAAATCCAATATATATCTGGTGACATCTCGGGTGCTATTGCAGATAGCGCAATAAATCAAAGTGCATTGTCCGTTGCAGGCCCTGGCCCATGAATCTGTGCAGCGGGGACGCTCACGGGCCACCAGGGGCCGAGAAAACCACCGTCTCATGGGGCCGGGCACTCAGGGTCAGGGAGAAATCCAATATAAACCTGGTGATATCCCGGGTGCTATTAGAGTTAGCGCAATAAATCAAAGTGAATTATCTGCAGGGGGCCCTGCCGCATGAATCTGTGCAGCGGGATCGACCTCGGACCACCGGGGGCCGAGAAAACCACCGTCTCATGGGGCCGCACACACAGGGTCAGTGAAAAATCCAATATATATCTGGTGATATCTCGGGTGCTATTAGAGATAGCGCAATAAATCAAAGTGCATTGTCTGCAGGAGTCCCTAGCGCATGAATCTGTGCACCGGGAACGACCTCGGACCACCAGGGGCCGAGAAAACTACCGTCTCATGCGGCGGACACTCAGGGTCAGGGAAAAATTCAATATATATCTGGTGATATCTCGGGTGCTATTAGAGATAGCGCAATAAACCAAAGTGAATTATCTATAGGAGGCCCTGGCGCATGAATCTGTGCAGCGGGAACGACCTCGGACCACCAGGGGCCGAGAAAACCACCGTCTCATGAGGCCGGACACTCAGGGTCATGGAAAAATCCAATATATATCTGGCGATATCTCGGGTGCTATTACAGATAGGGCAATAAATCAAAGTGCATTGTCTGCAGGAGGCCCTAGCGCATGAATCTGTGCAGCGTGATCGACCTCGGACCACCGGGGGCCGAGAAAATCACCGTCTCATGGGGCCGGACTGTCAGGGTCAGGGAAAAATCCAATATAAAGCTGGTGATATCTCGGGTGCTATTAGAGATAGTGCAATAAATCAAAGTGCATTATCTGCAGGGGGCCCTGGCGCATGAATCTGTGCAGCGGGATCGACCTCGGACCACGAGGGACCGAGAAAACCATCGACACATGGGGCCGGACCGTCAGGGTCAAGGAAAAATGCAATATATATCGGGTGATATCCCGGGTGCTATTAGAGATAGGGAAATAAATCAAAGTGCATTGTCTGCAGGAGGCCCTGGCGCATGAATCTGTGCAGCGGAATCGACGTCGGACCACCAGGGGCAGAGAAAACCACCGTCTCATGGGCTCGAACTGTCAGGGTGAGGGAAAAATCCAATATATATCTGGTGATATCTCGGGTGCTATTACAGATAGCGCAATAAACCAAAGTGCATTGTCTGCAGGAGGCTCTGGCGCATGAATCTGTGCTGCTGGAACGACCTCGGACCTCCAGGGGCCGAGAAAACCACCGTCTCATGGGGTCGGACACTCAGGGTCAGGGAAAAATCCAATATATATCTGGTGATATCCGCGGGTGCTATTAGAGATAGCGAAATAAATCAAAGTGCATTGTCTGCAGGGGGCCCTGGCGCATGAATCTGTGCAGCGGGATCGAGCTCGGACCACGAGGGACCGAGAAAACCATCGACACATGGGGCCGGACTGTCAGGGTCAAGCAAAAATCCAATATATATCTGGTGATATCTCTGGTGCTATTACAGATAGCGCAATCAATCAAAGTGCATTGTCTGCAGGCGGCCCTGGCGTATGAATCTGTGCAGCGGGAACGACCTCGGACCACCAGGGGCCGAGAAAACCAGCGTCTCATGGGGTCGGACTGTCAGGGTCAGGGAAAAATCCAATATATATCTGGTGATATCTCGGGTGCTATTAGAGAAAGCGCAATCAATCAAAGTGAATTATCTGCAGGGCGCCCTGGCGCATGAATCTGTGCAGCGGGAACGACCACGGACCACCAGGGGCCGAGAAAACCACCGTCTCATGGGGCCGGACACTCAGGGTCAGGGTTAAATCCAATATATATCTGGTGATATCTCGGGTGCTATTATAGATAGCGCAATAAATCAAAGTGCATTGTCTGTAGAAGGCCCCGGCGCATGAATCTGTGCAGCTCGAACGACCTCGGACCACCAGGGGCCGAGAAAACCACCGTCTCATGGGGCCGGACACTCAGGGTCAGAGAAAAATCCAATATATATCTGGTGATATCTCGGGTTCTATTGGAGATAGCGCAATAAACCAAAGTGAATTATCTGCAGGAGGCCCTTGCGAATGAATGTGTGCCGCAGGAACGACCTCGGACCACCAGTGGCCGAGAAAACCACCGTCTCATGGAGCCGGACACTCAGGGTCAGGGAAAAATCCAATATATATCTGGTGACATCTCGGGTGCTATTACAGATAGCGCAATAAATCAAAGTGCATTGTCCGTTGCAGGCCCTGGCGCATGAATCTGTGCATCGGGAACGACCTCGGACCACCAGGGCCCGAGAAAACCGCCGTCTCATGGGGCCGGAAACTAAGGGTCAGGGAAAAATCAAATATATATCTGCTGATATCTCGGGTGCTATTACAGATAGCGCAATAAATCAAAGTGCATTGTGTGTAGGAGGCCCTGGCGCATGAATCTGTGCAGCTCGAACGACCTCGGACCACCAGGTGCCGAGAAAACCACCGTCTCATGGGGCCGGACACTCAGGGTCAGGGAAAAATCCAATATATATCTGGTGATATCTCGGGTTCTATTAGAGATAGCGCAATAAACCAAAGTGAATTATCTGCAGGAGGCCCTTGCGAATGAATGTGTGCCGCAGGAATGACCTCGGACCACCAGTGGCCGAGAAAATTACAGATATTCGGAATCCGTCACCCAAGGTCATGTAAAAATTCAGCAAATATATGGTGATATCTCGGGTGCTATTAGTGATAGCGTAATAAACCAAGGTGCACTGTCTGTAGGAGGCCCTGGCGCATGAATCTGGGCAGCGGGAACGACCTCGGACCACCAGGGGCCGAGAAAACCACCGTCTCATGGGGCCGGACACTCAGGGTCAGGGAAAAATCCAATATATATCTGGTGACATCTCGGGTGCTATTACAGATAGCGCAATAAACCAAAGTGCACTGTCTGTAGGAGGCCCAGGCGAATGAATCTTTGCAGCTCGAACGACCTCGGACCACCAGGGGCCGAGAAAACCACCGTCTCATGGGTCCGGACACTCAGGGTCAGGGTAAAATCCAATATATTTCTGGTGATATCACGGGTGCTATTAGCGATAGCGCAAAAAACCAAAGTGAATTATCTGCAGGAGGCCATGCCGCATGAATCTGTGCAGCGGGAACGACCTCGAACCACCACGGGCCGACAAAACCACAGTCTCATGGGGCCGGACACTCAGGGTCAGGGGAAAATCCAATATATATCTGGTGATATCTCGGGTGCTATTACAGATAGCGCAATAAATCAAAGTGCATTGTCTGTAGGAGGCCCTGGCGCATGAATCTGGCCAGCGGGAACGACCTCGGACCACCAGGGGCCGAGAAAACCACAGTCTCAAGGGGCCGGACACTCAGGGTCAGGGGAAAATCCAATATATATCTGGTGATATCTTGGGTGCGATTACAGATAGCGCAATAAATCAAAGTGCATTGTCTGTAGGAGGCCCAGGCGAATGAATCTGGCCAGCGGGAACGACCTCCGACCACCAGGGACCGAGTAAACCACCGTCACATGTTGCCGGACACTCAGGGTCAGGGAAAAATCCAATACATATCTGGTGATATCTCGGGTGCTATTACAGATAGCGCAATAAATCAAAGTGCATTGTCTGTAGGAGGCCCAGGTGAATTAATCTGGCCAGCGGGAACGACCTCGGACCACCAGGAGCCGAGAAAACCACAGTCTCATGGGGCCGGCCACTCAGGGTCAGGGAAAAATCCAATATATATCTGGTGATCTCTCGGGTGCTATTACAGATAGCGCAATATATCAAAGTGCATTGTGTGTAGGAGGCCCTGGCGCATGAATCTGTGCAGCTCGAACGACCTCGGACCACCAGGGGCCGAGAAAACCACCGTCTCATGGGGCCGGACACTCAGGGTCAGGGAAAA
Source organism: Nomia melanderi (assembly GCF_051020985.1). NCBI lineage: Eukaryota > Metazoa > Arthropoda > Insecta > Hymenoptera > Halictidae > Nomia > Nomia melanderi. The sequence goes on along the minus strand of NW_027475140.1, from coordinate 2,556,906 downwards.
ATCCAATATATATCTGGTGATATCTCGGGTTCTATTAGAGATAGCGCAATAAACCAAAGTGAATTATCTGCAGGAGGCCCTTGCGAATGAATGTGTGCCGCAGGAACGACCTCGGACCACCAGTGGCCGAGAAAATTACAGATATTCGGAATCCGTCACCCAAGGTCATGTAAAAATCCAGCAAATATATGGTGATATCTCGGGTGCTATTAGAGATAGCGTAATAAACCAAAGTGCATTGCCTGTAGGAGGCCCTGGCGCATGAATCTGGGCAGCGGGAACGACCTCGGACCACCAGGGGCCGAGAAAACCACCGTCTCATGGGGCCGGACTCTCAGGGTCAGGGAAAAATCCAATATATATCTGGTGACATCTCGGGTGCTATTACAGATAGCGCAATAAATCAAAGTGCATTGTCCGTTGCAGGCCCTGGCGCATGAATCTGTGCATCGGGAACGACCTCGGACCACCAGGGCCCGAGAAAACCGCCGTCTCATGGGGCCGGAAACTAAGGGTCAGGGAAAAATCAAATATATATCTGGTGATATCTCGGGTGCTATTACAGATAGCGCAATAAATCAAAGTGCCCTGTCTGTAGGAGGCCCTGGCGCATGAATCTGGCCAGCGGGAACGACCTCGGACCACCACGGGCCGAGAAAACCACCGACTCACGGGGCCGGACACTCAGGGTCAGGGGAAAATCCAATATATATCTGGTGATATCTCGGGTGCTATTACAGATAGCGCAATAAATCAAAGTGCATTGTCTGTAGTAGGCCCTGGCGCATGAATCTGGCCAGCGGGAACGACTTCCGACCACCAGGGGCCGAGTAAACCAATGTCTCATGGGGCCGGACACTCAGGGTCAGGGGAAAATCCAATATATATCTGGTGATATCTCGGGTGCTATTACAGATAGCGCAATAAATCAAAGTGCATTGTCTGTAGGAGGCACTAGCGACTGAATCTGTGCCGCAGGAACAACCTCGGACCACCAGTGGCCGAGAAAATTACAGATATTCGGAATCCGTCACCCAAGGTCATGTAAAAATCCAGCATATATCTGGTGATATCTCGGGTGCTATTAGAGATAGCGCAATAAACCAAAGTGCTTTGTCTGCAGGAGGCCCTGGCGCATGAATCTGGGCAGCGGGAACGACCTCGGACCACCAGGGGCCGAGAAAACCAACGTCTCATGGGGCCAGACACACAGGGTCAGGGAAAAATCCAATATATATCTGGTGATATCTCGGGTGCTATTACAGATAGCGCAATAAATCAAAGTGCATTGTCTGTAGGAGGCACTGGCGAATGAATCTGTGCCGCAGGAACAACCTCGGACCACCAGTGGCCGAAAAAATTACAGATATTCGGAATCCGTCACCCAAGGTCATGTAAAAATCCAGCATATATCTGGTGATATCTCGGGTGCTATTACAGATAGCGCAGTAAACCAAAGTACCTTGTCTGTAGGAGGCCCTGGCGCATGAATCTGGGCAGCGGGAACGACCTCGGACCACCAGGGGCCGAGAAAACCACCGTTTCATGGGTCCGGACACTCAGGGACAGGGGAAAATCCAATATATATCTGGTGATATCTCGGGTGCTATTAGAGATAGCGCAATAAACCAAAGTGAATTGTATGCAGGAGGCCCAGGCGAATGATTCTGTGCAGCGGGAACGACCTCGGACCACCAGGGGCCGAGAAAACCACCGTCTCATGGGTCCGGACACTCAGGGTCATGGGAAAATCCAATATATATCTGGTGATATCTCGGATGCTATTACAGATAGCGCAATAAACCAAAGTGCACTGTCTGTAGGAGGCCCTGGCGCATGAATCTGGGCAGTTGGAACGACCTCGGACCACCAGGGGCCGAGAAAACCACCGTCTCATGGGTCCGGACCCTCAGGGTCAGGGGAAAATCCAATATATATCTGGTGATATCACGGGTGCTATTACAGATAGCGCAATAAATCAAAGTGCATTGTCTGTAGAAGGCCCAGGCGAATGAATCTGGCCAGCGGGAACGACCTCCGACCACCAGGGGCCGAGTAAACCACCGTCTCATTGGGCCGGACACTCAGGGTCAGGGAAAAATCCAATATATATCTGGTGATATCTCGGGTGCTATTACAGATAGCGCCATAAATCAAAGAGCATTGTCTGTAGGAGGCCCAGGCGAATGAATCTGTGCAGCTCGAACGACCTCGGACCACCAGTGGCCGAGAAAATTTCAGATATTCGGAATCCGTCACCCAAGGTCATGTAAAAATCCAGCAAATATATGGTGATATCTCGGGTGCTATTAGAGATAGCGTAATAAACCAAAGTGCATTGCCTGTAGGAGGCCCTGGCGCATGAATCTGGGCAGCGGGAACGACCTCGGACCACCAGGGGCCGAGAAAACCACCGTCTCATGGGGCCGGACTCTCAGGGTCAGGGAAAAATCCAATATATATCTGGTGACATCTCGGGTGCTATTACAGATAGCGCAATAAATCAAAGTGCATTGTCCGTTGCAGGCCCTGGCGCATGAATCTGTGCATCGGGAACGACCTCGGACCACCAGGGCCCGAGAAAACCGCCGTCTCATGGGGCCGGAAACTAAGGGTCAGGGAAAAATCAAATATATATCTGGTGATATCTCGGGTGCTATTACAGATAGCGCAATAAATCAAAGTGCCTTGTCTGTAGGAGGCCCTGGCGCATGAATCTGGCCAGCGGGAACGACCTCGGACCACCACGGGCCGAGAAAACCACCGACTCACGGGGCCGGACACTCAGGGTCAGGGGAAAATCCAATATATATCTGGTGATATCTCGGGTGCTATTACAGATAGCGCAATAAATCAAAGTGCATTGTCTGTAGTAGGCCCTGGCGCATGAATCTGGCCAGCGGGAACGACTTCCGACCACCAGGGGCCGAGTAAACCAACGTCTCATGGGGCCGGAAACTCAGGGTCAGAGGAAAATCCAATATATATCTGGTGATATCTCGGGTGCTATTACAGATAGCGCAATAAATCAAAGTGCATTGTCTGTAGGAGGCACTAGCGAATGAATCTGTGCCGCAGGAACAACCTCGGACCACCAGTGGCCGAGAAAATTACAGATATTCGGAATCCGTCACCCAAGGTCATGTAAAAATCCAGCATATATCTGGTGATATCTCGGGTGCTATTAGAGATAGCGCAATAAACCAAAGTGCTTTGTCTGTAGGAGGCCCTGGCGCATGAATCTGGGCAGCGGGAACGACCTCGGACCACCAGGGGCCGAGAAAACCAACGTCTCATGGGGCCAGACACACAGGGTCAGGGAAAAATCCAATATATATCTGGTGATATCTCGGGTGCTATTACAGATAGCGCAATAAATCAAAGTGCATAGTCTGCTGGAGGCCCTTGCGAATGAATCTGTGCAGCGGGAACGACCTCGGATCACCAGGGGCCGAGAAAACCACCGACACATGGTGCCGGACACTCAGGGTCAGGGAAAAATCCAATATATATCTGGTGATATCTCGGGTGCTATTAAAGATAGCGCAATAAATCAGAGTGCATTGTCTGTAGGAGGCCCTGGCGCATGAATCTGGCCAGCGGGAACGACTTCGGACCACCAGGGGCCGAGAAAACCACAGTCTCATGGGGCCGGACACTCAGGGTCAGGGGAAAATCCAATATATATCTGGTGATATCACGGGTGCTATTACAGATAGCGCAATAAATCAAAGTGCATTGTCTGTAGAAGGCCCAGGCGAATGAATCTGGCCAGCGGGAACGACCTCCGACCACCAGGGGCCGAGTAAACCACCGTCTCATTGGGCCGGACACTCAGGGTCAGGGAAAAATCCAATATATATCTGGTGATATCTCGGGTGCTATTACAGATAGCGCCATAAATCAAAGAGCATTGTCTGTAGGAGGCCCAGGCGAATGAATCTGTGCAGCTCGAACGACCTCGGACCACCAGGGGCCGAGAAAACCACCGTCTCATGGGTCCGGACACTCAGGGTCAGGGTAAAATCCAATATATTTCTGGTGATATCTCGGGTGCTATTACAGATAGCGCAATAAATCAAAGTGCATTGTCTGTAGGAGGCCCTGGCGCATGCAACAGTGCAGCGGGAACGACCTCCGACCACCAGGGGCCGAGTAAACCACCGTCTCATGGGGCCGGACACTCAGGGTCAGGGAAAAATCCAATATATATCTGGTGATATCTCGGGTGCTATTACAGATAGCGCAATAAATCAAAGTGACTTATCTGCGGGAGGCCATGGCGCATGAATCTGTGCAGCGGGAACGACCTCGGACCACCAGGGGCCGAGAAAACCACAGTCACATGGGGCCGGACACTCAGGGTCAGGGGAAAATTCAATATATATCTGGTGATATCTCGGGTGCTATTAGAGATAGCGCAATAAATCAAAGTGCATTGTCTGTAGGAGGCACTGGCGAATGAATCTGTGCCGCAGGAACGACCTCGGACCACCAGTGGCCGAGAAAATTACAGATATTCGGAATCCGTCACCCAAGGTCATGTAAAAATCCAGCATATATCTGGTGATATCTCGGGTGCTATTACAGATAGCGCAATAAATCAAAGTGCATTGTCTGTAGGAGGCCCTGGCGCATGGATCTGTGCAGCGGGATCGACCTCGGACCACCAGGGGCCGAGAAAACTACCGTCTCATGGGGTCGGACACTCAGGGTCAGGGACAAATCCAATATATATCTGGTGATATCTCGGGTGCTATTACAGATAGCGCAATAAATCAAAGTGCATTGTCTGCAGGAGGCCCTGGCGCATGTATCTGGCCAGCGGGAACGACCTCGGACCACCAGGGGCCGAGAAAACCACAGTCTCATGGGGCCGGACACACAGGGTCAGGGGAAAATCCAATATATATCTGGTGATATCTCGGATGCTATAACAGACAGCGCAATAAATCAAAGTGCATTGTCTGTAGGAGGCCCTGGCGCATGAATCTGGCCAGCGGGAACGACCTCGGACCACCAGGGGCCGAGAAAACCACAGTCTCATGGGGCCGGACACTCAGGGTCAGGGGAAAATCCAATATATATCTGGTGATATCTCGGGTGCTATTACAGATAGCGCAATAAATCAGAGTGCATTGTCTGTAGGAGGCCATGGCGCATGAATCTGTGCAGCGGGAACGACCTCGGACCACCATGGGCCGAGAAAACCGCAGTCTCATGGGGCCGGACACTCAGGGTCAGGGGAAAATCCAATATATATCTGGTGATATCTCGGGTGCTATTAGAGATAGCGCAATAAACCAAAGTGAATTATCTGCAGGAGGCCCTGGCGCATGAATCTGTACAGCGGCAACGACCTCGGACCACCAGGGACCGAGAAAACCACCGTCTCATGGGGCCGGACACTCAGGGACAGGGAAAAATCCAATATATATCTGGTGATATCTTGGGTGCTATTAGAGATAGCGAAATAAACCAAAGTGAATTATCTGTAGGTGGCCCTGGCACATGCGTCTGTGCAGCGGGAACGTCCTCCGACCACCAGGGGCCGAGACAACCACCGTCTCATGGTGCCGGACACTAAGGGTCAGGGAAAAATCCAATATATATCTGGTTATATCTCGGGTGCTATTACAGATAGCGCAACAAATCAAAGTGCATTGTCTGTAGGAGGCCCTGGCGCATGAATCTGTGCCGCGGGATCGACCTCGGACCACCAGGGGCCGAGAAAACCACCGTCACATGGGGCCGGACAGTCAGGGTCAGGGGAAAATCCTATATATATTTGGCGCTATCTCGGGTGCTATTAGAGATAGCGCAATAAATCAAAGTGCATTGTCTGTAGGAGGCCCTGGCGCATGAATCTGGCCAGCGGGAAAGACCTCGGACCACCAGGGGCCGAGAAAACCACAGTCACATGGGGCCGGACACTCAGGGTCAGGGGAAAATTCAATATATATCTGGTGATATCTCGGGTGCTATTAGAGATAGCACAATAAACCAATGTGAATTATCTGCAGGAGGCCCTGGTGCATGAATCTGTGCAGCGGAAACGTCCTCGCACCACCAGGGGCCGAGAAAACCACCGTCTCATGGGGCCGGACACTCAGGGTCTGGAAAAAATCCAATATATATCTGGTGATATCTCGGGTGCTATTACAGATAGTGCAATAAATCAAATTATATTGTCTGTAGGGGGCCCTGGCGCATGAATCTGAGCAGCGGGAACGACCTTGGACCACCAGGGGCCGAGAAAACCACAGTCTCATGGGGCCGGACACCCAGGGTCAGGGGAAAATCCAATATATATCTGGTGATCTCTTGGGTGCTATTAGAGATAGCGAAATAAACCAAAGTGAATTATCTGTAGGAGGCCCTGGCGCATGCATCTGTGCAGCGGGAACGTCCTCCGACCACCAGGGGCCGAGACAACCACCGTCTCATGGGGCCGGACACTCAGGGTCAGGGGAAAATCCAATATAAATCTGGTGATATCTCGGGTGCTATTAAAGATAGCGCAATAAATCAAAGTGCACTGTCTGTAGGAGGCCCTGGCGCATGAATCTGGCCAGCGGGAACGACCTCGGACCACCAGGGGCCGAGAGAACCACCGTCTCACGGGGCCGGACACTCAGGGTCAGGGGAAAATCCTATATAGACCTGGCGCTATCTCGGGTGCTATTAGAGATAGCGCAATAAATCAAAGTGCATTGTCTGTCGGAGGCCCTGGCGCATGAATCGGGCCAGCGGGAACGACCTCGGACCACCAGGGGCCGAGAAAACCACAGTCACATGGGGCCGGACACTCAGGGTCAGGGGAAAATTCAATATATATCTGGTGATATCTCGGGTGCTATTAGAGATAGCGCAATAAACCAATGTGAATTATCTGCAGGAGGCCCTGTCGCATGAATCTGTGCAGCGGAAACGTCCTCGCACCACCAGGGACCGAGAAAACCACCGTCTCATGGGGCCGGACACTCAGGGTCAGGAAAAAATCCAATATATATCTGGTGATATCTCGGGTGCTATTACAGATAGCGCAATAAATCAAAGTGCATTGTCTGTAGGAGGCCCTGGCGCATGAATCTGGGCAGCGGGAACGACCTCGGACCACCAGGGGCCGAGAAAACCACCGTCTCATGGGGCCGGACACTCAGGGTCTGGAAAAAATCCAATATATATCTGGTGATATCTCGGGTGCTATTACAGATAGTGCAATAAATCAAATTATATTGTCTGTAGGAGGCCCTGACGCATGAATCTGGGTAGCGGGAACGACCTCGGACCACCAGGGGCCGAGAAAACCACAGTCACATGGGACGGACACTCAGGGTCAGGGGAAAATCCAATATATATCTGGTGATATCTCGGGGGCTATTACAGATAGCGCAATAAATCAAAGTCCATTGTCTGTAGGAGGCCCTGGCGCATGAATCTGAGCAGCGGGAACGACCTCGGACCACCAGGGGCCGAGAAAACCACAGTCTCATGGGGCCGGACACCCAGGGTCAGGGGAAAATCCAATATATATCTGGAGATATCTTGGGTGCTATTAGAGATAGCGAATTAAACCAAAGTGAATTATCTGTAGGAGGCCCTGGCGCATGCATCTGTGCAGCGGGAACGTCCTCCGACCACCAGGGGCCGAGACAACCACCGTCTCATGGGGCCGGACACTCAGGGTCAGGGAAAAATCCAATATATATCTGGTGATATCTCGGGTGCTATTACAGATAGCGCAACAAATCAAAGTGCATTGTCTGTAGAAGGCCCTGGCGCATGAATCTGTGCAGCGGGATCGACCTCGGACCACCAGGGGCCGAGAAAACCACCGTCTCAAGGGGCCGGACAGTCAGGGTCAGGGGAAAATCCAATATAAATCTGGTGATATCTCGGGTGCTATTAAAGATAGCGCAATAAATCAAAGTGCATTGTCTGTAGGAGGCCCTGGCGCATGAATCTGGGCAGCGGGAACGACCTCGGACCACCAGGGGCCGAGAGAACCACCGTCTCACGGGGCCGGACACTCAGGGTCAGGGGAAAATCCTATATAGACCTGGCGCTATCTCGGGTGCTATTAGAGATAGCGCAATAAATCAAAGTGCATTGTCTGTAGGAGGCCCTGGCGCATGAATCTGGCCAGCGGGAACGACCTCGGACCACCAGGGGCCGAGAAAACCACAGTCACATGGGGCCGGACACTCAGGGTCAGGGGAAAATTCAATATATATCTGGTGATATCTCGGGTGCTATTAGAGATAGCGCAATAAACCAATGTGAATTATCTGCAGGAGGCCCTGTCGCATGAATCTGTGCAGCGGAAACGTCCTCGCACCACCAGGGACCGAGAAAACCACCGTCTCATGGGGCCGGACACTCAGGGTCAGGAAAAAATCCAATATATATCTGGTGATATCTCGGGTGCTATTACAGATAGCGCAATAAATCAAAGTGCATTGTCTGTAGGAGGCCCTGGCGCATGAATCTGGGCAGCGGGAACGACCTCGGACCACCAGTGGCCGAGAAAACCACCGTCTCACGGGGCCGGACACTCAGGGACAGGGAAAAATCGAATATATATCTGGTGATGTCTTGGGTGCTATTACAGGTAGCGCAATAAATCAAAGTCCATTGTCTGTAGGAGGCCCTGGCGCATGAATCTGCGCAGCGGGAATGACCTTGCACCACCAGGGGCCGAGGAAACCACCGTCTCATGGGGCCGGACACTCATGGTCAGGGAAAAATCCAATATATATCTGGTGATATCTCGGGTGCTATTAGAGATAGCGCAATAAACCAATGTGAATTATCTGCAGGAGGCCCTGGCGCATGAATCTGGCCAGCGGAAACGTCCTCGCACCACCAGGGACCGAGAAAACCACCGTCTCATGGGGCCGGACACTCAGGGTCAGGAAAAAATCCAATATATATCTGGTGATATCTCGGGTGCTATTACAGATAGCGCAATAAATCAAAGTGCATTGTCTGTAGGAGGCCCTGGCGCATGAATCTGGGCAGCGGGAACGACCTCGGACCACCAGGGGCCGAGAAAACCACCGTCTCACGGGGCCGGACACTCAGGGACAGGGAAAAATCCAATATATATCTGGTGATATCTTGGGTGCTATTACAGGTAGCGCAATAAATCAAAGTCCATTGTCTGTAGGAGGCCCTGGCGCATGAATCTGCGAAGCGGGAATGACCTCGCACCACCAGGGGCCGAGGAAACCACCGTCTCATGGGGCCGGACACTCAGGGTCATGGAATAATCCAATATATATCTGGTGATATCTCGGGTGCTATTACCAATAGCGCAATGAATCAAATTGCATTGTCTGTAGGAGGCCCTGGCGCATGAATCTGTGCAGCGGGAACGACCTCGGACCACCATGGGCCGAGAAAACCGCAGTCTCATGGGGCCGGACACTCAGGGTCAGGGGAAAATCCAATATATATCTGGTGATATCTCGGGTGCTATTAGAGATAGCGCAATAAACCAAAGTGAATTATCAGCAGGAGGCCCTGGCGCATGATTCTGTACAGCGGCAACGACCTCGGACCACCAGGGGCCGAGAAAACCACCGTCTCATGGGGCCGGACACTAAGGGTCAGGGAAAAATCCAATATATATCTGGTTATATCTCGGGTGCTATTACAGATAGCGCAACAAATCAAAGTGCATTGTCTGTAGGAGGCCCTGGCGCATGTATCTGTGCAGCGGGATCGACATCGGACCACCAGGGGCCGAGAAAACCACCGTCTCATGGGGCCGGACAGTCAGGGTCAGGGGAAAATCCTATATATATCTGGCGCTATCTCGGGTGCTATTAGAGATAGCGCAATAAATCAAAGTGCATTGTCTGTAGGAGGCCCTGGCGCATGAATCTGGCCAGCGGGAAAGACCTCGGACCACCAGGGGCCGAGAAAACCACAGTCACATGGGGCCGGACACTCAGGGTCAGGGGAAAATTCAATATATATCTGGTGATATCTCGGGTGCTATTAGAGATAGCGCAATAAACCAATGTGAATTATCTGCAGGAGGCCCTGGTGCATGAATCTGTGCAGCGGAAACGTCCTCGCACCACCAGGGGCCGAGAAAACCACCGTCTCATGGGGCCGGACACTCAGGGTCAGTAAAAAATCCAATATATATCTGGTGATATCTCGGGTGCTATTACAGATAGCGCAATAAATCAAATTGTATTGTCTGTAGGAGGCCCTGACGCATGAATCTGGGTAGCGGGAACGACCTCGGACCACCAGGGGCCGAGAAAACCACAGTCACATGGGGCCGGACACTCAGGGTCAGGGGAAAATCCAATATATATCGGGTGATATCTCGGGGGCTATTACAGATAGCGCAATAAATCAAAGTCCATTGTCTGTAGGAGGCCCTGGCGCATGAATCTGAGCAGCGGGAACGACCTCGGACCACCAGGGGCCGAGAAAACCACAGTCTCATGTGGCCGGACACCCAGGGTCAGGGGAAAATCCAATATATATCTGGTGATATCTCGGGTGCTATTAGAGATAGCGCAATAAACCAATGTGAATTATCTGCAGGAGGCCCTGGCGCATGAATCTTGCCAGCGGAAACGTCCTCGCACCACCAGGGACCGAGAAAACCACCGTCTCATGGGGCCGGACACTCAGGGTCAGGAAAAAATCCAATATATATCTGGTGATATCTCGGGTGCTATTACAGATAGCGCAATAAATCAAAGTGCATTGTCTGTAGGAGGCCCTGGCGCATGAATCTGGGCAGCGGGAACGACCTCGGACCACCAGGGGCCGAGAAAACCACCGTCTCACGGGGCCGGACACTCAGGGACAGGGAAAAATCCAATATATATCTGGTGATATCTTGGGTGCTATTACAGGTAGCGCAATAAATCAAAGTCCATTGTCTGTAGGAGGCCCTGGCGCATGAATCTGCGAAGCGGGAATGACCTCGCACCACCAGGGGCCGAGGAAACCACCGTCTCATGGGGCCGGACACTCAGGGTCATGGAATAATCCAATATATATCTGGTGATATCTCGGGTGCTATTACCAATAGCGCAATGAATCAAATTGCATTGTCTGTAGGAGGCCCTGGCGCATGAATCTGTGCAGCGGGAACGGCCTCGGACCACCATGGGCCGAGAAAACCGCAGTCTCATGGGGCCGGACACTCAGGGTCAGGGGAAAATCCAATATATATCTGGTGATATCTCGGGTGCAATTAGAGATAGCGCAATAAACCAAAGTGAATTATCAGCAGGAGGCCCTGGCGCATGATTCTGTACAGCGGCAACGACCTCGGACCACCAGGGGCCGAGAAAACCACCGTCTCATGGGGCCGGACACTAAGGGTCAGGGAAAAATCCAATATATATTTGGTTATATCTCGGGTGCTATTACAGATAGCGCAACAAATCAAAGTGCATTGTCTGTAGGAGGCCCTGGCGCATGTATCTGTGCAGCGGGATCGACCTCGGACCACCAGGGGCCGAGAAAACCACCGTCTCATGGGGCCGGACAGTCAGGGTCAGGGGAAAATCCTATATATATCTGGCGCTATCTCGGGTGCTATTAGAGATAGCGCAATAAATCAAAGTGCATTGTCTGTAGGAGGCCCTGGCGCATGAATCTGGCCAGCGGGAAAGACCTCGGACCACCAGGGGCCGAGAAAACCACAGTCACATGGGGCCGGACACTCAGGGTCAGGGGAAAATTCAATATATATCTGGTGATATCTCGGGTGCTATTAGAGATAGCGCAATAAACCAATGTGAATTATCTGCAGGAGGCCCTGGTGCATGAATCTGTGCAGCGGAAACGTCCTCGCACCACCAGGGGCCGAGAAAACCACCGTCTCATGGGGCCGGACACTCAGGGTCAGTAAAAAATCCAATATATATCTGGTGATATCTCGGGTGCTATTACAGATAGCGCAATAAATCAAATTGTATTGTCTGTAGGAGGCCCTGACGCATCAATCTGGGTAGCGGGAACGACCTCGGACCACCAGGGGCCGAGAAAACCACAGTCACATGGGGCCGGACACCCAGGGTCAGGGGAAAATCCAATATATATCTGGTGATATCTCGGGTGCTATTAGAGATAGCGCAATAAACCGATGTGAATTATCTGCAGGAGGCCCTGGGGCATGAATCTGTGCAGCGGGAACGACCTCGGACTACCAGGGGCTGAGAAAACCACCGTCTCATGTGGCCGGACACTCAGGGACAGGGAAAAATCCAATATATATCTGGTGATATCTTGGGTGCTATTAGAGATAGCGAAATAAACCAAAGTGAATTATCTGTAGGAGGCCCTGGCGCATGCATCTGTGCAGCGGGAACGTCCTCCGACCACCAGGGGCCGAGACAACCACCGTCTCATGGGGCCGGACACTCAGGGTCAGGGAAAAATCCAATATATATCTGGTGATATCTCGGGTGCTATTACAGATAGCGCAATAAACCAAAGTGCTTTGTCTGTAGGAGGCCCTCGCGCATGAATCTGTGCAGCGGGAACGACCTCGGACCACCAGGGGCCGAGAAAACCACCGTTTCATGGGTCCGGACACTCAGGGACAGGGGAAAATCCAATATATATCTGGTGATATCTCGGGTGCTATTAGAGATAGCGCAATAAACCAAAGTGAATTGTATGCAGGAGGCCCAGGCGAATGATTCTGTGCAGCGGGAACGACCTCGGACCACCAGGGGCCGAGAAAACCACCGTCTCATGGGTCCGGGCACTCAGGGTCAGGGGAAAATCCAATATATATCTGGTGATATCTCGGATGCTATTACAGATAGCGCAATAAACCAAAGTGCACTGACTGTAGGAGGCCCTGGCGCATGAATCTGGGCAGCGGGAACGACCTCGGACCACCAGGGGCCGAGAAAACCACCGTCTCATGGGTCCGGACACTCAGGGTCAGGGGAAAATCCAATATATATCTGGTGATATCACGGGTGCTATTACAGATAGCGCAATAAATCAAAGTGCATTGTCTGTAGAAGGCCCAGGCGAATGAATCTGGCCAGCGGGAACGACCTCCGACCACCAGGGGCCGAGTAAACCACCGTCTGATTGGGCCGGACACTCAGGGTCAGGGAAAAATCCAACATATATCTGGTGATATCTCGGGTGCTATTACAGATAGGGCAACAAATCAAAGTGCATTGTCTGTAGGAGGCACTGGCGAATGAATCTGTGCCGCAGGAACGACCTCGGACCACCAGTGACCGAGAAAATTACAGATATTCGGAATCCGTCACCCAAGGTCATGTAAAAATCCAGCATATATCTGGTGATATCTCGGGTGCTATTACTGATAGCGCAATAAATCAAAGTGTATTGTCTGTAGGAGGCCCTGGCGCATGAATCTGTGCAGCTCGAACGACCTCGGACCACCAGGGGCCGAGAAAACCACCGTCTCATGGGGCCGGACACTCAGGGTCAGGGGAAAATCCAATATATATCTGGTGATATCTCGGGTGCTATTAGAGATAGCGCAATAAACCAAAGTGAATTATCTGCGGGAGGCCCTTGCGAATGAATCTGGGCAGCGGGAACGACCTCGGACCACCAGGGGCCGAGAAAACCACCGTGTCATGGGTCCGGACACTCAGGGTCAGGGGAAAATCCAATATATATCTGGTGATATCACGGGTGCTATTACAGATAGCGCAATAAACCAAAGTGAATTACCTGCAGGAGGCCATGGCGCATGAATCTGTGCAGCGGAAACGACCTCGGACCACCACGGGCCGAGAAAACCACCGTCTCATGGGGCCGGACACTCAGGGTCAGGGAATAATCCAATATATATCTGGTGATATCTCGGGTGCTATTAGAGATAGAGCAATAAATCAAAGTGCAATGTCTGTAGGAGGCACTGGCGAATGAATCTGTGCCGCAGGTACGACCTCGCGCCACCAGTGACCGAGAAAATTACAGATATTCGGAATCCGTCACCCAAGGTCATGTAAAAATCCAGCATATATCTGGTGATATCTCGGGTGCTATTACAGATAGCGCAATAAATCAAAGTGCATTGTCTGTAGGAGGCACTGGCGCATGAATCTGGGCAGCGGGAACAACCTCGGACCACCAGGGGCCGAGAAAACCACCTTCTCATGGCGCCGGACACTCAGGGTCAGGGGAAAATCAAATATATATCTGGTGATATCTCGGGTGCTATTACAGATAGCGCAATAAATCAAAGTGCATAGTCTGCTGGAGGCCCTTGCGAATTAATCTGTGCAGCGGGAACGACCTCGGATCACCAGGGGCCGAGAAAACCACCGACACATGGTGCCGGACACTCAGGGTCAGGGAAAAATCCAATATATATCTGGTGATATCTCGGGTGCTATTAGAGATAGCGCAATAAATCAAAGTGCATTGTCTGTAGGAGGCCCTGGCGCATGAATCTGGCCAGCGGGAACGACCTCGGACCACCAGGGGCCGAGAAAACCACAGTCTCATGGGGCCGGACACTCAGGGTCAGGGGAAAATCCAATATATATCTGGTGATATCTCGGGTGCTATTACAGATAGCGCAATAAATCAAAGTGCATTGTCTGTAGGAGGCCCTGGCGCATGCAACAGTGCAGCGGGAACGACCTCCGACCACCAGGGGCCGAGTAAACCATCGTCTCATGGGCCCGGACACTCAGGGTCAGGGGAAAATCCAATATATATCTGGTGATATCTCGGGTGCTATTAGAGATAGCGCAATAAACCAATGTGAATTATCTGCAGGAGGCCCTGGGGCATGAATCTGTGCAGCGGGAACGACCTCGGACCACCAGGGGCCGAGAACACCAACGCCTCATGGGGCCGGACAGTCAGGCTCATGTAAAAATCCAATATATATCTGGTGATATCTCGGGTGCTATTACCAATAGCGCAATGAATCAAAGTGCATTGTCTGTAGGAGGCCCTGGCGCATGAATCTGTGCAGCGGGAACGACCTCGGACCACCATGGGCCGAGAAAACCGCAGTCTCATGGGGCCGGACACTCAGGGTCAGGGGAAAATCCAATATATATCTGGTGATATCTCGGGTGCTATTAGAGATAGCGCAATAAACCAAAGTGAATTATCTGCAGGAGGCCCTGGCGCATGAATCTGTACAGCGGCAACGACCTCGGACCACCAGGGACCGAGAAAACCACCGTCTCATGGGGCAGGACACTCAGGGACAGGGGAAAATCCAATATATATCTGGTGATATCTCGGGTGCTATTAGAGATAGCGCAATAAACCAAAGTGAATTATCTGCGGGAGGCCCTTGCGAATGAATCTGGGCAGCGGGAACGACCTCGGACCACCAGGGGCCGAGAAAACCACCGTGTCATGGGTCCGGACACTCAGGGTCAGGGGAAAATCCAATATATATCTGGTGATATCACGGGTGCTATTACAGATAGCGCAATAAACCAAAGTGAATTATCTGCAGGAGGCCATGGCGCATGAATCTGTGCAGCGGAAACGACCTCGGACCACCACGGGCCGAGAAAACCACCGTCTCATGGGGCCGGACACTCAGGGTCAGGGAATAATCCAATATATATCTGGTGATATCTCGGGTGCTATTAGAGATAGAGCAATAAATCAAAGTGCAATGTCTGTAGGAGGCACTGGCGAATGAATCTGTGCCGCAGGTACGACCTCGCGCCACCAGTGACCGAGAAAATTACAGATATTCGGAATCCGTCACCCAAGGTCATGTAAAAATCCAGCATATATCTGGTGATATCTCGGGTGCTATTACAGATAGCGCAATAAATCAAAGTGCATTGTCTGTAGGAGGCACTGGCGCATGAATCTGGGCAGCGGGAACAACCTCGGACCACCAGGGGCCGAGAAAACCACCTTCTCATGGCGCCGGACACTCAGGGTCAGGGGAAAATCAAATATATATCTGGTGATATCTCGGGTGCTATTACAGATAGCGCAATAAATCAAAGTGCATAGTCTGCTGGAGGCCCTTGCGAATGAATCTGTGCAGCGGGAACGACCTCGGATCACCAGGGGCCGAGAAAACCACCGACACATGGTGCCGGACACTCAGGGTCAGGGAAAAATCCAATATATATCTGGTGATATCTCGGGTGCTATTAGAGATAGCGCAATAAATCAAAGTGCATTGTCTGTAGGAGGCCCTGGCGCATGAATCTGGCCAGCGGGAACGACCTCGGACCACCAGGGGCCGAGAAAACCACAGTCTCATGGGGCCGGACACTCAGGGTCAGGGGAAAATCCAATATATATCTGGTGATATCTCGGGTGCTATTACAGATAGCGCAATAAATCAAAGTGCATTGTCTGTAGGAGGCCCTGGCGCATGCAACAGTGCAGCGGGAACGACCTCGCACCACCAGGGACCGAGAAAACCACCGTCTCATGGGGCCGGACACTCAGGGTCAGGAAAAAATCCAATATATATCTGGTGATATCTCGGGTGCTATTACAGATAGCGCAATAAATCAAAGTGCATTGTCTGTAGGAGGCCCTGGCGCATGAATCTGGGCAGCGGGAACGACCTCGGACCACCAGGGGCCGAGAAAACCACCGTCTCATGGGGCCGGACAGTCAGGGTCAGGGGAAAATCCTATATATATCTGGCGCTATCTCGGGTGCTATTAGAGATAGCGCAATAAATCAAAGTGCATTGTCTGTAGGAGGCCCTGGCGCATGAATCTGGCCAGCGGGAAAGACCTCGGACCACCAGGGGCCGAGAAAACCACAGTCACATGGGGCCGGACACTCAGGGTCAGGGGAAAATTCAATATATATCTGGTGATATCTCGGGTGCTATTAGAGATAGCGCAATAAACCAATGTGAATTATCTGCAGGAGGCCCTGGTGCATGAATCTGTGCAGCGGAAACGTCCTCGCACCACCAGGGGCCGAGAAAACCACCGTCTCATGGGGCCGGACACTCAGGGTCAGTAAAAAATCCAATATATATCTGGTGATATCTCGGGTGCTATTACAGATAGCGCAATAAATCAAATTGTATTGTCTGTAGGAGGCCCTGACGCATGAATCTGGGTAGCGGGAACGACCTCGGACCACCAGGGGCCGAGAAAACCACAGTCACATGGGGCCGGACACTCAGGGTCAGGGGAAAATCCAATATATATCGGGTGATATCTCGGGGGCTATTACAGATAGCGCAATAAATCAAAGTCCATTGTCTGTAGGAGGCCCTGGCGCATGAATCTGAGCAGCGGGAACGACCTCGGACCACCAGGGGCCGAGAAAACCACAGTCTCATGGGGCCGGACACCCAGGGTCAGGGGAAAATCCAATATATATCTGGTGATATCTCGGGTGCTATTAGAGATAGCGCAATAAACCGATGTGAATTATCTGCAGGAGGCCCTGGGGCATGAATCTGTGCAGCGGGAACGACCTCGGACCACCAGGGGCCGAGAACACCAACGCCTCATGGGGCCGGACACTCAGGCTCATGTAAAAATCCAATATATATCTGGTGATATCTCGGGTGCTATTACCAATAGCGCAATGAATCAAAGTGCATTGTCTGTAGGAGGCCCTGGCGCATGAATCTGTGCAGCGGGAACGACCTCGGACCACCATGGGCCGAGAAAACCGCAGTCTCATGGGGCCGGACACTCAGGGTCAGGGGAAAATCCAATATATATCTGGTGATATCTCGGGTGCTATTAGAGATAGCGCAATAAACCAAAGTGAATTATCTGCAGGAGGCCCTGGCGCATGAATCTGTACAGCGGCAACGACCTCGGACCACCAGGGACCGAGAAAACCACCGTCTCATGGGGCCGGACACTCAGGGACAGGGAAAAATCCAATATATATCTGGTGATATCTTGGGTGCTATTAGAGATAGCGAAATAAACCAAAGTGAATTATCTGTAGGTGGCCCTGGCACATGCGTCTGTGCAGCGGGAACGTCCTCCGACCACCAGGGGCCGAGACAACCACCGTCTCATGGGGCCGGACACTAAGGGTCAGGGAAAAATCCAATATATATCTGGTTATATCTCGGGTGCTATTACAGATAGCGCAACAAATCAAAGTGCATTGTCTGTAGGAGGCCCTGGCGCATGAATCTGTGCCGCGGGATCGACCTCGGACCACCAGGGGCCGAGAAAACCACCGTCTCATGGGGCCGGACAGTCAGGGTCAGGGGAAAATCCTATATATATTTGGCGCTATCTCGGGTGCTATTAGAGATAGCGCAATAAATCAAAGTGCATTGTCTGTAGGAGGCCCTGGCGCATGAATCTGGCCAGCGGGAAAGACCTCGGACCACCAGGGGCCGAGAAAACCACAGTCACATGGGGCCGGACACTCAGGGTCAGGGGAAAATTCAATATATATCTGGTGATATCTCGGGTGCTATTAGAGATAGCGCAATAAACCAATGTGAATTATCTGCAGGAGGCCCTGGTGCATGAATCTGTGAAGCGGAAACGTCCTCGCACCACCAGGGGCCGAGAAAACCACCGTCTCATGGGGCCGGACACTCAGGGTCTGGAAAAAATCCAATATATATCTGGTGATATCTCGGGTGCTATTACAGATAGTGCAATAAATCAAATTATATTGTCTGTAGGGGGCCCTGGCGCATGAATCTGAGCAGCGGGAACGACCTTGGACCACCAGGGGCCGAGAAAACCACAGTCTCATGGGGCCGGACACCCAGGGTCAGGGGAAAATCCAATATATATCTGGTGATATCTTGGGTGCTATTAGAGATAGCGAAATAAACCAAAGTGAATTATCTGTAGGAGGCCCTGGCGCATGCATCTGTGCAGCTGGAACGTCCTCCGACCACCAGGGGTCGAGACAACCACCGTCTCATGGGGCCGGACACTCAGGGTCAGGGGAAAATCCAATATAAATCTGGTGATATCTCGGGTGCTATTAAAGATAGCGCAATAAATCAAAGTGCACTGTCTGTAGGAGGCCCTGGCGCATGAATCTGGCCAGCGGGAACGACCTCGGACCACCAGGGGCCGAGAGAACCACCGTCTCACGGGGCCGGACACTCAGGGTCAGGGGAAAATCCTATATAGACCTGGCGCTATCTCGGGTGCTATTAGAGATAGCGCAATAAATCAAAGTGCATTGTCTGTAGGAGGCCCTGGCGCATGAATCTGGCCAGCGGGAACGACCTCGGACCACCAGGGGCCGAGAAAACCACAGTCACATGGGGCCGGACACTCAGGGTCAGGGGAAAATTCAATATATATCTGGTGATATCTCGGGTGCTATTAGAGATAGCGCAATAAACCAATGTGAATTATCTGCAGGAGGCCCTGTCGCATGAATCTGTGCAGCGGAAACGTCCTCGCACCACCAGGGACCGAGAAAACCACCGTCTCATGGGGCCGGACACTCAGGGTCAGGAAAAAATCCAATATATATCTGGTGATATCTCGGGTGCTATTACAGATAGCGCAATAAATCAAAGTGCATTGTCTGTAGGAGGCCCTGGCGCATGAATCTGGGCAGCGGGAACGACCTCGGACCACCAGGGGCCGAGAAAACCACCGTCTCACGGGGCCGGACACTCAGGGACAGGGAAAAATCCAATATATATCTGGTGATATCTCGGGTGCTATTAGAGATAGCGCAATAAACCAAAGTGAATTATCTGCAGGGGGCCCTGGCGCATGAATCTGTACAGCGGCAACGACCTCGGACCACCAGGGGCCGAGAAAACCACAGTCTCATGGGGCCGGACACCCAGGGTCAGGGGAAAATCCAATATATATCTGGTGATATCTTGGGTGCTATTAGAGATAGCGAAATAAACCAAAGTGAATTATCTGTAGGAGGCCCTGGCGCATGCATCTGTGCAGCGGGAACGTCCTCCGACCACCAGGGGCCGAGACAACCACCGTCTCATGGGGCCGGACACTCAGGGTCAGGGAAAAATCCAATATATATCTGGTGATATCTCGGGTGCTATTACAGATTTCGCAACAAATCAAAGTGCATTGTCTGTAGGAGGCCCTGGCGCATGAATCTGTGCAGCGGGATCGACCTCGGACCACCAGGGGCCGAGAAAACCACCGTCTCAAGGGGCCGGACAGTCAGGGTCAGGGGAAAATCCAATATAAATCTGGTGATATCTCGGGTGCTATTAAAGATAGCGCAATAAATCAAAGTGCATTGTCTGTAGGAGGCCCTGGCGCATGAATCTGGGCAGCGGGAACGACCTCGGACCACCAGGGGCCGAGAGAACCACCGTCTCACGGGGCCGGACACTCAGGGTCAGGGGAAAATCCTATATAGACCTGGCGCTATCTCGGGTGCTATTAGAGATAGCGCAATAAACCAAAGTGAATTATCAGCAGGAGGCCCTGGCGCATGATTCTGTACAGCGGCAACGACCTCGGACCACCAGGGGCCGAGAAAACCACCGTCTCATGGGGCCGGACACTAAGGGTCAGGGAAAAATCCAATATATATCTGGTTATATCTCGGGTGCTATTACAGATAGCGCAACAAATCAAAGTGCATTGTCTGTAGGAGGCCCTGGCGCATGAATCTGGCCAGCGGGAAAGACCTCGGACCACCAGGGGCCGAGAAAACCACAGTCACATGGGGCCGGACACTCAGGGTCAGGGGAAAATCCAATATATATCTGGTGATATCACGGGTGCTATTACAGATAGCGCAATAAACCAAAGTGAATTATCTGCAGGAGGCCATGGCGCATGAATCTGTGCAGCGGAAACGACCTCGGACCACCACGGGCCGAGAAAACCACCGTCTCATGGGGCCGGACACTCAGGGTCAGGGAATAATCCAATATATATCTGGTGATATCTCGGGTGCTATTAGAGATAGAGCAATAAATCAAAGTGCAATGTCTGTAGGAGGCACTGGCGAATGAATCTGTGCCGCAGGTACGACCTCGCGCCACCAGTGACCGAGAAAATTACAGATATTCGGAATCCGTCACCCAAGGTCATGTAAAAATCCAGCATATATCTGGTGATATCTCGGGTGCTATTACAGATAGCGCAATAAATCAAAGTGCATTGTCTGTAGGAGGCACTGGCGCATGAATCTGGGCAGCGGGAACAACCTCGGACCACCAGGGGCCGAGAAAACCACCTTCTCATGGCGCCGGACACTCAGGGTCAGGGGAAAATCAAATATATATCTGGTGATATCTCGGGTGCTATTACAGATAGCGCAATAAATCAAAGTGCATAGTCTGCTGGAGGCCCTTGCGAATGAATCTGTGCAGCGGGAACGACCTCGGATCACCAGGGGCCGAGAAAACCACCGACACATGGTGCCGGACACTCAGGGTCAGGGAAAAATCCAATATATATCTGGTGATATCTCGGGTGCTATTAGAGATAGCGCAATAAATCAAAGTGCATTGTCTGTAGGAGGCCCTGGCGCATGAATCTGGCCAGCGGGAACGACCTCGGACCACCAGGGGCCGAGAAAACCACAGTCTCATGGGGCCGGACACTCAGGGTCAGGGGAAAATCCAATATATATCTGGTGATATCTCGGGTGCTATTACAGATAGCGCAATAAATCAAAGTGCATTGTCTGTAGGAGGCCCTGGCGCATGCAACAGTGCAGCGGGAACGACCTCGCACCACCAGGGACCGAGAAAACCACCGTCTCATGGGGCCGGACACTCAGGGTCAGGAAAAAATCCAATATATATCTGGTGATATCTCGGGTGCTATTACAGATAGCGCAATAAATCAAAGTGCATTGTCTGTAGGAGGCCCTGGCGCATGAATCTGGGCAGCGGGAACGACCTCGGACCACCAGGGGCCGAGAAAACCACCGTCTCATGGGGCCGGACAGTCAGGGTCAGGGGAAAATCCTATATATATCTGGCGCTATCTCGGGTGCTATTAGAGATAGCGCAATAAATCAAAGTGCATTGTCTGTAGGAGGCCCTGGCGCATGAATCTGGCCAGCGGGAAAGACCTCGGACCACCAGGGGCCGAGAAAACCACAGTCACATGGGGCCGGACACTCAGGGTCAGGGGAAAATTCAATATATATCTGGTGATATCTCGGGTGCTATTAGAGATAGCGCAATAAACCAATGTGAATTATCTGCAGGAGGCCCTGGTGCATGAATCTGTGCAGCGGAAACGTCCTCGCACCACCAGGGGCCGAGAAAACCACCGTCTCATGGGGCCGGACACTCAGGGTCAGTAAAAAATCCAATATATATCTGGTGATATCTCGGGTGCTATTACAGATAGCGCAATAAATCAAATTGTATTGTCTGTAGGAGGCCCTGACGCATGAATCTGGGTAGCGGGAACGACCTCGGACCACCAGGGGCCGAGAAAACCACAGTCACATGGGGCCGGACACTCAGGGTCAGGGGAAAATCCAATATATATCGGGTGATATCTCGGGGGCTATTACAGATAGCGCAATAAATCAAAGTCCATTGTCTGTAGGAGGCCCTGGCGCATGAATCTGAGCAGCGGGAACGACCTCGGACCACCAGGGGCCGAGAAAACCACAGTCTCATGGGGCCGGACACCCAGGGTCAGGGGAAAATCCAATATATATCTGGTGATATCTCGGGTGCTATTAGAGATAGCGCAATAAACCGATGTGAATTATCTGCAGGAGGCCCTGGGGCATGAATCTGTGCAGCGGGAACGACCTCGGACCACCAGGGGCCGAGAACACCAACGCCTCATGGGGCCGGACACTCAGGCTCATGTAAAAATCCAATATATATCTGGTGATATCTCGGGTGCTATTACCAATAGCGCAATGAATCAAAGTGCATTGTCTGTAGGAGGCCCTGGCGCATGAATCTGTGCAGCGGGAACGACCTCGGACCACCATGGGCCGAGAAAACCGCAGTCTCATGGGGCCGGACACTCAGGGTCAGGGGAAAATCCAATATATATCTGGTGATATCTCGGGTGCTATTAGAGATAGCGCAATAAACCAAAGTGAATTATCTGCAGGAGGCCCTGGCGCATGAATCTGTACAGCGGCAACGACCTCGGACCACCAGGGACCGAGAAAACCACCGTCTCATGGGGCCGGACACTCAGGGACAGGGAAAAATCCAATATATATCTGGTGATATCTTGGGTGCTATTAGAGATAGCGAAATAAACCAAAGTGAATTATCTGTAGGTGGCCCTGGCACATGCGTCTGTGCAGCGGGAACGTCCTCCGACCACCAGGGGCCGAGACAACCACCGTCTCATGGGGCCGGACACTAAGGGTCAGGGAAAAATCCAATATATATCTGGTTATATCTCGGGTGCTATTACAGATAGCGCAACAAATCAAAGTGCATTGTCTGTAGGAGGCCCTGGCGCATGAATCTGTGCCGCGGGATCGACCTCGGACCACCAGGGGCCGAGAAAACCACCGTCTCATGGGGCCGGACAGTCAGGGTCAGGGGAAAATCAAATATATATCTGGTGATATCTCGGGTGCTATTACAGATAGCGCAATAAATCAAAGTGCATAGTCTGCTGGAGGCCCTTGCGAATGAATCTGTGCAGCGGGAACGACCTCGGATCACCAGGGGCCGAGAAAACCACCGACACATGGTGCCGGACACTCAGGGTCAGGGAAAAATCCAATATATATCTGGTGATATCTCGGGTGCTATTAGAGATAGCGCAATAAATCAAAGTGCATTGTCTGTAGGAGGCCCTGGCGCATGAATCTGGCCAGCGGGAACGACCTCGGACCACCAGGGGCCGAGAAAACCACAGTCTCATGGGGCCGGACACTCAGGGTCAGGGGAAAATCCAATATATATCTGGTGATATCTCGGGTGCTATTACAGATAGCGCAATAAATCAAAGTGCATTGTCTGTAGGAGGCCCTGGCGCATGCAACAGTGCAGCGGGAACGACCTCGCACCACCAGGGACCGAGAAAACCACCGTCTCATGGGGCCGGACACTCAGGGTCAGGAAAAAATCCAATATATATCTGGTGATATCTCGGGTGCTATTACAGATAGCGCAATAAATCAAAGTGCATTGTCTGTAGGAGGCCCTGGCGCATGAATCTGGGCAGCGGGAACGACCTCGGACCACCAGGGGCCGAGAAAACCACCGTCTCATGGGGCCGGACAGTCAGGGTCAGGGGAAAATCCTATATATATCTGGCGCTATCTCGGGTGCTATTAGAGATAGCGCAATAAATCAAAGTGCATTGTCTGTAGGAGGCCCTGGCGCATGAATCTGGCCAGCGGGAAAGACCTCGGACCACCAGGGGCCGAGAAAACCACAGTCACATGGGGCCGGACACTCAGGGTCAGGGGAAAATTCAATATATATCTGGTGATATCTCGGGTGCTATTAGAGATAGCGCAATAAACCAATGTGAATTATCTGCAGGAGGCCCTGGTGCATGAATCTGTGCAGCGGAAACGTCCTCGCACCACCAGGGGCCGAGAAAACCACCGTCTCATGGGGCCGGACACTCAGGGTCAGTAAAAAATCCAATATATATCTGGTGATATCTCGGGTGCTATTACAGATAGCGCAATAAATCAAATTGTATTGTCTGTAGGAGGCCCTGACGCATGAATCTGGGTAGCGGGAACGACCTCGGACCACCAGGGGCCGAGAAAACCACAGTCACATGGGGCCGGACACTCAGGGTCAGGGGAAAATCCAATATATATCGGGTGATATCTCGGGGGCTATTACAGATAGCGCAATAAATCAAAGTCCATTGTCTGTAGGAGGCCCTGGCGCATGAATCTGAGCAGCGGGAACGACCTCGGACCACCAGGGGCCGAGAAAACCACAGTCTCATGGGGCCGGACACCCAGGGTCAGGGGAAAATCCAATATATATCTGGTGATATCTCGGGTGCTATTAGAGATAGCGCAATAAACCGATGTGAATTATCTGCAGGAGGCCCTGGGGCATGAATCTGTGCAGCGGGAACGACCTCGGACTACCAGGGGCTGAGAAAACCACCGTCTCATGTGGCCGGACACTCAGGGACAGGGAAAAATCCAATATATATCTGGTGATATCTTGGGTGCTATTAGAGATAGCGAAATAAACCAAAGTGAATTATCTGTAGGAGGCCCTGGCGCATGCATCTGTGCAGCGGGAACGTCCTCCGACCACCAGGGGCCGAGACAACCACCGTCTCATGGGGCCGGACACTCAGGGTCAGGGAAAAATCCAATATATATCTGGTGATATCTCGGGTGCTATTACAGATAGCGCAACAATTCAAAGTGCATTGTCTGTAGGAGGCCCTGGCGCATGAATCTGAGCAGCGGGAACGACCTCGGACCACCAGGGGCCGAGAAAACCACAGTCTCATGGGGCCGGACACCCAGGGTCAGGGGAAAATCCAATATATATCTGGTGATATCTCGGGTGCTATTACAGATAGCGCAATAAATCAAAGTGCATTGTCTGTAGGAGGCACTGGCGAATGAATCCGTGCCGCAGGAACAACCTCGGACCACCAGTGGCCGAGAAAATTACAGATATTCGGAATCCGTCACCCAAGGTCATGTAAAAATCCAGCATATATCTGGTGATATCTCGGGTGCTATTAGAGATAGCGCAATAAACCAAAGTGCTTTGTCTGTAGGAGGCCCTGGCGCATGAATCTGGGCAGCGGGAACGACCTCGGACCACCAGGGGCCGAGAAAACCAACGTCTCATGGGGCCGGACACACAGGGTCAGGGAAAAATCCAATATATATCTGGTGATATCTCGGGTGCTATTACAGATAGCGCAATAAATCAAAGTGCATTGTCTGTAGGAGGCACTGGCGAATGAATCCGTGCCGCAGGAACAACCTCGGACCACCAGTGGCCGAAAAAATTACAGATATTCGGAATCCGTCACCCAAGGTCATGTAAAAATCCAGCATATATCTGGTGATATCTCGGGTGCTATTACAGATAGCGCAATAAACCAAAGTGCTTTGTCTGTAGGAGGCCCTGGCGCATGAATCTGTGCAGCGGGAACGACCTCGGACCACCAGGGGCCGAGAAAACCACCGTTTCATGGATCCGGACACTCAGGGACAGGGGAAAATCCAATATATATCTGGTGATATCTCGGGTGCTATTAGAGATAGCGCAATAAACCAAAGTGAATTGTATGCAGGAGGCCCAGGCGAATGATTCTGTGCAGCGGGAACGACCTCGGACCACCAGGGGCCGAGAAAACCACCGTCTCATGGGTCCGGACACTCAGCGTCAGGGGAAAATCCAATATATATCTGGTGATATCTCGGATGCTATTACAGATAGCGCAATAAACCAAAGTGCACTGACTGTAGGAGGCCCTGGCGCATGAATCTGGGCAGCGGGAACGACCTCGGACCACCAGGGGCCGAGAAAACCACCGTCTCATGGGTCCGGACACTCAGGGTCAGGGGAAAATCCAATATATATCTGGTGATATCACGGGTGCTATTACAGATAGCGCAATAAATCAAAGTGCATTGTCTGTAGAAGGCCCAGGCGAATGAATCTGGCCAGCGGGAACGACCTCCGACCACCAGGGGCCGAGTAAACCACCGTCTCATTGGGCCGGACACTCAGGGTCAGGGAAAAATCCAATATATATCTGGTGATATCTCGGGTGCTATTACAGATAGGGCAAGAAATCAAAGTGCATTGTCTGTAGGAGGCACTGGCGAATGAATCTGTGCCGCAGGAACGACCTCGGACCACCAGTGACCGAGAAAATTACAGATATTCGGAATCCGTCACCCAAGGTCATGTAAAAATCCAGCATATATCTGGTGATATCTCGGGTGCTATTACTGATAGCGCAATAAATCAAAGTGTATTGTCTGTAGGAGGCCCTGGCGCATGAATCTGTGCAGCTCGAACGACCTCGGACCACCAGGGGCCGAGAAAACCACCGTCTCATGGGGCCGGACACTCAGGGTCAGGGGAAAATCCAATATATATCTGGTGATATCTCGGGTGCTATTAGAGATAGCGCAATAAACCAAAGTGAATTATCTGCGGGAGGCCCTTGCGAATGAATCTGGGCAGCGGGAACGACCTCGGACCACCAGGGGCCGAGAAAACCACCGTCTCATGGGTCCGGACACTCAGGGTCAGGGGAAAATCCAATATATATCTGGTGATATCACGGGTGCTATTACAGATAGCGCAATAAACCAAAGTGAATTATCTGCAGGAGGCCATGGCGCATGAATCTGTGCAGCGGAAACGACCTCGGACCACCACGGGCCGAGAAAACCACCGTCTCATGGGGCCGGACACTCAGGGTCAGGGAATAATCCAATATATATCTGGTGATATCTCGGGTGCTATTAGAGATAGAGCAATAAATCAAAGTGCAATGTCTGTAGGAGGCACTGGCGAATGAATCTGTGCCGCAGGTACGACCTCGCGCCACCAGTGACCGAGAAAATTACAGATATTCGGAATCCGTCACCCAAGGTCATGTAAAAATCCAGCATATATCTGGTGATATCTCGGGTGCTATTACAGATAGCGCAATAAATCAAAGTGCATTGTCTGTAGGAGGCACTGGCGCATGAATCTGGGCAGCGGGAACAACCTCGGACCACCAGGGGCCGAGAAAACCACCTTCTCATGGCGCCGGACACTCAGGGTCAGGGGAAAATCAAATATATATCTGGTGATATCTCGGGTGCTATTACAGATAGCGCAATAAATCAAATTGCATAGTCTGCTGGAGGCCCTTGCGAATGAATCTGTGCAGCGGGAACGACCTCGGATCACCAGGGGCCGAGAAAACCACCGACACATGGTGCCGGACACTCAGGGTCAGGGAAAAATCCAATATATATCTGGTGATATCTCGGGTGCTATTACAGATAGCGCCATAAATCAAAGAGCATTGTCTGTAGGAGGCCCAGGCGAATGAATCTGTGCAGCTCGAACGACCTCGGACCACCAGGGGCCGAGAAAACCACCGTCTCATGGGTCCGGACACTCAGGGTCAGGGTAAAATCCAATATATTTCTGGTGATATCACGGGTGCTATTAGCGATAGCGCAATAAACCAAAGTGAATTATCTGCAGGAGGCCATGCCGCATGAATCTGTGCAGCGGGAACGACCTCGGACCACCACGGACCGAGAAAACCACCGTCTCATGGGGCCGGACACTCAGGGTCAGGGAATAATCCAATGTATATCTGGTGATATCTCGGGTGCTATTACAGATAGCGCAATAAATCAAAGTGCATTGTCTGTAGGAGGCACTGGCGAATGAATCTGTGCCGCAGGAACGACCTCGGACCACCAGTGGCCGAGAAAACCACCGTCTCATGGAGCCGGACACTCAGGGTCAGGGAAAAATCAAATATATATCTGCTGATATCTCGGGTGCTATTACAGATAGCGCAATAAATCAAAGTGCATTGTCTGCAGGAGACCCTTGCGAATGAATGTGTGCCGCAGGAACGACCTCGGACCACCAGTGGCCGAGAAAATTACAGATATTCGGAATCCGTCACCCAAGGTCATGTAAAAATCCATCAAATATCTGGTGATATCTCGGGTGCTATTAGAGATAGCGTAATAAACCAAAGTGCATTGTCTGTAGGAGGCCCTGGCGCATGAATCTGGGCAGCGGGAACGACCTCGGACCACCAGGGGCCGAGAAAACCACAGTCTCAAGGGGCCGGACACTCAGGGTCAGGGGAAAATCCAATATATATCTGGTGATATCTTGGGTGCTATTACAGATAGCGCAATAAATCAAAGTGCCTTGTCTGTAGGAGGCCCTGTCGCATGAATCTGGCCAGCGGAAACGACCTCGGACCACCACGGGCCGAGAAAACCACCGACTCACGGGGCCGGACACTCAGGGTCAGGGGAAAATCCAATATATATCTGGTGATATCTCGGGTGCTATTACAGATAGCGCAATAAATCAAAGTGCATTGTCTGTAGGAGGCCCTGGCGCATGAATCTGGCCAGCGGGAACGACTTCCGACCACCAGGGGCCGAGTAAACCAACGTCTCATGGGGCCGGACACTCAGGGTCAGGGGAAAATCCAGTATATATCTGGTGATATCTCGGGTGCTATTACAGATAGCGCAATAAATCAAAGTGCATTGTCTGTAGGAGGCACTAGCGAATGAATCTGTGCCGCAGGAACAACCTCGGACCACCAGTGGCCGAGAAAATTACAGATATTCGGAATCCGTCACCCAAGGTCATGTAAAAATCCAGCATATATCTGGTGATATCTCGGGTGCTATTACAGATAGCGCAATAAATCAAAGTGCATTGTCTGTAGGAGGCACTGGCGAATGAATCTGTGCCGCAGGAACAACCTCGGACCACCAGTGGCCGAAAAAATTACAGATATTCGGAATCCGTCACCCAAGGTCATGTAAAAATCCAGCATATATCTGGTGATATCTCGGGTGCTATTACAGATAGCGAAATAAACCAAAGTGAATTATCTGTAGGTGGCCCTGGCGCATGCGTCTGTGCAGCGGGAACGTCCTCGGACCACCAGGGGCCGAGAAAACCACCGTCTCATGGGGCCGGACACTCAGGGTCGGGGAAAAATCCAATATATATCTGGTGATATCTCGGGTGCTATTAGAGATAGCGCAATAAACCAAAGTGCATTGTCTGTAGGAGGCCCTGGCGCATGAATCTGGGCAGCGGGAACGACCTCGGACCACCAGGGGCCGAGAAAACCACCGTCTCACGGGGCCGGACACTCAGGGTCAGGGGAAAATCCTAAATAGATCTGGCGCTATCTCGGGTGCTATTAGAGATAGCGCAATAAATCAAAGTGCATTGTCCGTATTAGACCCTTGCGCATGAATCAGTGCAGCGGGAACGACCTCGGTCCACCAGGGACCGAGAAAACCACCGACTCATGGTGCCGGATACTAAGGATCAGGGTAAAATCCAATATATATCTGGTGATATCTCGGCTGCTATTAGAGATAGCGCAATAAATCAAAGTGCATTGCCTGTAGGAGGCACTGGCGAATGAATCTGTGCAGCAGGAACGACCTCGGACCACCAGGGGCCGAGAAAATTACAGATATTCGGAATCCGTCACCCAAGGTCATGTGATAATCCAGCATATATCTGGTGATATCTCGGGTGCTATTACAGATAGCGCAATAAACCAAAGTGCATTGTCTGTAGGAGGCCATGGCGCATGAATCTGGGCAGCAGGAACGACCTCGGACCACCAGGGACCCAGAAAATCACCGACACATGGGGCCGGACTGTCAAGGTCAGGGTAAAATCCAATATATATCTGGTGATATCTCGGGTGCTATTAGAGATAGCGCAATAAATCAAAGTGCATTGTCCGTATTAGACCCTTGCGCATGAATCAGTGCAGCGGGAACGACCTCGGTCCACCAGGGACCGAGAAAACCACCGACTCATGGGGCCGGATACTAAGGGTCAGGGTAAAATCCAATATATATCTGGTGATATCTCGGCTGCTATTAGAGATAGCGCAATAAATCAAAGTGCATTGCCTGTAGGAGGCACTGGCGAATGAATCTGTGCAGCAGGAACGACCTCGGACCACCAAGGGCCGAGAAAATTACAGATATTCGGAATCCGTCACCCAAGGTCATGTGATAATCCAGCATATATCTGGTGATATCTCGGGTGCTATTAGAGATAGCGCAATAAATCAAAGTGCATTGTCCGTATTAGACCCTTGCGCATGAATCAGTGCAGCGGGAACGACCTCGGTCCACCAGGGACCGAGAAAACCACCGACTCATGGGGCCGGACACTCAGGGTTAGGGGAAAATCCAATATATTTCTGGTGATATCTCGGGTGCTATTAGAGATAGCGCAATAAACCAAAGTGTAATATCTGCAGGATGCCCTGGCGCATGCACCTGTGCAGCGGGAACGACCTCCGACCACCAGGGGCCGAGTAAACCAACGTCTCATGGGGCCGGACACTCAGGGTCAGGGAAAAATCCAATATATATCTGGTGATATCTCGGGTGCTATTAGAGATAGCGCAATAAACCGATGTGAATTATCTGCAGGAGGCCCTGGGGCATGAATCTGTGCAGCGGGAACGACCTCGGACCACCAGCGGCTGAGAAAACCACCGTCTCATGTGGCCGGACACTCAGGGACAGGGAAAAATCCAATATATATCTGGTGATATCTTGGGTGCTATTAGAGATAGCGAAATAAACCAAAGTGAATTATCTGTAGGAGGCCCTGGCGCATGCATCTGTGCAGCGGGAACGTCCTCCGACCACCAGGGGCCGAGACAACCACCGTCTCATGGGGCCGGACACTCAGGGTCAGGGAAAAATCCAATATATATCTGGTGATATCTCGGGTGCTATTACAGATAGCGCAACAATTCAAAGTGCATTGTCTGTAGGAGGCCCCGGCGCATGAATCTGAGCAGCGGGAACGACCTCGGACCACCAGGGGCCGAGAAAACCACAGTCTCATGGGGCCGGACACCCAGGGTCAGGGGAAAATCCAATATATATCTGGTGATATCTCGGGTGCTATTAGAGATAGCGCAATAAATCAAAGTGCATTGTCCGTATTAGACCCTTGCGCATGAATCTGTGCAGCGGAGACGACCTCGGTCCACCAGGGACCGAGAAAACCACCGACTCATGGGGCCGGATACTAAGGGTCAGGGTAAAATCCAATATATATCTGGTGATATCACGGGTGCTATTACAGATAGCGCAATAAACCAAAGTGAATTATCTGCAGGAGGCCATGGCGCATGAATCTGTGCAGCGGAAACGACCTCGGACCACCACGGGCCGAGAAAACCACCGTCTCATGGGGCCGGACACTCAGGGTCAGGGAATAATCCAATATATATCTGGTGATATCTCGGGTGCTATTAGAGATAGAGCAATAAATCAAAGTGCAATGTCTGTAGGAGGCACTGGCGAATGAATCTGTGCCGCAGGTACGACCTCGCGCCACCAGTGACCGAGAAAATTACAGATATTCGGAATCCGTCACCCAAGGTCATGTAAAAATCCAGCATATATCTGGTGATATCTCGGGTGCTATTACAGATAGCGCAATAAATCAAAGTGCATTGTCTGTAGGAGGCACTGGCGCATGAATCTGGGCAGCGGGAACAACCTCGGACCACCAGGGGCCGAGAAAACCACCTTCTCATGGCGCCGGACACTCAGGGTCAGGGGAAAATCAAATATATATCTGGTGATATCTCGGGTGCTATTACAGATAGCGCAATAAATCAAAGTGCATAGTCTGCTGGAGGCCCTTGCGAATGAATCTGTGCAGCGGGAACGACCTCGGATCACCAGGGGCCGAGAAAACCACCGACACATGGTGCCGGACACTCAGGGTCAGGGAAAAATCCAATATATATCTGGTGATATCTCGGGTGCTATTACAGATAGCGCAATAAATCAAAGTGCATTGTCTGTAGAAGGCCCAGGCGAATGAATCTGGCCAGCGGGAACGACCTCCGACCACCAGGGGCCGAGTAAACCACCATCTCATTGGGCCGGACACTCAGGGTCAGGGAAAAATCCAATATATATCTGGTGATATCTCGGGTGCTATTACAGATAGCGCCATAAATCAAAGAGCATTGTCTGTAGGAGGCCCAGGCGAATGAATCTGTGCAGCTCGAACGACCTCGGACCACCAGGGGCCGAGAAAACCACCGTCTCATGGGTCCGGACACTCAGGGTCAGGGTAAAATCCAATATATTTCTGGTGATATCACGGGTGCTATTAGCGATAGCGCAATAAACCAAAGTGAATTATCTGCAGGAGGCCATGCCGCATGAATCTGTGCAGCGGGAACGACCTCGGACCACCACGGGCCGAGAAAACCACCGTCTCATGGGGCCGGACACTCAGGGTCAGGGAATAATCCAATGTATATCTGGTGATATCTCGGGTGCTATTACAGATAGCGCAATAAATCAAAGTGCATTGTCTGTAGGAGGCCCTGGCGCATGAATCTGGGCAGCGGGAACGACCTCGGACCACCAGGGGCCGAGAAAACCACAGTCTCAAGGGGCCGGACACTCAGGGTCAGGGGAAAATCCAATATATATCTGGTGATATCTTGGGTGCTATTACAGATAGCGCAATAAATCAAAGTGCCTTGTCTGTAGGAGGCCCTGTCGCATGAATCTGGCCAGCGGAAACGACCTCGGACCACCACGGGCCGAGAAAACCACCGACTCACGGGGCCGGACACTCAGGGTCAGGGGAAAATCCAATATATATCTGGTGATATCTCGGGTGCTATTACAGATAGCGCAATAAATCAAAGTGCATTGTCTGTAGGAGGCCCTGGCGCATGAATCTGGCCAGCGGGAACGACTTCCGACCACCAGGGGCCGAGTAAACCAACGTCTCATGGGGCCGGACACTCAGGGTCAGGGGAAAATCCAGTATATATCTGGTGATATCTCGGGTGCTATTACAGATAGCGCAATAAATCAAAGTGCATTGTCTGTAGGAGGCACTAGCGAATGAATCTGTGCCGCAGGAACAACCTCGGACCACCAGTGGCCGAGAAAATTACAGATATTCGGAATCCGTCACCCAAGGTCATGTAAAAATCCAGCATATATCTGGTGATATCTCGGGTGCTATTACAGATAGCGCAATAAATCAAAGTGCATTGTCTGTAGGAGGCACTGGCGAATGAATCTATGCCGCAGGAACAACCTCGGACCACCAGTGGCCGAAAAAATTACA
Source organism: Nomia melanderi (assembly GCF_051020985.1). Lineage (NCBI taxonomy): Eukaryota > Metazoa > Arthropoda > Insecta > Hymenoptera > Halictidae > Nomia > Nomia melanderi. The sequence goes on along the minus strand of NW_027475140.1, from coordinate 2,523,167 downwards.
GATATTCGGAATCCGTCACCCAAGGTCATGTAAAAATCCAGCATATATCTGGTGATATCTCGGGTGCTATTACAGATAGCGAAATAAACCAAAGTGAATTATCTGTAGGTGGCCCTGGCGCATGCGTCTGTGCAGCGGGAACGTCCTCGGACCACCAGGGGCCGAGAAAACCACCGTCTCATGGGGCCGGACACTCAGGGTCGGGGAAAAATCCAATATATATCTGGTGATATCTCGGGTGCTATTAGAGATAGCGCAATAAACCAAAGTGCATTGTCTGTAGGAGGCCCTGGCGCATGAATCTGGGCAGCGGGAACGACCTCGGACCACCAGGGGCCGAGAAAACCACCGTCTCACGGGGCCGGACACTCAGGGTCAGGGGAAAATCCTAAATAGATCTGGCGCTATCTCGGGTGCTATTAGAGATAGCGCAATAAATCAAAGTGCATTGTCCGTATTAGACCCTTGCGCATGAATCAGTGCAGCGGGAACGACCTCGGTCCACCAGGGACCGAGAAAACCACCGTCTCATGGTGCCGGATACTAAGGATCAGGGTAAAATCCAATATATATCTGGTGATATCTCGGCTGCTGTTAGAGATAGCGCAATAAATCAAAGTGCATTGCCTGTAGGAGGCACTGGCGAATGAATCTGTGCAGCAGGAACGACCTCGGTCCACCAGGGGCCGAGAAAATTACAGATATTCGGAATCCGTCACCCAAGGTCATGTGATAATCCAGCATATATCTGGTGATATCTCGGGTGCTATTACAGATAGCGCAATAAACCAAAGTGCATTGTCTGTAGGAGGCCATGGCGCATGAATCTGGGCAGCAGGAACGACCTCGGACCACCAGGGACCCAGAAAATCACCGACACATGGGGCCGGACTGTCAAGGTCAGGGTAAAATCCAATATATATCTGGTGATATCTCGGGTGCTATTAGAGATAGCGCAATAAATCAAAGTGCATTGTCCGTATTAGACCTTTGCGCATGAATCAGTGCAGCGGGAACGACCTCGGTCCACCAGGGACCGAGAAAACCACCGACACATGGGGCCGGATACTAAGGGTCAGGGTAAAATCCAATATATATCTGGTGATATCTCGGCTGCTATTAGAGATAGCGCAATAAATCAAAGTGCATTGCCTGTAGGAGGCACTGGCGAATGAATCTGTGCAGCAGGAACGACCTCGGACCACCAAGGGCCGAGAAAATTACAGATATTCGGAATCCGTCACCCAAGGTCATGTGATAATCCAGCATATATCTGGTGATATCTCGGGTGCTATTAGAGATAGCGCAATAAATCAAAGTGCATTGTCTGTAGGAGGCACTGGCGAATGAATCTGTGCCGCAGGAACGACCTCGGACCACCAGTGGCCGAGAAAATTACAGATATTCGGAATCCGTCACCCAAGGTCATTTAAATTTAGCATATATCTGGTGATATCTCGTGTGCTATTACAGATAGCGCAATAAATCAAAGTTCATTGTCTGTAGGATGCCCTGGCGCATGAATCTGGCCAGCGGGAACGACCTCGGACCACCAGGGGCCGAGAAAACCACAGTCTCATGGGGCCGGACACTCAGGGTCAGGGGAAAATCCAATATATATCTGGTGATATCTCGGGTGCTATTACAGATAGCACAATAAATCAAAGTGCATTGTCTGTAGGAGGCCCTGGCGCATGTATCTGGCCAGCGGGAAGGACCTCGGACCACCAGGGGCCGAGAAAACCACAGTCTCATGGGGCCGGACACTCAGGGTCAGGGAAAAATCCAATATTTATCTGGTGATATCTCGGGTGCTATTACAGATAGCGCAATAAATCAAAATGCATTGTGTGTAGGAGGCCCTGGCGCATGAATCTGTGCAGCTCGAACGACCTCGGACCACCAGGGGCCAAGAAAACCACCGTCTCATGGGGCCGGACACTCAGGGTTAGGGGAAAATCCAATATATTTCTGGTGATATCTCGGGTGCTATTAGAGATAGCGCAATAAACCAAAGTGTAATATCTGCAGGAGGCCCTGGCGCATGCACCTGTGCAGCGGGAACGACCTCCGACCACCAGGGGCCGAGTAAACCAACGTCCCATGGGGCCGGACACTCAGGGTCAGGGAAAAATCCAATATATATCTGGTGATATCTCGGGTGCTATTAGAGATAGCGCAATAAACCGATGTGAATTATCTGCAGGAGGCCCTGGGGCATGAATCTGTGCAGCGGGAACGACCTCGGACCACCAGGGGCTGAGAAAACCACCGTCTCATGTGGCCGGACACTCAGGGACAGGGAAAAATCCAATATATATCTGGTGATATCTTGGGTGCTATTAGAGATAGCGAAATAAACCAAAGTGAATTATCTGTAGGAGGCCCTGGCGCATGCATCTGTGCAGCGGGAACGTCCTCCGACCACCAGGGGCCGAGACAACCACCGTCTCATGGGGCCGGACACTCAGGGTCAGGGAAAAATCCAATATATATCTGGTGATATCTCGGGTGCTATTACAGATAGCGCAACAATTCAAAGTGCATTGTCTGTAGGAGGCCCCGGCGCATGAATCTGAGCAGCGGGAACGACCTCGGACCACCAGGGGCCGAGAAAACCACAGTCTCATGGGGCCGGACACCCAGGGTCAGGGGAAAATCCAATATATATCTGGTGATATCTCGGGTGCTATTAGAGATAGCGCAATAAATCAAAGTGCATTGTCCGTATTAGACCCTTGCGCATGAATCTGTGCAGCGGAAACGACCTCGGTCCACCAGGGACCGAGAAAACCACCGACCCATGGGGCCGGATACTAAGGGTCAGGGTAAAATCCAATATATATCTGGTGATATCTCGGCTGCTATTACAGATACCGCACTAAACCAAACTGAATTATCTGCAGCGGGCCCTGGCGCATGAATCTGTGCAGCGGGAACGACCTCGGCCCACCAGGGACCGAGAAAACCACCGACACATGGGGCCGGACACTCAGGGTCAGGGAAAAATCCAATATATATCTGGTGATATCTCGGGTGCTCTTACAGATAGCGCACTAAACCAGAGTGAATTATCTGCAGTGGGCCCTGGCGCATGAATCTGTGCAGCGGGAGCGACCTCGGCCCACCAGGGGCCGAGAAAACCACCGACACATGGGGCCGGACACTCAGGGTCAGGGAAAAATCCAATATATATCTGCTGATATCTCGGGTGCTATTAGAGATACCGCAATAAGCCGATGTGAATTATCTGCAGGAGGCCCTGGGGCATGAATCTGTGCAGCGGGAACGACCTCGGACTACCAGGGGCTGAGAAAACCACCGTCTCATGTGGCCGGACACTCAGGGACAGGGAAAAATCCAATATATATCGGGTGATATCTCGGGGGCTATTACAGATAGCGCAATAAATCAAAGTCCATTGTCTGTAGGAGGCCCTGGCGCATGAATCTGAGCAGCGGGAACGACCTCGGACCACCAGGGGCCGAGAAAACCACAGTCTCATGGGGCCGGACACCCAGGGTCAGGGGAAAATCCAATATATATCTGGTGATATCTCGGGTGCTATTAGAGATAGCGCAATAAACCGATGTGAATTATCTGCAGGAGGCCCTGGGGCATGAATCTGTGCAGCGGGAACGACCTCGGACTACCAGGGGCTGAGAAAACCACCGTCTCATGTGGCCGGACACTCAAGGACAGGGAAAAATCCAATATATATCTGGTGATATCTTGGGTGCTATTAGAGATAGCGAAATAAACCAAAGTGAATTATCTGTAGGAGGCCCTGGCGCATGCATATGTGCAGCGGGAACGTCCTCCGACCACCAGGGGCCGAGACAACCACCGTCTCATGGGGCCGGACGCTCAGGGTCAGGGAAAAAACCAATATATATCTGGTGATATCTCGGGTGCTATTACAGATAGCGCAACAATTCAAAGTGCATTGTCTGTAGGAGGCCCTGGCGCATGAATCTGAGCAGCGGGAACGACCTCGGACCACCAGGGGCCGAGAAAACCACAGTCTCATGGGGCCGGACACCCAGGGTCAGGGGAAAATCCAATATATATCTGGTGATATCTCGGGTGCTATTACAGATAGCGCAATAAATCAAAGTGCATTGTCTGTAGGAGGCACTGGCGAATGAATCCGTGCCGCAGGAACAACCTCGGACCACCAGTGGCCGAGAAAATTACAGATATTCGGAATCCGTCACCCAAGGTCATGTAAAAATCCAGCATATATCTGGTGATATCTCGGGTGCTATTAGAGATAGCGCAATAAACCAAAGTGCTTTGTCTGTAGGAGGCCCTGGCGCATGAATCTGGGCAGCGGGAACGACCTCGGACCACCAGGGGCCGAGAAAACCAACGTCTCATGGGGCCGGACACACAGGGTCAGGGAAAAATCCAATATATATCTGGTGATATCTCGGGTGCTATTACAGATAGCGCAATAAATCAAAGTGCATTGTCTGTAGGAGGCACTGGCGAATGAATCCGTGCCGCAGGAACAACCTCGGACCACCAGTGGCCGAAAAAATTACAGATATTCGGAATCCGTCACCCAAGGTCATGTAAAAATCCAGCATATATCTGGTGATATCTCGGGTGCTATTACAGATAGCGCAATAAACCAAAGTGCTTTGTCTGTAGGAGGCCCTGGCGCATGAATCTGTGCAGCGGGAACGACCTCGGACCACCAGGGGCCGAGAAAACCACCGTTTCATGGATCCGGACACTCAGGGACAGGGGAAAATCCAATATATATCTGGTGATATCTCGGGTGCTATTAGAGATAGCGCAATAAACCAAAGTGAATTGTATGCAGGAGGCCCAGGCGAATGATTCTGTGCAGCGGGAACGACCTCGGACCACCAGGGGCCGAGAAAACCACCGTCTCATGGGTCCGGACACTCAGGGTCAGGGGAAAATCCAATATATATCTGGTGATATCTCGGATGCTATTACAGATAGCGCAATAAACCAAAGTGCACTGACTGTAGGAGGCCCTGGCGCATGAATCTGGGCAGCGGGAACGACCTCGGACCACCAGGGGCCGAGAAAACCACCGTCTCATGGGTCCGGACACTCAGGGTCAGGGGAAAATCCAATATATTTCTGGTGATATCACGGGTGCTATTAGCGATAGCGCAATAAACCAAAGTGAATTATCTGCAGGAGGCCATGCCGCATGAATCTGTGCAGCGGAAACGACCTCGGACCACCACGGGCCGAGAAAACCACCGTCTCATGGGGCCGGACACTCAGGGTCAGGGAATAATCCAATATATATCTGGTGATATCTCGGGTGCTATTAGAGATAGAGCAATAAATCAAAGTGCAATGTCTGTAGGAGGCACTGGCGAATGAATCTGTGCCGCAGGTACGACCTCGCGCCACTAGTGACCGAGAAAATTACAGATATTCGGAATCCGTTACCCAAGGTCATGTAAAAATCCAGCATATATCTGGTGATATCTCGGGTGCTATTACAGATAGCGCAATAAATCAAAGTGCATTGTCTGTAGGAGGCACTGGCGCATGAATCTGGGCAGCGGGAACAACCTCGGACCACCAGGGGCCGAGAAAACCACCTTCTCATGGCGCCGGACACTCAGGGTCAGGGAAAAATCCAATATATATCTGGTGATATCTCGGGTGCTATTACAGATAGCGCCATAAATCAAAGAGCATTGTCTGTAGGAGGCCCAGGCGAATGAATCTGTGCAGCTCGAACGACCTCGGACCACCAGGGGCCGAGAAAACCACCGTCTCATGGGTCCGGACACTCAGGGTCAGGGTAAAATCCAATATATTTCTGGTGATATCACGGGTGCTATTAGCGATAGCGCAATAAACCAAAGTGAATTATCTGCAGGAGGCCATGCCGCATGAATCTGTGCAGCGGGAACGACCTCGGACCACCACGGGCCGAGAAAACCACCGTCTCATGGGGCCGGACACTCAGGGTCAGGGAATAATCCAATGTATATCTGGTGATATCTCGGGTGCTATTACAGATAGCGCAATAAATCAAAGTGCATTGTCTGTAGGAGGCACTGGCGAATGAATCTGTGCCGCAGGAACGACCTCGGACCACCAGTGGCCGAGAAAACCACCGTCTCATGGAGCCGGACACTCAGGGTCAGGGAAAAATCCAATATATATCTGGTGACATCTCGGGTTCTATTAGAGATAGCGCAATAAACCAAAGTGAATTATCTGCAGGAGGCCCTTGCGAATGAATGTGTGCCGCAGGAAAGACCTCGGACCACCAGGGGCCGAGAAAACCACAGTCACATGGGGCCGGAAACTAAGGGTCAGGGAAAAATCAAATATATATCTGCTGATATCTCGGGTGCTATTACAGATAGCGCAATAAATCAAAGTGCATTGTCTGCAGGAGACCCTTGCGAATGAATGTGTGCCGCCGGAACGACCTCGGACCACCAGTGGCCGAGAAAATTACAGATATTCGGAATCCGTCACCCAAGGTCATGTAAAAATCCATCAAATATCTGGTGATATCTCGGGTGCTATTAGAGATAGCGTAATAAACCAAAGTGCATTGTCTGTAGGAGGCCCTGGCGCATGAATCTGGGCAGCGGGAACGACCTCGGACCACCAGGGGCCGAGAAAACCACAGTCTCAAGGGGCCGGACACTCAGGGTCAGGGGAAAATCCAATATATATCTGGTGATATCTTGGGTGCTATTACAGATAGCGCAATAAATCAAAGTGCCTTGTCTGTAGGAGGCCCTGTCGCATGAATCTGGCCAGCGGAAACGACCTCGGACCACCACGGGCCGAGAAAACCACCGACTCACGGGGCCGGACACTCAGGGTCAGGGGAAAATCCAATATATATCTGGTGATATCTCGGGTGCTATTACAGATAGCGCAATAAATCAAAGTGCATTGTCTGTAGGAGGCCCTGGCGCATGAATCTGGCCAGCGGGAACGACTTCCGACCACCAGGGGCCGAGTAAACCAACGTATCATGGGGCCGGACACTCAGGGTCAGGGGAAAATCCAGTATATATCTGGTGATATCTCGGGTGCTATTACAGATAGCGCAATAAATCAAAGTGCATTGTCTGTAGGAGGCACTAGCGAATGAATCTGTGCCGCAGGAACAACCTCGGACCACCAGTGGCCGAGAAAATTACAGATATTCGGAATCCGTCACCCAAGGTCATGTAAAAATCCAGCATATATCTGGTGATATCTCGGGTGCTATTGCAGATAGCGCAATAAATCAAAGTGCATTGTCTGTAGGAGGCACTGGCGAATGAATCTGTGCCGCAGGAACAACCTCGGACCACCAGTGGCCGAAAAAATTACAGATATTCGGAATCCGTCACCCAAGGTCATGTAAAAATCCAGCATATATCTGGTGATATCTCGGGTGCTATTACAGATAGCGAAATAAACCAAAGTGAATTATCTGTAGGTGGCCCTGGCGCATGCGTCTGTGCAGCGGGAACGTCCTCGGACCACCAGGGGCCGAGAAAACCACCGTCTCATGGGGCCGGACACTCAGGGTCGGGGAAAAATCCAATATATATCTGGTGATATCTCGGGTGCTATTAGAGATAGCGCAATAAACCAAAGTGCATTGTCTGTAGGAGGCCCTGGCGCATGAATCTGGGCAGCGGGAACGACCTCGGACCACCAGGGGCCGAGAAAACCACCGTCTCACGGGGCCGGACACTCAGGGTCAGGGGAAAATCCTAAATAGATCTGGCGCTATCTCGGGTGCTATTAGAGATAGCGCAATAAATCAAAGTGCATTGTCCGTATTAGACCCTTGCGCATGAATCAGTGCAGCGGGAACGACCTCGGTCCACCAGGGACCGAGAAAACCACCGACTCATGGTGCCGGATACTAAGGATCAGGGTAAAATCCAATATATATCTGGTGATATCTCGGCTGCTATTAGAGATAGCGCAATAAATCAAAGTGCATTGCCTGTAGGAGGCACTGGCGAATGAATCTGTGCAGCAGGAACGACCTCGGACCACCAGGGGCCGAGAAAATTACAGATATTCGGAATCCGTCACCCAAGGTCATGTGATAATCCAGCATATATCTGGTGATATCTCGGGCGCTATTACAGATAGCGCAATAAACCAAAGTGCATTGTCTGTAGGAGGCCATGGCGCATGAATCTGGGCAGCAGGAACGACCTCGGACCACCAGGGACCCAGAAAATCACCGACACATGGGGCCGGACTGTCAAGGTCAGGGTAAAATCCAATATATATCTGGTGATATCTCGGGTGCTATTAGAGATAGCGCAATAAATCAAAGTGCATTGTCCGTATTAGACCCTTGCGCATGAATCAGTGCAGCGGGAACGACCTCGGTCCACCAGGGACCGAGAAAACCACCGACTCATGGGGCCGGATACTAAGGGTCAGGGTAAAATCCAATATATATCTGGTGATATCTCGGCTGCTATTAGAGATAGCGCAATAAATCAAAGTGCATTGCCTGTAGGAGGCACTGGCGAATGAATCTGTGCAGCAGGAACGACCTCGGACCACCAAGGGCCGAGAAAATTACAGATATTCGGAATCCGTCACCCAAGGTCATGTGATAATCCAGCATATATCTGGTGATATCACGGGTGCTATTAGAGATAGCGCAATAAATCAAAGTGCATTGTCTGTAGGAGGCACTGGCGAATGAATCTGTGCCGCAGGAACGACCTCGGACCACCAGTGGCCGAGAAAATTACAGATATTCGGAATCCGTCACCCAAGGTCATTTAAATTTAGCATATATCTGGTGATATCTCGGGTGCTATTACAGATAGCGCAATAAATCAAAGTGCATTGTCTGTAGGATGCCCTGGCGCATGAATCTGGCCAGCGGGAACGACCTCGGACCACCAGGGGCCGAGAAAACCACAGTCTCATGGGGCCGGACACTCAGGGTCAGGGGAAAATCCAATATATATCTGGTGATATCTCGGGTGCTATTACAGATAGCACAATAAATCAAAGTGCATTGTCTGTAGGAGGCCCTGGCGCATGTATCTGGCCAGCGGGAAGGACCTCGGACCACCAGGGGCCGAGAAAACCACAGTCTCATGGGGCCGGACACTCAGGGTCAGGGAAAAATCCAATATATATCTGGTGATATCTCGGGTGCTATTACAGATAGCGCAATAAATCAAAGTGCATTGTGTGTAGGAGGCCCTGGCGCATGAATCTGTGCAGCTCGAACGACCTCGGACCACCAGGGGCCAAGAAAACCACCGTCTCATGGGGCCGGACACTCAGGGTTAGGGGAAAATCCAATATATTTCTGGTGATATCTCGGGTGCTATTAGAGATAGCGCAATAAACCAAAGTGTAATATCTGCAGGAGGCCCTGGCGCATGCACCTGTGCAGCGGGAACGACCTCCGACCACCAGGGGCCGAGTAAACCAACGTCCCATGGGGCCGGACACTCAGGGTCAGGGAAAAATCCAATATATATCTGGTGATATCTCGGGTGCTATTAGAGATAGCGCAATAAACCGATGTGAATTATCTGCAGGAGGCCCTGGGGCATGAATCTGTGCAGCGGGAACGACCTCGGACCACCAGGGGCTGAGAAAACCACCGTCTCATGTGGCCGGACACTCAGGGACAGGGAAAAATCCAATATATATCTGGTGATATCTTGGGTGCTATTAGAGATAGCGAAATAAACCAAAGTGAATTATCTGTAGGAGGCCCTGGCGCATGCATCTGTGCAGCGGGAACGTCCTCCGACCACCAGGGGCCGAGACAACCACCGTCTCATGGGGCCGGACACTCAGGGTCAGGGAAAAATCCAATATATATCTGGTGATATCTCGGGTGCTATTACAGATAGCGCAACAATTCAAAGTGCATTGTCTGTAGGAGGCCCCGGCGCATGAATCTGAGCAGCGGGAACGACCTCGGACCACCAGGGGCCGAGAAAACCACAGTCTCATGGGGCCGGACACCCAGGGTCAGGGGAAAATCCAATATATATCTGGTGATATCTCGGGTGCTATTAGAGATAGCGCAATAAATCAAAGTGCATTGTCCGTATTAGACCCTTGCGCATGAATCTGTGCAGCGGAAACGACCTCGGTCCACCAGGGACCGAGAAAACCACCGACCCATGGGGCCGGATACTAAGGGTCAGGGTAAAATCCAATATATATCTGGTGATATCTCGGCTGCTATTACAGATACCGCACTAAACCAAAGTGAATTGTCTGCAGGAGGCCCTGGGGCATGAATCTGTGCAGCGGGAACGACCTCCGACCACCAGGGGCCGAGACAACCACCGACACATGGGGCCGGACACTCAGGGTCAGGGAAAAATCCAATATATATCTGGTGATATCTCGGGTGCTCTTACAGATAGCGCACTAAACCAGAGTGAATTATCTGCAGTGGGCCCTGGCGCATGAATCTGTGCAGCGGGAGCGACCTCGGCCCACCAGGGGCCGAGAAAACCACCGACACATGGGGCCGGACACTCAGGGTCAGGGAAAAATCCAATATATATCTGCTGATATCTCGGGTGCTATTAGAGATACCGCAATAGACCAAAGTGAATTGTCTGCAAGAGGCCCTGGCGCATGCATCTGTGCAGCGGGAACGACCTCGGACCACCAGGGACCCAGAAAATCACCGACACATGGGGCCGGACTGTCAAGGTCAGGGTAAAATCCAATATATATCTGGTGATATCTCGGGTGCTATTAGAGATAGCGCAATAAATCAAAGTGCATTGTCCGTATTAGACCCTTGCGCATGAATCTGTGCAGCGGAAACGACCTCGGTCCACCAGGGACCGAGAAAACCACCGACTCATGGGGCCGGATACTAAGGGTCAGGGTAAAATCCAATATATATCTGGTGATATCTCGGCTGCTATTAGAGATAGCGCAATAAATCAAAGTGCATTGTCTGCAGGAGGCCCTGGCGCATGAAGCTCTGCAGCGGAAACGACCTGGGACCACCAGGGGCCGAGAAAACCACCGACACATGGGGCCGGATACTAAGGGGCAGGGAAAAATCCAATATATATCTGCTGATATCTCGGGTGCTATTACAGATACCGCACTAAACCAAACTGAATTATCTGCAGCGGGCCCTGGCGCATGAATCTGTGCAGCGGGAACGACCTCGGCCCACCAGGGACCGAGAAAACCACCGACACATGGGGCCGGACACTCAGGGTCAGGGAAAAATCCAATATATATCTGGTGATATCTCGGGTGCTATTAGAGATACCGCAATAAACCAAAGTGAATTGTCTGCAAGAGGCCCTGGCGCATGCATCTGTGCAGCGGGAACGACCTCGGACCACCAGGGACCCAGAAAATCACCGACACATGGGGCCGGACTGTCAAGGTCAGGGTAAAATCCAATATATATCTGGTGATATCTCGGGTGCTATTAGAGATAGCGCAATAAATCAAAGTGCATTGCCTGTAGGAGGCACTGGCGAATGAATCTGTGCAGCAGGAACGACCTCGGACCACCAGGGGCCGAGAAAATTACAGATATTCGGAATCCGTCACCCAAGGTCATGTGATAATCCAGCATATATCTGGTGATATCTCGGGTGCTATTACAGATAGCGCAATAAACCAAAGTGCATTGTCTGTAGGAGGCCATCGCGCATGAATCTGGGCAGCAGGAACGACCTCGGACCACCAGGGACCCAGAAAATCACCGACACATGGGGCCGGACTGTCAAGGTCAGGGTAAAATCCAATATATATCTGGTGATATCTCGGGTGCTATTAGAGATAGCGCAATAAATCAAAGTGCATTGTTCGTATTAGACCCTTGCGCATGAAGCAGTGCAGCGGGAACGACCTCGGTCCACCAGGGACCGAGAAAACCACCGACTCATGGGGCCGGATACTAAGGGTCAGGGTAAAATCCAATATATATCTGGTGATATCTCGGCTGCTATTAGAGATAGCGCAATAAATCAAAGTGCATTGCCTGTAGGAGGCACTGGCGAATGAATCTGTGCAGCAGGAACGACCTCGGACCACCAAGGGCCGAGAAAATTACAGATATTCGGAATCCGTCACCCAAGGTCATGTGATAATCCAGCATATATCTGGTGATATCTCGGGTGCTATTAGAGATAGCGCAATAAATCAAAGTGCATTGTCTGTAGGAGGCACTGGCGAATGAATCTGTGCCGCAGGAACGACCTCGTACCACCAGTGGCCGAGAAAATTACAGATATTCGGAATCCGTCACCCAAGGTCATGTAAAAATCCAGCATATATCTGGTGATATCTCGGGTGCTATTACAGATAGCGCAATAAATCAAAGTGCATAGTCTGCAGTAGGCCCTTACGAATGAATCTGTGCAGCGGGAACGACCTCGGATCACCAGGGGCCGAGAAAACCACCGACATATGGTGCCGGACACTAAGGGTCAGGGAAAAATCCAATATATATCTGGTGATATCTCGGGTGTTATTAAAGATAGCGCAATAAATCAAAGTGCATTGTCTGTAGTAGGCCCTGGCGCATGAATCTGGCCAGCGGGAACGACCTCGGACCACCAGGGGCCGAGAAAACCACAGTCTCATGGGGCCGGACACTCAGGGTCAGGGGAAAATCTAATATATATCTGGTGATATCTCGGGTGCTATAACAGATAGTGCAGTAAATCAAAGTGCATTGTCTGTAGGATGCCCTGGCGCATGAACCTGGCCAGCGGGAACGACCTCGGACCACCAGGTGCCGAGAAAACCACAGTCTCATGGGGCCGGACACTCAGGGTCAGGGGAAAATCCAATATATATCTGGTGATATCTCGGGTGCTATTACAGATAGCACAATAAATCAAAGTGCATTGTCTGTAGGAGGCCCTGGCGCATGTATCTGGCCAGCGGGAAGGACCTCGGACCACCAGGGGCCGAGAAAACCACAGTCTCATGTGGCCGGACACTCAGGGTCAGGGAAAAATCCAATATATATCTGGTGATATCTCGGGTGCTATTACAGATAGCGCAATAAATCAAAGTGCATTGTGTGTAGGAGGCCCTGGCGCATGAATCTGTGCAGCTCGAACGACCTCGGACCACCAGGGGCCAAGAAAACCACCGTCTCATGGGTCCGGACACTCAGGGACAGGGGAAAATCCAATATATATCTGGTGATATCTCGGGTGCTATTAGAGATAGCGCAATAAACCAAAGTGAATTATCTGCAGGAGGCCCTGGCGCATGCATCTGTGCAGCGGGAACGACCTCCGACCACCAGGGGCCGAGAAAACCACCGTCTCATGGGGCCGGACACTCAGGGTCAGGGAAAAATCCAATATATATCTGCTGATATCTCGGGTGCTATTACAGATAGCGCAATAAACCAAAGTGAATTATCTGCAGGAGGCCCTGGCGCATGAATCTGTGCAGCGGGAACGACCTCGGACCACCACGGGCCGAGAAAACCACCGTCTCATGGGGCCGGACACTAAGGGTCACGGAAAAATCCAATATATATCTGGTGATATCTCGGGTGCTATTAAAGATAGCGCAATAAATAAAAGTGCATTGTCTGTAGGAGGCCCTGGCGCATGAATCTGGCCAGCGGGAACGACATCGGACCACCAGGGGCCGAGAAAACCACAGTCTCATGGGGCCGGACACTCAGGGTCAGGGGAAAATCCAATATATATCTGGTGATATCTCGGGTGCTATTAGAGATAGCGCAATAAACCAAAGTGAATTATCTGCTGGAGGCCATGGCGCATGAATCTGTGCACCGGGAACGACCTCGGACCACCACGAGGGACCGAGAAAACCATCGACACATGGGGCCGGACACTCAGAGTCAGGGGAAAATCCAATATAAATCTGGTGATATCTCGGGTGCTATTACAGATAGCGCAATAAATCAAAGTGCATAGTCTGCAGGAGGCCCTTGCGAATGAATCTGTGCAGCGGGAACGACCTCGGATCACCAGGAGCCGAGAAAACCACAGACACATGGTGCCGGACACTAAGGGTCAGGGAAAAATCCAATATATATCTGGTGATATCTCGGGTGCTATTACAGATAGCGCAATAAACCAAAGTGCTTTGTCTGTAGGAGGCCCTGGCGCATGAATCTGGGCAGCGGGAACGACCTCGGACCACCAGGGGCCGAGAAAACCACCGTTTCATGGGTCCGGACACTCAGGGACAGGGGAAAATCCAATATATATCTGGTGATATCTCGGGTGCTATTAGAGATAGCGCAAAAAACCAAAGTGAATTATCTGCAGGAGGCCCTGGCGCATGCATCTGTGCAGCGGGAACGACCTCCGACCACCAGGGGCCGAGAAAACCACCGTCTCATGGGGCCGGACACTCAGGGTCAGGGAAAAATCCAATATATATCTGGCGATATCTCGGGTGCTATTACAGATAGCGCAATAAACCAAAGTGAATTATCTGCAGGAGGCCCTGGCGCATGAATCTGTGCAGCGGGAACGACCTCGGACCACCACGGGCCGAGAAAACCACAGTCTCATGGGGCCGGACACTCAGGGTCAGGGGAAAATCCAATATATATCTGGTGATATCTCGGGTGCTATTAGAGATAGCGCAATAAACCAAACTGTATTATCTGCAGGAGGCCCTTGCGCATGAATTTGGGCAGCGTGAACGACCTCGGACAACCAGGGGCCGAGAAAACCACCGTCTCATGGGTCCGGACGCTCAGGGTCAGGGAAAAATCCAATATATATCTGGTGATATCTCGGGTGCTATTACAGATAGCGCAATAAATCAAAGTGCATTGTGTGTAGGAGGCCCTGGCGCATGAATCTGTGCAGCTCGAACGACCTCGGACCACCAGGGGCCAAGAAAACCACCGTCTCATGGGGCTGGACACTCAGGGTTAGGGGAAAATCCAATATATATCTGGTGATATCTCGGGTGCTATTAGAGATAGCGCAATAAACCAAAGTGTAATATCTGCAGGAGGCCCTGGCGCATGCACCCGTGCAGCGGGAACGACCTACGACCACCATGGGCCGAGTAAACCAACGTCTCATGGGGCCGGACACTCAGGGTCAGGGAAAAATCCAATATATATCTGGTGATATCTCGGGTGCTATTACAGATAGCGCAATAAATCAAAGTGCATGGTCTGTAGGAGACCCTGGCGCATGAATCTGGCCGGCGGGAACAACCTCGGACCACCAGTGGCCGAGAAAATTACAGATATTCGGAATCCGTCACCCAAGGTCATGTAAAGATCCAGCATATATCTGGTGATATCTCGGGTGCTATTAGAGATAGCGCAATAAACCAAAGTGCTTTGTCTGTAGGAGGCCCTGGCGCATGAATCTGGGCAGCGGAAACGACCTCGGACCACCAGGGGCTGAGAAAACCACCGTTTCATGGGTCCGGACACTCAGGGACAGGGGAAAATCCAATATATATCTGGTGATATCTCGGGTGCTATTAGAGATAGCGCAATAAACCAAAGTGAATTATCTGCAGGAGGCCCTGGCGCATGCATCTGTGCAGCGGGAACGACCTCCGACCACCAGGGGCCGAGAAAACCACCGTCTCATGGGGCCGGACACTCAGGGTCAGGGGAAAATCAAATATATATCTGGTGATATCTCGGGTGCTATTACAGATAGCGCAATAAATCAAAGTGCATTGTCTGTAGGAGGCCCTGGCGCATGAATCTGGCCAGCGGGTACGACCTCGGACCACCAGGGGCCGAGAAAACCACAGTCTCATGGGGCCGGACGCCTCAGGATCAGGGGAAAATCCAATATATATCTGGTGATATCTCGGGTGCTATTACAGATAGCGCAATAAATCAGAGTGCATTGTCTGTAGGAGGCCCTGGCGCATGAATCTGGCCAGCGGGAACGACCTCGGACCACCAGGGGCCGAGAAAACCACAGTCTCATGGGGCCGGACACTCAGGGTCAGGGAAAAAGCCAATATATATCTGGCGATATCTCGGGTGCTATTACAGATAGCGCAATAAATCAAAGTGCATTGTCTGTAGGAGGCCCAGGCGAATGAATCAGGCCAGCGGGAACCACCTCGGACCACCAGGGGCCAAGAAATCCACCGTCTCATGGGGCCGGACACTTAGGGTTAGGGGAAAATCCAATATATATCTGGTGATATCTCGGGTGCTATTAGAGATAGCGCAATAAACCAAACTGTATTATCTGCAGGAGGCCCTGGCGCATGAATTTGGGCAGCGTGAACGACCTCGGACCACCAGGGGCCGAGAAAACCACCGTCTCATGGGTCCGGACGCTCAGGGTCAGGGAAAAATCCAATATATATCTGGTGATATCTCGGGTGCTATTACAGATAGCGCAATAAATCAAAGTGCATTGTGTGTAGGAGGCCCTGGCGCATGAATCTGTGCAGCTCGAACGACCTCGGACCACCAGGGGCCAAGAAAACCACCGTCTCATGGGGCCGGACACTCAGGGTTAGGGGAAAATACAATATATATCTGGTGATATCTCGGGTGCTATTAGAGATAGCGCAATAAACAAAAGTGTAATATCTGCAGGAGGCCCTGGCGCATGCACCCGTGCAGCGGGAACGACCTCCGACCACCAGGGGCCGAGTAAACCAACGTCTCATGGGGCCGGACACTCAGGGTCAGGGAAAAATCCAATATATATCTGGTGATATCTCGGGTGCTATTACAGATAGCGCAATAAATCAAAGTGCATTGTCTGTAGGAGGCACTGGTGAATGAATCTGTGCCGCAGGAACAACCTCGGACCACCAGTGGCCGAGAAAATTACAGATATTCGGAATCCGTCACCCAAGGTCATGTAAAGATCCAGCATATATCTGGTGATATCTCGGGTGCTATTACAGATAGCGCAATAAACCAAAGTGCTTTGTCTGTAGGAGGCCCTGGCGCATGAATCTGGGCAGCGGGAACGACCTCGGACCACCAGGGGCCGAGAAAACCACCGTTTCATGGGTCCGGACACTCAGGGACAGGGGAAAATCCAATATATATCTGGTGATATCTCGGGTGCTATTAGAGATAGCGCAATAAACCAAAGTGAATTATCTGCAGGAGGCCCTGGCGCATGCATCTGTGGAGCGGGAACGACCTCCGACCACCAGGGGCCGAGAAAACCACCCTCTCATGGGGCCGGACACTCAGTGTCAGGGAAAAATCCAATATATATCTGGTGATATCTCGGGTGCTATTACAGATAGCGCAATAAACCAAAGTGAATTATCTGCAGGAGGCCCTGGCGCATGAATCTGTGCAGCGGGAACGACCTCGGACCACCACGGGCCGAGAAAACCACCGTCTCATGGGGCCGGACACTAAGGGTCACGGAAAAATCCAATATATATCTGGTGATATCTCGGGTGCTATTAAAGATAGCGCAATAAATAAAAGTGCATTGTCTGTAGGAGGCCCTGGCGCATGAATCTGGCCAGCGGGAACGACATCGGACCACCAGGGGCCGAGAAAACCACAGTCTCATGGGGCCGGACACTCAGGGTCAGGGGAAAATCCAATATATATCTGGTGATATCTCGGGTGCTATTAGAGATAGCGCAATAAACCAAAGTGAATTATCTGCTGGAGGCCATGGCGCATGAATCTGTGCACCGGGAACGACCTCGGACCACCACGAGGGACCGAGAAAACCATCGACACATGGGGCCGGACACTCAGAGTCAGGGGAAAATCCAATATAAATCTGGTGATATCTCGGGAGCTATTACAGATAGCGCAATAAATCAAAGTGCATTGTCTGTAGGAGGTTCTGGCGCATGAATCTGGCCAGCGGGAACGACCTCGGACCACCAGGGGCCGAGAAAACCACAGTCTCATGGGGCCGGACACTAAGGGTCACGGAAAAATCCAATATATATCTGGTGATATCTCGCATGCTATTAGAGATAGCGCAATAAACCAAAGTGAATTATCTGCTGGAGGCCATGGCGCATGAATCTGTGCCGCAGGAACGACCTCGGACCACCAGTGGCCGAGAAAACCACCGTCTCATGGCGCCGGACACTCAGGGTCAGGGGAAAATCAAATATATATCTGGTGATATCTCGGGCGCTATTAGAGATAGCGCAATAAACCAAAGTGAATTATCTGCGGGATTCCATGGCGCATGAATCTGGCCGGCGGGAACGACCTCGGACCACCAGGGGCCGAGAAAACCACAGTCTCATGGGGCCGGACACTCAGGGTCAGGGAAAAATCCAATATATATCTGGTGATATCTCGGGTGCTATTACAGATAGCCCTATAAATCAACGTGCATTTTCTGTAGGAGGCCCTGGCGCATGAATTTGTGCAGCGGGAACGACCTCGGACCACCAGGGGCCGAGAAAACCACAGTCTCATGGGGCCGGATACTAAGGGTCAGGGTAAAATCCAATATATATCTGGTGATATCTCGGCTGCGATTAGAGATAGCGCAATAAACCAAAGTGAATTATCTGCAGGAGGCCCTGGCGCATGCATCTGTGCAGCGGGAACGACCTCCGACCACCAGGGGCCGAGAAAACCACCGTCTCATGGGGCCGGACACTCAGGGTCAGGGAAAAATCCAATATATATCTGGTGATATCTCGGGTGCTATTACAGATAGCGCAATAAACCAAAGTGAATTATCTGCAGGAGGCCCTGGCGCATGAATCTGTGCAGCGGGAACGACCTCGGACCACCACGGGCCGAGAAAACCACCGTCTCATGGGGCCGGACACTAAGGGTCAGGGAAAAATCCAATATATATCTGGTGATATCTCGGGTGCTATTACAGATAGCGCAATAAATCAAAGTGCATTGTGTGTAGGAGGCCCTGGCGCATGAATCTGTGCAGCTCGAACGACCTCGGACCACCAGGGGCCAAGAAAACCACCGTCTCATGGGGCTGGACACTCAGGGTTAGGGGAAAATCCAATATATATCTGGTGATATCTCGGGTGCTATTAGAGATAGCGCAATAAACCAAAGTGTAATATCTGCAGGAGGCCCTGGCGCATGCACCCGTGCAGCGGGAACGACCTACGACCACCATGGGCCGAGTAAACCAACGTCTCATGGGGCCGGACACTCAGGGTCAGGGAAAAATCCAATATATATCTGGTGATATCTCGGGTGCTATTACAGATAGCGCAATAAATCAAAGTGCATGGTCTGTAGGAGACCCTGGCGCATGAATCTGGCCGGCGGGAACAACCTCGGACCACCAGTGGCCGAGAAAATTACAGATATTCGGAATCCGTCACCCAAGGTCATGTAAAGATCCAGCATATATCTGGTGATATCTCGGGTGCTATTAGAGATAGCGCAATAAACCAAAGTGCTTTGTCTGTAGGAGGCCCTGGCGCATGAATCTGGGCAGCGGAAACGACCTCGGACCACCAGGGGCCGAGAAAACCACCGATTCATGGGTCCGGACACTCAGGGACAGGGGAAAATCCAATATATATCTGGTGATATCTCGGGTGCTATTAGAGATAGCGCAATAAACCAAAGTGAATTATCTGCAGGAGGCCCTGGCGCATGCATCTGTGCAGCGGGAACGACCTCCGACCACCAGGGGCCGAGAAAACCACCGTCTCATGGGGCCGGACACTCAGGGTCAGGGGAAAATCAAATATATATCTGGTGATATCTCGGGTGCTATTAGAGATAGCGCAATAAATCAAAGTGCATTGTTCGTATTAGACCCTTGCGCATGAAGCAGTGCAGCGGGAACGACCTCGGTCCACCAGGGACCGAGAAAACCACCGACTCATGGGGCCGGATACTAAGGGTCAGGGTAAAATCCAATATATATCTGGTGATATCTCGGCTGCTATTAGAGATAGCGCAATAAATCAAAGTGCATTGCCTGTAGGAGGCACTGGCGAATGAATCTGTGCAGCAGGAACGACCTCGGACCACCAAGGGCCGAGAAAATTACAGATATTCGGAATCCGTCACCCAAGGTCATGTGATAATCCAGCATATATCTGGTGATATCTCGGGTGCTATTAGAGATAGCGCAATAAATCAAAGTGCATTGTCTGTAGGAGGCACTGGCGAATGAATCTGTGCCGCAGGAACGACCTCGGACCACCAGTGGCCGAGAAAATTACAGATATTCGGAATCCGTCACCCAAGGTCATGTAAAAATCCAGCATATATCTGGTGATATCTCGGGTGCTATTACAGATAGCGCAATAAATCAAAGTGCATAGTCTGCAGTAGGCCCTTACGAATGAATCTGTGCAGCGGGAACGACCTCGGATCACCAGGGGCCGAGAAAACCACCGACATATGGTGCCGGACACTAAGGGTCAGGGAAAAATCCAATATATATCTGGTGATATCTCGGGTGTTATTAAAGATAGCGCAATAAATCAAAGTGCATTGTCTGTAGTAGGCCCTGGCGCATGAATCTGGCCAGCGGGAACGACCTCGGACCACCAGGGGCCGAGAAAACCACAGTCTCATGGGGCCGGACACTCAGGGTCAGGGGAAAATCTAATATATATCTGGTGATATCTCGGGTGCTATAACAGATAGTGCAGTAAATCAAAGTGCATTGTCTGTAGGATGCCCTGGCGCATGAATCTGGCCAGCGGGAACGACCTCGGACCACCAGGTGCCGAGAAAACCACAGTCTCATGGGGCCGGACACTCAGGGTCAGGGGAAAATCCAATATATATCTGGTGATATCTCGGGTGCTATTACAGATAGCACAATAAATCAAAGTGCATTGTCTGTAGGAGGCCCTGGCGCATGTATCTGGCCAGCGGGAAGGACCTCGGACCACCAGGGGCCGAGAAAACCACAGTCTCATGGGGCCGGACACTCAGGGTCAGGGAAAAATCCAATATATATCTGGTGATATCTCGGGTGCTATTACAGATAGCGCAATAAATCAAAATGCATTGTGTGTAGGAGGCCCTGGCGCATGAATCTGTGCAGCTCGAACGACCTCGGACCACCAGGGGCCAAGAAAACCACCGTCTCATGGGTCCGGACACTCAGGGACAGGGGAAAATCCAATATATATCTGGTGATATCTCGGGTGCTATTAGAGATAGCGCAATAAACCAAAGTGAATTATCTGCAGGAGGCCCTGGCGCATGCATCTGTGCAGCGGGAACGACCTCCGACCACCAGGGGCCGAGAAAACCACCGTCTCATGGGGCCGGACACTCAGGGTCAGGGAAAAATCCAATATATATCTGCTGATATCTCGGGTGCTATTACAGATAGCGCAATAAACCAAAGTGAATTATCTGCAGGAGGCCCTGGCGCATGAATCTGTGCAGCGGGAACGACCTCGGACCACCACGGGCCGAGAAAACCACCGTCTCATGGGGCCGGACACTAAGGGTCACGGAAAAATCCAATATATATCTGGTGATATCTCGGGTGCTATTAAAGATAGCGCAATAAATAAAAGTGCATTGTCTGTAGGAGGCCCTGGCGCATGAATCTGGCCAGCGGGAACGACATCGGACCACCAGGGGCCGAGAAAACCACAGTCTCATGGGGCCGGACACTCAGGGTCAGGGGAAAATCCAATATATATCTGGTGATATCTCGGGTGCTATTAAAGATAGCGCAATAAATCAAAGTGCATTGTCTGTAGGAGGCCCTGGCGCATGAATCTGGAGAGCGGGAACGACCTCAGACCACCAGGGGCCGAGAAAACCACAGTCTCATGGGGCCGGACACTCAGGGTCAGGGAAAAATCCAATATATATCTGGTGATATCTCGGGTGCTATTACAGATAGCGCAATAAATCAAAGTGCATTGTGTGTAGGAGGCCCTGGCGCATGAATCTGTGCAGGTCGAACGACCTCGGACCACCAGGGGCCAAGAAAACCACCGTCTCATGGGGCCGGACACTCAGGGTTAGGGGAAAATACAATATATATCTGGTGATATCTCGGGTGCTATTAGAGATAGCGCAATAAACCAAAGTGTAATATCTGCAGGAGGCCCTGGCGCATGCACCCGTGCAGCGGGAACGACCTCCGACCACCAGGGGCCGAGTAAACCAACGTCTCATGGGGCCGGACACTCAGGGTCAGGGAAAAATCCAATATATATCTGGTGATATCTCGGGTGCTATTACAGATAGCGCAATAAATCAAAGTGCATTGTCTGTAGGAGGCACTGGTGAATGAATCTGTGCCGCAGGAACAACCTCGGACCACCAGTGGCCGAGAAAATTACAGATATTCGGAATCCGTCACCCAAGGTCATGTAAAGATCCAGCATATATCTGGTGATATCTCGGGTGCTATTACAGATAGCGCAATAAACCAAAGTGCATTGTTCGTATTAGACCCTTGCGCATGAAGCAGTGCAGCGGGAACGACCTCGGTCCACCAGGGACCGAGAAAACCACCGACTCATGGGGCCGGATACTAAGGGTCAGGGTAAAATCCAATATATATCTGGTGATATCTCGGCTGCTATTAGAGATAGCGCAATAAATCAAAGTGCATTGCCTGTAGGAGGCACTGGCGAATGAATCTGTGCAGCAGGAACGACCTCGGACCACCAAGGGCCGAGAAAATTACAGATATTCGGAATCCGTCACACAAGGTCATGTGATAATCCAGCATATATCTGGTGATATCTCGGGTGCTATTAGAGATAGCGCAATAAATCAAAGTGCATTGTCTGTAGGAGGCACTGGCGAATGAATCTGTGCCGCAGGAACGACCTCGGACCACCAGTGGCCGAGTAAATTACAGATATTCGGAATCCGTCACGCAAGGTCATGTAAAAATCCAGCATATATCTGGTGATATCTCGGGTGCTATTACAGATAGCGCAATAAATCAAAGTGCATAGTCTGCAGTAGGCCCTTACGAATGAATCTGTGCAGCGGGAACGACCTCGGATCACCAGGGGCCGAGAAAACCACCGACATATGGTGCCGGACACTAAGGGTCAAGGAAAAATCCAATATATATCTGGTGATATCTCGGGTGTTATTAAAGATAGCGCAATAAATCAAAGTGCATTGTCTGTAGTAGGCCCTGGCGCATGAATCTGGCCAGCGGGAACGACCTCGGACCACCAGGGGCCGAGAAAACCACAGTCTCATGGGGCCGGACACTCAGGGTCAGGGGAAAATCTAATATATATCTGGTGATATCTCGGGTGCTATAACAGATAGTGCAGTAAATCAAAGTGCATTGTCTGTAGGATGCCCTGGCGCATGAATCTGGCCAGCGGGAACGACCTCGGACCACCAGGTGCCGAGAAAACCACAGTCTCATGGGGCCGGACACTCAGGGTCAGGGGAAAATCCAATATATATCTGGTGATATCTCGGGTGCTATTACAGATAGCACAATAAATCAAAGTGCATTGTCTGTAGGAGGCCCTGGCGCATGTATCTGGCCAGCGGGAAGGACCTCGGACCACCAGGGGCCGAGAAAACCACAGTCTCATGGGGCCGGACACTCAGGGTCAGGGAAAAATCCAATATATATCTGGTGATATCTCGGGTGCTATTACAGATAGCGCAATAAATCAAAGTGCATTGTGTGTAGGAGGCCCTGGCGCATGAATCTGTGCAGCTCGAACGACCTCGGACCACCAGGGGCCGAGAAAACCACAGTCTCATGGGGCCGGACACTAAGGGTCACGGAAAAATCCAATATATATCTGGTGATATCTCGGGTGCTATTAAAGATAGCGCAATAAATAAAAGTGCATTGTCTGTAGGAGGCCCTGGCGCATGAATCTGGCCAGCGGGAACGACATCGGACCACCAGGGGCCGAGAAAACCACAGTCTCATGGGGCCGGACACTCAGGGTCAGGGGAAAATCCAATATATATCTGGTGATATCTCGGGTGCTATTAGAGATAGCGCAATAAACCAAAGTGAATTATCTGCTGGAGGCCATGGCGCATGAATCTGTGCACCGGGAACGACCTCGGACCACCACGAGGGACCGAGAAAACCATCGACACATGGGGCCGGACACTCAGAGTCAGGGGAAAATCCAATATAAATCTGGTGATATCTCGGGAGCTATTACAGATAGCGCAATAAATCAAAGTGCATTGTCTGTAGGAGGTTCTGGCGCATGAATCTGGCCAGCGGGAACGACCTCGGACCACCAGGGGCCGAGAAAACCACAGTCTCATGGGGCCGGACACTAAGGGTCACGGAAAAATCCAATATATATCTGGTGATATCTCGGGTGCTATTACAGATAGCACAATAAATCAAAGTGCATTGTCTGTAGGGCGCCCTGGCGCATGAATCTGTGCAGCTCGAACGACCTCGGACCACCAGGGGCCGAGAAAACCACCGTCTCATGGGGCCGGACACTCAGGGTCAGGGGAAAATCCAATATATATCTGGTGATATCTCGGGGGCTATTAGAGATAGCGCAATAAACCAAAGTGAATTATCTGCGGGATTCCATGGCGCATGAATCTGTGCAGCGGGAACGACCTCGGACCACCAGGGGCCGAGAAAACCACAGTCTCATGGGGCCGGACACTCAGGGTCAGGGGAAAATTCAATATATATCTGGTGATATCTCGCATGCTATTAGAGATAGCGCAATAAACCAAAGTGAATTATCTGCTGGAGGCCATGGCGCATGAATCTGTGCCGCAGGAACGACCTCGGACCACCAGTGGCCGAGAAAACCACCGTCTCATGGCGCCGGACACTCAGGGTCAGGGGAAAATCAAATATATATCTGGTGATATCTCGGGTGCTATTAGAGATAGCGCAATAAACCAAAGTGAATTATCTGCGGGATTCCATGGCGCATGAATCTGGCCGGCGGGAACGACCTCGGACCACCAGGGGCCGAGAAAACCACAGTCTCATGGGGCCGGACACTCAGGGTCAGGGAAAAATCCAATATATATCTGGTGATATCTCGGGTGCTATTACAGATAGCCCTATAAATCAACGTGCATTTTCTGTAGGAGGCCCTGGCGCATGAATTTGTGCAGCGGGAACGACCTCGGACCACCAGGGGCCGAGAAAACCACAGTCTCATGGGGCCGGACACTCAGGGTCTGGGGAAAATTCAATATATATCTGGTGATATCTCGGGTGCTATTAGAGATAGCGCAATAAACCAGAGTGAATTATCTGCAGGAGGCTCTGGCGCATGAATCTGAGCAGCGGGAACGACCTCGGACCACCAGGGGCCGAGAAAACCACCGTCTCACGGGGCCGGACACTCAGGGTCAGGGGAAAATCCAATATATATCTGGTGATATCTCGGGTGCTATTACAGATAGCGCAACAAATCAAAGTGCATTGTCTGTAGGAGGCCCTGGCGCATGAATCTGTGCAGCGGGATCGACCTCGGACCACCAGGGGCCGAGAAAACCACCGTCTCATGGGGCCGGACAGTCAGGGTCAGGGGAAAATCCAATATAAATCTGGTGATATCTCGGGTGCTATTAGAGATAGCGCAACAAATCAAAGTGCATTGTCTGTAGGAGGCCCTGGCGCATGAATCTGTGCAGCGGGAACGACCTCGGACCACCAGGGGCCGAGAAAACCACCGCCCCATGGGGCCGGACACTCAGGGTCAGGGGAAAATCCAATATATATCTGGTGATATCTTGGGTGCTATTAGAGATAGCGCAATAAACCAATGTGAATTATCTGCAGGAGGCCCTGGCGCATGAATCTGGCCAGCGGGAACGACCTCGGACCACCAGGGGCCGAGAAAACCACCGTCTCACGGGGCCGGACACTCAGGGTCAGGGGAAAATCCAATATATATATGGTGATATCTCGGGTGCTATTACAGATAGCTCAATAAACCAATGTGAATTATCTGCAGGAGGCCCAGGTGCATGAATCTGTGCAGCGGAAACGTCCTCGCACCACCAGGGGCCGAGAAAAGCACCGTCTCATGGGGCCGGACACTAAGGGTCACGGAAAAATCCAATATATATGTGGTGATATCTCGGGTGCCATTACAGATAGCACAATAAATCAAAGTGCATTGTCTGTAGGAGGCCCCGGCGCATGAATCTGTGCAGCGGGATCGACCTCGGACCACCAGGGGCCGAGAAAACCACCGACACATGGGGCCGGACACTCAGGGTCAGGGAAAAATCCAATATATATCTGGTAGTATCTCGGGTGCTATTAGAGATAGCGCAATAAACAAAAGTGAATTATCTGAAGGAGGCCCTGGCGCATGCATCTGTGCAGCGGGAACGACCTCGGTCCACCAGGGGCCGAGAAAACCACCGTCTCATGGGGCCGGACTCTCAGGGTCAGGGGAAAATCCAATATATATCTGGTGATATCTCGGGTGCTATTAGAGATAGCGCAATAAACCAAAGTGATTTATCTGAAGGAGGCCCTGGCGCATGCATCTGTGCAGCGGGAACGACCTCGGACCACCAGGGGCCGAGAAAACCACCGTCTCATGGGGCCGGACACTCAGGGTCAGGGAAAAATCCAATATATATCTGGTGATATCTCGGGTGCTATTACAGATAGCGCAATAAACCAAAGTGTATTGTCTGCAGGAAACCCTGGCGCATGAATCTGTTCAGCGGGATCGTTCTCGGACGACGAAGGAACGAGAAAACCATCGACACATGGGGCCGGACTGTCAGGGTCAGGGAAAAGGCCAATATATATCTGGTGATATCTCGGGTGCTATTAGAGATAGCGCAATAAACCAAAGTGAATTATCTGCAGGAGGCCCTGGCGCGTGGATCTGTGCAGCGGGAACGATCTCGGACAACCAGGGGCCGAGAAAACCACCGTCTCATGGCGCCGGACACTCATGGTCAGGGGAAAATCTAATATATATCTGGTGATATCTCGGGTGCTATTACAGATAGCACAATAAATCAAAGTGCATTGTCTGTAGGAGGCCCCGGCGCATGAATCTGTGCAGCGGGATCGACCTCGGACCACCAGGGGACGAGAAAACCACTGACACATGGGGCCGGACACTCAGGGTCGGTTGAAAAATTCAATATATATCTGGTGATATCTCGGGTGCTCTTACAGATACCGCACTAAACCAAACTGAATTATCTGCAGCGGGCCCTGGCGCATGAATCTGTGCAGAGGGAACGACCTCGGCCCACCAGGGGCCGAGAAAACCACCGACACATGGGGCCGGACACTCAGGGTCAGGGAAAAATCCAATATATATCTGGTGATATCTCGGGTGCTATTAGAGATAGCGCAATAAACCAAAGTGAATTATCTGCAGCGGGCCCTGGCGCATGAATCTGTGCAGAGGGAACTACCTCGGCCCTCCAGGGGCCGAGAAAACCACCGACACATGGGGCCGGACACTCAGGGTCAGGGAAAAATCCAATATATATCTGGTGATATCTCGGGTGCTATTAGAGATACCGCAATAAACCAACGTGAATTGTCTGCAAGAGGCCCTGGCGCATGCATCTGTGCAGCGGGAACGACCTCGGACCACCAGGGACCCAGAAAATCACCGACACATGGGGCCGGACACTCAGGGTCAGGGAAAAATCCAATATATATCTGGTGATATCTCGGGTGCTATTAGAGATAGCGCAATAAATCAAAGTGCATTGTCCGTATTAGACCCTTGCGCATGAATCTGTGCAGCGGAAACGACCTGGGGCCACCAGAGGCCGAGAAAACCACCGACTCATGGGGCCGGATACTAAGGGGCAGGGAAAAATCCAATATATATCTGGTGATATCTCGGGTGCTATTAGAGATAGCGCAATAAATCAAAGTGCATTGTCTGTAGGAGGCCCCGGCGCATGAATCTGTGCAGCGGGATCGACCTCGGACCACCAGGGGCCGAGAAAACCACTGACACATGGGGCCGGACACTCAGGGTCGGTTGAAAAATTCAATTTATATCTGGTGATATCTCGGGTGCTCTTACAGATACCGCACTAAACCAAACTGAATTATCTGCAGCGGGCCCTGGCGCATGAATCTGTGCAGCGGGAACGACCTCGGCCCACCAGGGGCCGAGAAAACCACCGACACATGGGGCCGGACACTCAGGGTCAGGGAAAAATCCAATATATATCTGGTGATATCTCGGGTGCTATTAGAGATAGCGCAATAAACCAAAGTGAATTGTCAGCAAGAGGCCCTGGCGCATGCATCTGTGCAGCGGGAACGACCTCGGACCACCAGGGGCCGAGAAAACCACCGTCTCATGGGGCCGGACGCTGAGGGTCGGGGAAAAATCCAATATATATCTGGTGATATCTCGGGTGCTAATAGAGATTGCGCAATAAACCCAAGTGAATTATCTGTGGGAGGCCCTGGCGCATGAATCTGTGCAGCAGGAACGTCCTCGGACCACCAGGGGCCGAGAAAACCACCGTCTCATGGGGCCGGACACTCAGGGTCGGGGAAAAATCCAATATATATCTGGTGATATCTCGGGTGCTATTAGAGATAGCGCAATAAACCAAAGTGAATTATATGCAGGAGGCCCTGGTGCATGAATCTGTGCAGCGGGAACAACCTCGGATCACCAGAGTCCGAGAAAACCACCGTCTCAGGGCGCCGGACACTCAGGGTCGGGGAAAAATCCAATATATATCTGGTGAAATCTCGGGTGCTATTAGAGATAGCGCAATAAACCAAAGTGCATTGCCTGTAGGAGGCACTGGCGAATGAATCTGTGCAGCAGGATCGACCTCGGACCACCAGGGGCCGAGAAAATTACAGATATTCGGAATCCGTCACCCAAGGTCATATGATAATCCAGCATATATCTGGTGATATCTCGGGTGCTATTACAGATAGCGCAATAAACCAAAGTTCATTGTCTGTAGGAGGCCATGGCGCATGAATCTGGGCAGCAGGATCGACCTCGGACCACCAGGGACCCAGAAAATCACCGACACATGGGACCGGACTGTCAAGGTCAGGAAAAAATCCAATATATATCTGGTGATATCTCGGGAGCAATTACAGATAGCGCAATAAATCAAATTGTATTGTCTGTAGGAGGCCCTGACGCACGAATCTGGGTAGCGGGAACGACCTGGGACCACCAGGGACCGAGAAAACCACAGTCTCATGGGGCCGGACACTCAGGGTCAGGGGAAAATCCAATATATATCTGGTGATATCTCGGGTGCAATTAGTGATAGCGCAATAAACCAAAGTGAATTATCTGCAGGAGGCCCTGGCGCATGAATCTGTGCAGCGGGAAGGACCTCGGACCACCATGGGCCGAGAAAACCACCGTCTCATGGGGCCGGACAGTCAGGGTCAGGGAGAAATCCAATATATATGTGGTGATATCTCGGGTGCCATTACAGATAGCGCAATAAACCAATGTGAATTATCTGCAGGAGGCCCTGGCGAATGAATCTGTGCTGCGGGAACGACCTCGTACTACCACGGGCCGAGAAAACCACCGTCTCATGGGGCCGGACACTAAGGGTCACGGAAAAATCCAATATATATCTGGTGATATCTCGGGTGCTATTACAGATTGCGCAATAAATCAAAGTGCATGGTCTGTAGGAGACCCTGGCGCATGAATCTGGCCGGCGGGAACGACCTCGGACCACCAGGGGCCGAGAAAACCACAGTCTCATGGGGCCGGACACTCAGGGACAGGGAAAAATCCAATATATATCTGGTGATATCTCGGGTGCTATTAGAGATAGCGCCATAAACCAAAGTGAATTATCTGAAGGAGGCCCTGGCGCATGCATCTGTGCAGCGGGGACGACCTCGGACCACCAGGGGCCGAGAAAACCACCGTCTCATGGGGCCGGACAGTCAGGGTCAGGGAAAAATCCAATATATATGTGGTGATATCTCGGGTGCCATAACAGATAGCGCAATAAATCAAAGTGCATTGTCTGTAGGAGGCCCCGGCGCATGAATCTGTGCAGCAGGAACGATCTCGGACCACCAGGGGCCGAGAAAACCACCGTCTCATGGGGCCGGACACTCAGGGTCGGGGAAAAATCCAATATATATCTGGTGATATCTCGGGTGCTATTAGAGATAGCGCAATAAACCAAAGTGAATTATATGCAGGAGGCCCTGGTGCATGAATCTGTGCAGCGGGAACAACCTCGGATCACCAGAGTCCGAGAAAACCACCGTCTCATGGCGCCGGACACTCACGGTCGGTTGAAAAATTCAATATATATCTGGTGATATCTTGGGTGCTCTTACAGATAGCGCACTAAACCAAAGTGAATTATCTGCAGCGGTCCCTGGCGCATGAATCTGTGCAGCGGGAGCGACCTCGGCCCACCAGGGGCCGAGAAAACCACCGACACATGGGGCCGGACACTCATGGTCAGGGGAAAATTCAATACATATCTGGTGATATCTCAGGTGCTATTACAGATACCGCAATAAACCAAAGTGAATTGTCTGCAAGAGGCCCTGGCGCATGCATCTGTGCAGCGGGAACGACCTCGGACCACCAGGGACCTAGAAAATCACCGACACATGGGGCCGGACTGTCAAGGTCAGGGTAAAATCCAATATACATCTGGTGATATCTCGGGTGCTATTAGAGATAGCGCAATAAATCAAAGTGCATTGCCTGCAGGAGGCACTGGCGAATGAATCTGTGCAGCAGGAACGACCTCGGACCACCAGGGCCCGAGAAAATTACAGATATTCGGAATCCGTCACCCAAGGTCATGTGATAATCCAGCATATATCTGGTGATATCTCGGGTGCTATTACAGATAGCATAATAAACCAAAGTGCATTGTCTGTAGGAGGCCCTGGCGCATGAATCTGTGCAGCAGGAGCGACCTCGGACCACCAGGGACCCAGAAAATCACCGACACATGGGGCCGGACTGACAAGGTCAGGGTAAAATCCAATATATATCTGGTGATATCTCGGGTGCTATTAGAGATAGCGCAATAAATCAAAGTGCATTGTCCGTATTAGACCCTTGGGCATGAATCTGTGCAGCGGGAACGACCTCGGTCCACCAGGGACCGAGAAAACCACCGACTCATGGGGCCGGATACTAAGGGTCAGGGTAAAATCCAATATATATCTGGTGATATCTCGGCTGCTATTAGAGATCGCGCAATAAACCAAAGTGAATTGTCTGCAAGAGGCCCTGGCGCATGAAGCTGTGCAGCGGAAACGACCTACGACCACCAGGGGCCGAGAAAACCACCGTCTCATGGGGCCGGACGCTGAGGGTCGGGGAAAAATCCAATATATATCTGGTGATATCTCGGGTGCTAATAGAGATAGCGCAACAAACCAAAGTGAATTATCTGTAGGAGGCCCTGGCGCATGAATCTGTGCAGCAGGAACGACCTCGGACCACCAGGGGCCGAGAAAACCACCGTCTCATGGGGCCGGACACTCAGGGTCGGGGAAAAATCCAATATATATCTGGTGATATCTCGGGTGCTATTAGAGATAGCGCAATAAACCAAAGTGAATTATCTGCAGGAGGCCCTGGTGCATGAATCTGTGCAGCGGGAA
Organism: Nomia melanderi; assembly: GCF_051020985.1. Taxonomy (NCBI): domain Eukaryota; kingdom Metazoa; phylum Arthropoda; class Insecta; order Hymenoptera; family Halictidae; genus Nomia; species Nomia melanderi. The sequence continues at coordinate 2,491,692 of NW_027475140.1, read as the reverse complement.
CAACCTCGGATCACCAGGGTCCGAGAAAACCACCGTCTCATGGCGCCGGACACTCAGTTTCGGTTGAAAAATTCAATATATATCTGGTGATATCTCGGGTGCTCTTACAGATAGCGCAGTAAACCAAAGTGAATTATCTGCAGCGGGCCCTGGCGCATGAACCTGTGCAGCGGGAGCGACATCGGCCCACCAGGGGCCGAGAAAACCACCGACACATGGGGCCGGACACTCAGGGTCAGGGAAAAATCCAATATATATCTGGTGATATCTCGGGTGCTATTAGAGATAGCGCAATAAATCAAAGTGTATTGTCTGCAGGAAGCCCTTCTGCATGAAGCTGTGCAGCGGAAACGACCTGGGACCACCAGGGGCCGAGAAAACCACCGACACATGGGGCCGGATACTAAGGGGCAGGGAAAAATCCAATATATATCTGGTGATATCTCGGGTGCTATTAGAGATAGAGCAATAAACCAAAGTGAATTATCTGCAGGAGGCCTTGGCGCATGAATCTGTGCAGCGGCAACGACCTCGGACCACCAGGGGCCGAGAAGACCACCGTCTCATGGGGCCGGATACTAAGGGGCAGGGAAAAATCCAATATATATCTGGTGATATCTCGGGTGCTATTATAGATAGCGCAATAAATCAAAGTGCATTGTCTGCAGGAAGACCTGTCGCATGAATCTGTGCAGCGGGATCTACCTCGGACCACGAGGGACCCAGAAAATCACCGACACATGGGGCCGGACTGTCAAGGTCAGGGAAAAATCCAATATATATCCGGTGATATCTCGGGTGCTATTAGAGATAGCGCAATAAACCAAAGCGAATTATCTGCAGGAGGCCCTGGCGCATGAATCTGTGCAGCGGGAACCACCGCTGACCACCAGGGGCCGAGAAGAACACCGTCTCATGGCGCCGGACACTCATGGTCAGGGGAAAATCTAATATATATCTGGTGATATCTCGGGTGCTATTACAGATAGCGCAATAAATCAAAGTGCATTGTCTGTAGGAGGCCCCGGCGCATGAATCTGTGCAGCGGGAGCGACCTCGGCCCACCAGGGGCCGAGAAAACCACCGACACATGGGGCCGAACACTCAGGGTCAGGGAAAAATCCAATATATATCTGGTGATATCTCGGGTGCTATTAGAGATACCGCAATAAACCAAAGTGAATTGTCTGCAAGCGGCCCTCGCGCATGAATCTGTGCAGCGGGAACGATCCCGGACAACCAGAGGCCGAGAAAACCACAGTCTCATGGGGCTGGACACTCTTGGTCAGGGGAAAATCCAATATATATCTGGTGATATCTCGGGTGCTATTAGAGATAGCGCAATAAATCAAAGTGCATTGTCTGCAGGAGGCCCTGGCGCATGAAGCTGTGCCGCGGGAACGACGTGGGACCACCAGGGGCCGAGAAAACCACCGACACATGAGGCCAGACACCCAAGGTCATGTTAAAATCCAGAATATATCTGGTTATATCTCGGGTGCTATTATAGATAGCGCAATAAATCAAAGTGCATTGTCTGCAGGAGGCCCTGTCGCATGAATCTGTGCAGCGGGATCTACCTCGGGCCACTAGGGGCCGAGACAACCACCGTCTCATGGGGCCGGACACTCAGGGTCAGGGCAAAATCCAAAATATATCTGGTGATATCTCGGGTGCTATTACAGATAGCGCTATAAATCAAAGTGAAGTATCTGCAGGAGGCCCTAGCGCATTCATGTGTGCAGCGGGAACGACCTCGGACCACCAGGGACCTAGAAAATCACCGACACATGGGGCCGGACTGTCAAGGTCAGGGTAAAATCCAATATACATCTGGTGATATCTCGGGTGCTATTAGAGATAGCGCAATAAATCAAAGTGCATTGCCTGCAGGAGGCACTGGCGAATGAATCTGTGCCCCAGGAACGACCTCGGACCACCAGTGGCCGAGAAAATTACAGATATTCGGAATCCGTCACCCAAGGTCATGTAAAAATCCAGCATATATCTGGTGATATCTCGGGTGCTATTACTGATAGCGCAATAAACCAAAGTGCATTGTCTGTAGGAGGCCCTGGCGCATGAATCCGGGCAGCGGGGACGACCACGGACCACCAGGGGCCGAGAAAACCACCGTCTCATGGGGCCGGACACTCAGGGTCAGGGAAAAATCCAATATATATCTGGTGATATCTCGGGTGCTATTAGAGATAGCGCAATGAACCAAAGTGTATTATCTGCAGGCGGCCCTGGCGCATGAATCCGTGCAGCGGGAACGACCTCGGACCACCAGGGGCCGAGAAAACCACCGTCTCATGGGGCCGGACGCTCAGAGTCAGGGAAAAATCCAATATATATCTGGTGATATCTCGGGTGCTATTAGAGATAGCGCAATGAACCAAAGTGTATTATCTGCAGGCGGCCCTGGCGCATGAATCCGTGCAGCGGGAACGACCTCGGACCACTAGGGGCCGAGACAACCACCGTCTCATGGGGCCGGACACTCAGGGTCAGGGGAAAATCCAATATATATCTGGTGATATCTCGGGTGCTATTAGAGATAGCGCAATAAACCAAAGTGAATTATCTGCAGAAGGCCCTGGCGCATGAATCTGTGCAGCGGCAACGACCTCGGACAACCAGGGTCCGAGAAAACCACCGACACATGAGGCCGGACACCCAAGGTCATGCAAAAATTCAGTATACATCTGGTGATATCTCGGGTGCTATTAGAGATAGCGCGATAAATCAAAGTGAATTATCTGCAGGAGGCCCTTGCGCATGAATCTGTGCCGCGGGAACGACGTGGGACCACCAGGGGCCGAGAAAACCACCGACACATGAGGCCAGACACCCAGGGTCATGTTAAAATCCAGAATATATCTGGTTATATCTCGGGTGCTATTATAGATAGCGCAACAAATCAAAGTGCATTGTCTGCAGGAGGCCCTGTCGCATGAATCTGTGCAGCGGGATCTACCTCGGACCACTAGGGGCCGAGACAACCACCGTCTCATGGGGCCGGACACTCAGGTTCAGGGCAAAATCCAAAATATATCTGGTGATATCTCGGGTGCTATTACAGATAGCGCTATAAATCAAAGTGAAGTATCTGCAGGAGGCCCTAGCGCATTCATCTGCGCAGCGGGAACGACCTCTGACCACCAGGGGCCGAGAAAACCACCGTCTCATGGGGCCGGACACTCTGGGTCAGGGAAAAATCCAATATATATGTGGTGATATCTCGGGTGCTATTAGAGATAGCGCAATAAATCAAAGTGCATTGTCTGTAGGAGGCCCTGGCGCATGAACCTGGGCAGCGGGAACGACCTCGGACCACCAGGGGCCGAGAATACCACCGTCTCATGGGGCCGGCCACTCAGAGTCAGGGAAAAATCCAATATATATCTGGTGATATCTCGGGTGCTATTACATGTAGCGCAATAAATCAAAGTGCATTGTCTGTAGGAGGGCCTGGCGCATGAATCTGTGCAGTGGGAACGACCTCGGACCACCAGGGGCCGAGAAAACCACAGTCTCATGGGGCCGGATACTCAGGGTCAGGGAAAAATCCAATATATATCTGGTGATATCTCGGGTGCTATTACAGATAGCGCAATAAATCAAAGTGCATTGTCTGTAGGAGGCCCTGGCGCATGAATCTGTGCAGTGGGAACGACCTCGGACCACCAGGGGCCGAGAAAACCACAGTCTCATGGGGCCGGACACTCAGGGTCAGGGGAAAATCCAATATATATCTGGTGATATCTCGGGTGCTATTACAGGTAGCGCAATAAATCAAAGTGCATTGTCTGTAGGAGGGCCTGGCGCATGAATATGTGCAGCGGGAACAACCTCGGACCACTAGGGGCCGAGACAACCACCGTCTCATGGGGCCGGACACTCAGGGTCAGGGGAAAATCCAATATATATCTGGTGATATCTCGGGTGCTATTACAGATAGCGCTATAAATCAAAGTGAAGTATCTGCAGGAGGCCCTGGCGCATTCATCTGCGCAGCGGGAACGACCTCTGACCACCAGGGGCCGAGAAAACCACCGTCTCATGGGGCCGGACACTCTGGGTCAGGGAAAAATCCAATATATATGTGGTGATATCTCGGGTGCTATTAGAGATAGCGCAATAAATCAAAGTGCATTGTCTGTAGGAGGCCGTGGCGCATGAACCTGGGCAGCGGGAACGACCTCGGACCACCAGGGGCCGAGAATACCACCGTCTCATGGGGCCGGCCACTCAGAGTCAGGGAAAAATCCAATATATATCTGGTGATATCTCGGGTGCTATTACAGGTAGCGCAATAAATCAAAGTGCATTGTCTGTAGGAGGGCCTGGCGCATGAATCTGTGCAGTGGGAACGACCTCGGACCACCAGGGGCCGAGAAAACCACAGTCTCATGGGGCCGGACACTCAGGGTCAGGGAAAAATCCAATATATATCTGGTGATATCTCGGGTGCTATTACAGATAGCGCAATAAATCAAAGTGCATTGTCTGTAGGAGGCCCTGGCGCATGAATCTGTGCAGTGGGAACGACCTCGGACCACCAGGGGCCGAGAAAACCACAGTCTCATGGGGCCGGACACTCAGGGTCAGGGGAAAATCCAATATATATCTGGTGATATCTCGGGTGCTATTACAGGTAGCGCAATAAATCAAAGTGAATTATCTGCAGGAGGCCCTGGCGCATGAATCTGTGCAGCGGGAACGACCTCGGACCACCAGGGGCCGCGAAAACCACAGTCTCATGGGGCCGAGAACTCAGGGTCAGGCAAAAATCCAATATATATCTGGTGATATCTCGGGTGCTGTTACAGATAGCGCAATAAAGCAAAGTGCATTGTCTGTAGGAGGCCCCGGCGCATGAATCTGTGCAGCGGGAGCGACCTCGGCCCACCAGGGGCCGAGAAAACCACCGACACATGGGGCCGAACACTCAGGGTCAGGGAAAAATCCAATATATATCTGGTGATATCTCGGGTGCTATTAGAGATACCGCAATAAACCAAAGTGAATTGTCTGCAAGCGGCCCTCGCGCATGCATCTGTGTAGCGGGAACGACCTCGGACCACCAGGGACCCAGAAAATCACCGTCACATGGGGCCGGACTGTCAAGGTCAGGGTAAAATCCAATATATATCTGGTGATATCTCGGGTGCTATTAGAGATAGCGCAATAAATCAAAGTGCATTGTCCGTATTAGACCCTTGCGCATGAATCTGTGCAGCGGGAACGACCTCGGTCCACCAGGGACCGAGAAAACCACCGACTCATGGGGCAGGATACTAAGGGTCAGGGTAAAATCCAATATATATCTGGTGATATCTCGGGTGCTATTAGAGATAGCGCAATAAATCAAAGTGCATTGTCTGTAGGAGGCCCTGGCGCAGGAACCTGTGCAGCGGGAACGACCTCGGACCACCAGGGGCCGAGAAAACTACAGTCTCATGGGGGCGGACACTCAGGGTCTGGGGAAAATCCAATATATATCTGGTGATATCTCGGGTGCTATTAGAGATAGCGCAATAAACCAAAGTGAGTTATCTGCAGGAGGCCCTGGCGCCTGAATCTGTGCAGCGGGAACGACCTCGGACCACCAGGGTCCGAAAAAACCACAGTCTCATGGGGCCGGACACTCAGGGTCAGGGGAAAATCCAATATATATCTGGTGATATCTCGGGTGCTATTAGAGATAGCGCAATAAATCAAAGTGCATTGTCTGTAGGAGGCCCTGGCGCAGGAACCTGTGCAGCGGGAACGACCTCGGACCACCAGGGGCCGAGAAAACTACAGTCTCATGGGGGCGGACACTCAGGGTCTGGGGAAAATCCAATATATATCTGGTGATATCTCGGGTCCTATTACAGATAGCGAAATAAACCAAAGCGAATTATCTGCAGGAGGCCCTGGCGCATGAATCTGTGCAGAGGGAACGACCTCGGTCCACCAGGGGCCGAGAAAACCACCGTCTCATGGGGCTGGACACTCAGGGTGAGGGAAATATCCAATATATATCTGGTGATATCTCGGGTGCTATTACAGATAGCGCAATAAATCAAAGTGCATTGTCTGTAGGAGGCCCTGGCGCATGAATCTGTGCAGTGGGAACGACCTCGGACCACCAGGGGCCGCGAAAACCACAGTCTCATGGGGCCGAGAACTCAGGGTCAGGCAAAAATCCAATATATATCTGGTGATATCTCGGGTGCTGTTACAGATAGCGCAATAAAGCAAAGTGCATTGTCTGTAGGAGGCCCCGGCGCATGAATCTGTGCAGCGGGAGCGACCTCGGCCCACCAGGGGCCGAGAAAACCACCGACACATGGGGCCGAACACTCAGGGTCAGGGAAAAATCCAATATATATCTGGTGATATCTCGGGTGCTATTAGAGATACCGCAATAAACCAAAGTGAATTGTCTGCAAGCGGCCCTCGCGCATGCATCTGTGCAGCGGGAACGACCTCGGACCACCAGGGACCCAGAAAATCACCGTCACATGGGGCCGGACTGTCAAGGTCAGGGTAAAATCCAATATATATCTGGTGATATCTCGGGTGCTATTAGAGATAGCGCAATAAATCAAAGTGCATTGTCCGTATTAGACCCTTGCGCATGAATCTGTGCAGCGGGAACGACCTCGGTCCACCAGGGACCGAGAAAACCACCGACTCATGGGGCAGGATACTAAGGGTCAGGGTAAAATCCAATATATATCTGGTGATATCTCGGTTGCTATTAGAGATAGCGCAATAAACCAAAGTGAATTGTCTGCAAGAGGCCCTGGCGCATGCATCTGTCCAGCGGGAACGACCTCGGACCACCAGGGGCCGAGAAAACCACCGTCTCATGGGGCCGGACGCTGAGGGTCGGGGAAAAATCCAATATATATCTGGTGATATCTCGGGTGCTAATAGAGATAGCGCAACAAACCAAAGTGAATTATCTGTAGGAGGCCCTGGCGCATGAATCTGTGCAGCAGGAACGACCTCGGACCACCAGGGGCCGAGAAAACCACCGTCTCATGGGGCCGGACACTCAGGGTCGGGGAAAAATCCAATATATATCTGGTGATATCTCGGGTGCTCTTACAGATAGCGCAGTAAACCAAAGTGAATTATCTGCAGCGGGCCCTGGCGCATGAATCTGTGCAGCGGAAACGACCTGGGACCACCAGGGGCCGAGAAAACCACCGACACATGGGGCCGGATACTAAGGGGCAGGGAAAAATCCAATATATATCTGGTGATATCTCGGGTGCTATTACAGATACCGCACTAAACCAAACTGAATTATCTGCAGCGGGCCCTGGCGCATGAATCTGTGCAGCGGGAACGACCTCGGCCCACCAGGGGCCGAGAAAACCACCGACACATGGGGCCGGACACTCAGGGTCAGGGAAAAATCCAATATATATCTGGTGATATCTCGGGTGCTATTAGAGATAGCGCAATAAACCAAAGTGAGTTATCTGCAGGAGGCCCTGGCGCCTGAATCTGTGCAGCGGGATCGACCTCGGACCACCAGGGTCCGAAAAAACCACAGTCTCATGGGGCCGGACACTCAGGGTCAGGGGAAAATCCAATATATATCTGGTGATATCTCGGGTGCTATTAGAGATAGCGCAATAAATCAAAGTGCATTGTCTGTAGGAGGCCCTGGCGCAGGAACCTGTGCAGCGGGAACGACCTCGGACCACCAGGGGCCGAGAAAACTACAGTCTCATGGGGGCGGACACTCAGGGTCTGGGGAAAATCCAATATATATCTGGTGATATCTCGGGTCCTATTACAGATAGCGAAATAAACCAAAGCGAATTATCTGCAGGAGGCCCTGGCGCATGAATCTGTGCAGAGGGAACGACCTCGGTCCACCAGGGGCCGAGAAAACCACCGTCTCATGGGGCTGGACACTCAGGGTGAGGGAAATATCCAATATATATCTGGTGATATCTCGGGTGCTATTACAGATAGCGCAATGAATCAAAGTGCATTGTCTGTAGGAGGCCCTGGCGCATGAATCTGTGCAGCGGGAACGACCTCGGACGACAAGGGGCCGAGAAAACCACCGTCTCATGGGGCCGGACACTCTGGGTCAGGGAAAAATCCAATATATATGTGGTGATATCTCGGGTGCTATTACAGATAGCGCAATAAATCAAAGTGCATTGTCTGTAGGAGGCCCTGACGCATGAATCTGTACAGCGGGAACGACCTCGGACCACCAGGGGCCGAGAAAACTACAGTCTCATGCGGCCGGACACTCAGGGTCAGGGGAAAATCCAATATATATCTGGTGATATCTCGGGTGCTATTACAGATAGCGCAATAAACCAAAGTGAATTATCTGCAGGAGGCCCTGGCGCATGAATGTGTGCAGCGGGAACGACCTCGGACCACCAGGGGCCGAGAAAACCGTAGTCTCATGGGGCCGGACACTCAGGGTCAGGGAAAAATCCAATATATATCTGTTGATATCTCGGGTGCTATTAGAGATAGCGCAATAAACGAAAGTGAATTATCTGCAGGAGGCCCTGGCGCATGAATCTGTGCAGCGGGAACGACCTCGGACCACCAGGGGCCGAGAAAACCACCGTCTCATGGGGCCGGACACTCAAGGTCAGGGAAAAATCCAATATATATCTGCTGATATCTCTGGTGCTATTAGAGATAGCGCAATAAACCAAAGTGAATTATCTGCTGGAGGCCCTGGCGCATGAATCTGTGCAACGGGAACGACCTCGGACCACCAGGGGCCGAGAAAACTACAGTCTCATGGGGCCGGACACTCAGGGTAAGGGAAAAATCCAATATATATCTGGTGATATCTCGGGTGCTATTACAGATAGCGCAATAAATCAAAGTGCATTGTCTGTAGGAGGCCCTGGAGCATGAATCTGTGCAGCGGGAACGACCTCGGACCACCAGGGGCCGAGAAAACTACCGTCTCATGGGGCCGGACACTCAGGGTCAGGGAAAAATCCAATATATATCTGGTGATATCTCGGGTGCTATTATAGATAGCGCAATAAACCAAAGTGATTTATCTGTAGGAGGCCCTGGCGCATGAATCTGTGCAGCGGGAACGACCTCGGACCACCAGGGGCCGAGAAAACCACCGTCCCGAGGGGCCGGACACTTAGGGTCAGTGAAAAATCCAATATATATCTGGTGATATCTCGGGTGCTATTACAGATAGCGCAATAAATCAAAGTGAATTATCTGCAGGAGGCCCTGGCGCATGAATCTATGCAACGGGAACGACCTCGGACCACCAGGGGCCGAAAAAACCACAGTCTCATGGGGCCGGACACTCAGGGTCAGGGAAAAATCCAATATATATCTGGTGATATCTTGGGTGCTGTTAGAGATAGCGCAATAAACCAAAGTGAATTATCTGCAGGAGGCCCTGGCGCATGAATCTGTGCAGCGGGAACGATCTCGGACCACCAGGGGCCGAGAAAACCACAGTCTCATAGGGCCGGACACTCAGGGTCAGGGAAAAATCCAATATATATCTGATGATATCTCGGGTGCTATTGGTGATAGCGCAATAAACCAAAGTGAATTGTCTGCAAGAGGCCCTGGTGCATGAATCTGTGCAGCGGGAACGACCTCGGACCACCAGGGGCCGAGAAAATCACCATCTCATGGGGCCGGACACTCAGGTTCAGGGGAAAATCCAATATATATCTGGTAATATCTCGGGTGCTATTAGAGATAGCGCAATAAACCAAAGTGCATTGTCTGCAGGAAGCCCTGGCGCATGATTCTGTGCAGCGGGAACGACCTCGGACCACCAGGGGCCGAGAAAATTACCGTCTCATGGGGCCGGACTGTAAGGGTCAGGGAATAACCCAATATATATCTGGTGATATGTAGTGTGCTATTAGAGATACCGCAATATATCAAAGTGCATTGACTGTAGGAGGCCCTGGCGAATGAATCTGTGCAGCAGGAACGACCTCGGACCACCAGGGGCCGAGAAAACCACAGTCTCATGGGGCCGGACGCTCAAGGTCAGGGGAAAATCCAATATACATCTGGTGATATCTCGGCTGCTCTTAGAGATAGCGCAATAAACCAAAGTGAATTATCTGCAGGAGGCCCTGGCGCATGAATCTGTGCAACGGGAACGACCTCGGACCACCAGGGGCCGAGAAAACCACAGTCTCATAGGTCCGGACACTCAGGGTCAGGGGAAAATCCAATATATATCTGGTGATATCTCGGGTGCTATTACAGATAGCGCAATAAATCAAAGTGCATTGTCTGTAGGAGGCCCTGGCGCATGTATCTGTGCAGCGGGAACGACCTCGGACCACCAGGGGCCGAGAAAATTAGTGATATTCGGAATCCGTCACCCAAGGTCATGTAAAAATGCAGCATATATCTGGTGATATCTCGGGTGCTATTACAGATAGCGCAATAAATCAAAGTGCATTGTCTGTAGGAGGCCCTGGCGCTCGAATCTGTGCAGCGGGAACGACCTCGGACGACCAGGGGCCGAGAAAACCACAGTCTCATGGGGCCGGACACTCAGGGTAAGGGAAAAATCCAATATATATCTGGTGATATCTCGGGTGCTATTTGAGATAGCGCAATAAACGAAAGTGAATAATCTGCAGGAGGCCCTGGCGCATGAATCTGTGCAGCGGGAACGACCTCGGACCACCAGGGGCCGAGAAAACCACCGTCTCATGGGGCCGGACACTCAGGGTCAGGGAAAAATCCCATATATATCTGGTGATATCTCGGGTGCTATTAGAGATAGCGCAATAAACCAAAGTGAATTATCTGCAGGAGGCCCTGGCGCATGAATCTGTGCCACGGGAACGACCTCGGACCACCAGGGGCCGAGAAAACCACAGTCTCATGGGGCCGGACACTCAGTGTAAGGGAAAAATCCAATATATATCTGGTGATATCTCGGGTGCTATTACAGATAGCGCAATAAATCAAAGTGCATTGTCTGTAGGAGGCCCTGGCGCATGAATCTGTGCAGCGGGAACGACCTCGGACCACCAGGGGCCGAGAAAACTACCGTCTCATGGGGCCGGACACTCAGGGTCAGGGAAAAATCCAATATATATCTGGTGATATCTCGGGTGCTATTATAGATAGCGCAATAAACCAAAGAGAATTATCTGCAGGAGGCCCTGGCGCATGAATCTGTAGAGCGGGAACGACCTCGGACCCGTAGGGGCCGAGAAAATCACCGTCTCATGGGGCCGGACAGTCAGGGTCAGGGAAAAATCCTACATATATCTGGTGATATCTTGGGTGCTATTAGAGATAGCGCAATAAATCAAAGTGCATTGTCTGTAGAAGGCACTGGCGCATGAATCTGTGCAGCGGCAACGACCTCGGACCACCAGGGGCGAGACCACCACCGTCTCATGGGGCCGGACGCTCAAGGTCAGGGGAAAATCCAATATACATCTGGTGATATCTCGGCTGCTCTTAGAGATAGCGCAATAAACCAAAGTGAATTATCTGCAGGAGGCCCTGGCGCATGAATCTGTGCAACGGGAACGACCTCGGACCACCAGGGGCCGAGAAAACCACAGTCTCATAGGTCCGGACACTCAGGGTCAGGGGAAAATCCAATATATATCTGGTGATATCTCGGGTGCTATTACAGATAGCGCAATAAATCAAAGTGCATTGTCTGTAGGAGGCCCTGGCGCATGTATCTGTGCAGCGGGAACGACCTCGGACCACCAGGGGCCGAGAAAATTAGTGATATTCGGAATCCGTCACCCAAGGTCATGTAAAAATGCAGCATATATCTGGTGATATCTCGGGTGCTATTACAGATAGCGCAATAAATCAAAGTGCATTGTCTGTAGGAGGCCCTGGCGCTCGAATCTGTGCAGCGGGAACGACCTCGGACGACCAGGGGCCGAGAAAACCACAGTCTCATGGGGCCGGACACTCAGGGTCAGGGCAAAATCCAATATATATCTGGTGATATCTCGGGTGCTATTAGAGATAGCGCAATAAACCAAAGTGAATTATCTGCAGGAGGCCCTGGCGCATGCATCTGTGCAGCGGGAACGACCTCGGACCGCCAGGGGCCGAGAAAACCACCGTCGCATGGGGCCGGACACTCAGGGTAAGGGAAGAATCCAATATATATCTGGTGATATCTCGGGTGCTATTACAGATAGCGCAATAAATCAAAGTGCATTGTCTGTAGAAGGCACTGGCGCATGAATCTGTGCAGCGGGAACGACCTCGGACGACCAGGGGCCGAGAAAACCGCAGTCTCATGGGGCCGGACACTCAGGGTCAGGGGACAATCCAATATATATCTGGTGATATCTCGGGTGCTATTACAGATAGCGCAATAAATCAATCGCATTGTCTGTAGGAGGCCCTGGCGCATGAATCTGTGCAGCGGGAACGACCTCGGACCACCAGGGGCCGAGAAAACCACAGTCTCATGGGGCCGGACACTCAGGGTCAGGGGAAAATCCAATATATATCTGGTGATATCTCGGGTGCTATTAGAGATAGCGCAATAATCCAAAGTGAATTATCTGCAGGAGGCCCTGGCGCATGAATCTGTGCAACGGGAACGACCTCGGACCACCAGGAGCCGAGAAAACCACCGTCTCATGGGGCCGGACGCTGAGGGTCGGGGAAAAATCCAATATATATCTGGTGATATCTCGGGTGCTAATAGAGATAGCGCAACAAACCAAAGTGAATTATCTGCAGGAGGCCCTGGCGCATCAATCTGTGCAGCGGGAACGACCTCGGACCCGTAGGGGCCGAGAAAATCACCATCTCATGGGGCCGGACAGTCAGGGTCAGGGAAAAATCCTACATATATCTGGTGATATCTTGGGTGCTATTAGAGATAGCGCAATAAATCAAAGTGCATTGTCTGTAGGAGGCCCTGGCGCATGAATCTGTGCAGCGGGAACGACCTCGGACCACCAGGGGCCGAGAAAACAAGCGTCTCATGGGGCCGGACACTCAGGGTCAGTGAAAAATCCAATATATATCTGGTGATATCTCGGCTGCTATTACAGATAGCGCAATAAATCAAAGTGCATTGTCTGTAGAAGGCACTGGCGCATGAATCTGTGCAGCGGGAACGACCTCGGACCACCAGGGGCGAGACCACCACCGTCTCATGGGGCCGGACACTCAGGGTCAGGGAAAAATCGAATATATATCTGGTGATATCTCGGGTGCTATTACAGATAGCGCATTAAATCAAATTGCATTACTTGTAGGAGGCCCTGGCGCATGAATCTGTGCAGCGGGAACGACCTCGGACGTCCAGGGGCCGAGAAAATTAGTGATATTCGGAATCCGTCACCCAAGGTCATGTAAAAATGCAGCATATATCTGGTGATATCTCGGGTGCTATTACAGATAGCGCAATAAATCAAAGTGCATTGTCTGTAGGAGGCCCTGGCGCACGAATCTGTGCAGCGGGAACGACCTCGGACCACCAGGGGCCGAGAAAACCACCGTCTCATGGGGCCGGACACTCAGGGTCAGTGAAAAATCCAATATATATCTGGTGATATCTCGGGTGCTATTACAGATAGCGCAATAAATCAAAGTGAATTATCTGCAGGAGGCCCCGGCGAATGAATCTGTGCAGCAGGAACGACCTCGGACCACCAGGGGCCGAGAAAACCACAGTCTCATGGGGCCGGACACTCACGGTCGGGGAAAAATCGAATATACATCTGGTGATGTCTCGGGTGCTATTAGAGATAGCGCAATAAACCAAAGTGAATTATCTGCAGGAGGCCCTGGCGCATGAATCTGTGCAACGGGAACGACCTCGGACCACCAGGGGCCGAGAAAACCACAGTCTCATGGGGCCGGACACTCAGGGTCAGGGGAAAATCCAATATATATCTGGTGATATCTCGGGTGCTATTACAGATAGCGCAATAAATCAAAGTGCATTGTCTGTAGGAGGCCCTGGCGCATGTATCTGTGCAGCGGGAACGACCTCGGACCACCAGGGGCCGAGAAAATTAGTGATATTCGGAATCCGTCACCCAAGGTCATGTAAAAATGCAGCATATATCTGGTGATATCTCGGGCGCTATTAGAGGTAGCGCAAAAAACCAAAGTGAATTATCTGCAGGAAGCCGTGGCGCATGATTCTGCGCAGCGGGAACGACCACGGACGACCAGGGTCCGAGAAAACCACCGTCTCATGGGGCCGGACACTCAGGGTCAGGGAAAAATCCATCATTTATCTGGTGATATATCAGGTGTCATTAGAGATAGCGCGATAAATCAAAGTGCATTGTCTGCAGGAGGCCCTGACGCATGAATCTGTGCAGCGGGAACGACCTCGGACCACCAGGGGCCGAGAAAACCACAGTCACATGGGGCCGAGAGCTCAGGGTCAGGCAAAAATCCAATATATATCTGGTGATATCTCGGGTGCTATTACAGATAGCTCAATAAACCAAAGTGAATTATCTGCAAGAGGCCCTGGCGCATGAATCTGTGCAGCGGGAACGACCTCGGACCACCAGGGGCCGAGAAAAACACCATCTCATGGGGCCGGACACTCAGGTTCAGGGGAAAATCCAGTATATATCAAGTGATATCTCGGGTGCTATTAGAGATAGCGCAATAAACCAAAGTGCATTGTCTGCAGGAAGCCCTGGCGCATGATTCTGTGCAGCGGGAACGACCTCGGACCACCAGGGGCCGAGAAAATCACCGTCTCATGGGGCCGGACTGTAAGGGTCAGGGAATAACCCAATATATATCTGGTGATATGTAGGGTGCTATTAGATATACCGCAATAAATCAAAGTGCATTGACTGTAGGAGGCCCTGGCGAATGAATCTGTGCAGCAGGAACGACCTCGGACCACCAGGGGCCGAGAAAACCACAGTCTCATGGGGCCGGACACTCAAGGTCAGGGGAAAATCCAATATACATCTGGTGATATCTCGAGTGCTCTTAGAGATAGCGCAATAAACCAAAGTGAATTATCTGCAGGAGGCCCTGGCGCATGATTCTGCGCAGCGGGAACGACCTCGGATCTCCAGCGGCCGAGAAAACCACCGTCTCATGGGGCCGGACAATCAGGGTCGGGAAAAAATCGAATATACATCTGGTGATGTCTCGGGTGCTATTAGAGATAGCGCAAAAAACCAAAGTGAATTATCTGCAGGAAGCCGTGGCGCATGATTCTGCGCAGCGGGAACGACCACGGACGACCAGGGTCCGAGAAAACCACCGTCTCATGGGGCTGGACACTCAGGGTCAGGGAAAAATCCATCATATATCTGGTGATATATCAGGTGCCATTAGAGATAGCGCGATAAATCAAAGTGCATTGTCTACAGGAGGCCCTGACGCATGAATCTGTGCAGCGGGAACGGCCTCGGACCACCAGGGGCCGAGAAAACCACAGTCACATGGGGCCGAGAACTCAGGGTCAGGCAAAAATCCAATATATATCTGGTGGTATCTCGGGTGCTATTACAGATAGCGCAATAAACCAAAGTGAATTATCTGCAAGAGGCCCTGGCGCATGAATCTGTGCAGCGGGAACGACCTCGGATCACCAGGGGCCGAGAAAAACACCATCTCATGGGGCCGGACACTCAGGGTCAGTGAAAAATCCAATATATATCTGGTGATATCTCGGGTGCTATTACAGATAGCGCAATAAATCAAAGTGCATTGTCTGTAGGAGGCCCTGGCGCATGAATCTGTGCAGCGGGAACGACCTCGGACCACCAGGGGCCGAGAAAACTACAGTCTCATGCGGCCGGACACTCAGGGTCTGGGGAAAATCCAATATATATCTGGTGATATCTCGGGTGCTATTAGAGATAGCGCCATAAACCAAAGTGAATTATCTGCAGGAGGCCCTGGCGCATGAATCTGTGCAACGGGAACGACCTCGGACCACCAGGGGCCGAGAAAACCACAGTCTCATGGGGCCGGACACTCAGGGTCAGGGGAAAATCCAATATATATCTGGTGATATCTCGGGTGCTATTACAGATAGCGCAATAAATCAAAGTGCACTGTCTGTAGGAGGCCCTGGCGCATGAATCCGTGCAGCGGGAACGACCTCGGACAACCAGGGGCCGAGAAAATCACAGTCTCATGGGGCCGGACACTCAGGGTCAGGGGAAAATCCAATATATATCTGGTGATATCTCGGGTTCTATAAGAGATAGCGCAATAAACCAAAGTGAATTATCTGCAGGAGGCCCTGGCGCATGAATCTGTGCAACGGGAACGACCTCGGACCACCAGGGGCCGAGAAAACCACAGTCTCATGGGGCCGGACACTCAGGGTCAGGGGAAAATCCAATATATATCTGGTGATATCTCGGGTGCTATTACAGATAGCGCAATAAATCAAAGTGCACTGTCTGTAGGAGGCCCTGGCGCATGAATCCGTGCAGCGGGAACGACCTCGGACAACCAGGGGCCGAGAAAATCACAGTCTCATGGGGCCGGACACTCAGGGTCAGGGGAAAATCCAATATATATCTGGTGATATCTCGGGTGCTATAAGAGATAGCGCAATAAACCAAAGTGAATTATCTGCAGGAGGCCCTGGCGCATGAATCTGTGCAACGGGAACGACCTCGGACCACCAGGGGCCGAGAAAACCACAGTCTCATGGGGCCGGACACTCAGGGTCAGGGGAAAATCCAATATATATCTGGTGATATATCAGGTGCCATTAGAGATAGCGCGATAAATCAAAGTGCATTGTCTGCAGGAGGCCCTGACGCATGAATCTGTGCAGCGGGAACGGCCTCGGACCACCAGGGGCCGAGAAAACCACCGTCTCATGGGGCTGGACACTCAGGGTCAGGGGAAAATCCAATATATATCTGGTGATATCTCGGGTGCTATTAGAGATAGCGCCATAAACCAAAGTGAATTATCTGCAAGAGGCCCTGGTGCATGAATCTGTGCAGCGGGAACGACCTCGGACCACCAGGGGCCGAGAAAACCAGTCTCATGGGGCCGGACACTCAGGGTCAGGGGAAAATTCAATACATATCTGGTGATATCTCGGGCGCTATTAGAGAGAGGGCAATAAACCACAGTGAATTATCTGCAGGAGGCCCTGGCGCATGAATCTGTGCAGCGGGAACGACCTCGGTCCACCAGGGGCCGAGGAAACCACCGTCTCATGGGGCTGGACACTCAGGGTGAGGGAAATATCCAATATATATCTGGTGATATCTCGGGTGCTATTACAGATAGCGCAATAAATCAAAGTGCATTGTCAGTAGGAGGCCGTGGCGCATGAATCTGGGCAGCGGGAACGACCTCGGACCACCAGGGGCCGAGAAGACCACCGTCTCATGGGGCCGGCCACTCAGGGTCAGGGGAAAATCCAATATATATCTGGTGATATCTCGGGTGCTATTAGAGATAGCGCAATAAGCCAAAGGGAATTATCTGCAGGAGGCCCTGGCGCATGCATCTGTGCAGCGGGAACGACCTAGGACCACCAGGGGCCGAGAAAACCACCGTCTCATGGGGCCGGACACTCAGGGTAAGGGAAAAATCCAATATATATCTGGTGATATCTCGGGTGCTATTAGAGATAGCGCAATAAACGAAAGTGAATTATCTGCAGGAGGCCCTGGCGCATGAATCTGTGTAGCGGGAACGACCTCGGTCCACCAGGGGCCGAGAAAACCACCGTCTCATGGGGCTGGACACTCAGGGTGAGGGAAATATCCAATATATATCTGGTGATATCTCGGGTGCTATTAGAGATAGCGCAATAAACCAAGTGAGTTATCTGCAGGAGGCCCTGGCGCCTGAATCTGTGCAGCGGGAACGACGTCGGACCACCAGGGTCCGAAAAAACCACAGTCTCATGGGGCCGGACACTCAGGGTCAGGGGAAAATCCAATATATATCTGGTGATATCTCGGGTGCTATTAGAGATAGCGCAATAAATCAAAGTGCATTGTCTGTAGGAGGCCCTGGCGCATGAATCTGTGCAGCGGGAACGACCTCGGACCACCAGGGGCCGAGAAAACTACAGTCTCATGCGGCCGGACACTCAGGGTCTGGGGAAAATCCAATATATATCTGGTGATATCTCGGGTGCTATTAGAGATAGCGCCATAAACCAAAGTGAATTATCTGCAGGAGGCCCTGGCGCATGAATCTGTGCAACGGGAACGACCTCGGACCACCAGGGGCCGAGAAAACCACAGTCTCATGGGGCCGGACACTCAGGGTCAGGGGAAAATCCAATATATATCTGGTGATATCTCGGGTGCTATTACAGATAGCGCAATAAATCAAAGTGCATTGTCTGTAGGAGGCCCTGGCGCATGAATCCGTGCAGCGGGAACGACCTCGGACAACCAGGGGCCGAGAAAATCACAGTCTCATGGGGCCGGACACTCAGGGTCAGGGGAAAATCCAATATATATCTGGTGATATCTCGGGTGCTATAAGAGATAGCGCAATAAACCAAAGTGAATTATCTGCAGGAGGCCCTGGCGCATGAATCTGTGCAACGGGAACGACCTCGGACCACCAGGGGCCGGGAAAACCACAGTCTCATGGGGCCGGACACTCAGGGTCAGGGGAAAATCCAATATATATCTGGTGATATCTCGGGTGCTATTACAGATAGCGCAATAAATCAAAGTGCATTGTCTCTTGGAGGCCCTGGCGCATGAATCTGTGCAGCGGGAACGACCTCGGACCACCAGGGGCCGAGAAAACCAGTCTCATGGGGCCGGACACTCAGGGTCAGGGGAAAATCCAATACATATCTGGTGATATCTCGGGCGCTATTAGAGAGAGGGCAATAAACCACAGTGAATTATCTGCAGGAGGCCCTGGCGCATGAATCTGTGCAGCGGGAACGACCTCGGTCCACCAGGGGCCGAGAAAACCACCGTCTCATGGGGCTGGACACTCAGGGTGAGGGAAATATCCAATATATATCTGGTGATATCTCGGGTGCTATTACAGATAGCGCAATAAATCAAAGTGCATTGTCAGTAGGAGGCCGTGGCGCATGAATCTGGGCAGCGGGAACGACCTCGGACCACCAGGGGCCGAGAAGACCACCGTCTCATGGGGCCGGCCACTCAGGGTCAGGGGAAAATCCAATATATATCTGGTGATATCTCGGGTGCTATTAGAGATAGCGCAATAAGCCAAAGGGAATTATCTGCAGGAGGCCCTGGCGCATGCATCTGTGCAGCGGGAACGACCTAGGACCACCAGGGGCCGAGAAAACCACCGTCTCATGGGGCCGGACACTCAGGGTAAGGGAAAAATCCAATATATATCTGGTGATATCTCGGGTGCTATTAGAGATAGCGCAATAAACGAAAGTGAATTACCTGCAGGAGGCCCTGGCGCATGAATCTGTGCAGCGGGAACGACCTCGGTCCACCAGGGGCCGAGAAAACCACCGTCTCATGGGGCTGGACACTCAGGGTGAGGGAAATATCCAATATATATCTGGTGATATCTCGGGTGCTATTAGAGATAGCGCAATAAACCAAGTGAGTTATCTGCAGGAGGCCCTGCCGCCTGAATCTGTGCAGCGGGAACGACGTCGGACCACCAGGGTCCGAAAAAACCACAGTCTCATGGGGCCGGACACTCAGGGTCAGGGGAAAATCCAATATATATCTGGTGATATCTCGGGTGCTATTAGAGATAGCGCAATAAATCAAAGTGCATTGTCTGTAGGAGGCCCTGGCGCATGAATCTGTGCAGCGGGAACGACCTCGGACCACCAGGGGCCGAGAAAACTACAGTCTCATGCGGCCGGACACTCAGGGTCTGGGGAAAATCCAATATATATCTGGTGATATCTCGGGTGCTATTAGAGATAGCGCCATAAACCAAAGTGAATTATCTGCAGGAGGCCCTGGCGCATTAATCTGTGCAGCGGGAACGACCTCGGACCACCAGGGGCCGAGAAAATTAGTGATATTCGGAATCCGTCACCCAAGGTCATGTAAAAATGCAGCATATATCTGGTGATATCTCGGGTGCTATTACAGATAGCGGAATAAATCAAAGTGCATTGTCTGTAGGAGGCCCTGGCGCACGAATCTGTGCAGCGGAAACGACCTCGGACCACCAGGGGCCGAGAAAACCACCGTCTCATGGGGCCGGACACTCAGGGTCAGTGAAAAATCCAATATATATCTGGTGATATCTCGGGTGCTATTACAGATAGCGCAATAAATCAAAGTGAATTATCTGCAGGAGGCCCTGGCGCATGAATCTATGCAACGGGAACGACCTCGGACCACCAGGGGCCGAGAAAACCACAGTCTCATGGGGCCGGACACTCAGGGTCGGGGAAAAATCGAATATACATCTGGTGATGTCTCGGGTGCTATTAGAGGTAGCGCAAAAAACCAAAGTGAATTATCTGCAGGAAGCCGTGGCGCATGATTCTGCGCAGCGGGAACGACCAGGGACGACCAGGGTCCGAGAAAACCACCGTCTCATGGGGCCGGACACTCAGGGTCAGGGAAAAATCCATCATATATCTGGTGATATATCAGGTGCCATTAGAGATAGCGCGATAAATCAAAGTGCATTGTCTGCAGGAGGCCCTGACGCATGAATCTGTGCAGCGGGAACGACCTCGGACCACCAGGGGCCGAGAAAACCACAGTCACATGGGGCCGAGAACTCAGGGTCAGGCAAAAATCCAATATATATCTGGTGATATCTCGGGTGCTATTACAGATAGCGCAATAAACCAAAGTGAATTATCTGCAAGAGGCCCTGGCGCATGAATCTGTGCAGCGGGAACGACCTCGGACCACCAGGGGCCGAGAAAAACACCATCTCATGGGGCCGGACACTCAGGGTCAGGGGAAAATCCAATATATATCTGGTGATATCTCGGGTGCTATTAGAGATAGCGCAATAAATCAAAGTGCATTGTCTGTAGGAGGCCCTGGCGCAGGAACCTGTGCAGCGGGAACGACCTCGGACCACCAGGGGCCGAGAAAACTACAGTCTCATGGGGGCGGACACTCAGGGTCTGGGGAAAATCCAATATATATCTGGTGATATCTCGGGTCCTATTACAGATAGCGAAATAAACCAAAGCGAATTATCTGCAGGAGGCCCTGGCGCATGAATCTGTGCAGAGGGAACGACCTCGGTCCACCAGGGGCCGAGAAAACCACCGTCTCATGGGGCTGGACACTCAGGGTGAGGGAAATATCCAATATATATCTGGTGATATCTCGGGTGCTATTACAGATAGCGCAATAAATCAAAGTGCATTGTCTGTAGGAGGCCCTGGCGCATGAATCTGTGCAGTGGGAACGACCTCGGACCACCAGGGGCCGCGAAAACCACAGTCTCATGGGGCCGAGAACTCAGGGTCAGGCAAAAATCCAATATATATCTGGTGATATCTCGGGTGCTGTTACAGATAGCGCAATAAAGCAAAGTGCATTGTCTGTAGGAGGCCCCGGCGCATGAATCTGTGCAGCGGGAGCGACCTCGGCCCACCAGGGGCCGAGAAAACCACCGACACATGGGGCCGAACACTCAGGGTCAGGGAAAAATCCAATATATATCTGGTGATATCTCGGGTGCTATTAGAGATACCGCAATAAACCAAAGTGAATTGTCTGCAAGCGGCCCTCGCGCATGCATCTGTGCAGCGGGAACGACCTCGGACCACCAGGGACCCAGAAAATCACCGTCACATGGGGCCGGACTGTCAAGGTCAGGGTAAAATCCAATATATATCTGGTGATATCTCGGGTGCTATTAGAGATAGCGCAATAAATCAAAGTGCATTGTCCGTATTAGACCCTTGCGCATGAATCTGTGCAGCGGGAACGACCTCGGTCCACCAGGGACCGAGAAAACCACCGACTCATGGGGCAGGATACTAAGGGTCAGGGTAAAATCCAATATATATCTGGTGATATCTCGGTTGCTATTAGAGATAGCGCAATAAACCAAAGTGAATTGTCTGCAAGAGGCCCTGGCGCATGCATCTGTCCAGCGGGAACGACCTCGGACCACCAGGGGCCGAGAAAACCACCGTCTCATGGGGCCGGACGCTGAGGGTCGGGGAAAAATCCAATATATATCTGGTGATATCTCGGGTGCTAATAGAGATAGCGCAACAAACCAAAGTGAATTATCTGTAGGAGGCCCTGGCGCATGAATCTGTGCAGCAGGAACGACCTCGGACCACCAGGGGCCGAGAAAACCACCGTCTCATGGGGCCGGACACTCAGGGTCGGGGAAAAATCCAATATATATCTGGTGATATCTCGGGTGCTCTTACAGATAGCGCAGTAAACCAAAGTGAATTATCTGCAGCGGGCCCTGGCGCATGAATCTGTGCAGCGGAAACGACCTGGGACCACCAGGGGCCGAGAAAACCACCGACACATGGGGCCGGATACTAAGGGGCAGGGAAAAATCCAATATATATCTGGTGATATCTCGGGTGCTATTACAGATACCGCACTAAACCAAACTGAATTATCTGCAGCGGGCCCTGGCGCATGAATCTGTGCAGCGGGAACGACCTCGGCCCACCAGGGGCCGAGAAAACCACCGACACATGGGGCCGGACACTCAGGGTCAGGGAAAAATCCAATATATATCTGGTGATATCTCGGGTGCTATTAGAGATAGCGCAATAAATCAAAGTGCATTGTCTGTAGGAGGCCCTGGCGCAGGAACCTGTGCAGCGGGAACGACCTCGGACCACCAGGGGCCGAGAAAACTACAGTCTCATGGGGGCGGACACTCAGGGTCTGGGGAAAATCCAATATATATCTGGTGATATCTCGGGTCCTATTACAGATAGCGAAATAAACCAAAGCGAATTATCTGCAGGAGGCCCTGGCGCATGAATCTGTGCAGAGGGAACGACCTCGGTCCACCAGGGGCCGAGAAAACCACCGTCTCATGGGGCTGGACACTCAGGGTGAGGGAAATATCCAATATATATCTGGTGATATCTCGGGTGCTATTACAGATAGCGCAATGAATCAAAGTGCATTGTCTGTAGGAGGCCCTGGCGCATGAATCTGTGCAGCGGGAACGACCTCGGACGACAAGGGGCCGAGAAAACCACCGTCTCATGGGGCCGGACACTCTGGGTCAGGGAAAAATCCAATATATATGTGGTGATATCTCGGGTGCTATTACAGATAGCGCAATAAATCAAAGTGCATTGTCTGTAGGAGGCCCTGACGCATGAATCTGTACAGCGGGAACGACCTCGGACCACCAGGGGCCGAGAAAACTACAGTCTCATGCGGCCGGACACTCAGGGTCAGGGGAAAATCCAATATATATCTGGTGATATCTCGGGTGCTATTACAGATAGCGCAATAAATCAAAGTGCATTGTCTGTAGGAGGCCCTGGCGCTCGAATCTGTGCAGCGGGAACGACCTCGGACGACCAGGGGCCGAGAAAACCACAGTCTCATGGGGCCGGACACTCAGGGTAAGGGAAAAATCCAATATATATCTGGTGATATCTCGGGTGCTATTTGAGATAGCGCAATAAACGAAAGTGAATTATCTGCAGGAGGCCCTGGCGCATGAATGTGTGCAGCGGGAACGACCTCGGACCACCAGGGGCCGAGAAAACCGTAGTCTCATGGGGCCGGACACTCAGGGTCAGGGAAAAATCCAATATATATCTGTTGATATCTCGGGTGCTATTAGAGATAGCGCAATAAACGAAAGTGAATTATCTGCAGGAGGCCCTGGCGCATGAATCTGTGCAGCGGGAACGACCTCGGACCACCAGGGGCCGAGAAAACCACCGTCTCATGGGGCCGGACACTCAAGGTCAGGGAAAAATCCAATATATATCTGCTGATATCTCTGGTGCTATTAGAGATAGCGCAATAAACCAAAGTGAATTATCTGCTGGAGGCCCTGGCGCATGAATCTGTGCAACGGGAACGACCTCGGACCACCAGGGGCCGAGAAAACTACAGTCTCATGGGGCCGGACACTCAGGGTAAGGGAAAAATCCAATATATATCTGGTGATATCTCGGGTGCTATTACAGATAGCGCAATAAATCAAAGTGCATTGTCTGTAGGAGGCCCTGGCGCATGAATCTGTGCAGCGGGAACGACCTCGGACCACCAGGGGCCGAGAAAACTACCGTCTCATGGGGCCGGACACTCAGGGTCAGGGAAAAATCCAATATATATCTGGTGATATCTCGGGTGCTATTATAGATAGCGCAATAAACCAAAGTGATTTATCTGTAGGAGGCCCTGGCGCATGAATCTGTGCAGCGGGAACGACCTCGGACCACCAGGGGCCGAGAAAACCACCGTCCCGAGGGGCCGGACACTTAGGGTCAGTGAAAAATCCAATATATATCTGGTGATATCTCGGGTGCTATTACAGATAGCGCAATAAATCAAAGTGAATTATCTGCAGGAGGCCCTGGCGCATGAATCTATGCAACGGGAACGACCTCGGACCACCAGGGGCCGAAAAAACCACAGTCTCATGGGGCCGGACACTCAGGGTCAGGGAAAAATCCAATATATATCTGGTGATATCTTGGGTGCTGTTAGAGATAGCGCAATAAACCAAAGTGAATTATCTGCAGGAGGCCCTGGCGCATGAATCTGTGCAGCGGGAACGATCTCGGACCACCAGGGGCCGAGAAAACCACAGTCTCATAGGGCCGGACACTCAGGGTCAGGGAAAAATCCAATATATATCTGATGATATCTCGGGTGCTATTGGTGATAGCGCAATAAACCAAAGTGAATTGTCTGCAAGAGGCCCTGGTGCATGAATCTGTGCAGCGGGAACGACCTCGGACCACCAGGGGCCGAGAAAATCACCATCTCATGGGGCCGGACACTCAGGTTCAGGGGAAAATCCAATATATATCTGGTAATATCTCGGGTGCTATTAGAGATAGCGCAATAAACCAAAGTGCATTGTCTGCAGGAAGCCCTGGCGCATGATTCTGTGCAGCGGGAACGACCTCGGACCACCAGGGGCCGAGAAAATTACCGTCTCATGGGGCCGGACTGTAAGGGTCAGGGAATAACCCAATATATATCTGGTGATATGTAGGGTGCTATTAGAGATACCGCAATAAATCAAAGTGCATTGACTGTAGGAGGCCCTGGCGAATGAATCTGTGCAGCAGGAACGACCTCGGACCACCAGGGGCCGAGAAAACCACAGTCTCATGGGGCCGGACGCTCAAGGTCAGGGGAAAATCCAATATACATCTGGTGATATCTCGGCTGCTCTTAGAGATAGCGCAATAAACCAAAGTGAATTATCTGCAGGAGGCCCTGGCGCATGAATCTGTGCAACGGGAACGACCTCGGACCACCAGGGGCCGAGAAAACCACAGTCTCATAGGTCCGGACACTCAGGGTCAGGGGAAAATCCAATATATATCTGGTGATATCTCGGGTGCTATTACAGATAGCGCAATAAATCAAAGTGCATTGTCTGTAGGAGGCCCTGGCGCATGTATCTGTGCAGCGGGAACGACCTCGGACCACCAGGGGCCGAGAAAATTAGTGATATTCGGAATCCGTCACCCAAGGTCATGTAAAAATGCAGCATATATCTGGTGATATCTCGGGTGCTATTACAGATAGCGCAATAAATCAAAGTGCATTGTCTGTAGGAGGCCCTGGCGCTCGAATCTGTGCAGCGGGAACGACCTCGGACGACCAGGGGCCGAGAAAACCACAGTCTCATGGGGCCGGACACTCAGGGTAAGGGAAAAATCCAATATATATCTGGTGATATCTCGGGTGCTATTTGAGATAGCGCAATAAACGAAAGTGAATAATCTGCAGGAGGCCCTGGCGCATGAATCTGTGCAGCGGGAACGACCTCGGACCACCAGGGGCCGAGAAAACCACCGTCTCATGGGGCCGGACACTCAGGGTCAGGGAAAAATCCCATATATATCTGGTGATATCTCGGGTGCTATTAGAGATAGCGCAATAAACCAAAGTGAATTATCTGCAGGAGGCCCTGGCGCATGAATCTGTGCCACGGGAACGACCTCGGACCACCAGGGGCCGAGAAAACCACAGTCTCATGGGGCCGGACACTCAGTGTAAGGGAAAAATCCAATATATATCTGGTGATATCTCGGGTGCTATTACAGATAGCGCAATAAATCAAAGTGCATTGTCTGTAGGAGGCCCTGGCGCATGAATCTGTGCAGCGGGAACGACCTCGGACCACCAGGGGCCGAGAAAACTACCGTCTCATGGGGCCGGACACTCAGGGTCAGGGAAAAATCCAATATATATCTGGTGATATCTCGGGTGCTATTATAGATAGCGCAATAAACCAAAGAGAATTATCTGCAGGAGGCCCTGGCGCATGAATCTGTAGAGCGGGAACGACCTCGGACCCGTAGGGGCCGAGAAAATCACCGTCTCATGGGGCCGGACAGTAAGGGTCAGGGAAAAATCCTACATATATCTGGTGATATCTTGGGTGCTATTAGAGATAGCGCAATAAATCAAAGTGCATTGTCTGTAGAAGGCACTGGCGCATGAATCTGTGCAGCGGCAACGACCTCGGACCACCAGGGGCGAGACCACCACCGTCTCATGGGGCCGGACGCTCAAGGTCAGGGGAAAATCCAATATACATCTGGTGATATCTCGGCTGCTCTTAGAGATAGCGCAATAAACCAAAGTGAATTATCTGCAGGAGGCCCTGGCGCATGAATCTGTGCAACGGGAACGACCAGGGACGACCAGGGTCCGAGAAAACCACCGTCTCATGGGGCCGGACACTCAGGGTCAGGGAAAAATCCATCATATATCTGGTGATATATCAGGTGCCATTAGAGATAGCGCGATAAATCAAAGTGCATTGTCTGCAGGAGGCCCTGACGCATGAATCTGTGCAGCGGGAACGACCTCGGACCACCAGGGGCCGAGAAAACCACAGTCACATGGGGCCGAGAACTCAGGGTCAGGCAAAAATCCAATATATATCTGGTGATATCTCGGGTGCTATTACAGATAGCGCAATAAACCAAAGTGAATTATCTGCAAGAGGCCCTGGCGCATGAATCTGTGCAGCGGGAACGACCTCGGACCACCAGGGGCCGAGAAAAACACCATCTCATGGGGCCGGACACTCAGGGTCAGGGGAAAATCCAATATATATCTGGTGATATCTCGGGTGCTATTAGAGATAGCGCAATAAATCAAAGTGCATTGTCTGTAGGAGGCCCTGGCGCAGGAACCTGTGCAGCGGGAACGACCTCGGACCACCAGGGGCCGAGAAAACTACAGTCTCATGGGGGCGGACACTCAGGGTCTGGGGAAAATCCAATATATATCTGGTGATATCTCGGGTCCTATTACAGATAGCGAAATAAACCAAAGCGAATTATCTGCAGGAGGCCCTGGCGCATGAATCTGTGCAGAGGGAACGACCTCGGTCCACCAGGGGCCGAGAAAACCACCGTCTCATGGGGCTGGACACTCAGGGTGAGGGAAATATCCAATATATATCTGGTGATATCTCGGGTGCTATTACAGATAGCGCAATAAATCAAAGTGCATTGTCTGTAGGAGGCCCTGGCGCATGAATCTGCGCAGTGGGAACGACCTCGGACCACCAGGGGCCGCGAAAACCACAGTCTCATGGGGCCGAGAACTCAGGGTCAGGCAAAAATCCAATATATATCTGGTGATATCTCGGGTGCTGTTACAGATAGCGCAATAAAGCAAAGTGCATTGTCTGTAGGAGGCCCCGGCGCATGAATCTGTGCAGCGGGAGCGACCTCGGCCCACCAGGGGCCGAGAAAACCACCGACACATGGGGCCGAACACTCAGGGTCAGGGAAAAATCCAATATATATCTGGTGATATCTCGGGTGCTATTAGAGATACCGCAATAAACCAAAGTGAATTGTCTGCAAGCGGCCCTCGCGCATGCATCTGTGCAGCGGGAACGACCTCGGACCACCAGGGACCCAGAAAATCACCGTCACATGGGGCCGGACTGTCAAGGTCAGGGTAAAATCCAATATATATCTGGTGATATCTCGGGTGCTATTAGAGATAGCGCAATAAATCAAAGTGCATTGTCCGTATTAGACCCTTGCGCATGAATCTGTGCAGCGGGAACGACCTCGGTCCACCAGGGACCGAGAAAACCACCGACTCATGGGGCAGGATACTAAGGGTCAGGGTAAAATCCAATATATATCTGGTGATATCTCGGTTGCTATTAGAGATAGCGCAATAAACCAAAGTGAATTGTCTGCAAGAGGCCCTGGCGCATGCATCTGTCCAGCGGGAACGACCTCGGACCACCAGGGGCCGAGAAAACCACCGTCTCATGGGGCCGGACGCTGAGGGTCGGGGAAAAATCCAATATATATCTGGTGATATCTCGGGTGCTAATAGAGATAGCGCAACAAACCAAAGTGAATTATCTGTAGGAGGCCCTGGCGCATGAATCTGTGCAGCAGGAACGACCTCGGACCACCAGGGGCCGAGAAAACCTCCGTCTCATGGGGCCGGACACTCAGGGTCGGGGAAAAATCCAATATATATCTGGTGATATCTCGGGTGCTCTTACAGATAGCGCAGTAAACCAAAGTGAATTATCTGCAGCGGGCCCTGGCGCATGAATCTGTGCAGCGGAAACGACCTGGGACCACCAGGGGCCGAGAAAACCACCGACACATGGGGCCGGATACTAAGGGGCAGGGAAAAATCCAATATATATCTGGTGATATCTCGGGTGCTATTACAGATACCGCACTAAACCAAACTGAATTATCTGCAGCGGGCCCTGGCGCATGAATCTGTGCAGCGGGAACGACCTCGGCCCACCAGGGGCCGAGAAAACCACCGACACATGGGGCCGGACACTCAGGGTCAGGGAAAAATCCAATATATATCTGGTGATATCTCGGGTGCTATTAGAGATAGCGCAATAAACCAAAGTGAGTTATCTGCAGGAGGCCCTGGCGCCTGAATCTGTGCAGCGGGAACGACCTCGGACCACCAGGGTCCGAAAAAACCACAGTCTCATGGGGCCGGACACTCAGGGTCAGGGGAAAATCCAATATATATCTGGTGATATCTCGGGTGCTGTTAGAGATAGCGCAATAAATCAAAGTGCATTGTCTGTAGGAGGCCCTGGCGCAGGAACCTGTGCAGCGGGAACGACCTCGGACCACCAGGGGCCGAGAAAACTACAGTCTCATGGGGGCGGACACTCAGGGTCTGGGGAAAATCCAATATATATCTGGTGATATCTCGGGTCCTATTACAGATAGCGAAATAAACCAAAGCGAATTATCTGCAGGAGGCCCTGGCGCATGAATCTGTGCAGAGGGAACGACCTCGGTCCACCAGGGGCCGAGAAAACCACCGTCTCATGGGGCTGGACACTCAGGGTGAGGGAAATATCCAATATATATCTGGTGATATCTCGGGTGCTATTACAGATAGCGCAATGAATCAAAGTGCATTGTCTGTAGGAGGCCCTGGCGCATGAATCTGTGCAGCGGGAACGACCTCGGACGACAAGGGGCCGAGAAAACCACCGTCTCATGGGGCCGGACACTCTGGGTCAGGGAAAAATCCAATATATATGTGGTGATATCTCGGGTGCTATTACAGATAGCGCAATAAATCAAAGTGCATTGTCTGTAGGAGGCCCTGACGCATGAATCTGTACAGCGGGAACGACCTCGGACCACCAGGGGCCGAGAAAACTACAGTTTCATGCGGCCGGACACTCAGGGTCAGGGGAAAATCCAATATATATCTGGTGATATCTCGGGTGCTATTACAGATAGCGCAATAAACCAAAGTGAATTATCTGCAGGAGGCCCTGGCGCATGAATGTGTGCAGCGGGAACGACCTCGGACCACCAGGGGCCGAGAAAACCGTAGTCTCATGGGGCCGGACACTCAGGGTCAGGGAAAAATCCAATATATATCTGTTGATATCTCGGGTGCTATTAGAGATAGCGCAATAAACGAAAGTGAATTATCTGCAGGAGGCCCTGGCGCATGAATCTGTGCAGCGGGAACGACCTCGGACCACCAGGGGCCGAGAAAACCACCGTCTCATGGGGCCGGACACTCAAGGTCAGGGAAAAATCCAATATATATCTGCTGATATCTCTGGTGCTATTAGAGATAGCGCAATAAACCAAAGTGAATTATCTGCTGGAGGCCCTGGCGCATGAATCTGTGCAACGGGAACGACCTCGGACCACCAGGGGCCGAGAAAACTACAGTCTCATGGGGCCGGACACTCAGGGTAAGGGAAAAATCCAATATATATCTGGTGATATCTCGGGTGCTATTACAGATAGCGCAATAAATCAAAGTGCATTGTCTGTAGGAGGCCCTGGCGCATGAATCTGTGCAGCGGGAACGACCTCGGACCACCAGGGGCCGAGAAAACTACCGTCTCATGGGGCCGGACACTCAGGGTCAGGGAAAAATCCAATATATATCTGGTGATATCTCGGGTGCTATTATAGATAGCGCAATAAACCAAAGTGATTTATCTGTAGGAGGCCCTGGCGCATGAATCTGTGCAGCGGGAACGACCTCGGACCACCAGGGGCCGAGAAAACCACCGTCCCGAGGGGCCGGACACTTAGGGTCAGTGAAAAATCCAATATATATCTGGTGATATCTCGGGTGCTATTACAGATAGCGCAATAAATCAAAGTGAATTATCTGCAGGAGGCCCTGGCGCATGAATCTATGCAACGGGAACGACCTCGGACCACCAGGGGCCGAAAAAACCACAGTCTCATGGGGCCGGACACTCAGGGTCAGGGAAAAATCCAATATATATCTGGTGATATCTTGGGTGCTGTTAGAGATAGCGCAATAAACCAAAGTGAATTATCTGCAGGAGGCCCTGGCGCATGAATCTGTGCAGCGGGAACGATCTCGGACCACCAGGGGCCGAGAAAACCACAGTCTCATAGGGCCGGACACTCAGGGTCAGGGAAAAATCCAATATATATCTGATGATATCTCGGGTGCTATTGGTGATAGCGCAATAAACCAAAGTGAATTGTCTGCAAGAGGCCCTGGTGCATGAATCTGTGCAGCGGGAACGACCTCGGACCACCAGGGGCCGAGAAAATCACCATCTCATGGGGCCGGACACTCAGGTTCAGGGGAAAATCCAATATATATCTGGTAATATCTCGGGTGCTATTAGAGATAGCGCAATAAACCAAAGTGCATTGTCTGCAGGAAGCCCTGGCGCATGATTCTGTGCAGCGGGAACGACCTCGGACCACCAGGGGCCGAGAAAATTACCGTCTCATGGGGCCGGACTGTAAGGGTCAGGGAATAACCCAATATATATCTGGTGATATGTAGGGTGCTATTAGAGATACCGCAATAAATCAAAGTGCATTGACTGTAGGAGGCCCTGGCGAATGAATCTGTGCAGCAGGAACGACCTCGGACCACCAGGGGCCGAGAAAACCACAGTCTCATGGGGCCGGACGCTCAAGGTCAGGGGAAAATCCAATATACATCTGGTGATATCTCGGCTGCTCTTAGAGATAGCGCAATAAACCAAAGTGAATTATCTGCAGGAGGCCCTGGCGCATGAATCTGTGCAACGGGAACGACCTCGGACCACCAGGGGCCGAGAAAACCACAGTCTCATAGGTCCGGACACTCAGGGTCAGGGGAAAATCCAATATATATCTGGTGATATCTCGGGTGCTATTACAGATAGCGCAATAAATCAAAGTGCATTGTCTGTAGGAGGCCCTGGCGCATGTATCTGTGCAGCGGGAACGACCTCGGACCACCAGGGGCCGAGAAAATTAGTGATATTCGGAATCCGTCACCCAAGGTCATGTAAAAATGCAGCATATATCTGGTGATATCTCGGGTGCTATTACAGATAGCGCAATAAATCAAAGTGCATTGTCTGTAGGAGGCCCTGGCGCTCGAATCTGTGCAGCGGGAACGACCTCGGACGACCAGGGGCCGAGAAAACCACAGTCTCATGGGGCCGGACACTCAGGGTAAGGGAAAAATCCAATATATATCTGGTGATATCTCGGGTGCTATTTGAGATAGCGCAATAAACGAAAGTGAATAATCTGCAGGAGGCCCTGGCGCATGAATCTGTGCAGCGGGAACGACCTCGGACCACCAGGGGCCGAGAAAACCACCGTCTCATGGGGCCGGACACTCAGGGTCAGGGAAAAATCCCATATATATCTGGTGATATCTCGGGTGCTATTAGAGATAGCGCAATAAACCAAAGTGAATTATCTGCAGGAGGCCCTGGCGCATGAATCTGTGCCACGGGAACGACCTCGGACCACCAGGGGCCGAGAAAACCACAGTCTCATGGGGCCGGACACTCAGTGTAAGGGAAAAATCCAATATATATCTGGTGATATCTCGGGTGCTATTACAGATAGCGCAATAAATCAAAGTGCATTGTCTGTAGGAGGCCCTGGCGCATGAATCTGTGCAGCGGGAACGACCTCGGACCACCAGGGGCCGAGAAAACTACCGTCTCATGGGGCCGGACACTCAGGGTCAGGGAAAAATCCAATATATATCTGGTGATATCTCGGGTGCTATTATAGATAGCGCAATAAACCAAAGAGAATTATCTGCAGGAGGCCCTGGCGCATGAATCTGTAGAGCGGGAACGACCTCGGACCCGTAGGGGCCGAGAAAATCACCGTCTCATGGGGCCGGACAGTCAGGGTCAGGGAAAAATCCTACATATATCTGGTGATATCTTGGGTGCTATTAGAGATAGCGCAATAAATCAAAGTGCATTGTCTGTAGAAGGCACTGGCGCATGAATCTGTGCAGCGGCAACGACCTCGGACCACCAGGGGCGAGACCACCACCGTCTCATGGGGCCGGACGCTCAAGGTCAGGGGAAAATCCAATATACATCTGGTGATATCACGGCTGCTCTTAGAGATAGCGCAATAAACCAAAGTGAATTATCTGCAGGAGGCCCTGGCGCATGAATCTGTGCAACGGGAACGACCTCGGACCACCAGGGGCCGAGAAAACCACAGTCTCATAGGTCCGGACACTCAGGGTCAGGGGAAAATCCAATATATATCTGGTGATATCTCGGGTGCTATTACAGATAGCGCAATAAATCAAAGTGCATTGTCTGTAGGAGGCCCTGGCGCATGTATCTGTGCAGCGGGAACGACCTCGGACCACCAGGGGCCGAGAAAATTAGTGATATTCGGAATCCGTCACCCAAGGTCATGTAAAAATGCAGCATATATCTGGTGATATCTCGGGTGCTATTACAGATAGCGCAATAAATCAAAGTGCATTGTCTGTAGGAGGCCCTGGCGCTCGAATCTGTGCAGCGGGAACGACCTCGGACGACCAGGGGCCGAGAAAACCACAGTCTCATGGGGCCGGACACTCAGGGTCAGGGCAAAATCCAATATATATCTGGTGATATCTCGGGTGCTATTAGAGATAGCGCAATAAACCAAAGTGAATTATCTGCAGGAGGCCCTGGCGCATGCATCTGTGCAGCGGGAACGACCTCGGACCGCCAGGGGCCGAGAAAACCACCGTCGCATGGGGCCGGACACTCAGGGTAAGGGAAGAATCCAATATATATCTGGTGATATCTCGGGTGCTATTACAGATAGCGCAATAAATCAAAGTGCATTGTCTGTAGAAGGCACTGGCGCATGAATCTGTGCAGCGGGAACGACCTCGGACGACCAGGGGCCGAGAAAACCGCAGTCTCATGGGGCCGGACACTCAGGGTCAGGGGACAATCCAATATATATCTGGTGATATCTCGGGTGCTATTACAGATAGCGCAATAAATCAATCGCATTGTCTGTAGGAGGCCCTGGCGCATGAATCTGTGCAGCGGGAACGACCTCGGACCACCAGGGGCCGAGAAAACCACAGTCTCATGGGGCCGGACACTCAGGGTCAGGGGAAAATCCAATATATATCTGGTGATATCTCGGGTGCTATTAGAGATAGCGCAATAATCCAAAGTGAATTATCTGCAGGAGGCCCTGGCGCATGAATCTGTGCAGCGGGAACGACCTCGGATCACCAGGGGCCGAGAAAAACACCATCTCATGGGGCCGGACACTCAGGGTCAGTGAAAAATCCAATATATATCTGGTGATATCTCGGGTGCTATTACAGATAGCGCAATAAATCAAAGTGCATTGTCTGTAGGAGGCCCTGGCGCATGAATCCGTGCAGCGGGAACGACCTCGGACAACCAGGGGCCGAGAAAATCACAGTCTCATGGGGCCGGACACTCAGGGTCAGGGGAAAATCCAATATATATCTGGTGATATCTCGGGTGCTATAAGAGATAGCGCAATAAACCAAAGTGAATTATCTGCAGGAGGCCCTGGCGCATGAATCTGTGCAACGGGAACGACCTCGGACCACCAGGGGCCGAGAAAACCACAGTCTCATGGGGCCGGACACTCAGGGTCGGGGGAAAATCCAATATATATCTGGTGATATCTCGGGTGCTATTAGAGAGAGGGCAATAAACCAAAGTGAATTATCTGCAGGAGGCCCTGGCGCATGAATCTGTGCAGCGGGAACGACCTCGGTCCACCAGGGGCCGAGAAAACCACCGTCTCATGGGGCTGGACACTCAGGGTCAGGGGAAAATCCAATATATATCTGGTGATATCTCGGGTGCTATTAGAGATAGCGCCATAAACCAAAGTGAATTATCTGCAGGAGGCCCTGGCGCATGAATCTGTGCAACGGGAACGACCTCGGACCACCAGGGGCCGAGAAAACCACAGTCTCATGGGGCCGGACACTCAGGGTCAGGGGAAAATCCAATATATATCTGGTGATATCTCGGGTGCTATTACAGATAGCGCAATAAATCAAAGTGCATTGTCTGTAGGAGGCCCTGGCGCATGAATCCGTGCAGCGGGAACGACCTCGGACAACCAGGGGCCGAGAAAATCACAGTCTCATGGGGCCGGACACTCAGGGTCAGGGGAAAATCCAATATATATCTGGTGATATCTCGGGTGCTATTACAGATAGCGCAATAAATCAAAGTGCATTGTCTCTAGGAGGCCCTGGCGCATGAATCTGTGCAGCGGGAACGACCTCGGACCACCAGGGGCCGAGAAAACCAGTCTCATGGGGCCGGACACTCAGGGTCAGGGGAAAATTCAATACATATCTGGTGATATCTCGGGCGCTATTAGAGAGAGGGCAATAAACCACAGTGAATTATCTGCAGGAGGCCCTGGCGCATGAATCTGTGCAGCGGGAACGACCTCGGTCCACCAGGGGCCGAGGAAACCACCGTCTCATGGGGCTGGACACTCAGGGTGGGGGAAATATCCAATATATATCTGGTGATATCTCGGGTGCTATTACAGATAGCGCAATAAATCAAAGTGCATTGTCAGTAGGAGGCCGTGGCGCATGAATCTGGGCAGCGGGAACGACCTCGGACCACCAGGGGCCGAGAAGACCACCGTCTCATGGGGCCGGCCACTCAGGGTCAGGGGAAAATCCAATATATATCTGGTGATATCTCGGGTGCTATTAGAGATAGCGCAATAAGCCAAAGGGAATAATCTGCAGGAGGCCCTGGCGCATGCATCTGTGCAGCGGGAACGACCTAGGACCACCAGGGGCCGAGAAAACCACCGTCTCATGGGGCCGGACACTCAGGGTAAGGGAAAAATCCAATATATATCTGGTGATATCTCGGGTGCTATTAGAGATAGCGCAATAAACGAAAGTGAATTATCTGCAGGAGGCCCTGGCGCATGAATCTGTGTAGCGGGAACGACCTCGGTCCACCAGGGGCCGAGAAAACCACAGTCTCATGGGGCCGGACACTCAGGGTCAGGGGAAAATCCAATATATATCTGGTGATATCTCGGGTGCTATTACAGATAGCGCAATAAATCAAAGTGCATTGTCTGTAGGAGGCCCTGGCGCATGAATCCGTGCAGCGGGAACGACCTCGGACAACCAGGGGCTGAGAAAATCACAGTCTCATGGGGCCGGACACTCAGGGTCAGGGGAAAATCCAATATATATCTGGTGATATCTCGGGTGCTATAAGAGATAGCGCAATAAACCAAAGTGAATTATCTGCAGGAGGCCCTGGCGCATGAATCTGTGCAACGGGAACGACCTCGGACCACCAGGGGCCGAGAAAACCACAGTCTCATGGGGCCGGACACTCAGGGTCAGGGGAAAATCCAATATATATCTGGTGATATATCAGGTGCCATTAGAGATAGCGCGATAAATCAAAGTGCATTGTCTGCAGGAGGCCCTGACGCATGAATCTGTGCAGCGGGAACGGCCTCGGACCACCAGGGGCCGAGAAAACCACCGTCTCATGGGGCTGGACACTCAGGGTCAGGGGAAAATCCAATATATATCTGGTGATATCTCGGGTGCTATTAGAGATAGCGCCATAAACCAAAGTGAATTATCTGCAAGAGGCCCTGGTGCATGAATCTGTGCAGCGGGAACGACCTCGGATCACCAGGGGCCGAGAAAAACACCATCTCATGGGGCCGGACACTCAGGGTCAGGGGAAAATCCAATATATATCTGGTGATATCTCGGGTGCTATAAGAGATAGCGCAATAAACCAAAGTGAATTATCTGCAGGAGGCCCTGGCGCATGAATCTGTGCAACGGGAACGACCTCGGACCACCAGGGGCCGAGAAAACCACAGTCTCATGGGGCCGGACACTCAGGGTCAGGGAAAATCCAATATATATCTGGTGATATCTCGGGTGCTATTACAGATAGCGCAATAAATCAAAGTGCATTGTCTCTAGGAGGCCCTGGCGCATGAATCTGTGCAGCGGGAACGACCTCGGACCACCAGGGGCCGAGAAAACCAGTCTCATGGGGCCGGACACTCAGGGTCAGGGGAAAATTCAATACATATCTGGTGATATCTCGGGCGCTATTAGAGAGAGGGCAATAAACCACAGTGAATTATCTGCAGGAGGCCCTGGCGCATGAATCTGTGCAGCGGGAACGACCTCGGTCCACCAGGGGCCGAGGAAACCACCGTCTCATGGGGCTGGACACTCAGGGTGAGGGAAATATCCAATATATATCTGGTGATATCTCGGGTGCTATTACAGATAGCGCAATAAATCAAAGTGCATTGTCAGTAGGAGGCCGTGGCGCATGAATCTGGGCAGCGGGAACGACCTCGGACCACCAGGGGCCGAGAAGACCACCGTCTCATGGGGCCGGCCACTCAGGGTCAGGGGAAAATCCAATATATATCTGGTGATATCTCGGGTGCTATTAGAGATAGCGCAATAAGCCAAAGGGAATTATCTGCAGGAGGCCCTGGCGCATGCATCTGTGCAGCGGGAACGACCTAGGATCACCAGGGGCCGAGAAAAACACCATCTCATGGGGCCGGACACTCAGGGTCAGGGGAAAATCCAATATATATCTGGTGATATCTCGGGTGCTATAAGAGATAGCGCAATAAACCAAAGTGAATTATCTGCAGGAGGCCCTGGCGCATGAATCTGTGCAACGGGAACGACCTCGGACCACCAGGGGCCGAGAAAACCACAGTCTCATGGGGCCGGACACTCAGGGTCAGGGAAAATCCAATATATATCTGGTGATATCTCGGGTGCTATTACAGATAGCGCAATAAATCAAAGTGCATTGTCTCTAGGAGGCCCTGGCGCATGAATCTGTGCAGCGGGAACGACCTCGGACCACCAGGGGCCGAGAAAACCAGTCTCATGGGGCCGGACACTCAGGGTCAGGGGAAAATTCAATACATATCTGGTGATATCTCGGGCGCTATTAGAGAGAGGGCAATAAACCACAGTGAATTATCTGCAGGAGGCCCTGGCGCATGAATCTGTGCAGCGGGAACGACCTCGGTCCACCAGGGGCCGAGGAAACCACCGTCTCATGGGGCTGGACACTCAGGGTGAGGGAAATATCCAATATATATCTGGTGATATCTCGGGTGCTATTACAGATAGCGCAATAAATCAAAGTGCATTGTCAGTAGGAGGCCGTGGCGCATGAATCTGGGCAGCGGGAACGACCTCGGACCACCAGGGGCCGAGAAGACCACCGTCTCATGGGGCCGGCCACTCAGGGTCAGGGGAAAATCCAATATATATCTGGTGATATCTCGGGTGCTATTAGAGATAGCGCAATAAGCCAAAGGGAATTATCTGCAGGAGGCCCTGGCGCATGCATCTGTGCAGCGGGAACGACCTAGGACCACCAGGGGCCGAGAAAACCACCGTCTCATGGGGCCGGACACTCAGGGTAAGGGAAAAATCCAATATATATCTGGTGATATCTCGGGTGCTATTAGAGATAGCGCAATAAACGAAAGTGAATTATCTGCAGGAGGCCCTGGCGCATGAATCTGTGTAGCGGGAACGACCTCGGTCCACCAGGGGCCGAGAAAACCACCGTCTCATGGGGCTGGACACTCAGGGTGAGGGAAATATCCAATATATATCTGGTGATATCTCGGGTGCTATTAGAGATAGCGCAATAAACCAAGTGAGTTATCTGCAGGAGGCCCTGGCGCCTGAATCTGTGCAGCGGGAACGACGTCGGACCACCAGGGTCCGAAAAAACCACAGTCTCATGGGGCCGGACACTCAGGGTCAGGGGAAAATCCAATATATATCTGGTGATATCTCGGGTGCTATTAGAGATAGCGCAATAAATCAAAGTGCATTGTCTGTAGGAGGCCCTGGCGCATGAATCTGTGCAGCGGGAACGACCTCGGACCACCAGGGGCCGAGAAAACTACAGTCTCATGCGGCCGGACACTCAGGGTCTGGGGAAAATCCAATATATATCTGGTGATATCTCGGGTGCTATTAGAGATAGCGCCATAAACCAAAGTGAATTATCTGCAGGAGGCCCTGGCGCATGAATCTGTGCAACGGGAACGACCTCGGACCACCAGGGGCCGAGAAAACCACAGTCTCATGGGGCCGGACACTCAGGGTCAGGGGAAAATCCAATATATATCTGGTGATATCTCGGGTGCTATTACAGATAGCGCAATAAATCAAAGTGCATTGTCTGTAGGAGGCCCTGGCGCATGAATCCGTGCAGCGGGAACGACCTCGGACAACCAGGGGCCGAGAAAATCACAGTCT
Organism: Nomia melanderi; assembly: GCF_051020985.1. Classification (NCBI taxonomy): domain Eukaryota; kingdom Metazoa; phylum Arthropoda; class Insecta; order Hymenoptera; family Halictidae; genus Nomia; species Nomia melanderi. The sequence goes on along the minus strand of NW_027475140.1, from coordinate 2,452,474 downwards.
CATGGGGCCGGACACTCAGGGTCAGGGGAAAATCCAATATATATCTGGTAATATCTCGGGTGCTATAAGAGATGGCGCAATAAACCAAAGTGAATTATCTGCAGGAGGCCCTGGCGCATGAATCTGTGCAACGGGAACGACCTCGGACCACCAGGGGCCGGGAAAACCACAGTCTCATGGGGCCGGACACTCAGGGTCAGGGGAAAATCCAATATATATCTGGTGATATCTCGGGTGCTATTACAGATAGCGCAATAAATCAAAGTGCATTGTCTCTTGGAGGCCCTGGCGCATGAATCTGTGCAGCGGGAACGACCTCGGACCACCAGGGGCCGAGAAAACCAGTCTCATGGGGCCGGACACTCAGGGTCAGGGGAAAATCCAATACATATCTGGTGATATCTCGGGCGCTATTAGAGAGAGGGCAATAAACCACAGTGAATTATCTGCAGGAGGCCCTGGCGCATGAATCTGTGCAGCGGGAACGACCTCGGTCCACCAGGGGCCGAGAAAACCACCGTCTCATGGGGCTGGACACTCAGGGTGAGGGAAATATCCAATATATATCTGGTGATATCTCGGGTGCTATTACAGATAGCGCAATAAATCAAAGTGCATTGTCAGTAGGAGGCCGTGGCGCATGAATCTGGGCAGCGGGAACGACCTCGGACCACCAGGGGCCGAGAAGACCACCGTCTCATGGGGCCGGCCACTCAGGGTCAGGGGAAAATCCAATATATATCTGGTGATATCTCGGGTGCTATTAGAGATAGCGCAATAAGCCAAAGGGAATTATCTGCAGGAGGCCCTGGCGCATGCATCTGTGCAGCGGGAACGACCTAGGACCACCAGGGGCCGAGAAAACCACCGTCTCATGGGGCCGGACACTCAGGGTAAGGGAAAAATCCAATATATATCTGGTGATATCTCGGGTGGTATTAGAGATAGCGCAATAAACGAAAGTGAATTACCTGCAGGAGGCCCTGGCGCATGAATCTGTGCAGCGGGAACGACCTCGGTCCACCAGGGGCCGAGAAAACCACCGTCTCATGGGGCTGGACACTCAGGGTGAGGGAAATATCCAATATATATCTGGTGATATCTCGGGTGCTATTAGAGATAGCGCAATAAACCAAGTGAGTTATCTGCAGGAGGCCCTGCCGCCTGAATCTGTGCAGCGGGAACGACGTCGGACCACCAGGGTCCGAAAAAACCACAGTCTCATGGGGCCGGACACTCAGGGTCAGGGGAAAATCCAATATATATCTGGTGATATCTCGGGTGCTATTAGAGATAGCGCAATAAATCAAAGTGCATTGTCTGTAGGAGGCCCTGGCGCATGAATCTGTGCAGCGGGAACGACCTCGGACCACCAGGGGCCGAGAAAACTACAGTCTCATGCGGCCGGACACTCAGGGTCTGGGGAAAATCCAATATATATCTGGTGATATCTCGGGTGCTATTAGAGATAGCGCCATAAACCAAAGTGAATTATCTGCAGGAGGCCCTGGCGCATGAATCTGTGCAGCGGGAACGACCTCGGACCACCAGGGGCCGAGAAAATTAGTGATATTCGGAATCCGTCACCCAAGGTCATGTAAAAATGCAGCATATATCTGGTGATATCTCGGGTGCTATTACAGATAGCGGAATAAATCAAAGTGCATTGTCTGTAGGAGGCCCTGGCGCACGAATCTGTGAAGCGGAAACGACCTCGGACCACCAGGGGCCGAGAAAACCACCGTCTCATGGGGCCGGACACTCAGGGTCAGTGAAAAATCCAATATATATCTGGTGATATCTCGGGTGCTATTACAGATAGCGCAATAAATCAAAGTGAATTATCTGCAGGAGGCCCTGGCGCATGAATCTATGCAACGGGAACGACCTCGGACCACCAGGGGCCGAGAAAACCACAGTCTCATGGGGCCGGACACTCAGGGTCGGGGAAAAATCGAATATACATCTGGTGATGTCTCGGGTGCTATTAGAGGTAGCGCAAAAAACCAAAGTGAATTATCTGCAGGAAGCCGTGGCGCATGATTCTGCGCAGCGGGAACGACCAGGGACGACCAGGGTCCGAGAAAACCACCGTCTCATGGGGCCGGACACTCAGGGTCAGGGAAAAATCCATCATATATCTGGTGATATATCAGGTGCCATTAGAGATAGCGCGATAAATCAAAGTGCATTGTCTGCAGGAGGCCCTGACGCATGAATCTGTGCAGCGGGAACGACCTCGGACCACCAGGGGCCGAGAAAACCACAGTCACATGGGGCCGAGAACTCAGGGTCAGGCAAAAATCCAATATATATCTGGTGATATCTCGGGTGCTATTACAGATAGCGCAATAAACCAAAGTGAATTATCTGCAAGAGGCCCTGGCGCATGAATCTGTGCAGCGGGAACGACCTCGGACCACCAGGGGCCGAGAAAAACACCATCTCATGGGGCCGGACACTCAGGGTCAGGGGAAAATCCAATATATATCTGGTGATATCTCGGGTGCTATTACAGATAGCGCAATAAATCAAAGTGCATTGTCTGTAGGAGGCCCTGGCGCATGAATCTGTGCAGCGGGAACGACCTCGGATCACCAGGGGCCGAGAAAACCACCGTTTCATGGGGCCGGACACTCAGGGTCTGGGGAAAATCCAATACATATCTGGTGATATCTCGGGCGCTATTAGAGAGAGGGCAATAAACCAAAGTGAATTATCTGCAGGAGGCCCTGGCGCATGAATCTGTGCAGCGGGAACGACCTCGGTCCACCAGGGGCCGAGAAAACCACCGTCCCATGGGGCTGGACACTCAGGGTGAGGGAAATATCCAATATATATCTGGTGATATATCAGGTGCCATTAGAGATAGCGCGATAAATCAAAGTGCGTTGTCTGTAGGAGGCCCTGGCGCATGAATCTGTGCATCGGGAACGACCTCGGACCACCAGGGTCCGAGAAAACCACCGTTTCATGGGGCCGCACACTCAGGGTCAGTGAAAAATCCAATATATATCTGGTGATATCTCGGGTGCTAGTACAGATAGCGCAATAAATCAAAGTGCATGGTCTGTAGGAGGCCCTGGCGCATGAATCTGTACAGCGGGAACGACCTCGGACCACCAGGGGCAGAGAAAACCACAGTCTCATTGGGCCGCACACTCAGGGTCGGGGAAAATCCAATATATATCTGGTGATATCTCGGGTGCTATTAGGGATAGCGCAATAAAGCAAAGTGAATTATCTGCCGGAGGCCCTGGCGCATCAATCTTTGCAGCAGCAACGGCCTCGGACCACCAGGGGCCAAGAAAATAACAGATTTTCGGTATCCGTCACCCAAGGTCATGTAAAAATCCAGCATATATCTGGTGATATCTCGGGTGCTATTAGAGATAGCGCGACAAATCAACGTGAATTATCTGCAGGAGGCCCTGGCGCATGAATGTGTGCAGCGGGAACGACCTCGGACCACCAGGAGCCGAGAAAACCGCAGTCTCATGGGGCCGGACACTCAGGGTCAGGGAAATATCCAATATATATCTGGTGATATCTCGGGTGCTATTACAGATAGCGCAATAAATCAAAGTGCATTGTCAGTAGGAGGCCGTGGCGCATGAATCTGGGCAGCGGTAACGACCTCGGACCACCAGAGGCCGAGAAAATTACAGATTTTCGGTATCCGCCACCCAAAGTCATGTAAAAATCCAGCATATATATGGAGCTTTCTCGGGTGCTATTACAGATAGCGCAATAAATCAAAGTGCACTGTCTGTAGGAGGCCCTGGCGCATGAATCTGGGCAGCGGGATCGTCCTCGGACGACCAGGAGCCGAGAAAACCACCGTCTCATGGGGCCGGACACTCAGGGTCAGGGAAAAATCCAATATATATCAGGTGATATCTCGGGTGCTATTAGAGATAGCGCAATAAACCAAAGTGAATTATCTGCAGGAGGCCCTGGCGCATGCATCTGTGCAGCGGGAACGACCTCCGACCAGCAGGGGCCGAGTAAACCACCGTCTCATGGGGCCGGACACTCAGGGTCAGGGAAAAATCCAATATATATCCGGTGATATCTCGGGTGCTATTACAGATAGCGCAATAAACCAAAGTGAGTTATCTGCAGGAGGCCCTGGCGCCTGAATCTGTGCAGCGGGAACGACCTCGGACCACCAGGGTCCGAAAAAACCACAGTCTCATGGGGCTGGGCACTCAGGGTCAGGGGAAAACCCAATATATATCTGGTGATATCTCGGGTGCTATTACAGATAGCGCAATAAATCAAAGTGCGTTGTCTGTAGGAGGCCCTGGCGCATGAATCTGTGCAGCGGGAACGACCTCGGACCACCAGGGGCAGAGAAAACCACAGTCTCATTGGGCCGGACACTCAGGGTCGGGGAAAATCCAATATATATCTGGTGATATCTCGGGTGCTATTAGGGATAGCGCAATAAAGCAAAGTGAATTATCTGCCGGAGGCCCTGGCGCATCAATCTGTGCAGCAGCAACGGCCTCGGACCACCAGGGGCCAAGAAAATAACAGATTTTCGGTATCCGTCACCCAAGGTCATGTAAAACTCCAGCATATATCTGGTGATATCTCGGGTGCTATTAGAGATAGCGCGACAAATCAAAGTGAATTATCTGCAGGAGGCCCTGGCGCATGAATGTGTGCAGCGGGAACGACCTCGGACCACCAGGAGCCGAGAAAACCGCAGTCTCATGGAGCCGGACACTCAGGGTCAGGGAAATATCCAATATATATCTGGTGATATCTCGGGTGCTATTACAGATAGCGCAATAAATCAAAGTGCATTGTCAGTAGGAGGCCGTGGCGCATGAATCTGGGCAGCGGGAACGACCTCGGATCACCAGGGTCCGAGAAAACCACCGTCTCATGGGGCTGGACACTCAGGGTCGGGGAAAAATCCAATATATATCCGGTGATATCTCGGGTGCTATTAGAGATAGAGCAATAATTCGAAGTGCATTATCTGCAGGGGGCCCTGGCGCATAAATCTGTGCAGCAGCAACGACGTCGGAACAACAGGGGCCAAAAAAATTACAGATTTTCGGTATCCGTCACCCAAGGTCATGTAAAAATCCAGCATATATCTGGTGATATCTCGGGTGCTATTACAGATAGCGCAATAAATCAAAGTGCATTGTCTGTAGGAGGCCCTGATGCATGAATCTGTGCAGCCGGAAAAACCTCGGACCACCAGGGGCCGCGAAAACCACCGTCTCATGGGGCCGGACACTCAGGGTCAGTGAAAGATCCAATATATATCTGGTGATATCTCGGGTGCTATTAGAGATTGCGCAATAAGTCAAAGTGCATTGTCTGTAGGAGGCACTGGCGAATGAATCTGTGCAGCAGGAACGACCTCGGACCACCAGCGGCCGAGAAAATTACAGATATTCGGAATCCGTCACCCAAGGTCATGTTTAAATCCAGCATATATCTGGTGATATCTCGGGTGTTATTAGAGATAGCGCAATAAATCAAAGTTCATTTTCTGCAGGAGGCCCTGGCGCATGAATCTGTGCAGCGGTATCTACCTCGGATCACCAGGGTCCGAGAAAATCACCGACACATGGGGCCGGGCACTCAGGGTCAGGTAAAAATCCAATATATATCTGGTGATAGCTCGGGTGCTATTACAGATAGCGCAATAAATCAAAGTGCATTGTCTGTAGGAGGCCCTGGCTCTTGAATCTGTGCAGCGGGAACGACCTCGGACCACCAGGGGCCGAGAAAACTACAGTCACACGGGGCCGGACACTCAGGGTCTGGGGAAAATCCAATATATATCTGTTGATATCTCGGGTTCTATTACAGATAGCGAAATAAATCAAAGTGTATTGTCTGTAGGAGGCCCTGGCGCATGAATCTGTGCAGCGGGAACGAGCTCGGACCACCAGGGGCCGAGAAAACTACAGTCTCATGCGGCCGGTCACTCAGGGTCAGTGAAAAATCCAATATATATCTGGTGATATCTCGGGTGCTATTACAGATAGCGCAATAAATCAAAGTGCATGGTCTGTAGGAGGCCCAGACGCATGAATCTGTGCAGCGGGAACGACCTAGGACCACCAGGGGCCGAAAAAACCACCGAAACATGGGGCCGGACTCTCAGGGTCATGTAAAAATCCAGCATATATCTGGTGATATATCGGGAGCCATTAGAGATAGCGCGATAAATCAAAGTGCATTGTCTGCAGTAGGCCCTGACGCATGAATCTGTGCAGCGGGAACGACCTCGGACCACCAGGGGACGAAAAAACCACCGACACATGGGGCCGGACAATCAGGGTCAGGGAAAAATCCAATATATATCTGGTGATATTTCGGATGCTATTACAGATAGCGCAATAAATTAAAGTGCATTGTCTGTAGGAGGCCCTGGCGCATGAATCTGGACAGCGGGAACGACCTCGGACCACCAGGGGCCGAGAAAACCACCGTCTCATGGGGCCGGACACTCAGGGTCTGGGAAAAATCGAATATACATCTGGCGATATCTCGGGTGCTATTAGAGATAGCGCAATAAATCAAAGTGAATTATCTGCAGGAGGCCCTGGCGCATGAATCTGTGCAACGGGAACTACCTCGGACCACCAGGGACCGAAAAAACCACAGTCTCATGGGGCCGGACACTCAGGGTCAGGGAAAAATCTAATATATATCTGGTGATATCTTGGGTGCTGTTAGAGATAGCGCAATAAACCAAAGTGAATTACCTGCAGGAGGCCCTGGCGCATGAATCTATGCAGCGGGAACGACCTCGGACCCGTAGGGGCCGAGAAAATCACCGTCTCATGGGGCCGGACAGTCATGGTCAGGGAAAAATCCTATATATATCTGGTGATATCTTGGGTGCTATTAGAGATAGCGCAATAAATCAAATTGCATTGTCTGTAGGAGGCCCTGGCGCATGAATCTGTGCAGCGGGAACGACCTCGGACCACCAGGGGCCGAGAAAACAGCCGTCTCATGGGGCCAGACACTCAGGGTCAGTGAAAAATCCAATATATATCTGGTGATATCTCGGCTGCTATTACAGATAGCGCAATAAATCAAAGTGCATTGTCTGTAGAAGGCACTGGCGCATGAATCTGTGCAGCGGGAACGACCTCGGACCACCAGGGGCGAGACAACCACCGTCTCATGGGGCCGGACACTCAGGGTCAGGGAAAAATCCAATATATATCTGGTGATATCTCGGGTGCTATTACAGATAGCGCAATAAATCAAAGTGCATTGTCTGTAGGAGGCACTGGCGAATGAATCTGTGCAGCAGGAACGACCTCGGACCACCAGGGGCCGAGAAAATTAGTGATATTCGGAATCCGTCACCCAAGGTCATGTAAAAATGCAGCATATATCTGGTGATATCTCGGGTGCTATTACAGATAGCGCAATAAATCAAAGTGCATTGTCTGTAGGAGGACCTGGCGCATGTATCTGTGCAGCGGAAACGACCTCGGACCACCAGGGGCCGAGAAAACACAGTCTCATGGGGCCGGACACTCAGGGTCAGGGGAAAATCCAATATATATCTGGTGATATCTCGGGTGCTATTACAGATAGAGCAATAAATCAAAGTGCATTGTCAGTAGGAGGCCGTGGCGCATGTATCTGGGCAGCGGGAACGACCTCGGACCACCAGGGGCCGAGAAGACCACCGTCTCATGGGGCCGGCCACTCAGGGTCAGGGGAAAATCCAATATATATCTGGTGATATCTCGGGTGCTATTACAGATAGAGCAATAAATCAAAGTGCATTGTCTGTAGGAGGCCCTGGCGCATGAATCTGTGCAGCGGGATCGACCTCTGACCGCCAGGGGCCGAGAAAACCACCGTCTCATGGGGCCGGACACTCTGGGTCATTGAAAAATCCAATATATATGTTCTGATATCTCGGCTGCTATTACAGATAGCGCAATAAATCAAAGTGCATTGTCTGTAGGAGGCCCTGGCGCATGAATCTGTGCAGCGGGAACGACCTCGGACCACCAGGGGCCGAGAAAACTACAGTCACACGGGGCCGGACACTCAGGGTCTGGGGAAAATCCAATATATATCTGGTGATATCTCGGGTCCTATTACAGATAGCGAAATAAATCAAAGTGAATTATCTGCAAGAGGCCCTGGCGCATGAATCTGTGCAGCGGGAACGACCTCGGTCCACCAGGGGCCGAGAAAACCACCGTCTGATGGGGCTGGACACTCAGGGTCAGTGAAAAATCCAATATATATCTGGTGATATCTCGGGTGCAATTACAGATACCGCAGTAAATCAAAGTGCATTGTCTGTAGAAGGCACTGGCGCATGAGTCTGTGCAGCGGGAACGACCTCGGACCACCAGGGGCGAGACAACCACCGTCTCATGGGGCCGGACACTCAGGGTCAGGGAAAAATCCAATATATATCTGGTGAGATCTCGGGTGCTATTACAGATAGCGCAATAAATCAAAGTGCATTGTCTGTAGGAGGCACTGGCGAATGAATCTGTGCCGCGGGAACGACCTCGGACCACCAGCGGCCGAGACATCCACCGTCTCATGGGGCCGGACACTCAGGGTCAGGGAAAAATCCAATATATATCTGGTGATATGTCGGGTGCTATTACAGATAGCGCAATAAATCAAAGTGCATTGTCTGGAGGAGGCCCTGGCGCATGAATCTGTGCAGCGGGAACGACCTCGGACCACCAGGAGCCGAGAAAACCACCGTCTCATGGGGCCGGACACTCAGGGTCAGGGGAAAATCCAATGTATATCTGGTGATATCTCGTGTGCTATTAGAGATAGCGCAATAAGCCAGAGGAACTTATCTGCAGGAGGCCCTGGCGCATGCATCTGTGCAGCGGGAACGACCTAGGACCACCAGGGGCCGATAAAACCACAGTCTCATGGGGCCGGACACTCAGGGTAAGGGAAAACTCCAATATATATCTGGTGATATCTCGGGTGCTATTAGAGATAGCGCAATAAACGAAAGTGAATTATCTGCAGGAGGCCCTGGCGCATGAATCTGTGCAGCGGGAACGACCTCGGACCACCAGGAGCCGAGAAAACCACCGTCTCATGGGGCCGGACACTCAGGGTCAGGGAAAAATCCAATATATATCTGGTGATATCTCGGGTGCTATTAGAGATAGCGCAATAAACCAAAGTGAGTTATCTGCAGGAGGCACTGGCGCCTGAATCTGTGCAGCGGGAACAACCTCGGACCACCAGGGGCGGAAAAAACCACCGTCTCATGGGGCCGCACACTCAGGGTCAGTGAAAAATCCAATATATATCTGGTGATATCTCGGGTGCTATTACAGATAGCGTAATAAATCAAAGTGCATTGTCTGTAGGAGGCCCTGGCGCATGAGTCTGGCCAGCGGGAACGACCTCGGACCACCAGCGGCCGAGAAATCAACCGTCTCATGGGGCCGGACACTCAGGGTCGGGGAAAAATCCAATATATATCTGGTGATATCTGGGGTGCTATTAGAGATAGCGCAATAAATCAAAATGCATTGTCTGTAGGAGGCCCTGGCGCATGAATCTGGCCAGCGGGAACTACGTCGGACCACCAGCGGCCAAGAAAACCACCGTCTCATGGGGCCGGACACTCAGGGTCGGGGAAAAATCCAATATATATCTTGTGATATCTCGGGTGCTATTAGAGATAGCGCAATAAATCAAAGTGCATTGTCTGTAGGAGGCACTGGCGAATGAATCTGTGCAGCAGGAACGACCTCGGACCACCAGGGGCCGAGAAAATTACTGATATTCGGAATCCGTCACCCAAGGTCATGCAAAAATCCAGCATATATCTGGTGATATCTCGGGTGCTATTAGAGATAGCGCAATAAGCCAAAGGGAATTATCTGCGGGAGTCCCTGGCGCATGCATCTGTGCAGCGGGAACGACCTAGGACCACCAGGGGCCGAGAAAACCACCGTCTCATGGGGTCGGACACTCAGGGTCAGGGGAAAATCCAATATATATCCGGTGATATCTCGGGTGCTATTACAGGTAGCGCAATAAATCAAAGTGCATTGTCTGTAGAAGGCACTGGCGCATGAATCTGTGCAGCGGGAACGACCTCGGACCACCAGGGGCGAGACAACCACCGTCTCATGGGGCCGGACACTCAGGGTCAGGGAAAAATCCAATATATATCTGGTGATATCTCGGGTGCTATTACAGATAGCGCAATAAATCAAAGTGCATTGTCTGTAGGAGGCACTGGCGAATGAATCTGTGCAGCAGGAACGACCTCGGACCACCAGGGGCCGAGAAAATTAGTGATATTCGGAATCCGTCACCCAAGGTCATGTAAAAATGCAGCATATATCTGGTGATATCTCGGGTGCTATTACAGATAGCGCAATAAATCAAAGTGCATTGTCTGTAGGAGGACCTGGCGCATGTATCTGTGCAGCGGAAACGACCTCGGACCACCAGGGGCCGGGAAAACACAGTCTCATGGGGCCGGACACTCAGGGTCAGGGGAAAATCCAATATATATCTGGTGATATCTCGGGTGCTATTACAGATAGAGCAATAAATCAAAGTGCATTGTCAGTAGGAGGCCGTGGCGCATGTATCTGGGCAGCGGGAACGACCTCGGACCACCAGGGGCCGAGAAGACCACCGTCTCATGGGGCCGGCCACTCAGGGTCAGGGGAAAATCCAATATATATCTGGTGATATCTCGGGTGCTATTACAGATAGAGCAATAAATCAAAGTGCATTGTCTGTAGGAGGCCCTGGCGCATGAATCTGTGCAGCGGGATCGACCTCTGACCGCCAGGGGCCGAGAAAACCACCGTCTCATGGGGCCGGACACTCTGGGTCATTGAAAAATCCAATATATATGTTCTGATATCTCGGCTGCTATTACAGATAGCGCAATAAATCAAAGTGCATTGTCTGTAGGAGGCCCTGGCGCATGAATCTGTGCAGCGGGAACGACCTCGGACCACCAGGGGCCGAGAAAACTACAGTCACACGGGGCCGGACACTCAGGGTCTGGGGAAAATCCAATATATATCTGGTGATATCTCGGGTCCTATTACAGATAGCGAAATAAATCAAAGTGAATTATCTGCAAGAGGCCCTGGCGCATGAATCTGTGCAGCGGGAACGACCTCGGTCCACCAGGGGCCGAGAAAACCACCGTCTGATGGGGCTGGACACTCAGGGTCAGTGAAAAATCCAATATATATCTGGTGATATCTCGGGTGCAATTACAGATACCGCAGTAAATCAAAGTGCATTGTCTGTAGAAGGCACTGGCGCATGAGTCTGTGCAGCGGGAACGACCTCGGACCACCAGGGGCGAGACAACCACCGTCTCATGGGGCCGGACACTCAGGGTCAGGGAAAAATCCAATATATATCTGGTGAGATCTCGGGTGCTATTACAGATAGCGCAATAAATCAAAGTGCATTGTCTGTAGGAGGCACTGGCGAATGAATCTGTGCCGCGGGAACGACCTCGGACCACCAGCGGCCGAGACATCCACCGTCTCATGGGGCCGGACACTCAGGGTCAGGGAAAAATCCAATATATATCTGGTGATATGTCGGGTGCTATTACAGATAGCGCAATAAATCAAAGTGCATTGTCTGGAGGAGGCCCTGGCGCATGAATCTGTGCAGCGGGAACGACCTCGGACCACCAGGAGCCGAGAAAACCACCGTCTCATGGGGCCGGACACTCAGGGTCAGGGGAAAATCCAATGTATATCTGGTGATATCTCGTGTGCTATTAGAGATAGCGCAATAAGCCAGAGGAACTTATCTGCAGGAGGCCCTGGCGCATGCATCTGTGCAGCGGGAACGACCTAGGACCACCAGGGGCCGATAAAACCACAGTCTCATGGGGCCGGACACTCAGGGTAAGGGAAAACTCCAATATATATCTGGTGATATCTCGGGTGCTATTAGAGATAGCGCAATAAACGAAAGTGAATTATCTGCAGGAGGCCCTGGCGCATGAATCTGTGCAGCGGGAACGACCTCGGACCACCAGGAGCCGAGAAAACCACCGTCTCATGGGGCCGGACACTCAGGGTCAGGGAAAAATCCAATATATATCTGGTGATATCTCGGGTGCTATTAGAGATAGCGCAATAAACCAAAGTGAGTTATCTGCAGGAGGCACTGGCGCCTGAATCTGTGCAGCGGGAACAACCTCGGACCACCAGGGGCGGAAAAAACCACCGTCTCATGGGGCCGCACACTCAGGGTCAGTGAAAAATCCAATATATATCTGGTGATATCTCGGGTGCTATTACAGATAGCGTAATAAATCAAAGTGCATTGTCTGTAGGAGGCCCTGGCGCATGAGTCTGGCCAGCGGGAACGACCTCGGACCACCAGCGGCCGAGAAATCAACCGTCTCATGGGGCCGGACACTCAGGGTCGGGGAAAAATCCAATATATACCTGGTGATATCTCGGGTGCTATTAGAGATAGCGCAATAAATCAAAATGCATTGTCTGTAGGAGGCCCTGGCGCATGAATCTGGCCAGCGGGAACTACGTCGGACCACCAGCGGCCAAGAAAACCACCGTCTCATGGGGCCGGACACTCAGGGTCGGGGAAAAATCCAATATATATCTTGTGATATCTCGGGTGCTATTAGAGATAGCGCAATAAATCAAAGTGCATTGTCTGTAGGAGGCACTGGCGAATGAATCTGTGCAGCAGGAACGACCTCGGACCACCAGGGGCCGAGAAAATTACTGATATTCGGAATCCGTCACCCAAGGTCATGCAAAAATCCAGCATATATCTGGTGATATCTCGGGTGCTATTAGAGATAGCGCAATAAGCCAAAGGGAATTATCTGCGGGAGTCCCTGGCGCATGCATCTGTGCAGCGGGAACGACCTCGGAACACCAGGGGCCGAGAAAACCACCGTCTCATGGGGCCGGACACTCAGGGTCATGGAAGAATCCAATATATACCTGGAGATATCTCGGGTGCTATTAGAGATAGCGCAATAAACCAAAGTGAATTATCTGCAGGAGGCCCTGGCGCATGAATCTGTGCAGCGGGAACGACCTCGGAACACCAGGGGCCGAGAAAACCACCGACGCATGGGGCCGGGCACTCTGGGTCAGGGAAAAATGAAATATATATCTGGTGATATCTCGGGTTCTATTACAGATAGCGCGATAAATCAAAGTGCATTGTCTGCAGGAGGCCGTGGCGCATTAATCTGTGCTGCGGGAACGACCTCGGACCACCAGGGGCCGAGAAAACCACAGTCTCATGGCGCCGGACCCTCAGGGTCTGGGGAAAATCCAATATATATCTGGTGATATCTCGGGTGCTATTAGAGATAGCCCAATAAACCAAAGTAAATTATCTGCAGGAGGCACTGGCGCATGAATCTGTGAAGCGGGAACGACCTCGGACCACCAGGGGCGGAGAAAACCACCGTCTCATGGGGCCGGACACTCACGGTCAGGGAAAAATCAAATATATATCTGGTGATATCTCGGGTGCTGTTACAGATAGCGCAATAAATCAAAGTGCATTATCCGTAGGAGGCCCTTGCTCATGAATCTGAGCAGCGGGAACGACCGCGGACCACCAGGGGCCGAGAAAACCACAGCCTCATGGGGCCGGACGCTCAGGGTCAGGCGAAAATCCAATATATATCTGGTGATATCTCGGGTGCTATTATAGATGGCGTAATAAATCAACGTGCATTGTCTGTAGGAGGCCCTGGCTCATGAATCTGTGCAGCGGGAACGACCTCGGACCACCAGGGGCCGCGAAAACCACCGTCTCATGGGGCCGGACTGTCAGGGTCAGGGAAAAATCCAATATATATCTGGTGATATCTCGGGTGCTATTAGAGATAGCTCAATAAATAAAAGTGCATTGTCTGCAGGAGGCTCTTGCGCATGAATCTGTGCAGCGGGAACGACCTCGGAACACCAGGGGCCGAGAAAACTAACATCTCATGGGTTCGGACACTTAGGGTCAGGGAAAAATACAATATATATCTGGTGATATCTCGGGTGCTAATGGAGGTAACGCAATAAACCAATGTGCATTGTCTGCAGCAGGCCCTGGCGCATGAATCTGTGCAGTGGGAACGACCTCGGACCACCAGGGGCCGAGAAAACCACAGTCTCATGGGGCCGGACACTCAGGGTCAGGGGAAAATCCAATATATATCTGGTGATATCTCGGGTGCTATTAGAGATAGCGCAATAAATCAAAGTGAATTATCTGCAGGACGCCCTGGCGCATGAATCTGTGCAGCAGGAACGACCTCGGACCACCAGGGGCCGAGACAACAACCGTCTCATGGGGCCGGACACTGAGGGTCAGGGAAAAATCCAAAATATTTCTGGTGATATCTCGGGTTATATTACAGATAGGACAATAAATCAAAGTGCACTGTCTGTAGGAGGCCCTGGCGCATGAATCTGTGCAGCGGGAACGACCAGGGACCACCAGGGGCCGAGAAAACCACCGACACATGGGGCCGGACACTCAGGGTCAGGGAAATATCCAATATATATCGGGTGATATCTCGGGTGCTAGTAGAGATAGCGCAATAAATCAAAGTGCATTGTCTGTAGGAGGACCTGGCGCATGAATCTGTGCACCGGGAACGACCTCGGACCACCAGGGGCCGAGAAAACCACAGTCTCATGGGGCCGGACACTCAGGGTCAGGGGAAAATCCAATATATATCTGGTGATATCTCGGGTGCTATTACAGATAGAGCAATAAATCAAAGTGCATTGTCAGTAGGAGGCCGTGGCGCATGTATCTGGGCAGCGGGAACGACCTCGGACCACCAGGGGCCGAGAAGACCACCGTCTCATGGGGCCGGCCACTCAGGGTCAGGGGAAAATCCAATATATATCTGGTGATATCTCGGGTGCTATTACAGATAGAGCAATAAATCAAAGTGCATTGTCTGTAGGAGGCCCTGGCGCATGAATCTGTGCAGCGGGATCGACCTCTGACCGCCAGGGGCCGAGAAAACCACCGTCTCATGGGGCCGGACACTCTGGGTCATTGAAAAATCCAATATATATGTTCTGATATCTCGGCTGCTATTACAGATAGCGCAATAAATCAAAGTGCATTGTCTGTAGGAGGCCCTGGCGCATGAATCTGTGCAGCGGGAACGACCTCGGACCACCAGGGGCCGAGAAAACTACAGTCACACGGGGCCGGACACTCAGGGTCTGGGGAAAATCCAATATATATCTGGTGATATCTCGGGTCCTATTACAGATAGCGAAATAAATCAAAGTGAATTATCTGCAAGAGGCCCTGGCGCATGAATCTGTGCAGCGGGAACGACCTCGGTCCACCAGGGGCCGAGAAAACCACCGTCTGATGGGGCTGGACACTCAGGGTCAGTGAAAAATCCAATATATATCTGGTGATATCTCGGGTGCAATTACAGATACCGCAGTAAATCAAAGTGCATTGTCTGTAGAAGGCACTGGCGCATGAGTCTGTGCAGCGGGAACGACCTCGGACCACCAGGGGCGAGACAACCACCGTCTCATGGGGCCGGACACTCAGGGTCAGGGAAAAATCCAATATATATCTGGTGAGATCTCGGGTGCTATTACAGATAGCGCAATAAATCAAAGTGCATTGTCTGTAGGAGGCACTGGCGAATGAATCTGTGCCGCGGGAACGACCTCGGACCACCAGCGGCCGAGACATCCACCGTCTCATGGGGCCGGACACTCAGGGTCAGGGAAAAATCCAATATATATCTGGTGATATGTCGGGTGCTATTACAGATAGCGCAATAAATCAAAGTGCATTGTCTGGAGGAGGCCCTGGCGCATGAATCTGTGCAGCGGGAACGACCTCGGACCACCAGGAGCCGAGAAAACCACCGTCTCATGGGGCCGGACACTCAGGGTCAGGGGAAAATCCAATGTATATCTGGTGATATCTCGTGTGCTATTAGAGATAGCGCAATAAGCCAGAGGAACTTATCTGCAGGAGGCCCTGGCGCATGCATCTGTGCAGCGGGAACGACCTAGGACCACCAGGGGCCGATAAAACCACAGTCTCATGGGGCCGGACACTCAGGGTAAGGGAAAACTCCAATATATATCTGGTGATATCTCGGGTGCTATTAGAGATAGCGCAATAAACGAAAGTGAATTATCTGCAGGAGGCCCTGGCGCATGAATCTGTGCAGCGGGAACGACCTCGGACCACCAGGAGCCGAGAAAACCACCGTCTCATGGGGCCGGACACTCAGGGTCAGGGAAAAATCCAATATATATCTGGTGATATCTCGGGTGCTATTAGAGATAGCGCAATAAACCAAAGTGAGTTATCTGCAGGAGGCACTGGCGCCTGAATCTGTGCAGCGGGAACAACCTCGGACCACCAGGGGCGGAAAAAACCACCGTCTCATGGGGCCGCACACTCAGGGTCAGTGAAAAATCCAATATATATCTGGTGATATCTCGGGTGCTATTACAGATAGCGTAATAAATCAAAGTGCATTGTCTGTAGGAGGCCCTGGCGCATGAGTCTGGCCAGCGGGAACGACCTCGGACCACCAGCGGCCGAGAAATCAACCGTCTCATGGGGCCGGACACTCAGGGTCGGGGAAAAATCCAATATATATCTGGTGATATCTCGGGTGCTATTAGAGATAGCGCAATAAATCAAAATGCATTGTCTGTAGGAGGCCCTGGCGCATGAATCTGGCCAGCGGGAACTACGTCGGACCACCAGCGGCCAAGAAAACCACCGTCTCATGGGGCCGGACACTCAGGGTCGGGGAAAAATCCAATATATATCTTGTGATATCTCGGGTGCTATTAGAGATAGCGCAATAAATCAAAGTGCATTGTCTGTAGGAGGCACTGGCGAATGAATCTGTGCAGCAGGAACGACCTCGGACCACCAGGGGCCGAGAAAATTACTGATATTCGGAATCCGTCACCCAAGGTCATGCAAAAATCCAGCATATATCTGGTGATATCTCGGGTGCTATTAGAGATAGCGCAATAAGCCAAAGGGAATTATCTGCGGGAGTCCCTGGCGCATGCATCTGTGCAGCGGGAACGACCTCGGAACACCAGGGGCCGAGAAAACCACCGTCTCATGGGGCCGGACACTCAGGGTCATGGAAGAATCCAATATATACCTGGAGATATCTCGGGTGCTATTAGAGATAGCGCAATAAACCAAAGTGAATTATCTGCAGGAGGCCCTGGCGCATGAATCTGTGCAGCGGGAACGACCTCGGAACACCAGGGGCCGAGAAAACCACCGACGCATGGGGCCGGGCACTCTGGGTCAGGGAAAAATGAAATATATATCTGGTGATATCTCGGGTTCTATTACAGATAGCGCGATAAATCAAAGTGCATTGTCTGCAGGAGGCCGTGGCGCATTAATCTGTGCTGCGGGAACGACCTCGGACCACCAGGGGCCGAGAAAACCACAGTCTCATGGCGCCGGACCCTCAGGGTCTGGGGAAAATCCAATATATATCTGGTGATATCTCGGGTGCTATTAGAGATAGCCCAATAAACCAAAGTAAATTATCTGCAGGAGGCACTGGCGCATGAATCTGTGAAGCGGGAACGACCTCGGACCACCAGGGGCGGAGAAAACCACCGTCTCATGGGGCCGGACACTCACGGTCAGGGAAAAATCAAATATATATCTGGTGATATCTCGGGTGCTGTTACAGATAGCGCAATAAATCAAAGTGCATTATCCGTAGGAGGCCCTTGCTCATGAATCTGAGCAGCGGGAACGACCGCGGACCACCAGGGGCCGAGAAAACCACAGCCTCATGGGGCCGGACGCTCAGGGTCAGGCGAAAATCCAATATATATCTGGTGATATCTCGGGTGCTATTATAGATGGCGTAATAAATCAACGTGCATTGTCTGTAGGAGGCCCTGGCTCATGAATCTGTGCAGCGGGAACGACCTCGGACCACCAGGGGCCGCGAAAACCACCGTCTCATGGGGCCGGACTGTCAGGGTCAGGGAAAAATCCAATATATATCTGGTGATATCTCGGGTGCTATTAGAGATAGCTCAATAAATAAAAGTGCATTGTCTGCAGGAGGCTCTTGCGCATGAATCTGTGCAGCGGGAACGACCTCGGAACACCAGGGGCCGAGAAAACTAACATCTCATGGGTTCGGACACTTAGGGTCAGGGAAAAATACAATATATATCTGGTGATATCTCGGGTGCTAATGGAGGTAACGCAATAAACCAATGTGCATTGTCTGCAGCAGGCCCTGGCGCATGAATCTGTGCAGTGGGAACGACCTCGGACCACCAGGGGCCGAGAAAACCACAGTCTCATGGGGCCGGACACTCAGGGTCAGGGGAAAATCCAATATATATCTGGTGATATCTCGGGTGCTATTAGAGATAGCGCAATAAATCAAAGTGAATTATCTGCAGGACGCCCTGGCGCATGAATCTGTGCAGCAGGAACGACCTCGGACCACCAGGGGCCGAGACAACAACCGTCTCATGGGGCCGGACACTGAGGGTCAGGGAAAAATCCAAAATATTTCTGGTGATATCTCGGGTTATATTACAGATAGGACAATAAATCAAAGTGCACTGTCTGTAGGAGGCCCTGGCGCATGAATCTGTGCAGCGGGAACGACCAGGGACCACCAGGGGCCGAGAAAACCACCGACACATGGGGCCGGACACTCAGGGTCAGGGAAATATCCAATATATATCGGGTGATATCTCGGGTGCTAGTAGAGATAGCGCAATAAATCAAAGTGCATTGTCTGTAGGAGGACCTGGCGCATGAATCTGTGCACCGGGAACGACCTCGGACCACCAGGGGCCGAGAAAACCACAGTCTCATGGGGCCGGACACTCAGGGTCAGGGTAAAATTCAATATATATCTGGTGATATCTCGGGTGCTATTAGAGATAGCGCAATAAACCAAAGTGAATTATCTGCAGGAGGCCCTGGCGCATGAATCTGTGCAGCGGGAACGACCTCGGACCACCAGGGGCCGAGACAACAACCGTCTCATGGGGCCGGGCACTCAGGGTCAGGGAAAAATCCAATATATATCTGGTGATATCTCGGGTTCTATTACAGATAGAACAATAAATCAAAGTGCATTGTCTGTAGGAGGCCCTGGCGCGTGAATCTGTGCAGCGGGAACGACCTCGGACCACCAGGGGCCGAGAAAACCACCGTCTCATGGGGCCGGACACTCAGGGTCAGGGAAGAATCCATTATATATCTGGTGATATCTCGGGTGCTATTACTGATAGCCCAAGAATTCAAAGTGCATTGTCTGTATTAGGCCCCGGCGCATGAATCTGTGCAGCGGGAACGACCTCGGACCACCAGGGGCCGAGAAAACCACCGTCTCATGGGGCCGGACACTCAGGGTCAGGGGAAAATCCAATATATATCTGGTGATATCTCGGGTGCTATTAGAGATAGCGCAATAAATCAAAGTGAATTATCTGCAGGAGGCCCTGGCGCATGAATCTGTGCAGTGGTATCTACCTCGGATCACCAGGGTCCGAGAAAATCACCGACACATGGGGCCGGGCACTCAGGGTCAGGGAAAAATCCAATATATATCTGGTGATAGCTCGGGTGCTATTACAGATAGCGCAATAAATCAAAGTGCATTGTCTGTAGGAGGACCTGGCGCATGAATCTGTGCAGCGGGAACGACCTCGGACCACCAGGGGCTGAGAAGACCACAGTCTCATGGGGCCGGACACTCAGGGTCAGGGTAAAATCCAATATATATCTGGTGATATCTCGGGTGCTATTAGAGATAGCGCAATAAATCAAAGTGTATTATCTGCAGGAGGCCCTGGCTCATGAATCTGTGCAACGGGAACGACCTCGGACCACCAGGGGCCGAGAAAACCACCGTCTCATAGGGCCGGACACTCAGGGTCAGTGAAAAATCCAATATATATCTGGTTATATCTGGAGTGCTATTACAGATAGCGCAATATATCAAAGTGCATTGTCTGTAGGAGGACCTTGCGCATGAATCTGTGCAGCGGGAACTACCTCGGACCACCAGGGGCCGAGAAAACCACAGTCTCATGGGGTCGGACACTCAGTGTCAGGGAAAAATCCAATATATATCTGGTGATATCTCGGGAGCTATTAGAGATAGAGCAATAAACCAAAGTGAATTATCTGCAGGAGGCCCTGGCGCATGAATCTGTGCAGCGGGAACGACCTCGGACCACCAGGGGCCGAGAAAACCACCGTCTCATGGGGCCGGACACTCAGGGTCAGGGAAAAATCCAATATATATCTGGTGATATCTCGGGTGCTAATGGAGGTAACGCAATAAACCAATGTGCATTGTCTGCAGCAGGCCCTGGCGCATGAATCTGTGCAGTGGGAACGACCTCGGACCACCAGGGGCCGAGAAAACCACAGTCTCATGGGGCCGGACACTCAGGGTCAGGGGAAAATCCAATATATATCTGGTGATATCTCGGCTTCTATTACAGATAGCGCGATAAATCAAAGTGCATTGTCTGTAGGAGGCCCTGGTGCGTGAATCTGTGCAGCGGGAACGACCTCGGACCACCAGGGGCCGAGAAAACCACAGTCTCATGGGGCCGGACACTCAGGGTCAGGGAAGTATCCATTATATATCTGGTGATATCTCGGGTGCTATTACTGATAGCCCAAGAATTCAAAGTGCATTGTCTGTATTAGGCCCCGGCGCATGAATCTGTGCAGCGGGAACGACCTCGGACCACCAGGGGCCGAGAAAACCACCGTCTCATGGGGCCGGACACTCAGGGTCAGGGAAGAATCCAATATATACCTGGTGATATCTCGGGTGCTATTAGAGATACCGCAATAAACCAAAGTGAATTATCTGCAGGAGGCCCTGGCGCATGAATCTGTGCAGCGGGAACGACCTCGGACCACCAGGGGCCGAGAAAACCACCGTCTCATGGGGCCGGACGCTCAGGGTCAGTGAAAAATCCAATATATATCTGGTGATATCTCGGGTGCTATTACAGACAGCGCAATATATCAAAGTGCATTGTCTGTAGGAGGACCTTGCGCATGAATCTGTGCAGCGGGAACTACCTCGGACCACCAGGGGCCGAGAAAACCACAGTCTCATGGGGTCGGACACTCAGTGTCAGGGAAAAATCCAATATATATCTGGTGATAACTCGGGTGCTATTACAGATAGCGCAATAAATCAAAGTGCATTGTCTGCAGGAGGCCCTAGCGCATGAATCTGTGCAGCGAGATCGATCTCTGACCACCAGGGGCCGAGAAAACCACCGACGCATGGGGCCGGGCACTCAGGGTCACGGAAAAATCCAATATATATCTGGTGATATCTCGGGTTCTATTACAGATAGCGCGATAAATCAAAGTGCATTGTCTGTAGGAGGCCCTGTTGCGTGAATCTGTGCAGCGGGAACGACCTCGGACCACCAGGGGCCGAGAAAACCACAGTCTCATGGGGCCGGACACTCAGGGTCAGGGTAAAATCCAATATATATCTGGTGATATCTCGGGTGCTATTAGAGATGGCGCAATAAACCAAAGTGAATTATCTGCAGGAGGCCCTGGCGCATGAACCTGTGCAGTGGTATCTACCTCGGATCACCAGGGTCCGAGAAAATCACCGACACATGGGGCCGGGCACTCAGGGTCAGGGGAAAATCCAATATATATCTGGTGATATCTCGGGTGCTATTACAGATAGCGCAATAAATCAAAGTGAATTATCTGCAGGAGGCCCTGGCGCATGAATCTATGCAACGGGAACGACCTCGGACCACCAGGGGCCGAAAAAACCACAGTCTCATGGGGCCGGACACTCAGGGTCAGGGAAAAATCCAATATATATCTGGTGATATCTTGGGTGCTGTTAGAGATAGCGCAATAAACCAAAGTGAATTATCTGCAGGAGGCCCTGGCGCATGAATCTGTGCAGCGGGAACGACCTCGGACCCGTAGGGGCCGAGAAAATCACCGTCTCATGGGGCCGGACAGTCAGGGTCAGGGAAAAATCCTACATATATCTGGTGATATCTTGGGTGCTATTAGAGATAGCGCAATAAATCAAAGTGCATTGTCTGTAGAAGGCACTGGCGCATGAATCTGTGCAGCGGCAACGACCTCGGACCACCAGGGGCGAGACCACCACCGTCTCATGGGGCCGGACACTCAGGGTCAGGGAAAAATCCAATATATATCTGGGGATATCTCGGGTGCTATTATAGATAGCGCAATAAACCAAAGTGAGTTATCTGTAGGAGGCCCTGGCGCATGAATCTGTGCAGCGGGAACGACCCCGGACCACCAGGGTCCGAGAAA
Source organism: Nomia melanderi (assembly GCF_051020985.1). NCBI lineage: Eukaryota > Metazoa > Arthropoda > Insecta > Hymenoptera > Halictidae > Nomia > Nomia melanderi. The sequence continues at coordinate 2,430,097 of NW_027475140.1, read as the reverse complement.
ATCACCGACACATGGGGCAGGGCACTCAGGGTGAGGGAAAAATCCAATATATATCTGGTGATAGCTCGGGTGCTATTACAGATAGCGCAATAAATCAAAGTGAATTATCTGCAGGAGGCCCTGGCGCATGAATCTGTGCAGCGGGAACGACCTCGGACCACCAGGGGCCGAGAAAACCACCGTTTCATGGGGCCGGACACTCAGGGTCAGGGTAAAATCCAATATATATCTGGTGATATCTCGGGTGCTATTAGAGATAGCGCAATAAATCAAAGTGAATTATCTGCAGGACGCCCTGGCGCATGAATCTGTGCAGCAGGAACGACCTCGGACCACCAGGGGCCGAGACAACAACCGTCTCATGGGGCCGGACACTCAGGGTCAGGGAAAAATCCAAAATATTTCTGGTGATATCTCGGGTTATATTACAGATAGAACAATAAATCAAAGTGCACTGTCTGTAGGAGGCCCTGGCGCATGAATCTGTGCAGCGGGAACGACCAGGGACCACGAGGGGCCGAGAAAACCACCGTCTCATGGGGCCGGACACTCAGGGTCAGGGAAATATCCAATATATATCGGGTGATATCTCGGGTGCTAGTAGAGATAGCGCATTAAACCAAAGTGAATTATCTGCAGGAGGCCCTGGCGCATGAATCTTTGCAGCGGGAACGACCTCGAACCACCAGGGGCCGAGAAAACCACCGTCTCATTGGGCCGGACACTCAGACTCAGGGAAAAATCCAATATATATCTGGTGATATCTCGGGTGCTATTACAGATAGCCCAAGAAATCAAAGTGCATTGTCTGTATTAGGCCCCGGCGCATGAATCTGTGCAGCGGGAACGACCCCGGACCACCAGGGTCCGAGAAAATCACCGACACATGGGGCAGGGCACTCAGGGTGAGGGAAAAATCCAATATATATCTGGTGATAGCTCGGGTGCTATTACAGATAGCGCAATAAATCAAAGTGCATTGTCTGTAGGAGGCCCTGGCGCATGAATCTGTGCAGCGGGAACGACCTCGGACCACCAGGGGCCGAGAAAACCACAGTCTCATGGGGCCGGACACTCAGGGTCAGGGTAAATTTCAATATATATCTGGTGATATCTCGGGTGCTATTAGAGATAGCGCAATAAACCAAAGTGAATTATCTGCAGGAGGCCCTGGCGCATGAATCTGTGCAGCGGGAACGACCTCGGACCACCAGGGGCCGAGACATCAACCGTCTCATGGGGCCGGGCACTCAGGGTCAGGGAAAAATCCAATATATATCTGGTGATATCTCGGGTTCTATTACAGATAGAACAATAAATCAAAGTGCATTGTCTGTAGGAGGCCCTGGCGCGTGAATCTGTGCAGCGGGAACGACCTCGGACCACCAGGGGCCGAGAAAACCACCGTCTCATGGGGCCGGACACTCAGGGTCAGGGAAGAATCCATTATATATCTGGTGATATCTCGGGTGCTATTACTGATAGCCCAAGAATTCAAAGTGCATTGTCTGTATTAGGCCCCGGCGCATGAATCTGTGCAGCGGGAACGACCTCGGACCACCAGGGGCCGAGAAAACCACCGTCTCAAGGGGCCGGACACTCGGGGTCAGTGAAAAATCCAATATATATCTAGTGATATCTTGGGTTCTATTACAGATAGAGCAATAAATCAAAGTGCATTGTCTGTAGGAGGCCCTGGCGCGTGAATCTGTGCAGCGGGAACGACCTCGGACCACCAGGGGCCGAGAAAACCACAGTCTCATGGGGCCGGACACTCAGGGTCAGGGTAAAATCCAATATATATCTGGTGATATCTCGGGTGCTATTAGAGATAGCGCAATAAACCAAAGTGAATTATCTGCAGGAGGCCCTGGCGCATGAATCTGTGCAGCGGGAACGACCTCGGACCACCAGGGGCCGAGACAACAACCGTCTCATGGGGCCGGGCACTCAGGGTCAGGGAGAAATCCAATATATATCTGGTGATATCTCGGGTTCTATTACAGATAGAACAATAAATCAAAGTGCATTGTCTGTAGGAGGCCCTGGCGCGTGAATCTGTGCAGCGGGAACGATCTCGGACCACCAGGGGCCGAGAAAACCACCGTCTCATGGGGCCGGACACTCAGGGTCAGTGAAAAATCCAATATATATCTAGTGATATCTCGGGTTCTATTACAGATAGAGCAATAAATCAAAGTGCATTGTCTGTAGGAGGCCCTGGCGCGTGAATCTGTGCAGCGGGAACGACCTCGGACCACCAGGGGCCGAGAAAACCACAGTCTCATGGGGCCGGACACTCAGGGTCAGGGTAAAATCCAATATATATCTGGTGATATCTCGGGTGTTATTAGAGATAGCGCAATAAACCAAAGTGAATTATCTGCAGGAGGCCCTGGCGCATGAATCTGTGCAGTGGTATCTACCTCGGATCACCAGGGTCCGAGAAAATCACCGACACATGGGGCCGGGCACTCAGGGTCAGGGAAAAATCCAATATATATCTGGTGATAGCTCGGGTGCTATTACAGATAGCGCAATAAATCAAAGTGCATTGTCTGTAGGAGGACCTGGCGCATGAATCTGTGCAGCGGGAACGACCTCGGACCACCAGGGGCTGAGAAGACCACAGTCTCATGGGGCCGGACACTCAGGGTCAGGGTAAAATCCAATATATATCTGGTGATATTTCGGGTGCTATTAGAGATAGCGCAATAAACCAAAGTGTATTATCTGCAGGAGGCCCTGGCGCATGAATCTGTGCAACGGGAACGACCTCGGACCACCAGGGGCCGAGAAAACCACCGTCTCATAGGGCCGGACACTCAGGGTCAGTGAAAAATCCAATATATATCTGGTTATATCTGGAGTGCTATTACAGATAGCGCAATATATCAAAGTGCATTGTCTGTAGGAGGACCTTGCGCATGAATCTGTGCAGCGGGAACTACCTCGGACCACCAGGGGCCGAGAAAACCACAGTCTCATGGGGTCGGACACTCAGTGTCAGGGAAAAATCCAATATATATCTGGTGATATCTCGGGACCTATTAGAGATAGAGCAATAAACCAAAGTGAATTATCTGCAGGAGGCCCTGGCGCATGAATCTGTGCAGCGGGAACGACCTCGGACCACCAGGGGCCGAGAAAACCACCGTCTCATGGGGCCGGACACTCAGGGTCAGGGAAAAATCCAATATATATCTGGTGATATCTCGGGTGCTATTACAGATAGCGCAATAAATCAAAGTGCATTGTCTGCAGGAGGCTCTAGCGCATGAATCTGTGCAGCGAGAACGATATATGACCACCAGGGGCCGAGAAAACCACCGACGCATGGGGCCGGGCACTCAGGGTCACGGAAAAATCCTATATATATCTGGTGATATCTCGGCTTCTATTACAGATAGCGCGATAAATCAAAGTGCATTGTCTGTAGGAGGCCCTGGTGCGTGAATCTGTGCAGCGGGAACGACCTCGGACCACCAGGGGCCGAGAAAACCACAGTCTCATGGGGCCGGACACTCAGGGTCAGGAAAGTATCCATTATATATCTGGTGATATCTCGGGTGCTATTACTGATAGCCCAAGAATTCAAAGTGCATTGTCTGTATTAGGCCCCGGCGCATGAATCTGTGCAGCGGGAACGACCTCGGACCACCAGGGGCCGAGAAAACCACTGTCTCATGGGGCCGGACACTCAGGGTCAGGGAAGAATCCAATATATACCTGGTGATATCTCGGGTGCTATTAGAGATACCGCAATAAACCAAAGTGAATTATCTGCAGGAGGCCCTGGCGCATGAATCTGTGCAGCGGGAACGACCTCGGACCACCAGGGGCCGAGAAAACCACCGTCTCATGGGGCCGGACGCTCAGGGTCAGGGAAAAATCCAATATATATCTGGTGATATCTCGGGTGCTATTACAGATAGCGCAATAAATCAAATTGCATTGTCTGCAGGAGGCCCTAGCGCATGAATCTGTGCAGCGAGATCGATCTCTGACCACCAGGGGCCGAGAAAACCACCGACGCATGGGGCCGGGCACTCAGGGTCAGGGAAAAATCCAATATATATCTGGTGATATCTCGGGTTCTATTAGAGATAGCGCAATAAACCAAAGTGTATTATCTGCAGGAGGCCCTGGCTCATGAACTGTGCAAAGGGAACGACCTCGGACCACCAGGGGCCGAGAAAACCACCGTCTCATAGGGCCGGACACTCAGGGTCAGTGAAAAATCCAATATATATCTGGTTATATCTCGAGTGCTATTACAGACAGCGCAATATATCAAAGTGCATTGTCTGTAGGTGGACCTTGCGCATGAATCTGTGCAGCGGGAACTACCTCGGACCACCAGGGGCCGAGAAAACCACAGTCTCATGGGGTCGGACACTCAGTGTCAGGGAAAAATCCAATATATATCTGGTGATATCTCGGGTGCTATTACAGATAGCGCAATAAATCAAAGTGCATTGTCTGCAGGAGGCCCTAGCGCATGAATCTGTGCAGCGAGATCGATCTCTGACCACCAGGGGCCGAGAAAACCACCGACGCATGGGGCCGGGCACTCAGGGTCACGGAAAAATCCAATATATATCTGGTGATATCTCGGGTTCTATTACAGATAGCGCGATAAATCAAAGTGCAATGTCTGTAGGAGGCCCTGGTGCGTGAATCTGTGCAGCGGGAACGACGTCGGACCACCAGGGGCCGAGAAAACCACCGTCTCATGCGGCCGGACGCTCAGGGTCAGGGAAAAATCCAATATATATCTGGTGATATCTCGGGTGCTATTACAGATAGCGCAATAAATCAAATTGCATTGTCTGCAGGAGGCCCTAGCGCATGAATCTGTTCAGCGAGATCGATCTCTGACCACCAGGGGCCGAGAAAACCACCGACGCATGGGGCCGGGCACTCAGGGTCAGGGAAAAATCCAATATATATCTGGTGATATCTCGGGTTCTATTAGAGATAGCGCAATAAACCAAAGTGTATTATCTGCAGGAGGCCCTGGCTCATGAACTGTGCAAAGGGAACGACCTCGGACCACCAGGGGCCGAGAAAACCACCGTCTCATAGGGCCGGACACTCAGGGTCAGTGAAAAATCCAATATATATCTGGTTATATCTCGAGTGCTATTACAGACAGCGCAATATATCAAAGTGCATTGTCTGTAGGAGGACCTTGCGCATGAATCTGTGCGGCGGGAACTACCTCGGACCACCAGGGGCCGAGAAAACCACAGTCTCATGGGGTCGGACACTCAGTGTCAGGGAAAAATCCAATATATATCCGGTGATATCTCGGGTGCTATTAGAGATAGCGCAATAAACCGAAGTGAATTATCTGCAGGAGGCCCTGGCGCATGAATCTGTGCAGCGGTATCTACCTCGGATCACCAGGGTCCGAGAAAATCACCGACACATGGGGCCGGGCACTCAGGGTCAGGGAAAAATCCAATATATATCTGGTGATAGCTCGGGTGCTATTACAGATAGCGCAATAAATCAAAGTGCATTGTCTGTAGGAGGCCCTGGCGCATAAATCTGTGCAGCGGGAACGACCTCGGACCCCCAGGGGCCGAGACAACAACCGTCTCATGGGGCCGGACCCTCAGGGCCAGGGAAAAATCCAATATATATCTGGTGATATCTCGGGTTATATTACAGATAGCACAATAAATCAAAGTGCATTGTCTGTATTAGGCCCCGGCGCATGAATCTGTGCAGCGGGAACGACCTCGGACCACCAGGGGCCGAGAAAACCACAGTCTCATGGGGCCGGACAGTCAGGGTCAGGGGAAAATCCAATATATATCTGGTGATATCTCGGGTGCTATTAGAGATAGCGCGATAAACCAAAGTGCATTGTCTGTAGGAGGCCCTGGCGCACGAATCTGTGCAGCGGGAACGACCTCGAGCCACCAGGGGCCGAGACAACCACCGTCTCATGTGGCCGGACACTCAGGGTCATGGAAAAATCCAATATATATCTGGTGATATCTCGGGTGCTATTACAGATAGCGCAATAAAGCAAAGTGCATTGTCTGTAGGAGGCCCTGGCGCATGAATCTGTGCAGCGGGAACGACCACGGACCACCAGGGGCCGAGAAAACCACCGTCTCATGGGGCCGGACACTCAGGGTCAGGGGAAAATCCAATATATATCTGGCGATATCTCGGTTGCTATTAGAGATAGCGCAATAAACCAAAGTGAATTATCTGCAGGAGGCCCTGGCGCGTGAATCTGTGCAGCGGGAACGACCTCGGACCACCAGGGGCCGAGAAAACCACCGTCTTAAGGGAGCCGGACACTCTGGGTCAGGGAAAAATCCAATATATATTTGGTGATATCTCGGGTGCTATTACAGATAGCGAATTAAATCAAAGTGCATTGTCTGCAGGATGCCCTAGCGCATGAATCTGTGCAGCGAGATCGATCTCTGACCACCAGGGGCCGAGAAAACCACCGACGCATGGGGACGGGCACTCAGGGTCAGGGAAAAATCCAATATATATCTGTCGATATCTCGGGTTCTATTACAGATAGCGCGATAAATCAAAGTGCATTGTCTGTAGGAGGCCCTGGCGCGTGAATCTGTGCAGCGGGAACGACCTCGGACCACCAGGGGCCGAGAAAATTACAGATTTTCGGTATCCGTCACCCAAGGTCATGTAAAAGTCCAGCATATATCTGGTGATATCTGGGGTGCCACTACAGATAGCGCAATAAACCAAAGTGCATTGTCTGTAGGAGGCCCTGGCGCATGAATCTGTGCAGCGGGAACGACTTCGGACCTCCAGGGGCCGAGAAAACCACCGTCTGATGGGGCCGGAAACTCAGGGTCAGGGAAAAATCCAATATATATCTGGTGATATCTCAGGTGCTATTACAGATAGCGCGATAAATCAAAGTGAATTATCTGCAGGAGGCCCTGGCGCATGCATCTGTGCAGCAGGAACGACCTCGGAACACCAGGGGCCGAGAAAACCACCGTCTCATGAGGCCGGACACTCAGGGTCAGGGAAAAATCCAATATATATCTGGTGATATCTCAGGTGCTATTACAGATAGCGCCATAAATTAGAGTGCATTATCTGCAGGAGGCCCTGGCGCATGAATCTGTGCAGCGGGAACGACCTCGGACCACCAGGGGCCGAGAAAACCACCGTCTCATGGGGCCGGACACTCAGGGTCTGGGAAAAATCCAATATATACCTGGTGATATCTCAGGTGCTATTATAGATAGCGCAATAAATCAAAGTGCATTGTCTGCAGGAAGCCCTGCGGCATGATTCTGTGCAGCGGGAACGACCTCGGACCACCAGGGGCCAAGAAAATTACAGATTTTCGGTATCCGTCACCCAAGGTCATGTGAAAATCCAGCATATATCTGGTGATATCTCGGGTGCTATTATAGATACCGCAATAAATCAAAGTGAATTATCTGCAGTAGTCCCTGGCGCATGCATCTATGCAGCGGGAACGACCTCGGACCACCAGGGGCCGAGAAAACCACCGTCTCATGGGGACGGACACTCAGGGTCTGGGGAAAATCCAATATATATCTGGTGATATCTCGGGTGCTATTAGAGATAGCGCAATAAACCAAAGTGCATTGTCTGTAGGAGGCCCTGGCGCATGAATGTGTGCAGAGGGAACGACCTCGGACCACCAGGGGCCGAGACAACCACCGTCTCATGGGGCCGGACACTCAGGGAAAGGGAAAAATCCAATATATATCTGGTGATATCTCGTGTGCTATTACAGATAGCGCAATAAATCAAAGTGCATTGTCTGTACGAGGCCCTGGCGCATGAATCCGTGCAGCGGGAACGACGTCGGACCACCAGGGGCCGAGAAAACCACCGTCTCATGGGGCCGGACACTCAGGGTCAGGGAGAAATCCAATATATATGTCGTGATATCTTGGGTGCTATTAGAGATAGCGCAATAAAGCAAAGTGAATTATCTGCAGGAGGCCCTGGCGCATGAATCTGTGCAGCGGGAACGACCTCGGACCACCAGGGGCCGAGAAAACCACCGTCTCATGCGGCCGGACACTCAAGGTCAGTGAAAAATCCAATATATATCTGGTGATATCTCGGGTGCTATTACAGATAGCGCAATAAATCAAGGTGCATTGTCTGTAGGAGGCCCTGGCGCATGAATCTGTGCAGCGGGAACGACCTCGGACCACCAGGGGCTGAGAAAACCACAGTCTCATGGGGCCGGACACTCAGGGTCAGCGAAAAATCCAATATATATCTGGTGATATCTCGTGTGCTATTACAGATAGCGCAATAAATCAAAGTGCATTGTCTGTACGAGGCCCTGGCCCATGAATCCGTGCAGCGGGAACGACGTCGGACCAGCAGGGGCCGAGAAAACCACCGTCTCATGGGGCCGGACACTCAGGGTCAGGGAGAAATCCAATATATATGTCGTGATATCTTGTGTGCTATTAGAGATAGCGCAATAAAGCAAAGTGAATTATCTGCAGGAGGCCCTGGCGCATGAATCTGTGCAGCGGAAACGACCTCGGACCACCAGGGGCCGAGAAAACCACCGTCTCATGGGGCCGGACACTCAAGGTCAGTGAAAAATCCAATATATATCTGGAGATATCTCGGGTGCTATTACAGATAGCGCAATAAATCAAAGTGCATTGTCTGTAGGAGGCCCTGGCGCATGAACCTGTGTAGCGGGTACGACCTCGGACCACCAGGGGCCGAGAAAACCACCGTCTCATGGCGCCGGACACTGAGGGACAGTGAAAAATCCAATATATATCTGGTGTTATCTCGGGTGCTATTACAGATAGCGCAATAAATCAAGTTGCATTGCCTGTAGGAGGCCCTGGCGCATGAATCTGTGCAGCGGGACCGACCTCGGACCACCAGCGGCCGAGAAAACCACCGTCTCATGGGGCCGGACACTCAGGGTCAGGGAAAAATCGAATATATATCTGGCGATATCTTGTGTGCTATTAGAGATAGCGCAATAAACCAAAGTGAATTATCTGCAGGAGGCCCTGGCGCATGAATCTGTGCAGCGGGAACGACCTCGGACCACCAGGGGCCGAGACAACCACCGTCTCATGGGGCCGGACACTCAGGGTCAGGGAAAAATCCAATATATATCTGGTGATATCTCGGGTGCTATTACAGATAGCGCAATAAATCAAAGTGCATTGTCTGTAGGAGGCCCTGGCGCACGAATCTGTGCAGCGGGAACGACCTCGGACCACCAGGGGCCGAGAAAACCACCGTCTCATGGCGCCGGGCACTCAGGGTCAGTGAAAAATCCAATATATATCTGGTGATATCTCGGGTGCTATTACAGATAGCGCAATAAATCAAGGTGCATTGTCTGCAGGAGGCCCTGGCGAATGAATCTGTGCAGCGGGAACGACCTCGGACCACCAGGGGCCGAGAAAACCACAGTCTCATGGGGCCGGACACTCAGGGTCAGGGGAAAATGCATTATATATCTGGTGATATCTCGGGTGCTATTAGAGCTAGCGCAATAAACCAAAGTGAAATATCTGCAGGAGGCCTTGGCGCATGAATCTGTGCAACGGGAACGACCTCGGACTACCAGGGGCCGCGTAAACCACAGTCTCATGGGGCCGGACACTCAGAGTCAGGGGAAAATCCAATATATATCTGGTGATATCTCGGGTGCTATTAGAGATAGCGCAATAAACCAAAGTGAATTATCTGCAGGAGGCCCTGGCGCATGAATCTGTGCAGCGGGAACGACCTCGGAACACCAGGGGCCGAGAAAACCACAGTCTCATGGGGCCGGACTCTCAGGGTCAGGGGAAAATCCAATATATATCTGGTGATATCTCGGGTGCTATTACAGATAGCGCAATAAATCAAAGTGCATTGTCTGTCGGAGGCCCTGGCGCATGAATCTGTGCAGCGGGAACGACTTCGGACCACCAGGGGCCGAGAAAACCACCGTCCCATGGGGCCGGTCACTCTGGGTCAGGGAAAAATCCAATATATATCTGGTGATATCTTGGGTGCTATTAGAGATAGCGCAATAAACCAAAGTGAATTATCTGCAGGAGGCCCTGGCGCATGAATCTGTGCAGCGGGAACGACGTCGGACAACCAGGGGCCGAGAAAACCACCGTCTCATGGGGCCGGACACTCAGGGTCAGGGAGAAATCCAATATATATGTCGTGATATCTTGGGTGCTATTAGAGATAGCGCAATAAAGCAAAGTGAATTATCTGCAGGAGGCCCTGGCGCATGAATCTGTGCAGCGGGAACGACCTCGGACCACCAGGGGCCGAGAAACCCACCGTCTCATGGGGCCGGACACTCAAGGTCAGTGAAAAATCCAATATATATCTGGTGATATCTCGGGTGCTATTACAGATAGCGCAATAAATCAAAGTGCATTCTCTGTAGGAGGCCCTGCCGCATGAACCTGTGTAGCGGGTACGACCTCGGACCACCAGGGGCCGAGAAAACCACCGTCTCATGGCGCCGGACGCTGAGGGTCAGTGAAAAATCCAATATATATCTGGTGATATCTCGGGTGCTATTACAGATAGCGCAATAAATCAAGTTGCATTGCCTGTAGGAGGCCCTGGCGCATGAATCTGTGCAGCGGGACCGACCTCGGACCACCAGCGGCCGAGAAAACCACCGTCTCATGGGGCTGGACACTCAGGGTCAGGGAAAAATCCAATATATATCTGGTGATATCTTGTGTGCTATTAGAGATAGCGCAATAAACCAAAGTGAATTATCTGCAGGAGGCCCTGGCGCATGAATCTGTGCAGCGGGACCGACCTCGGACCACCAGGGGCCGAGAAAACCACCGTCTCATGGCGCCGGGCACTCAGGGTCAGTGAAAAATCCAATATATATCTGGTGATATCTCGGGTGCTATTACAGATAGCGCAATAAATCAAGTTGCATTGCCTGTAGGAGGCCCTGGCGCATGAATCTGTGCAGCGGGAACGACCTCGGACCACCAGGGGCTGAGAAAACCACCGTCTCATGGGGCCGGACACTCAAGGTCAGTGAAAAATCCAATATATATCTGGTGATATCTCGGGTGCTATTACAGATAGCGCAATAAATCAAAGTGCATTGTCTGTAGGAGGCCCTGGCGCATGAACCTGTGTAGCGGGAACGACCTCGGACCACCAGGGGCCGAGAAAACCACCGACACATGGGGCCGGGCACTCAGGGTCAGGGAAAAATCCAATATATATCTGGTGATATCTCGGGTGCTATTACAGATAGGGCAATAAACCAAAGTGAATTATCTATAGGAGGCCCTGGCGCATGAATCTGTGCAGCGTGAACGACCTCGGACCACCAGGGGCCGAGAAAACCACCGTCTCATGGGGCCGGACACTCAGGGTCAGGGAAAAATCCAATATATATCTGGTAATATCTCGGGTGCTATTAGAGATAGCGCAATAAACCAAAGTGAATTATCTGCAGGAGGCCCAGGCGCATGAATCTGTGCAGCGGGAACGACCTCGGACCACCAGGGGCCGAGAAAAACACCGTCTCATGGGGCCGGACACTCAGGGTCAGGGAAAAATCCAATATATATCTGGTGATATCTCGGGTGCTATTACAGATAGCGCAATAAATCAAAGTGCATTGTCTGTAGGAGGCCCTGGCGCACGAATCTGTGCAGCGGGAACGACCTCGGACCACCAGGGGCCGAGAAAACCACCGTCTCATGAGGCCGGACACTCAGAGTCAGGGAAAAATCCAGTATATATCTGGTGATATCTCGGGTGCTATTAGATATAGCGCGATAAATCAAAGTGAATTATCTGCAGGAGGCCCTGGCGCATGCATCTGTGCAGCGGGAACGACCTCGGACCACCGGGGGCCGAGAAAACCACCGTCTCTTGGGACCGGACACTCAGGGTCAGGGAAAAATCCAATATATATCTGGTGATATCTCGGGTGCTATTAGAGATAGATCGATAAAACAAGGTGAATTATCTGCAGGGGGCCCTGGCTCATGAATCTGTGCAGCGGGAACGACCTCGGACCACCAGGGGCCGAGTAAACCACCGTCTCATGGGGCCGGACACTCAGGGTCAGGGAAAAATCCAATATATATCTGGTAATATCTCGGGTGCTATTAGAGATAGCGCAATAAACCAAAGTGAATTATCTGCAGGAGGCCCTGGCGCATGCATCTGTGCAGCGGGAACGACCTCGGACAACCAGCGGCCGAGAAAAACACCGTCTCATGGGGCCGGACACTCAGGGTCAGGGAAAAATCCAATATATATCTGGTGATATCTCGGGTGCTATTACAGATAGCGCGATATATCAAAGTGCATTGTCTGCAGGAGGCCCTAGCGCATGAATCTGTGCAGCGAGATCGATCTCGGACCACCATCGGCCGAGAAAACCACACTGTCATGGGGCCGGACACTCTGGGTCAGGGGAAAATACAATATATATCTGGTGATATCTCGGGTGCTATTAGAGCTAGCGCAACAAACCAAAGTGAAATATCTGCAGGAGGCCTTGGCGCATGAATCTGTGCAACGGGAACGACCTCGGACCACCATGGGCCGAGTAAACCACAGTCTCATGGGGCCGGACACTCAGGGTCAGGGGAAAATCCAATATATATCTGGTGATATCCCGGGTTCTATTAGAGATAGCGCAATAAATCAAAGTGCATTGTCTGTAGGAGGCCCTGGCGCATGTATCATGAATCTGTGCAACGGGTACAACCTCGGACCACCAGGGGCCGAGAAAACCACCGTCCCGAGGGGCCGGACACTTAGGGTCAGTGAAATATCCAATATATATCTGGTGATATCTCGGGTTCTATTACAGATAGCGCAATAAACCAAAGTGAATTATCTATAGGAGGCCCTGGCGCATGAATCTGTGCAGCGGGAACGACCTCGGACCACCAGGGGCCGAGAAAACCACCGTCTCATGGGGCCGGACACTCAGGGTCAGGGAAAAATCCAATATATATCTGGTAATATCTCGGGTGCTATTAGAGATAGCGCAATAAACCAAAGTGAATTATCTGCAGGAGGCCCTGGCGCATGCATCTGTGCAGCGGGAACGACCTCGGACCACCAGGGGCCGAGAAGACCACCGTCTCATGGGGCCGGACACTCAGGGTCAGGGAAAAATCAAATATATATCTGGTGATATCTCGGGTGCTATTAGAGATAATGCAATAAACCAAAGTGAATTATCTATATGAGGCCCTGGCGCATGAATCTGTGCAGCGGGAACGACCTCGGACCACCAGGGGCCGAGAAGACCACCGTCTCATGGGGCCGGACACTCAGGGTCATGGAAAAATAAAATATATATCTGGTGATATCTCGGGTGCTATTACAGATAGCTCAATAAATCAAAGTGCATTGTTTGCAGGAGGCCCTTGCGAATGAATCTGTTCAGCGGGAACGACCTCGGCTCACCAGGGGCCGAGAAAACCACCGACACATGGGGCCGGGCACTCAGGGTCAGGGAAAAATCCAATATATATCTGGTGATATCTCGGGTGCTATTAGAGATAGCGCAATAAACCAAAGTGAATTATCTATAGCAGGCCCTGGCGCATGAATCTGTGCAGCGGGAACGACCTCGGACCACCAGGGGCCGAGAAAACCACCGTCTCATGGGGCCGGACACTCAGGGTCAGGGAAAAATCCAATATGTATCTGGTGATATCTCGGGTGCTATTACAGATAGCGCAATAAATCAAATTGCATTGTCCGTAGGAGGCGCTGGCGCATGAATCTGTGCAGCGGGAACGACCTCGGACCACCAGGGGCCGAGAAAATTACAGACATTCGGAATCCGTCACCCAAGGTCATGTAAAAATCCAGCATATATCTGGTGATATCACGCGTGCTATTACAGATAGCGCAATAAATCAAAGTGCATTGTCTGTATGAGGCCCTGGCGCATGAATCTGGGCTGCGGGAACGACCTCGGACAACCAGGGGCCGAGAAAACCACCGTCTCATGGGGCGGACTGTCAGGGTCAGGAAAAAATCCAATATATATCTGGTGATATCTCGGGTGCTATTACAGATAGCGCAATAAACCAAAGTGAATTATCTGCAGGAGGCCCTGGCGCATGAATCTGTGCAGCGGGAACGATCTCGGATCACCAGGGTCCGAGAAAACCACCGTCTCATGGGGCCGGAAACTCAGGGTCATGGAAAAATAAAATATATATCTGGTGATATCTCGGGTGCTATTACAGATAGCTCAATAAATCAAAGTGCATTGTCTGTAGGAGGCCCAGGCGAATGAATCTGGGCAGCGGGAACGACCTCGGACCACCAGGGGCCGAGAAAACCACCGTCTCATGGGGCCGGACATTCAGGGTCAGGGGAAAATCCAATATATATCTGGTGATATCTCGGGTGCTATTAGAGATAGCGCAATAAACCAAAGTGAATTATCTGCAGGAGGCCCTGGCGCATGCATCTGTGCAGCGGGAACGACCTCGGACAACCAGGGGCCGAGAAGACCACCGTCTCATGGGGCCGGACACTCAGGGTCAGGGAAAAATCGAATATATATCTGGTGATATCTCGGGTGCTATTAGAGATAGCGCAATAAACCAAAGTGAATTATCTATAGGAGGCCCTGGCGCATGAATCTGTGCAGCGGGAACGTCCTCGGACCACTAGGGGCCGAGAAAACCACCGTCTCAGGGGGCCGGACACTCAGGGTAAGGGAAAAATCAAATATATATCTGGTGATATCTCGGGTGCTATTACAGATAGCTCAATAAATCAAAGTGCATTGTCTGCAGGAGGCCCTTGCGAATGAATCTGTTCAGCGGGAACGACCTCGGCTCACCAGGGGCCGACAAAACCACCGACACATGGGGCCGGACACTCAGGGTCAGGGAAAAATCCAATATATATCTGGTGATATCTCGGGTGCTATTATAGATAGGGCAATAAATCAAAGTGCATTGTCTGTAGGAGGCCCTGGCGCATGCATCTGTGCAGCGGGAACGACCTCGGACCACCAGGGGCCGAGAAAACCACCGTCTCATGGGGCCGGAAACTCAGGGTCAGGGAAAAATCCAATATATATCTGGTGATATCTCGGGTGCTATTAGAGATAGCGCAATAAATCAAAGTGCATTGTCTGTAGGAGGCACTGGCGAATGAATCTGTGCCGCAGGAACGACCTCGGACCCCCAGTGGCCGAGAAAATTACAGATATTCGGGATCCGTCACCCGAGGTCATGTAAAAATCCAGCATATATCTGGTGATATCTCGCGTGATATTAGAGATAGCGCAATAAACCAAAGTGAATTATCTATAGGAGTCCCTGGCGCATGAATCTGTGCAGCGGGAACGACCTCGGACCACCAGGGGCCGAGAAAACCACCGTCTCATGGAGCGGGACACTCAGGGTCACGGGAAAATACAATATATATCTGGTGATATCTCGGGTGCTATTACAGATAGCGCAATTAATCAAAGTACATTGTCTGTTGGAGGCACTGGCGAATGAATCTGTGCCGCAGGAACGACCTCGGACCCCCAGTGGCCGAGAAAATTACAGATATTCGGAATCCGTCACCCAAGGTCATGTAAAAATCCAGCATATATCTGGTGATATCTCGCGTGCTATTACAGATAGCGCAATAAATCAAAGTGCATTGTCTGTAGGAGGCCCTGGCGCATGAATCTGGGCTGCGGGAACGACCTCTGACAACCAGGGGCCGAGAAAACGACCGTCTCATGGGGCGGACTGTCAGGGTCAGGAAAAAATCCAATATATATCTGGTGATATCTAGGGTGCTATTACAGATAGCGCAATAAACCAAAGTGAATTATCTGCAGGAGGCCCTGGCGCATGAATCTGTGCAGCGGGAACGATCTCGGATCACCAGGGTCCGAGAAAACCACCGTCTCATGGGGCCAGACACTCAGGGTCGGGGAAAAATCCAATATATATCTGGTGATATCTGGGATGCTATTAGAGATAGCGCAATAAATCAAAGTGCATTGTCTGTAGGAGGCACTGGCGAATGAATCTGTGCAGCGGGAACGACGTCGGACCACCAGGGGGCGAGAAGACTACGGTCTCATGGTGCCGGACACTCAGGGTCAGGGAAAAATCCAATATATATCTGGTGATATCTCGGGTGCTATTACAGATAGCGCAATAAGTCAAAGTGCATTGTCTGCAGAAGGCTCTGGCGCATGAATCTGTGCAGCGGGAACGACCTGGGCTCACCAGGGGCCGACAAAACCACCGACACATGGGGCCGGACACTCAGGGTCAGGGAAAAATCCAATATATATCTTGTGATATCTCGGGTGCTATTACAGATAGGGCAATAAATCAAAGTGCATTGTCTGTAGGAGGCCCTGGCGCATGCATCTGTGCAGCGGGAACGACCTCGGACCACCAGGGGCCGAGAAAACCACCGTCTCATGGAGCCGGACACTCAGGGTGACGGGAAAATCCAATATATATCTGGTGATATCTCGGGTGCTATTAGAGATAGCGCAATAAACCAAAGTGAATTATCTATAGGTGGCCCTGGCGCATGCATCTGTGCAGCGGGAACGACCTCCGACCACCAGGGGCCGAGTGAACCACCGTCTCATGGGGCCGGAAACTCAGGGTCAGGGAAAAATCCAATATATATCTGGCGATATCTCGGGTGCTATTACAGATAGCTCAATAAATCAAAGTGCATTGTCTGTAGGAGGCCCTGGCGCATGAATCTGGGCTGCGGGAACGCCCTCGGACAACCAGGGGCCGAGAAAACGACCGTCTCATGGGGCCGGACACTCAGGGTCAGGGAAAAATCCAATATGTATCTGGTGATATCTCGGGTTCTATTACAGATAGCGCAATAAACCAAAGTGCATTGTCTGTAGGAGGCCCTGGCGCATGAATCTGGGCAGCGGGAACGACCTCGGACCACCAGGGGCCGAGAAAACCACCGTCTCATGGAGCCGGACATTCAGGGTCACGGGAAAATACAATATATATCTGGTGATATCTCGGGTGCTATTACAGATAGCGCAATAAATCAAAGTGCATTGTCTGTTGGAGGCACTGGCGAATGAATCTGTTCCGCAGGAACGACCTCGGACTCCCAGTGGCCGAGAAAATTGCAGATATTCGGAATCCGTCACCCAAGGTCATGTAAAAATCCAGCATATATCTGGTGATATCTCGCGTGCTATTACAGATAGCGCAATAAATCAAAGTGCATTGTCTGTAGGAGGCCCTTGCGAATGAATCTGTGCCGCAGGAACGACCTCGGACCACCAGGGGCCGAGGAAACGACCGTCTCATGGGGCCGGACACTCAGGGTCAGGGGAAAATTCAATATATATCTGGTGATATCTCGGGTGCTATTAGAGATAGCGCAATAAACCAAAGTGAATTATCTGCAGGAGGCCCTGGCGCATGAATCTGTGCAGCGGGAACGACCTCGCACCACCAGGGGCCGAGGAAACCACCGTCTCATGGGGCCGGACACTCAGGGTCATGGAAAAATCCAATATATATATCTGGCGCTATCTCGGGTGCTATTAGAGATAGCGCAATAAATCAAAGTGAATTATCTGCAGGAGGTCCTGGCGCATGCATCTGTGCAGCGGGAACGACCTCCGACTACCAGGGGCCGAGACAACCACCGTCTCATGGGGCCGGACACTCAGGTTCAGGGAAAAATTCAATATATATCTGGAGATATCTCTGGTGCTATTACAGATAGGCCAATAAATCAGTGTGCATTTTCTGTAGGAGGCCCTGGCGCATGAATTTGTGCAGCGGGAACGACCTCGGACCACCAGGGGCCGAGAAAACCACAGTCTCATGGCGCCGGACACCAAAGGTCATGTAAATACCCAGGATGTATCTGATGATATCTCCGGTGCTATTAGAGATAGCCCAATAAATCAAAGTGCATTGTCTATAGGAGGCCCTGGCGCATGAATCTGTGCAGCGGGAAGGACCTCGGACCACCAGGGGCCGAGAAAACGACCGTCACATGGGGCCGGACTGTCAGGGTCAGGGAAAAATCCAATATATATGTGGTGATATCTCGGGTGCTATTACAGATAGCGCAATAAATCAAAGTGCATTGTCTGTAGGAGGCCCTGGCGCATCAATCTGGCCAGCGGGAACGACCTCGGACCACCAGGGGCCGAGAAAACCACCGTGTCATGGGGCCGGACACTCCGGGTCGGGGGAAAATCCAATATATATCTGGTGATATCTCGGGTGCTATTGGAGATAGCGCAATAAATCAAAGTGCATTGTCTGCAGGAGGCCCTAGCGCATGAATCTGTGCAGCGGGAACGACGTCGGACCACCAGGGGGCGAGAAGACTACGGTCTCATGGTGCCGGACACTCAGGGTCAGGGAAAAATCCAATATATATCTGGTGATATCTCGGGTGCTATTACAGATAGCGCAATAAGTCAAAGTGCATTGTCTGCAGAAGGCTCTGGCGCATGAATCTGTGCAGCGGGAACCACCTCGGACCACCAGGGGCCGAGAATACCACGGACACATGGGGCCGGACTGTCAGGGTCGGGGAAAAATCCAATATATATCTGGTGATATCTCGTGTGCTATTAGAGATAGCGCAATAAATCAAAGTGCATTATCTATAGGATGCCCCGGCGCATAAATCTGTGCAGCGGGATCGACCTCGGACCACGAGGGACCGAGAAAAACATCAACACATGGGGCCGGACTGTCAGGGTCAAGGAAAAATCCAATATTTATCTGGTGATATCTCTGGTACTATTAGAGATAGCGCAATAAATCAAAGTGCATTGTCTGTAGGAGGCCGTGGCGCATGAATCTGTGCAGCGGGATCGACCTCGGACCAGCATGGGGCGAGAAAATCTCCGTCTCATGCGGCCGGACTGTCAGGGTCAGGGAAAAATCCAATACATATCAGGTGATATCTCGGGTGCTATTAGAGGTAGCGAAATAAATCAGAGTGAATTATCTATAGGATGCCCTGGCGCATGAATCTGTGCAGCGGGAACGACCTCGGACCACCAGGGGCCGAGAAAACCACCGTCTCATGGGGTCCGACACTCAGGGTCAGGGAAAAATCCAATATATATATGGTGATATCTCGGGTGCTATTAGAAATAGCGCAATAAACCAAAGTGAATTATCTATAGGATGCCCTGGCGCATGAATCTGTGCAGCGGGATCGACCTCGGACCACCAGGGACCGAGAAAAACATCGACACATGGGGCCGGACTGTCAGGGTCTGGGAAAATCCAATATATATCTGGTAATATCTCGGGAGCTGTTAAAGATAGCGCAATAAATCATAGTGCATTGTCTGTAGGAGGCCCTAGCGCATGAATCTGTGCAGCGGGATCGATTTCGGACCACCAGGGGCCGAGAAAATCACTTTCTCATGAGGCCGGACTGTCAGGGTCAGGGAAAAATGCAATATATATCTGGTGATATCTCGGGTGCTATTAGAGATAGCACAATAAACCAAAGTGAATAATCTGCAGGAGGGCCTGACGTATTAATCTGAGCAGCAGGAACGACCTCGGACGACCAGGCGCCGAGATAATTACAGATATTCGGAATCCGTCACCCAAGGTCATGTAAAAATCCAGCATATATCTGGTGACATCTCGGGTGCTCTTACAGATAGCGCACTAAACCAAAGTGAATTATCTGCAGGGGGCCCTGGCGCATGAATCTGTGCAGCGGGAACGACCTCGGACCACCAGGGGCCGAGAAAACCACCGTCTCATGGGGCCGGACTGTCAGGGTCAGGGGAAAATCCAATATATATCTGGTGATATCTCGGGTGCTATTAGAGATAGCGAAATAAATCAAAGTGCATTGTCTGCAGGAGGCCCTGGCGCACAAATCTGTGCCGCGTGATCGACCTTGGACCACCAGGGGCCGAGAAAACCACCGACACATGGGGCCGGATTGTCAGGGTCAGGGAAAAAGCCAATATATATCTGGTGATATCTCGGCTGCTATTACAGATAGCGCAATAAATCAAAGTGCATTACCTGTAGGAGGCCCTGGCGCATGAATCTGTGCAGCTGGAAAAACCTCGGACCACCAGGGGCCGAGAAAACCACCGTCTCATGGGGCCGGACACTCAGGGTCAGGGGAAAATCCAATATGTATATGGTGATATCTCGGGTGCTATTAGAGATGGCGCAACAAACCAAAGTGAATTATCTGCAGGAGGCCCTGGCGCATGAATCTGTGCAGCGGGGACGACCTCGGACCACCAGGGGCCGAGAAAACCACCGTCTCATGGGGCCGGACTGTCAGGGTCAGGGGAAAATCCAATATATATCTGGTGATATCTCGGGTGCTATTACAGATAGCGCAATAAATCAAAGTGCATTGTCTGTAGGAGGCCCTGGCGCATGAATCTGTGCAGCGGGAAAGACCTCGGACCAACCAGGGGCCGAGAAAATTACGGATATTCGGAATCCGTCACCCAAGGTCATGTAAAAATCCAGCATATATATGGTGATATCTCGGGTGCTATTACAGATAGCGCAATAAACCAAAGTGAATTGTCTGCAGGAAGCCTTGGCGCATGAATCTGTGCTGCGGAATCGACCTCGGACCACCAGGTGCCGAGAAAACCACCGTCTCATGGGGTCGTACTGTCAGGGTCAGGGAAAAATCCAATATATATCTGGTGATATCTCGGGTGCTATTACAGGTAGCGCAATAAATCAAAGTGCATTGTCTGTAGGAGGCACTGGCGCATGAATCTGTGCAGCGGGAACGACCACGGACCACCAGGGGCCGAGAAAACCACAGTCTCATGGGGCCGGACACTCAGGGTCAGGGTAAAATCCAATATATATCTGGTGATATCTCGGGTGCTATTACAGGTAGCGCAATAAATCTAAGTGCATTGTCTGTAGGAGGCACTGGCGCATGAATCTGTGCAGCGGGAACGACCTCGGAACACCAGGGACCGAGAAAACCACCGTCTCATGGGGCCGGGCACTCAGGGTCAGTGAAAAATCCAATATATATGTGGTGATATCTCGGGTGCTATTACAGATGGCGCAATAAATCAAAGTGCATTGTCTGTAGGAGACCCTGGCGCATGAACCTGTGCAGCGGGAACGACCTCGGACCACCAGGGGCCGGGAAAACGACCGTCTCATGGGGCCGGACGCTCAGGGTCAGTGAAAAATCCAATATATATCTGGTGATATCTCGGGTGCTATTAGAGATAGCGCAATAAACCAAAGTGAATTATCTGCAGGAGGCCCTGGCGCATGAATCTGTGCAACGGGAACGACCTCGGACCACCAGGGGCCGAGAAAACCACAGTCTCATGGTGCCGGACACTCAGGGTCAGGGGAAAATCCAATATATATCTGGTGATATCTCGTGTGCTATTAGAGATAGCGCAATAAATCAAAGTGCATTGACTGTAGGAGGCCGTGGCGCATGAATCTGTGCAGCGGGATCGACCTCGGACCAGCATGGGGCGAGAAAATCTCCGTCTCATGCGGTCGGACTGTCAGGGTCAGGGAAAAATCCAATACATATCAGGTGATATCTCGGGTGCTATTAGAGATAGCGAAATAAATCAGAGTGAATTATCTATAGGATGCCCTGGCGCATGAATCTGTGCAGCGGGAACGACCTCGGACCACCAGGGGCCGAGAAAACCACCGTCTCATGGGGTCCGACACTCAGGGTCAGGGAAAAATCCAATATATATATGGTGATATCTCGGGTGCTACTAGAAATAGCGCAATAAACCAAAGTGAATTATCTATAGGATGCCCTGGCGCATGAATCTGTGCAGCGGGATCGATTTCGGACCACCAGGGGCCGAGAAAATCACTTTCTCATGAGGCCGGACTGTCAGGGTCAGGGAAAAATGCAATATATATCTGGTGATATCTCGGGTGCTATTAGAGATAGCGCACTAAACCAAAGTGAATTATCTGCAGGGGGCCCTGGCGCATGAATCTGTGCAGCGGGAACGACCTCGGACCACCAGGGGCCGAGAAAACCACCGTCTCATGGGGCCGGACTGTCAGGGTCAGGGGAAAATCCAATATATATCTGGTGATATCTCGGGTGCTATTAGAGATAGCGAAATAAATCAAAGTGCATTGTCTGCAGGAGGCCCTGGCGCACAAATCTGTGCCGCGTGATCGACCTTGGACCACCAGGGGCCGAGAAAACCACCGACACATGGGGCCGGATTGTCAGGGTCAGGGAAAAAGCCAATATATTTCTGGTGATATCTCGGGTGCTATTAGAGATGGCGCAACAAACCAAAGTGAATTATCTGCAGGAGGCCCTGGCGCATGAATCTGTGCAGCGGGGACGACCTCGGACCACCAGGGGCCGAGAAAACCACCGTCTCATGGGGCCGGACTGTCAGGGTCAGGGGAAAATCCAATATATATCTGGTGATATCTCGGGTGCTATTACAGATAGCGCAATAAATCAATGTGCATTGTCTGTAGGAGGCCCTGGCGCATGAATCTGTGCAGCGGGAACGACCTCGGACCAACCAGGGGCCGAGAAAATTACGGATATTCGGAATCCGTCACCCAAGGTCATGTAAAAATCCAGCATATATATGGTGATATCTCGGGTGCTATTACAGATAGCGCAATAAACCAAAGTGAATTGTCTGCAGGAAGCCTTGGCGCATGAATCTGTGCTGCGGAATCGACCTCGGACCACCAGGTGCCGAGAAAACCACCGTCTCATGGGGTCGTACTGTCAGGGTCAGGGAAAAATCCAATATATATCTGGTGATATCTCGGGTGCTATTACAGGTAGCGCAATAAATCAAAGTGCATTGTCTGTAGGAGGCACTGGCGCATGAATCTGTGCAGCGGGAACGACCTCGGAACACCAGGGACCGAGAAAACCACCGTCTCATGGGGCCGGGCACTCAGGGTCAGTGAAAAATCCAATATATATGTGGTGATATCTCGGGTGCTATTACAGATGGCGCAATAAATCAAAGTGCATTGTCTGTAGGAGACCCTGGCGCATGAACCTGTGCAGCGGGAACGACCTCGGACCACCAGGGGCCGAGAAAACGACCGTCTCATGGGGCCGGACGCTCAGGGTCAGTGAAAAATCCAATATATATCTGGTGATATCTCGGGTGCTATTAGAGATAGCGCAATAAACCAAAGTGAATTATCTGCAGGAGGCCCTGGCGCATGAATCTGTGCAACGGGAACGACCTCGGACCACCAGGGGCCGAGAAAACCACAGTCTCATGGTGCCGGACACTCAGGGTCAGGGGAAAATCCAATATATATCTGGTGATATCTCGGGTGCTATTAGAGATAGCGCAATAAATCAAAGTGCATTGTCTGTAGGAGGCCCTGGCGCATGAATCTGTGCAGCGGGAACGACCTCGGAACACCAGGGGCCGAGAAAAGCACCGTCACATGGGGCAGGACACTCAGGGTCAGTGAAAAATCCAATATATATATGGTGATATCTCGGGTGCTATTACAGATGGCGCAATAAATCAAAGTGCATTGTCTGTAGGAGACCCTGGCGCATGAACCTGTGCAGCTGGAACGACCTCGGACGACCAGGGGCCGAGAAAACCACAGTCTCATTGGGCCGGACACTCAGGGTCAGGGGAAAATCCAGTATATATCTCTTGATATCTCGGGTGCTATTAGAGATAGCGCAATAAATCAAAGTGCATTGTCTGTAGGAGGCCCTGGCGCATGAATCTGTGCAGCGGGAACGACCTCGGACGACCAGGGGCCGAGAAAACCACAGTCTCATGGGGCCGGACACTCAGGGTCAGGGGAAAATCCAATATATATCTGGTGATATCTCGGGTGCTATTAGAGATAGCGCAATAAACCAAAGTGAATTATCTGCAGGAGGCCCTGTCGCATGAATCTGTGCAACGGGAACGATCTCGGACCACCAGGGGCCGAGAAAACCACAGTCTCATGAGGCCGGACACTCAGGGTCAGGGGAAAATCCAATATATATCTGGTGATATCTCGGGTGCTATTAGAGATAGCGCAAGAAATCAAAGTGCATTGTCTGTACGAGGCCCTGGCGCATGAATCTGTGCAGCGGGAACGACCTCGGAACACCAGGGGCCGAGAAAACCACCGTCTCATGGGGCAGGACACTCAGGGTCAGTGAAAAATCCAATATATATCTGGTGATATATCGGGTGCTATCAGAGATAGCGCAATAAACCAAAGTACTTTGCCTGCGGGAGGCCCTGGCGCATGAATCTGGGAAGCGGGAACGACCTCGTACCACCAGGGGCCGAGAAAACCACCATCTCATGGGGCCGGACACTCAGGGTCAGGGGAAAATCCAATATATTTCTGGTGATATCTCGGGTGCTATTAGAGATAGCGCAATAAATCAAAGTACTTTGCCTGCGGGAGGTCCTGGCGCATGAATCTGGGCAGCGGGAACGACCTCGGACCACCAGGGGCCGAGACAACCACCGTCTCATGGGACCGGACACTCAGGGTCAGGGAAAAATCCAATATATTTCTGGTGATATCTCGGGTGCTATTAGAGATAGCGCAATATATCAAAGTACTTTGCCTGCGGGAGGCCCTGGCGCATGAATCTGTGCAGCGGCAACGACCTCGGACCACCAGGGGCCGAAAAAACCACCGACAGATGGGGCCGGACACTCAGGGTCAGGGGAAAATCCAATATATATCTGGTGATATCTCGGGTGCTATTACAGATAGCGCAATAAATCAAAGTGCATTGTCTGTAGGAGGCCCTGGCGCATGAATCTGTGCAGCGGGAACGACCTCGGACCACCAGGGGCCGAGAAAACCACAGTCTCATGGGGCCGGACACTCAAGATCAGGGGAAAATCCAGTATATATCTCTTGATATCTCGGGTGCTATTAGAGATAGCGCAATAAACCAAAGTGAATTATCTGCAGGAGGCCCTGGCGCATGAATCTGTGCAACGGGAACGACCTCGGACCACCAGGGGCCGAGAAAACCACAGTCTCATGGGGCCGGACACTCAGGGTCAGGGAAAAATCCAATATATATCTGGTGATATCTCGGGTGCTATTAGAGATAGCGCAATAAACCAAAGTGAATTGTCTGCAGGAGGCCCTGGCGCATGAATCTGTGCAGCGGGAACGACCTCGGATCACCAGGGGCCGAGAAAACCACCATCTCATGGGGCCGGACACTCAGGGTCAGGGGAAAATCCAATATATTTCTGGTGATATCTCGGGTGCTATTAGAGATAGCGCAATAAATCAAAGTACTTTGCCTGCGGGAGGCCCTGGCGCATGAATCTGGGAAGCGGGAACGACCTCGGACCACCAGGGGCCGAGAAAACCACCATCTCATGGGGCCGGACACTCAGGGTCAGGGGAAAATCCAATATATTTCTGGTGATATCTCGGGTGCTACTAGAGATAGCGCAATAAATCAAAGTACTTTGCCTGCGGGAGGTCCTGGCGCATGAATCTGGGCAGCGGGAACGACCTCGGACCACCAGGGGCCGAGACAACCACCGTCTCATGGGACCGGACACTCAGGGTCAGGGAAAAATCCAATATATTTCTGGTGATATCTCGGGTGCTATTAGAGATAGCGCAATATATCAAAGTACTTTGCCTGCGGGAGGCCCTGGCGCATGAATCTGTGCAGCGGCAACGACCTCGGACCACCAGGGGCCGAAAAAACCACCGACACATGGGGCCGGACACTCAGGGTCAGGGGAAAATCCAATATATATCTGGTGATATCTCGGGTGCTATTACAGATAGCGCAATAAATCAAAGTGCATTGTCTGTAGGAGGCCCTGGCGCATGAATCTGTGCAGCGGGAACGACCTCGGACCACCAGGGGCCGAGAAAACCACAGTCTCATGGGGCCGGACACTCAAGATCAGGGGAAAATCCAATATATATCTGGTGATATCTCGGGTGCTATTAGAGATAGCGCAATAAACCAAGGTGAATTATCTGCAGGAGGCCCTGGCGCAAGAATCTGTGCAACGGGAACGACCTCGGACCACCAGGGGCCGAGAAAACGACAGTCTCAAGGGGCCGGACACTCAGGGTCAGGGGAAAATCCAATATATATCTGGTGATATCTCGGGTGCTATTACAGATAGCGCAATAAATCAAAGTGCATTGTCTGTAGAAGGCCCTGGCGCATGAATCTGTGCAGCGGGAACGACCTCGGATCACCAGGGGCCGAGACAACCACCGTCTCATGGGGCCGGACACTCTGGGTCAGGGGAAAAATCCAATATATATCTGGTGATATCTCGGGTGCTATTACAGATAGCGCAATAAATCAAAGTGCATTGTCTGTAGGAGGCCCTGGCGCATGAATCTGGCCAGCGGGAACGACCTCGGACCACCAGCGGCCGAGAAAACCACCGTCTCATGGGGCCGGACACTCAGGGTCGGGGAAAAATCCAATATATATCTGGTGATATCTCGGGTGCTATTAGAGATAGCGCAATAAACCAAAGTGAATTATCTGCAGGAGGCCCTGGCGCATGAATGTTTGCAGCGGGAACGACCTCGGACCACCAGGGGCCGAGAAAACCACCGTCTCATGGGGCCGGACACTCAGGGTCAGGGGAAAATCCAATATATTTCTGGGGTTATCTCGGGTGCTATTAGAGATAGCGCAATAAATCAAAGTACTTTGCCTGCGGGAGGCCCTGTCGCATGAATCTGTGCAGCGGCAACGACCTCGGACCAACAGGGGCCGAGAAAACTACAGTCTCATGGGGCCGGATACTCAGGGTCAGGGGAAAATCCAATATATATCTGGTGATATCTCGGGTGCTATTAGAGATAGCGCAATAAACCATGGTGAATTATCTGCAGGAGGCCCTGGCGCATGAATCTGTGCAACGGGAACGACCTCGGAACACCAGGGGCCGAGAAAACGACAGTCTCAAGGGATCGGACACTCAGGGTCAGGGTAAAATCCAATATATATCTGGTGATATCTCGGGTGCTATTAGAGATAGCGCAATAAACCAAAGTGAATTGTCTGCAGGAGGCCCTGGCGCATGAATCTGTGCAGCGGGAACGACCTCGGATCACCAGGGGCCGAGAAAACCACCATCTCATGGGGCCGGACACTCAGGGTCAGGGGAAAATCCAATATATTTCTGGTGATATCTCGGGTGCTATTAGAGATAGCGCAATAAATCAAAGTACTTTGCCTGCGGGAGGCCCTGGCGCATGAATCTGGGAAGCGGGAACGACCTCGGACCACCAGGGGCCGAGAAAACCACCATCTCATGGGGCCGGACACTCAGGGTCAGGGGAAAATCCAATATATTTCTGGTGATATCTCGGGTGCTATTAGAGATAGCGCAATAAATCAAAGTACTTTGCCTGCGGGAGGTCCTGGCGCATGAATCTGGGCAGCGGGAACGACCTCGGACCACCAGGGGCCGAGACAACCACCGTCTCGTGGGACCGGACACTCAGGGTCAGGGAAAAATCCAATATATTTCTGGTGATATCTCGGGTGCTATTAGAGATAGCGCAATATATCAAAGTACTTTGCCTGCGGGAGGCCCTGGCGCATGAATCTGTGCAGCGGCAACGACCTCGGACCACCAGGGGCCGAAAAAACCACCGACACATGGGGCCGGACACTCAGGGTCAGGGGAAAATCCAATATATATCTGGTGATATCTCGGGTGCTATTACAGATAGCGCAATAAATCAAAGTGCATTGTCTGTAGGAGGCCCTGGCGCATGAATCTGTGCAGCGGGAACGACCTCGGACCACCAGGGGCCGAGAAAACCACAGTCTCATGGGGCCGGACACTCAAGATCAGGGGAAAATCCAGTATATATCTCTTGATATCTCGGGTGCTATTAGAGATAGCGCAATAAACCAAAGTGAATTATCTGCAGGAGGCCCTGGCGCATGAATCTGTGCAACGGGAACGACCTCGGACCACCAGGGGCCGAGAAAACCACAGTCTCATGGGGCCGGACACTCAGGGTCAGGGAAAAATCCAATATATATCTGGTGATATCTCGGGTGCTATTAGAGATAGCGCAATAAACCAAAGTGATTTGTCTGCAGGAGGCCCTGGCGCATGAATCTGTGCAGCGGGAACGACCTCGGATCACCAGGGGCCGAGAAAACCACCATCTCATGGGGCCGGACACTCAGGGTCAGGGGAAAATCCAATATATTTCTGGTGATATCTCGGGTGCTATTAGAGATAGCGCAATAAATCAAAGTACTTTGCCTGCGGGAGGCCCTGGCGCATGAATCTGGGAAGCGGGAACGACCTCGGACCACCAGGGGCCGAGAAAACCACCATCTCATGGGGCCGGACACTCAGGGTCAGGGGAAAATCCAATATATTTCTGGTGATATCTCGGGTGCTACTAGAGATAGCGCAATAAATCAAAGTACTTTGCCTGCGGGAGGTCCTGGCGCATGAATCTGGGCAGCGGGAACGACCTCGGACCACCAGGGGCCGAGACAACCACCGTCTCATGGGACCGGACACTCAGGGTCAGGGAAAAATCCAATATATTTCTGGTGATATCTCGGGTGCTATTAGAGATAGCGCAATATATCAAAGTACTTTGCCTGCGGGAGGCCCTGGCGCATGAATCTGTGCAGCGGCAACGACCTCGGACCACCAGGGGCCGAAAAAACCACCGACACATGGGGCCGGACACTCAGGGTCAGGGGAAAATCCAATATATATCTGGTGATATCTCGGGTGCTATTACAGATAGCGCAATAAATCAAAGTGCATTGTCTGTAGGAGGCCCTGGCGCATGAATCTGTGCAGCGGGAACGACCTCGGACCACCAGGGGCCGAGAAAACCACAGTCTCATGGGGCCGGACACTCAAGATCAGGGGAAAATCCAATATATATCTGGTGATATCTCGGGTGCTATTAGAGATAGCGCAATAAACCAAGGTGAATTATCTGCAGGAGGCCCTGGCGCAAGAATCTGTGCAACGGGAACGACCTCGGACCACCAGGGGCCGAGAAAACGACAGTCTCAAGGGGCCGGACACTCAGGGTCAGGGGAAAATCCAATATATATCTGGTGATATCTCGGGTGCTATTACAGATAGCGCAATAAATCAAAGTGCATTGTCTGTAGGAGGCCCTGTCGCATAAATGTGGCCAGCGGGAACGACCTCGGACCACCACGGGCCGAGAAAACCACCGTCCCATGGGGCCGGACACTCAGGGTCAGGGGAAAATCCAATTTTTATCTGGTGATATCTTGGGTGCTATTACAGATAGCGCAATAAATCAAAGTGCATTGTCTGTAGAAGGCCCTGGCGCATGAATCTGTGCAGCGGGAACGACCTCGGATCACCAGGGGCCGAGACAACCACCGTCTCATGGGGCCGGACACTCTGGGTCAGGGGAAAAATCCAATATATATCTGGTGATATCTCGGGTGCTATTACAGATAGCGCAATAAATCAAAGTGCATTGTCTGTAGGAGGCCCTGGCGCATGAATCTGGCCAGCGGGAACGACCTCGGACCACCAGCGGCCGAGAAAACCACCGTCTCATGGGGCCGGACACTCAGGGTCGGGGAAAAATCCAATATATATCTGGTGATATCTCGGGTGCTATTAGAGATAGCGCAATAAACCAAAGTGAATTATCTGCAGGAGGCCCTGGCGCATGAATGTTTGCAGCGGGAACGACCTCGGACCACCAGGGGCCGAGAAAACCACCGTCTCATGGGGCCGGACACTCAGGGTCAGGGGAAAATCCAATATATTTCTGGGGTTATCTCGGGTGCTATTAGAGATAGCGCAATAAATCAAAGTACTTTGCCTGCGGGAGGCCCTGTCGCATGAATCTGTGCAGCGGCAACGACCTCGGACCAACAGGGGCCGAGAAAACTACAGTCTCATGGGGCCGGATACTCAGGGTCAGGGGAAAATCCAATATATATCTGGTGATATCTCGGGTGCTATTAGAGATAGCGCAATAAACCAAGGTGAATTATCTGCAGGAGGCCCTGGCGCATGAATCTGTGCAACGGGAACGACCTCGGAACACCAGGGGCCGAGAAAACGACAGTCTCAAGGGATCGGACACTCAGGGTCAGGGTAAAATCCAATATATATCTGGTGATATCTCGGGTGCTATTAGAGATAGCGCAATAAACCAAAGTGAATTATCTGCAGGAGGCCCTGGCGCATGAATGTTTGCAGCGGGAACGACCTCGGACCACCACGGGCCGAGAAAACAACCGTCTCATGGGGCCGGACACTCAGGGTCAGGGGAAAATCCAATATATATCTGGTGATATCTCGGGTGCTATTAGAGATAGCGCAATAAAACAAAGTGAATTATCTGCAGGAGGCCCTGGCGCATGAATCTGTGCAACGGGAACGACCTCGGACCACCAGGGGCCGAGAAAACCACAGTCTCATGGGGCCGGACACTCAGGGTCAGGGGAAAATCCAATATATATCTGGTGATATGTCGGGTGCTATTACACATAGCGCAATAAATCAAAGTGCATTTTCTGGAGGAGGCCCTGGCGCATGAATCTGGGCAGCGGGAACGACCTAGGAGCACCAGGGGCCGAGAAAACCACAGTCTCATGGGGCCGGACACTCAGGGTCAGGGGAAAATCCAATATATGTCTGGTGATATCTCGGGTGCTATTAGATACAGCGCAATAAACCAAAGTGAATTACCAGCAGGAGGCCCTGGCGCATGAATCTGGGCATCGGGAACGACCTCGGACCACCAGGGGCCGAGAAAACCACAGTCCAATGGGGCCGGACACTCACGGTCAGGGGAAAATCCAATATATATCTGGTGATATCTCGGGAGCTATTAGAGATATCGCAATAAACCAAAGTGAATTATCTGCAGGAGGCCCTGGCGCATGTATCTGTGCAGCGGGAACGACCTCGGACCTCCAGGGGCCGAGACAACCACCGTCTCATGGGGCCGGACACTCAGGGTCAGGGTAAAATCCAATATATATCTGGTGATATCTCGGGTGCTATTACAGATAGCGCAATAAATCAAAGTGCATTGACTGTAGGAGGCCCTGGCGCATGAATCTGTGCAGCGGGAACGACCTCGGACCACCAGGGGCCGAAAAAACCACAGTCTCATGGGGCCGGACACTCAGGGTCTGGGGAAAATCCAATATATATCTGGTGATATGTCGGGAGCTATTACAGATAGCGCAATAAATCAAAGTGCATTGCCTGGAGGAGGCCCTGGCGCATGAATCTGTGCAGCGGGAACGACCTCGGACCACCAGGGGCCGAGAAAACGACCGTCTCATGGGGAAGGACACTCAGGGTCAGGGAAAAATCCAATATATATCTGGTGATATCTTGGGTGCTATTAGAGATAGCGCAATAAACCAAAGTGAATTACCTGCAGGAGGCCCTGGCGCATGAATCTGTGCAGCGGGAACGACCTCGGACCCGTAGGGGCCGAGAAAATCACCGTCTCATGGGGCCGGACAGTCAGGGTCAGGGAAAAATCCTATATATATCTGGTGATATCTCGGGTGCTATTAGAGATAGCGCAATAAATCAAAGTGCATTGTCTGTAGGAGGCCCTGGCGCATGAATTTGTGCAACGGGAACGACCTCGGACCACCAGGGGCCGAAAAAACCACAGTCTCATGGGGCCGGACACTCAGGGTCAGGGAAAAATCCAATATATATCTGGTGATATCTTGGGTGCTATTAGAGATAGCGCAATAAACCAAAGTGAGTTATCTGCAGGAGGCCCTGGCGCATGTATCTGTGCAGCGGGAACGACCTCGGACCCGTAGGGGCAGAGAAAATCACCGTCTCATGGGGCCGGACAGTCAGGGTCAGGGGAAAATCCAATGTATATCTGGTGATATCTCGGGTGCTATTAGAGATAGCGCAATAAACCAAAGTGAATTATCTGCAGGAGGCCCTGGCGCATGAATCTGTGCAGCGGGAACGACCTCGGACCACCAGGGGCCGAGAAAACGACCGTCTCATGGGGCCGGACACTCAGGGTCAGTGAAAAATCCAATATATATCTGGTGATATCTCGGGTGCTATTACAGATAGAGCAATAAATCAAAGTGCATTGTCTGTAGGAGGCCCTGGCGCATGAATCTGTGCAGCGGGAACAACCTCGGACCACCAGGTGCCGAGAAAACCACAGTCTCATGGGGCCGGACACTCAGGGTCAGGGCCAAATCCAATATATATCTGGTGATATCTCGGGTGCTATTACAGATAGCGCAATAAATCAAAGTGCACTGTCTGTAGAAGGCCCTGGCCCATGAATCTGTGCAGCGGGAACGACCTCGGACCACCAGGGGCCGAGAAAACCTCAGTCTCATGGGGCCGGACACTCAGGGTCAGGGGAAAATCCAATATATATATAGTGATATCTCGGGTGCTATTAGAGATAGCGCAATAAACCAAAGTGAATTATCTGCAGGAGGCCCTGGCGCATGAATCTGTGCAGCGGGAACGACCTCGGACCACCAGGGGCCGAGAAAACGACCGTCTCATGGGGCCGGACACTCAGGGTCAGGGTAAAATCCAATGTATATCTGGTGATATCTCGGGTGCTGTTACAGATAGCGCAATAAATCAAAGTGCATTGTCTGTAGGAGGCCCTGGCGCATGAATCTGTGCAGCGGGAACGACCTCGGACCACCAGGGGCCGAGAAAACCACAGTCTCATGGGGCCGGACACTCAGGGTCAGGGGAAAATCCAATATATATCTGGTGATATCTCGGGTGCTATTAGAGATAGCGCAATAAATCAAAGTGAATTATCTGCAGGAGGCCCTGGCGCATGAATCTGTGCAACGGGAACGACCTCGGACCACCAGGGGCCGAGAAAACCACAGTCTAATGGGGCCGGACACTCAGGGTCAGGGGAAAATCCAATATATATCTGGTGATATCTCGGGTGCTATTAGAGATAGCGCAATAAACCAAAGTGAATTATCTACAGGAGGCCCTGGCGCATGAATCTGTGCAGCGGGAACGACCTCGGACCACCAGGGGCCGAGAAAACCACCGTCTCATGGGGCCGGACACTCAGGGTCAGGGAAAAATGCTATATATATCTGGTGATATGTCGGGTGCTATTACACATAGCGCAATAAATCAAAGTGAATTACCTGCAGGAGGCCCTGGCGCATGAATCTGGGCAGCGGGAACGACCTCGGACCACCAGGGGCCGAGAAAACCACAGTCCAATGGGGCCGGACACTCAGGGTCAGGGGAAAATCCAATATATATCTGGCGATATCTCGGGAGCTGATAGAGATATCGCAATAAACCAAAGTGAATTATCTGCAGGAGGCACTGGCGCATGTATCTGTGCAGCGGGAACGACCTCGGACCTCCAGGGGCCGAGACAACCACCGTCTCATGGGGCCGGACACTCAGGGTCAGGGTAAAATCCAATATATATCTGGTGATATCTCGGGTGCTATTACAGATAGCGCAATAAATCAAAGTGCATTGTCTGTAGGAGGCCCTGGCGCATGAATCTGTGCAGCGGGAACGACCTCGGACCACCAGGGGCCGAAAAAACCACAGTCTCATGGGGCCGGACACTCAGGGTCAGGGCAAAATCATATATATATCTGGTGATATCTCGGGTGCTATTAGAGATAGCGCAATAAACCAAAGTGAATTATATGCAGGAGGCCCTGGCGCATGATTCTGTGCAGCGGGAACGACCTCGGACCACCAGGGGCCGAAAAAACCACAGTCTCATGGGGCCGGACACTCAGGGTCTGGGGAAAATCCAATATATATCTGGTGATATGTCGGGTGCTATTACAGATAGCGCAATAAATCAAAGTGCATTGTCTGGAGGAGGCCCTGGCGCATGAATCTGTGCAGCGGGAACGACCTCGGTCCACCAGGGGCCGAGAAAACCACCGTCTCATGGGGCTGGACACTCAGGGTGAGTGTAATATCCAATATATATCTGGTGATATCTCGGGTGCTATTACAGATAGCGCAATAAATCAAAGTGCATTGTCTGTAGGAGGCCCCAGCGCATGAATTTGTGCAACGGGAACGACCTCGGACCACCAGGGGCCGAGAAAACGACCGTCTCATGGGGCCGGACACTCAGGGTCAGGGGAAAATCCAATATATATCTGGTGATATCTCGGGTGCTATTAGAGATAGGGCAATAAACCAAAGTGAATTACCTGCAGGAGGACCTGGCGCATGAATCTGTGCAGCGGGAACGACCTCGGACCCGTAGGGGCCGAGAAAATCACCGTCTCATGGGGCCGGACAGTCAGGGTCAGGGGAAAATCCAATATATATCTGGTGATATCTCGGGTGCTATTACAGATAGCGCAATAAATCAAAGTGCATTGTCTGTAGGAGGCCCTGGCGCATGAATCTGTGCAGCAGGAACGACCTCGGACCATCAGGGGCCGAGAAAACCACAGTCTCATGGGGCCGGACACTCAGGGTCAGGGGAAAATCCAATATATATCTGGTGACATCTCGGGTGCTAATAGAGATAGCGCAATAAACCAAAGTGAATTATCTGCAGGAGGCCCTGGCGCATGAATATGTGCAGCGGGAACGTCCTCGGACCTCCAGGGGCCGAGACAACCACCGTCTCATGGGGCCGGACACTCAGGGTCAGGGTAAAATCCAATATATATCTGGTGATATCTCGGGTGCTATAACAGATAGCGCAATAAATCAAAGTGCACTGTCTGTAGAAGGCCCTGGCCCATGAATCTGTGCAGCGGGAACGACCTCGGACCACCAGGGTCCGAGAAAACCTCAGTCTCATGGGGCCGGACACTCAGGGTCAGGGGAAAATCCAATATATATATAGTGATATCTCGGGTGCTATTAGAGATAGCGCAATAAACCAAAGTGAATTATCTGCAGGAGGCCCTGGCGCATGAATCTGTGCAGCGGGAACGACCTCGGACCACCAGAGTCCGAGAAAAACACCGTCTCATGGGGCCGCACACTCAGGGTCAGTGAAAAATCCAATATATATCTGGTGATATCTCGGGTGCTATTACAGATAGAGCAATAAATCAAAGTGCATTGTCTGTAGGAGGCCCTGGCGCATGAATCTGTGCAGCGGGAACAACCTCGGACCACCAGGTGCCGAGAAAACCACAGTCTCATGGGGCCGGACACTCAGGGTCAGGGCCAAATCCAATATATATCTGGTGATATCTCGGGTGCTATAACAGATAGCGCAATAAATCAAAGTGCACTGTCTGTAGAAGGCCCTGGCCCATGAATCTGTGCAGCGGGAACGACCTCGGACCACCAGGGGCCGAGAAAACCTCAGTCTCATGGGGCCGGACACTCAGGGTCAGGGGAAAATCCAATATATATATAGTGATATCTCGGGTGCTATTAGAGATAGCGCAATAAACCAAAGTGAATTATCTGCAGGAGGCCCTGGCGCATGAATCTGTGCAGCGGGAACGACCTCGGACCACCAGGGGCCGAGAAAACGACCGTCTCATGGGGCCGGACACTCAGGGTCAGGGTAAAATCCAATGTATATCTGGTGATATCTCGGGTGCTGTTACAGATAGCGCAATAAATCAAAGTGCATTGTCTGTAGGAGGCCCTGGCGCATGAATCTGTGCAGCGGGAACGACCTCGGACCACCAGGGGCCGAGAAAACCACAGTCTCATGGGGCCGGACACTCAGGGTCAGGGGAAAATCCAATATATATCTGGTGATATCTCGGGTGCTATTAGAGATAGCGCAATAAATCAAAGTGAATTATCTGCAGGAGGCCCTGGCGCATGAATCTGTGCAACGGGAACGACCTCGGACCACCAGGGGCCGAGAAAACCACAGTCTAATGGGGCCGGACACTCAGGGTCAGGGGAAAATCCAATATATATCTGGTGATATCTCGGGTGCTATTAGAGATAGCGCAATAAACCAAAGTGACTTATCTACAGGAGGCCCTGGCGCATGAATCTGTGCAGCGGGAACGACCTCGGACCACCAGGGGCCGAGAAAACCACCGTCTCATGGGGCCGGACACTCAGGGTCAGGGAAAAGTGCTATATATATCTGGTGATATGTCGGGTGCTATTACACATAGCGCAATAAATCAAAGTGAATTACCTGCAGGAGGCCCTGGCGCATGAATCTGGGCAGCGGGAACGACCTCGGACCACCAGGGGCCGAGAAAACCACAGTCCAATGGGGCCGGACACTCAGGGTCAGGGGAAAATCCAATATATATCTGGCGATATCTCGGGAGCTGATAGAGATATCGCAATAAACCAAAGTGAATTATCTGCAGGAGGCACTGGCGCATGTATCTGTGCAGCGGGAACGACCTCGGACCTCCAGGGGCCGAGACAACCACCGTCTCATGGGGCCGGACACTCAGGGTCAGGGTAAAATCCAATATATATCTGGTGATATCTCGGGTGCTATTACAGATAGCGCAATAAATCAAAGTGCATTGTCTGTAGGAGGCCCTGGCGCATGAATCTGTGCAGCGGGAACGACCTCGGACCACCAGGGGCCGAAAAAACCACAGTCTCATGGGGCCGGACACTCAGGGTCAGGGCAAAATCATATATATATCTGGTGATATCTCGGGTGCTATTAGAGATAGCGCAATAAACCAAAGTGAATTATATGCAGGAGGCCCTGGCGCATGATTCTGTGCAGCGGGAACGACCTCGGACCACCAGGGGCCGAAAAAACCACAGTCTCATGGGGCCGGACACTCAGGGTCTGGGGAAAATCCAATATATATCTGGTGATATGTCGGGTGCTATTACAGATAGCGCAATAAATCAAAGTGCATTGTCTGGAGGAGGCCCTGGCGCATGAATCTGTGCAGCGGGAACGACCTCGGTCCACCAGGGGCCGAGAAAACCACCGTCTCATGGGGCTGGACACTCAGGGTGAGTGTAATATCCAATATATATCTGGTGATATCTCGGGTGCTATTACAGATAGCGCAATAAATCAAAGTGCATTGTCTGTAGGAGGCCCCAGCGCATGAATTTGTGCAACGGGAACGACCTCGGACCACCAGGGGCCGAGAAAACGACCGTCTCATGGGGCCGGACACTCAGGGTCAGGGGAAAATCCAATATATATCTGGTGATATCTCGGGTGCTATTAGAGATAGGGCAATAAACCAAAGTGAATTACCTGCAGGAGGACCTGGCGCATGAATCTGTGCAGCGGGAACGACCTCGGACCCGTAGGGGCCGAGAAAATCACCGTCTCATGGGGCCGGACAGTCAGGGTCAGGGGAAAATCCAATATATATCTGGTGATATCTCGGGTGCTATTACAGATAGCGCAATAAATCAAAGTGCATTGTCTGTAGGAGGCCCTGGCGCATGAATCTGTGCAGCAGGAACGACCTCGGACCATCAGGGGCCGAGAAAACCACAGTCTCATGGGGCCGGACACTCAGGGTCAGGGGAAAATCCAATATATATCTGGTGACATCTCGGGTGCTAATAGAGATAGCGCAATAAACCAAAGTGAATTATCTGCAGGAGGCCCTGGCGCATGAATATGTGCAGCGGGAACGTCCTCGGACCTCCAGGGGCCGAGACAACCACCGTCTCATGGGGCCGGACACTCAGGGTCAGGGTAAAATCCAATATATATCTGGTGATATCTCGGGTGCTATTACAGATAGCGCAATCAATCAAAGTGCATTGTCTGTAGGAGGCCCTGGCGCATGAATCTGTGCAGCGGGCATGACCTCGGACCACCAGGGGCCGAGACAACCACCGTCTCATGGGGCCGGACACTCAGGGTCAGGGAAAAATCAAAAATATATCTGGTGATATCTCGGGTGCTATTACAGATAGCGCAATAAATCAAAGTGCATTGTCTGCAGGAGGCCCTTGCGAATGAATCTGTTCAGCGGGAACAACCTCGGATCACCAGGGGCCGAGACAACCACCGTCTCATGGGGCCGGACACTCAGGGTCAGGGAAAAATCCAATATATATCTGGTGATATCTCGGGTGCTATTACAGATAGCGCAATAAATCAAAGTGCATTGTCTGCAGGAGGCCCTTGCGAATGAATCTGTTCAGCGGGAACCACCTCGGATCACCAGGGGCCGAGAAAACGACCGTCTCATGGGGCCGGACACTCAGGGTCAGGGTAAAATCCAATATATATCTGGTGATATCTCGGGTGCTATTACAGATAGCGCAATAAATCAAAGTGCATTGTCTGTAGGAGGCCCTGGCGCATGAATCTGTGCAGCGGGAACGACCTCGGACCACCAGGGGCCGAGACAACCCCCGTCTCATGGGGCCGGACACTCAGGGTCAGGGAAAAATCAAAAATATATCTGGTGATATCTCGGGTGCTATTACAGATAGCGCAATAAATCAAAGTGCATTGTCTGCAGGAGGCCCTTGCGAATGAATCTGTTCAGCGGGAACAACCTCGGATCCCCAGGGGCCGAGAAAACCACCGACACATGTGGCCGGACACTCAGGGTCGAGGAATAATCCAATATATATCTGGTGATATCTCGGGTGCTATTACAGATAGCGCAATAAATCAAAGTGCATTGTCTGTAGGAGGCCCTGGCGCATGAATCTGTGCAGCGGGAACGACCTCGGACCACCAGGGGCCGAGAAAACCACAGTCTCATGGGGCCGGACACTCAGGGTCAGGGGAAAATCCAATATATATCTGGTGATATCTCGGGTGCTATTAGAGATAGCGCAATAAATCAAAGTGAATTATCTGCAGGAGGCCCTGGCGCATGAATCTGTGCAACGGGAACGACCTCGGACCACCAGGGGCCGAGAAAACCACAGTCTCATGGGGCCGGACACTCAGGGTCAGGGGAAAATCCAATATATATCTGGTGATATCTCGGGTGCTATTACAGATAGCGCAATAAATCAAAGTGCATTGTCTGGAGGAGGCCCTGGCGCATGAATCTGGGCAGCGGGAACGACCTCGGACCACCAGGGGCCGAGAAAACCGCCGTCTCATGGGGCCGGACACTCAGGGTAAGTGGAAAATCCAATATATATCTGGTGATATCTCGGGTGCTATTAGATACAGCGCAATAAACCAAAGTGAATTATCTGTAGGAGGCCCTGGCGCATGAATCTGTGCAGCGGGAACGACCTCGGAACGCAAGGGGCCGAAAAAACCACAGTCTCATGGGGCCGGACACTCAGGGTCAGGGGAAAATCCAGTATATATCTCTTGATATCTCGGGTGCTATTAGAGATAGCGCAATAAACAAAAGTGAATTATCTACAGGAGGCCCTGGCGCAAGAATCTGTGCAGCGGGAACGACCTCGGACCACCAGGGGCCGAGAAAACCACCGTCTCATGGCGCCGGACGCTCAGGGTCAGTGAAAAATCCAATATATATCTGGTGATATCTCGGGTGCTGTTACAGATAGCGCAATAAATCAAAGTGCATTGTCTGTAGGAGGACCTGGCGCATGAATCTGTGCAGCAGGAACGACCTCGAACCACCAGGGGCCGAGAAAACCACAGTCTCATGGAGCCGGACACTCAGGGTCAGGGGAAAATCCAGTATATATCTCTTGATATCTCGGGTGCTATTAGAGATAGCGCAATAAACAAAAGTGAATTATCTACAGGAGGCCCTGGCGCAAGAATCTGTGCAGCGGGAACGACCTCGGACCACCAGGGGCCGAGAAAACCACCGTCTCATGGCGCCGGACGCTCAGGGTCAGTGAAAAATCCAATATATATCTGGTGATATCTCGGGTGCTATTACAGATTGCGCAATAAATCAAAGGGCATTCTCTGTAGGAGGCCCTGGTGCATGAACCTGTGCAGCGGCAACGACCTCGGACCACCAGGGGCCGAGAAAACCACAGTCTCATGGGGCCGGACACTCAGGGTCAGGGGAAAATACAATATATATCTGGTGACATCTCGGGTGCTAACAGAGATAGCGCAATAAACCAAAGTGAATTATCTGCAGGAGGCCCTGGCGCATGAATCTGTGCAGCGGGAACGTCCTCGGACCTCCAGGGGCCGAAAAAACCTCCGTCTCATGGGGCTGGACACTCAGGGTGAGTGTAATATCCAATATATATCTGGTGATATCTCGGGTGCTATTACAGATAGCGCAATAAATCAAAGTGCATTGTCTGTAGGAGGCCCTGGCGCATGAATCTGTGCAGCGGGAACGACCTCGGAACACAAGGGGCCGAGAAAACCACCGTCTCATGGGGCAGGACACTCAGGGTCAGTGAAAAATCCAATATATATCTGGTGATATCTCGGGTGCTATTACAGATAGCGCAATAAATCAAAGTGCATTGTCTGTAGGAGACCCTGGCGCATGAACCTGTGCAGCGGGAACGACCTCGGACCACCAGGGGCCGAGAAAACGACCGTCTCATGGGGCCGGACGCTCAGGGTCAGTGAAAAATCCAATATATATCTGGTGATATCTCGGGTGCTATTACAGATAGCGCAATAACTCAAAGGGCATTCTCTGTAGGAGGCCCTGGCGCATGAACCTGTGCAGCGGCAACGACCTCGGACCACCAGGGGCCGGGAAAACCACAGTCTCATGGGGCCGGACACTCAGGGTCAGGGGAAAATCCAATATATATCTGGTGATATCTCGGGTGCTATTACAGATAGCGCAATAAATCAAAGGGCATTCTCTGTAGGAGGCCCTGGCGCATGAACCTGTGCAGCGGCAACGACCTCGGACCACCAGGGGCCGAGAAAACCACAGTCTCATGGGGCCGGACACTCAGGGTCAGGGGAAAATCCAATATATATCTGGTGATATCTCGGGTGCTATTACAGATAGCGCAATAAATCAAAGTGCATTGTCTGGAGGAGGCCCTGGCGCATGAATCTGGGCAGCGGGAACGACCTCGGACCACCAGGGGCCGAGAAAACCACAGTCTCATGGGGCCGGACACTCAGTGTCAGGGGAAAATCCAATATATATCTGGTGATATCTCGGGTGCTATTAGATACAGCGCAATAAACCAAAGTGAATTATCTGCAGGAGGCGTTGGCGCATGAATCTGTGCAGCGGGAACGACCTCGGACCACCAGGGGCCGAGAAAACCACCGTCTCATGGGGCCGGACACTCAGGGTCAGGGAAAAATGCTATATATATCTGGTGATATGTCGGGTGCTATTACACATAGCGCAATAAATCAAAGTGCATTGTCTGGAGGAGGCCCTGGCGCATGAATCTGGGCAGCGGGAACGACCTCGGAGCACCAGGGGCCGAGAAAACCACAGTCTCATGGGGCCGGACACTCAGGGTCAGGGGAAAATCCAATATATATCTGGTGATATCTCTGGTGCTATTAGATACAGCGCAACAAACCAAAGTGAATTACCTGCAGGAGGCCCTGGCGCATGAATCTGGGCAGCGGGAACGACCTCGGACCACCAGGGGCCGAGAAAACCACAGTCTAATGGGGCCGGACACTCAGGGTCAGGGGAAAATCCAATATATATCTGGTGTTATCTCGGGTGCTATTAGAGATAGCGCAATAAACCAAAGTGAATTATCTGCAGGAGGCCCTGGCGCATGCATCTGTGCAGCGGGAACGACCTCGGACCACCAGGGGCCGAGAAAACCACAGTCTAATGGGGCCGGACACTCAGGGTCAGGGGAAAATC
Organism: Nomia melanderi; assembly: GCF_051020985.1. Taxonomy (NCBI): domain Eukaryota; kingdom Metazoa; phylum Arthropoda; class Insecta; order Hymenoptera; family Halictidae; genus Nomia; species Nomia melanderi. Next base: position 2,388,394 of record NW_027475140.1, on the reverse strand, counting down.
CAATATATATCAGGTGATATCTCGGGTGCTATTAGATACAGCGCAATAAATCAAAGTGAATTATCTGCAAGTGGCCCTGGCGCATGAATTTGTGCAGTGGGAACGACCTCGGACAAGCAGGGGCCGAGAAAACCACCGTCTCATGGGACCGGACACTCAGGGTCTGGGGAAAATCCAATATATATCTGGTGATATGTCGGGTGCTATTACAGATAGCGCAATAAATCAAAGTGCATTGTCTGTAGGAGGCCCTGGCGCATGAATCTGTGCAGCGGGAACGACCTCGGACCACCAGGGGCCGAGAGAACGACCGTCTCATGGGGCCGGACGCTCAGGGTCAGTGAAAAATCCAATATATATCTGGTGATATCTCGGGTGCTATTACAGATAGCGCTATAAATCAAAGAGCATTGTCTGTAGGAGGCCCTGGCGCATGAACCTGCGCAGCGGCAACGACCTCGGGCCACCAGGGGCCGAGAAAACCACAGTCTCATGGGGCCGGACACTCAGGGTCAGGGGAAAATCCAATATATATCCGGTGATATCTCGGATGCTATTAGAGATAGCGCAAGAAACCAAGTGAGTTATCTGCAGGAGGCCCTGGCGCCTGAATCTGTGCAGCGGGAACGACCTCGGACCACCAGGGGCCGAGAAAACGACCGTCTCATGTGGCCGGACACTCAGGGTCAGGGTAAAATCCAATATATATCTGGTGATATCTCGGGTGCTATTACTGGTAGCGCAATAAATCAAAGTGCATTGTCTGTAGGAGGCCCTGGCGCATGAATCTGGGCAGCGGGAACGACCTCGGACCACCAGGGGCCGAGAAAACGACAGTCTCATGGGGCCGGACACTCAGGGTCAGGGCAAAATCCAATATATATCTGGTGATATCTCGGCTGCTATTAGAGATAGCGCAATAAACCAAAGTGCATAGTCTGCAGGAGGCCCTGGCGCATGAATCTGTGCAGCGGGAACGACCTCGGACCACCAGGGACCGAGTAAACGACCGTCTCATGGGGCCGGACACTCAGGGTGAGTGAAAAATCCAATATATATCTGGTGATATCTCGGGTGCTATTACAGATAGCACAATAAACCAAAGTGAATTATCTGCAGGAGGCCCTGGCGCATGAATCTGTGCAGCGGGAACGACCTCGGTCCACCAGGGGCCGAGAAAACCACCGTCTCATGGGGCTGGACACTCAGGGTGAGTGTAATATCCAACATATATCTGGTGATATCTCGGGTGCTATTACAGATAGCGCAATAAATCAAACTGCATTGTCTGTAGGAGGCCCTGGCGCATGAATCTGTGCAGCGGGAACGACCTCGGAACACAAGGGGCCGAGAAAACCACCGTCTCATGGTGCAGGACACTCAGGGTCAGTGAAAAATCCAATATATATCTGGTGATATCTCGGGTGCTATTACAGATAGCGCAATAAATCAAAGTGCATTGTCTGTAGGAGACCCTGGCGCATGAACCTGTGCAGCGGGAACGACCTCGGACCACCAGGGGCCGAGAAAACGACCGTCTCATGGGGCCGGACGCTCAGGGTCAGTGAAAAATCCAATATATATCTGGTGATATCTCGGGTGCTATTACAGATTGCGCAATAAATCAAAGGGCATTCTCTGTAGGAGGCCCTGGCGCATGAACCTGTGCAGCGGCAACGACCTCGGACCACCAGGGGCCGAGAAAACCACAGTCTCATGGGGCCGGACACTCAGGGTCAGGGGAAAATCCAATATATATCTGGTGACATCTCGGGTGCTAATAGAGATAGCGCAATAAACCAAAGTGAATTATCTGCAGGAGGCCCTGGCGCATGAATCTGTGCAGCGGGAACGTCCTCGGACCTCCAGGGGCCGAAAAAACCACCGTCTCATGGGGCTGGACACTCAGGGTGAGTGTAATATCCAATATATATCTGGTGATATCTCGGGTGCTATTACAGATAGCGCAATAAATCAAAGTGCATTGTCTGTAGGAGGCCCTGGCGCATGAATCTGTGCAGCGGGAACGACCTCGGAACACAAGGGGCCGAGAGAACGACCGTCTCATGGGGCCGGACGCTCAGGGTCAGTGAAAAATCCAATATATATCTGGTGATATCTCGGGTGCTATTACAGATAGCGCTATAAATCAAAGAGCATTGTCTGTAGGAGGCCCTGGCGCATGAACCTGCGCAGCGGCAACGACCTCGGGCCACCAGGGGCCGAGAAAACCACAGTCTCATGGGGCCGGACACTCAGGGTCAGGGGAAAATCCAATATATATCCGGTGATATCTCGGATGCTATTAGAGATAGCGCAAGAAACCAAGTGAGTTATCTGCAGGAGGCCCTGGCGCCTGAATCTGTGCAGCGGGAACGACCTCGGACCACCAGGGGCCGAGAAAACGACCGTCTCATGTGGCCGGACACTCAGGGTCAGGGTAAAATCCAATATATATCTGGTGATATCTCGGGTGCTATTACTGGTAGCGCAATAAATCAAAGTGCATTGTCTGTAGGAGGCCCTGGCGCATGAATCTGGGCAGCGGGAACGACCTCGGACCACCAGGGGCCGAGAAAACGACAGTCTCATGGGGCCGGACACTCAGGGTCAGGGCAAAATCCAATATATATCTGGTGATATCTCGGCTGCTATTAGAGATAGCGCAATAAACCAAAGTGCATAGTCTGCAGGAGGCCCTGGCGCATGAATCTGTGCAGCGGGAACGACCTCGGACCACCAGGGACCGAGTAAACGACCGTCTCATGGGGCCGGACACTCAGGGTGAGTGAAAAATCCAATATATATCTGGTGATATCTCGGGTGCTATTACAGATAGCACAATAAACCAAAGTGAATTATCTGCAGGAGGCCCTGGCGCATGAATCTGTGCAGCGGGAACGACCTCGGTCCACCAGGGGCCGAGAAAACCACCGTCTCATGGGGCTGGACACTCAGGGTGAGTGTAATATCCAACATATATCTGGTGATATCTCGGGTGCTATTACAGATAGCGCAATAAATCAAACTGCATTGTCTGTAGGAGGCCCTGGCGCATGAATCTGTGCAGCGGGAACGACCTCGGAACACAAGGGGCCGAGAAAACCACCGTCTCATGGTGCAGGACACTCAGGGTCAGTGAAAAATCCAATATATATCTGGTGATATCTCGGGTGCTATTACAGATAGCGCAATAAATCAAAGTGCATTGTCTGTAGGAGACCCTGGCGCATGAACCTGTGCAGCGGGAACGACCTCGGACCACCAGGGGCCGAGAAAACGACCGTCTCATGGGGCCGGACGCTCAGGGTCAGTGAAAAATCCAATATATATCTGGTGATATCTCGGGTGCTATTACAGATTGCGCAATAAATCAAAGGGCATTCTCTGTAGGAGGCCCTGGCGCATGAACCTGTGCAGCGGCAACGACCTCGGACCACCAGGGGCCGAGAAAACCACAGTCTCATGGGGCCGGACACTCAGGGTCAGGGGAAAATCCAATATATATCTGGTGACATCTCGGGTGCTAATAGAGATAGCGCAATAAACCAAAGTGAATTATCTGCAGGAGGCCCTGGCGCATGAATCTGTGCAGCGGGAACGTCCTCGGACCTCCAGGGGCCGAAAAAACCACCGTCTCATGGGGCTGGACACTCAGGGTGAGTGTAATATCCAATATATATCTGGTGATATCTCGGGTGCTATTACAGATAGCGCAATAAATCAAAGTGCATTGTCTGTAGGAGGCCCTGGCGCATGAATCTGTGCAGCGGGAACGACCTCGGAACACAAGGGGCCGAGAGAACGACCGTCTCATGGGGCCGGACGCTCAGGGTCAGTGAAAAATCCAATATATATCTGGTGATATCTCGGGTGCTATTACAGATAGCGCTATAAATCAAAGTGCATTGTCTGTAGGAGGCCCTGGCGCATGAACCTGCGCAGCGGCAACGACCTCGGGCCACCAGGGGCCGAGAAAACCACAGTCTCATGGGGCCGGACACTCAGGGTCAGGGGAAAATCCAATATATATCCCGTGATATCTCGGATGCTATTAGAGATAGCGCAAGAAACCAAGTGAGTTATCTGCAGGAGGCCCTGGCGCCAGAATCTGTGCAGCGGGAACGACCTCGGACCACCAGGGGCCGAGAAAACGACCGTCTCATGTGGCCGGACACTCAGGGTCAGGGTAAAATCCAATATATATCTGGTGATATCTCGGGTGCTATTACTGGTAGCGCAATAAATCAAAGTGCATTGTCTGTAGGAGGCCCTGGCGCATGAATCTGGGCAGCGGGAACGACCTCGGACCACCAGGGGCCGAGAAAACGACAGTCTCATGGGGCCGGACACTCAGGGTCAGGGCAAAATCCAATATATATCTGGTGATATCTCGGCTGCTATTAGAGATAGCGCAATAAACCAAAGTGCATAGTCTGCAGGAGGCCCTGGCGCCTGAATCTGTGCAGCGGGAACGACCTCGGACCACCAGGGACCGAGTAAACGACCGTCTCATGGGGCCGGACACTCAGGGTGAGTGAAAAATCCAATATATATCTGGTGATATCTCGGGTGCTATTACAGATAGCGCAATAAACCAAAGTGAATTATCTGCAGCAGGCCCTGGCGCATGAATCTGTGCAGCGGGAACGACCTCGGACCACCAGGGGCCGAGAAAACCACCGTCTCATGGGGCTGGACACTCAGGGTGAGTGTAATATCCAACATATATCTGGTGATATCTCGGGTGCTATTACAGATAGCGCAATAAATCAAACTGCATTGTCTGTAGGAGGCCCTGGCGCATGAATCTGTGCAGCGGGAACGACCTCGGAACACAAGGGGCCGAGAAAACCACCGTCTCATGGGGCAGGACACTCAGGGTCAGTGAAAAATCCAATATATATCTGGTGATATCTCGGGTGCTATTACAGATAGCGCAATAAATCAAAGTGCATTGTCTGTAGGAGACCCTGGCGCATGAACCTGTGCAGCGGGAACGACCTCGGACCACCAGGGGCCGAGAAAACGACCGTCTCATGGGGCCGGACGCTCAGGGTCAGTGAAAAATCCAATATATATCTGGTGATATCTCGGGTGCTATTACAGATTGCGCAATAAATCAAAGGGCATTCTCTGTAGGAGGCCCTGGCTCATGAACCTGTGCAGCGGCAACGACCTCGGACCACCAGGGGCCGAGAAAACCACAGTCTCATGGGGCCGGACACTCAGGGTCAGGGGAAAATCCAATATATATCTGGTGACATCTCGGGTGCTAATAGAGATAGCGCAATAAACCAAAGTGAATTATCTGCAGGAGGCCCTGGCGCATGAATCTGTGCAGCGGGAACGTCCTCGGACCTCCAGGGGCCGAAAAAACCACCGTCTCATGGGGCTGGACACTCAGGGTGAGTGTAATATCCAATATATATCTGGTGATATCTCGGGTGCTATTACAGATAGCGCAATAAATCAAAGTGCATTGTCTGTAGGAGGCCCTGGCGCATGAATCTGTGCAGCGGGAACGACCTCGGAACACAAGGGGCCGAGAAAACCACCGTCTCATGGGGCAGGACACTCTGGGTCAGTGAAAAATCCAATGTATATCTGGTGATATCTCGGGTGCTATTACAGATAGCGCAATAAATCAAAGTGCATTGTCTGTAGGAGACCCTGGCGCATGAACCTGTGCAGCGGGAACGACCTCGGACCACCAGGGGCCGAGAAAACGACCGTCTCATGGGGCCGGACGCTCAGGGTCAGTGAAAAATCCAATATATATCTGGTGATATCTCGGGTGCTATTACAGATAGCGCAATAACTCAAAGGGCATTCTCTGTAGGAGGCCCTGGCGCATGAACCTGTGCAGCGGCAACGACCTCGGACCACCAGGGGCCGGGAAAACCACAGTCTCATGGGGCCGGACACTCAGGGTCAGGGGAAAATCCAATATATATCTGGTGATATCTCGGGTGCTATTACAGATAGCGCAATAAATCAAAGGGCATTCTCTGTAGGAGGCCCTGGCGCATGAACCTGTGCAGCGGCAACGACCTCGGACCACCAGGGGCCGAGAAAACCACAGTCTCATGGGGCCGGACACTCAGGGTCAGGGGAAAATCCAATATATATCTGGTGAAATCTCGGGTGCTATTACAGATAGCGCAATAAATCAAAGTGCATTGTCTGTAGGAGGCCCTGGCGCATGAATCTGTGCAGCGGGAACGACCTCGGACCACCAGGGGCCGAGAAAACCACAGTCTCATGGGGCCGGACACTCAGGGTCAGGGGAAAATCCAATATATATCTGGTGATATCTCGGGTGCTATTAGAGATAGCGCAATAAACCAAAGTGAATTATCTCCAGGAGGCCCTGGCGCATGAATCTGTGCAACGGGAACGACCTCGGACCACCAGGGGCCGAGAAAACCACAGTCTCATGGGGCCGGACACTCAGGATCAGGGGAAAATCCAATATATAGCTGGTGATATCTCGGGTGCTATTACAGATAGCGCAATAAATCAAAGTGCATTGTCTGGTGGAGGCCCTGGCGCATGAATCTGGGCAGCGGGAACGACCTCGGACCACCAGGGGCCGAGAAAACCACAGTCTCATGGGGCCGGACACACAGTGTCAGGGGAAAATCCAATATATATCTGGTGATATCTCGGGTGCTATTAGATACAGCGCAATAAACCAAAGTGAATTATCTGCAGGAGGCGTTGGCGCATGAATCTGTGCAGCGGGAACGACCTCGGACCACCAGGGGCCGAGAAAACCACCGTCTCATGGGGCCGGACACTCAGGGTCAGGGAAAAATGCTATATATATCTGGTGATATGTCGGGTGCTATTACACATAGCGCAATAAATCAAAGTGCATTGTCTGGAGGAGGCCCTGGCGCATGGATCTGGGCAGCGGGAACGACCTCGGAACACCAGGGGCCGAGAAAACCACAGTCTCATGGGGCCGGACACTCAGGGTCAGGGGAAAATCCAATATATATCTGGTGATATCTCTGGTGCTATTAGATACAGCGCAATAAACCAAAGTGAATTACCTGCAGGAGGCCCTGGCGCATGAATCTGGGCAGCGGGAACGACCTCGGACCACCAGGGGCCGAGAAAACCACAGTCTAATGGGGCCGGACACTCAGGGTCAGGGGAAAATCCAATATATATCTGGTGTTATCTCGGGTGCTATTAGAGATAGCGCAATAAACCAAAGTGAATTATCTGCAGGAGGCCCTGGCGCATGCATCTGTGCAGCGGGAACGACCTCGGGCCACCAGGGGCCGAGAAAACCACAGTCTAATGGGGCCGGACACTCAGGGTCAGAGGAAAATCCAATATATATCAGGTGATATCTCGGGTGCTATTAGATACAGCGCAATAAATCAAAGTGAATTATCTGCAAGAGGCCCTGGCGCATGAATTTGTGCAGTGGGAACGACCTCGGACGAGCAGGGGCCGAGAAAACGACCGTCTCATGGGACCGGACACTCAGGGTCTGGGGAAAATCCAATATATATCTGGTGATATGTCGGGTGCTATTACAGATAGCGCAATAAATCAAAGTGCATTGTCTGTAGGAGGCCCTGGCGCATGAATCTGTGCAGCGGGAACGACCTCGGACCACCAGGGGCCGAGAGAACGACCGTCTCATGGGGCCGGACGCTCAGGGTCAGTGAAAAATCCAATATATATCTGGTGATATCTCGGATGCTATTAGAGATAGCGCAAGAAACCAAGTGAGTTATCTGCAGGAGGCCCTGGCGCCTGAATCTGTGCAGCGGGAACGACCTCGGACCACCAGGGGCCGAGAAAACGACCGTCTCATGGGGCCGGACACTCAGGGTCAGGGCAAAATCCAATATATATCTGGTGATATCTCGGCTGCTATTAGAGATAGCGCAATAAACCAAAGTGCATAGTCTGCAGGAGGCCCTGGCGCATGAATCTGTGCAGCGGGAACGACCTCGGACCACCAGGGACCGAGTAAACGACCGTCTCATGGGGCCGGACACTCAGGGTGAGTGAAAAATCCAATATATATCTGGTGATATCTCGGGTGCTATTACAGATAGCGCAATAAACCAAAGTGAATTATCTGCAGGAGGCCCTGGCGCATGAATCTGTGCAGCGGGAACGACCTCGGACCACCAGGGGCCGAGAAAACCACAGTCTCATGGGTCCGGACACTCAGGGTCAGGGGAAAATTCAATATATATCTGGTGATATCTCGTGTGCTATTACAGATAGCGCAATAAATCAAAGTGCCTGGTCTGTAGGAGGCCCTGGCGCATGAATCTTGCCAGCGTGAACGACCTCGGACCACCAGGGGCCGAGAATACGACAGTCTCATGGGGCCGGACACTCAGGGTCAGGGCAAAATCCAATATATATCTGGTGATATCTCGGCTGCTATTAGAGATAGCGCAATAAACCAAAGTGCATAGTCTGCAGGAGGCCCTGGCGCATGAATCTGTGCAGCGGGAACGACCTCGGACCACCAGGGACCGAGTAAACGACCGTCTCATGGGGCCGGACACTCAGGGTGAGTGAAAAATCCAATATATATCTGGTGATATCTCGGGTGCTATTACAGATAGCGCAATAAACCAAAGTGAATTATCTGCAGGAGGCCCTGGCGCATGAATCTGTGCAGCGGGAACGACCTCGGTCCACCAGGGGCCGAGAAAACCACCGTCTCATGGGGCTGGACACTCAGGGTGAGTGTAATATCCAACATATATCTGGTGATATCTCGGGTGCTATTACAGATAGCGCAATAAATCAAACTGCATTGTCTGTAGGAGGCCCTGGCGCATGAATCTGTGCAGCGGGAACGACCTCGGAACAAGAGGGGCCGAGAAAACCACCGTCTCATGGGGCAGGACACTCAGGGTCAGTGAAAAATCCAATATATATCTGGTGATATCTCGGGTGCTATTACAGATAGCGCAATAAATCAAAGTGCATTGTCTGTAGGAGACCCTGGCGCATGAACCTGTGCAGCGGGAACGACCTCGGACCACCAGGGGCCGAGAAAACGACCGTCTCATGGGGCCGGACGCTCAGGGTCAGTGAAAAATCCAATATATATCTGGTGATATCTCGGCTGCTATTACAGATTGCGCAATAAATCAAAGGGCATTCTCTGTAGGAGGCCCTGGCGCATGAACCTGTGCAGCGGCAACGACCTCGGACCACCAGGGGCCGAGAAAACCACAGTCTCATGGGGCAGGACACTCAGGGTCAGTGAAAAATCCAATATATATCTGGTGATATCTCGGGTGCTATTACAGATAGCGCAATAAATCAAAGTGCATTGTCTGTAGGAGACCCTGGCGCATGAACCTGTGCAGCGGGAACGACCTCGGACCACCAGGGGCCGAGAAAACGACCGTCTCATGGGGCCGGACGCTCAGGGTCAGTGAAAAATCCAATATATATCTGGTGATATCTCGGGTACTATTACAGATAGCGCAACAACTCAAAGGGCATTCTCTGTAGGAGGCCCTGGCGCATGAACCTGTGCAGCGGCAACGACCTCGGACCACCAGGGGCCAGGAAAACCACAGTCTCATGGGGCCGGACACTCAGGGTCAGGGGAAAATCCAATATATATCTGGTGATATCTCGGGTGCTATTACAGATAGCGCAATAAATCAAAGGGCATTCTCTGTAGGAGGCCCTGGCGCATGAACCTGTGCAGCGGCAACGACCTCGGACCACCAGGGGCCGAGAAAACCACAGTCTCATGGGGCCGGACACTCAGGGTCAGGGGAAAATCCAATATATATCTGGTGATATCTCGGGTGCTATTACAGATAGCGCAATAAATCAAAGTGCATTGTCTGGAGGAGGCCCTGGCGCATGAATCTGGGCAGCGGGAACGACCTCGGACCACCAGGGGCCGAGAAAACCACAGTCTCATGGGGCCGGACACACAGTGTCAGGGGAAAATCCAATATATATCTGGTGATATCTCGGGTGCTATTAGATACAGCGCAATAAACCAAAGTGAATTATCTGCAGGAGGCGTTGGCGCATGAATCTGTGCAGCGGGAACGACCTCGGACCACCAGGGGCCGAGAAAACCACCGTCTCATGGGGCCGGACACTCAGGGTCAGGGAAAAATGCTATATATATCTGGTGATATGTCGGGTGCTATTACACATAGCGCAATAAATCAAAGTGCATTGTCTGGAGGAGGCCCTGGCGCATGAATCTGGGCAGCGGGAACGACCTCGGAACACCAGGGGCCGAGAAAACCACAGTCTCATGGGGCCGGACACTCAGGGTCAGGGGAAAATCCAATATATATCTGGTGATATCTCTGGTGCTATTAGATACAGCGCAATAAACCAAAGTGAATTACCTGCAGGAGGCCCTGGCGCATGAATCTGGGCAGCGGGAACGACCTCGGACCACCAGGGGCCGAGAAAACCACAGTCTAATGGGGCCGGACACTCAGGGTCAGGGGAAAATCCAATATATATCTGGTGTTATCTCGGGTGCTATTAGAGATAGCGCAATAAACCAAAGTGAATTATCTGCAGGAGGCCCTGGCGCATGCATCCGTGCAGCGGGAACGACCTCGGACCACCAGGGGCCGAGAAAACCACAGTCTAATGGGGCCGGACACTCAGGGTCAGAGGAAAATCCAATATATATCAGGTGATATCTCGGGTGCTATTAGATACAGCGCAATAAATCAAAGTGAATTATCTGCAAGAGGCCCTGGCGCATGAATTTGTGCAGTGGGAACGACCTCGGACGTGCAGGGGCCGAGAAAACCACCGTCTCATGGGACCGGACACTCAGGGTCTGGGGAAAATCCAATATATATCTGGTGATATGTCGGGTGCTATTACAGATAGCGCAATAAATCAAAGTGCATTGTCTGTAGCAGGCCCTGGCGCATGAATCTGGCCAGCGGGAACGACCTCGGACCACCAGGGGCCGAGAAAACCACAGTCTCATGGGGCCGGACACTCAGGGTCAGGGGAAAATCCAATATATATCTGGTGATATCTCGGGTGCTATTTGAGATAGCGCTATAAATCAAAGTGCATTGTCTGTAGGAGGCCCTGGCGCATGAATCTGTGCAGCGGGATCGCCCTCGGACCACCAGGGGCCGAGAAAATCACCGTCTCATGAGGCCGGACTGTCAGGGTCAGGGAAAAATGAAATATATATCTGGTGATATCTCGGGTGCTATTACAGATAGCGCAATAAATCAAAGTGCATTGTCTGCAGGAGGCCCTAGCGCATGAATCTGTGCAGCGGAAACGACCTCGGACCACCAGGGGCCGAGAAAATTACAGATATTCGGAATCCGTCACCCAAGGTCATGCAAAAAACCAGCATATATCTGGTGATATCTCGGGTGCTATTACAGATAGCGCGATAAATCAAAGTGCCTTGTCTCCAGGAAGCCCTGGCGCATGATTCGGTGCAGCGGGAACGACCTCGGACCACCAGGGGCCGAGAAAATCACCGTCGCATGGGGCCGGACTGACAGGGGCAAGGAAAAATCCAATATATATCTGGCGATATCTCGGGCGCTATTTCAGATAGCGCGATAAATCAAAGTGCATTGTCTGCAGGAGGCCCTAGCGCATGAATCTGTGCAGCGGGAACGACCTCGGACCACCAGGGGCCGAGAAAATCACCGTCTCATGGGGCCGGACTGTCAGGGTTAGGGAAAAATCCGATATATATCTGGTGATGTCTCGGATGCTATTAGAGATAGCGCAATAAACCAAAGTGAATTATCTGCAGGAGGCCCTGGCGCATGCATCTGTGCAGCGGGAACGACCTCGGACCACCAGGGGCCAAGAACACCACCGTCTCATGGGGCCGGACACTCAGGGACAGGGGAAAATCCAATATATACCTGGTGATATCTCGGGTGCTATTAGAGATAGCGCAATAAATCAAAGAGCATTGTCTGTAGGAGGCCCTGGCGCATGAATCTGGCAAGCGGGAAAGCCCTCGGACCACCACGGGCCGAGAAAACCACCGTCTCATGGGGCCGGACACTCAGGGTCACTGAAAAATCCAATATATATCTAGTGATATCTCGGGTGCTGTTTCAGATAGCGCAATAAATCAAAGTGCCTGGTCTGTAGGAGACCCTGTCGCATGAATCTGGCCAGCGTGAACGACCTCGGACCACCAGGGGCCGAGAAAACCACAGTCTCATGGGGCCGGACACTCAGGGTGAGGGAAAAATCCAATATATATCTGGTGATATCTCGGGTGCTTTTAGAGATAGCGCAATAAACCAAAGTGAATTATCTGCAGGAGGCACTGGTGCATGCATCTGTGCAGCGGGAACGACCTCGGACAACCAGCGGCCGAGAAAAACACCGTCTCATGGGGCCGGGCACTCAGGGTCAGGGAAAAATCCAATATATATCTGGTGATATCTCGGGTGCTATTACAGATAGCGCGATATATCAAAGTGCATTGTCTGCAGGAGGCCCTAGCGCATGAATCTGTGCAGCGAGATCGATCTCGGACCACCATCGGCCGAGAAAACCACAGTCTCATGGGGCCGGACACTCAGGGTGAGGGAAAAATCCAATATATATCTGGTGATATCTCGGGTGCTATTAGAGATAGCGCAATAAACCAAAGTGAATTATCTGCAGGAGGCCCTGGCGCATGAATCTGTGCAGCGGGAACGACCTCGGACCACCACGGGCCGAGAAAACCACCGTCTCATGGGGCCGGACACTCAGGGTCAGGGAAAAATCCAATATATATCTGGTGATATCTCGGGTGCTTTTAGAGATAGCGCAATAAACCAAATGGAATTGTCTGCAGGAAACCCTGGCGCATGAATCTGTTCAGCGGGATCGTACTCGGACCACGAGGGAACGAGAAAACCATCGACACATGGGGCCGGACACTCAGGGTCGGGGAAAAATCCAATATATATCTGGTGATATCTCGGGTGCTCTTACAGATACCGCACTAAACCAAACTGAATTATCTGCTGGGGGCCCTGGCGCATCAATCGGTGCAGCAGGAACGACCTCGGAACACCACGGGCCGAGAAAACCACCGTCTCATGGGGCCGGACACTCAGGGTCAGGGAATAATCCAATATATATCTGGTGATATCGCGGGTGCTATTACAGATAGCGCAATAAATCAAAGTGCATTGTCTGTAGCAGGCCCTGGCGCATGAATCTGGCCAGCGGGAACGACGTCGGACCACCAGGGGCCGAGAAAACCACAGTCTCATGGGGCCGGACTGTCAGGGTCGGAGAAAAATCCATTATATATCTGGTGATATCTCGGGTGCTATTAGAGATAGCGCAATAAACCAAAGTGAATTATCTGCAGGAGGCCCTGGCGCATGAATCTGTGCAGCGGGAACGACCTCGGACCACCACGGGCCGAGAAAACCACCGTCTCATGGGGCCGGACACTCAGGGTCAGGGCATAATCCAATATATATCTGGTGATATCGCGGGTGCTATTACAGATAGCGCAATAAATCAAAGTGCATTGTCTGTAGCAGGCCCTGGCGCATGATTCGGTGCAGCGGGAACGACCTCGGACCACCAGGGGCCGAGAAAATCACCGTCGCATGGGTCCGGACTGACAGGGGCAAGGAAAAATCCAATATATATCTGGCGATATCTTGGGCGCTATTACAGATAGCGCGATAAATCAAAGTGCATTGTCTGCAGGAGGCCCTAGCGCATGAATCTGTGCAGCGGGAACGACCTCGGACCACCAGGGGCCGAGAAAACCACCGTCTCATGGGGCCGGACACTCAGGGTCACTGAAAAATCCAATATATATCTAGTGATATCTCGGGTGCTGTTTCAGATAGCGCAATAAATCAAAGTGCCTGGTCTGTAGGAGACCCTGTCGCATGAATCTGGCCAGCGTGAACGACCTCGGACCACCAGGGGCCGAGAAAACCACAGTCTCATGGGGCCGGACACTCAGGGTGAGGGAAAAATCCAATATATATCTGGTGATATCTCGGGTGCTTTTAGAGATAGCGCAATAAACCAAATGGAATTGTCTGCAGGAAACCCTGGCGCATGAATCTGTTCAGCGGGATCGTACTCGGACCACGAGGGAACGAGAAAACCATCGACACATGGGGCCGGACTGTCAGGGTCAGGGAAAAATCCAATATATATCTGGTGATATCTCGGGTGCTATTAGAGATAGCGCAATAAACCAAAGTGAATTATCTGCAGGAGGCACTGGTGCATGAATCTGTGCAGCGGGAACGACCTCGGACCACCAGGGGCCGATAAAACCACCGTCTCATGGGTCCGGACACTCAGGGTCAGGGGAAAATTCAATATATATCTGGTGATATCTCGTGTGCTATTACAGATAGCGCAATAAATCAAAGTGCCTGGTCTGTAGGAGGCCCTGGCGCATGAATCTGGCCAGCGTGAACGACCTCGGACAACCAGGGGCCGAGAAAACCACAGTCTCATGGGGCCGGACACTCAGGGTGAGGGAAAAATCCAATATATATCTGGTGATATCTCGGGTGCTATTAGAGATAGCGCAATAATCCAAAGTGAATTATCTGCAGAAGGCCCTGGCGCATGAATCTGTGCAGCGGGAACGACCTCGGACCACCACGGGCCGAGAAAACCACCGTCTCATGGGGCCGGACACTCAGGGTCAGGGAAAAATCCAACATATATCTGGTGATATCTCGGGTGCTTTTAGAGATAGCGCAATAAACCAAATGGAATTGTCTGCAGGAAACCCTGGCGCATGAATCGGTTCAGCGGGATCGTACTCGGACCACGAGGGAACGAGAAAACCATCGACACATGGGGCCGGACACTCAGGGTCGGGGAAAAATCCAATATATATCTGGTGATATCTCGGGTGCTCTTACAGATACCGCACTAAACCAAACTGAATTATCTGCTGGGGGCCCTGGCGCATCAATCGGTGCAGCAGGAACGACCTCGGAACACTAGGGGCCGAGATAACCACCGTCTCATGGGGCCGGACTGTCAGGGTCGGAGAAAAATCCATTATATATCTGGTGATATCTCGGGTGCTATTAGAGATAGCGCAATAAACCAAAGTGAATTATCTGCAGGAGGCCCTGGCGCATGAATCTGGCCAGCGGGAACGACCTCGGACCACCAGGGGCCGAGATTATCACCGTCTCATGGGGCCGGACACTCAGGGTCAGGGAAAAATCCAATATATATCTGCTGATATCTCGGGTGCTATTACAGATAGCGCAATAAATCAAAGTAAATAATTTGCAGGGAAACATGGCGCATGAATCTGTGCAGCGGGGTCGACCTCGTGCCACGAGGGACCGAGAAAATCACCGTCTCATGGGGCCGGACACTCAGGGTCAGGGAAAAATCCAATATATATCTGGTGATATCTCGGGTGCTATTAGAGATAGCGCAATAAATCACAGTGATTTATCTGCAGGGGGCTCTGGCGCATGAATCTGTGCAGCGGGATCGACCTCGGACCACCAGGGGCCGAGAAAACCACCGACACATGGGGCCGGACACTCAGGGTCGGGGAAAAATTCAATATATATCTGGTGATATCTCGGGTGCTATTACAGACGGCGCAATAAATCAAAGTGCATTGTCTGTAGGAGGCCCTGGCGCATGAATCTGTGCAGCGGGATCGACCTCGGACCACCAGGGGCCGAGAATATCACCGTCTCATGAGGCCGGACTGTCAGGGTCATGTAAAAATGCATCAAATATCTAGTGATATCTCGGGTGCTATTACAGATAGCGCAATAAATCAGAGTGCATTGTCTGTAGGAGGCCCTGGCGCACGAATCTGTGCAGCGGGAACGACCTCGGACCACCAGGGGCCGAGAAAACCACAGTCTCATGGGGCCGGACACTCGAGGTCAGGGGAAAATCCAATATATATCTGGTGATATCTCGGGTGCTATTAGAGATAGCGCAATAAACCAAAGTGAATTATCTGCAGGAGGCCCTGGCGCATGAATCTGTGCAACGGGAACGACCTCGGACCACCAGGGGCCGAGAAAACCACAGTCTCATGGAGCCGGACACTCAGGGTCAGGGGAAAGTCCAATATATATCTGGTGATATCTCGGGTGCTATTACAGATAGAGCAATAAATCAAAGTGCATTGTCTGTAGGAGGCCCTGGCGCATGAATCTGTGCAGCGGGATCGACCTCGGACCACCAGGGGCCGAGAAAATCACCGTCTCATGAGGCCGGACTGTCAGGGTCAGGGAAAAATGAAATATATATCTGGTGATATCTCGGGTGCTATTACAGATAGCGCAATAAATCAAAGTGCATTGTCTGCAGGAGGCCCTAGCGCATGAATCTGTGCAGCGGAAACGACCTCGGACCACCAGGGGCCGAGAAAACTACAGACTCATGGTGCCGGACACTCAGGGACAGGGAAAAATCCAATATACATCTGGTGATATCTCGGGTGCTATTAGAGATAGCGCAATAAATCAATGTGCAATGTTTGTAGGAGGCACTGGCGAATGAATCTGTGCAGCAGGAACGACCTCGGACCACCAGGGGGCGAGAAAATTACAGATATTCGGAATCCGTCACCCAAGGTCATGCAAAAAACCAGCTTATATCTGGTGATATCTCGGGTGCTATTACAGATAGCGCGATAAATCAAAGTGCATTGTCTGTAGGAGGCCCTGGCGCATGAATCTGTGCAGCGGGAACAACCTCGGACCACCAGGGGCCGAGAAAACCACAGTCTCATGGGGCCGGACACTCATGGTCAGGGCATAATCCAATATATATCTGGTGATATCTCGGGTGCTATTAGAGATAGCGCAATAAACCGAAGTGAATTATCTGCAGGAGGCCCTGGCGCATGCATCTGTGCAGCGGGAACGACCTCGGACCGCCAGGGGCCGAGAAAACCACCGTCTCATGGGCCCGGACACTCTGGGTCATTGAAAAATCCAATATATATCTGGTGATATCTCGGGTGCTATTACAGATAGCGCAATAAATCAAAGGGCATTCTCTGTAGGAGGCCCTGGCGCATGAACCTGTGCAGCGGCAACGACCTCGGACCACCAGGGGCCGAGAAAACCACAGTCTCATGGGGCCGGACACTCAGGGTCAGGGGAAAATCCAATATATATCTGGTGATATCTCGGGTGCTATTACAGATAGCGCAATAAATCAAAGTGCATTGTCTGGAGGAGGCCCTGGCGCATGAATCTGGGCAGCGGGAACGACCTCGGACCACCAGGGGCCGAGAAAACCACAGTCTCATGGGGCCGGACACACAGTGTCAGGGGAAAATCCAATATATATCTGGTGATATCTCGGGTGCTATTAGATACAGCGCAATAAACCAAAGTGAATTATCTGCAGGAGGCGTTGGCGCATGAATCTGTGCAGCGGGAACGACCTCGGACCACCAGGGGCCGAGAAAACCACCGTCTCATGGGGCCGGACACTCAGGGTCAGGGAAAAATGCTATATATATCTGGTGATATGTCGGGTGCTATTACACATAGCGCAATAAATCAAAGTGCATTGTCTGGAGGAGGCCCTGGCGCATGAATCTGGGCAGCGGGAACGACCTCGGAACACCAGGGGCCGAGAAAACCACAGTCTCATGGGGCCGGACACTCAGGGTCAGGGGAAAATCCAATATATATCTGGTGATATCTCTGGTGCTATTAGATACAGCGCAATAAACCAAAGTGAATTACCTGCAGGAGGCCCTGGCGCATGAATCTGGGCAGCGGGAACGACCTCGGACCACCAGGGGCCGAGAAAACCACAGTCTAATGGGGCCGGACACTCAGGGTCAGGGGAAAATCCAATATATATCTGGTGTTATCTCGGGTGCTATTAGAGATAGCGCAATAAATCACAGTGAATTATCTGCAGGGGGCTCTGGCGCATGAATCTGTGCAGCGGGATCGACCTCGGACCACCAGGGGCCGAGAAAACCACCGACACATGGGGCCGGACACTCAGGGTCGGGGAAAAATTCAATATATATCTGGTGATATCTCGGGTGCTATTACAGACGGCGCAATAAATCAAAGTGCATTGTCTGTAGGAGGCCCAGGCGCATGAATCTGTGCAGCGGGATCGACCTCGGACCACCAGGGGCCGAGAATATCACCGTCTCATGAGGCCGGACTGTCAGGGTCATGTAAAAATGCATCAAATATCTAGTGATATCTCGGGTGCTATTACAGATAGCGCAATAAATCAGAGTGCATTGTCTGTAGGAGGCCCTGGCGCACGAATCTGTGCAGCGGGAACGACCTCGGACCACCAGGGGCCGAGAAAACCACAGTCTCATGGGGCCGGACACTCGAGGTCAGGGGAAAATCCAATATATATCTGGTGATATCTCGTGTGCTATTAGAGATAGCGCAATAAACCAAAGTGAATTATCTGCAGGAGGCCCTGGCGCATGAATCTGTGCAACGGGAACGACCTCGGACCACCAGGGGCCGAGAAAACCACAGTCTCATGGAGCCGGACACTCAGGGTCAGGGGAAAGTCCAATATATATCTGGTGGTATCTCGGGTGCTATTACAGATAGAGCAATAAATCAAAGTGCCTGGTCTGTAGGAGACCCTGTCGCATGAATCTGGCCAGCGTGAACGACCTCGGACCACCAGGGGCCGAGAAAACCACAGTCTCATGGGGCCGGACACTCAGGGTGAGGGAAAAATCCAATATATATCTGGTGATATCTCGGGTGCTTTTAGAGATAGCGCAATAAACCAAAGTGAATTATCTGCAGGAGGCACTGGTGCATGCATCTGTGCAGCGGGAACGACCTCGGACAACCAGCGGCCGAGAAAAACACCGTCTCATGGGGCCGGGCACTCAGGGTCAGGGAAAAATCCAATATATATCTGGTGATATCTCGGGTGCTATTACAGATAGCGCGATATATCAAAGTGCATTGTCTGCAGGAGGCCCTAGCGCATGAATCTGTGCAGCGAGATCGATCTCGGACCACCATCGGCCGAGAAAACCACAGTCTCATGGGGCCGGACACTCAGGGTGAGGGAAAAATCCAATATATATCTGGTGATATCTCGGGTGCTATTAGAGATAGCGCAATAAACCAAAGTGAATTATCTGCAGGAGGCCCTGGCGCATGAATCTGTGCAGCGGGAACGACCTCGGACCACCACGGGCCGAGAAAACCACCGTCTCATGGGGCCGGACACTCAGGGTCAGGGAAAAATCCAATATATATCTGGTGATATCTCGGGTGCTTTTAGAGATAGCGCAATAAACCAAATGGAATTGTCTGCAGGAAACCCTGGCGCATGAATCTGTTCAGCGGGATCGTACTCGGACCACGAGGGAACGAGAAAACCATCGACACATGGGGCCGGACACTCAGGGTCGGGAAAAATCCAATATATATCTGGTGATATCTCGGGTGCTCTTACAGATACCGCACTAAACCAAACTGAATTATCTGCTGGGGGCCCTGGCGCATCAATCGGTGCAGCAGGAACGACCTCGGAACACCACGGGCCGAGAAAACCACCGTCTCATGGGGCCGGACACTCAGGGTCAGGGAATAATCCAATATATATCTGGTGATATCGCGGGTGCTATTACAGATAGCGCAATAAATCAAAGTGCATTGTCTGTAGCAGGCCCTGGCGCATGAATCTGGCCAGCGGGAACGACGTCGGACCACCAGGGGCCGAGAAAACCACAGTCTCATGGGGCCGGACTGTCAGGGTCGGAGAAAAATCCATTATATATCTGGTGATATCTCGGGTGCTATTAGAGATAGCGCAATAAACCAAAGTGAATTATCTGCAGGAGGCCCTGGCGCATGAATCTGTGCAGCGGGAACGACCTCGGACCACCACGGGCCGAGAAAACCACCGTCTCATGGGGCCGGACACTCAGGGTCAGGGCATAATCCAATATATATCTGGTGATATCGCGGGTGCTATTACAGATAGCGCAATAAATCAAAGTGCATTGTCTGTAGCAGGCCCTGGCGCATGATTCGGTGCAGCGGGAACGACCTCGGACCACCAGGGGCCGAGAAAATCACCGTCGCATGGGTCCGGACTGACAGGGGCAAGGAAAAATCCAATATATATCTGGCGATATCTCGGGCGCTATTACAGATAGCGCGATAAATCAAAGTGCATTGTCTGCAGGAGGCCCTAGCGCATGAATCTGTGCAGCGGGAACGACCTCGGACCACCAGGGGCCGAGAAAACCACCGTCTCATGGGGCCGGACACTCAGGGTCACTGAAAAATCCAATATATATCTAGTGATATCTCGGGTGCTGTTTCAGATAGCGCAATAAATCAAAGTGCCTGGTCTGTAGGAGACCCTGTCGCATGAATCTGGCCAGCGTGAACGACCTCGGACCACCAGGGGCCGAGAAAACCACAGTCTCATGGGGCCGGACACTCAGGGTGAGGGAAAAATCCAATATATATCTGGTGATATCTCGGGTGCTTTTAGAGATAGCGCAATAAACCAAATGGAATTGTCTGCAGGAAACCCTGGCGCATGAATCTGTTCAGCTGGATCGTACTCGGACCACGAGGGAACGAGAAAACAACAGTCTCATGGGGCCGGACACTCAGGGTGAGGGAAAAATCCAATATATATCTGGTGATATCTCGGGTGCTATTAGAGATAGCGCAATAATCCAAAGTGAATTATCTGCAGAAGGCCCTGGCGCATGAATCTGTGCAGCGGGAACGACCTCGGACCACCACGGGCCGAGAAAACCACCGTCTCATGGGGCCGGACACTCAGGGTCAGGGAAAAATCCAACATATATCTGGTGATATCTCGGGTGCTTTTAGAGATAGCGCAATAAACCAAATGGAATTGTCTGCAGGAAACCCTGGCGCATGAATCTGTTCAGCGGGATCGTACTCGGACCACGAGGGAACGAGAAAACCATCGACACATGGGGCCGGACACTCAGGGTCGGGGAAAAATCCAATATATATCTGGTGATATCTCGGGTGCTCTTACAGATACCGCACTAAACCAAACTGAATTATCTGCTGGGGGCCCTGGCGAATCAATCGGTGCAGCAGGAACGACCTCGGAACACTAGGGGCCGAGAAAACCACCGTCTCATGGGGCCGGACTGTCAGGGTCGGAGAAAAATCCATTATATATCTGGTGATATCTCGGGTGCTATTAGAGATAGCGCAATAAACCAAAGTGAATTATCTGCAGGAGGCCCTGGCGCATGAATCTGTGCAGCGGGAACGACCTCGGACCACCACGGGCCGAGAAAACCACCGTCTCATGGGGCCGGACACTCAGGGTCAGGGAATAATCCAATATATATCTGGTGATATCGCGGGTGCTATTACAGATAGCGCAATAATTCAAAGTGCATTGTCTGTAGCAGGCCCTGGCGCATGAATCTGGCCAGCGGGAACGACCTCGGACCACCAGGGGCCGAGATTATCACCGTCTCATGGGGCCGGACACTCAGGGTCAGGGAAAAATCCAATATATATCTGCTGATATCTCGGGTGCTATTACAGATAGCGCAATAAATCAAAGTAAATAATTTGCAGGGAAACATGGCGCATGAATCTGTGCAGCGGGGTCGACCTCGTGCCACGAGGGACCGAGAAAATCACCGTCTCATGGGGCCGGACACTCAGGGTCAGGGAAAAATCCAATATATATCTGGTGATATCTCGGGTGCTATTAGAGATAGCGCAATAAATCACAGTGAATTATCTGCAGGGGGCTCTGGCGCATGAATCTGTGCAGCGGGATCGACCTCGGACCACCAGGGGCCGAGAAAACCACCGACACATGGGGCCGGACACTCAGGGTCGGGGAAAAATTCAATATATATCTGGTGATATCTCGGGTGCTATTACAGACGGCGCAATAAATCAAAGTGCATTGTCTGTAGGAGGCCCTGGCGCATGAATCTGTGCAGCGGGATCGACCTCGGACCACCAGGGGCCGAGAATATCACCGTCTCATGAGGCCGGACTGTCAGGGTCATGTAAAAATGCATCAAATATCTAGTGTTATCTCGGGTGCTATTACAGATAGCGCAATAAATCAGAGTGCATTGTCTGTAGGAGGCCCTGGCGCACGAATCTGTGCAGCGGGAACGACCTCGGACCACCAGGGGCCGAGAAAACCACAGTCTCATGGAGCCGGACACTCAGGGTCAGGGGAAAGTCCAATATATATCTGGTGATATCTCGGGTGCTATTACAGATAGAGCAATAAATCAAAGTGCATTGTCTGTAGGAGGCCCTGGCGCATGAATCTGTGCAGCGGGATCGACCTCGGACCACCAGGGGCCGAGAAAATCACCGTCTCATGAGGCCGGACTGTCAGGGTCAGGGAAAAATGAAATATATATCTGGTGATATCTCGGGTGCTATTACAGATAGCGCAATAAATCAAAGTGCATTGTCTGCAGGAGGCCCTAGCGCATGAATCTGTGCAGCGGAAACGACCTCGGACCACCAGGGGCCGAGATTATCACCGTCTCATGGGGCCGGACACTCAGGGTCAGGGAAAAATCCAATATATATCTGCTGATATCTCGGGTGCTATTACAGATAGCGCAATAAATCAAAGTAAATAATTTGCAGGGAAACATGGCGCATGAATCTGTGCAGCGGGGTCGACCTCGTGCCACGAGGGACCGAGAAAATCACCGTCTCATGGGGCCGGACACTCAGGGTCAGGGAAAAATCCAATATATATCTGGTGATATCTCGGGTGCTATTATAGATAGCGCAATAAACCAAAGTGAGTTATCTGTAGGAGGCCCTGGCGCATGAATCTGTGCAGCGGGAACGACCTCGGACCACCAGGGGCCGAGAAAACCACAGTCTCATGGGGCCGGACACTCAGGGTCAGGGGAAAATCCAATATATATCTGGTGATATCTCGGGTGCTATTACAGATAGAGCAATAAATCAAAGTGCATTGTCTGTAGGAGGCCCTGGCGCATGAATCTGTGCAGCGGGAACAACCTCGGACCACCAGGGGCCGAGAAAACCACAGTCTCATGGGGCCGGACACTCATGGTCAGTGCATAATCCAATATATATCTGGTGATATCTCGGGTGCTATTAGAGATAGCGCAATAAACCGAAGTGAATTATCTGCAGGAGGCCCTGGCGCATGCATCTGTGCAGCGGGAACGACCTCGGACCGCCAGGGGCCGAGAAAACCACCGTCTCATGGGCCCGGACACTCTGGGTCATTGAAAAATCCAATATATATGTGGTGATATCTCGGGTGCTATTACAGATAGCGCAATAAATCAAAGTGCATTGTCTGTAGGAGGCCCTGGCGCATGAATCTGTGAAGCGGGAACGACCTCGGACCACCAGGGGCCGAGAAAACCACCGTCTCATGGGGCCGGACACTCTGGGTCAGGGAAAAATCCAATATAAATGTGGTGATATCTCGGGTGCTATTACAGATAGCGCAATAAATCAAAGTGCATTGTCTGTAGGAGGCCCTGGCGCATGAATCTGTGCAGCGGGAACGACCTCGGACCACCAGGGGCCGAGAAAACTACAGTCTCATGCGGCCGGACACTCAGGGTCTGGGGAAAATCCAATATATATCTGGTGATATCTCGGGTCCTATTACAGATAAGGAAATAAATCAAAGTGAATTATCTGCAGGATGCCCTGGCGCATGAATCTGTGCAGCGGGAACGACCTCGGTCCACCAGGGGCCGAGAAAACCACCGTCTCATGGGGCTGGACACTCAGGGTGAGGGAAATATCCAATATTTATCTGGTGATATCGCGAGTGCTATTACAGATAGCGCAATAAATCAAAGTGCATTGTCTGTAGGAGGCCCTGGCGCATGAATCTGTGCAGCGGGAACGACCTCGGACCACCAGGGGCCGAGGAAACTACAGTCTCATGCGGCCGGACACTCAGGGTCTGGGGAAAATCCAATATATATCTGGTGATATCTCGGTTCCTATTACAGATAGCGAAATAAATCAAAGTGCATTGTCTGTAGGAGGCCCTGGCGCATGAATCTGTGCAGCGGGAACGACCTCGGACCACCAGGGGCCGAGAAAACCACCGTCTCATGGGGCCGGACACTCAGGGTCAGGGGAAAATCCAATATATATCTGGTGATATCTCGGGTGCTATTAGTGATAGCGCAATAAACCAAAGTGAATTATCTGCAGGAGGCCATGACGCATGAATCTGTGCAACGGGAACTACCTCGGACAACCAGGTGCCGAGAAAACCACAGTCACATGGGGCCGAGAACTCAGGGTCAGGCAAAAATCCAATATATATCTGGTGATATCTCGGGTGCTATTAGAGATAGCGCAATAAACCAAAGTGAATTATCTGCAGGAGGCCCTGCCGCATGAATCGGTGCAACGGGAACGACCTCGGACCACCAGGGGCCGAGAAAACCACAGTCTCATGGGGCCGGACTGTAAGGGTCAGGGAAAAACCCAATATATATCTGGTGATATTTAAGGTGCTATTAGAGATACCGCAATAAATCAAAGTGCGTTGTCTGTATGAGGCCCTGGCGAATGAATCTGTGGAGCAGGAACGACCTCGGACCACCAGGGGCCGAGAGAATTAGTGATATTTGGAATCCGTCACCCAAGGTCATGTAAAAATGCATCAAATATCTGGTGATATCTCGGGTGCTATTACAGATAGCGCAATAAATCAGAGTGCATTGTCTGTAGGAGGGCCTGGCGCACGAATCTGTGCAGCGGGAACGACCTCGGACCACCAGGGGCCGAGAAAACCACAGTCTCATGGGGCCGGACACTCGAGGTCAGGGGAAAATCCAATATATATCTGGTGATATCTCGGGTGCTATTAGAGATAGCGCAATAAACCAAAGTGAATTATCTGCAGGAGGCCCTGGCGCATGAATCTGTGCAACGGGAACGACCTCGGACCACCAGGGGCCGAGAAAACCACAGTCTCATGGGGCCTGACACTCAGGGTCAGGGGAAAATCCAATATATATCTGGTGATATCTCGGGTGCTATTACAGATAGAGCAATAAATCAAAGTGCATTGTCTGTAGGAGGCCCTGGCGCATGAATCTGTGCAGCGGGAACGACCTCGGACCGCCAGGGGCCGAGAAAACCACCGTCTCATGGGCCCGGACACTGTGGGTCATTGAAAAATCCAATATATATGTGGTGATATCTCGGGTGCTATTACAGATAGCGCAATAAATCAAATTGCATTGTCTGTAGGAGGCCCTGGCGCATGAATCTGTGAAGCGGGAACGACCTCGGACCACCAGGGGCCGAGAAGACCACCGTCTCATGGGGCCGGCCACTCAGGGTCTGGGGAAAATCCAATATATATCTGGTGATATCTCGGGTCCTATTACAGATAGGGAAATAAACCAAAGTGAATTATCTGCAGGAGGCCCTGGCGCATGAATCTGTGCAGCGGGAACGACCTCGGTCCACCAGGGGCCGAGAAAACCACCGTCTCATGGGGCCGGACACTCAGGGTCAGGGGAAAATCCAATATATATCTGGTGATATTTCGGGTGCTATTAGAGATAGCGCAATAAATCAAAGTGCATTGTCTGTAGGAGGCCCTGGCGCATGAATCTGTGCAGCGGGAACGACCTCGGACCACCAGCGGCCGAGAATACTACAGTCGCATGCGGCCGGACACTCAGGGTCTGGGGAAAATCCAATATATATCTGGTGATATCTCGGGTCCTATTACAGATAGCGAAATAAATCAAAGTGCATTTTCTGTAGGAGGCCCTGGCGCGTGAATGTGTGCAGCGGGATCGACCTCGGACCACCAGGGGCCGAGAAAGTCACCGTTTCATGGGGCCGGACTGTCAGGGTCAGGGAAAAATCCGATATATATCTGGTGATATCTCGGGTGCTATTACAGATAGCGCAATAAATCAAATTGCATTGTCTGCAGGAGGCCCTGGCGCATGAATCTGTGTAGCGGGAACGACCTCGGACCAGCAGGGGCCGAGAAAATCACCGTCTCATGAGGCCGGGCTGTCAGGGTCAGGGAAAAATGAAATATCTATCTGGTGATATCTCGGGTGCTATTAGAGATAGCGCAATAAATCAAAGTGCATTGTCTGCAGGAGGCCCTAGCGCATGAATCTGTGCAGCGGGAACGTCCTGGGACCACCAGGGGCCGAGAAAACTACCGTCTCATAGGGCCGGACACTCAGGGTCAGGGAAAAATCCAATATATATCTGGTGATATCTCGGGTGCTATTACAGATAGCGCAATAAATCAAAGTAAATAATTTGCAGGGAAACCTGGCGCATGAATCTGTGCAGCGGGGTCGACCTCGTGCTACGAGGGACCGAGAAAATCACCGTCTCATGGGGCCGGACACTCAGGGTCAGGGAAAAATCCAATATATATCTGGTGATATCTGGGGTGCTATTAGAGATAGCGCAATAAATCAAAGTGAATTATCTGCAGGGGGCTCTGGCGCATGAATCTGTGCAGCGGGATCGACCTCGGACCACCAGGGGCCGAGAAAACCACCGACACATGGGGCCGGACACTCAGGGTCGGGGAAAAATTCAATATATATCTGGTGATATCTCGGGTGCTATTACAGACAGCGCAATAAATCAAAGTGCATTGTCTGTAGGAGGCCCTGGCGCATGAATCTCTGCAGCGGGATCGACCTCGGACCACCAGGGGCCGAGAATATCACCGTCTCATGAGGCCGGACTGTCAGGGTCAGGGAAAAATGAAATATATATCTGGTGATATCTCGGGTGCTATTACAGATAGCGCAATAAATCAAAGTGCATTGTCTGCAGGAGGCCCTAGCGCATGAATCTGTGCAGCGGAAACGACCTCGGACCACCAGGGGCCGAGAAAACTACAGACTCATGGTGCCGGACACTCAGGGACAGGGAAAAATCCAATATACATCTGGTGATATCTCGGGTGCTATTAGAGATAGCGCAATAAATCAATGTGCAATGTTTGTAGGAGGCACTGGCGAATGAATCTGTGCAGCAGGAACGACCTCGGACCACCAGGGGGCGAGAAAATTACAGATATTCGGAATCCGTCACCCAAGGTCATGCAAAAAACCAGCATATATCTGGTGATATCTCGGGTGCTATTACAGATAGCGCGATAAATCAAAGTGAATTGTCTCCCGGACGCCCTGGCGCATGATTCGGTGCAGCGGGAACGACCTCGGACCACCAGGGGCCGAGAAAATCACCGTCGCATGGGGCCGGACTGTCAGGGGCAGGGAAAAATCCAATATATATCTGGTGATATCTCGGGTGCTATTACAGATAGCGCAATAAACGAAAGTGAATTATCTGCAGGAGGCCCTGGCGCATGAATCTGTGCAGCGGGAACGACCTCGGACCACCAGGGGCCGAGAAAACTACCGTCTCATGGGGCCGGACACTCAGGGTTAGGGAAAAATCCAATATATATCTGGTGATATCTCGGGTGCTATTAGAGATAGCGCAATAAACCAAAGTGAATTATCTGCAGGAGGCCCTGGCGCATGCATCTGTGCAGCGGGAACGACCTCGGACCGCCAGGGGCCGAGAAAACCACCGTCTCATGGGCCCGGACACTCTGGGTCATTGAAAAATCCAATATATATGTGGTGATATCTCGGGTGCTATTACAGATAGCGCAATAAATCAAAGTGCATTGTCTGTAGGAGGCCCTGGCGCATGAATCTGTGCAGCGGGAACGACCTCGGACCACCAGGGGCCGAGAAAACTACAGTCTCATGCGGCCGGACACTCAGGGTCTGGGGAAAATCCAATATATATCTGGTGATATCTCGGGTCCTATTACAGATAAGGAAATAAATCAAAGTGAATTATCTGCAGGATGCCCTGGCGCATAAATCAGTGTAGCGGGAACGACCTCGGTCCACCAGGGGCCGAGAAAACCACCGTCTCATGGGGCTGGACACTCAGGGTGAGGGAAATATCCAATATTTATCTGGTGATATCGCGGGTGCTATTACAGATAGCGTAATAATTCAAAGTGCATTGTCTGTAGGAGGCCCTGGCGCATGAATCTGTGCAGCGGGAACGACCTCGGACCACCAGGGGCCGAGAAAACTACAGTCTCATGCGGCCGGACACTCAGGGTCTGGGGAAAATCCAATATATATCTGGTGATATCTCGGTTCCTATTACAGATAGCGAAATAAATCAAAGTGCATTGTCTGTAGGAGGCCCTGGCGCATGAATCTGTGCAGCGGGAACGACCTCGGACCACCAGGGGCCGAGAAAACCACCGTCTCATGGGGCCGGACACTCAGGGTCAGGGGAAAATCCAATATATATCTGGTGATATCTCGGGTGCTATTAGTGATAGCGCAATAAACCAAAGTGAATTATCTGCAGGAGGCCCTGACGCATGAATCAGTGCAGCGGGAACGACCTCGGACCACCAGGGGCCGAGAAAACCACCGTTTCATGGGGCCGGACACCCAGAGTCAGGGGAAAATCCAATATATATCTGGTGATATCTCGGGTGCTATTAGAGGTAGCGCAATAAACCAATGTGAATTATCTGCAGGAGGCACTGGCGCATGAATCTGGGAAGCGGGAACGACCTCGGACCACCAGGGGCCGAGAAAACCACCGTCTCATGGGGCCGGACATTCAGAGTCAGGGGAAAATCCAATATATATCTGGTGATATCTCTGGTGCTATTAGAGATAGCGCAATAAACGAAAGTGAATTATCTGCAGGAGGCCCTGGCGCATGAATCTGAGCAGCGGGAACGACCTCGGACCACCAGGAGCCGAGAAAACCACCGTCTCATGGGGCCGGACACTCGGGGTCAGGGAAAAATCCAATATATATCTGGTGATATCTCGGGTGCTATTAGAGACAGCGCAATAAACAAAAGTGAGTTATCTGCAGGAGGCCCTGGCGCCTGAATCTGTGCAGCGGGAACGACCTCGGACCACCAGGGTCCGAAAAAACCTCAGTCTCATGGGGCCGGACACTCAGGGTCAGGGGAAAATCCAATATACATCTGGTGATATCTCGGGTGCTATTAGAGATAGCGCAATAAATCAAAGTGCATTGTCTGTAGGAGGCCCTGGCGCATGAATCTGTGCAGCGGGAACGACCTCGAACCACCAGGGGCCGAGAAAACCACCGTCTCATGGGGCCGGACACTCAGGGTCAGGGGAAAATCCAATATATATCTGGTGATATTTCGGGTGCTATTAGAGATAGCGCAATAAACGAAAGTGAATTATCTGCAGGAGGCCCTGGCGCATGAATCAGTGCAGCGGGAACGACCTCGGACCACCAGGGGCCGAGAAAACCACCGTTTCATGGGGCCGGACACCCAGAGTCAGGGGAAAATCCAATATATATCTGGTGATATCTCGGGTGCTATTAGAGGTAGCGCAATAAACCAATGTGAATTATCTGCAGGAGGCCCTGGCGGATGAATCTGGGAAGCGGGAGCGACCTCGGACCACCAGGGGCCGAGAAAACCACCGTCTCATGGGGCCGGACACTCAGAGTCAGGGGAAAATCCAAAATATATCTGGTGATATCTCTGGTGCTATTAGAGATAGCGCAATAAACGAAAGTGAATTATCTGCAGGAGGCCCTGGCGCATGAATCTGTGAAGCGGGAACGACCTCGGACCACCAGGAGCCGAGAAAACCACCGTCTCATGGGGCCGGACACTCAGGGTCAGGGAAAAATCCAATATATATCTGGTGATATCTCGGGTGCTATTAGAGATAGCGCAATAAACCAAAGTGAGTTATCTGCAGGAGGCCCTGGCGCCTGAATCTGTGCAGCGGGAACGACCTCGGACCACCAGGGTCCGAAAAAACCACAGTCTCATGGGGCCGGACACTCAGGGTCAGGGGAAAATCCAATATACATCTGGTGATATTCCGGGGTGCTATTAGAGATAGCGCAATAAATCAAAGTGCATTGTCTGTAGGAGGCCCTGGCGCATGAATCTGTGCAGCGGGAACGACCTCGGACCACCAGGGGCCGAGAAAACCACCGTCTCATGGGGCCGGACACTCAGGGTCAGGGGAAAATCCAATATATATCTGGTGATATCTCGGGTGCTATTATAGATAGCGCAATAAACCAAAGTGAGTTATCTGTAGGAGGCCCTGGCGCATGAATCTGTGCAGCGGGAACGACCTCGGACCACCAGGGGCCGAGAAAACAAGCGTCCCGAGGGGCCGGACACTTAGGGTCAGTGAAAAATTCAATATATATCTGGTGATATCTAGGGTGCTATTACAGATAGCGCAATAAATCAAAGTGAATTATCTGCAGGAGGCCCTGGCGCATGAATCTGTGTATCGGGAACGACCTCGGACCACCAGGGGCCGAAAAAACCACAGTCTCATGGGGCCGGACACTCAGGGTCAGGGAAAAATCCAATATATATCTGGTGATATCTTGGGTGCTGTTAGAGATAGCGCAATAAACCAAAGTGAATTATCTGCAGGAGGCCCTGGCGCATGAATCTGTGCAGCGGGAACGACGTCGGACCCGTAGGGGCCGAGAAAATCACCGTCTCATGGGGCCGGACAGTCAGGGTCAGGGAAAATCCTATATATATCTGGTGATATCTTGGGTGCTATTAGAGATAGCGCAATAAATCAAAGTGCATTGTCAGTAGAAGGCCGTGGCGCATGAATCTGGGCAGCGGGAACGACCTCGGACCACCAGGGGCCGAGAAGACCACCGTCTTATGGGGCCGGACACTCAGGGTCAGTGGAAAATCCAATATATATCTGGTGATATCTCGGGTGCTATTAGAAATAGCGCAATAACCGAAAGTGAATTATCTGCAGGAGGCCCTGGCGCATGCATCTGTGCAGCGGGAACGACCTCGGACCGCCAGGGGCAGAGAAAACCACCGTCTCATGGGGCCGGACACTCAGGGTAAGGGAAAAATCCAATATATATCTGGTGATATCTCGGGTGCTATTATAGATAGCGCAATAAATCAAAGTGAGTTATCTGTAGGAGGCCCTGGCGCATGAATCTGTGTAGCAGGAACGACCTCGGACCACCAGGGGCCGAGAAAACCAGCGTCCCGGGGGGCCGGACACTTAGGGTCAGTGAAAAATCCAATATATATCTGGTGATATCTCGGGTGCTATTACAGATAGCGCAATAAACCAAAGTGAGTTATCTGCAGGAGGCCCTGGCGCATGAATGTGTGCAGCGGGAACGACCTCGGACCACCAGGGGCCGAGAAAACTGCAGTCTCATGGGGCCGGACACTCAGGGTGAGGGAAATATCCAATATATATCTTGTAATATCTCGGGTGCTATTACAGATAGCGCAATAAATCAAAGTGCATTGTCAGTAGGAGGCCGTGGCGCATGAATCTGGGCAGCGGGAACGACCTCGGACCACCAGGGGCCGAGAAGACCACCGTCTCATGGGGCCGGACACTCAGGGTCAGTGGAAAATCCAATATATATCTGGTTATATCTCGGGTGCTATTAGAGATAGCGCAATAAGCCAAAGGGAATTATCTGCAGGAGGCCCTGGCGCATGCATCTGTGCAGCGGGAACGACCTAGGACCACCAGGGGCGGGGAAAACCACCGTCTCATGGGGCCGGACACTCAGGGTAAGGGAAAAATCCAATATATATCCGGTGATATCTCGGGTGCTATTAGAGATAGCGCAATAACCGAAAGTGCATTATCTGCAGGAGGCCCTGGCGCATGAATCTGTGCAGCGGGAACGACCTCGGACCACCAGGGGCCGAGAAAACTACAGTCTCATGCGGCCGGACACTCAGGGTCTGGGGAAAATCCAATATATATCTGGTGATATATCGGGTCCTATTACAGATAGGGAAATAAATCAAAGTGAATTATCTGCAGGAAGCCCTGGCGCATGAATCTGTGCAGCGGGAACGACCTCGGTCCACCAGGGGCCGAGAAAACCACCGTCTCATGGGGCTGGACACTCAGGGTGAGGGAAATATCCAATATATATCTGGTGATATCTCGGGTGCTATTACAGATAGCGCAATAAACCAAAGTGAATTATCTGCAGGAGGCCCTGGCGCATGAATGTGTGCAGCGGGAACGACCTCGGACCACCAGGGGCCGAGAAAACCGCAGTCTCATGGGGCCGGACACTCAGGGTCAGGGAAAAATCCAATACATATCTGGTGATATCTCGGGTGCTATTAGTGATAGCGCAATAAACCAAAGTGAATTATCTGCAGGAGGCCCTGACGCATGAATCAGTGCAGCGGGAACGACCTCGGACCACCAGGGGCCGAGAAAACCACAGTCTCATGGGGCCGGACACTCAGGGTCAGGGAAAAATCCAATATATATCTGGTGATATCTTGGGTGCTGTTAGAGATAGCGCAATAAACCAAAGTGAATTATCTGCAGGAGGCCCTGGCGCATGAATCTGTGCAGCGGGAACGACGTCGGACCCGTAGGGGCCGAGAAAATCACCGTCTCATGGGGCCGGACAGTCAGGGTCAGGGAAAATCCTATATATATCTGGTGATATCTTGGGTGCTATTAGAGATAGCGCAATAAATCAAAGTGCATTGTCAGTAGGAGGCCGTGGCGCATGAATCTGGGCAGCGGGAACGACCTCGGACCACCAGGGGCCGAGAAGACCACCGTCTTATGGGGCCGGACACTCAGGGTCAGTGGAAAATCCAATATATATCTGGTGATATCTCGGGTGCTATTAGAAATAGCGCAATAACCGAAAGTGAATTATCTGCAGGAGGCCCTGGCGCATGCATCTGTGCAGCGGGAACGACCTCGGACCGCCAGGGGCAGAGAAAACCACCGTCTCATGGGGCCGGACACTCAGGGTAAGGGAAAAATCCAATATATATCTGGTGATATCTCGGGTGCTATTATAGATAGCGCAATAAATCAAAGTGAGTTATCTGTAGGAGGCCCTGGCGCATGAATCTGTGTAGCAGGAACGACCTCGGACCACCAGGGGCCGAGAAAACCAGCGTCCCGGGGGGCCGGACACTTAGGGTCAGTGAAAAATCCAATATATATCTGGTGATATCTCGGGTGCTATTACAGATAGCGCAATAAACCAAAGTGAGTTATCTGCAGGAGGCCCTGGCGCATGAATGTGTGCAGCGGGAACGACCTCGGACCACCAGGGGCCGAGAAAACCGCAGTCTCATGGGGCCGGACACTCAGGGTGAGGGAAATATCCAATATATATCTTGTAATATCTCGGGTGCTATTACAGATAGCGCAATAAATCAAAGTGCATTGTCAGTAGGAGGCCGTGGCGCATGAATCTGGGCAGCGGGAACGACCTCGGACCACCAGGGGCCGAGAAGACCACCGTCTCATGGGGCCGGACACTCAGGGTCAGTGGAAAATCCAATATATATCTGGTTATATCTCGGGTGCTATTAGAGATAGCGCAATAAGCCAAAGGGAATTATCTGCAGGAGGCCCTGGCGCATGCATCTGTGCAGCGGGAACGACCTAGGACCACCAGGGGCGGGGAAAACCACCGTCTCATGGGGCCGGACACTCAGGGTAAGGGAAAAATCCAATATATATCCGGTGATATCTCGGGTGCTATTAGAGATAGCGCAATAACCGAAAGTGCATTATCTGCAGGAGGCCCTGGCGCATGAATCTGTGCAGCGGGAACGACCTCGGACCACCAGGGGCCGAGAAAACCAGCGTCCCGGGGGGCCGGACACTTAGGGTCAGTGAAAAATCCAATATATATCTGGTGATATCTCGGGTGCTATTACAGATAGCGCAATAAACCAAAGTGAGTTATCTGCAGGAGGCCCTGGCGCATGAATGTGTGCAGCGGGAACGACCTCGGACCACCAGGGGCCGAGAAAACCGCAGTCTCATGGGGCCGGACACTCAGGGTGAGGGAAATATCCAATATATATCTTGTAATATCTCGGGTGCTATTACAGATAGCGCAATAAATCAAAGTGCATTGTCAGTAGGAGGCCGTGGCGCATGAATCTGGGCAGCGGGAACGACCTCGGACCACCAGGGGCCGAGAAGACCACCGTCTCATGGGGCCGGACACTCAGGGTCAGTGGAAAATCCAATATATATCTGGTGATATCTCGGGTGCTATTAGAGATAGCGCAATAAGCCAAAGGGAATTATCTGCAGGAGGCCCTGGCGCATGCATCTGTGCAGCGGGAACGACCTAGGACCACCAGGGGCCGGGAAAACCACCGTCTCATGGGGCCGGACACTCAGGGTAAGGGAAAAATCCAATATATATCCGGTGATATCTCGGGTGCTATTAGAGATAGCGCAATAACCGAAAGTGAATTATCTGCAGGAGGCCCTGGCGCATGAATCTGTGCAGCGGGAACGACCTCGGACCACCAGGGGCCGAGAAAACCACCGTCTCATGGGGCCGGACACTCAGGGTCAGTGGAAAATCCAATATATATCTGGTTATATCTCGGGTGCTATTAGAGATAGCGCAATAAGCCAAAGGGAATTATCTGCAGGAGGCCCTGGCGCATGCATCTGTGCAGCGGGAACGACCTAGGACCACCAGGGGCGGGGAAAACCACCGTCTCATGGGGCCGGACACTCAGGGTAAGGGAAAAATCCAATATATATCCGGTGATATCTCGGGTGCTATTAGAGATAGCGCAATAACCGAAAGTGCATTATCTGCAGGAGGCCCTGGCGCATGAATCTGTGCAGCGGGAACGACCTCGGACCACCAGGGGCCGAGAAAACTACAGTCTCATGCGGCCGGACACTCAGGGTCTGGGGAAAATCCAATATATATCTGGTGATATATCGGGTCCTATTACAGATAGGGAAATAAATCAAAGTGAATTATCTGCAGGAAGCCCTGGCGCATGAATCTGTGCAGCGGGAACGACCTCGGTCCACCAGGGGCCGAGAAAACCACCGTCTCATGGGGCTGGACACTCAGGGTGAGGGAAATATCCAATATATATCTGGTGATATCTCGGGTGCTATTACAGATAGCGCAATAAACCAAAGTGAATTATCTGCAGGAGGCCCTGGCGCATGAATGTGTGCAGCGGGAACGACCTCGGACCACCAGGGGCCGAGAAAACCGCAGTCTCATGGGGCCGGACACTCAGGGTCAGGGAAAAATCCAATACATATCTGGTGATATCTCGGGTGCTATTAGTGATAGCGCAATAAACCAAAGTGAATTATCTGCAGGAGGCCCTGACGCATGAATCAGTGCAGCGGGAACGACCTCGGACCACCAGGGGCCGAGAAAACCACAGTCCCATGGGGCCGGACACTCAGGGTGAGGGGAAAATCCAATATATATCTGGTGATATCTCGGGTGCTATTAGAGATAGCGCAATAAACCAAAGTGAATTATCTGCAGGGGGCCCTGGCGCATGAATCTGTGCAACGGGAACGACCTCGGACCACCAGGAGCCGAGAAAACCACAGTCTCATGGGGCCGGACACTCAGCGTCAGGGCAAA
Organism: Nomia melanderi; assembly: GCF_051020985.1. Lineage (NCBI taxonomy): Eukaryota > Metazoa > Arthropoda > Insecta > Hymenoptera > Halictidae > Nomia > Nomia melanderi. Next base: position 2,352,878 of record NW_027475140.1, on the reverse strand, counting down.
ATCCAATATATATCTGGTGATATCTCGGGTGCTACTAGAGATAGCGCAATAAACCAAAGTGAGTTATCTGCAGGAGGCCCTGGCGCATGAATGTGTGCAGCGGGAACGACCTCGGACCACCAGGGGCCGAGAAAACCGCAGTCTCATGGGGCCGGACACTCAGGGTGAGGGAAATATCCAATATATATCTTGTGATATCTCGGGTGCTATTACAGATAGCGCAATAAATCAAAGTGCATTGTCAGTAGGAGGCCGTGGCGCATGAATCTGGGCAGCGGGAACGACCTCGGACCACCAGGGGCCGAGAAGACCACCGTCTCATGGGGCCGGACACTCAGGGTCAGTGGAAAATCCAATATATATCTGGTGATATCTCGGGTGCTATTAGAGATAGCGCAATAAGCCAAAGGGAATTATCTGCAGGAGGCCCTGGCGCATGCATCTGTGCAGCGGGAACGACCTAGGACCACCAGGGGCCGGGAAAACCACCGTCTCATGGGGCCGGACACTCAGGGTAAGGGAAAAATCCAATATATATCCGGTGATATCTCGGGTGCTATTAGAGATAGCGCAATAACCGAAAGTGAATTATCTGCAGGAGGCCCTGGCGCATGAATCTGTGCAGCGGGAACGACCTCGGACCACCAGGGGCCGAGAAAACTACAGTCTCATGCGGCCGGACACTCAGGGTCTGGGGAAAATCCAATATATATCTGGTGATATATCGGGTCCTATTACAGATAGGGAAATAAATCAAAGTGAGTTATCTGCAGGAGGCCCTGGCGCCTGAATCTGTGCAGTGGGAACGACCTCGGACCACCAGGGGCCGAAAAAACCACAGTCACATGGGGCCGGACACTCAGGGTCAGGGGAAAATCCAATATATATCTGGTGATATCTCGGGTGCTATTAGTGATAGCGCAATAAACCAAAGTGATTTGTCTGCAAGAGGCCCTGGTGCATGAATCTGTGCAGCGGGAACGTCCTCGGATCACCAGGGGCCGAGAAAACCACCATCTCATGGGGCCGGACACTCAGGGTCAGGGGAAAATCCAATATATATCTGGTGATATCTCGGGTGCTATTAGTGATAGCGCAATAAACCAAAGTGAATTATCTGCAAGAGGCCCTGGCGCATGAATCTGTGCAGCGGGAACGACCTCGGACCACCAGGGGCCGAGAAAACTACAGTCTCATGCGGCCGGACACTCAGGGTCTGGGGAAAATGCAATATATATCTGGTGATATCTCGGGTTCTATTACAGATAGCGAAATAAATCAAAGTGCATTGTCTGTAGGAGGCCCTGGCGCATGAATCTGTGCAGCGGGATCGACCTCGGACCACCAGGGGCCGAGAAAACCACCGTCTCATGGGGCCGGACACACAGGGTCAGGGCAAAATCCAATATATATCTGGTGATATCTCGGGTGCTATTAGAGATAGCGCAATAAACCAAAGTGTATTATCTGCAGGAGGCCCTGGCGCATGAATGTGTGCAGCGGGAACGACCTCGGACCACCAGGGGCCGAGAAAATCGCAGTCTCATGGGGCCGGACACTCAGGGTCAGGGAAAAATCCAATACATATCTGGTGATATCTCGGGCGCTATTAGAGATAGCGCAATAATCCATAGTGAATTATCTGCAGGAGGCCCTGGCGCATGAATCTGTGCAGCGGGAACGACCTCGGTCCACCAGGGGCCGAGAAAACCACCGTCTCATGGGGCTGGACACTCAGGGTGAGGGAAATATCCAATATATATCTGGTGATATCTCGGGTGCTATTACAGATAGCGCAATAAATCAAAGTGCATTGTCAGTAGGAGGCCGTGGCGCATGAATCTGGGCAGCGGGAACGACCTCGGACCACCAGGGGCCGAGAAGACCACCGTCTCATGGGGCCGGCCACTCAGGGTCAGGGGAAAATCCAATATATATCTGGTGATATCTCGGGTGCTATTACAGATAGCGCAATAAATCAAAGTGCATTACTTGTAGGAGGCCCTGGCGCATGAATCTGTGCAGCGGGAACGACCTCGGACGACCAGGGGCCGAGAAAACCACAGTCTCATGGGGCCGGACACTCAGGGTCAGGGGACAATCCAATATATATCTGGTGATATCTCGGGTGCTATTAGAGATAGCGCAATAAACCAAAGTGAATTATCTGCAGGAGGCCCTGCCGCATGAATCGGTTCAACGGGAACGACCTCGGACCACCAGGGGCCGAGAAAACCACAGTCTCATGGGGCCGGACACTCAGGGTCAGTGAAAAATCCAATATATATCTGGTGATATCTCGGGTGCTATTAGTGATAGCGCAATAAACCAAAGTGAATTGTCTGCAAGAGGCCCTGGTGCATGAATCAGTGCAGCGGGAACGACCTCGGATCACCAGGGGCCGAGAAAACCACAGTCTCATGGGGCCGGACACTCAGGGTCAGTGAAAAATCCAATATATATCTGGTGATATCTCGGGTGCTATTAGTGATAGCGCAATAAACCAAAGTGAATTGTCTGCAAGAGGCCCTGGTGCATGAATCAGTGCAGCGGGAACGACCTCGGATCACCAGGGGCCGAGAAAACCACCATCTCATGGGGCCGGACACTCAGGTTCAGGGGAAAATCCAATATATATCTGGTGATATCTCGGGTGCTATTAGAGATAGCGCAATAAACCAATGTGCATTGTCTGCAGGAAGCCCTGGCGCATGATTCTGTGCAGCGGGAACGACCTCGGTCCACCAGGGGCCGAGAAAATCACCGTCTCATGGGGTCGGACTGTAAGGGTCAGGGAAGAACCCAATATATATCTGGTGATATCTAGGGAGCTATTAGAGATACCGCAATAAATCAAAGTGCATTGTCTGTAGGAGGCCCTGGCGAATGAATCTGTGCAGCAGGAACGACCTCGGACCACCAGGGGCCGAGAAAATTAGTGATATTCGGAATCCGTCACCCAAGGTCATGTAAAAATGCAGCATATATCTGGTGATATCTCGGGTGCTATTACAGATAGCGCAATAAATCAAAGTGCATTGTCTGTAGGAGGCCCTGGCGCATGTATCTGCGCAGCGGGAACGACCTCGGACCACCAGGGGCCGAGAAAATTAGTGATATTCGCAATCCGTCACCCAAGGTCATGTAAAAATGCAGCATATATCTGGTGATATCTCGGGTGCTATTACAGATTGCGCAATAAATCAAAGTCAATTACCTGCAGGAGGCCCTGGCGCATGAATCTGTGCAACGGGAACGACCTCGGACCACCAGGGGTCGAGAAAACCACAGTCTCATGGGGCCGGACACTCAGGGTGAGGGAAATATCCAATATATATCTGGTGATATCTCGGGTGCTATTACAGATAGCGCAATAAATCAAAGTGCATTGTCTGTAGGAGGCCCTGGCGCATGAATCTGTGAAGCGGGAACGACCTCGGACCACCAGGGGCCGAGAAAACCAGCGTCCCGAGGGCCCGGACACTTAGGGTCAGTGAAAAATTCAATATATATCTGGTGATATCTCGGGTGCTATTACAGATAGCGCAATAAATCAAAGTGAATTATCTGCAGGAGACCCTGGCGCATGAATCTGTGCAACGGGAACGACCTCGGACCACCAGGGGCCGAAAAAACCACAGTCTCATGGGGCCGGACACTCAGGGTCAGGGAAAAATCCAATATATATCTGGTGATATCTTGGGTGCTGTTAGAGATAGCGCAATAAATCAAAGTGCATTGTCTGTAGGAGGCCCTGGCGCATGAATCTGTGCAGCGGGAACGACCTCGGACCACCAGGGGCCGAGAAGACCACCGTCTTACGGGGCCGGACACTCAGGGTCAGTTGAAAATCCAATATATATCTGGTGATATCTCGGGTGCTATTAGAGATAGCGCAATAAGCCAAAGGGAATTATCTGCAGGAGGCCCTGGCGCATGCATCTGTGCAGCGGGAACGACCTAGGACCACCAGGGGCCGAGAAAACCACCGTCTCATGGGGCCGGACACTCAGGGTAAGGGAAAAATCCAATATATATCCGGTGATATCTCGGGTGCTATTAGAGATAGCGCAATAACCGAAAGTGAATTATCTGCAGGAGGCCCTGGCGCATGCATCTGTGCAGCGGGAACGATCTCGGACCACCAGGGGCCGAGAAAACTACAGTCTCATGCGGCCGGACACTCAGGGTCTGGGGAAAATCCAATATATATCTGGTGATATATTGGGTCCTATTACAGATAGGGAAATAAATCAAAGTGAATTATCTGCAGGAGGCCCTGGCGCATGAATCTGTGCAGCGGGAACGACCTCGGTCCACCAGGGGCCGAGAAAACCACCGTCTCATGGGGCTGGACACTCAGGGTGAGGGAAATATCCAATATATATCTGGTGATATCTCGGGTGCTATTACAGATAGCGCAATAAACCAAAGTGAATTATCTGCAGGAGGCCCTGGCGCATGAATGTGTGCAGCGGGAACGACCTCGGACCACCAGGGGCCGAGAAAACCGCAGTCTCATGGGGCCGGACACTCAGGGTCAGGGAAAAATCCAATACATATCTGGTGATATCTCGGGTGCTATTATAGATAGCGCAATAAATCAAAGTGAGTTATCTGTAGGAGGCCCTGGCGCATGAATCTGTGCAGCGGGAACGACCTCGGACCACCAGGGGCCGAGAAAACCAGCGTCCCGGGGGGCCGGACACTTAGGGTCAGTGAAAAATCCAATATATATCTGGTGATATCTCGGGTGCTATTACAGATAGCGCAATAAATCAATGTGAATTATCTGCAGGAGGCCCTGGCGCATGAATCTGTGCAACGGGAACGACCTCGGACCACCAGGGGCCGAAAAAACCACAGTCTCATGGGGCCGGACACTCAGGGTCAGGGAAAAATCCAATATATATCTGGTGATATCTTGGGTGCTGTTAGAGATAGCGCAATAAATCAAAGTGCATTGTCTGTAGGAGGCCCTGGCGCATGAATCTGTGCAGCGGGAACGACCTCGGACCACCAGGGGCCGAGAAAACCACAGTCCCATGGGGCCGGACGCTCAGGGTGAGGGGAAAATCCAATATATATCTGGTGATATCTCGGGTGCTATTAGAGATAGCGCAATAAACCAAAGTGAATTATCTGCAGGAGGCCCTGGCGCATGAATCTGTGCAACGGGAACGACCTCGGACCACCAGGAGCCGAGAAAACCACAGTCTCATGGGGCCGGACACTCAGCGTCAGGGCAAAATCCAATATATATCTGGTGATATCTCGGGTGCTATTAGAGATAGCGCAATAAACCAAAGTGAATTATCTGCAGGAGGCCCTGGCGCATGAATCTGTGCAACGGGAACGACCTCGGACCACCAGGGGCCGAGAAAACCACCGTCTCATGGGGCTGGACACTCAGGGTGAGGGAAATATCCAATATATATCTGGTGATATCTCGGGTGCTATTACAGATAGCGCAATAAATCAAAGTGCATTGTCAGTAGGCGGCCGTGGCGCATGAGTCTGGGCAGCGGGAACGACCTCGGACCACCAGGGGCCGAGAAGACCACCGTCTCATGGGGCCGGCCACTCAGGGTCAGGGGAAAATCCAATATATATCTGGTGATATCTCGGGTGCTATTAGAGATAGCGCAATAAATCAATGTGAATTATCTGCAGGAGGCCCTGGCGCATGAATCTGTGCAACGGGAACGACCTCGGACCACCAGGGGCCGAGAAAACCACAGTCTCATGGGACCGGACACACAGGGTCAGGGGAAAATCCAATATATATCTGGTGATATCTCGGGTGCTATTACAGATAGCGCAATAAATCAAAGTGCATTATCTGTAGGAGGCCCTGGCGCATGTATCTGTGCAGCGGGAACGACCTCGGACCACCAGGGGCCGAGAAAACCACAGTCTCATGGGGCCGGATACTCAGGGTCAGGGGAAAATCCAATATATATCTGGTGATATCTCGGGTGCTATTACAGATAGCGCAATAAACCAACGCGCAGTGTCTGTAGGAGGCCCTGGCGCATGCATCTGTGCAGCGGGAACGACCTCGGACCACCAGGGGCCGAGAAAACCACCGTCTCATGGGGCCGGACACTCAGGGTCGGGGAAAAATCGAATATACATCTGGTGATATCTCGGGTGCTATTAGAGATAGCGCAAAAAAACAAAGTGAATTATCTGCAGGAAGCCGTGGCGCATGATGCTGCGCAGGGGGAACGACCACGGACGACCAGGGTCCGAGAAAACCACCGTCTCATGGGGCCGGACACTCAGGGTCAGGGAAAAATCCATCATATATCTGGTGATATATCAGGTGCCATTAGAGATAGCGCGATAAATCAAAGTGCATTGTCTGCAGGAGGCCGTGACGCATGAATCTGTGCAGCGGGAACGACCTCGGACCACCAGGGGCCGAGAAAACCACAGTCACATGGTGCCGAGAAATCAGGGTCAGGCAAAAATCCAATATATATCTGGTGATATCTCGGGTGCTATTACAGATAGCGCAATAAACCAACGCGCATTGTCTGTAGGAGGCCATGGCGCATGAATCTGTGCAGCGGGAACGACCTCGGACCACCAGGCGCCGAGAAAACCACAGTCTCATGGGGCCGGACACTCAGGGTCAGTGAAAAATCCAATATATATCTGGTGATATCTCGGGTGCTATTAGTGATAGCGCAATAAACCAAAGTGAATTGTCTGCAGGAAGCCCTGGCGCATGATTCTGTGCAGCGGGAACGACCTCGGACCACCAGGGGCCGAGAAAATCACCGTCTCATGGGGCCGGACTGTAAGGGCCAGGGAAAAACCCAATATATATCTGGTGATATCTAGGGTGCTATTAGAGATACCGCAATAAATCAAAGTGCATTGTCTGTAGGAGGCCCTGGCGCATGAATCTGTGCAGCGGAAACGACCTCGGACCACCAGGGGCCGAGAAAACCACAGTCTCATGGGGCCGGACACTGAAGGTCAGGGGAAAATCCAATATATATCTGGTGATATCTCGGGTGCTATTACAGATAGCGCAATCAACCAACGCGCATTGTCTGTAGGAGGCCCTGGCGCATGTATCTGTGCAGCGGGAACGACCTCGGACCGCCAGGGGCCGAGAAAACCACCGTCTCATGGGGCCGGACACTCAGGGTCGGGGAAAAATCGAATATACATCTGGTGATATCTCGGGTGCTATTAGAGATAGCGCAAAAAACCAAAGTGAATTATCTGCAGGAAGCCGTGGCGCATGATTCTGCGCAGCGGGAACGACCACGGACGACCAGGGTCCGAGAAAACCACCGTCTCATGGGGCCGGACACTCAGGGTCAGGGAAAAATCCATCATATATCTGGTGATATATCAGGTGCCATTAGAGATAGCGCCATAAATCAAAGTGCATTGTCTGCAGGAGGCCCTGACGCATGAATCTGTGCAGCGGGAACGACCTCGGACCACCAGGGGCCGAGAAAACCACAGTCACATGGGGCCGGACACTCAGGGTCAGGGAAAAATCCATCATATATATCTGGTGATATCTCGGGTGCTATTAGAGATAGCGCAATAAACCAAAGTGCATTGTCTGCAGGAAGCCCTGGCGCATGATTCTGTGCAGCGGGAACGACCTCGGACCACCAGGGGCCGAGAAAATCACCGTCTCATGGGGCCGGACTGTAAGGGTCAGGGAAAAACCCAATATATATCTGGTGATATCTAGGGTGCTATTAGAGATACCGCAATAAATCAAAGTGCATTGTCTGTAGGGGGCCCTGGCGAATGAATCTGTGCTGCAGGAACGACCTCGGACCACCAGGGGCCGAGAAAATTAGTGTTATTCGGAATCCGTCACCCAAGGTCATGTAAAAATGCAGCATATATCTGGTGATATCTCGGGTGCTATTACAGATAGCGCAATAAATCAAAGTGCATTGTCTGTAGGAGGCCCTGGCGCATGTATCTGTGCAGCGGGAACGACCTCGGACCACCAGGGGCCGAGAAAATTGGTGATATTCGGAATCCGTCACCCAAGGTCATGTAAAAATGCAGCATATATCTGGTGATATCTCGGGTGCTATTACAGATAGCGCAATAAATCAAAGTGCATTGTCTGTAGGAGGCCCTGGCGCAAGAATCTGTGCAGCGGAAACGACCTCGGACCACCAGGGGCCGAGAAAACCACAGTCTCATGGGGCCGGGCACTCAAGGTCAGGGGAAAATCCAATATATATCTGGTTATATCTCGGGTGCTATTAGAGATAGCGCAATAAACCAAAGTCAATTATCTGCAGGAGGCCCTGGCGCATGAATCTGTGCAACGGGAACGACCTCGGACCACCAGGGGCCGAGAAAACCACAGTCTCATGGGGCCGGACACTCAGGGTCAATGGGAAAATCCAATATATATCTGGTGATATCTCGGGTGCTATTACAGATAGCGCAATAAATCAAAGTGCATTGTCTGTAGGAGGCCCTGGCTCATGTATATGTGCAGCGGGAACGACCTCGGACCACCAGGGGCCGAGATAATTAGTGATATTCGGAATCCGTCACCCAAGGTCATGTAAAAATGCAGCATATATCTGGTGATATCTCGGGTGCTATTACAGATAGCGCAATAAATCAAAGTGCATTGTCTGTAGGAGGCCCTGGCGCATGATTCTGTGCAGCGGGAACGACCTCGGACCACCAGGGGCCGAGAAAATCACCGTCTCATGGGGCCGGACTGTAAGGGTCAGGGAAAAACCCAATATATATCTGGTGATATATCAGGTGCCATTAGAGATAGCGCGATAAATCAAAGTGCATTGTCTGTAGGAGGCCCTGGCGACTGAATCTGTGCAGCAGGAACGACCTCGGACCACCAGGGGCCGAGAAAATTAGTGATATTCGGAATCCGTCACCCAAGGTCATGTAAAAATGCAGCATATATCTGGTGATATCTCGGGTGCTATTACAGATAGCGCAATAAATCAAAGTGCATTGTCTGTAGGAGGCCCTGGCGCATGTATCTGTGCAGCGGGAACGACCTCGGACCACCAGGGGCCGAGATAATTAGTGATATTCGGAATCCGTCACCCAAGGTCATGTAAAAATGCAGCATATATCTGGTGATATCTCGGGTGCTATTACAGATAGCGCAATAAATCAAAGTGCATTGTCTGAAGGAGGCCCTGGCGCATGAATCGGTGCAACGGGAAAGACCTCGGACCACCAGGCGCCGAGAAAACCACAGTCTCATGGGGCCGGACTCTCAGGGTCAGGGAAAAATCCATCATATATCTGGTGATATATCAGGTGCCATTAGAGATAGCGCGATAAATCAAAGTGCCTTGTCTGCAGGAGGCCCTGACGCATGAATCTGTGCAGCGGGAACGACCTCGGACCACCAGGGGCCGAGAAAACCACAGTCACATGGGGCCGAGAACTCAGGGTCAGGCAAAAATCCAATATATATCTGGTGATATCTCGGGTGCTATTACAGATAGCGCAATAAACCAACGCGCATTGTCTGTAGGGGGCCATGGCGCATGAATCTGTGCAGCGGGAACGACCTCGGACCACCAGGGGCCGAGAAAACCACAGTCTCATGGGGCCGGACACTCAAGGTCAGGGGAAAATCCAATATATATCTGGTGATATCTCGGGTGCTATTAGAGATAGCGCAATAAACCAAAGTGAATTATGTGCAGGAGGCCCTGGCGCATGAATCTGTGCAACGGGAACGACCTCGGACCACCAGGGGCCGAGAAAACCACAGTCTCATGGGGCCGGACACTCAGGGTCAGGGGAAAATCCAATATATATCTGGTGATATCTCGGGTGCTATTACAGATAGCGCAATAAATCAAAGTGCATTGTCTGTAGGAGGCCCTGGCGCATGATTCTATGCAGCGGGAACGACCTCGGACCACCAGGGGCCGAGAAAATCACCGTCTCATGGGCCCGGACTGTAAGGGTCAGGGAAAAACCCAATATATATCTGGTGATATCTAGGGTGCTATTAGAGATACCGCAATAAATCAAAGTGCATTGTCTGTAGGAGGCCCTGGCGACTGAATCTGTGGAGCAGGAACGACCTCAGACCACCAGGGGCCGAGAAAATTAGTGATATTCGGAATCCGTCACCCATGGTCATGTAAAAATGCAGCATATATCTGGTGATATCTCTGGTGCTATTACAGATAGCGCAATAAATCAAAGTGCATTGTCTGTAGGAGGCCCTGGCGCATGTATCTGTGCAGCGGGAACGACCTCGGACCACCAGGGGCCGAGAAAATTAGTGATATTCGGAATCCGTCACCCAAGGTCATGTAATAATGCAGCATATATCTGGTGATATCTCGGGTGCTATTACAGATAGCGCAATAAATCAAAGTGCATTGTCTGTAGGAGGCCCTGGCGCATGAATCTGTGCAGCGGGAACGACCTCGGACCACCAGGGGCCGAGAAAACCACAGTCTCATGGGGCCGGACACTCAGGGTCGGGGGACAATCCAATATATATCTGGTGATATCTCGGGTGCTATTAGAGATAGCGCAATAAACCAAAGTGAATTATCTGCAGGAGGCCCTGCCGCATGAATCGGTGCCACGGGAACGACCTCGGACCACCAGGCGCCGAGAAAACCACAGTCTCATGGGGCCGGACACTCAGGGTCAGTGAAAAATCCAATATATATCTGGTGATATCTCGGGTGCTATTAGTGATAGCGCAATAAACCAAAGTGAATTGTCTGCAAGAGGCCCTGGTGCATGAATCTGTGCAGCGGGAACGACCTCGGATCACCAGGGGCCGAGAAAACCACCATCTCATGGGGCCGGACACTCAGGTTCAGGGGAAAATCCAATATATATCTGGTGATATCTCGGGTGCTATTAGAGATAGCGCAATAAACCAAAGAGAATTATCTGCAGGAGGCCCTGGCGCATGAATCTGTGCAACGGGAACGACCTCGGACCACCAGGGGCCGAGAAAACCACAGTCTCATGGGGCCGGACACTCAGGGTCAGGGGAAAATCCAATATATATCTGGTGATATCTCGGGTGCTATTACAGATAGCGCAATAAATCAAAGTGCATTGTCTGTAGGAGGCCCTGGCGCATGAATCTGTGCAGCGGAAACGACCTCGGACCACCAGGGGCCGAGAAAACCACAGTCTCATGGGGCCGGACACTCAGGGTGTGGGAAATATCCAATATATATCTGGTGATATCTCGGGTGCTATTACAGATAGCGCAATGAATCAAAGTGCATTGTCTGTAGGAGGCCCTGGCGCATGAATCTGTGCAGCGGGAACGACCTCGGACCACCAGGGGCCGAGAAAACCACCGTCTCATGGGGCCGGACACTCAGGGTCAGGGAAAAATCCAATATATATCTGGTGATATCTCGGGTGCTATTATAGATAGCGCAATAAACCAAAGTGAGTTATCTGTAGGAGGCCCTGGCGCATGAATCTGTGCAGCGGGAACGACCTCGGACCACCAGGGGCCGAGAAAACCACAGTCACATGGGGCCGAGAACTCAGGGTCAGGCAAAAATCCAATATATATCTGGTGATATCTCGGGTGCTATTACAGATAGCGCAATAAACCAACGCGCATTGTCTGTAGGGGGCCATGGCGCATGAATCTGTGCAGCGGGAACGACCTCGGACCACCAGGGGCCGAGAAAACCACAGTCTCATGGGGCCGGACACTCAAGGTCAGGGGAAAATCCAATATATATCTGGTGATATCTCGGGTGCTATTAGAGATAGCGCAATAAACCAAAGTGAATTATGTGCAGGAGGCCCTGGCGCATGAATCTGTGCAACGGGAACGACCTCGGACCACCAGGGGCCGAGAAAACCACAGTCTCATGGGGCCGGACACTCAGGGTCAGGGGAAAATCCAATATATATCTGGTGATATCTCGGGTGCTATTACAGATAGCGCAATAAATCAAAGTGCATTGTCTGTAGGAGGCCCTGGCGCATGATTCTATGCAGCGGGAACGACCTCGGACCACCAGGGGCCGAGAAAATCACCGTCTCATGGGCCCGGACTGTAAGGGTCAGGGAAAAAACCAATATATATCTGGTGATATCTAGGGTGCTATTAGAGATACCGCAATAAATCAAAGTGCATTGTCTGTAGGAGGCCCTGGCGACTGAATCTGTGGAGCAGGAACGACCTCAGACCACCAGGGGCCGAGAAAATTAGTGATATTCGGAATCCGTCACCCATGGTCATGTAAAAATGCAGCATATATCTGGTGATATCTCTGGTGCTATTACAGATAGCGCAATAAATCAAAGTGCATTGTCTGTAGGAGGCCCTGGCGCATGTATCTGTGCAGCGGGAACGACCTCGGACCACCAGGGGCCGAGAAAATTAGTGATATTCGGAATCCGTCACCCAAGGTCATGTAATAATGCAGCATATATCTGGTGATATCTCGGGTGCTATTACAGATAGCGCAATAAATCAAAGTGCATTGTCTGTAGGAGGCCCTGGCGCATGAATCTGTGCAGCGGGAACGACCTCGGACCACCAGGGGCCGAGAAAACCACAGTCTCATGGGGCCGGACACTCAGGGTCGGGGGACAATCCAATATATATCTGGTGATATCTCGGGTGCTATTAGAGATAGCGCAATAAACCAAAGTGAATTATCTGCAGGAGGCCCTGCCGCATGAATCGGTGCCACGGGAACGACCTCGGACCACCAGGCGCCGAGAAAACCACAGTCTCATGGGGCCGGACACTCAGGGTCAGTGAAAAATCCAATATATATCTGGTGATATCTCGGGTGCTATTAGTGATAGCGCAATAAACCAAAGTGAATTGTCTGCAAGAGGCCCTGGTGCATGAATCTGTGCAGCGGGAACGACCTCGGATCACCAGGGGCCGAGAAAACCACCATCTCATGGGGCCGGACACTCAGGTTCAGGGGAAAATCCAATATATATCTGGTGATATCTCGGGTGCTATTAGAGATAGCGCAATAAACCAAAGAGAATTATCTGCAGGAGGCCCTGGCGCATGAATCTGTGCAACGGGAACGACCTCGGACCACCAGGGGCCGAGAAAACCACAGTCTCATGGGGCCGGACACTCAGGGTCAGGGGAAAATCCAATATATATCTGGTGATATCTCGGGTGCTATTACAGATAGCGCAATGAATCAAAGTGCATTGTCTGTAGGAGGCCCTGGCGCATGAATCTGTGCAGCGGAAACGACCTCGGACCACCAGGGGCCGAGAAAACCACAGTCTCATGGGGCCGGACACTCAGGGTGTGGGAAATATCCAATATATATCTGGTGATATCTCGGGTGCTATTACAGATAGCGCAATGAATCAAAGTGCATTGTCTGTAGGAGGCCCTGGCGCATGAATCTGTGCAGCGGGAACGACCTCGGACCACCAGGGGCCGAGAAAACCACCGTCTCATGGGGCCGGACACTCAGGGTCAGGGAAAAATCCAATATATATCTGGTGATATCTCGGGTGCTATTATAGATAGCGCAATAAACCACAGTGATTTATCTGTAGGAGGCCCTGGCGCATGAATCTGTGCAGCGGGAACGACCTCGGACCACCAGGGGCCGAGAAAACCACCGTCCCGAGGGGCCGGACACTTAGGGTCAGTGAAAAATCCAATATATATCTGGTGATATCTCGGGTGCTATTACAGATAGCGCAATAAATCAAAGTGAATTATCTGCAGGAGGCCCTGGCGCATGAATCTGTGCAACGGGAACGACCTCGGACCCGTACGGGCCGAGAAAATCACCGTCTCATGGGGCCGGACAGTCAGGGTCAGGGAAAAATCCTATATATATCTGGTGATATCTTGGGTGCTATTAGAGATAGCGCAATAAATCAAAGTGCATTGTCTGTAGGAGGCCCTGGCGCACGAATCTGTGCAGCGGGAACGACCTCGGACCACCAGGGGCCGAGAAAACAACCGTCTCATGGGGCCGGACACTCAGGGTCAGTGAAAAATCCAATATATATCTGGTGATATCTCGGCTGCTATTACAGATAGCGCAATAAATCAAATTGCATTGTCTGTAGGAGGCCCTGGCGCATGAATCTGTGCAGCGGGAACGACCTCGGACCACCAGGGGCCGAGAAAACTACAGTCACATGGCGCCGAACACTCAGTGTCTGGGGAAAATCCAATATATATGTGGTGATATCTCGGGTGCTATTACAGATAGCGCAATAAATCAAAGTGCATTGTCTGTAGGAGGCCCTGGCGCATGAATCTGTGCAGCGGGAACGACCTCGGACCACCAGGGGCCGAGAAAACTACAGTCTCATGCGGCCGGACACTCAGGGTCTGGGGAAAATCCAATATATATCTGGTGATATCATGGGTCCTATTAGAGATAGCGCAATAAACCAAAGTCAATTATCTGCAGGAGGCCCTGGCGCATGAATCTGTGCAACGGGAACGACCTCGGACCACCAGGGGCCGAGAAAACCACAGTCTCATGGGGCCGGACACTCAGGGTCAATGGGAAAATCCAATATATATCTGGTGATATCTCGGGTGCTATTACAGATAGCGCAATAAACCAAAGTGAATTGTCTGCAAGAGGCCCTGGTGCATGAATCTGTGCAGCGGGAACGACCTCGGATCACCAGGGGCCGAGAAAACCACCATCTCATGGGGCCGGACACTCAGGTTCAGGGGAAAATCCAATATATATCTGGTGATATCTCGGGTGCTATTAGAGATAGCGCAATAAACCAAAGTGCATTGTCTGTAGGAGGCCCTGGCGCATGATTCTATGCAGCGGGAACGACCTCGGACCACCAGGGGCCGAGAAAATCACCGTCTCATGGGCCCGGACTGTAAGGGTCAGGGAAAAACCCAATATATATCTGGTGATATCTAGGGTGCTATTAGAGATACCGCAATAAATCAAAGTGCATTGTCTGTAGGAGGCCCTGGCGACTGAATCTGTGGAGCAGGAACGACCTCAGACCACCAGGGGCCGAGAAAATTAGTGATATTCGGAATCCGTCACCCATGGTCATGTAAAAATGCAGCATATATCTGGTGATATCTCTGGTGCTATTACAGATAGCGCAATAAATCAAAGTGCATTGTCTGTAGGAGGCCCTGGCGCATGTATCTGTGCAGCGGGAACGACCTCGGACCACCAGGGGCCGAGAAAATTAGTGATATTCGGAATCCGTCACCCAAGGTCATGTAATAATGCAGCATATATCTGGTGATATCTCGGGTGCTATTACAGATAGCGCAATAAATCAAAGTGCATTGTCTGTAGGAGGCCCTGGCGCATGAATCTGTGCAGCGGGAACGACCTCGGACCACCAGGGGCCGAGAAAACCACAGTCTCATGGGGCCGGACACTCAGGGTCGGGGGACAATCCAATATATATCTGGTGATATCTCGGGTGCTATTAGAGATAGCGCAATAAACCAAAGTGAATTATCTGCAGGAGGCCCTGCCGCATGAATCGGTGCCACGGGAACGACCTCGGACCACCAGGCGCCGAGAAAACCACAGTCTCATGGGGCCGGACACTCAGGGTCAGTGAAAAATCCAATATATATCTGGTGATATCTCGGGTGCTATTAGTGATAGCGCAATAAACCAAAGTGAATTGTCTGCAAGAGGCCCTGGTGCATGAATCTGTGCAGCGGGAACGACCTCGGATCACCAGGGGCCGAGAAAACCACCATCTCATGGGGCCGGACACTCAGGTTCAGGGGAAAATCCAATATATATCTGGTGATATCTCGGGTGCTATTAGAGATAGCGCAATAAACCAAAGAGAATTATCTGCAGGAGGCCCTGGCGCATGAATCTGTGCAACGGGAACGACCTCGGACCACCAGGGGCCGAGAAAACCACAGTCTCATGGGGCCGGACACTCAGGGTCAGGGGAAAATCCAATATATATCTGGTGATATCTCGGGTGCTATTACAGATAGCGCAATAAATCAAAGTGCATTGTCTGTAGGAGGCCCTGGCGCATGAATCTGTGCAGCGGAAACGACCTCGGACCACCAGGGGCCGAGAAAACCACAGTCTCATGGGGCCGGACACTCAGGGTGTGGGAAATATCCAATATATATCTGGTGATATCTCGGGTGCTATTACAGATAGCGCAATGAATCAAAGTGCATTGTCTGTAGGAGGCCCTGGCGCATGAATCTGTGCAGCGGGAACGACCTCGGACCACCAGGGGCCGAGAAAACCACCGTCTCATGGGGCCGGACACTCAGGGTCAGGGAAAAATCCAATATATATCTGCTGATATCTCGGGTGCTATTATAGATAGCGCAATAAACCAAAGTGAGTTATCTGTAGGAGGCCCTGGCGCATGAATCTGTGCAGCGGGAACGACCTCGGACCACCAGGGGCCGAGAAAACCACCGTCCCGAGGGGCCGGACACTTAGGGTCAGTGAAAAATCCAATATATATCTGGTGATATCTCGGGTGCTATTACAGATAGCGCAATAAATCAAAGTGAATTATCTGCAGGAGGCCCTGGCGCATGAATCTGTGCAACGGGAACGACCTCGGACCCGTACGGGCCGAGAAAATCACCGTCTCATGGGGCCGGACAGTCAGGGTCAGGGAAAAATCCTATATATATCTGGTGATATCTTGGGTGCTATTAGAGATAGCGCAATAAATCAAAGTGCATTGTCTGTAGGAGGCCCTGGCGCACGAATCTGTGCAGCGGGAACGACCTCGGACCACCAGGGGCCGAGAAAACAACCGTCTCATGGGGCCGGACACACAGGGTCAGTGAAAAATCCAATATATATCTGGTGATATCTCGGCTGCTATTACAGATAGCGCAATAAATCAAATTGCATTGTCTGTAGGAGGCCCTGGCGCATGAATCTGTGCAGCGGGAACGACCTCGGACCACCAGGGGCCGAGAAAACTACAGTCACATGGCGCCGAACACTCAGTGTCTGGGGAAAATCCAATATATATGTGGTGATATCTCGGGTGCTATTACAGATAGCGCAATAAATCAAAGTGCATTGTCTGTAGGAGGCCCTGGCGCATGAATCTGTGCAGCGGGAACGACCTCGGACCACCAGGGGCCGAGAAAACTACAGTCTCATGCGGCCGGACACTCAGGGTCTGGGGAAAATCCAATATATATCTGGTGATATCATGGGTCCTATTAGAGATAGCGCAATAAACCAAAGTCAATTATCTGCAGGAGGCCCTGGCGCATGAATCTGTGCAACGGGAACGACCTCGGACCACCAGGGGCCGAGAAAACCACAGTCTCATGGGGCCGGACACTCAGGGTCAATGGGAAAATCCAATATATATCTGGTGATATCTCGGGTGCTATTACAGATAGCGCAATAAACCAAAGTGAATTGTCTGCAAGAGGCCCTGGTGCATGAATCTGTGCAGCGGGAACGACCTCGGATCACCAGGGGCCGAGAAAACCACCATCTCATGGGGCCGGACACTCAGGTTCAGGGGAAAATCCAATATATATCTGGTGATATCTCGGGTGCTATTAGAGATAGCGCAATAAACCAAAGTGCATTGTCTGTAGGAAGCCCTGGCGCATGATTCTGTGCAGCGGGAACGACCTCGGACCACCAGGGGCCGAGAAAATCACCGTCTCATGGGGCCGGACTGTAAGGGTCAGGGAAAAACCCAATATATATCTGGTGATATCTAGGGTGCTATTAGAGATACCGCAATAAATCGAAGTGCATTGTCTGTAGGAGGCCCTGGCGAATGAATCTGTGCTGCAGGAACGACCTCGGACCACCAGGGGCCGAGAAAATTAGTGATATTCGGAATCCGTCACGCAAGGTCATGTAAAAATGCAGCATATATCTGGTGATATCTTGGGTGCTATTACAGATAGCGCAATAAATCAAAGTGCATTGTCTGTAGGAGGCCTTGGCGCATGTATCTGTGCAGCGGGAACGACCTCGGACCACCAGGGGCCGAGAAAATTGGTGATATTCGGAATCCGTCACCCAAGGTCATGTAAAAATGCAGCATATATCTGGTGATATCTCGGGTGCTATTACAGATAGCGCAATAAATCAAAGTGCATTGTCTGTAGGAGGCCCTGGCGCATGAATCTGTGCAGCGGAAACGACCTCGGACCACCAGGGGCCGAGAAAACCACAGTCTCATGGGGCCGGACACTCAGGGTCGGGGGACAATCCAATATATATCTGGTGATATCTCGGGTGCTATTAGAGATAGCGCAATAAACCAAAGTGAATTATCTGCAGGAGGCCCTGCCGCATGAATCGGTGCCACGGGAACGACCTCGGACCACCAGGCGCCGAGAAAACCACAGTCTCATGGGGCCGGACACTCAGGGTCAGTGAAAAATCCAATATATATCTGGTGATATCTCGGGTGCTATTAGTGATAGCGCAATAAACCAAAGTGAATTGTCTGCAAGAGGCCCTGGTGCATGAATCTGTGCAGCGGGAACGACCTCGGATCACCAGGGGCCGAGAAAACCACCATCTCATGGGGCCGGACACACAGGTTCAGGGGAAAATCCAATATATATCTGGTGATATCTCGGGTGCTATTAGAGATAGCGCAATAAACCAAAGAGAATTATCTGCAGGAGGCCCTGGCGCATGAATCTGTGCAACGGGAACGACCTCGGACCACCAGGGGCCGAGAAAACCACAGTCTCATGGGGCCGGACACTCAGGGTCAGGGGAAAATCCAATATATATCTGGTGATATCTCGGGTGCTATTACAGATAGCGCAATAAATCAAAGTGCATTGTCTGTAGGAGGCCCTGGCGCATGAATCTGTGCAGCGGAAACGACCTCGGACCACCAGGGGCCGAGAAAACCACAGTCTCATGGGGCCGGACACTCAGGGTGTGGGAAATATCCAATATATATCTGGTGATATCTCGGGTGCTATTACAGATAGCGCAATAAATCAAAGTGAATTATCTGCAGGAGGCCCTGGCGCATGAATCTGTGCAACGGGAACGACCTCGGACCCGTACGGGCCGAGAAAATCACCGTCTCATGGGGCCGGACAGTCAGGGTCAGGGAAAAATCCTATATATATCTGGTGATATCTTGGGTGCTATTAGAGATAGCGCAATAAATCAAAGTGCATTGTCTGTAGGAGGCCCTGGCGCACGAATCTGTGCAGCGGGAACGACCTCGGACCACCAGGGGCCGAGAAAACAACCGTCTCATGGGGCCGGACACACAGGGTCAGTGAAAAATCCAATATATATCTGGTGATATCTCGGCTGCTATTACAGATAGCGCAATAAATCAAATTGCATTGTCTGTAGGAGGCCCTGGCGCATGAATCTGTGCAGCGGGAACGACCTCGGACCACCAGGGGCCGAGAAAACTACAGTCACATGGCGCCGAACACTCAGTGTCTGGGGAAAATCCAATATATATGTGGTGATATCTCGGGTGCTATTACAGATAGCGCAATAAATCAAAGTGCATTGTCTGTAGGAGGCCCTGGCGCATGAATCTGTGCAGCGGGAACGACCTCGGACCACCAGGGGCCGAGAAAACTACAGTCTCATGCGGCCGGACACTCAGGGTCTGGGGAAAATCCAATATATATCTGGTGATATCATGGGTCCTATTAGAGATAGCGCAATAAACCAAAGTCAATTATCTGCAGGAGGCCCTGGCGCATGAATCTGTGCAACGGGAACGACCTCGGACCACCAGGGGCCGAGAAAACCACAGTCTCATGGGGCCGGACACTCAGGGTCAATGGGAAAATCCAATATATATCTGGTGATATCTCGGGTGCTATTACAGATAGCGCAATAAACCAAAGTGAATTGTCTGCAAGAGGCCCTGGTGCATGAATCTGTGCAGCGGGAACGACCTCGGATCACCAGGGGCCGAGAAAACCACCATCTCATGGGGCCGGACACTCAGGTTCAGGGGAAAATCCAATATATATCTGGTGATATCTCGGGTGCTATTAGAGATAGCGCAATAAACCAAAGTGCATTGTCTGTAGGAAGCCCTGGCGCATGATTCTGTGCAGCGGGAACGACCTCGGACCACCAGGGGCCGAGAAAATCACCGTCTCATGGGGCCGGACTGTAAGGGTCAGGGAAAAACCCAATATATATCTGGTGATATCTAGGGTGCTATTAGAGATACCGCAATAAATCGAAGTGCATTGTCTGTAGGAGGCCCTGGCGAATGAATCTGTGCTGCAGGAACGACCTCGGACCACCAGGGGCCGAGAAAATTAGTGATATTCGGAATCCGTCACGCAAGGTCATGTAAAAATGCAGCATATATCTGGTGATATCTTGGGTGCTATTACAGATAGCGCAATAAATCAAAGTGCATTGTCTGTAGGAGGCCTTGGCGCATGTATCTGTGCAGCGGGAACGACCTCGGACCACCAGGGGCCGAGAAAATTGGTGATATTCGGAATCCGTCACCCAAGGTCATGTAAAAATGCAGCATATATCTGGTGATATCTCGGGTGCTATTACAGATAGCGCAATAAATCAAAGTGCATTGTCTGTAGGAGGCCCTGGCGCATGAATCTGTGCAGCGGAAACGACCTCGGACCACCAGGGGCCGAGAAAACCACAGTCTCATGGGGCCGGACACTCAGGGTCGGGGGACAATCCAATATATATCTGGTGATATCTCGGGTGCTATTAGAGATAGCGCAATAAACCAAAGTGAATTATCTGCAGGAGGCCCTGCCGCATGAATCGGTGCCACGGGAACGACCTCGGACCACCAGGCGCCGAGAAAACCACAGTCTCATGGGGCCGGACACTCAGGGTCAGTGAAAAATCCAATATATATCTGGTGATATCTCGGGTGCTATTAGTGATAGCGCAATAAACCAAAGTGAATTGTCTGCAAGAGGCCCTGGTGCATGAATCTGTGCAGCGGGAACGACCTCGGATCACCAGGGGCCGAGAAAACCACCATCTCATGGGGCCGGACACACAGGTTCAGGGGAAAATCCAATATATATCTGGTGATATCTCGGGTGCTATTAGAGATAGCGCAATAAACCAAAGAGAATTATCTGCAGGAGGCCCTGGCGCATGAATCTGTGCAACGGGAACGACCTCGGACCACCAGGGGCCGAGAAAACCACAGTCTCATGGGGCCGGACACTCAGGGTCAGGGGAAAATCCAATATATATCTGGTGATATCTCGGGTGCTATTACAGATAGCGCAATAAATCAAAGTGCATTGTCTGTAGGAGGCCCTGGCGCATGAATCTGTGCAGCGGAAACGACCTCGGACCACCAGGGGCCGAGAAAACCACAGTCTCATGGGGCCGGACACTCAGGGTGTGGGAAATATCCAATATATATCTGGTGATATCTCGGGTGCTATTACAGATAGCGCAATGAATCAAAGTGCATTGTCTGTAGGAGGCCCTGGCGCATGAATCTGTGCAGCGGGAACGACCTCGGACCACCAGGGGCCGAGAAAACCACCGTCTCATGGGGCCGGACACTCAGGGTCAGGGAAAAATCCAATATATATCTGGTGATATCTCGGGTGCTATTATAGATAGCGCAATAAACCACAGTGATTTATCTGTAGGAGGCCCTGGCGCATGAATCTGTGCAGCGGGAACGACCTCGGACCACCAGGGGCCGAGAAAACCACCGTCCCGAGGGGCCGGACACTTAGGGTCAGTGAAAAATCCAATATATATCTGGTGATATCTCGGGTGCTATTACAGATAGCGCAATAAATCAAAGTGAATTATCTGCAGGAGGCCCTGGCGCATGAATCTGTGCAACGGGAACGACCTCGGACCCGTACGGGCCGAGAAAATCACCGTCTCATGGGGCCGGACAGTCAGGGTCAGGGAAAAATCCTATATATATCTGGTGATATCTTGGGTGCTATTAGAGATAGCGCAATAAATCAAAGTGCATTGTCTGTAGGAGGCCCTGGCGCACGAATCTGTGCAGCGGGAACGACCTCGGACCACCAGGGGCCGAGAAAACAACCGTCTCATGGGGCCGGACACTCAGGGTCAGTGAAAAATCCAATATATATCTGGTGATATCTCGGCTGCTATTACAGATAGCGCAATAAATCAAATTGCATTGTCTGTAGGAGGCCCTGGCGCATGAATCTGTGCAGCGGGAACGACCTCGGACCACCAGGGGCCGAGAAAACTACAGTCACATGGCGCCGAACACTCAGTGTCTGGGGAAAATCCAATATATATGTGGTGATATCTCGGGTGCTATTACAGATAGCGCAATAAATCAAAGTGCATTGTCTGTAGGAGGCCCTGGCGCATGAATCTGTGCAGCGGGAACGACCTCGGACCACCAGGGGCCGAGAAAACTACAGTCTCATGCGGCCGGACACTCAGGGTCTGGGGAAAATCCAATATATATCTGGTGATATCATGGGTCCTATTAGAGATAGCGCAATAAACCAAAGTCAATTATCTGCAGGAGGCCCTGGCGCATGAATCTGTGCAACGGGAACGACCTCGGACCACCAGGGGCCGAGAAAACCACAGTCTCATGGGGCCGGACACTCAGGGTCAATGGGAAAATCCAATATATATCTGGTGATATCTCGGGTGCTATTACAGATAGCGCAATAAACCAAAGTGAATTGTCTGCAAGAGGCCCTGGTGCATGAATCTGTGCAGCGGGAACGACCTCGGATCACCAGGGGCCGAGCAAACCACCATCTCATGGGGCCGGACACTCAGGTTCAGGGGAAAATCCAATATATATCTGGTGATATCTCGGGTGCTATTAGAGATAGCGCAATAAACCAAAGTGCATTGTCTGTAGGAAGCCCTGGCGCATGATTCTGTGCAGCGGGAACGACCTCGGACCACCAGGGGCCGAGAAAATCACCGTCTCATGGGGCCGGACTGTAAGGGTCAGGGAAAAACCCAATATATATCTGGTGATATCTAGGGTGCTATTAGAGATACCGCAATAAATCGAGGTGCATTGTCTGTAGGAGGCCCTGGCGAATGAATCTGTGCTGCAGGAACGACCTCGGACCACCAGGGGCCGAGAAAATTAGTGATATTCGGAATCCGTCACGCAAGGTCATGTAAAAATGCAGCATATATCTGGTGATATCTTGGGTGCTATTACAGATAGCGCAATAAATCAAAGTGCATTGTCTGTAGGAGGCCTTGGCGCATGTATCTGTGCAGCGGGAACGACCTCGGACCACCAGGGGCCGAGAAAATTGGTGATATTCGGAATCCGTCACCCAAGGTCATGTAAAAATGCAGCATATATCTGGTGATATCTCGGGTGCTATTACAGATAGCGCAATAAATCAAAGTGCATTGTCTGTAGGAGGCCCTGGCGCATGAATCTGTGCAGCGGAAACGACCTCGGACCACCAGGGGCCGAGAAAACCACAGTCTCATGGGGCCGGACACTCAAGGTCAGGGGAAAATCCAATATATATCTGGTGATATCTCGGGTGCTATTAGAGATAGCGCAATAAACCAAAGTGAATTATCTGCAGGAGGCCCTGGCGCATGAATCTGTGCAACGGGAACGACCTCGGACCACCAGGGGCCGAGAAAACCACAGTCTCATGGGGCCGAACACTCAGGGTCAGGGGAAAATCCAATATATATCTGGTGATATCTCGGGTGCTATTACAGATAGCGCAATAAATCAAAGTGCATTGTCTGTAGGAGGCCCTGGCGTATGATTCTTTGCAGCGGGAACGACCTCGGACCACCAGGGGCCGAGAAAATCACCGTCTCATGGGGCCGGACTGTAAGGGTCAGGGAAAAACCCAATATATATCTGGTGATATCTCTGGTGCTATTACAGATAGCGCAATAAATCAAAGTGCATTATCTGCAGGAGGCCCTGGCGCATGAATCTGTGCAACGGGAACGACCTCGGACCACCAGGGGCCGAGAAAACCACAGTCTCATGGGACCGGACACACAGGGTCAGGGGAAAATCCAATATATATCTGGTGATATCTCGGTCGCTATTACAGATAGCGCAATAAATCAAAGTGCATTGTCTGTAGGAGGCCCTGGCGCATGAATCTGTGCAGCGGGAACGACCTCGGACCACCAGGGGCCGAGAAAACCACAGTCTCATGGGGCCGGACACTCAGGGTCGGGGGACAATCCAATATATATCTGGTGATATCTCGGGTGCTATTAGAGATAGCGCAATAAACCAAAGTGAATTATCTGCAGGAGGCCCTGGCGCATGAATCTGTGCAGCGGGAACGACCTCGGACCACCAGGGGCCGAGAAAACCACCGTCTCATGGGGCCGGACACTCAGGGTCAGGGAAAAATCCAATATATATCTGGTGATATCTCGGGTGCTATTATAGATAGCGCAATAAACCAAAGTGAGTTATCTGTAGGAGGCCCTGGCGCATGAATCTGTGCAGCGGGAACGACCTCGGACCACCAGGGGCCGAGAAAACCACCGTCTCATGGGGCCGGACACTCAGGGTCAGGGAAAAATCCAATATATATCTGGTGATATCTCGGGTGCTATTATAGATAGCGCAATAAACCAAAGTGAGTTATCTGTAGGAGGCCCTGGCGCATGAATCTGTGCAGCGGGAACGACCTCGGACCACCAGGGGCCGAGAAAACCACCGTCTCATGGGGCCGGACACTCAGGGTCAGGGAAAAATCCAATATATATCTGGTGATATCTCGGGTGCTATTATAGATAGCGCAATAAACCAAAGTGAGTTATCTGTAGGAGGCCCTGGCGCATGAATCTGTGCAGCGGGAACGACCTCGGACCACCAGGGGCCGAGAAAACCACCGTCCCGAGGGGCCGGACACTTAGGGTCAGTGAAAAATCCAATATATATCTGGTGATATCTCGGGTGCTATTACAGATAGCGCAATAAATCAAAGTGAATTATCTGCAGGAGGCCCTGGCGCATGAATCTGTGCAACGGGAACGACCTCGGACCCGTACGGGCCGAGAAAATCACCGTCTCATGGGGCCGGACAGTCAGGGTCAGGGATAAATCCTATATATATCTGGTGATATCTTGGGTGCTATTAGAGATACCGCAATAAATCAAAGTGCATTGTCTGTAGGAGGCCCTGGCGCATGAATCTGTGCAGCGGGAACGACCTCGGACCACCAGGGGCCGAGAAAACAACCGTCTCATGGGGCCGGACACTCAGGGTCAGTGAAAAATCCAATATATATCTGGTGATATCTCGGCTGCTATTACAGATAGCGCAATAAATCAAAGTGCATCGTCTGTAGGAGGCCCTGGCGCATGATTCTTTGCAGCGGGAACGACCTCGGACCACCAGGGGCCGAGAAAATCACCGTCTCATGGTGCCGGACTGTAAGGGTCAGGGAAAAACCCAATATATATCTGGTGATATCTAGGGTGCTATTAGAGATACCGCAATAAATCAAAGTGCATTGTCTGTAGGAGGCCCTGGCGACTGAATCTGTGCAGCAGGAACGACCTCGGACCACCAGGGGCCGAGAAAATTAGTGATATTCGGAATCCGTCACCCATGGTCATGTAAAAATGCAGCATATATCTGGTGATATCTCTGGTGCTATTACAGATAGCGCAATAAATCAAAGTGCATTGTCTGTAGGAGGCCCTGGCGCATGTATCTGTGCAGCGGGAACGACCTCGGACCACCAGGGGCCGAGAAAATTAGTGATATTCGGAATCCGTCACCCAAGGTCATGTAAAAATGCAATATATATCTGGTGATATCTCGGGTGCTATTACAGATAGCGCAATAAATCAAAGTGCATTGTCTGTAGGAGGCCCTGGCGCATGAATCTGTGCAGCGGGAACGACCTCGGACCACCAGGGGCCGAGAAAACCACAGTCTCATGGGGCCGGACACTCAGGGTCGGGGGACAATCCAATATATATCTGGTGATATCTCGGGTGCTATTAGAGATAGCGCAATAAACCAAAGTGAATTATCTGCAGGAGGCCCTGCCGCATGAATCGGTGCAACGGGAACGACCTCGGACCACCAGGCGCCGAGAAAACCACAGTCTCATGGGGCCGGACACTCAGGGTCACTGAAAAATCCAATATATATCTGGTGATATCTCGGGTGCTATTAGTGATAGCGCAATAAACCAAAGTGAATTGTCTGCAAGAGGCCCTGGTGCATGAATCTGTGCAGCGGGAACGACCTCGGATCACCAGGGGCCGAGAAAACCACCATCTCATGGGGCCGGACACTCAGGTTCAGGGGAAAATCCAATATATATCTGGTGATATCTCGGGTGCTATTAGAGATAGCGCAATAAACCAAAGTGAATTATCTGCAGGAGGCCCTGGCGCATGAATCTGTGCAACGGGAACGACCTCGGACCACCAGGGGCCGAGAAAACCACAGTCACATGGGGCCGGACACTCAGGGTCAGGGGAAAATCCAATATATATCTGGTGATATCTCGGGTGCTATTACAGATAGCGCAATAAATCAAAGTGCATTGTCTGTAGGAGGCCCTGGCGCATGAATCTGTGCAGCGGAAACGACCTCGGACCACCAGGGGCCGAGAAAACCACAGTCTCATGGGGCCGGACACTCAGGGTGAGGGAAATATCCAATATATATCTGGTGATATCTCGGGTGCTATTACAGATAGCGCAATGAATCAAAGTGCATTGTCTGTAGGAGGCCCTGGCGCATGAATCTGTGCAGCGGGAACGACCTCGGACCACCAGGGGCCGAGAAAACCACCGTCTCATGGGGCCGGACACTCAGGGTCAGGGAAAAATCCAATATATATCTGGTGATATCTCGGGTGCTATTATAGATAGCGCAATAAACCAAAGTGAGTTATCTGTAGGAGGCCCTGGCGCATGAATCTGTGCAGCGGGAACGACCTCGGACCACCAGGGGCCGAGAAAACCACCGTCCCGAGGGGCCGGACACTTAGGGTCAGTGAAAAATCCAATATATATCTGGTGATATCTCGGGTGCTATTACAGATAGCGCAATAAATCAAAGTGAATTATCTGCAGGAGGCCCTGGCGCATGAATCTGTGCAACGGGAACGACCTCGGACCCGTACGGGCAGAGAAAATCACCGTCTCATGGGGCCGGACAGTCAGGGTCAGGGAAAAATCCTATATATATCTGGTGATATCTTGGGTGTTATTAGAGATAGCGCAATAAATCAAAGTGCATTGTCTGTAGGAGGCCCTGGCGCACGAATCTGTGCAGCGGGAACGACCTCGGACCACCAGGGGCCGAGAAAACAACCGTCTCATGGGGCCGGACACTCAGGGTCAGTGAAAAATCCAATATATATCTGGTGATATCTCGGCTGCTATTACAGATAGCGCAATAAATCAAAGTGCATTGTCTGTAGAAGGCACTGGCGCATGAATCTGTGCAGCGGGAACGACCTCGGACCACCAGGGGCGAGACAACCACCGTCTCATGGGGGCGGGCACTGAGGGTCAGGGAAAAATCCAATATATATCTGGTGATATCTCGGGTGCTATTACAGATAGCGCAATAAATCAAAGTGCATTACTTGTAGGAGGCCCTGGCGCATGAATCTGTGCAGCGGGAACGATCTCGGACGACCAGGGGCCGAGAAAACCACAGTCTCATGGGG
Organism: Nomia melanderi; assembly: GCF_051020985.1. NCBI lineage: Eukaryota > Metazoa > Arthropoda > Insecta > Hymenoptera > Halictidae > Nomia > Nomia melanderi. The sequence continues at coordinate 2,325,246 of NW_027475140.1, read as the reverse complement.
CCGGACACTCAGGGTCAGGGGAAAATCCAATATATATCTGGTGATATCTCGGGTGCTATTAGAGATAGCGCAATAAACCATAGTGAATTATCTGCAGGAGGCCCTGGCGCATGCATCTGTGCAGCGGGAACGACCTCGGACCGGCAGGGGCCGAGAAAACCACCGTCTCATGGGGCTGGACACTCAGGGTGCGGGAAATATCCAATATATATCTGGTGATATCTCGGGTGCTATTACAGATAGCGCAATAAATCAAAGTGCATTGTCTGTAGGAGGCCCTGGCGCATGAATCTGTGCAGCGGGAACGACCTCGGACCACCAGGGGCCGAGAAAACTACAGTCTCATGCGGCCGGACACTCAGGGTCTGGGGAAAATCCAATATATATCTGGTGATGTCTTGGGTGCTATTAGAGATAGCGCAATAAACCAAAGTGAATTATCTGCAGGAGGCCCTGGCGCATGAATCTGTGCAGCGCGAACGACCTCGGACCACCAGGGGCCGAGAAAACTACCGTCTCATGGGGGCGGACACTCAGGGTCAGGGAAAAATCCATTATATAACTGGTGATATCTCGGGTGCTATTAGAGATAGCGCAACAAATCAAAGTGCGTTGTCTGTAGGAGGCCCTGGCGCATGAATCTGTGCAGCGGGAACGACCTCGGACCACCAGGGTCCGAGAAAACCACCGTCTCATGGGGCCGGACACTCAGGGTCAGGGGAAAATCCAATATATATCTGGTGATATCTCGGGTGCTATTACAGATAGCGCAATAAATCAAAGTGCGTTGTCTGTAGGAGGCCCTGGCGCATGAATCTGTGCAGCGGGAACGACCTCGGACCACTAGGGGCCGAGAAAACCACAGTCTCATGGGGCCGGACACTCAGGGTCAGGGGAAAATCCAATATATATCTGGTGATATCTCGGGTGGTATTACAGATAGCGCAATAAATCAAAGTGCATTGTCTGTAGGAGGCACTGGCGAATGAATCCGTGCAGCAGGAACGACCTCGGACCACCAGTGGCCGACAAAATTACAGATATTCGGAATCCGTCACCCAAGGTCATGTAAAAATCCAATATATATCTGGTGATATCTCGGGTCCTATTACAGATAGCGAAATAAATCAAAGTGAATTATCTGCAGGAGGCCCAGGCGCATGAATCTGTGCAGCGGGAAAGACCTCGGTCCACCAGGGGCCGAGAAAACCACCGTCTGATGGGGCTGGACACTCAGGGTGAGGGAAATATCCAATATATATCTGGTGATATCTCGGGTGCTATTACAGATAGCGCAATAAATCAAAGTGCAATGTCTGTAGGAGGCCCTGGCGCATGAATCTGTGAAGCGGTAACGACCTCGGACCACCAGGGGCCGAGAAAACCACCGTCTCATGGGGCCGGACACTCTGGGTCAGGGAAAAATCCAATATATATGTGGTGATATCTCGGGTGCTATTGCAGATAGCGCAATAAATCAAAGTGCATTGTCTGTAGGAGGCCCTGGCGCATGAATCTGTGCAGCGGGAACGACCTCGGACCACCAGGGGCCGAGAAAACTTCAGTCTCATGGGGCCGGACACACTGGGTCAGGGAAAAATCCAATATATATCTGGTGATATCTCGGGTCCTATTACAGATAGCGAAATAAACCAAAGTGAATTATCTGCAGGAGGCTCTGGCGCATGAATCTGTGCAGCGGGAACGACCTCGGTCCAACAGGGGCCGAGAAAACCACCGTCTCATGGGGCTGGACACTCAGGGTGAGGGAAATATCCAATATATATCTGGTGATATCTCGGGTGCTATTACAGATAGCGCAATGAATCAAAGTGCATTGTCTGTAGGAGGCCCTGGCGCATGGATCTGTGCAGCGGGAACGACCTCGGACCACCAGGGGCCGAGAAAACCACCGTCTCATGGGGCCGGACACTGTGGGTCAGGGAAAAATCCAATATATATGTGGTGATATCTTGGGTGCTATTAGAGATAGCGCAATAAGCCAAAGGGAATTATCTGCAGGAGGCCCTGGCGCATGCATCTGTGGAGCGGGAACGACCTCGGACCACCAGGAGCCGAGAAAACCACCGTCTCATGGGGCCGGACACTCAGGGTCAGGGAAAAATCCAATATATATCTGGTGATATCTCTGGTGCTATTACAGATAGCGCAATAAATTAAAGTGCAATGTCTGTAGGAGGCCCTGGCGCATGAATCTGTGAAGCGGGAACGACCTCGGACCACCAGGGGCTGAGAAAACCACCGTCTCATGGGGCCGGACACTCTGGGTCAGGGAAAAATCCAATATATATCTGGTGATATCTCGGCTGCTATTGCAGATAGCGCAATAAATCAAAGTGCATTGTCTGTAGGAGGCCCTGGCGCATGAATCTGTGCAGCGGGAACGACCTCGGACCACCAGGGGCCGCGAAAACTACAGTCTCATGCGGCCGGACACTCAGGGTCTGGGGAAAATCCAATATATATCTGGTGATATCTCGGGTCCTATTACAGATAGCGAAATAAACCAAAGCGAATTATCTGCAGGAGGCCGTGGCGCATGAATCTGTGCAGCGGGAACGACCTCGGTCCACCAGGGACCGAGAGAACCACCGTCTCATGGTACTGGACACTCAGGGTGAGGGAAATATCCAATATATATCTGGTGATATCTCGGGTGCTATTACAGATAGCGCAATGAATCAAAGTGCATTGTCTGTAGGAGGACCTGGCGCATGAATCTGTGCAGCGGGAACGACCTTGGACCACCAGGGACCGAGAAAACCACCGTCTCATGGGGCCGGACACTCAGGGTCAGGGCAAAATCCAATATATATCTGGTGATATCTCGGGTGCTATTACAGATAGCGCAATAAATCAAAGTTCATTACTTGTAGGAGGCCCTGGCGCATGAATCTGTGCAGCGGGAACGACCTCGGACGACCAGGGGCCGAGAAAACCACAGTCTCATGGGGCCGGACACTCAGGGTCAGGGGAAAATCCAATATATATCTGGTGATATCTCGGGTGCTATTAGAGATAGCGCAATAAACCAAAGTTAATTATCTGCAGGAGGCCCTGGCGCATGCATCTGTGCAGCGGGAACGACCTCGGACCGCCAGGGGCCGAGAAAACCACCGTCTCATGGGGCCGGACACTCTGGGTCAGTGAAAAATCCAATATATATCTGGTGATATCTCGGGTGCTATTACTGATAGCGCAATAAATCAAAGTGCATTGTCTGTAGGAGGCCCTGGCGCATGAATCTGTGCAGCGGGAACGACCTCGGACCACCAGGGGCCGAGAAAACTACAGTCACATGGCGCCGAACACTCAGGGTCTGGGGAAAATCCAATATATATCTGGTGATATCTCGGGTCCTATTACAGATAGCGAAATAAATCAAAGTGAATTATCTGCAGGAGGCCCAGGCGCATGAATCTGTGCAGCGGGAACGACCTCGGTCAACCAGGGGCCGAGAAAACCACCGTCTGATGGGGCTGGACACTCAGGGAGAGGGAAATATCCAATATATATCTGGTGATATCTCGGGTCCTATTACAGATAGCGATATAAATCAAAGTGAATTATCTGCAGGAGGCCCAGGCGCATGAATCTGTGCAGCGGGAACGACCTCGGTCCACCAGGGGCCGAGAAAACCACCGTCTGATGGGGCCGGACACTCAGGGTCAGGGAAAAATCCAATATATATCTGGTGATATCTCGGGTGCTATTACAGATAGCGCAATAAATCAAAGTGCATTACTTGTAGGAGGCCCTGGCGCATGAATCTGTGCAGCGGGAAAGACCTCGGACGACCAGGGGCCGAGAAAACCACAGTCTCATGGGGCCGGACACTCAGGGTCAGGGGAAAATCCAATATATATCTGGTGATATCTCGGGTGCTATTAGAGATAGCGCAATAAACCAAAGTGAATTATCTGCAGGAGGCCCTGGCGCATGCATCTGTGCAGCGGGAACGACCTCGGACCGCCAGGGGCCGAGAAAACCACCGTCTCATGGGGCCGGACACTCTGGGTCAGTGAAAAATCCAATATATATCTGGTGATATCTCGGGTGCTATTACTGATAGCGCAATAAATCAAAGTGCATTGTCTGTAGGAGGCCCTGGCGCATGAATCTGTGCAGCGGGAACGACCTCGGACCACCAGTGGCCGAGAAAACTACAGTCACATGGCGCCGAACACACAGGGTCTGGGGAAAACCCAATATATATCTGGTGATATTTCGGGTCCTATTACAGATAGCGAAATAAATCAAAGTGAATTATCTGCAGGAGGCCCAGACGCATGAATCTGTGCAGCGGGAACGACCTCGGTCCACCAGGAGCCGAGAAAACCACCGTCTGATAGGGCTGGACACTCAGGGTGAGGGAAATATCCAACATATATCTGGTGATATCTCGGGTGCTATTACAGATAGCGCAACAAATCAAAGTGCGTTGTCTGTAGGAGGCCCTGGTGCATGAATCTGTGCAGCGGGAACGACCTCGGACCACCAGGGTCTGAGAAAACCACCGTCTCATGGGGCCGGACACTCTGGGTCAGTGAAAAATCCAATATATATCTGGTGATATCTCGGGTGCTATTACTGATAGCGCAATAAATCAAAGTGCATTGTCTGTAGGAGGCCCTGGCGCATGAATCTGTGCAGCGGGAACGACCTCGGACCACCAGGGGCCGAGAAAACTACAGTCACATGGCGCCGAACACTCAGGGTCTGGGGAAAATCCAATATATATCTGGTGATATCTCGGGTCCTATTACAGATAGCGAAATAAATCAAAGTGAATTATCTGCAGGAGGCCCAGGCGCATGAATCTGTGCAGCGGGAACGACCTCGGTCAACCAGGGGCCGAGAAAACCACCGTCTGATGGGGCTGGACACTCAGGGAGAGGGAAATATCCAATATATATCTGGTGATATCTCGGGTCCTATTACAGATAGCGAAATAAATCAAAGTGAATTATCTGCAGGAGGCCCAGGCGCATGAATCTGTGCAGCGGGAACGACCTCGGTCCACCAGGGGCCGAGAAAACCACCGTCTGATGGGGCCGGACACTCAGGGTCAGGGAAAAATCCAATATATATCTGGTGATATCTCGGGTGCTATTACAGATAGCGCAATAAATCAAAGTGCATTACTTGTAGGAGGCCCTGGCGCATGAATCTGTGCAGCGGGAAAGACCTCGGACGACCAGGGGCCGAGAAAACCACAGTCTCATGGGGCCGGACACTCAGGGTCAGGGGAAAATCCAATATATATCTGGTGATATCTCGGGTGCTATTAGAGATAGCGCAATAAACCAAAGTGAATTATCTGCAGGAGGCCCTGGCGCATGCATCTGTGCAGCGGGAACGACCTCGGACCGCCAGGGGCCGAGAAAACCACCGTCTCATGGGGCCGGACACTCTGGGTCAGTGAAAAATCCAATATATATCTGGTGATATCTCGGGTGCTATTACTGATAGCGCAATAAATCAAAGTGCATTGTCTGTAGGAGGCCCTGGCGCATGAATCTGTGCAGCGGGAACGACCTCGGACCACCAGTGGCCGAGAAAACTACAGTCACATGGCGCCGAACACACAGGGTCTGGGGAAAACCCAATATATATCTGGTGATATTTCGGGTCCTATTACAGATAGCGAAATAAATCAAAGTGAATTATCTGCAGGAGGCCCAGGCGCATGAATCTGTGCAGCGGGAACGACCTCGGTCCACCAGGAGCCGAGAAAACCACCGTCTGATAGGGCTGGACACTCAGGGTGAGGGAAATATCCAATATATATCTGGTGATATCTCGGGTGCTATTACAGATAGCGCAACAAATCAAAGTGCGTTGTCTGTAGGAGGCCCTGGCGCATGAATCTGTGCAGCGGGAACGACCTCGGACCACCAGGGTCCGAGAAAACCACCGTCTCATGGGGCCGGACACTCAGGGTCAGGGGAAAATCCAATATATATCTGGTGATATCTCGGGTGCTATTACAGATAGCGCAATAAATCAAAGTGCGTTGTCTGTAGGAGGCCCTGGCGCATGAATCTGTGCAGCGGGAACGACCTCGGACCACTAGGGGCCGAGAAAACCACAGTCTCATGGGGCCGGACACTCAGGGTCAGGGGAAAATCCAATATATATCTGGTGATATCTCGGGTGCTATAAGAGATAGCGCAATAAACCAAAGTGCATTGTCTGTAGGAGGCCGAGGCGCATGAATCTGGCCAGCGGGAACGACCTCGGACCACCAGGGGCCGAGAAAACCACCGTCTCATGGGTCCGGACACTCAGGGTCAGGGGAAAATCCAATATATATCTGGTGATATCTCGGGTGCTATTACAGATAGCGCAATAAATCAAAGTGCATTGTCTGTAGGAGGCCCAGGCGAATGAATCTGGCCAGCGGGAACGACCTCGAACCACCAGGGTCCGAGAAAACCACCGTCTTATGGGGCCGGACACTCAGGGTCGGGGAAAAATCCAATATATATCTGCCGATATCTCGGGTGCTATTACAGATAGCGCAATAAATCAAAGTGCATGGTCTGTAGGATACCCTGGCGCATGAATCTGGCCAGCGGGAACGACCTCGAACCACCAGGGGCCGAGAAAACCACAGTCTCATGGGTCCGGACACTCAGGGTCAGGGAAAAATCCAATATATATCTGGTGATATCTCGGGTGCTATTAGAGATAGCGCAATAAACCAAAGTGAATTATCTGCAGGAGGCCCTGGCGCATGTATCTGTGCAGCGGGAACGACCTCGGATCACCAGGGTCCGAGAAAACCACCGTCTTATGGTGCCGGACACTCAGGGTCGGGGAAAAATCCAATATATATCCGGTGATATCTCGGGTGCTATTAGAGATAGAGCAATAAATCAAAGTGCATTGTCTGTAGGAGGCACTGCCGAATGAATCTGTGCAGCAGGAACGACCTCGGACCACCAGTGGCCGAGAAAATTACAGATATTCGGAATCCGTCACCCAAGGTCATGTAAAAATTCAGCATATATCTGGTGATATCTCGGGTGCTATTAGAGATAGCGCGATAAATCAAAGTGAATTATCTGCAGGAGGCCCTGGCGCATGAATATGTGCAGCGGGAACGACCTCGGACCACCAGGGGCCGAGAAAACCGCAGTCTCATGGGGCCGGACCCTCAGGGTCAAGGAAAAATCCAATATATATCTGGTGATATCTCGGGCGCTATTAGAGATAGCGCGATAAATCAAAGTGAATTATCTGCAGGAGGCCCTGGCGCATGAATGTGTGCAGCGGGAACGACCTCGGACCACCAGGGGCCGAGAAAACCGCAGTCTCATGGGGCCGGACCCTCAGGGCCAGGGGAAAATCCAATATATATCTGGTGATATCTCGGGTGCTATTACAGATAGCGCAATAAACCAAAGTGAATTATCTGCAGGAGGCCCTGGCGCATGAATCTGTGCAGCTGGAACGACCTCGCACCACCAGGGGCCGAGAAAACCACCGTCTCATGGGGCCGGACACTCAGGGTCAGGGGAAAATCCAATATATATCTGGTGATATCTCGGGTGCTATTACAGATAGCGCAACAAATCAAAGTGCGTTGTCTGTAGGAGGCCCTGGCGCATGAATCTGTGCAGCGGGAACGACCTCGGACCACCAGGGTCCGAGAAAACCACCGTCTCATGGGGCCGGACACTCAGGGTCAGGGGAAAATCCAATATATATCTGGTGATATCTCGGGTGCTATTACAGATAGCGCAATAAATCAAAGTGCGTTGTCTGTAGGAGGCCCAGGCGAATGAATCTGTGCAGCGGGAACGATCTCGGACAACCAGGGGCCGAGAAAATTACAGATATTCGGAATCCGTCACCCAAGGTCATGTAAAAATCCAGCATATATCTGGTGATATCTCGGGTGCTACTACAGATAGCCTAATAACCCAAAGTGCATTGTCTCTAGGAGGCCCTGGCGCATGAATCTGGGCAGCGGGAACGACCTCGGACCACCATGGACCGAGAAAATCACCGTCTCATGGAGCCGGACACTCAGGGTCAGGGAAAAATCCAATATATATCTGGTGATATCTCGGGTGCTATTACAGATAGCGCAATAAATCAAAGTGCATTGTCTGTAGGAGGCCCAGGCGAATGAATCTGTGCAGCGGGAACGACCTCGGACCACCACGGGCCGAGAAAACCACCGTCTCATGGGTCCGGACACTCAGGGTCAGGGGAAAATCCAATATATATCTGGTGATATCTCGGGTGCTATTACAGATAGCGCAATAAACCAAAGTGCATTGTCTGTAGGAGGCCCTTGCGAATGAATCTGTGCCGCAGGAACGACCTCGGACTACCAGTGGCCGAGAAAATTACAGATATTCGGAATCCGTCACCCAAGGTCATGTTAAAATCCAGCAAATATCTGGTGATATCTCGGGTGCTATTAGAGATAGCGCAATAAACCAAAGTGCATTGTCTGTAGGAGGCCCTGGCGTATGAATCCGGGCAGCGGGAACGACGTCGGGCCACCAGGGGCCGAGAAAACCACCGACTCACGGGGCCGGACACTCAGGGTCAGGGGAAAATCCAATATATATCTGGTGATATCTCGGCTGCTATAAGAGATAGCGCAATAAACCAAAGTGCATTGTCTGTAGGAGGCCGAGGCGCATGAATCTGGCCAGCGGGAACGACCTCGGACAACCAGGGGCCGAGAAAACCACCGTCTCATGGGGCCGGACACTCTGGGTCAGGGAAAAATCCAATATATATGTGGTGATATCTCGGGTGCTATTGCAGATAGCGCAATAAATCAAAGTGCATTGTCTGTAGGAGGCCCTGGCGCATGAATCTGTGCAGCGGGAACGACCTCGGACCACCAGGGGCCGAGAAAACTTCAGTCTCATGGGGCCGGACACACTGGGTCAGGGAAAAATCCAATATATATCTGGTGATATCTCGGGTCCTATTACAGATAGCGAAATAAACCAAAGTGAATTATCTGCAGGAGGCTCTGGCGCATGAATCTGTGCAGCGGGAACGACCTCGGATCACCAGGGTCCGAGAAAACCACCGTCTTATGGGGCTGGACACTCAGGGTGAGGGAAATATCCAATATATATCTGGTGATATCTCGGGTGCTATTACAGATAGCGCAACAAATCAAAGTGCGTTGTCTGTAGGAGGCCCTGGCGCATGAATCTGTGCAGCGGGAACGACCTCGGACCACCAGGGTCCGAGAAAACCACCGTCTCATGGGGCCGGACACTCAGGGTCAGGGGAAAATCCAATATATATCTGGTGATATCTCGGGTGCTATTACAGATAGCGCAATAAATCAAAGTGCGTTGTCTGTAGGAGGCCCTGGCGCATGAATCTGTGCAGCGGGAACGACCTCGGACCACTAGGGGCCGAGAAAACCACAGTCTCATGGGGCCGGACACTCAGGGTCAGGGGAAAATCCAATATATATCTGGTGATATCTCGGGTGGTATTACAGATAGCGCAATAAATCAAAGTGCATTGTCTGTAGGAGGCACTGGCGAATGAATCTGTGCAGCAGGAACGACCCCGGACCACCAGTGGCCGACAAAATTACAGATATTCGGAATCCGTCACCCAAGGTCATGTAAAAATCCAGCAAATATCTGGTGATATCTCGGGTGCTATTAGAGATAGCGCAATAAACCAAAGTGCATTGTCTGTAGGAGGCCCTGGCGTATGAATCCGGGCAGCGGGAACGACGTCGGGCCACCAGGGGCCGAGAAAACCACCGACTCACGGGGCCGGACACTCAGGGTCAGGGGAAAATCCAATATATATCTGGTGATATCTCGGGTGCTATAAGAGATAGCGCAATAAACCAAAGTGCATTGTCTGTAGGAGGCCGAGGCGCATGAATCTGGCCAGCGGGATCGACCTCGGACCACCAGGGGCCGAGAAAACCACCGTCTCATGGGTCCGGACACTCAGGGTCAGGGGAAAATCCAATATATATCTGGTGATATCTCGGGTGCTATTACAGATAGCGCAATAAATCAAAGTGCATTGTCTGTAGGAGGCCCAGGCGAATGAATCTGGCCAGCAGGAACGACCTCCGACCACCAGGGGCCGAGAAAACCACCGTCTCATGGCGCCGGACACTCAGGGTCAGGGAAAAATCAAATATATATCTGGTGAAATCACGGGTGCTATTAGAGATAGCGAAATAAACCAAAGTGAATTATCTGCAGGAGGCTCTGGCGCATGAATCTGTGCAGCGGGAACGACCTCGGATCACCAGGGTCCGAGAAAACCACCGTCTTATGGGGCCGGACACTCAGGGTCGGGGAAAAATCCAATATATATCTGCCGATATCTCGGGTGCTATTACAGATAGCGCAATAAATCGAAGTGCATGGTCTGTAGGATACCCTGGCGCATGAATCTGGCCAGCGGGAACGACCTCGAACCACCAGGGGCCGAGAAAACCACAGTCTCATGGGTCCGGACACTCAGGGTCAGGGAAAAATCCAATATATATCTGGTGATATCTCGGGTGCTATTAGAGATAGCGCAATAAACCAAAGTGAATTATCTGCAGGAGGCCCTGGCGCATGTATCTGTGCAGCGGGAACGACCTCGGATCACCAGGGTCCGAGAAAACCACCGTCTTATGGGGCCGGACACTCAGGGTCGGGGAAAAATCCAATATATATCCGGTGATATCTCGGGTGCTATTAGAGATAGAGCAATAAATCAAAGTGCATTGTCTGTAGGAGGCACTGCCGAATGAATCTGTGCAGCAGGAACGACCTCGGACCACCAGTGGCCGAGAAAATTACAGATATTCGGAATCCGTCACCCAAGGTCATGTAAAAATTCAGCATATATCTGGTGATATCTCGGGTGCTATTAGAGATAGCGCGATAAATCAAAGTGAATTATCTGCAGGAGGCCCTGGCGCATGAATATGTGCAGCGGGAACGACCTCGGACCACCAGGGGCCGAGAAAACCGCAGTCTCATGGGGCCGGACCCTCAGGGTCAAGGAAAAATCCAATATATATCTGGTGATATCTCGGGCGCTATTAGAGATAGCGCAATAAACGAAAGTGAATTATCTGCAGGAGGCCTTGGCGCATGAATCAGTGCAGCGGGAACGACCTCGGACCACCAGGGGCCGAGAAAACCACCGTTTCATGGGGCCGGACACCCAGAGTCAGGGGAAAATCCAATATATATCTGGTGATATCTCGGGTGCTATTAGAGGTAGCGCAATAAACCAATGTGAATTATCTGCAGGAGGCCCTGGCGCATGAATCTGGGAAGCGGGAACGACCTCGGACCACCAGGGGCCGAGAAAACCACCGTCTCATGGGGCCGGGAACTCAGAGTCAGGGGAAAATCCAAAATATATCTGGTGATATCTCTGGTGCTATTAGAGATACCGCAATAAACGAAAGTGAATTATCTCCAGGAGGCCCTGGCGCATGAATCTGTGCAGCGGGAACGACCTCGGACCACCAGGGTCCGAAAAAACCACAGTCTCATGGGGCCGGACACTCAGGATCAGGGGAAAATCCAATATACATCTGGTGAAATCACGGGTGCTATTAGAGATAGCGCAATAAACCAAAGTGAATTATCTGTAGGAGGCCCTGGCGCATGAATCTGTGCAGCGGGAACGACCTCGGACCACCGGGGGCCGAGAAGACCACCGTGTCATGGGGCCGGACACTCAGGGCCAGGGAAAAATCCAATATATATCTGGTGATATCTCGGGTGCTATTAGAGATCGCGCAATAAACCAAAGTGAATTATCTGCAGGAGGCCCTGGCGCATGCACCTGTGCAGCGGGAACGACCTCGGACCACCAGGGGCCGAGAAAACCACCGTCTCATGGGGCCGGACACTCAGGGTCAGGGAAAAATCAAATATATATCTGGTGATATCTCGGGTGCTATTACAGATAGCGCAATAAATCAAAGTGCATTGTCTGTAGGAGGCCCAGGCGAATGAATCTGGGCAGCGGGAACGACCTCGGACCACCAGGGGCCGAGAAAACCACCGTCTCATGGGGCCGGACATTCAGGGTCAGGGGAAAATCTAATATATATCTGGTGATATCTCGGGTGCTATTAGAGATACCGCAATAAACCAAAGTGAATTATCTGCAGGAGGCCCTGGCGCATGAATCTGTGCAGAGGGAACGACCTCGGATCACCAGGGTCCGAGAAAACCACCGTCTTATGGGGCCGGACACTCAGGGTCGGGGAAAAATCCAATATATATCTGGCCATATCTCGGGTGCTGTTACAGATAGCGCAATAAATCAAAGTGCATGGTCTGTAGGATACCCTGGCGCATGAATCTGGCCAGCGGGAACGACCTCGGACGACCAGGGGCCGAGAAAACCACAGTCTCATGGGTCCGGACACTCAGGGTCAGGGAAAAATCCAATATATATCTGGTGATATCTCGGGTGCTATTAGAGATAGAGCAATAAATCAAAGTGCATTGTCTGTAGGAGGCACTGGCGAATGAATCTGTGCAGCAGGAACGACCTCGGACCACCAGTGGCCGAGAAAATTACAGATATTCGTAATCCGTCACCCAAGGTCATGTAAAAATCCAGCATATATCTGGTGATATCTCGGGCGCTATTAGAGATAGCGCAATAAACCAAAGTGGATTATCTGCAGGAGGCCCTGGCGCATGAATCTGTGCAGCGGGAACGACCTCGGTCCACCAGGGGCCGAGAAAACCACCGTCTCATGGGGCTGGACACTCAGGGTGAGGGAAATATCCAATATATATCTGGTGATATCTCGGGTGCTATTACAGATAGCGCAATAAATCAAAGTGCATTGTCAGTAGGAGGCCGTGGCGCATGAATCTGGGCAGCGGGAACGACCTCGGACCACCAGGGGCCGAGAAGACCACCGTCTCATGGGGCCGGCCACTCAGGGTCAGGGGAAAATCCAATATATATCTGGTGATATCTCGGGTGCTATTATAGATAGCGCAATAAACCAAAGTGAGTTATCTGTAGGAGGCCCTGGCGCATGAATCTGTGCAGCGGGAACGACCTCGGATCACCAGGGGCCGAGAAAACCACCGACACATGGGGCCGGACACCCTAGGTCATGTAAAAATCCAGCATATATCTGGTGATATCTCGGGTGCTGTTACAGACAGCGCAGTAGATCAAAGTGCATTGTCTGTAGGAGGCCCTGGCGCATGAATCTGTGCAGCGGGAACGACCTCGGACGACCAGGGGCCGAGAAAACCACCGTCTCATGGGGCCAGACACTCAGGGTCAGGGGAAAATCCAATATATATCTGGTGATATCTCGGGTGCTATTACAGATAGCCCAACAAATCAAAGTGCATTGTCTGTAGGAGGCCCTGCCGCATGAATCTGTGCAGCGGGAACGACCTCGGACCACCAGGGGCCGGGAAAACCACAGTCTCATGGGGCCGGACACTCAGGGTCAGGGGAAAATTCAATATATATCTGGTGATATCTCGGGTGCTATTAGAGATAGCGCAATAAACCAAAGTGCATTGTCTGTAGGAGGCCCAGGCGAATGAATCTGGGCAGCGGGAACGACATCGGACCACCAGGGGCCGAGAAAATCACCGTCTCATGGGGCCGGACATTCAGGGTCAGGGGAAAATCCAATATATATCTGGTGATATCTCAGGTGCTATTAGAGATAGCGCAATAAACCAAAGTGAATTATCTGCAGGAGGCCCTGGCGCATGAATCTGTGCAGCGGGAACGACCTCGGACCACCGGGGGCCGAGAAGACCACCGTGTCATGGGACCGGACACTCAGGGCCAGGGAAAAATCCAATATATATCTGGTGATATCTCGGGTGCTATTAGAGATGGCGCAATAAACCAAAGTGAATTATCTGCAGGAGGCCCTGGCGCATGCAACTGTGCAGCGGGAACGACCTCGGACCACCAGGGGCCGAGAAAACCACCGTCTCATGGGGCCGGACACTCAGGGTCAGGGAAAAATCAAATATATATCTGGTGATATCTCGGGTGCTATTAGAGATAGCGCAATAAACCAAAGTGAATTATCTGCAGGAGGCCCTGGCGCATGAATCTGTGCAGCGGGAACGACCTCGGATCACCAGGGTCCGAGAAAACCACCGTCTCATGGGGCCGGACACCCAGGGTCGGGGAAAAATCCAATATATATCTGGTGATATCTCGGGTGCTATTACAGATAGCGCAATAAACCAAAGTGAATTATCTGCAGGAGGCCCTGGCGCATGAATCTGTGCTGCTCGAACGACCTCGCACCACCAGGGGCCGAGAAAACCACCGTCTCATGGGGCCGGACACTCAGGGTCAGGGGAAAATCCAATATATATCTGGTGATATCTCTGGTGCTATTACAGATAGCGCAGTAAACCAAAGTGCATTGTCTGTAGGAGGCCCTTGCGAATGAATCTGTGCCGCAGGAACGACCTCGGACCACCAGTGGCCGAGAAAATTACAGATATTCGGAATCTGTCACCCAAGGTCATGTAAAAATCCAGCAAATATCTGGTGATATCTCGGGTGCTATTAGAGATAGCGCAATAAACCAAAGTGCATTGTCTGTAGGAGGCCCTGGCGCATGAATCCGGGCAGCGGGAACGACGTCGGGCCACCAGGGGCCGAGAAAACCACCGACTCACGGGGCCGGACACTCAGGGTCAGGGGAAAATCCACTATATATCTGGTGATATCTCGGGTGCTATAAGAGATACCGCAATAAACCAAAGTGCATTGTCTGTAGGAGGCCGAGGCGCATGAATCTGGCCAGCGGGAACGACCTCGGACCACCAGGGGCCGAGAAAACCACCGTCTCATGGGTCCGGACACTCAGGGTCAGGGGAAAATCCAATATATATCTGGTGATATCTCGGGTGCTATTACAGGTAGCGCAATAAATCAAAGTGCATTGTCTGTAGGAGGCCCAGGCGAATGAATCTGGCCAGCAGGAACGACCTCCGACCACCAGGGGCCGAGCAAACCACCGTCTCATGGGGCCGGACACTCAGGGTCAGGGGAAAATCCAATATATATCTGGTGATATCTCGGGTGCTATTACAGACAGCCCAACAAATCAAAGTGCATTGTCTGTAGGAGGCCCTGCCGCATGAATCTGTGCAGCGGGAACGACCACGGACCATCAGGGGCCGAGAAAATTACAGATATTCGGAATCCGTCACCCAAGGTCATGTAAAAATCCAGCATATATCTGGTGATATCTCGGGTGCTATTACAGATAGCGCAATAAACCAAAGTGCATTGTCTGTAGGAGGCCCTGGCGCATGCATCTGTGCAGCGGGAACGACCTCGGACCACCAGGGGCCAAGAAAACCACCGTCTCATGGCGCCGGACACTCAGGGTCAGGGAAAAATCAAATATATATCTGGTGAAATCACGGGTGCTATTAGAGATAGCGCAATAAACAAAAGTGAATTATTTGCAGGAGGCCCTGGCGCATGCATCTGTGCAGCGGGAACGACCTCGGACCACCAGGGGACGAGAAAACCACCATCTCATGGGGCCGGACACTCAGGGTCAGGGAAAAATCAAATATATATCTGGTGATATCTCGGGTGCTATTACAGATTGCGCAATAAATCAAAGTGCATTGTCTGTAGGAGGCCCAGGCGAATGAATCTGGGCAGCGGGAACGACATCGGACCACCAGGGGCCGAGAAAATCACCGTGTCATGGGGCCGGACACTCAGGGCCAGGGAAAAATCCAATATATATCTGGTGATATCTCGGGTGCTATTAGAGATGGCGCAATAAACCAAAGTGAATTATCTGCAGGAGGCCCTGGCGCATGCAACTGTGCAGCGGGAACGACCTCGGACCACCAGGGGCCGAGAAAACCACCGTCTCATGGGGCCGGACACTCAGGGTCAGGGAAAAATCAAATATATATCTGGTGATATCTCGGGTGCTATTAGAGATAGCGCAATAAACCAAAGTGAATTATCTGCAGGAGGCCCTGGCGCATGAATCTGTGCAGCGGGAACGACCTCGGATCACCAGGGTCCGAGAAAACCACCGTCTCATGGGGCCGGACACCCAGGGTCGGGGAAAAATCCAATATATATCTGGTGATATCTCGGGTGCTATTACAGATAGCGCAATAAATCAAAGTGCATTGTCTGTAGGAGGCCCAGGCGAATAAATCTGGGCAGCGGGAACGACCTCGGACCACCAGGGGCCGAGAAAACCACCGTCTCATGGGGCCGGACATTCAGGGTCAGGGGAAAATCTAATATATATCTGGTGATATCTCGGGTGCTATTAGAGATACCGCAATAAACCAAAGTGAATTATCTGCAGGAGGCCCTGGCGCATGAATCTGTGCAGCGGCAACGACCTCGGATCACCAGGGTCCGAGAAAACCACCGTCTTATGGGGCCGGACACTCAGGGTCGGGGAAAAATCCAATATATATCTGGTGATACCTCGGGTGCTATTACAGATAGCGCAATAAACCAAAGTGAATTATCTGCAGGAGGCCCTGGCGCATGAATCTGTGCAGCTGGAACGACCTCGCACCACCAGGGGCCGAGAAAACCACCGTCTCATGGGGCCGGACACTCAGGGTCAGGGGAAAATCCAATATATATCTGGTGATATCTCTGGTGCTATTACAGATAGCGCAGTAAACCAAAGTGCATTGTCTGTAGGAGGCCCTTGCGAATGAATCTGTGCCGCAGGAACGACCTCGGACCACCAGTGGCCGAGAAAATTACAGATATTCGGAATCCGTCACCCAAGGTCATGTAAAAATCCAGCAAATATCTGGTGATATCTCGGGTGCTATTAGAAATAGCGCAATAAACCAAAGTGCATTGTCTGTAGGAGGCCCTGGCGCATGAATCCGGGCAGCGGGAACGACGTCGGGCCACCAGGGGCCGAGAAAACCACCGACTCACGGGGCCGGACACTCAGGGTCAGGGGAAAATCCAATATATATCTGGTGATATCTCGGGTGCTATTACAGATAGCGCAATAAATCAAAGTGCATTGTCTGTAGGAGGCCCAGGCGAATGAATCTGTGCAGCGGGAACGACCTCGGACCACCAGGGGCCGAGAAAACCACAGTCTCATGGGGCCGGACACTCAGGGTCAGGGGAAAATCCAATATATATCTGGTGATATCTCGGGTGCTATTACAGATAGCGCAATAAACCAAAGTGCATTGTCTGTAGGAAGCCCTTGCGAATGAATCTGTACCGCAGGAACGACCTCGGACCACCAGTGGCCGAGAAAATTACAGATATTCGGAATCCGTCACCCAAGGTCATGTAAAAATCCAGCAAATATCTGGTGATATCTCGGGTGCTATTTGAGATAGCGCAATAAACCAAAGTGCATTGTCTGCAGGAGGCCCTGGCGCATGAATCTGCGCAGCGGGAACGACCTCGGACCAGCAGGGGCCGAGAAAACCACCGACTCACGGGGCCGGACACTCAGGGTCAGGGGAAAATCCAATATATATCTGGTGATATCTCGGGTGCTATTAGAGATAGCGCAATAAACCAAAGTGCATTGTCTGTAGGAGGGCCAGGCGCATGAATCTCGCCTGCGGGAACGACCTCGGACCACCAGGGGCCGAGAAAACCACCGTCTCATGGGTCCGGACACTCAGGGTCAGGGGAAAATCCAATATATATCTGGTGATATCTCGGGTGCTATTACAGATAGCGCAATAAATCAAAGTGCATTGTCTGTAGGAGGCCCAGGCGAATTAATCTGTGCTGCGGGAACGACCTCGGACCAGGAGTGGCCGAGAAAACTACCGTCTCATGGGGCCGGACACTCAGGGACAGGGAAAAATCCAATATATATCTGGTGATATCTCGGGTGCTATTACAGATAGCCCAATAAATCAAAGTGCATTGTCTGTAGGAGACCCTGTCGCATGAATCTGTGCAGCGGGATCGACCTCGGACCACCAGGGGCGAGAAAACTACCGTCTCATGTGGCCGGACACTCATTGTCAGGGGAAAATCCAATATATGTATGGTGATATCTCGGGTGCTATTACAGATAGCGCAACAAATCAAAGTGCATTGTCTGTAGGAGGCCCTGCCGCATGAATCTGTGCAGCGGGAACGACCACGGACCATCAGGGGCCGAGAAAATTACAGATATTCGGAATCCGTCACCCAAGGTCATGTAAAAATCCAGCATATATCTGGTGATATTTCGGGTGCTATTACAGATAGCGCAATTAACCAAAGTGCATTGTCTGTAGGAGGCCCTGGCGCATGCATCTGTGCAGCGGGAACGACCTCGGACCACCAGGGGCCAAGAAAACCACCGTCTCATGGCGCCGGACACTCAGGGTCAGGGAAAAATCAAATATATATCTGGTGAAATCACGGGTGCTATTAGAGATAGCGCAATAAACCAAAGTGAATTATTTGCAGGAGGCCCTGGCGCATGCATCTGTGCAGCGGGAACGACCTCGGACCACCAGGGGACGAGAAAACCACCATCTCATGGGGCCGGACACTCAGGGTCAGGGAAAAATCAAATATATATCTGGTGATATCTCGGGTGCTATTACAGATTGCGCAATAAATCAAAGTGCATTGTCTGTAGGAGGCCCAGGCGAATGAATCTGGGCAGCGGGAACGACATCGGACCACCAGGGGCCGAGAAAATCACCGTCTCATGGGGCCGGACATTCAGGGTCAGGGGAAAATCCAATATATATCTGGTGATATCTCAGGTGCTATTAGAGATAGCGCAATAAACCAAAGTGAATTATCTGCAGGAGGCCCTGGCGCATGAATCTGTACAGCGGGAACGACCTCGGACCACCGGGGGCCGAGAAGACCACCGTGTCATGGGGCCGGACACTCAGGGCCAGGGAAAAATCCAATATATATCTGGTGATATCTCGGGTGCTATTAGAGATGGCGCAATAAACCAAAGTGAATTATCTGCAGGAGGCCCTGGCGCATGCCACTGTGCAGCGGGAACGACCTCGGACCACCAGGGGCCGAGAAAACCACCGTCTCATGGGGCCGGACACTCAGGGTCAGGGAAAAATCAAATATATATCTGGTGATATCTCGGGTGCTATTAGAGATAGCGCAATAAACCAAAGTGAATTATCTGCAGGAGGCCCTGGCCCATGAATCTGTGCAGCGGGAACGACCTCGGATCACCAGGGTCCGAGAAAACCACCGTCTCATGGGGCCGGACACCCAGGGTCGGGGAAAAATCCAATATATATCTGGTGATATCTCGGGTGCTATTACAGATAGCGCAATAAATCAAAGTGCATTGTCTGTAGGAGGCCCAGGCGAATGAATCTGGGCAGCGGGAACGACCTCGGACCACCAGGGGCCGAGAAAACCACCGTCTCATGGGGCCGGGCATTCAGGGTCAGGGGAAAATCTAATATATATCTGGTGATATCTCGGGTGCTATTAGAGATACCGCAATAAACCAAAGTGAATTATCTGCAGGAGGCCCTGGCGCATGAATCTGTGCAGCGGCAACGACCTCGGATCACCAGGGTCCGAGAAAACCACCGTCTTATGGGGCCGGACACTCAGGGTCGGGGAAAAATCCCATATATATCTGGTGATACCTCGGGTGCTATTACAGATAGCGCAATAAACCAAAGTGAATTATCTGCAGGAGGCCCTGGCGCATGAATCTGTGCAGCTGGAACGACCTCGCACCACCAGGGGCCGAGAAAACCACCGTCTCATGGGGCCGGACACTCAGGGTCAGGGGAAAATCCAATATATATCTGGTGATATCTCTGGTGCTATTACAGATAGCGCAGTAAACCAAAGTGCATTGTCTGTAGGAGGCCCTTGCGAATGAATCTGTGCCGCAGGAACGACCTCGGACCACCAGTGGCCGAGAAAATTACAGATATTCGGAATCCGTCACCCAAGGTCATGTAAAAATCCAGCAAATATCTGGTGATATCTCGGGTGCTATTAGAGATAGCGCAATAAACCAAAGTGCATTGTCTGTAGGAGGCCCTGGCGCATGAATCCGGGCAGCGGGAACGACGTCGGGCCACCAGGGGCCGAGAAAACCACCGACTCACGGGGCCGGACACTCAGGGTCAGGGGAAAATCCAATATATATCTGGTGATATCTCGGGTGCTATTAGAGATAGCGCAATAAACCAACGTGCATTGTCTGTAGGAGGGCCAGGCGCATGAATCTCGCCTGCGGGAACGACCTCGGACCACCAGGGGCCGAGAAAACCACCGTCTCATGGGTCCGGGCACTCAGGGTCAGGGGAAAATCCAATATATATCTGGTGATATCTCGGGTGCTATTACAGATAGCGCAATAAATCAAAGTGCATTGTCTGTAGGAGGCCCAGGCGAATGAATCTGTGCTGCGGGAACGACCTCGGACCAGGAGTGGCCGAGAAAACTACCGTCTCATGGGGCCGGACACTCAGGGACAGGGAAAAATCCAATATATATCTGGTGATATCTCGGGTGCTATTACAGATAGCCCAATAAATCAAAGTGCATTGTCTGTAGGAGACCCTGTCGCATGAATCTGTGCAGCGGGATCGACCTCGGACCACCAGGGGCGAGAAAACTACCGTCTCATGTGGCCGGACACTCATTGTCAGGGGAAAATCCAATATATGTATGGTGATATCTCGGGTGCTATTACAGATAGCGCAATAAATCAAAGTGCATTGTCTGTAGGAGGCACTGGCGACTGAATCTGTGCAGCAGGAACTACCTCGGACCACCAGGGGCCGAGAAAATTACAGATATTCGGAATCCGTCACCCAAGATCATGTAAAAATCCAGCATATATCTTTTGATATCTCGGGTGCTATTACAGATCGCGCAATAAACCAAAGTGAATTGCCTGCAGGAAGCCTTGGCGCATGAATCTGTTCAGCCGGATCGACCTCGGACCACGAGGGACCGAGAAAACCATCGCCACATGGGGCCGGACTGTCAGGGTCAAGGAAAAATGCAATATATATCTGGTAATATCTCGGGTGCTATTAGAGATAGCGCAATAAATCAAAGTGCGTTGTCTGTAGGAGGCCCTGGCGCATGAATCTGTGCAGCGGGATCGACCTCGGACCAACAGGGGCCGAGAAAACCACCGTCTCATGGGGTCGGTCACTCAGGGTCAGGGAAAAATCCAATATATATCTGGTGATATCTCGGGTGCTATTAGAGGTAGCGCAATAAACCAAAGTGAATTATCTATAGGAGGCCCTGGCGCATGAATCTGTGCAGCGGGATCGACATCGGACAACCAGGGGCCGAGAAAATCTCCGTCTCATGCGGCCGGACTGTCAGGGTCGGGGAAAAATACAATATATATCAGGTGATATCTCGGGTGCTATTAGAGATAGCGCAATAAATCAAAGTACATTGTCTGTAGGAGGCCCTGGCGCATGAATCTGTGCAGCGGGATCGACCTCGGACCAGCAGGGGCCGAGAAAATCTCCGTCTCATGCGGCCGGACTGTCAGGGTCAGGGATAAATCCAATATATATCTGGTGATATCTCGGGTGCTATTAGAGATAGCGAAATAAATCAAAGTGCATTGTCTGTAGGAGGCCCTGGCCCATGAATCTGTGCAGCGGGATCGAATTCGGACCACCAGGGGCCGAGAAAATCACTTTCTCATGAGGCCGGACTGTCAGCGTCAGGGAAAGGTGCAATATATATCTGGTGATATCTCGGGTGCTATTAGAGATAGCGCAATAAATCAAAGTGCATTGTCTGCAGGAGGCCCTAGCGCATGAATCTGTGCAGCGGGAACGACCTGGGACCACCAGGGGCCGAGAAAACTACCGTCTCATGGTGTTCGACACTCAGTGTCAGGGAAAAATCCAATATATATCTGGTGATATCTCGGGTGCTATTACAGATCGCGCACTAAACCAAAGTGAACTATCTGCAGGGGGCCCTGGCTCATGAATCTGTGCAGCGGGAACGACCTAGGACCACCAGTGGCCGAGAAAACCACCGACACATGGGGCCGGACTGTCAGGGTCAGGGAAGAATCCAATATATATATGGTGATATCTCGGGTGCTATTAGAGGTAGAGCAATAAATCAAAGTCCATTGTCTGTACGAGGCACTGGCGTATGAATCTGTGCAGCAGGAACTACCTCGGACCACCAGGGGCCGAGAAAATTACAGATATCCGGAATCCGTCACACAAGGTCACGTAAAAATCCAGCATCTATCTGATGATATCTCGGGTGCTGTTACAGATAGCGCAATAAACCAAAGTGAATTGTCTGCAGGATGCCTTGGCGCATGAATCTGTGCAGCGGAATCGACCTCGGACCACCAGGGGCCGAGAAAACCACCGTCTCATGGGGTCGGACACTCAGGGTCAGGGAAAATTCCAATATATATTTGGTGATATCTCGGGTGCTATTAGAGATAGCGCAATAAATCAAAGTGCATTGTCAGTAGGAGGCCGTGGCGCATGAATCTGGGCAGCGGGAACGACCTCGGACCACCAGGGGCTGAGAAAACCACCGTCTCATGGGGCCGGACACTCAGTGTCAGGGGAAAATCCAATATATATCTGGTGATATCTCGGGTGCTATTACTGATAGCGCAATAAAGCAAAGTGCATTGTCTGTAGGAGGCCCTGGCGCATGAATCTGTGCAGCGGGATCGAATTCGGACCACCAGGGGCCGAGAAAATCACTTTCTCATGAGGCCGGACTGTCAGGGTCAGGGAAAGGTGCAATATATATCTGGTGATATCTCGGGTGCTATTAGAGCTAGCGCAATAAATCAAACTGCATTGTCTGCAGGAGGCCCTAGCGCATGTATCTGTGCAGCGGGAACGACCTCGGACCTCCAGGGGCCGAGACAACCACCGTCTCATGGGGCCGGAAACTCGGGGTCAGGGGAAAATCCAATATATATCTGGTGATATCTCGGGTGCTATTAGAGATAGCGCAATAAATCAAAGTACATTGTCTGTAGGAGGCCCTGGCGCATGAATCTGTGCAGCGGGATCGACCTCGGACCAGCAGGGGCCGAAAAACCCACAGTCTCATGGGGCCGGACACTCAGGGTCAGGGTAAAATGCAATATATATCTGGTGATATCTCGGATGCTATTACAGATAGCGCAATAAATCAAAGTGCATTGTCTGTAGGAGGCCCTGGCGCATGAATCTGTGCAGCGGGAACGACCTCGGACCACCAGGGGCCGAAAAAACCACAGTCTCATGGGGCCGGTCACTCAGGGTCAGGGGAAAATCCAATATATATCTGGTGATATCTCGGGTGCTATTAGAGATAGCGCAATAAACCAAAGTGCATTGTCTGTAGGAGGCCCTGGCGCATGAATCTGTGCAGCGGGAACGACCTCGGAACACCAAGGACCGAGAAAACCACCGTCTCATGGGGCCGGATACTCAGGGTCAGTGAAAAATCCAATATATATGTGGTGATATCTCGGGTGCTCTTACAGATAGCGCAATAAATCAAAGTGAATTATCTGCAGTAGGCCCTGGCGCATGAATCCGTGCAGGGGGAACGACCTCGGACCACCAGGGGCCGAGAAAACCACAGTCTCATGGGGCCGGACACTCAGGGTCAGGGGAAAATCCAATATAGATCTGGTGATATCTCGGGTGCTATTACAGATAGCGCAATAAATCAAAGTGCATTACCTGTAGGAGGCCCTGGCGCATGAATCTGTGCAGCGGGAACGTCCTCGGACCTCCAGGGGCCGAGACAACGACCGTCTCATGGGGCCGGACACTCAGGGTCAGGGTAAAATCCAATATATATGTGGTGATATCTCGGGTGCTATTACAGATAGCGCAATAAATCAAAGTGCATTGTCTGTAGGAGGCCCTGGCGCATGAATCTGTGCAGCGGGAACGACCTCGGACCACCAGGGGCCGAAAAAACCATAGTCTCATGGGGCCGGTCACTCAGGGTCAGGGGAAAATCCAATATATATCTGGTGATATCTCGGGTGCTATTACAGATAGCGCAATAAATCAAAGTGCATTGTCTGTAGGAGGCGCTGGCGCATGAATCTGTGCAGCGGGATCGACCTCGGACCACCAGGGGCCGAAAAAACCACAGTCTCATGGGGCCGGACACTCAGGGTCAGGGTAAAATGCAATATATATCTGGTGATATCTCGGGTGCTATTACAGATAGCGCAATAAATCAAAGTGCATTACCTGTAGGAGGCCCTGGCGCATGAATCTCTGCAGCGGAAACGTCCTCGGACCTCCAGGGGCCGAGACAACGACCGTCTCATGGGGCCGGACACTCAGGGTCAGGGTGAAATCCAATATATATCTGGTAATATCTCGGGTGCTATTACAGATAGCGCAATAAATCAAAGTGCATTACCTGTAGGAGGCCCTGGCGCATGAATCTGTGCAACGGGAACCACCTCGGACCACCAGGGGCCGAGAAAACCACAGTCTCATGGGGCCGGACACTCAGGGTCAGGGGAAAATCCAATATATATCTGGTGATATCTCGGGTGCTATTAGAGATAGCGCAATAAACCAAAGTGAATTATCTGCAGGAGGCCCTGGCGCATGAATCTGTGCACGCGGGAACGACCTCGGACCACCAGGGTCCGAGAAAACGACCGTCGCATGGGGCCGGACACTCAGGGACAGTGAAAAATCCAATATATATCTGGTGATATCTCGGGTGCTATTACAGATAGCGCAATAAATCAAAGTGCATTGTCTGTAGGAGGCCCTGGCGCATGAATCTGTGCAGCGGGATCGACCTCGGACCACCAGGGGCCGAAAAAACCACAGTCTCATGGGGCCGGACACTCAGGGTCAGGGTAAAATGCAATATATATCTGGTGATATCTGGGGTGCTATTACAGATAGCGCAATAAATCAAAGTGCATTACCTGTAGGAGGCCCTGGCGCATGAATCTCTGCAGCGGAAACGTCCTCGGACCTCCAGGGGCCGAGACAACGACCGTCTCATGGGGCCGGACACTCAGGGTCAGGGTGAAATCCAATATATATCTGGTGATATCTCGGGTGCTATTACAGATAGCGCAATAAATCAAAGTGCATTGTCTGTAGGAGGCGCTGGCGCATGAATCTGTGCAGCGGGAACGACCTCGGACCACCAGGGGCCGAGAAAAGCACAGTCTCATGGGGCCGGACACTCAGGGTCAGGGTAAAATCCAATATATATCTGGTGATATCTCGGGTGCTATTAGAGATAGCGCAATAAACCAAAGTGAATTATCTGCAGGAGGCCCTGGCGCATGAATCTGTGCAGCGGGAACGACCTCGGACCACCAGGGGCCGAAAAAACCACAGTCTCATTGGGCCGGTCACTCAGGGTCTGGGGAAAATCCAATATATATCTGGTGATATCTCGGGTGCTATTACAGATAGCGCAATAAATCAAAGTGCATTGTCTGTAGGAGGCCCTGGCGCATGAATCTGTGCAGCGGGAACGACATCGGAACACCAGGAACCGAGAAAACCACCGTCTCATGGGGCCGGATACTCAGGGTCAGTGAAAAATCCAATATATATGTGGTGATATCTCGGGTGCTATTACAGATAGCGCAATAAATCAAAGTGAATTATCTGCAGTAGGCCCTGGCGCATGAATCCGTGCAGCGGGAACGACCTCGGACCACCAGGGGCCGAGAAAACCACAGTCTCATGGGGCCGGACACTCAGGGTCAGGGGAAAATCCAATATAGATCTGGTGATATCTCGGGTGCTATTACAGATAGCGCAATAAACCAAAGTGAATTATCTGCAGGAGGCCCTGGCGCATGAATCTGTGCAACGGGAACGACCTCGGACCACCAGGGGCCGAGACAACGACCGTCTCATGGGGCCGGACACTCAGGGTCAGGGTAAGATCCAATATATATCTGGTGATATCTCGGGTGCTATTACAGATAGCGCAATAAATCAAAGTGCATTGTCTGTAGGAGGCCCTGGCGCATGAATCTGTGCAGCGGGAACGACCTCGGACCACCAGGGGCCGAGAAAAGCACAGTCTCATGGGGCCGGACACTCAGGGTCAGGGTAAAATCCAATATATATCTGGTGATATCTCGGGTGCTATTAGAGATAGCGCAATAAATCAAAGTGAATTATCTGCAGGAGGCCCTGGCGCATGAATTTGTGCAGCGGGAACGACCTCGGACCACCAGGGGCCGAAATAACCACAGTCTCATTGGGCCGGTAACTCAGGGTCTGGGGAAAATCCAATATATATCTGGTGATATCTCGGGTGCTATTACAGATAGCGCAATAAATCAAAGTGCATTGTCTGTAGGAGGCCCTGGCGCATGAATCTGTGCAACGGGAACGACCTCGGACCACCAGGGGCCGAGAAAACCACAGTCTCATGGGGCCGGACACTCAGGGACAGGGGAAAATCCAATATATATCTGGTGATATCTCGGGTGCTATTAGAGATAGCGCAATGAACCAAAGTGCATTGTCTGTATGAGGCCCTGGCGCATGAATCTGTGCAGCGGGAACGACCTCGGAACACCAGGAACCGAGAAAACCACCGTCTCATGGTGCCGGATACTCAGGGTCAGTGAAAAATCCAATATATATCTGGTGATATCTCGGGTGCTATTACAGATAGCGCAATAAACCAAAGTGAATTATCTGCAGGAGGCCCTGGCGCATGAATCTGTGCAACGGGAACGACCTAGGACCACCAGGGGCCGAGAAAACCACAGTCTCATGGGGCCGGACACTCAGGGTCAGGGGAAAATCCAATATAGATCTGGTGATATCTCGGGTGCTATTACAGATAGCGCAATAAATCAAAGTGCATTACCTGTAGGAGGCCCTGTCGCATGAATCTGTGCAGCGGGAACGTCCTCGGAACTCCAGGGGCCGAGACAACGACCGTCTCATGCGGCCGGACACTCAGGGTCAGGGGAAAATCCAATATATATCTGGTGATATCTCGGGTGCTATTACAGATAGCGCAATAAATCAAAGTTCATTGTCTGTAGGAGGCCCTGGCGCATGAATCTGTGCAGCGGGAACGACCTCGGACCACCAGGGGCCGAGAAAACTGCCGTCTCATGGGGCCGGTCACTCAGGATCAGTGAAAAATCCAATATATATCTGCTGATATCTCGGGTGCTATTACAGATAGCGCAATAAATCAAAGTGCATTGTATGTAGGAGGCCCTGGCGCATGAATCTGTGCAGCGGGAACGACCTCGGACCACCAGGGGCCGAAAAAACCGCAGTCTGATGGGGCCGGACACTCAGGGTCAGGGTAAAATCCAATATATATCTGGTGATATCTCGGGTGCTATTACAGATAGCGCAATAAATCAAAGTGCATTGTCTGTAGTAGGCCCTGGCGCTTGAATGTGTGCAGCGGGAACGACCTCGGACCACCAGGGGCCGAGAAAACGACCGCCTCATGGGGCCGGACACTCAGGGTCAGTGAAAAATCCAATATATATCTGGTGATATCTCGATTGCTATTACAGATAGCGCAATAAACCAAAGTGAATTATCTGCAGGAGGCCCTGGCGCATGAATCTGTGCAGCGGGAACGACCTCGGACCACCAGGGGCCGAGAAAACTACCGTCTCATGGGGCCGGTCACTCAGGATCAGTGAAAAATACAATATATATCTGCTGATATCTCGGGTGCTATTAGAGATAGCGCAATAAACCAAAGTGAATTATCTGCAGGAGGCCCTGGCGCATGAATCTGTGCAGCGGGAACGACCTCGGACCACCAGGGGCCGAGAAAACGACCGTCTCATGGGGCCGGACACTCAGGGTCAGTGAAAAATCCAATATATATCTGCTGATATCTCGGGTGCTATTACCGATAGCGCAATAAATCAAAGTGCATTGTCTGTAGGAGGCCCTGGCGCATGAATCTGTGCAGCGGGAACGACCTCGGACCACCAGGGGCCGAAAAAACCACAGTCTCATGGGGCCGGACACTCAGGGTCAGGGTAAAATCCAAAATATATCTGGTGATATCTCGGGTGCTATTACAGATAGCGCAATAAATCAAAGTGCATTGTCTGTAGGAGGCCCTGCCGCATGAATCTGTGCAGCGGGAACGACCTCGGACCTCCAGGGGCGAGACAACCACCTTCTCATGGGGCCGGACACTCAGGGTCAGGGAAAAATCCAATATATATCTGGTGATATCTCGGGTGCTATTACAGATAGCGCAATAAATCAAAGTGCATTGTCTGTAGTAGGCCCTGGCGCTTGAATCTGTGCAGCGGGAACGACCTCGGACCACCAGGGGCCGAGAAAACGAACGCCTCATGGGGCCGGACACTCAGGGTCAGTGAAAAATCCAATATATATCTGGTGATATCTCGATTGCTATTACAGATAGCGCAATAAATCAAAGTGCATTGTCTGTAGGAGGCCCTGGCGCATGAATCTGTGCAGCGGGAACGACCTCGGACCTCCAGGGGCGAGACAACCACCTTCTCATGGGGCCGGACACTCAGGGTCAGGGAAAAATCCAATATATATCTGGTGATATTTCGGCTCCTATTACAGATAGCGCAATAAATCAAAGTGCATTACCTGTAGGATGCCCTGCCGCATGAATCTGTGCAGCGGGAACGTCCTCAGACCTCCAGGGGCCGAGACAACGACCGTCTCATGGGGCCGGACACTCAGGGTCAGGGTAAAATCCAATATATATCTGGTGATATCTCGGGTGCTATTAGAGATAGCGCAATAAACCAAAGTGAATTGTCTGCAGGAGGCCCTGGCGCATGAATCTGTGCTGCGGGAACGACCTCGGACCACCAGGGGCCGAAAAAACCACAGTCTCATGGGGCCGGAAACTCAGGGTCAGGGTAAAATCCAATATATATCTGGTGATATCTCGGGTGCTATTGCAGATAGCGCAATAAATCAAAGTGCATTGTCTGTAGGAGGCCCTGGCGCATGAATCTGTGCAGCGGGAACGACCTCGGACCACCAGGGGCCGAGAAAACCACAGTCTCATGGGGCCGGACACTCAGGGTCAGGGGAAAATCCAATATATATCTGGTGATATCTCGGGTGTTATTAGAGATAGCGCAATAAACCAAAGTGCATTGTCTGTAGGAGGCCCTGGCGCATGAATCTGTGCAGCGGGAACGACCTCGGAACACCAGGGACCGAGAAAACCACCGTCTCATGGGGCCGTACACTCAGTGTCAGTGACAAATCCAATATATATGTGGTGATATCTCGGGTGCTATTACAGATAGCGCAATAAATCAAAGTGCATTGTCTGTAGGAGACCCTGGCGCATGAACCTGTGCAGCGGGAACGACCTCGGACCACCAGGGTCCGAGAAAACGACCGTCTCATGGGGCCGGACACTCAGGGTCAGTGAAAAATCCAATATATATCTGGTGATATCTCGGGTGCTATTACAGATAGCGCAATAAATCAAAGTGAATTATCTGCAGGAGGCCCTGGCGCATGAATCTGTGCAGCGGGAACGACCTCGGACCACCAGGGGCCGAGAAAACCACAGTCTCATGGGGCCGGACACTCATGGTCAGGGGAAAATCCAATATATATCTGGTGTTATCTCGGGTGCTATTAGAGATAGCGCAATAAACCAAAGTGCATTGTCTGTAGGAGGCCCTGGCGCATGAATCTGTGCAGCGGGAACGACCTCGGAACACCAGGGACCGAGAAAACCACTGTCTCATGGGGCCGGACACTCAGTGTCAGTGAAAAATCCAATATATATCTGCTGATATCTCGGGTGCTATTAGAGATAGCGCAATAAACCAAAGTGAATTATCTGCAGGAGGCCCTGGCGCATGAATCTGTGCAGCGGGAACGACCTCGGACCACCAGGGGCCGAGAAAACGACCGTCTCATGGGGCCGGACACTCAGGGTCAGTGAAAAATCCAATATATATCTGCTGATATCTCGGGTGCTATTACAGATAGCGCAATAAATCAAAGTGCATTGTCTGTAGGAGGCCCTGGCGCATGAATCTGTGCAGCGGGAACGACCTCGGACCACCAGGGGCCGAAAAAACCGCAGTCTCATGGGGCCGGACACTCAGGGTCAGGGTAAAATCCAAAATATATCTGGTGATATCTCGGGTGCTATTACAGATAGCGCAATAAATCAAAGTGCATTGTCTGTAGGAGGCCCTGCCGCATGAATCTGTGCAGCGGGAACGACCTCGGACCTCCAGGGGCGAGACAACCACCTTCTCATGGGGCCGGACACTCAGGGTCAGGGAAAAATCCAATATATAGCTGGTGATATCTCGGCTGCTATTACAGATAGCGCAATAAATCAAAGTGCATTACCTGTAGGAGGCCCTGGCGCATGAATCTGTGCAGCGGGAACGTCCTCGGACCTCCAGGGGCCGAGACAACGACCGTCGCATGGGGCCGGACACTCAGGGTCAGGGTAAAATCCAATATATATCTGGTGATATCTCGGGTGCTATTAGAGATAGCGCAATAAACCAAAGTGAATTGTCTGCAGGAGGCCCTGGCGCATGAATCTGTGCAGCGGGAACGACCTCGGACCACCAGGGGCCGAAAAAACCACAGTCTCATGGGGCCGGACACTCAGGGTCAGGGTAAAATCCAATATATATCTGGTGATATCTCGGGTGCTATTAGAGATAGCGCAATAAACCAAAGTGCATTGTCTGTAGGAGGCCCTGGCGTATGAATCTGTGCAGCGGGAACGACCTTGGAACACCAGGGACCGAGAAAACCACCGTCTCATGGGGCCGGACACTCAGGGTCAGTGAAAAATCCAATATATATGTGGTGATATCTCGGGTGCTATTACAGATAGCGCAATAAATCAATGTGCATTGTCTGTAGGAGACCCTGGCGCATGAACCTGTGCAGCGGGAACGACCTCGGACCACCAGGGGCCGAGAAAACCACAGTCTCATGGGGCCGGACACTCAGGGTCAGGGGAAAATCCAATATATATCTGGTGATATCTCGGGTGCTACTAGAGATAGCGGAATAAACCAAAGTGAATTATCTGCAGGAGGCCCTGGCGCATGAATCTGTGCAGCGGGAACGACCTCGGACCACCAGGGGCCGAGAAAACTACCGTCTCATGGGGCCGGTCACTCAGGATCAGTGAAAAATCTAATATATATCTGCTGATATCTCGGGTGCTATTACAGATAGCGCAATAAATCAAAGTGCATTGTCTGTAGTAGGCCCTGGCGCTTGAATCTGTGCAGCGGGAACGACCTCGGACCACCAGGGGCGGAGAAAACGACCGCCTCATGGGGCCGGACACTCAGGGTCAGTGAAAAATCCAATATATATCTGGTGATATCTCGATTGCTATTACAGATAGCGCAATAAATCAAAGTGCATTGTCTGTAGGAGGCCCTGGCGCATGAATCTGTGCAGCGGGAACGACCTCGGACCTCCAGGGGCGAGACAACCACCTTCTCATGGGGCCGGACACTCAGGGTCAGGGAAAAATCCAATATATATCTGGTGATATTTCGGCTGCTATTACAGATAGCGCAATAAATCAAAGTGCATTACCTGTCGGAGGCCCTGTCGCATGAGTCTGTGCAGCGGGAACGTCCTCAGACCTCCAGGGGCCGAGACAACGACCGTCTCATGGGGCCGGACACTCAGGGTCAGGGTAAAATCCAATATATATCTGGTGATATCTCGGGTGCTATTAGAGATAGCGCAATAAACCAAAGTGAATTGTCTGCAGGAGGCCCTGGCGCATGAATCTGTGCTGCGGGAACGACCTCGGACCACCAGGGGCCGAAAAAACCACAGTCTCATGGGGCCGGACACTCAGGGTCAGGGTAAAATCCAATATATATCTGGTGATATCTCGGGTGCTATTACAGATAGCGCAATAAATCAAAGTGCATTGTCTGTAGGAGGTCCTGGCGCATGAACCTGTGCAGCGGGAACGACCTCGGACCACCAGGGGCCGAGAAAACCACAGTCTCATGGGGCCGGACACTCAGGGTCAGGGGAAAATCCAATATATATCTGGTGATATCTCGGGTGCTATTAGAGATAGCGCAATAAACCAAAGTGCATTGTCTGTAGGAGGCCCTGGCGCATGAATCTGTGCAGCGGGAACGACCTCGGACCACCAGGGGCCGAAAAAACCACAGTCTCATGGGGCCGGACACTCAGGGTCAGGGTAAAATCCAATATATATCTGGTGATATCTCGGGTGCTATTAGAGATAGCGCAATAAACCAAAGTGCATTGTCTGTAGGAGGCCCTGGCGTATGAATCTGTGCAGCGGGAACGACCTTGGAACACCAGGGACCGAGAAAACCACCGTCTCATGGGGCCGGACACTCAGGGTCAGTGAAAAATCCAATATATATGTGGTGATATCTCGGGTGCTATTACAGATAGCGCAATAAATCAATGTGCATTGTCTGTAGGAGACCCTGGCGCATGAGTCTGTGCAGCGGGAACGTCCTCAGACCTCCAGGGGCCGAGACAACGACCGTCTCATGGGGCCGGACACTCAGGGTCAGGGTAAAATCCAATATATATCTGGTGATATCTCGGGTGCTATTAGAGATAGCGCAATAAACCAAAGTGAATTGTCTGCAGGAGGCCCTGGCGCATGAATCTGTGCTGCGGGAACGACCTCGGACCACCAGGGGCCGAAAAAACCACAGTCTCATGGGGCCGGACACTCAGGGTCAGGGTAAAATCCAATATATATCTGGTGATATCTCGGGTGCTATTACAGATAGCGCAATAAATCAAAGTGCATTGTCTGTAGGAGGTCCTGGCGCATGAACCTGTGCAGCGGGAACGACCTCGGACCACCAGGGGCCGAGAAAACCACAGTCTCATGGGGCCGGACACTCAGGGTCAGGGGAAAATCCAATATATATCTGGTGATATCTCGGGTGCTATTAGAGATAGCGCAATGAACCAAAGTGCATTGTCTGTATGAGGCCCTGGCGCATGAATCTGTGCAGCGGGAACGACCTCGGAACACCAGGAACCGAGAAAACCACCGTCTCATGGTGCCGGATACTCAGGGTCAGTGAAAAATCCAATATATATCTGGTGATATCTCGGGTGCTATTACAGATAGCGCAATAAACCAAAGTGAATTATCTGCAGGAGGCCCTGGCGCATGAATCTGTGCAACGGGAACGACCTAGGACCACCAGGGGCCGAGAAAACCACAGTCTCATGGGGCCGGACACTCAGGGTCAGGGGAAAATCCAATATAGATCTGGTGATATCTCGGGTGCTATTACAGATAGCGCAATAAATCAAAGTGCATTACCTGTAGGAGGCCCTGTCGCATGAATCTGTGCAGCGGGAACGTCCTCGGAACTCCAGGGGCCGAGACAACGACCGTCTCATGCGGCCGGACACTCAGGGTCAGGGGAAAATCCAATATATATCTGGTGATATCTCGGGTGCTATTACAGATAGCGCAATAAATCAAAGTTCATTGTCTGTAGGAGGCCCTGGCGCATGAATCTGTGCAGCGGGAACGACCTCGGACCACCAGGGGCCGAGAAAACTGCCGTCTCATGGGGCCGGTCACTCAGGATCAGTGAAAAATCCAATATATATCTGCTGATATCTCGGGTGCTATTACAGATAGCGCAATAAATCAAAGTGCATTGTATGTAGGAGGCCCTGGCGCATGAATCTGTGCAGCGGGAACGACCTCGGACCACCAGGGGCCGAAAAAACCGCAGTCTGATGGGGCCGGACACTCAGGGTCAGGGTAAAATCCAATATATATCTGGTGATATCTCGGGTGCTATTACAGATAGCGCAATAAATCAAAGTGCATTGTCTGTAGTAGGCCCTGGCGCTTGAATGTGTGCAGCGGGAACGACCTCGGACCACCAGGGGCCGAGAAAACGACCGCCTCATGGGGCCGGACACTCAGGGTCAGTGAAAAATCCAATATATATCTGGTGATATCTCGATTGCTATTACAGATAGCGCAATAAACCAAAGTGAATTATCTGCAGGAGGCCCTGGCGCATGAATCTGTGCAGCGGGAACGACCTCGGACCACCAGGGGCCGAGAAAACTACCGTCTCATGGGGCCGGTCACTCAGGATCAGTGAAAAATACAATATATATCTGCTGATATCTCGGGTGCTATTAGAGATAGCGCAATAAACCAAAGTGAATTATCTGCAGGAGGCCCTGGCGCATGAATCTGTGCAGCGGGAACGACCTCGGACCACCAGGGGCCGAGAAAACGACCGTCTCATGGGGCCGGACACTCAGGGTCAGTGAAAAATCCAATATATATCTGCTGATATCTCGGGTGCTATTACCGATAGCGCAATAAATCAAAGTGCATTGTCTGTAGGAGGCCCTGTCGCATGAATCTGTGCAGCGGGAACGACCTCGGACCACCAGGGGCCGAAAAAACCACAGTCTCATGGGGCCGGACACTCAGGGTCAGGGTAAAATCCAAAATATATCTGGTGATATCTCGGGTGCTATTACAGATAGCGCAATAAATCAAAGTGCATTGTCTGTAGGAGGCCCTGCCGCATGAATCTGTGCAGCGGGAACGACCTCGGACCTCCAGGGGCGAGACAACCACCTTCTCATGGGGCCGGACACTCAGGGTCAGGGAAAAATCCAATATATATCTGGTGATATCTCGGGTGCTATTACAGATAGCGCAATAAATCAAAGTGCATTGTCTGTAGTAGGCCCTGGCGCTTGAATCTGTGCAGCGGGAACGACCTCGGACCACCAGGGGCCGAGAAAACGAACGCCTCATGGGGCCGGACACTCAGGGTCAGTGAAAAATCCAATATATATCTGGTGATATCTCGATTGCTATTACAGATAGCGCAATAAATCAAAGTGCATTGTCTGTAGGAGGCCCTGGCGCATGAATCTGAGCAGCGGGAACGACCTCGGACCTCCAGGGGCGAGACAACCACCTTCTCATGGGGCCGGACACTCAGGGTCAGGGAAAAATCCAATATATATCTGGTGATATTTCGGCTCCTATTACAGATAGCGCAATAAATCAAAGTGCATTACCTGTAGGATGCCCTGGCGCATGAATCTGTGCAGCGGGAACGTCCTCAGACCTCCAGGGGCCGAGACAACGACCGTCTCATGGGGCCGGACACTCAGGGTCAGGGTAAAATCCAATATATATCTGGTGATATCTCGGGTGCTATTAGAGATAGCGCAATAAACCAAAGTGAATTGTCTGCAGGAGGCCCTGGCGCATGAATCTGTGCTGCGGGAACGACCTCGGACCACCAGGGGCCGAAAAAACCACAGTCTCATGGGGCCGGAAACTCAGGGTCAGGGTAAAATCCAATATATATCTGGTGATATCTCGGGTGCTATTGCAGATAGCGCAATAAATCAAAGTGCATTGTCTGTAGGAGGCCCTGGCGCATGAATCTGTGCAGCGGGAACGACCTCGGACCACCAGGGGCCGAGAAAACCACAGTCTCATGGGGCCGGACACTCAGGGTCAGGGGAAAATCCAATATATATCTGGTGATATCTCGGGTGTTATTAGAGATAGCGCAATAAACCAAAGTGCATTGTCTGTAGGAGGCCCTGGCGCATGAATCTGTGCAGCGGGAACGACCTCGGAACACCAGGGACCGAGAAAACCACCGTCTCATGGGGCCGTACACTCAGTGTCAGTGACAAATCCAATATATATGTGGTGATATCTCGGGTGCTATTACAGATAGCGCAATAAATCAAAGTGCATTGTCTGTAGGAGACCCTGGCGCATGAACCTGTGCAGCGGGAACGACCTCGGACCACCAGGGTCCGAGAAAACGACCGTCTCATGGGGCCGGACACTCAGGGTCAGTGAAAAATCCAATATATATCTGGTGATATCTCGGGTGCTATTACAGATAGCGCAATAAATCAAAGTGAATTATCTGCAGGAGGCCCTGGCGCATGAATCTGTGCAGCGGGAACGACCTCGGACCACCAGGGGCCGAGAAAACCACAGTCTCATGGGGCCGGACACTCAGGGTCAGGGGAAAATCCAATATATATCTGGTGTTATCTCGGGTGCTATTAGAGATAGCGCAATAAACCAAAGTGCATTGTCTGTAGGAGGCACTGGCGCATGAATCTGTGCAGCGGGAACGACCTCGGAACACCAGGGACCGAGAAAACCACTGTCTCATGGGGCCGGACACTCAGTGTCAGTGAAAAATCCAATATATATCTGCTGATATCTCGGGTGCTATTAGAGATAGCGCAATAAACCAAAGTGAATTATCTGCAGGAGGCCCTGGCGCATGAATCTGTGCAGCGGGAACGACCTCGGACCACCAGGGGCCGAGAAAACGACCGTCTCATGGGGCCGGACACTCAGGGTCAGTGAAAAATCCAATATATATCTGCTGATATCTCGGGTGCTATTACAGATAGCGCAATAAATCAAAGTGCATTGTCTGTAGGAGGCCCTGGCGCATGAATCTGTGCAGCGGGAACGACCTCGGACCACCAGGGGCCGAAAAAACCGCAGTCTCATGGGGCCGGACACTCAGGGTCAGGGTAAAATCCAAAATATATCTGGTGATATCTCGGGTGCTATTACAGATAGCGCAATAAATCAAAGTGCATTGTCTGTAGGAGGCCCTGCCGCATGAATCTGTGCAGCGGTAACGACCTCGGACCTCCAGGGGCGAGACAACCACCTTCTCATGGGGCCGGACACTCAGGGTCAGGGAAAAATCCAATATATAGCTGGTGATATCTCGGCTGCTATTACAGATAGCGCAATAAATCAAAGTGCATTACCTGTAGGAGGCCCTGGCGCATGAATCTGTGCAGCGGGAACGTCCTCGGACCTCCAGGGGCCGAGACAACGACCGTCGCATGGGGCCGGACACTCAGGGTCAGGGTAAAATCCAATATATATCTGGTGATATCTCGGGTGCTATTAGAGATAGCGCAATAAACCAAAGTGAATTGTCTGCAGGAGGCCCTGGCGCATGAATCTGTGCAGCGGGAACGACCTCGGACCACCAGGGGCCGAAAAAACCACAGTCTCATGGGGCCGGACACTCAGGGTCAGGGTAAAATCCAATATATATCTGGTGATATCTCGGGTGCTATTAGAGATAGCGCAATAAACCAAAGTGCATTGTCTGTAGGAGGCCCTGGCGTATGAATCTGTGCAGCGGGAACGACCTTGGAACACCAGGGACCGAGAAAACCACCGTCTCATGGGGCCGGACACTCAGGGTCAGTGAAAAATCCAATATATATGTGGTGATATCTCGGGTGCTATTACAGATAGCGCAATAAATCAATGTGCATTGTCTGTAGGAGACCCTGGCGCATGAACCTGTGCAGCGGGAACGACCTCGGACCACCAGGGGCCGAGAAAACCACAGTCTCATGGGGCCGGACACTCAGGGTCAGGGGAAAATCCAATATATATCTGGTGATATCTCGGGTGCTACTAGAGATAGCGGAATAAACCAAAGTGAATTATCTGCAGGAGGCCCTGGCGCATGAATCTGTGCAGCGGGAACGACCTCGGACCACCAGGGGCCGAGAAAACTACCGTCTCATGGGGCCGGTCACTCAGGATCAGTGAAAAATCCAATATATATCTGCTGATATCTCGGGTGCTATTACAGATAGCGCAATAAATCAAAGTGCATTGTCTGTAGTAGGCCCTGGCGCTTGAATCTGTGCAGCGGGAACGACCTCGGACCACCAGGGGCGGAGAAAACGACCGCCTCATGGGGCCGGACACTCAGGGTCAGTGAAAAATCCAATATATATCTGGTGATATCTCGATTGCTATTACAGATAGCGCAATAAATCAAAGTGCATTGTCTGTAGGAGGCCCTGGCGCATGAATCTGTGCAGCGGGAACGACCTCGGACCTCCAGGGGCGAGACAACCACCTTCTCATGGGGCCGGACACTCAGGGTCAGGGAAAAATCCAATATATATCTGGTGATATTTCGGCTGCTATTACAGATAGCGCAATAAATCAAAGTGCATTACCTGTCGGAGGCCCTGGCGCATGAGTCTGTGCAGCGGGAACGTCCTCAGACCTCCAGGGGCCGAGACAACGACCGTCTCATGGGGCCGGACACTCAGGGTCAGGGTAAAATCCAATATATATCTGGTGATATCTCGGGTGCTATTAGAGATAGCGCAATAAACCAAAGTGAATTGTCTGCAGGAGGCCCTGGCGCATGAATCTGTGCTGCGGGAACGACCTCGGACCACCAGGGGCCGAAAAAACCACAGTCTCATGGGGCCGGACACTCAGGGTCAGGGTAAAATCCAATATATATCTGGTGATATCTCGGGTGCTATTACAGATAGCGCAATAAATCAAAGTGCATTGTCTGTAGGAGGCCCTGGCGCATGAACCTGTGCAGCGGGAACGACCTCGGACCACCAGGGGCCGAGAAAACCACAGTCTCATGGGGCCGGACACTCAGGGTCAGGGGAAAATCCAATATATATCTGGTGATATCTCGGGTGCTATTAGAGATAGCGCAATAAACCAAAGTGCATCGTCTGTAGGAGGCCCTGGCGCATGAATCTGTGCAGCGGGAACGACCTCGGAACACCAGGGACCGAGAAAACCACCGTCTCATGGGGCCGTACACTCAGTGTCAGTGAAAAATCCAATATATATGTGGTGATATCTCGGGTGCTATTACAGATAGCGCAATAAATCAAAGTGCATTGTCTGTAGGAGACCCTGGCGCATGAACGTGTGCAGCGGGAACGACCTCGGACCACCAGGGTCCGAGAAAACGACCGTCTCATGGGGCCGGACACTCAGGGTCAGTGAAAAATCCAATATATATCTGGTGATATCTCGGGTGCTATTACAGATAGCGCAATAAATCAAAGTGAATTATCTGCAGGAGGCCCTGGCGCATGAATCTGTGCAGCGGGCACGACCTCGGACCACCAGGGGCCGAGAAAACCACAGTCTCATGGGGCCGGACACTCAGGGTCAGGGGAAAATCCAATATATATCTGGTGTTATCTCGGGTGCTATTAGAGATAGCGCAATAAACCAAAGTGCATTGTCTGTAGGAGGCCCTGGCGCATGAATCTGTGCAGCGGGAACGACCTCGGAACACCAGGGACCGAGAAAACCACCGTCTCATGGGGCCGGACACTCAGGGTCAGTGTAAAATCCAATATATATCTGGTGATATCTCGGGTGCTATTAGAGATAGCGCAATAAACCAAAGTGCATTGTCTGTAGGAGGCCCTGGCGCATGAATCTGTGCTGCGGGAACGACCTCGGACCACCAGGGGCCGAAAAAACCACAGTCTCATGGGGCCGGACACTCAGGGTCAGGGTAAAATCCAATATATATCTGGTGATATCTCGGGTGCTATTACAGATAGCGCAATAAATCAAAGTGCATTGTCTGTAGGAGGCCCTGGCGCATGAACCTGTGCAGCGGGAACGACCTCGGACCACCAGGGGCCGAGAAAACCACAGTCTCATGGGGCCGGACACTCAGGGTCAGGGGAAAATCCAATATATATCTGGTGATATCTCGGGTGGTATTAGAGATAGCGCAATAAACCAAAGTGCATTGTCTGTAGGAGGCCCTGGCGCATGAATCTGTGCAGCGGGAACGACCTCGGAACACCAGGGACCGAGAAAACCACCGTCTCATGGGGCCGTACACTCAGTGTCAGTGAAAAATCCAATATATATGTGGTGATATCTCGGGTGCTATTACAGATAGCGCAATAAATCAAAGTGCATTGTCTGTAGGAGACCCTGGCGCATGAACGTGTGCAGCGGGAACGACCTCGGACCACCAGGGTCCGAGAAAACGACCGTCTCATGGGGCCGGACACTCAGGGTCAGTGAAAAATCCAATATATATCTGGTGATATCTCGGGTGCTATTACAGATAGCGCAATAAATCAAAGTGAATTATCTGCAGGAGGCCCTGGCGCATGAATCTGTGCAGCGGGCACGACCTCGGACCACCAGGGGCCGAGAAAACCACAGTCTCATGGGGCCGGACACTCAGGGTCAGGGGAAAATCCAATATATATCTGGTGTTATCTCGGGTGCTATTAGAGATAGCGCAATAAACCAAAGTGCATTGTCTGTAGGAGGCCCTGGCGCATGAATCTGTGCAGCGGGAACGACCTCGGAACACCAGGGACCGAGAAAACCACCGTCTCATGGGGCCGGACACTCAGGGTCAGTGTAAAATCCAATATATATCTGGTGATATCTCGGGTGCTATTAGAGATAGCGCAATAAACCAAAGTGCATTGTCTGTAGGAGGCCCTGGCGCATGAATCTGTGCAGCGGGAACGACCTCGGACCACCAGGGGCCGAGACAACGACCGTCTCATGGGGCCGGACACTCAGGGTCAGGGTAAAATCCAATATATATCTGGTGATATCTCGGGTGCTATTAGAGATAGCGCAATAAACCAAAGTGAATTGTCTGCAGGAGGCCCTGGCGCATGAATCTGTGCTGCGGGAACGACCTCGGACCACCAGGGGCCGAAAAAACCACAGTCTCATGGGGCCGGACACTCAGGGTCAGGGTAAAATCCAATATATATCTGGTGATATCTCGGGTGCTATTACAGATAGCGCAATAAATCAAAGTGCATTGTCTGTAGGAGGCCCTGGCGCATGAATCTGTGCAGCGGGAACGACCTCGGACCACCAGGGGCCGAGAAAACCACAGTCTCATGGGGCCGGACACTCAGGGTCAGGGGAAAATCCAATATATATCTGGTGATATCTCGGGTGGTATTAGAGATAGCGCAATAAACCAAAGTGCATTGTCTGTAGGAGGCCCTGGCGCATGAATCTGTGCAGCGGGAACGACCTCGGAACACCAGGGACCGAGAAAACCACCGTCTCATGGGGCCGTACACTCAGTGTCAGTGAAAAATCCAATATATATGTGGTGATATCTCGGGTGCTATTACAGATAGCGCAATAAATCAAAGTGCATTGTCTGTAGGAGACCCTGGCGCATGAACGTGTGCAGCGGGAACGACCTCGGACCACCAGGGTCCGAGAAAACGACCGTCTCATGGGGCCGGACACTCAGGGTCAGTGAAAAATCCAATATATATCTGGTGATATCTCGGGTGCTATTACAGATAGCGCAATAAATCAAAGTGAATTATCTGCAGGAGGCCCTGGCGCATGAATCTGTGCAGCGGGCACGACCTCGGACCACCAGGGGCCGAGAAAACCACAGTCTCATGGGGCCGGACACTCAGGGTCAGGGGAAAATCCAATATATATCTGGTGTTATCTCGGGTGCTATTAGAGATAGCGCAATAAACCAAAGTGCATTGTCTGTAGGAGGCCCTGGCGCATGAATCTGTGCAGCGGGAACGACCTCGGAACACCAGGGACCGAGAAAACCACCGTCTCATGGGGCCGGACACTCAGGGTCAGTGTAAAATCCAATATATATCTGGTGATATCTCGGGTGCTATTAGAGATAGCGCAATAAACCAAAGTGCATTGTCTGTAGGAGGCCCTGGCGCATGAATCTGTGCAGCGGGAACGACCTCGGACCACCAGGGGCCGAGACAACGACCGTCTCATGGGGCCGGACACTCAGGGTCAGGGTAAAATCCAATATATATCTGGTGATATCTCGGGTGCTATTAGAGATAGCGCAATAAACCAAAGTGAATTGTCTGCAGGAGGCCCTGGCGCATGAATCTGTGCAGCGGGAACGACCTCGGACCACCAGGGGCCGAAAAAACCACAGTCTCATGGGGCCGGACACTCAGGGTCAGGGGAAAATCCAATATATATCTGGTGATATCTCGGGTGCTATTAGAGATAGCGCAATAAACCAAAGTGAATTATCTGCAGGAGGCCCTGGCGCATGAATCTGTGCAGCGGGAACGACCTCGGACCCCCAGGGGCCGAGAAAACTACCGTCTCATGGGGCCGGTCACTCAGGATCAGTGAAAAATCCAATATATATCTGCTGATATCTCGGGTGCTATTACAGATAGCGCAATAAATCAAAGTGCATTGTATGTAGGAGGCCCTGGCGCATGAATCTGTGCAGCGGGAACGACCTCGGACCACCAGGGGCCGAAAAAACCGCAGTCTCATGGGGCCGGACACTCAGGGTCAGGGTAAAATCCAATATATATCTGGTGGTATCTCGGGTGCTATTACAGATAGCGCAATAAATCAAAGTGCATTGTCTGTAGTAGGCCCTGGCGCTTGAATCTGTGCAGCGGGAACGACCTCGGACCACCAGGGGCCGAGAAAACGACCGCCTCATGGGGCCAGACACTCAGGGTCAGTGAAAAATCCAATATATATCTGGTGATATCTCGGGTGCTATTAGAGATAGCGCAATAAACCAAAGTGCATTGTCTGTAGGAGGCCCTGGCGCATGAATCTGTGCAGCGGGAACGACCTCGGACCACCAGGGTCCGAGAAAACGACCGTCTCATGGGGCCGGACACTCAGGGTCAGTGAAAAATCCAATATATATCTGGTGATATCTCGGGTGCTATTACAGATAGCGCAATAAATCAAAGTGAATTATCTGCAGGAGGCCCTGGCGCATGAATCTGTGCAGCGGGCACGACCTCGGACCACCAGGGGCCGAGAAAACCACAGTCTCATGGGGCCGGACACTCAGGGTCAGGGGAAAATCCAATATATATCTGGTGTTATCTCGGGTGCTATTAGAGAGAGCGCAATAAACCAAAGTGCATTGTCTGTAGGAGGCCCTGGCGCATGAATCTGTGCAGCGGGAACGACCTCGGAACACCAGGGACCGAGAAAACCACAGTCTCATGGGGCCGGACACTCAGGGTCAGGGGAAAATCCAATATATATCTGGTGATATCTCGGGTGCTATTAGAGATAGCGCAATAAACCAAAGTGCATTGTCTGTAGGAGGCCCTGGCGCATGAATCTGTGCAGCGGGAACGACCTCGGACCACCAGGGGCCGAAAAAACCACAGTCTCATGGGGCCGGACACTCAGGGTCAGGGTAAAATCCAATATATATCTGGTGATATCTCGGGTGCTATTAGAGATAGCGCAATAAACCAAAGTGCATTGTCTGTAGGAGGCCCTGGCGTATGAATCTGTGCAGCGGGAACGACCTTGGAACACCAGGGACCGAGAAAACCACCGTCTCATGGGGCCGGACACTCAGGGTCAGTGAAAAATCCAATATATATCTGCTGATATCTCGGGTGCTATTAGAGATAGCGCAATAAACCAAAGTGAATTATCTGCAGGAGGCCCTGGCGCATGAATCTGTGCAGCGGGAACGACCTCGGACCACCAGGGGCCGAGACAACGACCGTCTCATGTGGCCGGACACTCAGGGTCAGGGTAAAATCCAATATATATCTGGTGATATCTCGGGTGCTATTAGAGATAGCGCAATAAACCAAAGTGAATTGTCTGCAGGAGGCCCTGGCGCATGAATCTGTGCAGCGGGAACGACCTCGGACCACCAGGGGCCGAAAAAACCACAGTCTCATGGGGCCGGACACTCAGGGTCAGGGGAAAATCCAATATATATCTGGTGATATCTCGGGTGCTATTAGAGATAGCGCAATAAACCAAAGTGAATTATCTGCAGGAGGCCCTGGCGCATGAATCTGTGCAGCGGGAACGACCTCGGACCCCCAGGGGCCGAGAAAACTACCGTCTCATGGGGCCGGTCACTCAGGATCAGTGAAAAATCCAATATATATCTGCTGATATCTCGGGTGCTATTACAGATAGCGCAATAAATCAAAGTGCATTGTATGTAGGAGGCCCTGGCGCATGAATCTGTGCAGCGGGAACGACCTCGGACCACCAGGGGCCGAAAAAACCGCAGTCTCATGGGGCCGGACACTCAGGGTCAGGGTAAAATCCAATATATATCTGGTGATATCTCGGGTGCTATTACA
This sequence comes from Nomia melanderi, assembly GCF_051020985.1. Classification (NCBI taxonomy): domain Eukaryota; kingdom Metazoa; phylum Arthropoda; class Insecta; order Hymenoptera; family Halictidae; genus Nomia; species Nomia melanderi. The sequence goes on along the minus strand of NW_027475140.1, from coordinate 2,281,267 downwards.
GATAGCGCAATAAATCAAAGTGCATTGTCTGTAGTAGGCCCTGGCGCTTGAATCTGTGCAGCGGGAACGACCTCGGACCACCAGGGGCCGAGAAAACGACCGCCTCATGGGGCCGGACATTCAGGGTCAGTGAAAAATCCAATATATATCTGGTGATATCTCGATTGCTATTACAGATAGCGCAATAAACCAAAGTGAATTATCTGCAGGAGGCCCTGGCGCATGAATCTGTGCAGCGGGAACGACCTCGGACCACCAGGGGCCGAGAAAACTACCGTCTCATGGGGCCGGTCACTCAGGATCAGTGAAAAATCCAATATATATCTGGTGATATCTCGGGTGCTATTAGAGATAGCGCAATAATCCAAAGTGAATTATCTGCAGGAGGCCCTGGCGCATGAATCTGTGCAGCGGGAACGACCTCGGACCACCAGGGGCCGAGAAAACGACCGTCTCATGGGGCCGGACACTCAGGGTCAGTGAAAAATCCAATATATATCTGCTGATATCTCGGGTGCTATTACAGATAGCGCAATAAATCAAAGTGCATTGTCTGTAGGAGGCCCTGGCGCATGAATCTGTGCAGCGGGAACGACCTCGGACCACCAGGGGCCGAAAAAACCGCAGTCTCATGGGGCCGGACACTCAGGGTCAGGGTAAAATCCAAAATATATCTGGTGATATCTCGGGTGCTATTACAGATAGCGCAATAAATCAAAGTGCATTGTCTGTAGGAGGCCCTGCCGCATGAATCTGTGCAGCGGGAACGACCTCGGACCTCCAGGGGCGAGACAACCACCGTCTCATGGGGCCGGACACTCAGGGTCAGGGTAAAATCCAATATATATCTGGTGATATCTCGGGTGCTATTAGAGATAGCGCAATAAACCAAAGTGCATTGTCTGTAGGAGGCCCTGGCGCATGAATCTGTGCAGCGGGAACGACCTTGGAACACCAGGGACCGAGAAAACCACAGTCTCATGGGGCCGGACACTCAGGGTCAGGGGAAAATCCAATATATATCTGGTGATATCTCGGGTGCTATTAGAGATAGCGCAATAAACCAAAGTGAATTATCTGCAGGAGGCCCTGGCGCATGAATCTGTGCAGCGGGAACGACCTCGGACCACCAGGGGCCGAGAAAACTACCGTCTCATGGGGCCGGTCACTCAGGATCAGTGAAAAATCCAATATATATCTGCTGATATCTCGGGTGCTATTAGAGATAGCGCAATAAACCAAAGTGAATTACCTGTAGGAGGCCCTGGCGCATGAATCTGTGCAGCGGGAACGTCCTCGGACCTCCAGGGGCCGAGACAACGACCGTCTCATGGGGCCGGACACTCAGGGTCAGGGTAAAATCCAATATATATCTGGTGATATCTCGGGTGCTATTAGAGATAGCGCAATAAACCAAAGTGAATTGTCTGCAGGAGGCCCTGGCGCATGAATCTGTGCAGCGGGAACGACCTCGGACCACCAGGGGCCGAAAAAACCACAGTCTCATGGGGCCGGACACTCAGGGTCAGGGTAAAATCCAATATATATCTGGTGATATCTCGGGTGCTATTAGAGATAGCGCAATAAACCAAAGTGCATTGTCTGTAGGAGGCCCTGGCGCATGAATCTGTGCAGCGGGAACGACCTCGGACCACCAGGGGCCGAGAAAACTACCGTCTCATGGGGCCGGTCACTCAGGATCAGTGAAAAATCCAATATATATCTGCTGATATCTCGGGTGCTATTACAGATAGCGCAATAAATCAAAGTGCATTGTATGTAGGAGGCCCTGGCGCATGAATCTGTGCAGCGGGAACGACCTCGGACCACCAGGGGCCGAAAAAACCGCAGTCTCATGGGGCCGGACACTCAGGGTCAGGGTAAAATCCAATATATATCTGGTGATATCTCGGGTGCTATTACAGATAGCGCAATAAATCAAAGTGCATTGTCTGTAGTAGGCCCTGGCGCTTGAATCTGTGCAGCGGGAACGACCTCGGACCACCAGGGGCCGAGAAAACGAACGCCTCATGGGGCCGGACACTCAGGGTCAGTGAAAAATCCAATATATATCTGGTGATATCTCGATTGCTATTACAGATAGCCCAATAAATCAAAGTGCATTGTCTGTAGGAGGCCCTGGCGCATGAATCTGTGCAGCGGGAACGACCTCGGACCTCCAGGGGCGAGACAACCACCTTCTCATGGGGCCGGACACTCAGGGTCAGGGAAAAATCCAATATATATCTGGTGATATCTCGGGTGCTATTGCAGATAGCGCAATAAATCAAAGTGCATTGTCTGTAGGAGGCCCTGGCGCATGAATCTGTGCAGCGGGAACGACCTCGGACCACCAGGGGCCGAGAAAACCACAGTCTCATGGGGCCGGACACTCAGGGTCAGGGGAAAATCCAATATATATCTGGTGATATCTCGGGTGTTATTAGAGATAGCGCAATAAACCAAAGTGCATTGTCTGTAGGAGGCCCTGGCGCATGAATCTGTGCAGCGGGAACGACCTCGGAACACCAGGGGCCGAGAAAACGACCGTCTCATGGGGCCGTACACTCAGTGTCAGTGAAAAATCCAATATATATCTGCTGATATCTCGGGTGCTATTACAGATAGCGCAATAAATCAAAGTGCATTGTCTGTAGGAGACCCTGGCGCATGAAGCTGTGCAGCGGGAACGACCTCGGACCACCAGCGTCCGAGAAAACGACCGTCTCATGGGGCCGGACACTCAGGGTCAGTGAAAAATCCAATATATATCTGGTGATATCTCGGGTGCTATTACAGATAGCGCAATAAATCAAAGTGCATTGTCTGTAGGAGGCCCTGGCGCATGAATCTGTGCAGCGGGAACGACCTCGGACCACCAGGGGCCGAGAAAACCACAGTCTCATGGGGCCGGACACTCAGGGTCAGGGGAAAATCCAATATATATCTGGTGATATCTCGGGTGTTATTAGAGATAGCGCAATAAACCAAAGTGCATTGTCTGTAGGAGGCCCTGGCGCATGAATCTGTGCAGCGGGAACGACCTCGGAACACCAGGGACCGAGAAAACCACCGTCTCATGGGGCCGTACACTCAGTGTCAGTGAAAAATCCAATATATATGTGGTGATATCTCGGGTGCTATTACAGATAGCGCAATAAATCAAAGTGCATTGTCTGTAGGAGACCCTGGCGCATGAACCTGTGCAGCGGGAACGACCTCGGACCACCAGGGTCCGAGAAAACGACCGTCTCATGGGGCCGGACACTCAGGGTCAGTGAAAAATCCAATATATATCTGGTGATATCTCGGGTGCTATTACAGATAGCGCAATAAATCAGAGTGAATTATCTGCAGGAGGCCCTGGCGCATGAATCTGTGCAGCGGGAACGACCTCGGACCACCAGGGGCCGAGAAAACCACAGTCTCATGGGGCCGGACACTCAGGGTCAGGGGAAAATCCAATATATATCTGGTGTTATCTCGGGTGCTATTAGAGATAGCGCAGTAAACCAAAGTGCATTGTCTGTAGGAGGCCCTGGCGCATGAATCTGTGCAGCGGGAACGACCTCGGAACACCAGGGACCGAGAAAACCACCGTCTCATGGGGCCGGACACTCAGTGTCAGTGAAAAATCCAATATATATCTGCTGATATCTCGGGTGCTATTAGAGATAGCGCAATAAACCAAAGTGAATTATCTGCAGGAGGCCCTGGCGCATGAATCTGTGCAGCGGGAACGACCTCGGACCACCAGGGGCCGAGAAAACGACCGTCTCATGGGGCCGGACACTCAGGGTCAGTGAAAAATCCAATATATATCTGCTGATATCTCGGGTGCTATTACAGATAGCGCAATAAATCAAAGTGCATTGTCTGTAGGAGGCCCTGGCGCATGAATCTGTGCAGCGGGAACGACCTCGGACCACCAGGGGCCGAAAAAACCGCAGTCTCATGGGGCCGGACACTCAGGGTCAGGGTAAAATCCAAAATATATCTGGTGATATCTCGGGTGCTATTACAGATAGCGCAATAAATCAAAGTGCATTGTCTGTAGGAGGCCCTGCCGCATGAATCTGTGCAGCGGGAACGACCTCGGACCTCCAGGGGCGAGACAACCACCTTCTCATGGGGCCGGACACTCAGGGTCAGGGAAAAATCCAATATATAGCTTGTGATATCTCGGCTGCTATTACAGATAGCGCAATAAATCAAAGTGCATTACCTGTAGGAGGCCCTGGCGCATGAATCTGTGCAGCGGGAACGTCCTCGGACCTCCAGGGGCCGAGACAACGACCGTCGCATGGGGCCGGACACTCAGGGTCAGGGTAAAATCCAATATATATCTGGTGATATCTCGGGTGTTATTAGAGATAGCGCAATAAACCAAAGTGCATTGTCTGTAGGAGGCCCTGGCGCATGAATCTGTGCAGCGGGAACGACCTCGGAACACCAGGGACCGAGAAAACCACCGTCTCATGGGGCCGTACACTCAGTGTCAGTGAAAAATCCAATATATATGTGGTGATATCTCGGGTGCTATTACAGATAGCGCAATAAATCAAAGTGCATTGTCTGTAGGAGACCCTGGCGCATGAACCTGTGCAGCGGGAACGACCTCGGACCACCAGGGTCCGAGAAAACGACCGTCTCATGGGGCCGGACACTCAGGGTCAGTGAAAAATCCAATATATATCTGGTGATATCTCGGGTGCTATTACAGATAGCGCAATAAATCAAAGTGAATTATCTGCAGGAGGCCCTGGCGCATGAATCTGTGCAGCGGGAACGACCTCGGACCACCAGGGGCCGAGAAAACCACAGTCTCATGGGGCCGGACACTCAGGGTCAGGGGAAAATCCAATATATATCTGGTGTTATCTCGGGTGCTATTAGAGATAGCGCAGTAAACCAAAGTGCATTGTCTGTAGGAGGCCCTGGCGCATGAATCTGTGCAGCGGGAACGACCTCGGAACACCAGGGACCGAGAAAACCACCGTCTCATGGGGCCGGACACTCAGTGTCAGTGAAAAATCCAATATATATCTGCTGATATCTCGGGTGCTATTAGAGATAGCGCAATAAACCAAAGTGAATTATCTGCAGGAGGCCCTGGCGCATGAATCTGTGCAGCGGGAACGACCTCGGACCACCAGGGGCCGAGAAAACGACCGTCTCATGGGGCCGGACACTCAGGGTCAGTGAAAAATCCAATATATATCTGCTGATATCTCGGGTGCTATTACAGATAGCGCAATAAATCAAAGTGCATTGTCTGTAGGAGGCCCTGGCGCATGAATCTGTGCAGCGGGAACGACCTCGGACCACCAGGGGCCGAAAAAACCGCAGTCTCATGGGGCCGGACACTCAGGGTCAGGGTAAAATCCAAAATATATCTGGTGATATCTCGGGTGCTATTACAGATAGCGCAATAAATCAAAGTGCATTGTCTGTAGGAGGCCCTGGCGCATGAATCTGTGCAGCGGGAACGACCTCGGACCACCAGGGGCCGAAAAAACCGCAGTCTCATGGGGCCGGACACTCAGGGTCAGGGTAAAATCCAAAATATATCTGGTGATATCTCGGGTGCTATTACAGATAGCGCAATAAATCAAAGTGCATTACCTGTAGGAGGCCCTGGCGCATGAATCTGTGCAGCGGGAACGTCCTCGGACCTCCAGGGGCCGAGACAACGACCGTCGCATGGGGCCGGACACTCAGGGTCAGGGTAAAATCCAATATATATCTGGTGATATCTCGGGTGCTATTAGAGATAGCGCAATAAACCAAAGTGAATTGTCTGCAGGAGGCCCTGGCGCATAAATCTGTGCAGCGGGAACGACCTCGGACCACCAGGGGCCGAAAAAACCACTTTCTCATGGGGCCGGGCACTCAGGGTCAGGGTAAAATCCAATATATATCTGGTGATATCTCGGGTGCTATTAGAGATAGCGCAATAAACCAAAGTGCATTGTCTGTAGGAGGCCCTGGCGCATGAATCTGTGCAGCGGGAACGACCTTGGAACACCAGGGACCGAGAAAACCACCGTCTCATGGGGCCGGACACTCAGGGTCAGTGAAAAATCCAATATATATGTGGTGATATCTCGGGTGCTATTACAGATAGCGCAATAAATCAATGTGCATTGTCTGTAGGAGACCCTGGCGCATGAACCTGTGCAGCGGGAACGACCTCGGACCACCAGGGGCCGAGAAAACCACAGTCTCATGGGGCCGGACACTCAGGGTCAGGGGAAAATCCAATATATATCTGGTGATATCTCGGGTGCTACTAGAGATAGCGGAATAAACCAAAGTGAATTATCTGCAGGAGGCCCTGGCGCATGAATCTGTGCAGCGGGAACGACCTCGGACCACCAGGGGCCGAGAAAACTACCGTCTCATGGGGCCGGTCACTCAGGATCAGTGAAAAATCCAATATATATCTGCTGATATCTCGGGTGCTATTACAGATAGCGCAATAAATCAAAGTGCATTGTCTGTAGTAGGCCCTGGCGCTTGAATCTGTGCAGCGGGAACGACCTCGGACCACCAGGGGCCGAGAAAACGACCGCCTCATGGGGCCGGACACTCAGGGTCAGTGAAAAATCCAATATATATCTGGTGATATCTCGATTGCTATTACAGATAGCGCAATAAATCAAAGTGCATTGTCTGTAGGAGGCCCTGGCGCATGAATCTGTGCTGCGGGAACGACCTCGGACCACCAGGGGCCGAAAAAACCACAGTCTCATGGGGCCGGACACTCAGGGTCAGGGTAAAATCCAATATATATCTGGTGATATCTCGGGTGCTATTACAGATAGCGCAATAAATCAAAGTGCATTGTCTGTAGGAGGCCCTGGCGCATGAATCTGTGCAGCGGGAACGACCTCGGACCACCAGGGGCCGAGAAAACCACAGTCTCATGGGGCCGGACACTCAGGGTCAGGGGAAAATCCAATATATATCTGGTGATATCTCGGGTGCTATTAGAGATAGCGCAATAAACCAAAGTGCATTGTCTGTAGGAGGCCCTGGCGCATGAATCTGTGCAGCGGGAACGACCTCGGAACACCAGGGACCGAGAAAACCACCGTCTCATGGGGCCGTACACTCAGTGTCAGTGAAAAATCCAATATATATGTGGTGATATCTCGGGTGCTATTACAGATAGCGCAATAAATCAAAGTGCATTGTCTGTAGGAGACCCTGGCGCATGAACCTGTGCAGCGGGAACGACCTGGGACCACCAGGGTCCGAGAAAACGACCGTCTCATGGGGCCGGACACTCAGGGTCAGTGAAAAATCCAATATATATCTGGTGATATCTCGGGTGCTATTACAGATAGCGCAATAAATCAAAGTGAATTATCTGCAGGAGGCCCTGGCGCATGAATCTGTGCAGTGGGCACGACCTCGGACCACCAGGGGCCGAGAAAACCACAGTCTCATGGGGCCGGACACTCAGGGTCAGGGGAAAATCCAATATATATCTGGTGTTATCTCGGGTGCTATTAGAGATAGCGCAATAAACCAAAGTGCATTGTCTGTAGGAGGCCCTGGCGCATGAATCTGTGCAGCGGGAACGACCTCGGAACACCAGGGACCGAGAAAACCACCGTCTCATGGGGCCGTACACTCAGTGTCAGTGAAAAATCCAATATATATGTGGTGATATCTCGGGTGCTATTACAGATAGCGCAATAAATCAAAGTGCATTGTCTGTAGGAGACCCTGGCGCATGAACCTGTGCAGCGGGAACGACCTCGGACCACCAGGGGCCGAGAAAACGACCGTCTCATGGGGCCGGACACTCAGGGTCAGTGAAAAATCCAATATATATCTGCTGATATCACGGGTGATATTACACATAGCGCAATAAATCAAAGTGCATTGTCTGTAGGAGGCCCTGGCGCATGAATCTGTGCAGCGGGAACGACCTCGGACCACCAGGGGCCGAAAAAACCGCAGTCTCATGGGGCCGGACACTCAGGGTCAGGGTAAAATCCAAAATATATCTGGTGATATCTCGGGTGCTATTACAGATAGCGCAATAAATCAAAGTGCATTGTCTGTAGGAGGCCCTGCCGCATGAATCTGTGCAGCGGGAACGACCTCGGACCTCCAGGGGCGAGACAACCACCTTCTCATGGGGCCGGACACTCAGGGTCAGGGAAAAATCCAATATATAGCTGGTGATATCTCGGCTGCTATTACAGATAGCGCAATAAATCAAAGTGCATTACCTGTAGGAGGCCCTGGCGCATGAATCTGTGCAGCGGGAACGTCCTCGGACCTCCAGGGGCCGAGACAACGACCGTCGCATGGGGCCGGACACTCAGGGTCAGGGTAAAATCCAATATATATCTGGTGATATCTCGGGTGCTATTAGAGATAGCGCAATAAACCAAAGTGAATTGTCTGCAGGAGGCCCTGGCGCATGAATCTGTGCAGCGGGAACGACCTCGGACCACCAGGGGCCGAAAAAACCACAGTCTCATGGGGCCGGGCACTCAGGGTCAGGGTAAAATCCAATATATATCTGGTGATATCTCGGGTGCTATTAGAGATAGCGCAATAAACCAAAGTGCATTGTCTGTAGGAGGCCCTGGCGCATGAATCTGTGCAGCGGGAACGACCTTGGAACACCAGGGACCGAGAAAACCACCGTCTCATGGGGCCGGACACTCAGGGTCAGTGAAAAATCCAATATATATGTGGTGATATCTCGGGTGCTATTACAGATAGCGCAATAAATCAATGTGCATTGTCTGTAGGAGACCCTGGCGCATGAACCTGTGCAGCGGGAACGACCTCGGACCACCAGGGGCCGAGAAAACCACAGTCTCATGGGGCCGGACACTCAGGGTCAGGGGAAAATCCAATATATATCTGGTGATATCTCGGGTGCTACTAGAGATAGCGGAATAAACCAAAGTGAATTATCTGCAGGAGGCCCTGGCGCATGAATCTGTGCAGCGGGAACGACCTCGGACCACCAGGGGCCGAGAAAACTACCGTCTCATGGGGCCGGTCACTCAGGATCAGTGAAAAATCCAATATATATCTGCTGATATCTCGGGTGCTATTACAGATAGCGCAATAAATCAAAGTGCATTGTCTGTAGTAGGCCCTGGCGCTTGAATCTGTGCAGCGGGAACGACCTCGGACCACCAGGGGCCGAGAAAACGACCGCCTCATGGGGCCGGACACTCAGGGTCATTGAAAAATCCAATATATATCTGGTGATATCTCGATTGCTATTACAGATAGCGCAATAAATCAAAGTGCATTGTCTGTAGGAGGCCCTGGCGCATGAATCTGTGCAGCGGGAACGACCTCGGACCTCCAGGGGCGAGACAACCACCTTCTCATGGGGCCGGACACTCAGGGTCAGGGAAAAATCCAATATATATCTGGTGATATTTCGGCTGCTATTACAGATAGCGCAATAAATCAAAGTGCATTACCTGTAGGAGGCCCTGGCGCATGAATCTGTGCAGCGGTAACGTCCTCAGACCTCCAGGGGCCGAGACAACGACCGTCTCATGGGGCCGGACACTCAGGGTCAGGGTAAAATCCAATATATATCTGGTGATATCTCGGGTGCTATTAGAGATAGCGCAATAAACCAAAGTGAATTGTCTGCAGGAGGCCCTGGCGCATGAATCTGTGCTGCGGGAACGACCTCGGACCACCAGGGGCCGAAAAAACCACAGTCTCATGGGGCCGGACACTCAGTGTCAGTGAAAAATCCAATATATATGTGGTGATATCTCGGGTGCTATTACAGATAGCGCAATAAACCAAAGTGCATTGTCTGTAGGAGGCCCTGGCGCATGAATCTGTGCAGCGGGAACGACCTTGGAACACCAGGGACCGAGAAAACCACCGTCTCATGGGGCCGGTCACTCAGGATCAGTGAAAAATCCAATATATATCTGCTGATATCTCGGGTGCTATTACAGATAGCGCAATAAATCAAAGTGCATTGTATGTAGGAGGCCCTGGCGCATGAATCTGTGCAGCGGGAACGACCTCGGACCACCAGGGGCCGAAAAAGCCGCAGTCTCATGGGGCCGGACACTCAGGGTCAGGGTAAAATCCAATATATATCTGGTGATATCTCGGGTGCTATTACAGATAGCGCAATAAATCAAAGTGCATTGTCTGTAGTAGGCCCTGGCGCTTGAATCTGTGCAGCCGGAACGACCTCGGAACACCAGGGGCCGAGAAAACGACCGCCTCATGAGGCCGGACACTCAGGGTCAGTGAAAAATCCAATATATATCTGGTGATATCTCGATTGCTATTACAGATAGCGCAATAAACCAAAGTGAATTATCTGCAGGAGGCCCTGGCGCATGAATCTGTGCAGCGGGAACGACCTCGGACCACCAGGGGCCGAGAAAACTACCGTCTCATGGGGTCGGTCACTCAGGATCAGTGAAAAATCCAATATATATCTGCTGATATCTCGGGTGCTATTAGAGATAGCGCAATAAACCAAAGTGAATTATCTGCAGGAGGCCCTGGCGCATGAATCTGTGCAGCGGGAACGACCTCGGACCACCAGGGGCCGAGAAAACGACCGTCTCATGGGGCCGGACACTCAGGGTCAGTGAAAAATCCAATATATATCTGCTGATATCTCGGGTGCAATTACAGATAGCGCAATAAATCAAAGTGCATTGTCTGTAGGAGGCCCTGGCGCATGAATCTGTGCAGTGGGAACGACCTCGGACCACCAGGGGCCGAAAAAACCGCAGTCTCATGGGGCCGGACACTCAGGGTCAGGGTAAAATCCAAAATATATCTGGTGATATCTCGGGTGCTATTACAGATAGCGCAAAAAATCAAAGTGCATTGTCTGTAGGAGGCCCTGCCGCATGAATCTGTGCATCGGGAACGACCTCGGACCTCCAGGGGCGAGACAACCACCTTCTCATGGGGCCGGACACTCAGGGTCAGGGAAAAATCCAATATATAGCTGGTGATATCTCGGGTGCTATTAGAGATAGCGCAATAAACCAAAGTGAATTGTCTGCAGGAGGCCCTGGCGCATGAATCTGTGCAGCGGGAACGACCTCGGACCACCAGGGGCCGAAAAAACCACAGTCTCATGGGGCCGGACACTCAGGGTCAGGGTAAAATACAATATATATCTGGTGATATCTCGGGTGCTATTAGAGATAGCGCTATAAACCAAAGTGCATTGTCTGTAGGAGGCCCTGGCGCATGAATCTGAGCAGCGGGAACGACCTTGGAACACCAGGGACCGAGAAAACCACCGTCTCATGGGGCCGGACACTCAGGGTCAGTGAAAAATCCAATATATATGTGGTGATATCTCGGGTGCTATTACAGATAGCGCAATAAATCAATGTGCATTGTCTGTAGGAGACCCTGGCGCATGAACCTGTGCAGCGGGAACGACCTCGGACCACCAGGGGCCGAGAAAACCACAGTCTCATGGGGCCGGACACTCAGGGTCAGGGGAAAATCCAATATATATCTGGTGATATCTCGGGTGCTATTAGAGATAGCGCAATAAACCAAAGTGAATTATCTGCAGGAGGCCCTGGCGCATGAATCTGTGCAGCGGGAACGACCTCGGACCACCAGGGGCCGAGAAAACTACCGTCTCATGGGGCCGGTCACTCAGGATCAGTGAAAAATCCAATATATATCTGCTGATATCTCGGGTGCTATTACAGATAGCGCAATAAATCAAAGTGCATTGTATGTAGGAGGCCCTGGCGCATGAATCTGTGCAGCGGGAACGACCTCGGACCACCAGGGGTCGAAAAAACCGCAGTCTCATGGGGCCGGACACTCAGGGTCAGGGTAAAATCCAATATATATCTGGTGATATCTCGGGTGCTATTACAGATAGCGCAATAAATCAAAGTGCATTGTCTGTAGTAGGCCCTGGCGCTTGAATCTGTGCAGCGGGAACGACCTCGGACCACCAGGGGCCGAGAAAACGACCGCCTCATGGGGCCGGACACTCAGGGTCAGTGAAAAATCCAATATATATCTGGTGATATCTCGATTGCTATTACAGATAGCGCAATAAATCAAAGTGCATTGTCTGTAGGAGGCCCTGGCGCATGAATCTGTGCAGCGGGAACGACCTCGGACCTCCAGGGGCGAGACAACCACCTTCTCATGGGGCCGGACACTCAGGGTCAGGGAAAAATCCAATATATATCTGGTGATATTTCGGCTGCTATTACAGATAGCGCAATAAATCAAAGTGCATTACCTGTAGGATGCCCTGGCGCATGAATCTGTGCAGCGGGAACGTCCTCAGACCTCCAGGGGCCGAGACAACGACCGTCTCATGGGGCCGGACACTCAGGGTCAGGGTAAAATCCAAAATATATCTGGTGATATCTCGGGTGCTATTAGAGATAGCGCAATAAACCAAAGTGAATTGTCTGCAGGAGGCCCTGGCGCATGAATCTGTGCAGCGGGAACGACCTCGGACCATCAGGGGCCGAGAAAACCACAGTCTCATGGGGCCGGACACTCAGGGTCAGGGGAAAATCCAATATATATCTGGTGATATCTCGGGTGTTATTAGAGATAGCGCAATAAACCAAAGTGCATTGTCTGTAGGAGGCCCTGGCGCATGAATCTGTGCAGCGGGAACGACCTCGGAACACCAGGGACCGAGAAAACCACCGTCTCATAGGGCCGTACACTCAGTGTCAGTGAAAAATCCAATATATATGTGGTGATATCTCGGGTGCTATTACAGATAGCGCAATAAATCAAAGTGCATTGTCTGTAGAAGACCCTGGCGCATGAACGTGTGCAGCGGGAACGACCTCGGACCACCAGGGTCCGAGAAAACGACCGTCTCATGGGGCCGGACACTCAGGGTCAGTGAAAAATCCAATATATATCTGGTGATATCTCGGGTGCTATTACAGATAGCGCAATAAATCAAAGTGAATTATCTGCAGGAGGCCCTGGCGCATGAACCTGTGCAGCGGGCACGACCTCGGACCACCAGGGGCCGAGAAAACCACAGTCTCATGGGGCCGGACACTCAGGGTCAGGGGAAAATCCAATATATATCTGGTGTTATCTCGGGTGCTATTAGAGATAGCGCAATAAACCAAAGTGCATTGTCTGTAGGAGGCCCTGGCGCATGAATCTGTGCAGCGGGAACGACCTCGGAACACCAGGGACCGAGAAAACCACCGTCTCATGGGGCCGGACACTCAGTGTCAGTGAAAAATCCAATATATATGTGGTGATATCTCGGGTGCTATTACAGATAGCGCAATAAAACAATGTGCATTGTCTGTAGGAGACCCTGGCGCATGAATCTGTGCAGCGGGAACGACCTCGGACCACCAGGGGCCGAGACAACGACCGTCTCATGGGGCCGGACACTCAGGGTCAGGGTAAAATCCAATATATATCTGGTGATATCTCGGGTGCTATTAGAGATAGCGCAATAAACCAAAGTGAATTGTCTGCAGGAGGCCCTGGCGCATGAATCTGTGCAGGGGGAACGACCTCGGACCACCAGGGGCCGAAAAAACCACAGTCTCATGGGGCCGGACACTCAGGGTCAGGGTAAAATCCAATATATATCTGGTGATATCTCGGGTGCTATTAGAGATAGCGCAATAAACCAAAGTGCATTGTCTGTAGGAGGCCCTGGCGCATGAATCTGTGCAGCGGGAACGACCTTGGAACACCAGGGACCGAGAAAACCACCGTCTCATGGGGCCGGACACTCAGGGTCAGTGAAAAATCCAATATATATGTGGTGATATCTCGGGTGCTATTACAGATAGCGCAATAAATCAATGTGCATTGTCTGTAGGAGACCCTGGCGCATGAACCTGTGCAGCGGGAACGTCCTCGGACCACCAGGGGCCGAGAAAACCACAGTCTCATGGGGCCGGACACTCAGGGTCAGGGGAAAATCCAATATATATCTGGTGATATCTCGGGTGCTATTAGAGATAGCGCAATAAACCAAAGTGAATTATCTGCAGGAGGCCCTGGCGCATGAATCTGTGCAGCGGGAACGACCTCGGACCCCCAGGGGCCGAGAAAACTACCGTCTCATGGGGCCGGTCACTCAGGATCAGTGAAAAATCCAATATATATCTGCTGATATCTCGGGTGCTATTACAGATAGCGCAATAAATCAAAGTGCATTGTATGTAGGAGGCCCTGGCGCATGAATCTGTGCAGCGGGAACGACCTCGGACCACCAGGGGCCGAAAAAGCCGCAGTCTCATGGGGCCGGACACTCAGGGTCAGGGTAAAATCCAATATATATCTGGTGATATCTCGGGTGCTATTACAGATAGCGCAATAAATCAAAGTGCATTGTCTGTAGTAGGCCCTGGCGCTTGAATCTGTGCAGCGGGAACGACCTCGGACCACCAGGGGCCGAGAAAACGACCGCCTCATGGGGCCGGACACTCAGGGTCAGTGAAAAATCCAATATATATCTGGTGATATCTCGATTGCTATTACAGATAGCGCAATAAACCAAAGTGAATTATCTGCAGGAGGCCCTGGCGCATGAATCTGTGCAGCGGGAACGACCTCGGACCACCAGGGGCCGAGAAAACTACCGTCTCATGGGGTCGGTCACTCAGGATCAGTGAAAAATCCAATATATATCTGCTGATATCTCCGGTGCTATTAGAGATAGCGCAATAAATCAATGTGCATTGTCTGTAGGAGACCCTGGCGCATGAACCTGTGCAGCGGGAACGACCTCGGACCACCAGGGGCCGAGAAAACCACAGTCTCATGGTGCCGGACACTCAGGGTCAGGGGAAAATCCAATATATATCTGGTGATATCTCGGGTGCTATTAGAGATAGCGCAATAAACCAAAGTGAATTATCTGCAGGAGGCCCTGGCGCATGAATCTGTGCAGCGGGAACGACCTCGGACCACCAGGGGCCGAGAAAACTACCGTCTCATGGGGCCGGTCACTCAGGATCAGTGAAAAATCCAATATATATCTGCTGATATCTCGGGTGCTATTACAGATAGCGCAATAAATCAAAGTGCATTGTATGTAGGAGGCCCTGGCGCATGAATCTGTGCAGCGGGAACGACCTCGGACCACCAGGGGCCGAAAAAACCGCAGTCTCATGGGGCCGGACACTCAGGGTCAGGGTAAAATCCAATATATATCTGGTGATATCTCGGGTGCTATTACAGATAGCGCAATAAATCAAAGTGCATTGTCTGTAGTAGGCCCTGGCGCTTGAATCTGTGCAGCGGGAACGACCTCGGACCACCAGGGGCCGAGAAAACGACCGCCTCATGGGGCCGGACACTCAGGGTCAGTGAAAAATCCAATATATATCTGGTGATATCTCGATTGCTATTACAGATAGCGCAATAAATCAAAGTGCATTGTCTGTAGGAGGCCCTGGCGCATGAATCTGTGCAGCGGGAACGACCTCGGACCTCCAGGGGCGAGACAACCACCTTCTCATGGGGCCGGACACTCAGGGTCAGGGAAAAATCCAATATATATCTGGTGATATTTCGGCTGCTATTACAGATAGCGCAATAAATCAAAGTGCATTACCTGTAGGATGCCCTGGCGCATAAATCTGTGCAGCGGGAACGTCCTCAGACCTCCAGGGGCCGAGACAACGACCGTCTCATGGGGCCGGACACTCAGGGTCAGGGTAAAATCCAAAATATATCTGGTGATATCTCGGGTGCTATTAGAGATAGCGCAATAAACCAAAGTGAATTGTCTGCAGGAGGCCCTGGCGCATGAATCTGTGCCGCGGGAACGACCTCGGACCACCAGGGGCCGAAAAAACCACAGTCTCATGGGGCCGGAAACTCAGGGTCAGGGTAAAATCCAATATATATCTGGTGATATCTCGGGTGCTATTGCAGATAGCGCAATAAATCAAAGTGCATTGTCTGTAGGAGGCCCTGGCGCATGAATCTGTGCAGCGGGAACGACCTCGGACCACCAGGGGCCGAGAAAACCACAGTCTCATGGGGCCGGACACTCAGGGTCAGGGGAAAATCCAATATATATCTGGTGATATCTCGGGTGTTATTAGAGATAGCGCAATAAACCAAAGTGCATTGTCTGTAGGAGGCCCTGGCGCATGAATCTGTGCAGCGGGAACGACCTCGGAACACCAGGGACCGAGAAAACCACCGTCTCATAGGGCCGTACACTCAGTGTCAGTGAAAAATCCAATATATATGTGGTGATATCTCGGGTGCTATTACTGATAGCGCAATAAATCAAAGTGCATTGTCTGTAGGAGACCCTGGCGCATGAACGTGTGCAGCGGGAACGACCTCGGACCACCAGGGTCCGAGAAAACGACCGTCTCATGGGGCCGGACACTCAGGGTCAGTGAAAAATCCAATATATATCTGGTGATATCTCGGGTGCTATTACAGATAGCGCAATAAATCAAAGTGAATTATCTGCAGGAGGCCCTGGCGCATGAACCTGTGCAGCGGGCACGACCTCGGACCACCAGGGGCCGAGAAAACCACAGTCTCATGGGGCCGGACACTCAGGGTCAGGGGAAAATCCAATATATATCTGGTGTTATCTCGGGTGCTATTAGAGATAGCGCAATAAACCAAAGTGCATTGTCTGTAGGAGGCCCTGGCGCATGAATCTGTGCAGCGGGAACGACCTCGGACCACCAGGGGCCGAAAAAGCCGCAGTCTCATGGGGCCGGACACTCAGGGTCAGGGTAAAATCCAATATATATCTGGTGATATCTCGGGTGCTATTACAGATAGCGCAATAAATCAAAGTGCATTGTCTGTAGTAGGCCCTGGCGCTTGAATCTGTGCAGCGGGAACGACCTCGGACCACCAGGGGCCGAGAAAACGACCGCCTCATGAGGCCGGACACTCAGGGTCAGTGAAAAATCCAATATATATCTGGTGATATCTCGATTGCTATTACAGATAGCGCAATAAACCAAAGTGAATTATCTGCAGGAGGCCCTGGCGCATGAATCTGTGCAGCGGGAACGACCTCGGACCACCAGGGGCCGAGAAAACTACCGTCTCATGGGGTCGGTCACTCAGGATCAGTGAAAAATCCAATATATATCTGCTGATATCTCGGGTGCTATTAGAGATAGCGCAATAAACCAAAGTGAATTATCTGCAGGAGGCCCTGGCGCATGAATCTGTGCAGCGGGAACGACCTCGGACCACCAGGGGCCGAGAAAACGACCGTCTCATGGGGCCGGACACTCAGGGTCAGTGAAAAATCCAATATATATCTGCTGATATCTCGGGTGCTATTACAGATAGCGCAATAAATCAAAGTGCATTGTCTGTAGGAGGCCCTGGCGCATGAATCTGTGCAGCGGGAACGACCTCGGACCACCAGGGGCCGAAAAAACCGCAGTCTCATGGGGCCGGACACTCAGGGTCAGGGTAAAATCCAAAATATATCTGGTGATATCTCGGGTGCTATTACAGATAGCGCAAAAAATCAAAGTGCATTGTCTGTAGGAGGCACTGCCGCATGAATCTGTGCAGCGGGAACTACCTCGGACCTCCAGGGGCGAGACAACCACCTTCTCATGGGGCCGGACACTCAGGGTCAGGGAAAAATCCAATATATAGCTGGTGATATCTCGGCTGCTATTACAGATAGCGCAATAAATCAAAGTGCATTACCTGTAGGAGGCCCTGGCGCATGAATCTGTGCAGCGGGAACGTCCTCGGTCCTCCAGGGGACGAGACAACGACCGTCTCATGGGGCCGGACACTCAGGGTCAGGGTAAAATCCAATATATATCTGGTGATATCTCGGGTGCTATTAGAGATAGCGCAATAAACCAAAGTGAATTGTCTGCAGGAGGCCCTGGCGCATGAATCTGTGCAGCGGGAACGACCTCGGACCACCAGGGGCCGAAAAAACCACAGTCTCATGGGGCCGGACACTCAGGGTCAGGGTAAAATACAATATATATCTGGTGATATCTCGGGTGCTATTAGAGATAGCGCTATAAACCAAAGTGCATTGTCTGTAGGAGGCCCTGGCGCATGAATCTGAGCAGCGGGAACGACCTTGGAACACCAGGGACCGAGAAAACCACCGTCTCATGGGGCCGGACACTCAGGGTCAGTGAAAAATCCAATATATATGTGGTGATATCTCGGGTGCTATTACAGATAGCGCAATAAATCAATGTGCATTGTCTGTAGGAGACCCTGGCGCATGAACCTGTGCAGCGGGAACGACCTCGGACCACCAGGGGCCGAGAAAACCACAGTCTCATGGGGCCGGACACTCAGGGTCAGGGGAAAATCCAATATATATCTGGTGATATCTCGGGTGCTATTAGAGATAGCGCAATAAACCAAAGTGAATTATCTGCAGGAGGCCCTGGCGCATGAATCTGTGCAGCGGGAACGACCTCGGACCACCAGGGGCCGAGAAAACTACCGTCTCATGGGGCCGGTCACTCAGGATCAGTGAAAAATCCAATATATATCTGCTGATATCTCGGGTGCTATTACAGATAGCGCAATAAATCAAAGTGCATTGTATGTAGGAGGCCCTGGCGCATGAATCTGTGCAGCGGGAACGACCTCGGACCACCAGGGGCCGAAAAAACCGCAGTCTCATGGGGCCGGACACTCAGGGTCAGGGTAAAATCCAATATATATCTGGTGATATCTCGGGTGCTATTACAGATAGCGCAATAAATCAAAGTGCATTGTCTGTAGTAGGCCCTGGCGCTTGAATCTGTGCAGCGGGAACGACCTCGGACCACCAGGGGCCGAGAAAACGACCGCCTCATGGGGCCGGACACTCAGGGTCAGTGAAAAATCCAATATATATCTGGTGATATCTCGATTGCTATTACAGATAGCGCAATAAATCAAAGTGCATTGTCTGTAGGAGGCCCTGGCGCATGAATCTGTGCAGCGGGAACGACCTCGGACCTCCAGGGGCGAGACAACCACCTTCTCATGGGGCCGGACACTCAGGGTCAGGGAAAAATCCAATATATATCTGGTGATATTTCGGCTGCTATTACAGATAGCGCAATAAATCAAAGTGCATTACCTGTAGGATGCCCTGGCGCATGAATCTGTGCAGCGGGAACGTCCTCAGACCTCCAGGGGCCGAGACAACGACCGTCTCATGGGGCCGGACACTCAGGGTCAGGGTAAAATCCAAAATATATCTGGTGATATCTCGGGTGCTATTAGAGATAGCGCAATAAACCAAAGTGAATTGTCTGCAGGAGGCCCTGGCGCATGAATCTGTGCTGCGGGAACGACCTCGGACCACCAGGGGCCGAAAAAACCGCAGTCTCATGGGGCCGGAAACTCAGGGTCAGGGTAAAATCCAATATATATCTGGTGATATCTCGGGTGCTATTGCAGATAGCGCAATAAATCAAAGTGCATTGTCTGTAGGAGGCCCTGGCGCATGAATCTGTGCAGCGGGAACGACCTCGGACCACCAGGGGCCGAGAAAACGACCGCCTCATGGGGCCGGACACTCAGGGTCAGTGAAAAATCCAATATATATCTGGTGATATCTCGATTGCTATTACAGATAGCGCAATAAATCAAAGTGCATTGTCTGTAGGAGGCCCTGGCGCATGAATCTGTGCAGCGGGAACGACCTCGGACCTCCAGGGGCGAGACAACCACCTTCTCATGGGGCCGGACACTCAGGGTCAGGGAAAAATCCAATATATATCTGGTGATATTTCGGCTGCTATTACAGATAGCGCAATAAATCAAAGTGCATTGTCTGTAGGAGACCCTGGCGCATGAATCTGTGCAGCGGGAACGTCCTCAGACCTCCAGGGGCCGAGACAACGACCGTCTCATGGGGCCGGACACTCAGGGTCAGGGTAAAATCCAAAATATATCTGGTGATATCTCGGGTGCTATTAGAGATAGCGCAATAAACCAAAGTGAATTGTCTGCAGGAGGCCCTGGCGCATGAATCTGTGCTGCGGGAACGACCTCGGACCACCAGGGGCCGAAAAAACCACAGTCTCATGGGGCCGGAAACTCAGGGTCAGGGTAAAATCCAATATATATCTGGTGATATCTCGGGTGCTATTGCAGATAGCGCAATAAATCAAAGTGCATTGTCTGTAGGAGGCCCTGGCGCATGAATCTGTGCAGCGGGAACGACCTCGGACCACCAGGGGCCGAGAAAACCACAGTCTCATGGGGCAGGACACTCAGGGTCAGGGGAAAATCCAATATATATCTGGTGATATCTCGGGTGTTATTAGAGATAGCGCAATAAACCAAAGTGCATTGTCTGTAGGAGGCCCTGGCGCATGAATCTGTGCAGCGGGAACGACCTCGGAACACCAGGGACCGAGAAAACCACCGTCTCATAGGGCCGTACACTCAGTGTCAGTGAAAAATCCAATATATATGTGGTGATATCTCGGGTGCTATTACAGATAGCGCAATAAATCAAAGTGCATTGTCTGTAGGAGACCCTGGCGCATGAACGTGTGCAGCGGGAACGACCTCGGACCACCAGGGTCCGAGAAAACGACCGTCTCATGGGGCCGGACACTCAGGGTCAGTGAAAAATCCAATATATATCTGGTGATATCTCGGGTGCTATTACAGATAGCGCAATAAATCAAAGTGAATTATCTGCAGGAGGCCCTGGCGCATGAACCTGTGCAGCGGGCACGACCTCGGACCACCAGGGGCCGAGAAAACCACAGTCTCATGGGGCCGGACACTCAGGGTCAGGGGAAAATCCAATATATATCTGGTGTTATCTCGGGTGCTATTAGAGATAGCGCAATAAACCAAAGTGCATTGTCTGTAGGAGGCCCTGGCGCATGAATCTGTGCAGCGGGAACGACCATGGACCACCAGGGGCCGAAAAAGCCGCAGTCTCATGGGGCCGGACACTCAGGGTCAGGGTAAAATCCAATATATATCTGGTGATATCTCGGGTGCTATTACAGATAGCGCAATAAATCAAAGTGCATTGTCTGTAGTAGGCCCTGGCGCTTGAATCTGTGCAGCGGGAACGACCTCGGACCACCAGGGGCCGAGAAAACGACCGCCTCATGAGGCCGGACACTCAGGGTCAGTGAAAAATCCAATATATATCTGGTGATATCTCGATTGCTATTACAGATAGCGCAATAAACCAAAGTGAATTATCTGCAGGAGGCCCTGGCGCATGAATCTGTGCAGCGGGAACGACCTCGGACCACCAGGGGCCGAGAAAACGACCGTCTCATGGGGCCGGACACTCAGGGTCAGTGAAAAATCCAATATATATCTGCTGATATCTCGGGTGCTATTACAGATAGCGCAATAAATCAAAGTGCATTGTCTGTAGGAGGCCCTGGCGCATGAATCTGTGCAGCGGGAACGACCTCGGACCACCAGGGGCCGAAAAAACCGCAGTCTCATGGGGCCGGACACTCAGGGTCAGGGAAAAATCCAATATATAGCTGGTGATATCTCGGCTGCTATTACAGATAGCGCAATAAATCACAGTGCATTACCTGTAGGAGGCCCTGGCGCATGAATCTGTGCAGCGGGAACGTCCTCGGTCCTCCAGGGGCCGAGACAACGACCGTCTCATGGGGCCGGACACTCAGGGTCAGGGTAAAATCCAATATATATCTGGTGATATCTCGGGTGCTATTAGAGATAGCGCAATAAACCAAAGTGAATTGTCTGCAGGAGGCCCTGGCGCATGAATCTGTGCAGCGGGAACGACCTCGGACCACCAGGGGCCGAAAAAACCACAGTCTCATGGGGCCGGACACTCAGGGTCAGGGTAAAATACAATATATATCTGGTGATATCTCGGGTGCTATTAGAGATAGCGCTATAAACCAAAGTGCATTGTCTGTAGGAGGCCCTGGCGCATGAATCTGAGCAGCGGGAACGACCTTGGAACACCAGGGACCGAGAAAACCACCGTCTCATGGGGCCGGACACTCAGGGTCAGTGAAAAATCCAATATATATGTGGTGATATCTCGGGTGCTATTACAGATAGCGCAATAAATCAATGTGCATTGTCTGTAGGAGACCCTGGCGCATGAACCTGTGCAGCGGGAACGACCTCGGACCACCAGGGGCCGAGAAAACCACAGTCTCATGGGGCCGGACACTCAGGGTCAGGGGAAAATCCAATATATATCTGGTGATATCTCGGGTGCTATTAGAGATAGCGCAATAAACCAAAGTGAATTATCTGCAGGAGGCCCTGGCGCATGAATCTGTGCAGCGGGAACGACCTCGGACCACCAGGGGCCGAGAAAACTACCGTCTCATGGGGCCGGTCACTCAGGATCAGTGAAAAATCCAATATATATCTGCTGATATCTCGGGTGCTATTACAGATAGCGCAATAAATCAAAGTGCATTGTATGTAGGAGGCCCTGGCGCATGAATCTGTGCAGCGGGAACGACCTCGGACCACCAGGGGCCGAAAAAACCGCAGTCTCATGGGGCCGGACACTCAGGGTCAGGGTAAAATCCAATATATATCTGGTGATATCTCGGGTGCTATTACAGATAGCGCAATAAATCAAAGTGCATTGTCTGTAGTAGGCCCTGGCGCTTGAATCTGTGCAGCGGGAACGACCTCGGACCACCAGGGGCCGAGAAAACGACCGCCTCATGGGGCCGGACACTCCGAGTCAGTGAAAAATCCAATATATATCTGGTGATATCTCGATTGCTATTACAGATAGCGCAATAAATCAAAGTGCATTGTCTGTAGGAGGCCCTGGCGCATGAATCTGTGCAGCGGGAACGACCTCGGACCTCCAGGGGCGAGACAACCACCTTCTCATGGGGCCGGACACTCAGGGTCAGGGAAAAATCCAATATATATCTGGTGATATTTCGGCTGCTATTACAGATAGCGCAATAAATCAAAGTGCATTACCTGTAGGATGCCCTGGCGCATGAATCTGTGCAGCGGGAACGTCCTCAGACCTCCAGGGGCCGAGACAACGACCGTCTCATGGGGCCGGACACTCAGGGTCAGGGTAAAATCCAAAATATATCTGGTGATATCTCGGGTGCTATTAGAGATAGCGCAATAAACCAAAGTGAATTGTCTGCAGGAGGCCCTGGCGCATGAATCTGTGCTGCGGGAACGACCTCGGACCACCAGGGGCCGAAAAAACCACAGTCTCATGGGGCCGGAAACTCAGGGTCAGGGTAAAATCCAATATATATCTGGTGATATCTCGGGTGCTATTGCAGATAGCGCAATAAACCAAAGTGCATTGTCTGTAGGAGGCCCTGGCGCATGAATCTGTGCAGCGGGAACGACCTCGGAACACCAGGGACCGAGAAAACCACCGTCTCATGGGGCCGGACACTCAGTGTCAGTGAAAAATCCAATATATATGTGGTGATATCTCGGGTGCTATTACAGATAGCGCAATAAATCAATGTGCATTGTCTGTAGGAGACCCTGGCGCATGAATCTGTGCAGCGGGAACGACCTCGGACCACCAGGGGCCGAGACAACGACCGTCTCATGGGGCCGGACACTCAGGGTCAGGGTAAAATCCAATATATATCTGGTGATATCTCGGGTGCTATTAGAGATAGCGCAATAAACCAAAGTGAATTGTCTGCAGGAGGCCCTGGCGCATGAATCTGTGCAGGGGGAACGACCTCGGACCACCAGGGGCCGAAAAAACCACAGTCTCATGGGGCCGGACACTCAGGGTCAGGGTAAAATCCAATATATATCTGGTGATATCTCGGGTGCTATTAGAGATAGCGCAATAAACCAAAGTGCATTGTCTGTAGGAGGCCCTGGCGCATGAATCTGTGCAGCGGGAACGACCTTGGAACACCAGGGACCGAGAAAACCACCGTCTCATGGGGCCGGACACTCAGGGTCAGTGAAAAATCCAATATATATGTGGTGATATCTCGGGTGCTATTACAGATAGCGCAATAAATCAATGTGCATTGTCTGTAGGAGACCCTGGCGCATGAGTCTGTGCAGCGGGAACGACCTCGGACCACCAGGGGCCGAAAAAGCCGCAGTCTCATGGGGCCGGACACTCAGGGTCAGGGTAAAATCCAATATATATCTGGTGATATCTCGGGTGCTATTACAGATAGCGCAATAAATCAAAGTGCATTGTCTGTAGTAGGCCCTGGCGCTTGAATTTGTGCAGCGGGAACGACCTCGGACCACCAGGGGCCGAGAAAACGACCGCCTCATGGGGCCGGACACTCAGGGTCAGTGAAAAATCCAATAT
This sequence comes from Nomia melanderi, assembly GCF_051020985.1. Taxonomy (NCBI): domain Eukaryota; kingdom Metazoa; phylum Arthropoda; class Insecta; order Hymenoptera; family Halictidae; genus Nomia; species Nomia melanderi. The sequence goes on along the minus strand of NW_027475140.1, from coordinate 2,256,984 downwards.
ATATCTGGTGATATCTCGATTGCTATTACAGATAGCGCAATAAACCAAAGTGAATTATCTGCAGGAGGCCCTGGCGCATGAATCTGTGCAGCGGGAACGACCTCGGACCACCAGGGGCCGAGAAAACTACCGTCTCATGGGGTCGGTCACTCAGGATCAGTGAAAAATCCAATATATATCTGCTGATATCTCGGGTGCTATTAGAGATAGCGCAATAAACCAAAGTGAATTATCTGCAGGAGGCCCTGGCGCATGAATCTGTGCAGCGGGAACGACCTCGGACCACCAGGGGCCGAGAAAACGACCGTCTCATGGGGCCGGACACTCAGGGTCAGTGAAAAATCCAATATATATCTGCTGATATCTCGGGTGCTATTACAGATAGCGCAATAAATCAATGTGCATTGTCTGTAGGAGACCCTGGCGCATGAACCTGTGCAGCGGGAACGACCTCGGACCACCAGGGGCCGAGAAAACCACAGTCTCATGGGGCCGGACACTCAGGGTCAGGGGAAAATCCAATATATATCTGGTGATATCTCGGGTGCTATTAGAGATAGCGCAATAAACCAAAGTGAATTATCTGCAGGAGGCCCTGGCGCATGAATCTGTGCAGCGGGAACGACCTCGGACCACCAGGGGCCGAGAAAACTACCGTCTCATGGGGCCGGTCACTCAGGATCAGTGAAAAATCCAATATATATCTGCTGATATCTCGGGTGCTATTACAGATAGCGCAATAAATCAAAGTGCATTGTCTGTAGGAGGCCCTGGCGCATGAATCTGTGCAGCGGGAACGACCTCGGACCTCCAGGGGCGAGACAACCACCTTCTCATGGGGCCGGACACTCAGGGTCAGGGAAAAATCCAATATATATCTGGTGATATTTCGGCTGCTATTACAGATAGCGCAATAAATCAAAGTGCATTACCTGTAGGATGCCCTGGCGCATGAATCTGTGCAGCGGGAACGTCCTCAGACCTCCAGGGGCCGAGACAACGACCGTCTCATGGGGCCGGACACTCAGGGTCAGGGTAAAATCCAAAATATATCTGGTGATATCTCGGGTGCTATTAGAGATAGCGCAATAAACCAAAGTGAATTGTCTGCAGGAGGCCCTGGCGCATGAATCTGTGCTGCGGGAACGACCTCGGACCACCAGGGGCCGAAAAAACCACAGTCTCATGGGGCCGGAAACTCAGGGTCAGGGTAAAATCCAATATATATCTGGTGATATCTCGGGTGCTATTGCAGATAGCGCAATAAATCAAAGTGCATTGTCTGTAGGAGGCCCTGGCGCATGAATCTGTGCAGCGGGAACGACCTCGGACCACCAGGGGCCGAGAAAACCACAGTCTCATGGGGCCGGACACTCAGGGTCAGGGGAAAATCCAATATATATCTGGTGATATCTCGGGTGTTATTAGAGATAGCGCAATAAACCAAAGTGCATTGTCTGTAGGAGGCCCTGGCGCATGAATCTGTGCAGCGGGAACGACCTCGGAACACCAGGGACCGAGAAAACCACCGTCTCATAGGGCCGTACACTCAGTGTCAGTGAAAAATCCAATATATATGTGGTGATATCTCGGGTGCTATTACAGATAGCGCAATAAATCAAAGTGCATTGTCTGTAGGAGACCCTGGCGCATGAACGTGTGCAGCGGGAACGACCTCGGACCACCAGGGTCCGAGAAAACGACCGTCTCATGGGGCCGGACACTCAGGGTCAGTGAAAAATCCAATATATATCTGGTGATATCTCGGGTGCTATTACAGATAGCGCAATAAATCAAAGTGAATTATCTGCAGGAGGCCCTGGCGCATGAACCTGTGCAGCGGGCACGACCTCGGACCACCAGGGGCCGAGAAAACCACAGTCTCATGGGGCCGGACACTCAGGGTCAGGGGAAAATCCAATATATATCTGGTGTTATCTCGGGTGCTATTAGAGATAGCGCAATAAAAAAAAGTGCATTGTCTGTAGGAGGCCCTGGCGCATGAATCTGTGCAGCGGGAACGACCTCGGAACACCAGGGACCGAGAAAACCACAGTCTCATGGGGCCGGACACTCAGGGTCAGGGTAAAATGCAATATATATCTGGTGATATCTCGGGTGCTATTACAGATAGCGCAATAAATCAAAGTGCATTGTCTGTAGGAGGCCCTGGCGCATGAATCTGTGCAGCGGGAACGACCTTGGAACACCAGGGACCGAGAAAACAACCGTCTCATGGGGCCGGACACTCAGGGTCAGTGAAAAGTCCAATATATATGTGGTGATATCTCGGGTGCTATTACAGATAGCGCAATAAATCAATGTGCACTGTCTGTAGGAGACCCTGGCGCATGAACCTGTGCAGCGGGAACGACCTCGGACCACCAGGGGCCGAGAAAACCACAGTCTCATGGGGCCGGCCACTCAGTGTCAGGGGAAAATCCAATATATATCTGGTGATGTCTCGGGTGCTATTAGAGATAGCGCAATAATCCAAAGGGAATTATCTGCAGGAGGCCCTGGCGCATGAATGTGTGCAGCGGGAACGACCTCGGACCACCAGGGGCCGAGAAAACCACCGTCTCATGGGGCCGGCCACTCAGTGTCAGGGGAAAATCCAATATATATCTGGTGATGTCTCGGGTGCTATTAGAGAGAGCGCAATAAGCCAAAGTGCATTGTCTGTAGGAGGCCCTGGCGCATGAATCTGTGCAGCGGGAACGACCTCGGACCACCAGGGGCCGAGAAAACTACCGTCTCATGGGGCCGGACACTCAGGGTCAGGGAAAAATCCAATATATATCTGGTGATATCTCGGGTGCTATTATAGATAGCGCAATAAACCAAAGTGAGTTATCTGTAGGAGGCCCTGGCGCATGAATCTGTGCAGCGGGAACAACCTCAGTCCACCAGGGGCCGAGAAAACCACCGTCCCGAGGGGCTGGACACTCAGGGTGAGGGAAATATCCAATATATATCTGGTGATATCTCGGGTGCTATTACAGATAGCGCAATAAATCAAAGTGCATTGTCAGTAGGAGGCCGTGGCGCATGAATCTGGGCAGCGGGAACGACCTCGGACCACCAGGGGCCGAGAAGACCACCGTCTCGTGGGGCCGGCCACTCAGTGTCAGGGGAAAATCCAATATATATCTGGTGATATCTCGGGTGCTATTAGAGATAGCGCAATAAGCCAAAGTGAGTTATCTGTAGGAGGCCCTGGCGCATGAATCTGTGCAGCGGGAACGACCTCAGTCCACCAGGGGCGGAGAAAACCACCGTCCCGAGGGGTCGGACACTTAGGGTCAGTGAAGAATCCAATATATATCTGGTGATATCTCGGGTGCTATTACAGATAGCGCAATAAATCAAAGTGAATTATCTGCAGGAGGCCCTGGCGCATAAACCTGTGCAGCGGGAACGACCTCGGACGACCAGGGGCCGAGAAAACCACCATCTCATGGGGCCGGACACTCAGGTTCAGGGGAAAATCCAATATATGTCTGGTGATATCTCGGGTGCTATCAGAGATAGCGCAATAAACACAAGTGAATTATCTGCAGGAGGCCCTGCCGCATGAATCGGTGCAGCGGGAACGACCTCGGATCACCAGGGGCCGAGAAAACCACCATCTCATGGGGCCGGACACTCAGGTTCAGGGGAAAATCCAATATATGTCTGGTGATATCTCGGGTGCTATTAGAGATAGCGCAATAAACCAAAGTGCATTGTCTGCAGGAAGCCCTGGCGCATGATTCTGTGCAGCGGGAACGACCTCGGACCACCAGGGGCCGAGAAAATCACCGTCTCATGGGGCCGGACTGTAAGGGTCAGGGAAAAAACCAATATATATCTGGTGATATCTAGAGTGCTATTAGAGATACCGCAATAAATCAAAGTGCATTGTCTGTAGGAGGCACTGGCGAATGAATCTGTGCAGCAGGAACGACCTCGGACCACCAGGGGCCGAGAAAATTAGTGATATTCGGAATCCGTCACCCATGGTCATGTAAAAATGCAGCATATATCTGGTGATATCTCGGGTGCTATTACAGATAGCGCAATAAATCAAAGTGCATTGTCTGTAGGAGGCCCTGGCGCATGAATCTGTGCAGCGTGAACGACCTCGGACCACCAGGGGCCGAGAAAACTACCGTCTCATGGGGCCGGACACTCAGGGTCAGGGAAAAATCCAATATATATCTGGTGATATCTCGGGTGCTATTATAGATAGCGCAATAAACCAAAGTGAGTTATCTGTAGGAGGCCCTGGCGCATGAATCTGTGCAGCGGGAACGACCTCAGTCCACCAGGGGCCGAGAAAACCACCGTCCCGAGGGGCCGGACACTTAGGGTCAGTGAAAAATCCAATATATATCTGGTGATATCTCGGGTGCTATTACAGATAGCGCAATAAATCAAAGTGAGTTATCTGCAGGAGGCCCTGGCGCATGAATCTGTGCAGCGGGAACGACCTCGGACGACCAGGGGCCGAGAAAACCACAGTCTCATGGGGCCGGACACTCAGGGTCAGGGCAAAATCCAATATATATCTGGAGATATGTCGGGTGCTATTAGAGATAGCGCAATAAACCAAAGTGTATTATCTGCAGGAGGCCCTGGCGCATGAATGTGTGCAGCGGGAACGACCTCGGACCACCAGGGGCCCAGAAAACCGCAGTCTCATGGGGCCGGACACTCAGGGTCAGGGAAAAATCCAATACATATCTGGTGATATCTCGGGCGCTATTAGAGATAGCGCAATAAACCAAATTGAATTATCTGCAGGAGGCCCTGGCGCATGAATCTGTGCAGCGGGAACGACCTCGGTCCACCAGGCGCCGAGAAAACCACGGTCTCATGGGGCTGGACACTCAGGGTGAGGGTAATATCCAATATATATTTGGTGATATCTCGGGTGCTATTACAGATAGCGCAATAAATCAAAGTGCATTGTCAGTAGGAGGCCGTGGCGCATGAATCTGGGCAGCGGGAACGACCTCGGACCACCAGGGGCCGAGAAGACCACCGTCTCATGGGGCCGGCCACTCAGTGTCAGGGGAAAATCCAATATATGTCTGGTGATGTCTCGGGTGCTATTAGAGATAGCGCAATAAGCCAAAGGGAATCATCTGCAGGAGGCCCTGGCGCATGAATGTGTGCAGCGGGAACGACCTCGGACCATCAGGGGCCGAGAAAACCACCGTCTCATGGGGCCGGACACTCTGGGACATTGAAAAATCCAATATATATGTGGTGATATCTCGGGTGCTATTACAGATAGCGCAATAAATCAAAGTGCATTGTCTGTAGGAGGCCCTGGCGCATGAATCTGTGCAGCGGGAACGACCTCGGACCACCAGGGGCCGAGAAAACTACCGTCTCATGGGTCCGGACACTCAGGGTCAGGGAAAAATCCAATATATATCTGGTGATATCTCGGGTGCTATTATAGATAGCGCAATAAACCAAAGTGAGTTATCTGTAGGAGGCCCTGGCGCATGAATCTGTGCAGCGGGAACGACCTCAGTCCACCAGGGGCCGAGAAAACCACCGTCCCGAGGGGCCGGACACTTAGGGTCAGTGAAAAATCCAATATATATCTGGTGATATCTCGGGTGCTATTACAGATAGCGCAATAAATCAAAGTGAATTATCTGCAGGAGCCCCTGGCGCATGAATCTGTGCAGCGGGAACGACCTCGGACCACCAGGGGCCGAGAAAACCACAGTCTCATGGGGCCGGACACTCAGGGTCAGGGGAAAATCCAATATATATCTGGTGATATCTCGGGTGCTATCAGAGATAGCGCAATAAACACAAGTGAATTATCTGCAGGAGGCCCTGCCGCATGAATCGGTGCAGCGGGAACGACCTCGGATCGCCAGGGGCCGAGAAAACCACCATCTCATGGGGCCGGACACTCAGGTTCAGGGGAAAATCCAATATATGTCTGGTGATATCTCGGGTGCTATTAGAGATAGCGCAATAAACCAAAGTGCATTGTCTGCAGGAAGCCCTGGCGCATGATTCTGTGCAGCGGGAACGACCTCGGACCACCAGGGGCCGAGAAAATCACCGTCTCATGGGGCCGGACTGTAAGGGTCAGGGAAAAACCCAATATATATCTGGTGATATCTAGGGTGCTATTAGAGATACCGCAATAAATCAAAGTGCATTGTCTGTAGGAGGCACTGGCGAATGAATCTGTGCAGCAGGAACGACCTCGGACCACCAGGGGCCGAGAAAATTAGTGATATTCGGAATCCGTCACCCAAGGTCATGTAAAAATGCAGCATATATCTGGTGATATCTCGGGTGCTATTACAGATAGCGCAATAAATCAAAGTGCATTGTCTGTAGGAGGCCCTGGCGCATGAATCTGTGCAGCGGGAACGACCTCGGACCACCAGGGGCCGAGAAAACTACCGTCTCATGGGGCCGGACACTCAGGGTCAGGGAAAAATCCAATATATATCTGGTGATATCTCGGGTGCTATTATAGATAGCGCAATAAACCAAAGTGAGTTATCTGTAGGAGGCCCTGGCGCATGAATCTGTGCAGCGGGAACGACCTCAGTCCACCAGGGGCCGAGAAAACCACCGTCCCGAGGGGCCGGATACTTAGGGTCAGTGAAAAATCCAATATATATCTGGTGATATCTCGGGTGCTATTACAGATAGCGCAATAAATCAAAGTGAGTTATCTGCAGGAGGCCCTGGCGCATGAATCTGTGCAGCGGGAACGACCTCGGACGACCAGGGTCCGAGAAAACCACAGTCTCATGGGGCCGGACACTCAGGGTCAGGGCAAAATCCAATATATATCTGGAGATATGTCGGGTGCTATTAGAGATAGCGCAATAAACCAAAGTGAATTATCTGCAGGAGGCCCTGGCGCATGAATGTGTGCAGCGGGAACGACCTCGGACCACCAGGGGCCCAGAAAACCGCAGTCTCATGGGGCCGGACACTCAGGGTCAGGGAAAAATCCAATACATATCTGGTGATATCTCGGGCGCTATTAGAGATAGCGCAATAAACCAAATTGAATTATCTGCAGGAGGCCCTGGCGCATGAATCTGTGCAGCGGGAACGACCTCGGTCCACCAGGCGCCGAGAAAACCACGGTCTCATGGGGCTGGACACTCAGGGTGAGGGTAATATCCAATATATATTTGGTGATATCTCGGGTGCTATTACAGATAGCGCAATAAATCAAAGTGCATTGTCAGTAGGAGGCCGTGGCGCATGAATCTGGGCAGCGGGAACGACCTCGGACCACCAGGGGCCGAGAAGACCACCGTCTCATGGGGCCGGCCACTCAGTGTCAGGGGAAAATCCAATATATATCTGGTGATGTCTCGGGTGCTATTAGAGATAGCGCAATAAGCCAAAGGGAATCACCTGCAGGAGGCCCTGGCGCATGAATGTGTGCAGCGGGAACGACCTCGGACCACCAGGGGCCGAGAAAACCACCGTCTCATGGGGCCGGACACTCTGGGACATTGAAAAATCCAATATATATGTGGTGATATCTCGGGTGCTATTACAGATAGCGCAATAAATCAAAGTGCATTGTCTGTAGGAGGCCCTGGCGCATGAATCTGTGCAGCGGGAACGACCTCGGACCACCAGGGGCCGAGAAAACTACCGTCTCATGGGTCCGGACACTCAGGGTCAGGGAAAAATCCAATATATATCTGGTGATATCTCGGGTGCTATTATAGATAGCGCAATAAACCAAAGTGAGTTATCTGTAGGAGGCCCTGGCGCATGAATCTGTGCAGCGGGAACGACCTCAGTCCACCAGGGGCCGAGAAAACCACCGTCCCGAGGTGCCGGACACTTAGGGTCAGTGAAAAATCCAATATATATCTGGTGATATCTCGGGTGCTATTACAGATAGCGCAATAAATCAAAGTGAATTATCTGCAGGAGGCCCTGGCGCATGAATCGGTGCAGCGGGAACGACCTCGGATCACCAGGGGCCGAGAAAACCACCATCTCATGGGGCCGGACACTCAGGTTCAGGGGAAAATCCAATATATGTCTGGTGATATCTCGGGTGCTATTAGAGATAGCGCAATAAACTAAAGTGCATTGTCTGCAGGAAGCCCTGGCGCATGATTCTGTGCAGCGGGAACGACCTCGGACCACCAGGGGCCGAGAAAACCACAGTCTCATGCGGCCGTTCACTCAGGGTCAGGGAAAAATCCAATATATATCTGGTGATATCTCGGCTGATATTACAGATAGCGCAATAAATCAAAGTGCATTGTCTGTAGGAGGCCCTGGCGCATGAATCTGTGCAGCGGGAACGACCTCGGAGCACCAGGGGCGAGACAACCACCTTCTCATGGGGCCGGACACTCAGGGTCAGGGAAAAATCCAATATATATCTGGTGATATCTCGGGTCCTATTACAGATAGCGCAATAAATCAAAGTGCATTACCTGTAGGAGGCCCTGGCGCATGAATCTGTGCAGCGGGAACGTCCTCGGACCTCCAGGGGCCGAGAAAACCACAGTCTCATGGGGCCGGACACTCATGGTCAGGGGAAAATCCAATATAGATCTGGTGATATCTCGGGTGCTATTACAGATAGCGCAATAAATCAAAGTGCATTACCTGTAGGAGGCCATGGCGCATGAATCTGTGCAGCGGGAACGTCCTCGGACCTCCAGGGGCCGAGACAACGACCGTCTCATGGGGCCGGACACTCAGGGTCAGGGTAAAATCCAATATATATCTGGTGATATCTCGGGTGCTATTACAGATAGCGCAATAAATCAAAGTGCATTGTCTGTAGGAGGCCCTGGCGCATGAATCTGTGCAACGGGAACGACCTCGGACCACCAGGGGCCGAGAAAACCACAGTCTCATGGGGCCGGACACTCAGGGTCAGGGGAAAATCCAATATATATATGGTGATATCTCGGGTGCTATTACAGATACCGCAATAAATCAAAGTGCATTGTCTGTAGGAGACCCTGGCGCATGAACCTGTGCAGCGGGAACGACCTCGGACCACCAGGGGCCGAGAAAACGACCGTCTCATGGGGCCGGACGCTCAGGGTCAGGGAAAAATCCAATATATATCTGGTGATATCTTGGGTGCTGCTAGAGATAGCGCAATAAACCAAGTGAGTTATCTGCAGGAGGCCCTGGCGCATGAATCTGTGCAGCGGGAACGACCTCGGACCCGTAGGGGCCGAGAAAATCACCGTCTCATGGGGCCGGACACTCAGGGCCAGGGAAAAATCCAATATATATCTGGTGATATCTTGGGTGCTGCTAGAGATAGCGCAATAAACCAAGTGAGTTATCTGCAGGAGGCCCTGGCGCATGAATCTGTGCAGCGGGAACGACCTCGGAGCACCAGGGGCGAGACAACCACCTTCTCATGGGGCCGGACACTCAGGGTCAGGGAAAAATCCAATATATATCTGGTGATATCTCGGGTCCTATTACAGATAGCGCAATAAATCAAAGTGCATTACCTGTAGGAGGCCCTGGCGCATGAATCTGTGCAGCGGGAACGTCCTCGGACCTCCAGGGGCCGAGAAAACCACAGTCTCATGGGGCCGGACACTCATGGTCAGGGGAAAATCCAATATAGATCTGGTGATATCTCGGGTGCTATTACAGATAGCGCAATAAATCAAAGTGCATTACCTGTAGGAGGCCATGGCGCATGAATCTGTGCAGCGGGAACGTCCTCGGACCTCCAGGGGCCGAGACAACGACCGTCTCATGGGGCCGGACACTCAGGGTCAGGGTAAAATCCAATATATATCTGGTGATATCTCGGGTGCTATTACAGATAGCGCAATAAATCAAAGTGCACTGTCTGTAGGAGGCCCTGGCGCATGAATCTGTGCAACGGGAACGACCTCGGACCACCAGGGGCCGAGAAAACCACAGTCTCATGGGGCCGGACACTCAGGGTCAGGGGAAAATCCAATATATATATGGTGATATCTCGGGTGCTATTACAGATACCGCAATAAATCAAAGTGCATTGTCTGTAGGAGACCCTGGCGCATGAACCTGTGCAGCGGGAACGACCTCGGACCACCAGGGGCCGAGAAAACGACCGTCTCATGGGGCCGGACGCTCAGGGTCAGGGAAAAATCCAATATATATCTGGTGATATCTTGGGTGCTGCTAGAGATAGCGCAATAAACCAAGTGAGTTATCTGCAGGAGGCCCTGGCGCATGAATCTGTGCAGCGGGAACGACCTCGGACCCGTAGGGGCCGAGAAAATCACCGTCTCATGGGGCCGGACACTCAGGGCCAGGGAAAAATCCAATATATATCTGGTGATATCTTGGGTGCTGCTAGAGATAGCGCAATAAACCAAGTGAGTTATCTGCAGGAGGCCCTGGCGCATGAATCTGTGCAGCGGGAACGACCTCGGACCCGTAGGGGCCGAGAAAATCACCGTCTCATGGGGCCGGACAGTCAGGGTCAGGGAAAAATCCTATATATATCTGGTGATTTCTTGGGTGCTATTAGCGATAGCGCAATAAATCAAAGTGCATTGTCTGTAGGAGGCCCTGGCGCATGAATCTGTGCAGCGGGAACGACCTCGGACCACCAGGGGCCGAGAAAACAACCGTCTCATGGGGCCGGACACTCAGGGTCAGTGAAAAATCCAATATATATCTGGTGATATCTCGGCTGCTATTACAGATAGCGCAATAAATCAAAGTGCATTGTCTGTAGAAGGCACTGGCGCATGAATCTGTGAAGCGGGAACGACCTCGGACCACCAGGGACGAGACAACCACCATCTCATGGGGCCGGACACTCAGGGTCAGGGAAAAATCCAATATAAATCTGGTGATATCTCGGGTGCTATTACAGATAGCGCAATAAATCAAAGTGCATTACTTGTAGGAGGCCCTGGCGCATGAATCTGTGCAGCGGGAACGACCTCGGACGACCAGGGGCCGAGAAAACCACAGTCTCATGGGGCCGGACACTCAGGGTCAGGGGACAATCCAATATATATCTGGTGATATCTCGGGCGCTATTAGAGATAGCGCAATAAACCGAAGTGAATTATCTGCAGGAGGCCCTGCCGCATGAATCGGTGCAACGGGAACGACCTCGGACCACCAGGGGCCGAGAAAACCACAGTCTCATGGGGCCGGACACTCAGGGTCAGTGAAAAATCCAATATATATCTGGTGATATCTCGGGTGCTATTAGTGATAGCGCAATAAACCAAAGTGAATTGTCTGCAAGAGGCCCTGGTGCATGAATCTGTGCAGCGGGAACGACCTCGGATCACCAGGGGCCGAGAAAACCACCATCTCATGGGGCCGGACACTCAGGGTCTGGGCAAAATCCAATATATATCTGGTGATATCTCGGGTGCTATTAGAGATAGCGCAATAAACCAAAGTGAATTATCTGCAGGAGGCCCTGGCGCATGAATCTGTGCAGCGGGAACGACCTCGGTCCACCAGGGGCCGAGAAAGCCACCGTCTCATGGGGCTGGACACTCAGGTTGAGGGAAGTATCCAATATATATCTGGTGATATCTCGGGTGCTATTACAGATAGCGCAATAAATCAAAGTGCATTTTTAGTAGGAGGCCCCGGCGCATGAATCTGTGCAACGGGAACGACCTCGGACCACCAGGGGCCGAGGAGACCACCGTCTCATGGGGCCGGACACTCAGGGTCAGTGAAAAATCCAATATATATCTGGTGATATCTTGGGTGCTGTTAGAGATAGCGCAATAAACCAAAGTGCATTGTCTGTAGGAGGCCCTGGCGCATGAATCTGTGCAGCGGGAACGACCTCGGACCACCAGGGGCCGAGACAACAACCGTCTCATGGGGCCGGACACCCAGGGTCAGGGAAAAATCCAATATATTTCTGGTGATATCTCGGGTGCTATTACAGATAGCGCAATAAATCAAAGTGCATTGTCTGTAGGAGGCCCTGGCGCATGAATCTGTGCAGCGGGAACGACCTCGGACCACCAGGGGCCGAGAAAACCACAGTCTCATGGGGCCGGACACTCAGGGTCAGGGGAAAATCCAATATATATATGGTGATATCTCGGGTGCTATTACAGATACCGCAATAAATCAAAGTGCATTGTCTGTAGGAGACCCTGGCGCATGAACCTGTGCAGCGGGAACGACCTCGGACCACCAGGGGCCGAGAAAACGACCGTCTCATGGGGCCGGACGCTCAGGGTCAGGGAAAAATCCAATATATATCTGGTGATATCTTGGGTGCTGCTAGAGATAGCGCAATAAACCAAGTGAGTTATCTGCAGGAGGCCCTGGCGCATGAATCTGTGCAGCGGGAACGACCTCGGACCCGTAGGGGCCGAGAAAATCACCGTCTCATGGGGCCGGACACTCAGGGCCAGGGAAAAATCCAATATATATCTGGTGATATCTTGGGTGCTGCTAGAGATAGCGCAATAAACCAAGTGAGTTATCTGCAGGAGGCCCTGGCGCATGAATCTGTGCAGCGGGAACGACCTCGGAGCACCAGGGGCGAGACAACCACCTTCTCATGGGGCCGGACACTCAGGGTCAGGGAAAAATCCAATATATATCTGGTGATATCTCGGGTCCTATTACAGATAGCGCAATAAATCAAAGTGCATTACCTGTAGGAGGCCCTGGCGCATGAATCTGTGCAGCGGGAACGTCCTCGGACCTCCAGGGGCCGAGAAAACCACAGTCTCATGGGGCCGGACACTCATGGTCAGGGGAAAATCCAATATAGATCTGGTGATATCTCGGGTGCTATTACAGATAGCGCAATAAATCAAAGTGCATTACCTGTAGGAGGCCATGGCGCATGAATCTGTGCAGCGGGAACGTCCTCGGACCTCCAGGGGCCGAGACAACGACCGTCTCATGGGGCCGGACACTCAGGGTCAGGGTAAAATCCAATATATATCTGGTGATATCTCGGGTGCTATTACAGATAGCGCAATAAATCAAAGTGCATTGTCTGTAGGAGGCCCTGGCGCATGAATCTGTGCAACGGGAACGACCTCGGACCACCAGGGGCCGAGAAAACCACAGTCTCATGGGGCCGGACACTCAGGGTCAGGGGAAAATCCAATATATATATGGTGATATCTCGGGTGCTATTACAGATACCGCAATAAATCAAAGTGCATTGTCTGTAGGAGACCCTGGCGCATGAACCTGTGCAGCGGGAACGACCTCGGACCACCAGGGGCCGAGAAAACGACCGTCTCATGGGGCCGGACGCTCAGGGTCAGGGAAAAATCCAATATATATCTGGTGATATCTTGGGTGCTGCTAGAGATAGCGCAATAAACCAAGTGAGTTATCTGCAGGAGGCCCTGGCGCATGAATCTGTGCAGCGGGAACGACCTCGGACCCGTAGGGGCCGAGAAAATCACCGTCTCATGGGGCCGGACACTCAGGGCCAGGGAAAAATCCAATATATATCTGGTGATATCTTGGGTGCTGCTAGAGATAGCGCAATAAACCAAGTGAGTTATCTGCAGGAGGCCCTGGCGCATGAATCTGTGCAGCGGGAACGACCTCGGACCCGTAGGGGCCGAGAAAATCACCGTCTCATGGGGCCGGACAGTCAGGGTCAGGGAAAAATCCTATATATATCTGGTGATTTCTTGGGTGCTATTAGCGATAGCGCAATAAATCAAAGTGCATTGTCTGTAGGAGGCCCTGGCGCATGAATCTGTGCAGCGGGAACGACCTCGGACCACCAGGGGCCGAGAAAACAACCGTCTCATGGGGCCGGACACTCAGGGTCAGTGAAAAATCCAATATATATCTGGTGATATCTCGGCTGCTATTACAGATAGCGCAATAAATCAAAGTGCATTGTCTGTAGAAGGCACTGGCGCATGAATCTGTGAAGCGGGAACGACCTCGGACCACCAGGGACGAGACAACCACCATCTCATGGGGCCGGACACTCAGGGTCAGGGAAAAATCCAATATATATCTGGTGATATCTCGGGTGCTATTACAGATAGCGCAATAAATCAAAGTGCATTACTTGTAGGAGGCCCTGGCGCATGAATCTGTGCAGCGGGAACGACCTCGGACGACCAGGGGCCGAGAAAACCACAGTCTCATGGGGCCGGACACTCAGGGTCAGGGGACAATCCAATATATATCTGGTGATATCTCGGGCGCTATTAGAGATAGCGCAATAAACCAAAGTGAATTATCTGCAGGAGGCCCTGCCGCATGAATCGGTGCAACGGGAACGACCTCGGACCACCAGGGGCCGAGAAAACCACAGTCTCATGGGGCCGGACACTCAGGGTCAGTGAAAAATCCAATATATATCTGGTGATATCTCGGGTGCTATTAGTGATAGCGCAATAAACCAAAGTGAATTGTCTGCAAGAGGCCCTGGTGCATGAATCTGTGCAGCGGGAACGACCTCGGATCACCAGGGTCCGAGAAAACCACCATCTCATGGGGCCGGACACTCAGGGTCTGGGCAAAATCCAATATATATCTGGTGATATCTCGGGTGCTATTAGAGATAGCGCAATAAACCAAAGTGAATTATCTGCAGGAGGCCCTGGCGCATGAATCTGTGCAGCGGGAACGACCTCGGTCCACCAGGGGCCGAGAAAACCACCGTCTCATGGGGCTGGACACTCAGGTTGAGGGAAGTATCCAATATATATCTGGTGATATCTCGGGTGCTATTACAGATAGCGCAATAAATCAAAGTGCATTTTTAGTAGGAGGCCCCGGCGCATGAATCTGTGCAACGGGAACGACCTCGGACCACCAGGGGCCGAGGAGACCACCGTCTCATGGGGCCGGACACTCAGGGTCAGTGAAAAATCCAATATATATCTGGTGATATCTTGGGTGCTGTTAGAGATAGCGCAATAAACCAAAGTGCATTGTCTGTAGGAGGCCCTGGCGCATGAATCTGTGCAGCGGGAACGACCTCGGACCACCAGGGGCCGAGACAACAACCGTCTCATGGGGCCGGACACTCAGGGTTAGGGAAAAATCCAATATATTTCTGGTGATATCTCGGGTGCTATTACAGATAGCGCAATAAATCAAAGTGCATTGTCTGTAGGAGGCCCTGGCGCATGAATCTGTGCAGCGGGAACGACCTCGGACCACCAGGGGCCGAGAAAACCACAGTCTCATGGGGCCGGACACTCAGGGTTAGGGGAAAATCCAACATATATCTGGTGATACCTCGGGTTATATTACAGATAGCACAATAAATCAAAGTGCATTGTCTGTATTAGGACCCGGCGCATGAATCTGTGCAGCGGGAACGACCTCGGATCACCAGGGGCCGAGAAAACCACCGTCTCATGGGGCCGGACACTCAGGGTCAGTGAAAAATCCAATATATATCTGGTGATATCTCGGGTGCTATTACAGATAGCGCAATAAATGAAAGTGCATTGTCTGTAGGAGGCCCTGGCGCATGAATCTGTGCAGCGGGAACGACCTCGGACCACCAGGGGCCGAGAAAACCACAGTCTCATGGGGCCGGACACTCAGGGTCAGGGGAAAATCCAATATATATCTGGTGATATCTCGGGTGCTATTAGAGATAGCGCAATAAACCAAAGTGTATTATCTGCAGGAGGCCCTGGCGCATGAATCTGTGCAACGGGAACGACCTCGGACCACCAGGGGCCGAGAAAACCACCGTCTCATGGGGCCGGACACTCAGGGTCAGTGAAAAATCCAATATATATCTGGTTATATCTCGAGTGCTATTACAGATAGCGCAATAAATCAAAGTGCATTGTCTGTAGGAGGACCTTGCGCATGAATCTGTGCAGCGGGAACTACCTCGGACCACCAGGGGCCGAGAAAACCACAGTCTCATGGGGTCGGACACTCAGGGTCAGGGAAGAATCCAATATATACCTGGTGATATCTCGGGTGCTATTAGAGATAGCGCAATAAACCAAAGTGAATTATCTGCAGGAGACCCTGGCGCATGAATCTGTGCAGCGGGAACGACCTCGGACCACCAGGGGCCGAGACAACAACCGTCTCATGGGGCCGGACACTCAGGGTCAGGGAAAAATCCAATATATATCTGGTGATATCTCGGGTGCTATTACAGATAGCCCAAGAAATCAAAGTGCATTGTCTGTATTAGGCCCCGGCGCATGAATCTGTGCAGCGGGAACGACCTCGGACCACCAGGGGCCGAGAAAACCACCGTCTCATGGGGCCGGACACTCAGGGTCAGGGAAGAATCCAATATATATCTGGTGATATCTCGGGTGCTATTACAGATAGCGCAATAAATCAAAGTGCATTGTCTGTAGGAGGCTCAGGCGAATGAATCTGTGCAGCGGGAACGACCTCGGACCACCAGGGGCCGAGAAAACCACAGTCTCATGGGGCCGGACACTCAGGGTCAGGGGAAAATCCAATATATATCTGGTGATATCTCGGGTGCTATTACAGATAGCGCAATAAATCAGAGTGCATTGTCTGTAGGAGGCCCTGGCGCATGAATCTGTGTAGCGGAAACGACCTCGGACCACCAGAGGCCGAGAAAACCACAGTCTCATTGGTCCGGACGCTCAGGGTCAGGGGAAAATCCAACATATATCTGGTGATATCTCGGGTGCTATTACAGATAGCGCAATAAATCAAAGTGAATTGTCTGTAGGACGCCCTGGCGCATGAATCTGTGCAGCCGGAACGACCTCGAACCACCAGGGGCCGCGAAAACCACCGTCTCATGGGGCCGGACACTCAGGGTCAGTGAAAGATCCAATATATATCTGGTGGTATCTCGGGTGCTATTACAGATAGCGTAATAAATAAATGTGCATTGTCTGTAGGAGGCCCTGGAGCATGAATCTGTGCAGAGGGAACGACCTCGGACCACCAGGGGCCGAGAAAACCACAGTCTCATGGGGTCGGACACTCAGGGTCAGGGAAGAATCCAATATATACCTGGTGATATCTCGGGTGCTATTAGAGATAGCGCAATAAACCAAAGTGAATTATCTGCAGGAGGCCCTGGCGCATGAATCTGTGCAACGGGAACGACCTCGGACCACCAGGGGCCGAGAAAACCACCGTCTCATGGGGCCGGACACTCAGGGTCAGTGAAAAATCCAATATATATCTGGTTATATCTCGAGTGCTATTACAGATAGCGCAATAAATCAAAGTGCATTGTCTGTAGGAGGACCTTGTGCATGAATCTGTGCAGCGGGAACTACCTCGGACCACCAGGGGCCGAGAAAACCACAGTCTCATGGGGTCGTACACTCAGGGTCAGGGAAGAATCCAATATATACCTGGTGATATCTCGGGTGCTATTAGAGATAGCGCAATAAACCAAAGTGAATTATCTGCAGGAGACCCTGGCGCATGAATCTGTGCAGCGGGAACGACCTCGGACCACCAGGGGCCGAGACAACAACCGTCTCATGGGGCCGGACACTCAGGGTCAGGGAAAAATCCAATATATTTCTGGTGATATCTCGGGTTATATTACAGATAGAACAATAAATCAAAGTGCATTGTCTGTAGGAGGCCCTGGCGCATGAATCTGTGCAGCGGGAACGACCTCGGACCACCAGGGGCCGAGAAAACCACCGTCTCATGGGGCCGGAAGCTCAGGGTCAGGGAAAAATCCAATATATATCTGGTGATATCTCGGGTGCTATTACAGATAGCCCAAGAAATCAAAGTGCATTGTCTGTATTAGGCCCAGGCGCATGAATCTGTGCAGCGGGAACGACCTCGGACCACCAGGGGCCGAGAAAACCACCGTCTCATGGGGCCGGACACTCAGGGTCAGGGAAGAATCCAATATATATCTGGTGATATCTCGGGTGCTATTACAGATAGCGCAATAAATCAAAGTGCATTGTCTGTAGGAGGCTCAGGCGAATGAATCTGTGCAGCGGGAACGACCTCGGACCACCAGGGGCCGAGAAAACCACAGTCTCATGGGGCCGGACACTCAGGGTTAGGGGAAAATCCAACATATATCTGGTGATACCTCGGGTTATATTACAGATAGCACAATAAATCAAAGTGCATTGTCTGTATTAGGACCCGGCGCATGAATCTGTGCAGCGGGAACGACCTCGGATCACCAGGGGCCGAGAAAACCACCGTCTCATGGGGCCGGACACTCAGGGTCAGTGAAAAATCCAATATATATCTGGTGATATCTCGGGTGCTATTACAGATAGCGCAATAAATGAAAGTGCATTGTCTGTAGGAGGCCCTGGCGCATGAATCTGTGCAGCGGGAACGACCTCGGACCACCAGGGGCCGAGAAAACCACAGTCTCATGGGGCCGGACACTCAGGGTCAGGGGAAAATCCAATATATATCTGGTGATATCTCGGGTGCTATTAGAGATAGCGCAATAAACCAAAGTGTATTATCTGCAGGAGGCCCTGGCGCATGAATCTGTGCAACGGGAACGACCTCGGACCACCAGGGGCCGAGAAAACCACCGTCTCATGGGGCCGGACACTCAGGGTCAGTGAAAAATCCAATATATATCTGGTTATATCTCGAGTGCTATTACAGATAGCGCAATAAATCAAAGTGCACTGTCTGTAGGAGGACCTTGCGCATGAATCTGTGCAGCGGGAACTACCTCGGACCACCAGGGGCCGAGAAAACCACAGTCTCATGGGGTCGGACACTCAGGGTCAGGGAAGAATCCAATATATACCTGGTGATATCTCGGGTGCTATTAGAGATAGCGCAATAAACCAAAGTGAATTATCTGCAGGAGACCCTGGCGCATGAATCTGTGCAGCGGGAACGACCTCGGACCACCAGGGGCCGAGACAACAACCGTCTCATGGGGCCGGACACTCAGGGTCAGGGAAAAATCCAATATATATCTGGTGATATCTCGGGTGCTATTACAGATAGCCCAAGAAATCAAAGTGCATTGTCTGTATTAGGCCCCGGCGCATGAATCTGTGCAGCGGGAACGACCTCGGACCACCAGGGGCCGAGAAAACCACCGTCTCATGGGGCCGGACACTCAGGGTCAGGGAAGAATCCAATATATATCTGGTGATATCTCGGGTGCTATTACAGATAGCGCAATAAATCAAAGTGCATTGTCTGTAGGAGGCTCAGGCGAATGAATCTGTGCAGCGGGAACGACCTCGGACCACCAGGGGCCGAGAAAACCACAGTCTCATGGGGCCGGACACTCAGGGTCAGGGGAAAATCCAATATATATCTGGTGATATCTCGGGTGCTATTACAGATAGCGCAATAAATTAGAGTGCATTGTCTGTAGGAGGCCCTGGCGCATGAATCTGTGTAGCGGGAACGACCTCGGACCACCAGAGGCCGAGAAAACCACAGTCTCATTGGTCCGGACGCTCAGGGTCAGGGGAAAATCCAACATATATCTGGTGATATCTCGGGTGCTATTACAGATAGCGCAATAAATCAAAGTGAATTGTCTGTAGGACGCCCTGGCGCATGAATCTGTGCAGCCGGAACGACCTCGAACCACCAGGGGCCGCGAAAACCACCGTCTCATGGGGCCGGACACTCAGGGTCAGTGAAAGATCCAATATATATCTGGTGGTATCTCGGGTGCTATTACAGATAGCGTAATAAATAAATGTGCATTGTCTGTAGGAGGCCCTGGAGCATGAATCTGTGCAGAGGGAACGACCTCGGACCACCAGGGGCCGAGAAAACCACAGTCTCATGGGGTCGGACACTCAGGGTCAGGGAAGAATCCAATATATACCTGGTGATATCTCGGGTGCTATTAGAGATAGCGCAATAAAACAAAGTGAATTATCTGCAGGAGGCCCTGGCGCATGAATCTGTGCAACGGGAACTACCTCGGACCACCAGGGGCCGAGAAAACCACAGTCTCATGGGGTCGTACACTCAGGGTCAGGGAAGAATCCAATATATACCTGGTGATATCTCGGGTGCTATTAGAGATAGCGCAATAAACCAAAGTGAATTATCTGCAGGAGACCCTGGCGCATGAATCTGTGCAGCGGGAACGACCTCGGACCACCAGGGGCCGAGACAACAACCGTCTCATGGGGCCGGACACTCAGGGTCAGGGAAAAATCCAATATATTTCTGGTGATATCTCGGGTTATATTACAGATAGAACAATAAATCAAAGTGCATTGTCTGTAGGAGGCCCTGGCGCATGAATCTGTGCAGCGGGAACGACCTCGGACCACCAGGGGCCGAGAAAACCACCGTCTCATGGGGCCGGACACTCAGGGTCAGGGAAAAATCCAATATATATCTGGTGATATCTCGGGTGCTATTACAGATAGCCCAAGAAATCAAAGTGCATTGTCTGTATTAGGCCCCGGCGCATGAATCTGTGCAGCGGGAACGACCTCGGACCACCAGGGGCCGAGAAAACCACCGTCTCATGGGGCCGGACACTCAGGGTCAGGGAAAAATCCAATATATATCTGGTGATATCTCGGGTGCTATTACAGATAGCCCAAGAAATCAAAGTGCATTGTCTGTATTAGGCCCCGGCGCATGAATCTGTGCAGCGGGAACGACCTCGGACCACCAGGGGCCGAGACAACAACCGTCTCATGGGGCCGGACACTCAGGGTCAGGGAAAAATCCAATATATTTCTGGTGATATCTCGGGTTATATTACAGATAGAACAATAAATCAAAGTGCATTGTCTGTAGGAGGCCCTGGCGCATGAATCTGTGCAGCGGGAACGACCTCGGACCACCAGGGGCCGAGAAAACCACCGTCTCATGGGGCCGGAAGCTCAGGGTCAGGGAAAAATCCAATATATATCTGGTGATATCTCGGGTGCTATTACAGATAGCCCAAGAAATCAAAGTGCATTGTCTGTATTAGGCCCAGGCGCATGAATCTGTGCAGCGGGAACGACCTCGGACCACCAGGGGCCGAGAAAACCACCGTCTCATGGGGCCGGACACTCAGGGTCAGGGAAGAATCCAATATATATCTGGTGATATCTCGGGTGCTATTACAGATAGCGCAATAAATCAAAGTGCATTGTCTGTAGGAGGCTCAGGCGAATGAATCTGTGCAGCGGGAACGACCTCGGACCACCAGGGGCCGAGAAAACCACAGTCTCATGGGGCCGGACACTCAGGGTTAGGGGAAAATCCAACATATATCTGGTGATACCTCGGGTTATATTACAGATAGCACAATAAATCAAAGTGCATTGTCTGTATTAGGACCCGGCGCATGAATCTGTGCAGCGGGAACGACCTCGGATCACCAGGGGCCGAGAAAACCACCGTCTCATGGGGCCGGACACTCAGGGTCAGTGAAAAATCCAATATATATCTGGTGATATCTCGGGTGCTATTACAGATAGCGCAATAAATGAAAGTGCATTGTCTGTAGGAGGCCCTGGCGCATGAATCTGTGCAGCGGGAACGACCTCGGACCACCAGGGGCCGAGAAAACCACAGTCTCATGGGGCCGGACACTCAGGGTCAGGGGAAAATCCAATATATATCTGGTGATATCTCGGGTGCTATTAGAGATAGCGCAATAAACCAAAGTGTATTATCTGCAGGAGGCCCTGGCGCATGAATCTGTGCAACGGGAACGACCTCGGACCACCAGGGGCCGAGAAAACCACCGTCTCATGGGGCCGGACACTCAGGGTCAGTGAAAAATCCAATATATATCTGGTTATATCTCGAGTGCTATTACAGATAGCGCAATAAATCAAAGTGCACTGTCTGTAGGAGGACCTTGCGCATGAATCTGTGCAGCGGGAACTACCTCGGACCACCAGGGGCCGAGAAAACCACAGTCTCATGGGGTCGGACACTCAGGGTCAGGGAAGAATCCAATATATACCTGGTGATATCTCGGGTGCTATTAGAGATAGCGCAATAAACCAAAGTGAATTATCTGCAGGAGACCCTGGCGCATGAATCTGTGCAGCGGGAACGACCTCGGACCACCAGGGGCCGAGACAACAACCGTCTCATGGGGCCGGACACTCAGGGTCAGGGAAAAATCCAATATATATCTGGTGATATCTCGGGTGCTATTACAGATAGCCCAAGAAATCAAAGTGCATTGTCTGTATTAGGCCCCGGCGCATGAATCTGTGCAGCGGGAACGACCTCGGACCACCAGGGGCCGAGAAAACCACCGTCTCATGGGGCCGGACACTCAGGGTCAGGGAAGAATCCAATATATATCTGGTGATATCTCGGGTGCTATTACAGATAGCGCAATAAATCAAAGTGCATTGTCTGTAGGAGGCTCAGGCGAATGAATCTGTGCAGCGGGAACGACCTCGGACCACCAGGGGCCGAGAAAACCACAGTCTCATGGGGCCGGACACTCAGGGTCAGGGGAAAATCCAATATATATCTGGTGATATCTCGGGTGCTATTACAGATAGCGCAATAAATTAGAGTGCATTGTCTGTAGGAGGCCCTGGCGCATGAATCTGTGTAGCGGGAACGACCTCGGACCACCAGAGGCCGAGAAAACCACAGTCTCATTGGTCCGGACGCTCAGGGTCAGGGGAAAATCCAACATATATCTGGTGATATCTCGGGTGCTATTACAGATAGCGCAATAAATCAAAGTGAATTGTCTGTAGGACGCCCTGGCGCATGAATCTGTGCAGCCGGAACGACCTCGAACCACCAGGGGCCGCGAAAACCACCGTCTCATGGGGCCGGACACTCAGGGTCAGTGAAAGATCCAATATATATCTGGTGGTATCTCGGGTGCTATTACAGATAGCGTAATAAATAAATGTGCATTGTCTGTAGGAGGCCCTGGAGCATGAATCTGTGCAGAGGGAACGACCTCGGACCACCAGGGGCCGAGAAAACCACAGTCTCATGGGGTCGGACACTCAGGGTCAGGGAAGAATCCAATATATACCTGGTGATATCTCGGGTGCTATTAGAGATAGCGCAATAAACCAAAGTGAATTATCTGCAGGAGGCCCTGGCGCATGAATCTGTGCAACGGGAACTACCTCGGACCACCAGGGGCCGAGAAAACCACAGTCTCATGGGGTCGTACACTCAGGGTCAGGGAAGAATCCAATATATACCTGGTGATATCTCGGGTGCTATTAGAGATAGCGCAATAAACCAAAGTGAATTATCTGCAGGAGACCCTGGCGCATGAATCTGTGCAGCGGGAACGACCTCGGACCACCAGGGGCCGAGACAACAACCGTCTCATGGGGCCGGACACTCAGGGTCAGGGAAAAATCCAATATATTTCTGGTGATATCTCGGGTTATATTACAGATAGAACAATAAATCAAAGTGCATTGTCTGTAGGAGGCCCTGGCGCATGAATCTGTGCAGCGGGAACGACCTCGGACCACCAGGGGCCGAGAAAACCACCGTCTCATGGGGCCGGACACTCAGGGTCAGGGAAAAATCCAATATATATCTGGTGATATCTCGGGTGCTATTACAGATAGCCCAAGAAATCAAAGTGCATTGTCTGTATTAGGCCCCGGCGCATGAATCTGTGCAGCGGGAACGACCTCGGACCACCAGGGGCCGAGAAAACCACCGTCTCATGGGGCCGGACACTCAGGGTCAGGGAAGAATCCAATATATATCTGGTGATATCTCGGGTGCTATTACAGATAGCGCAATAAATCAAAGTGCATTGTCTGTAGGAGGACCTTGTGCATGAATCTGTGCAGCGGGAACTACCTCGGACCACCAGGGGCCGAGAAAACCACAGTCTCATGGGGTCGTACACTCAGGGTCAGGGAAGAATCCAATATATACCTGGTGATATCTCGGGTGCTATTAGAGATAGCGCAATAAACCAAAGTGAATTATCTGCAGGAGACCCTGGCGCATGAATCTGTGCAGCGGGAACGACCTCGGACCACCAGGGGCCGAGACAACAACCGTCTCATGGGGCCGGACACTCAGGGTCAGGGAAAAATCCAATATATTTCTGGTGATATCTCGGGTTATATTACAGATAGAACAATAAATCAAAGTGCATTGTCTGTAGGAGGCCCTGGCGCATGAATCTGTGCAGCGGGAACGACCTCGGACCACCAGGGGCCGAGAAAACCACCGTCTCATGGGGCCGGACACTCAGGGTCAGGGAAAAATCCAATATATATCTGGTGATATCTCGGGTGCTATTACAGATAGCCCAAGAAATCAAAGTGCATTGTCTGTATTAGGCCCCGGCGCATGAATCTGTGCAGCGGGAACGACCTCGGACCACCAGGGGCCGAGAAAACCACCGTCTCATGGGGCCGGACACTCAGGGTCAGGGAAGAATCCAATATATATCTGGTGATATCTCGGGTGCTATTACAGATAGCGCAATAAATCAAAGTGCATTGTCTGTAGGAGGCTCAGGCGAATGAATCTGTGCAGCGGGAACGACCTCGGACCACCAGGGGCCGAGAAAACCACAGTCTCATGGGGCCGGACACTCAGGGTCAGGGGAAAATCCAATATATATCTGGTGATATCTCGGGTGCTATTACAGATAGCGCAATAAATCAGAGTGCATTGTCTGTAGGAGGCCCTGGCGCATGAATCTGTGTAGCGGGAACGACCTCGGACCACCAGAGGCCGAGAAAACCACAGTCTCATTGGTCCGGACGCTCAGGGTCAGGGGAAAATCCAACATATATCTGGTGATATCTCGGGTGCTATTACAGATAGCGCAATAAATCAAAGTGAATTGTCTGTAGGACGCCCTGGCGCATGAATCTGTGCAGCCGGAACGACCTCGAACCACCAGGGGCCGCGAAAACCACCGTCTCATGGGGCCGGACACTCAGGGTCAGTGAAAGATCCAATATATTTCTGGTGATATCTCGGGTTATATTACAGATAGAACAATAAATCAAAGTGCATTGTCTGTAGGAGGCCCTGGCGCATGAATCTGTGCAGCGGGAACGACCTCGGACCACCAGGGGCCGAGAAAACCACCGTCTCATGGGGCCGGACACTCAGGGTCAGGGAAAAATCCAATATATATCTGGTGATATCTCGGGTGCTATTACAGATAGCCCAAGAAATCAAAGTGCATTGTCTGTATTAGGCCCCGGCGCATGAATCTGTGCAGCGGGAACGACCTCGGACCACCAGGGGCCGAGAAAACCACCGTCTCATGGGGCCGGACACTCAGGGTCAGGGAAGAATCCAATATATATCTGGTGATATCTCGAGTGCTATTACAGATAGCGCAATAAATCAAAGTGCATTGTCTGTAGGAGGCTCAGGCGAATGAATCTGTGCAGCGGGAACGACCTCGGACCACCAGGGGCCGAGAAAACCACAGTCTCATGGGGCCGGACACTCAGGGTCAGGGGAAAATCCAATATATATCTGGTGATATCTCGGGTGCTATTACAGATAGCGCAATAAATCAGAGTGCATTGTCTGTAGGAGGCCCTGGCGCATGAATCTGTGTAGCGGGAACGACCTCGGACCACCAGAGGCCGAGAAAACCACAGTCTCATTGGTCCGGACGCTCAGGGTCAGGGGAAAATCCAACATATATCTGGTGATATCTCGGGTGCTATTACAGATAGCGCAATAAATCAAAGTGAATTGTCTGTAGGACGCCCTGGCGCATGAATCTGTGCAGCCGGAACGACCTCGAACCACCAGGGGCCGCGAAAACCACCGTCTCATGGGGCCGGACACTCAGGGTCAGTGAAAGATCCAATATATATCTGGTGGTATCTCGGGTGCTATTACAGATAGCGTAATAAATAAATGTGCATTGTCTGTAGGAGGCCCTGGAGCATGAATCTGTGCAGAGGGAACGACCTCGGACCACCAGGGGCCGAGAAAACCACAGTCTCATGGGGTCGGACACTCAGGGTCAGGGAAGAATCCAATATATACCTGGTGATATCTCGGGTGCTATTAGAGATAGCGCAATAAACCAAAGTGAATTATCTGCAGGAGGCCCTGGCGCATGAATCTGTGCAACGGGAACGACCTCGGACCACCAGGGGCCGAGAAAACCACCGTCTCATGGGGCCGGACACTCAGGGTCAGTGAAAAATCCAATATATATCTGGTTATATCTCGAGTGCTATTACAGATAGCGCAATAAATCAAAGTGCATTGTCTGTAGGAGGACCTTGTGCATGAATCTGTGCAGCGGGAACTACCTCGGACCACCAGGGGCCGAGAAAACCACAGTCTCATGGGGTCGTACACTCAGGGTCAGGGAAGAATCCAATATATACCTGGTGATATCTCGGGTGCTATTAGAGATAGCGCAATAAACCAAAGTGAATTATCTGCAGGAGACCCTGGCGCATGAATCTGTGCAGCGGGAACGACCTCGGACCACCAGGGGCCGAGACAACAACCGTCTCATGGGGCCGGACACTCAGGGTCAGGGAAAAATCCAATATATTTCTGGTGATATCTCGGGTTATATTACAGATAGAACAATAAATCAAAGTGCATTGTCTGTAGGAGGCCCTGGCGCATGAATCTGTGCAGCGGGAACGACCTCGGACCACCAGGGGCCGAGAAAACCACCGTCTCATGGGGCCGGACACTCAGGGTCAGGGAAAAATCCAATATATATCTGGTGATATCTCGGGTGCTATTACAGATAGCCCAAGAAATCAAAGTGCATTGTCTGTATTAGGCCCCGGCGCATGAATCTGTGCAGCGGGAACGACCTCGGACCACCAGGGGCCGAGAAAACCACCGTCTCATGGGGCCGGACACTCAGGGTCAGGGAAGAATCCAATATATATCTGGTGATATCTCGGGTGCTATTACAGATAGCGCAATAAATCAAAGTGCATTGTCTGTAGGAGGCTCAGGCGAATGAATCTGTGCAGCGGGAACGACCTCGGACCACCAGGGGCCGAGAAAACCACAGTCTCATGGGGCCGGACACTCAGGGTCAGGGGAAAATCCAATATATATCTGGTGATATCTCGGGTGCTATTACAGATAGCGCAATAAATCAGAGTGCATTGTCTGTAGGAGGCCCTGGCGCATGAATCTGTGTAGCGGGAACGACCTCGGACCACCAGAGGCCAAGAAAACCACAGTCTCATTGGTCCGGACGCTCAGGGTCAGGGGAAAATCCAACATATATCTGGTGATATCTCGGGTGCTATTACAGATAGCGCAATAAATCAAAGTGCATTGTCTGTAGGAGGCTCAGGCGAATGAATCTGTGCAGCGGGAACGACCTCGGACCACCAGGGGCCGAGAAAACCACAGTCTCATGGGGTCGGACACTCAGGGTCAGGGAAGAATCCAATATATATCTGGTGATATCTCGGGTGCTATTACAGATAGCGCAATAAATCAGAGTGCATTGTCTGTAGGAGGCCCTGGCGCATGAATCTGTGTAGCGGGAACGACCTCGGACCACCAGAGGCCGAGAAAACCACAGTCTCATTGGTCCGGACGCTCAGGGTCAGGGGAAAATCCAACATATATCTGGTGATATCTCGGGTGCTATTACAGATAGCGCAATAAATCAAAGTGAATTGTCTGTAGGACGCCCTGGCGCATGAATCTGTGCAGCCGGAACGACCTCGAACCACCAGGGGCCGCGAAAACCACCGTCTCATGGGGCCGGACACTCAGGGTCAGTGAAAGATCCAATATATATCTGGTGGTATCTCGCGTGCTATTACAGATAGCGTAATAAATAAATGTGCATTGTCTGTAGGAGGCCCTGGAGCATGAATCTGTGCAGAGGGAACGACCTCGGACCACCAGGGGCCGAGAAAACCACAGTCTCATGGGGTCGGACACTCAGGGTCAGGGAAGAATCCAATATATACCTGGTGATATCTCGGGTGCTATTAGAGATAGCGCAATAAACCAAAGTGAATTATCTGCAGGAGACCCTGGCGCATGAATCTGTGCAGCGGGAACGACCTCGGACCACCAGGTGCCGAGACAACAACCGTCTCATGGGGCCGGACACTCAGGGTCAGGGAAAAATCCAATATATTTCTGGTGATATCTCGGGTTATATTACAGATAGAACAATAAATCAAAGTGCATTGTCTGTAGGAGGCCCTGGCGCATGAATCTGTGCAGCGGGAACGACCTCGGACCACCAGGGGCCGAGAAAACCACCGTCTCATGGGGCCGGACACTCAGGGTCAGGGAAAAATCCAATATATATCTGGTGATATCTCGGGTGCTATTACAGATAGCCCAAGAAATCAAAGTGCATTGTCTGTATTAGGCCCCGGCGCATGAATCTGTGCAGCGGGAACGACCTCGGACCACCAGGGGCCGAGAAAACCACCGTCTCATGGGGCCGGACACTCAGGGTCAGGGAAAAATCCAATATATATCTGGTGATATCTCGGGTGCTATTACAGATAGCGCAATAAATCAAAGTGCGTTGTCTGTAGAAGGCCCTGGCGCATGAATCTGTGCAGCGGGAACGACCTCGGACCACTAGGGGCCGAGAAAACCACAGTCTCATGGGTCGGACACTCAGGGTCAGGGGAAAATCCAATATATATCTGGTGATATCTCGGGTGCTATTACAGATAGCGCAATAAATCAAAGTACGTTGTCTGTAGGAGGCCCTGGCGCATGAATCTGTGCAGCGGGAACGACCTCGGACCACCAGGGTCCGAGAAAACCACCGTCTCATGGGGCCGCACACTCAGGGTCAGTGAAAAATCCAATATATATCTGGTGATATCTCGGGTGCTATTACAGATAGCGCAATAAATCAAAGTGCATTGTCTGTAGGAGGCACTGGCGAATGAATCTGTGCAGCAGGAACGACCTCGGACCACCAGTGGCCGAGAAAATTACAGATATTCGGAATCCGTCACCCAAGGTCATGTAAAAATCCAGCATATATCTGGTGATATCTCGGGTGCTATTAGAGATAGCGCGATAAATCAAAGTGCATTGTCTGCAGGAAGCCCTGGCTCATGATTCTGTGCAGCGGGAACGACCTCGGACCACCAGGGGCCGAGAAAATCACCTTCTCCTGGAGCCGGACTGCCAGGGTCAGGGAAAAATCCAATATATATCTGGTGATATCTCGGGTGCTATTAGAGATAGCGCTATAAACCAAAGTGCATTGTCTGTAGGAGGCCCTGGCGCATGAATCTGTGTAGCGGGAACGACCTCGGACCACCAGAGGCCGAGAAAACCATAGTCTCATTGGTCCGGACGCTCAGGGTCAGGGGAAAATCCAACATATATCTGGTGATATCTCGGGTGCTATTACAGATAGCGCAATAAATCAAAGTGAATTGTCTGTAGGACGCCCTGGCGCATGAATCTGTGCAGCCGGAACGACCTCGACCCACCAGGGGCCGCGAAAACCACCGTCTCATGGGGCCGGACACTCAGGGTCAGTGAAAGATCCAATATATATCTGGTGGTATCTCGGGTGCTATTACAGATAGCGTAATAAATAAATGTGCATTGTCTGTAGGAGGCCCTGGAGCATGAATCTGTGCAGAGGGAACGACCTCGGACCACCAGGGGCCGAGAAAACCACAGTCTCATGGGGTCGGACACTCAGGGTCAGGGAAGAATCCAATATATACCTGGTGATATCTCGGGTGCTATTAGAGATAGCGCAATAAACCAAAGTGAATTATCTGCAGGAGGCCCTGGCGCATGAATCTGTGCAACGGGAACGACCTCGGACCACCAGGGGCCGAGAAAACCACCGTCTCATGGGGCCGGACACTCAGGGTCAGTGAAAAATCCAATATATATCTGGTTATATCTCGAGTGCTATTACAGATAGCGCAATAAATCAAAGTGCATTGTCTGTAGGAGGACCTTGTGCATGAATCTGTGCAGCGGGAACTACCTCGGACCACCAGGGGCCGAGAAAACCACAGTCTCATGGGGTCGTACACTCAGGGTCAGGGAAGAATCCAATATATACCTGGTGATATCTCGGGTGCTATTAGAGATAGCGCAATAAACCAAAGTGAATTATCTGCAGGAGACCCTGGCGCATGAATCTGTGCAGCGGGAACGACCTCGGACCACCAGGGGCCGAGACAACAACCGTCTCATGGGGCCGGACACTCAGGGTCAGGGAAAAATCCAATATATTTCTGGTGATATCTCGGGTTATATTACAGATAGAACAATAAATCAAAGTGCATTGTCTGTAGGAGGCCCTGGCGCATGAATCTGTGCAGCGGGAACGACCTCGGACCACCAGGGGCCGAGAAAACCACCGTCTCATGGGGCCGGACACTCAGGGTCAGGGAAAAATCCAATATATATCTGGTGATATCTCGGGTGCTATTAGAGATAGCGCAATAAACCAGAGTGAATTATCTGCAGGAGGCCCTGGCGCATGAATCTGTGCAACGGGAACGACCTCGGACCACCAGGGGCCGAGAAAACCACAGTCTCATGGGGCCGGACACACAGGGTCAGGGGAAAATCCAACATATATCTGGTGATATCTCGGGTGCTATTACAGATAGCGCAATAAATCAAAGTGAATAGTCTGTAGGAGGCCCTGGCGCATGAATCTGTGCAGCCGGAACGACCTCGAACCACCAGGGGCCGCGAAAACCACCGTCTCATGGGGCCGGACACTCAGGGTCAGTGAAAGATCCAATATATATCTGGTGGTATCTCGGGTGCTATTACAGATAGCGTAATAAATAAATGTGCATTGACTGTAGGAGGCCCTGGCGCATGAATCTGTGCAGAGGGAACGACCTCGGACCACCAGGGGCCGAGAAAACCACCGTCTCATGGGGCCGGACACTCAGGGTCAGGGAAGAATCCATTATATATGTGGTGATATCTCGGGTGCTATTAGAGATAGCGCAATAAACCAAAGTGAATTATCTGCAGGAGGCCCTGGCGCATGAATCTGTGCAGCGGGAACGACCTCGGATCACCAGGGTCCGAGATAACCACCGTCTCATGGGGCCGGACATTCAGGGTCAGGGGAAAATCTAATATATATCTGGTGATATCTCGGGTGCTATTAGAGATACCGCGATAAACCAAAGTGAATTATCTGCAGGAGGCCCTGGCGCATGAATCTGTGCAGCGGGAACGACCTCGGATCACCAGGGTCCGAGAAGACCACCGTCTTATGGGGCCGGACACTCAGGGTCAGGGAAAAATCTATCATATATCTGGTGATATCTCGGGTGCTATTACAGATAGCGCAATAAACCGAAGTGAATTATCTGCAGGAGGCCCTGGCGCATGAATCTGTGCAGCGGGAACGACCTCGGATCACCAGGGGCCGAGAAAACCACCGTCTCATGGGGCCGGACACTCAGGGTCAGTGAAAAATCCAATATATATCTGGTGATATCTCGGGTGCTATTACAGATAGCGCAATAAATCAAAGTGCATTGTCTGTAGGAGGCCCTGGCGCATGAATCTGTGCAGCGGGAACGACCTCGGACCACCAGGGGCCGAGAAAACCACAGTCTCATGGGGCCGGACACTCAGGGTCAGGGGAAAATCCAATATATATCTGGTGATATCTCGGGTGCTATTAGAGATAGCGCAATAAACCAAAGTGTATTATCTGCAGGAGGCCCTGGCGCATGAATCTGTGCAACGGGAACGACCTCGGACCACCAGGGGCCGAGAAAACCACCGTCTCATGGGGCCGGACACTCAGGGTCAGTGAAAAATCCAATATATATCTGGTTATATCTCGGGTGCTATTAGAGATAGCGAAATAAATCAAAGTGAATTATCTGCAGGAGGCCCTGGCGCGAGCATCTGTGCAGCGGGAACGACCTCGGACCACCAGGGGCCAAGAAAACCACCGTCTCATGGCGCCGGACACTCAGGGTCAGGGAAAAATCCAATATATATCTGGTGATATCTCGGGTGCTATTAGAGATAGCCAAATCAATCAAAGTGCATTGTCGGTAGGAGGCCCTGGCGCATGAATCTGTGCAGCGGGAACGACCTCGGACCACCAGGGGCCGGGAAAACCACAGTCTCATGGGGCCGGACACTCAGGGTCAGGGGAAAATCCAATATATATTTGGTGATATCTCGGGTGCTATTAGAGATAGCGCAATACACCAAAGTGAATTATCTGCAGGAGGCCCTGGCGCATGCATCTGTGCAGCGGGAACGACCTCGGACCACCAGGGGCCAAGAAAACCACCGTCTCATGGCGCCGGACACTCAGGGTCAGGGAAAAATCCAATATATATCTGGTGATATCTCGGGAGCTATTAGAGATAGCCCAATAAATCAAAGTGCATTGTCGGTAGGAGGCCCTGGCGCATGAATCTGTGCAGCGGGAACGACCTCGGACCACCAGGGGCCGGGAAAACCACAGTCTCATGGGGCCGGACACTCAGGGACCGGGGAAAATCCAATATATATCTGGTGATATCTCGGGTGCTATTACAGATAGCGCAATAAATCAAAGTGCATTGTCTGTAGGAGGCCCTGGCGCATGAATCTGTGCAGCGGGAACGACCTCGGAACACCAGGGACCGAGAAAACCACCGCCTCATGTGGCCGGACACTCAGGGTCAGTGAAAAATCCAATATATATGTGGTGATATCTCGGGTGCTATTACAGATAGCGGAATAAATCAAAGTGCATTATCTGTAGGAGACCCTGGCGCATGAATCTGTGCAGCGGGAACGACCTCGGAACACCAGGGACCGAGAAAACCACCGTCTCATGGGGCCGGACACTCAGGGTCAGTGAAAAATCCAATATATATGTGGTGATATCTCGGGTGCTATTACAGATAGCGCAATAAATCAAAGGGAATTATCTGCAGTAGGCCCTGGCGCATGAATCTGTGCAGCGGGAACGACCTGGGACCACCAGGGGCCGAGAAAACTACCGTCTCATGGGGCCGGTCACTCAGGGTCAGTGAAAAATGCAATATATATCTGCTGATATCTCGGGTGCTATTAGAGATAGCGCAATAAACCAAAGTGAATTATCTGCAGGAGGCCCTGGCGCATGAATCTGTGCAGCGGGAGCGACCTCGGACCACCAGGGGCCGAGAAAACGACCGTCTCATGGGGCCGGACACTCAGGGTCAGGGAAAAATCCAATATATATCTGGTGATATCTCGGGTGCTATTAGAGATAGCGCACTAAATCAAAGTGCATTGTCTGTAGGAGGCCCAGGCGCATGAATCTGGCCAGCGGGAACGACCTCGGACCACCAGGGGCCGAGAAAAGCACAGTCTCATGGAGCCGGACACTCAGGGTCAGGGAAAAATCCAATATATATCTGGTGATATCTCGGGTGCTATTACAGATAGCGCAATAAATCAAAGTGCATTGTCTGTAGGAGGCCCAGGCGAATGAATCTGTGCAGCGGGAACGACCTCGGACCACCAGGGGCCGAGAAAACCACCGTCTCATGGATCCGGACACTCAGGGTCAGGGGAAAATCCAATATATATCTGGTGATATCTCGGGTGCAATTACAGATAGCGCAAGAAACCAAAGTGCATTGTCTGTAGGAGGCCCTTGCGATTGAATCTGTGCCGCAGGAACGACCTCGGACCACCAGTGGCCGAGAAAATTACAGATATTCGGAATCCGTCACCCAAGATCATGTAAAAATCCAGCAAATATCTGGTGATATCTCGGGTGCTATTAGAGATAGCGCAATAAACCAAAGTGAATTATCTGCAGGAGGCCCTGGCGCATGAATCTGTGCAGCGGGAACGACCTCGGATCACCAGGGTCCGAGATAACCACCGTCTCATGGGGCCGGACATTCAGGGTCAGGGGAAAATCTAATATATATCTGGTGATATCTCGGGTGCTATTAGAGATACCGCAATAAACCAAAGTGAATTATCTGCAGGAGGCCCTGGCGCATGAATCTGTGCAGCGGGAACGACCTCGGATCACCAGGGTCCGAGAAGACCACCGTCTTATGGGGCCGGACACTCAGGGTCAGGGAAAAATCTATCATATATCTGGTGATATCTCGGGTGCTATTACAGATAGCGCAATAAACCGAAGTGAATTATCTTCAGGAGGCCCTGGCGCATGAACTCTGTGCAGCGGGAACGACCTCGGATCACCAGGGGCCGAGAAAACCACCGTCTCATGGGGCCGGACACTCAGGGTCAGTGAAAAATCCAATATATATCTGGTGATATCTCGGGTGCTATTACAGATAGCGCAATAAATCAAAGTGCATTGTCTGTAGGAGGCCCTGGCGCATGAATCTGTGCAGCGGGAACGACCTCGGACCACCAGGGGCCGAGAAAACCACAGTCTCATGGGGCCGGACACTCAGGGTCAGGGGAAAATCCAATATATATCTGGTGATATCTCGGGTGCTATTAGAGATAGCGCAATAAACCAAAGTGTATTATCTGCAGGAGGCCCTGGCGCATGAATCTGTGCAACGGGAACGACCTCGGACCACCAGGGGCCGAGAAAACCACCGTCTCATGGTGCCGGACACTCAGGGTCAGTGAAAAATCCAATATATATCTGGTTATATCTCGGGTGCTATTAGAGATAGCGAAATAAATCAAAGTGAATTATCTGCAGGAGGCCCTGGCGCGAGCATCTGTGCAGCGGGAACGACCTCGGACCACCAGGGGCCAAGAAAACCACCGTCTCATGACGCCGGACACTCAGGGTCAGGGAAAAATCCAATATATATCTGGTGATATCTCGGGTGCTATTAGAGATAGCCAAATAAATCAAAGTGCATTGTCGGTAGGAGGCCCTGGCGCATGAATCTGTGCAGCGGGAACGACCTCGGACCACCAGGGGCCGGGAAAACCACAGTCTCATGGGGCCGGACACTCAGGGTCAGGGGAAAATCCAATATATATCTGGTGATATCTCGGGTGCTATTAGAGATAGCGCAATACACCAAAGTGAATTATCTGCAGGAGGCCCTGGCGCATGCATCTGTGCAGCGGGAACGACCTCGGACCACCAGGGGCCAAGAAAACCACCGTCTCATGGCGCCGGACACTCAGGGTCAGGGAAAAATCCAATATATATCTGGTGATATCTCGGGTGCTATTAGAGATAGCCCAATAAATCAAAGTGCATTGTCGGTAGGAGGCCCTGGCGCATGAATCTGTGCAGCGGGAACGACCTCGGACCACCAGGGGCCGGGAAAACCACAGTCTCATGGGGCCGGACACTCAGGGACAGGGGAAAATCCAATATATATCTGGTGATATCTCGGGTGCTATTACAGATAGCGCAATAAATCAAAGTGCATTGTCTGTAGGAGGCCCTGGCGCATGAATCTGTGCAGCGGGAACGACCTCGGAACACCAGGGACCGAGAAAACCACCGCCTCATGTGGCCGGACACTCAGGGTCAGTGAAAAATCCAATATATATGTGGTGATATCTCGGGTGCTATTACAGATAGCGGAATAAATCAAAGTGCATTATCTGTAGGAGACCCTGGCGCATGAATCTGTGCAGCGGGAACGACCTCGGAACACCAGGGACCGAGAAAACCACCGTCTCATGGGGCCGGACATTCAGGGTCAGTGAAAAATCCAATATATATGTGGTGATATCTCGGGTGCTATTACAGATAGCGCAATAAATCAAAGTGAATTATCTGCAGTAGGCCCTGGCGCATGAATCTGTGCAGCGGGAACGACCTCGGACCACCAGGGGCCGAGAAAACTACCGTCTCATGGGGCCGGTCACTCAGGGTCAGTGAAAAATGCAATATATATCTGCTGATATCTCGGGTGCTATTAGAGATAGCGCAATAAACCAAAGTGAATTATCTGCAGGAGGCCCTGGCGCATGAATCTGTGCAGCGGGAACGACCTCGGACCACCAGGGGCCGAGAAAACGACCGTCTCATGGGGCCGGACACTCAGGGTCAGGGAAAAATCCAATATATATCTGGTGATATCTCGGGTGCTATTACAGATATCGCAATAAACCAAAGTGCACTGTCTGTAGGAGGCCCTGGCGCATGAATCTGGGCAGCGGGAACGACCTCGGACCACCAGGGGCCGAGAAAACCACCGTCTCATGGGTCCGGACACTCAGGGTCATGGGAAAATCCAATATATATCTGGTGATATCTCGGGTGATATTAGAGATAGCGCAATAAACCAAAGTGAATTATCTGAAGGAGGCCCTGGCGCATGCATCTGTGCAGCGGGAACGACCTCGGACCACCAGGGGCCAAGAAAACCACCGTCTCATGGCGCCGGACACTCAGGGTCAGGGAAAAATCCAATATATATCTGGTGATATCTCGGGTGCTATTTGAGATAGCGCAATAAATCAAAGTGCATTGTCTGTAGGAGGCCCAGGCGCATGAATCTGGCCAGCGGGAACGACCTCGGACCACCATGGGCCGAGAAAACCACAGTCTCATGGGGCCGGACACTCAGGGTCAGGGGAAAATCCAATATATATCTGGTGATATCTCGGGTGCTATTACAGATAGCGCAATAAACCAAAGTGCATTGTCTGTAGGAGGCCCTTGCGAATGATTCTGTGCCGCAGGAACGACCTCGGACCACCAGTGGCCGAGAAAATTACAGATATTCGGAATCCCTAACCCAAGGTCATGTAAAAATCCAGCAAATATCTGGTGATATCTCGGGTGCTATTAGAGATAGCGTAATAAACCAAAGTGCATTGTCTGTAGGAGGCCCTGTCGAATGAATCTGTTCAGCGGGAACGACCTAGGACCACCAGGGGCCGAGAAAACCACCGACTCACGGGGCCGGACACTCAGGGTCAGGGGAAAATCCAATATATATCTGGTGATATCTCGGGTGCTATTAGAGATAGCGCACTAAATCAAAGTGCATTGTCTGTAGGAGGCCCAGGCGCATGAATCTGGCCAGCGGGAACGACCTCGGACCACCAGGGGCCGAGAAAACCACAGTCTCATGGATCCGGACACTCAGTGTCAGGGGAAAATCCAATATATATCTGGTGATATCTCGGGTGCAATTACAGATAGCGCAAGAAACCAAAGTGCATTGTCTGTAGGAGGCCCTTGCGAATGAATCTGTGCCGCAGGAACGACCTCGGACCACCAGTGGCCGAGAAAATTACAGATATTCGGAATCCCTAACCCAAGGTCATGTAAAAATCCAGCATATATCTGGTGATATCTCGGGTGCTATTACAGATAGCGCAATAAATCAAAGTGCATTGGCTATAGGAGGCCCTGGCGCATGAATCTGTGCAGCGGGAACGACCTCGGAACACCAGGGACCGAGAAAACCACCGTCTCATGGGGCCGGACACTCGGGGTCAGTGAAATATCCAATATATATGTGTTGATATCTCGGGTGCTATTAGAGATAGCGCAATAAACGAAAGTGAATTATCTGCAGGAGGCCCTGGCGCATGAATCTGTGCAAGGGGAACGACCTCGGACCACCAGGGGCCGAGAAAACCACAGTCTCATGCGGCCGGACTGTCAGGGTCAGGGAAAAATACAATATATATCAGGTGATATCTCGGGTGCTATTAGAGATAGCGAAATAAATCAAAGTGCATTGCCTGCAGGAGGCCCTGGCGCATAAATCTGTGCCGCGGGATCGACCTCGGACCACCAGGGGCCGAGAAAACCACCGACACATGGGGCCGGACACTCAGGGTCGAGGAAAAATTCAATATATATCTGGTGATATCTCGGGTGCTCTTACAGATAGCGCACTAAACCAAGCTGAATTATCTGCAGGGGGCCCTGGCGCATGAATCTGTGCAGCGGGATCGACCTCGGACCACTAGGGGCCGAGAAAATCACCGTCTCATGGGGCCGGATTGTCAGGGTCAGGGAAAAATCCAATATATATCTGGTGACATCTCGGGTGCTATTAGAGATAGCGCAATATACCAAAGTGAATTATCTGCAGGAGGGCCTAGCGTATTAATCTGAGCAGCAGGAACGACCTCGGACCACCAGGGGCCGAGAAAGCCACCGTCTCATGGGGCCGGACACTCAGGGTCAGGGGAAAATCCAATATGTATATGGTTATATCTCGGGTGCTATTAGAGATAGCGCAATAAATCAAAGTGCGTTGTCTGTAGGAGGCCCTGGCGCATGAATCTGTGCAGCGGGAACGACCTCGGAACACCAGGGACCGAGAAAACCACAGTCTCATGGGGCCGGACACTCAGGGTCAGGGGAAAATCCAATATATATCTGGTGATATCTCGGGTGCTATTAAAGATAGCGCAATAAACTAAAGTGAATTATCTGCAGGAGGCCCTGGCGCATGAATGTGTGCAGCGGGAACGACCTCGGACCACCAGGGGCCGAGAAAACCGCAGTCTCATGTTGCCGGACACTCAAGGTCAGGGAAAAATCCAATATATATCTGGTGATATCTCGGGCGCTATTAGAGATAGCGCAATAAGCCAAAGGGAATTATCTGCAGGAGGCCCTGGCGCATGCATCAGTGCAGCGGGAACGACCTAGGACCACCAGGGGCCGAGAAAACCACAGTCTCATGGGGCCGGATACTCAGGGTCAGGGGAAAATCCAATATAGATCTGGTGATATCTCGGGTGCTATTACAGATAGCGCAATAAATCATAGTGCATTGTCTGTAGGAGGCCCTGGCGCATGAATCTGGCCAGCGGGAACGACCTCGGACCACCAGCGGCCGAGAAAACCACCGTCTCATGGGGCCGGACACTCAGGGTCGGGGAAAAATCCAATATATATCTGGTGATATCTCGGGTGCTATTAGAGATAGCGCAATAAAACAAAGTGAATTGTCTGCAGGAGGCCCTGGCGCATGAATGTGTGCAGCGGGAACGACCTAGGACCACCAGGGGCCGAGAAAACTACAGTCTCATGGTGCCGCACACTCAGGGTCAGGGGAAAATCCAATATATATCTGGTGATATCTCGGGTGCTATTAGAGATAGCCCAATAAGCCAAAGGGAATTATCTGCAGGAGGCCCTGGCGCATGCATCAGTGCAGCGGGAACGACCTAGGACCACCAGGGGCCAAGAAAACCACCGTCTCATGGCGCCGGACACTCAGGGTCAGGGAAAAATCCAATATATATCTGGTGATATCTCGGGTGCTATTTGAGATAGCGCAATAAATCAAAGTGCATTGTCTGTAGGAGGCCCAGGCGCATGAATCTGGCCAGCGGGAACGACCTCGGACCACCATGGGCCGAGAAAACCACAGTCTCATGGGGCCGGACACTCAGGGTCAGGGGAAAATCCAATATATATCTGGTGATATCTCGGGTGCTATTACAGATAGCGCAATAAACCAAAGTGCATTGTCTGTAGGAGGCCCTTGCGAATGATTCTGTGCCGCAGGAACGACCTCGGACCACCAGTGGCCGAGAAAATTACAGATATTCGGAATCCCTAACCCAAGGTCATGTAAAAATCCAGCAAATATCTGGTGATATCTCGGGTGCTATTAGAGATAGCGTAATAAACCAAAGTGCATTGTCTGTAGGAGGCCCTGGCGAATGAATCTGTTCAGCGGGAACGACCTAGGACCACCAGGGGCCGAGAAAACCACAGTCTCATGGGGCCGGACACTCAGGGTCAGGGGAAAATCCAATATATATCTGGTGATATCTCGGGTGCTATTAGAGATAGCGCAATAAACCAAAGTGTATTATCTGCAGGAGGCCCTGGCGCATGAATCTGTGCAACGGGAACGACCTCGGACCACCAGGGGCCGAGAAAACCACCGTCTCATGGTGCCGGACACTCAGGGTCAGTGAAAAATCCAATATATATCTGGTTATATCTCGGGTGCTATTAGAGATAGCGAAATAAATCAAAGTGAATTATCTGCAGGAGGCCCTGGCGCGAGCATCTGTGCAGCGGGAACGACCTCGGACCACCAGGGGCCAAGAAAACCACCGTCTCATGGCGCCGGACACTCAGGGTCAGGGAAAAATCCAATATATATCTGGTGATATCTCGGGTGCTATTAGAGATAGCCCAATAAATCAAAGTGCATTGTCGGTAGGAGGCCCTGGCGCATGAATCTGTGCAGCGGGAACGACCTCGGACCACCAGGGGCCGGGAAAACCACAGTCTCATGGGGCCGGACACTCAGGGACAGGGGAAAATCCAATATATATCTGGTGATATCTCGGGTGCTATTACAGATAGCGCAATAAATCAAAGTGCATTGTCTGTAGGAGGCCCTGGCGCATGAATCTGTGCAGCGGGAACGACCTCGGAACACCAGGGACCGAGAAAACCACCGCCTCATGTGGCCGGACACTCAGGGTCAGTGAAAAATCCAATATATATGTGGTGATATCTCGGGTGCTATTACAGATAGCGGAATAAATCAAAGTGCATTATCTGTAGGAGACCCTGGCGCATGAATCTGTGCAGCGGGAACGACCTCGGAACACCAGGGACCGAGAAAACCACCGTCTCATGGGGCCGGACACTCAGGGTCAGTGAAAAATCCAATATATATGTGGTGATATCTCGGGTGCTATTACAGATAGCGCAATAAATCAAAGTGAATTATCTGCAGTAGGCCCTGGCGCATGAATCTGTGCAGCGGGAACGACCTCGGACCACCAGGGGCCGAGAAAACTACCGTCTCATGGGGCCGGTCACTCAGGGTCAGTGAAAAATGCAATATATATCTGCTGATATCTCGGGTGCTATTAGAGATAGCGCAATAAACCAAAGTGAATTATCTGCAGGAGGCCCTGGCGCATGAATCTGTGCAGCGGGAACGACCTCGGACCACCAGGGGCCGAGAAAACGACCGTCTCATGGGGCCGGACACTCAGGGTCAGGGAAAAATCCAATATATATCTGGTGATATCTCGGGTGCTATTACAGATATCGCAATAAACCAAAGTGCACTGTCTGTAGGAGGCCCTGGCGCATGAATCTGGGCAGCGGGAACGACCTCGGACCACCAGGGGCCGAGAAAACCACCGTCTCATGGGTCCGGACACTCAGGGTCAGGGGAAAATCCAATATATATCTGGTGATATCTCGGGTGATATTAGAGATAGCGCAATAAACCAAAGTGAATTATCTGAAGGAGGCCCTGGCGCATGCATCTCTGCAGCGGGAACGACCTCGGACCACCAGGGGCCAAGAAAACCACCGTCTCATGGCGCCGGACACTCAGGGTCAGGGAAAAATCCAATATATATCTGGTGATATCTCGGGTGCTATTTGAGATAGCGCAATAAATCAAAGTGCATTGTCTGTAGGAGGCCCAGGCGCATGAATCTGGCCAGCGGGAACGACCTCGGACCACCATGGGCCGAGAAAACCACAGTCTCATGGGGCCGGACACTCAGGGTCAGGGGAAAATCCAATATATATCTGGTGATATCTCGGGTGCTATTACAGATAGCGCAATAAACCAAAGTGCATTGTCTGTAGGAGGCCCTTGCGAATGATTCTGTGCCGCAGGAACGACCTCGGACCACCAGTGGCCGAGAAAATTACAGATATTCGGAATCCCTAACCCAAGGTCATGTAAAAATCCAGCAAATATCTGGTGATATCTCGGGTGCTATTAGAGATAGCGTAATAAACCAAAGTGCATTGTGTGTAGGAGGCCCTGTCGAATGAATCTGTTCAGCGGGAACGACCTAGGACCACCAGGGGCCGAGAAAACCACCGACTCACGGGGCCGGACACTCAGGGTCAGGGGAAAATCCAATATATATCTGGTGATATCTCGGGTGCTATTAGAGATAGCGCACTAAATCAAAGTGCATTGTCTGTAGGAGGCCCAGGCGCATGAATCTGGCCAGCGGGAACGACCTCGGACCACCAGGGGCCGAGAAAACCACAGTCTCATGGATCCGGACACTCAGTGTCAGGGGAAAATCCAATATATATCTGGTGATATCTCGGGTGCAATTACAGATAGCGCAAGAAACCAAAGTGCATTGTCTGTAGGAGGCCCTTGCGAATGAATCTGTGCCGCAGGAACGACCTCGGACCACCAGTGGCCGAGAAAATTACAGATATTCGGAATCCGTCACCCAAGATCATGTAAAAATCCAGCAAATATCTGGTGATATCTCGGGTGCTATTAGAGATAGCGCAATAAATCAAAGTGCATTGTCTGTAGGAGGCCCAGGCGAATAAATCTGGCCAGCTGGAACGACCTCGGACCACCAGGGGCCGAGAAAACCACAGTCTCATGGGGCCGCACACTCAGGGTCAGGGTAAAATCCAATATTTATCTGGTGATATCTCGGGTGCTATTACAGATAGCCCAATAAATCAAAGTGCATTGTCGGTAGGAGGCCCTGGCGCATGAATCTGTGCAGCGGGAACGACCTCAGACCACCAGGGGCCGGGAAAACCACAGTCTCATGGGGCCGGACACTCAGGGCCAGGGGAAAATCCAATATATATCTGGTGATATCTCGGGTGCTATTAGAGATAGCGCAATAAACCAAAGTGAATTATCTGCAGGAGGCCCTGGCGCATGCATCTGTGCAGCGGGAACGACCTCGGACCACCAGGGGCCAAGAAAACCACCGTCTCATGGCGCCGGACACTCAGGGTCAGGGAAAAATCCAATATATATCTGGTGATATCTCGGGTGCTATTAGAGATAGCGCAATAAGTCAAAGTGCATTGTCTGTAGGAGGCCCAGGCGCATGAATCTGGCCAGCGGGAACGACCTCGGACCACCAGGGGCCGAGAAAA
Organism: Nomia melanderi; assembly: GCF_051020985.1. NCBI lineage: Eukaryota > Metazoa > Arthropoda > Insecta > Hymenoptera > Halictidae > Nomia > Nomia melanderi. The sequence goes on along the minus strand of NW_027475140.1, from coordinate 2,214,347 downwards.
CCACAGTCTCATGGGGCCGGACACTCAGGGTCAGGGAAAAATCCAATATATATCTGGTGATATCTCGGGTGCTATTTGAGATAGCGCAATAAATCAAAGTGCATTGTCTGTAGGAGGCCCAGGCGCATGAATCTGTGCAAGGGGAACGACCTCGGACCACCAGGGGCCGAGAAAACCACAGTCTCATGGGTCCGGACACTCAGGGTCAGGGGAAAATCCAATATATATCTGGTGATATCTCGGGTGATATTAGAGATAGCGCAATAAACCAAAGTGAATTATCTGAAGGAGGCCCTGGCGCATGCATCTGTGCAGCGGGAACGACCTCGGACCACCAGGGGCCAAGAAAACCACCGTCTCATGGCGCCGGACACTCAGGGTCAGGGAAAAATCCAATATATATCTGGTGATATCTCGGGTGCTATTTGAGATAGCGCAATAAATCAAAGTGCATTGTCTGTAGGAGGCCCAGGCGCATGAATCTGGCCAGCGGGAACGACCTCGGACCACCATGGGCCGAGAAAACCACAGTCTCATGGGGCCGGACACTCAGGGTCAGGGGAAAATCCAATATATATCTGGTGATATCTCGGGTGCTATTACAGATAGCGCAATAAACCAAAGTGCATTGTCTGTAGGAGGCCCTTGCGAATGATTCTGTGCCGCAGGAACGACCTCGGACCACCAGTGGCCGAGAAAATTGCAGATATTCGGAATCCCTAACCCAAGGTCATGTAAAAATCCAGCAAATATCTGGTGATATCTCGGGTGCTATTAGAGATAGCGTAATAAACCAAAGTGCATTGTCTGTAGGAGGCCCTGGCGAATGAATCTGTTCAGCGGGAACGACCTAGGACCACCAGGGGCCGAGAAAACCACAGTCTCATGGGGCCGGACACTCAGGGTCAGGGGAAAATCCAATATATATCTGGTGATATCTCGGGTGCTATTAGAGATAGCGCAATAAACCAAAGTGTATTATCTGCAGGAGGCCCTGGCGCATGAATCTGTGCAACGGGAACGACCTCGGACCACCAGGGGCCGAGAAAACCACCGTCTCATGGTGCCGGACACTCAGGGTCAGTGAAAAATCCAATATATATCTGGTTATATCTCGGGTGCTATTAGAGATAGCGAAATAAATCAAAGTGAATTATCTGCAGGAGGCCCTGGCGCGAGCATCTGTGCAGCGGGAACGACCTCGGACCACCAGGGGCCAAGAAAACCACCGTCTCATGGCGCCGGACACTCAGGGTCAGGGAAAAATCCAATATATATCTGGTGATATCTCGGGTGCTATTAGAGATAGCCAAATAAATCAAAGTGCATTGTCGGTAGGAGGCCCTGGCGCATGAATCTGTGCAGCGGGAACGACCTCGGACCACCAGGGGCCGGGAAAACCACAGTCTCATGGGGCCGGACACTCAGGGTCAGGGGAAAATCCAATATATATCTGGTGATATCTCGGGTGCTATTAGAGATAGCGCAATACACCAAAGTGAATTATCTGCAGGAGGCCCTGGCGCATGCATCTGTGCAGCGGGAACGACCTCGGACCACCAGGGGCCAAGAAAACCACCGTCTCATGGCGCCGGACACTCAGGGTCAGGGAAAAATCCAATATATATCTGGTGATATCTCGGGTGCTATTAGAGATAGCCCAATAAATCAAAGTGCATTGTCGGTAGGAGGCCCTGGCGCATGAATCTGTGCAGCGGGAACGACCTCGGACCACCAGGGGCCGGGAAAACCACAGTCTCATGGGGCCGGACACTCAGGGACAGGGGAAAATCCAATATATATCTGGTGATATCTCGGGTGCTATTACAGATAGCGCAATAAATCAAAGTGCATTGTCTGTAGGAGGCCCTGGCGCATGAATCTGTGCAGCGGGAACGACCTCGGTACACCAGGGACCGAGAAAACCACCGCCTCATGTGGCCGGACACTCAGGGTCAGTGAAAAATCCAATATATATGTGGTGATATCTCGGGTGCTATTACAGATAGCGGAATAAATCAAAGTGCATTATCTGTAGGAGACCCTGGCGCATGAATCTGTGCAGCGGGAACGACCTCGGAACACCAGGGACCGAGAAAACCACCGTCTCATGGGGCCGGACACTCAGGGTCAGTGAAAAATCCAATATATATGTGGTGATATCTCGGGTGCTATTACAGATAGCGCAATAAATCAAAGTGAATTATCTGCAGTAGGCCCTGGCGCATGAATCTGTGCAGCGGGAACTACCTCGGACCACCAGGGGCCGAGAAAACTACCGTCTCATGGGGCCGGTCACTCAGGGTCAGTGAAAAATGCAATATATATCTGCTGATATCTCGGGTGCTATTAGAGATAGCGCAATAAACCAAAGTGAATTATCTGCAGGAGGCCCTGGCGCATGAATCTGTGCAGCGGGAACGACCTCGGACCACCAGGGGCCGAGAAAACGACCGTCTCATGGGGCCGGACACTCAGGGTCAGGGAAAAATCCAATATATATCTGGTGATATCTCGGGTGCTATTACAGATATCGCAATAAACCAAAGTGCACTGTCTGTAGGAGGCCCTGGCGCATGAATCTGGGCAGCGGGAACGACCTCGGACAACCAGGGGCCGAGAAAACCACCGTCTCATGGGTCCGGACACTCAGGGTCAGGGGAAAATCCAATATATATCTGGTGATATCTCGGGTGATATTAGAGATAGCGCAATAAACCAAAGTGAATTATCTGAAGGAGGCCCTGGCGCATGCATCTGTGCAGCGGGAACGACCTCGGACCACCAGGGGCCAAGAAAACCACCGTCTCATGGCGCCGGACACTCAGGGTCAGGGAAAAATCCAATATATATCTGGTGATATCTCGGGTGCTATTTGAGATAGCGCAATAAATCAAAGTGCATTGTCTGTAGGAGGCCCAGGCGCATGAATCTGGCCAGCGGGAACGACCACGGACCACCATGGGCCGAGAAAACCACAGTCTCATGGGGCCGGACACTCAGGGTCAGGGGAAAATCCAATATATATCTGGTGATATCTCGGGTGCTATTACAGATAGCGCAATAAACCAAAGTGCATTGTCTGTAGGAGGCCCTTGCGAATGATTCTGTGCCGCAGGAACGACCTCGGACCACCAGTGGCCGAGAAAATTACAGATATTCGGAATCCCTAACCCAAGGTCATGTAAAAATCCAGCAAATATCTGGTGATATCTCGGGTGCTATTAGAGATAGCGTAATAAACCAAAGTGCATTGTCTGTAGGAGGCCCTGTCGAATGAATCTGTTCAGCGGGAACGACCTAGGACCACCAGGGGCCGAGAAAATTATAGATATTCGGAATCCGTCACCCAAGGTCATGTAAAAATCCAGCATATATCTGGTGATATCTCGGGTGCTATTACAGATAGCGCAATAAATCAAAGTGCATTGTCTATAGGAGGCCCTGGCGCATGAATCTGTGCAGCGGGAACGACCTCGGAACACCAGGGACCGAGAAAACCACCGTCTCATGGGGCCGGACACTCGGGGTCAGTGAAATATCCAATACATATGTGTTGATATCTCGGGTGCTATTAGAGATAGCGCAATAAACGAAAGTGAATTATCTGCAGGAGGCCCTGGCGCATGAATCTGTGCAGCGGGAACGACCTCGGACCACCAGGAGCCGAGAAAACCACAGTCTCATGGGGCCGGACACTCAGGGTCAGGGGAAAATCCAATATAGATCTGGTGATATCTCGGGTGCCATTACAGATAGCGCAATAAACCAAAGTGAATTATCTGCAGGAGGCCCTGGCGCATGAATCTGTGCAAGGGGAACGACCTCGGACCACCAGGGGCCGAGAAAACCACAGTCTCATGCGGCCGGACTGTCAGGGTCAGGGAAAAATACAATATATATCAGGTGATATCTCGGGTGCTATTAGAGATAGCGAAATAAATCAAAGTGCATTGTCTGCAGGAGGCCCTGGCGCATAAATCTGTGCCGCGGGATCGACCTCGGACCACCAGGGACCGAGAAAACCACCGACACATGGGGCCGGACACTCAGGGTCGAGGAAAAATTCAATATATATCTGGTGATATCTCGGGTGCTCTTACAGATAGCGTAATAAACCAAAGTGCATTGTCTGTAGGAGGCCCTGGCGCATGAATCTGTGCAGCGGGAACGACCTCGGACCACCAGGGGCCGAGAAAACCACAGTCTCATGGGGCCGGACACTCAGGGTCATGTAAAAATCCAGCATATATCTGGTGATATCTCGGGTGCTATTACAGATAGCGCAATAAATCAAAGTGCATTGTCTATAGGAGGCCCTGGCGCATGAATCTGTGCAGCGGGAACGACCTCGGAACACCAGGGACCGAGAAAACCACCGCCTCATGGGGCCGGACACTCGGGGTCAGTGAAATATCCAATATATATGTGTTGATATCTCGGGTGCTATTAGAGATAGCGCAATAAACGAAAGTGAATTATCTGCAGGAGGCCCTGGCGCATGAATCTGTGCAGCGGGAACGACCTCGGACCACCAGGAGCCGAGAAAACCACAGTCTCATGGGGCCGGACACTCAGGGTCAGGGGAAAATCCAATATAGATCTGGTGATATCTCGGGTGCCATTACAGATAGCGCAATAAACCAAAGTGAATTATCTGCAGGAGGCCCTGGCGCATGAATCTGTGCAAGGGGAACGACCTCGGACCACCAGGGGCCGAGAAAACCACAGTCTCATGCGGCCGGACTGTCAGGGTCAGGGAAAAATACAATATATATCAGGTGATATCTCGGGTGCTATTAGAGATAGCGAAATAAATCAAAGTGCATTGTCTGCAGGAGGCCCTGGCGCATAAATCTGTGCCGCGGGATCGACCTCGGACCACCAGGGGCCGAGAAAACCACCGACACATGGGGCCGGACACTCAGGGTCGAGGAAAAATTCAATATATATCTGGTGATATCTCGGGTGCTCTTACAGATAGCGTAATAAACCAAAGTGCATTGTCTGTAGGAGGCCCTGGCGCATGAATCTGTGCAGCGGGAACGACCTCGGACCACCAGGGGCCGAGAAAACCACAGTCTCATGGGGCCGGACACTCAGGGTCAGGGGAAAATCCAGTATATATCTGGTGATATCTCGGGTGCTATTACAGATAGCGCAATAAATCAAAGTGCATTGTCTGTAGGAGGCCCTGGCGCATGAATCTGTGCAGCGGGAACGACCTCGGACCACCAGGGGCCGAGAAAACCACAGTCTCATGGGGCCGGACGCTCAGGGTCAGGGGAATATCCAATATATATCTGGTGATACCTCGGGTGCTATTACAGATAGCGCAGTAAATCAAAGTGCATTGTCTGTAGGAGGCCCTGGCGCAAGAATCTGTGCAGCGGGAACGACCTCGGACCACCAGGGGCCGAGAAAACCACAGTCTCATGGGGCCGAGAACTCAGGGTCAGGCAAAAATCCAATATATATCTGGTGATATCTCGGGTGCTATTACACATAGCGCATTAAACCAACGCGCATTGTCTGTAGGAGGCCATGGCGCATGAATCTGTGCAGCGGGAACGACCGCGGACCACCAGGGGCCGAGAAAACCACAGTCTCATGGGGCCGGACACTCAGGGTCAGGGGAAAATCCAATATAGATCTGGTGATATCTCGGGTGCTATTAGAGACAGCGCAATAAACCAAAGTGAATTATCTGCAGGAGGCCCTTGCGCATGAATCTGTGCAACGGGAACGTCCTCGGACCACCAGGGGCCGAGAAAACCACAGTCTCATGGGGCCGGACACTCAGGGTCAGTGGAAAATCCAATATAGATCTGGTGATATCTCGGGTGCTATTACAGATAGCGCAATAAATCAAAGTGCATTACCTGTAGGAGGCCCTGGCGCATGAATCTGTGCAGCGGGAACGTCCTCGGACCTCCAGGGGCCGAGACAACGACCGTCTCATGGGGCCGGACACTCAGGGTCAGGGTAAAATCCAATATATTTCTGGTGATATCTCGGGTGCTATAACAGATAGCGCAATAAATCAAAGTGCATTGTCTGTAGGAGGCCCTCGCGCATGAATCTGTGCAGCGGGAACAACCTCGGACCACCAGGGGCCGAGAAAACCACAGTCTCATGGGGCCGGACACTCAGGGTCGGGGGAAAATCCAATATATATCTGGTGATATCTCGGGTGCTATTAGAGATAGCGCAATAAACCAAAGTGAATTATCTGCAGGAGGCCCTGGCGCATGAATCTGTGCAGCGGGAACGACCTCGGATCACCAGGGGCCGAGAAAACTACCGTCTCATGGGGCCGGATACTCAGGGTCAGGGGAAAATCCAATATATATCTGGTGATATCTCGGGTGCTATTACAGATAGCGCAATAAATCAAAGTGCATTGTCTGTAGGAGACCCTGGCGCATGAATCTATGCAGCGGGAACGACCTCGGACCACCAGGGGCCGAGAAAACGACCGTCTCATGGGGCCGGACGCTCAGGGTCAGGGTAAAATCCAATATATATCTGGTGATATGTCGGGTGCTATTACAGATAGCGCAATAAATCAAAGTGCATTGTCTGTAGGAGGTCCTGGCGCATGAATCTGTGCAGCGGGAACGACCTCGGACCACCAGAGGCCGAGAAAAGCACAGTGACATGGGGCCGGACACTCAGGGTCAGGGTAAAATCCAATATATATCTGGTGATATCTCGGGTGCTATTAGAGATAGAGCAATAAACCAAAGTGAATTATCTGCAGGAGGCCCTGGCGCATGAATCTGTGCAGCGGGAACGACCTCGGACCACCAGGGGCCGAGAAAACCACAGTCTCATGGGGCCGGACACTCAGGGTCAGGGGAAAATCCAATATATATCTGGTGATATCTCGGGTGCTATCAGAGATAGCGCAATAAACCAACGTGAATTATCTGCAGGAGGCCTGGCGCATGAATGTGTGCAGCGGGAACGACCTCGGACCACCAGGGGCCGAGAAAACGACCGTCTCATGGGGCCGGACACTCAGGGTCAGTGAAAAATCCAATATATATCTGGTGATATCTCGGGTGCTATTACAGATAGCGCAATAAATCAAAGTGCATTGTCTGTAGGAGGCCCTGGCGCATGAATCTGTGCAGCGGGAACGACCTCGGACCACCAGGGGCCGAGAGAACCACAGTCTCATTGGGCCGGACACTCAGGGTCAGGGGAAAATCCAGTATATATCTCTTGATATCTCGGGTGCTATTACAGATAGCGCAATAAATCAAAGTGCATTGTCTGTAGGAGGCCCTGGCGCATGAATCTGTACAGCGGGAACGACCTCGGACCACCAGGGGCCGAGAAAACCACAGTCTCATTGGGCCGGACACTCAGGGTCAGGGAAAATCCAATATATATCTGGTGATATCTCGGGTGCTATTAGAGATAGCGCAATAAATAAAAGTGCATTGTCTGTAGGAGGCCCTGGCGCATGAATCTGTGCAGCGGGAACGACCTCGGAACACCAGGGACCGAGAAAACCACCGTCTCATGGGGCCAGACTCTCAGGGTCAGTGAAAAATCCAATATATATCTGGTGATATCTCGAGTGCTATTAGAGATAGCGCAATAAACCAAAGTGAATTATCTGCAGGAGGCCCTGGCGCATGAATCTGTGCAACGGGAACGACCGCGGACCACCAGGGGCCGAGAAAACCACAGTCTCATGGGGCCGGACACTCAGGGTCAGGGGAAAATCCAATATAGATCTGGTGATATCTCGGGTGCTATTACAGATAGCGCAATAAATCAAAGTGCATTGTCTGTAGGAGGCCCTGGCGCATGAATCTGTGCAGCGGGAACGACCTCGGACGACCAGGGGCCGAGAAAACCACATTCTCATGGGGCCGGACACTCACGGTCAGGGGAAAATCCAATATATATCTGGTGATATCTCGGGTGCTATTAGAGATAGCGCAATAAACCAAAGTGAATTATCTGCAGGAGGCCCTGGCGCATGAATCTGTGCAACGGGAACGACCTCGGACCACCAGGGGCCGAGAAAACCACAGTCTCATGTGGCCGGACACTCAGGGTCAGGGGAAAATCCAATATATATCTGGTGATATCTCGGGTGCTATTAGAGATAGCGCAATAAATCAAAGTGCAATGTCTGTAGGAGGCCCTGGCGCATGAATCTGTGCAGCGGGAACGACCTCGGAACACCAGGGGCCGAGAAAACCACCGTCTCATGGGGCAGGACACTCAGGGTCAGTGAAAAATCCAATATATATCTGGTGATATCTCGGGTGCTATTAGAGATAGCGCAATAAACCAAAGTGAATTGTCTGCAGGAGGCCCTGGCGCATGAATCTGTGCAACGGGAACGACCTCGGACCACCAGGGGCCGAGAAAACCACAGTCTCATGGGGCCGGACTCTCAGGGTCAGGGAAAAATCCAATATATATCTGGTGATATCTCGGGTGCTGTTAGAAATAGCGCAATAAATCAAAGTGAATTATCTGCAGGGGGCCCTGGCGCATGAATCTGTGCAGCGGGAACGACCTCGGACCACCAGGGGCCGAGAAAACCACAGTCTCATGGGGCCGGACACTCAGGGTCAGGGGAAAATCCAATATAGATCCGGTGATATCTCGGGTGCTATTACAGATAGCGCAATAAATCAAAGTGCATTACCTGTAGGAGGCCCTGGCGCATGAATCTGTGCAGCGGGAACGTCCTCGGACCTCCAGGGGCCGAGACAACAACCGTCTCATTGGGCCGGACACTCAGGGTCAGGGTAAAATCCAATATATATCTGGTGATATCTCGGGTGCTATAACAGATAGCGCAATAAATCAAAGTGCATTGTCTGTCGGAGGCCCTGGCGCATGAATCTGTGCAGCGGGAACGACCTCGGACCACCAGGGGCCGAGAAAACGACCGTCTCATGGGGCCGGACGCTCAGGGTCAGTGAAAAATCCAATATATATCTGGTGATATCTCGGGTGCTATTACAGATAGCGCAATAAATCAAAGTGCATTGTCTGTAGGAGGCCCTGGCGCATGAATCTGTGCAGCGGGAACGACCTCGGACCACCAGGGGCCGAGAAAACCACAGTCTCATGGGGCCGGACACTCAGGGTCAGGGAAAAATCCAATATATATCTGGTGATATCTCCGGCGCTATTAGAGATAGCGCAATAAACCAAAGTGAATTATCTGCAGGAGGCCCTGGCGCATGAATCTGTGCAGCGGGAACGACCTCGGACCACCAGGGGCCGAGAAAACCACCGTCACATGGGGCCGGACACTCAGGGTCAGGGAAAAATCCAATATATATCTGGTGATATCTCGGGTGCTATTAGAGATAGCGCAATAAACCAAAGTGAGTTATCTGCAGGAGGCCCTGGCGCCTGAAGCTGTGCAGCGGGAACGACCTCGGACCACCAGGGGCCGAGAAAACCACCGTCTCGATGGGGCCGGACACTCTGGGTCAGGGAAAAATCCAATATATATGTGGTGATATCTTGGGTGCTATTACAGATAACGCAATAAATCAAAGTGCATTGTCTGTAGGAGGCCCTGGCGCATGAATCTGTGCAGCGGGGACGTCCTCGGACCGCCAGGGGCCGAGACAACCACCGTCTCATGGGGCCGGGCACTCAGGGTCAGGGTAAAATCCAATATATATCTGGTGATATGTCGGGTGCTATTACAGATAGCGCAATAAATCAAAGTGCATTGTCTGTAGGAGGTCCTGGCGCATGAATCTGTGCAGCGGGAACTACCTCGGACCACCAGGGACCGAGAAAAGCACAGTCTCATGGGGCCGGACACTCAGGGTCAGGGTAAAATCCAATATATATCTGGTGATATCTCGGGTGCTATTAGAGATAGCGCAATAAACCAAAGTGAATTATCTGCAGGAGGCCCTGGCGCATGAATCTGTGCAGCGGGAACGACCTCGGACCACAAGGGGCCGAGAAAACCACAGTCCCATGGGGCCGGACACTCAGGGTCAGGGGAAAATCCAATATATATCTGGTGATATCTCGGGTGCTATCAGAGATAGCGCAATAAACCAACGTGAATTATCTGCAGGAGGCCTGGCGCATGAATGTGTGCAGCGGGAACGACCTCGGACCACCAGGGGCCGAGAAAACGACCGTCTGATGGGGCCGGACACTCAGGGTCAGTGAAAAATCCAATATATATCTGGTGATATCTCGGGTGCTATTACAGATAGCGCAATAAATCAAAGTGCATTGTCTGTAGGAGGCCCCGGCGCATGAATCTGTGCAGCGGGAACGACCTCGGACCACCAGGGGCCGAGAGAACCACAGTCTCATTGGGCCGGACACTCAGGGTCAGGGGAAAATCCAGTATATATCTCTTGATATCTCGGGTGCTATTACAGATAGCGCAATAAATCAAAGTGCATTGTCTGTAGGAGGCCCTGGCGCATGAATCTGTACAGCGGGAACGACCTCGGACCACCAGGGGCCGAGAAAACCACAGTCTCATTGGGCCGGACATTCAGGGTCAGGGAAAATCCAATATATATCTGGTGATATCTCGGGTGCTATTAGAGATAGCGCAATAAATCAAAGTGCATTGTCTGTAGGAGGCCCTGGCGCATGAATCTGTGCAGCGGGAACGACCTCGGAACACCAGGGACCGAGAAAACCACCGTCTCATGGGGCCGGACTCTCAGGGTCAGTGAAAAATCCAATATATATGTGGTGATATCTCGGGTGCTATTACAGATAGCGCAATAAATCAAAGTGCATTGTCTGTAGGAGACCCTGGCGCATGAACCTGTGCAGCGGGAACGACCTCGGACCACCAGGGGCCGAGAAAACGACCGTCTCATGGGGCCAGACGCTCAGGGTCAGTGAAAAATCCAATATATATCTGGTGATATCTCGAGTGCTATTAGAGATAGCGCAATAAACCAAAGTGAATTATCTGCAGGAGGCCCTGGCGCATGAATCTGTGCAACGGGAACGACCGCGGACCACCAGGGGCCGAGAAAACCACAGTCTAATGGGGCCGGACACTCAGGGTCAGGGGAAAATCCAATATAGATCTGGTGATATCTCGGGTGCTATTACAGATAGCACAATAAATCAAAGTGCATTGTCTGTAGGAGGCCCTGGCGCATGAATCTGTGCAGCGGGAACGACCTCGGACCCCCAGGGGCCGAGAAAACCACAGTCTCATGGGGCCGGACACTGAGGGTCAGGGGAAAATCCAATATATATCTGGTGATATCTCGGGTGCTAATAGAGATAGCGCAATAAACCAAAGTGAATTATCTGCAGGAGGCCCTAGCGCATGAATCTGTGCAGCGGGAACGTCCTCGGACCTCCAGGGGCCGAGACAACCACCGTCTCATGGGGCCGGACACTCAGGGTCAGCGTAAAATCCAATATATATCTGGTGATATCTCGGGTGCTATTGCAGATAGCGCAATAAACCATAGTGAATTATCTGCAGGAGGCCCTGGCGCATGAATCTGTGCAGCGGGAACGACCTCGGACCACCAGCGGCCGTAAAAACCACAGTCTCATGGGGCCGGATACTCAGGGTCAGGGGAAAATCCAATAAAGATCTGGTGATATCTCGGGTGCTATTACAGATAGCACAATAAATCAAAGTGCATTGTCTGTAGGAGGCCCTGGCGCATGAATCTGTGCAGCGGGAACGACCTCGGACCCCCAGGGGCCGAGAAAACCACAGTCTCATGGGGCCGGACACTCAGAGTCAGGGCAAAATCCAATATATATCTGGTGATATCTCGGGTGCTATTAGAGATAGCGCAATAAACCAAAGTGAATTATATGCAGGAGGCCCTGGCGCATGAATCTGTGCAGCGGGAACGACCTCGGACCACCAGGGGCCGAGAAAACCACCGTCTCATGGGGCCGGACACTCAGGGTCAGGGAAAAATGCTATATATATCTGGTGATATGTCGGGTGCTATTACAGATAGCGCAATAAATCAAAGTGCATTGTCTGGAGGAGGCCCTGGCGCATGAATCTGGGCAGCGGGAACGACCTCGGACCACCAGGGGCCGAGAAAACCACAGTCTCATGGGGCCGGACACTCAGGGTCAGGGGAAAATCCAATATATATCTGGTGATATCTTGGGTGCTATTAGATACAGCGCAATAAACCACAGTGAATTATCTGCAGGAGGCCCTGGCGCATGAATCTGGGCAGCCGGAACGACCTCGGACCACCAGGGGCCGAGAAAACCACAGTCTAATGGGGCCGGACACTCAGGGTCAGGGGAAAATCCAATATATATCTGGTGATATCTCGGGTGCTATTAGAGATAGCGCAATAAACCAAAGTGAATTATCTGCAGGAGGCCCTGGCGCATGCATCTGTCCAGCGGGAACGACCTCGGACCACCAGGGGCCGGGAAAACTACAGTCTCATGGGGCCGGACACTCAGGGTCTGGGGAAAATCCAATATATATCTGGTGATATGTCGGGTGCTATTACAGATAGCGCAATAAATCAAAGTGCATTGTCTGTAGGAGGCCCTGGCGCATGAATCTGTGCAGCGGGAACGACCTCGGAACACAAGGGGCCGAGAAAACCACCGTCTCATGGTGTAGGACTCTCAGGGTCAGTGAAAAATCCAATATATATCTGGTGATATCTCGGGTGCTATTACACATAGCGCAATAAATCAAAGTGCATTGTCTGTAGGAGGCCCTGGCGCATGAATCTGTGCAGCGGGAACGACCTCGGACCACCAGGGGCCGAGAAAACCACAGTCTCATGGGGCCGGACACTCAGGGTCAGGGGAAAATCCAATATATATCTGGTGATATCTCGGGTGCTATTACAGATAGCGCAATAAACCAAAGTGAATTATCTGCAGGATGCCCTGGCGCATGAATCTGTGCAAGCGGGAACGTCCTCGGACCTCCAGGGGCCGAGACAACCACCGTCTCATGGGGCCGGACACTCAGGGTCAGGGTAAAATCCAATATATATCTGGTGATATCTCGGGTGCTATTACAGATAGCGCAATAAATCAAAGTGCATTGTCTGTAGGAGGCCCTGGCGCATGAATCTGTGCAGCGGGAACGACCTCGGACCACCAGGGGCCGAGAAAACGACCGTCTCATGGGGCCGGGCACTCAGGGTCAGGGTAAAATCCAATATATATCTGGTGATATGTCGGGTGCTATTACAGATAGCGCAATAAATCAAAGTGCATTGTCTGTAGGAGGTCCTGGCGCATGAATCTGTGCAGCGGGAACGACCTCGGACCACCAGGGGCCGAGAAAAGCACAGTCTCATGGGGCCGGACACTCAGGGTCAGGGTAAAATCCAATATATATCTGGTGATATCTCGGGTGCTATTAGAGATAGCGCAATAAACCAAAGTGAATTATCTGCAGGAGGCCCTGGCGCATGAATCTGTGCAGCGGGAACGACCTCGGACCACCAGGGGCCGAGAAAACCACAGTCCCATGGGGCCGGACACTCAGGGTCAGGGGAAAATCCAATATATATCTGGTGATATCTCGGGTGCTATCAGAGATAGCGCAATAAACCAACGTGAATTATCTGCAGGAGGCCTGGCGCATGAATGTGTGCAGCGGGAACGACCTCGGACCACCAGGGGCCGAGAAAACGACCGTCTGATGGGGCCGGACACTCAGGGTCAGTGAAAAATCCAATATATATCTGGTGATATCTCGGGTGCTATTACAGATAGCGCAATAAATCAAAGTGCATTGTCTGTAGGAGGCCCTGGCGCATGAATCTGTGCAGCGGGAACGACCTCGGACCACCAGGGGCCGAGAGAACCACAGTCTCATTGGGCCGGACACTCAGGGTCAGGGGAAAATCCAGTATATATCTCTTGATATCTCGGGTGCTATTACAGATAGCGCAATAAATCAAAGTGCATTGTCTGTAGGAGGCCCTGGCGCATGAATCTGTACAGCGGGAACGACCTCGGACCACCAGGGGCCGAGAAAACCACAGTCTCATTGGGCCGGACATTCAGGGTCAGGGAAAATCCAATATATATCTGGTGATATCTCGGGTGCTATTAGAGATAGCGCAATAAATCAAAGTGCATTGTCTGTAGGAGGCCCTGGCGCATGAATCTGTGCAGCGGGAACGACCTCGGACCACCAGGGGCCGAGACAACCACCGTCTCATGGGGCCGGACACTCAGGGTCAGGGAAAAATCAAAAATATATCTGGTGACATCTCGGGTGCTATTACAGATAGCGCAATAAATCAAATTGCATTGTCTGTAGGAGGCCCTGGCGCATGAATCTGTGAAGCGGCAACGACCTCGGACCACCAGGGGCCGAGAAAACCACAGTCTCATGGGGCCGGACACTCAGAGTCAGGGCAAAATCCAATATATATCTGGTGATATCTCGGGTGCTATTAGAGATAGCGCAATAAACCAAAGTGAATTATCTGCAGGAGGCCCTGGCGCATGAATCTGTGCAGCGGGAACGACCTCGGACCACCAGGGGCCGAGAAAACCACAGTCCCATGGGGCCGGACACTCAGGGTCAGGGGAAAATCCAATATATATCTGGTGATATCTCGGGTGCTATCAGAGATAGCGCAATAAACCAACGTGAATTATCTGCAGGAGGCCTGGCGCATGAATGTGTGCAGCGGGAACGACCTCGGACCACCAGGGGCCGAGAAAACGACCGTCTGATGGGGCCGGACACTCAGGGTCAGTGAAAAATCCAATATATATCTGGTGATATCTCGGGTGCTATTACAGATAGCGCAATAAATCAAAGTGCATTGTCTGTAGGAGGCCCTGGCGCATGAATCTGTGCAGCGGGAACGACCTCGGACCACCAGGGGCCGAGAGAACCACAGTCTCATTGGGCCGGACACTCAGGGTCAGGGGAAAATCCAGTATATATCTCTTGATATCTCGGGTGCTATTACAGATAGCGCAATAAATCAAAGTGCATTGTCTGTAGGAGGCCCTGGCGCATGAATCTGTACAGCGGGAACGACCTCGGACCACCAGGGGCCGAGAAAACCACAGTCTCATTGGGCCGGACATTCAGGGTCAGTGAAAAATCCAATATATATCTGGTGATATCTCGGGTGCTATTACAGATAGCGCAATAAATCAAAGTGCATTGTCTGTAGGAGGCCCTGGCGCATGAATCTGTGCAGCGGGAACGACCTCGGACCACCAGGGGCCGAGAGAACCACAGTCTCATTGGGCCGGACACTCAGGGTCAGGGGAAAATCCAGTATATATCTCTTGATATCTCGGGTGCTATTACAGATAGCGCAATAAATCAAAGTGCATTGTCTGTAGGAGGCCCTGGCGCATGAATCTGTACAGCGGGAACGACCTCGGACCACCAGGGGCCGAGAAAACCACAGTCTCATTGGGCCGGACATTCAGGGTCAGGGAAAATCCAATATATATCTGGTGATATCTCGGGTGCTATTAGAGATAGCGCAATAAATCAAAGTGCATTGTCTGTAGGAGGCCCTGGCGCATGAATCTGTGCAGCGGGAACGACCTCGGACCACCAGGGGCCGAGACAACCACCGTCTCATGGGGCCGGACACTCAGGGTCAGGGAAAAATCAAAAATATATCTGGTGACATCTCGGGTGCTATTACAGATAGCGCAATAAATCAAATTGCATTGTCTGTAGGAGGCCCTGGCGCATGAATCTGTGAAGCGGCAACGACCTCGGACCACCAGGGGCCGAGAAAACCACAGTCTCATGGGGCCGGACACTCAGAGTCAGGGCAAAATCCAATATATATCTGGTGATATCTCGGGTGCTATTAGAGATAGCGCAATAAACCAAAGTGAATTATATGCAGGAGGCCCTGGCGCATGAATCTGTGCAGCGGGAACGACCTCGGACCACCAGGGGCCGAGAAAACCACCGTCTCATGGGGCCGGACACTCAGGGTCAGGGAAAAATGCTATATATATCTGGTGATATGTCGGGTGCTATTACAGATAGCGCAATAAATCAAAGTGCATTGTCTGGAGGAGGCCCTGGCGCATGAATCTGGGCAGCGGGAACGACCTCGGACCACCAGGGGCCGAGAAAACCACAGTCTCATGGGGCCGGACACTCAGGGTCAGGGGAAAATCCAATATATATCTGGTGATATCTCGGGTGCTATTAGATACAGCGCAATAAACCAAAGTGAATTATCTGCAGGAGGCCCTGGCGCATGAATCTGGGCTGCCGGAACGACCTCGGACCACCAGGGGCCGAGAAAACCACAGTCTAATGGGGCCGGACACTCAGGGTCAGGGGAAAATCCAATATATATCTGGTGATATCTCGGGTGCTATTAGAGATAGCGCAATAAACCAAAGTGAATTATCTGCAGGAGGCCCTGGCGCATGCATCTGTCCAGCGGGAACGACCTCGGACCACCAGGGGCCGAGAAAACTACAGTCTCATGGGGCCGGACACTCAGGGTCTGGGGAAAATCCAATATATATCTGGTGATATGTCGGGTGCTATTACAGATAGCGCAATAAATCAAAGTGCATTGTCTGTAGGAGGCCCTGGCGCATGAATCTGTGCAGCGGGAACGACCTCGGACCACCAGGGGCCGAGAAAACCACAGTCTCATGGGGCCGGACACTCAGGGTCAGGGGAAAATCCAATATATATCTGGTGATATCTCGGGTGCTATTACAGATAGCGCAATAAATCAAAGTGCATTGTCTGTAGGAGGCCCTGGCGCATGAATCTGTGCAGCGGGAACGACCTCGGACCACCAGGGGCCGAGAAAACGACCGTCTCATGGGGCCGGGCACTCAGGGTCAGGGTAAAATCCAATATATATCTGGTGATATGTCGGGTGCTATTACAGATAGCGCAATAAATCAAAGTGCATTGTCTGTAGGAGGTCCTGGCGCATGAATCTGTGCAGCGGGAACGACCTCGGACCACCAGGGGCCGAGAAAAGCACAGTCTCATGGGGCCGGACACTCAGGGTCAGTGAAAAATCCAATATATATCTGGTGATATCTCGAGTGCTATTAGAGATAGCGCAATAAACCAAAGTGAATTATCTGCAGGAGGCCCTGGCGCATGAATCTGTGCAACGGGAACGACCGCGGACCACCAGGGGCCGAGAAAACCACAGTCTAATGGGGCCGGACACTCAGGGTCAGGGGAAAATCCAATATAGATCTGGTGATATCTCGGGTGCTATTACAGATAGCACAATAAATCAAAGTGCATTGTCTGTAGGAGGCCCTGGCGCATGAATCTGTGCAGCGGGAACGACCTCGGACCCCCAGGGGCCGAGAAAACCACAGTCTCATGGGGCCGGACACTGAGGGTCAGGGGAAAATCCAATATATATCTGGTGATATCTCGGGTGCTAATAGAGATAGCGCAATAAACCAAAGTGAATTATCTGCAGGAGGCCCTAGCGCATGAATCTGTGCAGCGGGAACGTCCTCGGACCTCCAGGGGCCGAGACAACCACCGTCTCATGGGGCCGGACACTCAGGGTCAGCGTAAAATCCAATATATATCTGGTGATATCTCGGGTGCTATTGCAGATAGCGCAATAAACCATAGTGAATTATCTGCAGGAGGCCCTGGCGCATGAATCTGTGCAGCGGGAACGACCTCGGACCACCAGGGGCCGTAAAAACCACAGTCTCATGGTGCCGGATACTCAGGGTCAGGGGAAAATCCAATAAAGATCTGGTGATATCTCGGGTGCTATTACAGATAGCACAATAAATCAAAGTGCATTGTCTGTAGGAGGCCCTGGCGCATGAATCTGTGCAGCGGGAACGACCTCGGACCCCCAGGGGCCGAGAAAACCACAGTCTCATGGGGCCGGACACTCAGAGTCAGGGCAAAATCCAATATATATCTGGTGATATCTCGGGTGCTATTAGAGATAGCGCAATAAACCAAAGTGAATTATATGCAGGAGGCCCTGGCGCATGAATCTGTGCAGCGGGAACGACCTCGGACCACCAGGGGCCGAGAAAACCACCGTCTCATGGGGCCGGATACTCAGGGTCAGGGAAAAATGCTATATATATCTGGTGATACGTCGGGTGCTATTACAGATAGCGCAATAAATCAAAGTGCATTGTCTGGAGGAGGCCCTGGCGCATGAATCTGGGCAGCGGGAACGACCTCGGACCACCAGGGGCCGAGAAAACCACAGTCTCATGGGGCCGGACACTCAGGGTCAGGGGAAAATCCAATATATATCTGGTGATATCTCGGGTGCTATTAGATACAGCGCAATAAACCACAGTGAATTATCTGCAGGAGGCCCTGGCGCATGAATCTGGGCAGCCGGAACGACCTCGGACCACCAGGGGCCGAGAAAACCACAGTCTAATGGGGCCGGACACTCAGGGTCAGGGGAAAATCCAATATATATCTGGTGATATCTCGGGTGCTATTAGAGATAGCGCAATAAACCAAAGTGAATTATCTGCAGGAGGCCCTGGCGCATGCATCTGTCCAGCGGGAACGACCTCGGACCACCAGGGGCCGAGAAAACTACAGTCTCATGGGGCCGGACACTCAGGGTCTGGGGAAAATCCAATATATATCTGGTGATATGTCGGGTGCTATTACAGATAGCGCAATAAATCAAAGTGCATTGTCTGTAGGAGGCCCTGGCGCATGAATCTGTGCAGCGGGAACGACCTCGGAACACAAGGGGCCGAGAAAACCACCGTCTCATGGTGCAGGACTCTCAGGGTCAGTGAAAAATCCAATATATATCTGGTGATATCTCGGGTGCTATTACACATAGCGCAATAAATCAAAGTGCATTGTCTGTAGGAGGCCCTGGCGCATGAATCTGTGCAGCGGGAACGACCTCGGACCACCAGGGGCCGAGAAAACCACAGTCTCATGGGGCCGGACACTCAGGGTCAGGGGAAAATCCAATATATATCTGGTGATATCTCGGGTGCTATTACAGATAGCGCAATAAACCAAAGTGAATTATCTGCAGGATGCCCTGGCGCATGAATCTGTGCAAGCGGGAACGTCCTCGGACCTCCAGGGGCCGAGACAACCACCGTCTCATGGGGCCGGACACTCAGGGTCAGGGTAAAATCCAATATATATCTGGTGATATCTCGGGTGCTATTACAGATAGCGCAATAAATCAAAGTGCATTGTCTGTAGGAGGCCCTGGCGCATGAATCTGTGCAGCGGGAACGACCTCGGACCACCAGGGGCCGAGAAAACGACCGTCTCATGGGGCCGGGCACTCAGGGTCAGGGTAAAATCCAATATATATCTGGTGATATGTCGGGTGCTATTACAGATAGCGCAATAAATCAAAGTGCATTGTCTGTAGGAGGTCCTGGCGCATGAATCTGTGCAGTGGGAACGACCTCGGACCACCAGGGGCCGAGAAAAGCACAGTCTCATGGGGCCGGACACTCAGGGTCAGGGTAAAATCCAATATATATCTGGTGATATCTCGGGTGCTATTAGAGATAGCGCAATAAACCAAAGTGAATTATCTGCAGGAGGCCCTGGCGCATGAATCTGTGCAGCGGGAACGACCTCGGACCACCAGGGGCCGAGAAAACCACAGTCCCATGGGGCCGGACACTCAGGGTCAGGGGAAAATCCAATATATATCTGGTGATATCTCGGGTGCTATCAGAGATAGCGCAATAAACCAACGTGAATTATCTGCAGGAGGCCTGGCGCATGAATGTGTGCAGCGGGAACGACCTCGGACCACCAGGGGCCGAGAAAACGACCGTCTGATGGGGCCGGACACTCAGGGTCAGTGAAAAATCCAATATATATCTGGTGATATCTCGGGTGCTATTACAGATAGCGCAATAAATCAAAGTGCATTGTCTGTAGGAGGCCCTGGCGCATGAATCTGTGCAGCGGGAACGACCTCGGACCACCAGGGGCCGAGAGAACCACAGTCTCATTGGGCCGGACACTCAGGGTCAGGGGAAAATCCAGTATATATCTCTTGATATCTCGGGTGCTATTACAGATAGCGCAATAAATCAAAGTGCATTGTCTGTAGGAGGCCCTGGCGCATGAATCTGTACAGCGGGAACGACCTCGGACCACCAGGGGCCGAGAAAACCACAGTCTCATTGGGCCGGACATTCAGGGTCAGGGAAAATCCAATATATATCTGGTGATATCTCGGGTGCTATTAGAGATAGCGCAATAAATCAAAGTGCATTGGCTGTAGGAGGCCCTGGCGCATGAATCTGTGCAGCGGGAACGACCTCGGACCACCAGGGGCCGAGACAACCACCGTCTCATGGGGCCGGACACTCAGGGTCAGGGAAAAATCAAAAATATATCTGGTGACATCTCGGGTGCTATTACAGATAGCGCAATAAATCAAAGTGCATTGTCTGTAGGAGGCCCTGGCGCATGAATCTGTGCAGCGGGAACGACCTCGGACCACCAGGGGCCGAGACAACCACCGTCTCATGGGGCCGGACACTCAGAGTCAGGGCAAAATCCAATATATATCTGGTGATATCTCGGGTGCTATTAGAGATAGCGCAATAAACCAAAGTGAATTATATGCAGGAGGCCCTGGCGCATGAATCTGTGCAGCGGGAACGACCTCGGACCACCAGGGGCCGAGAAAACCACCGTCTCATGGGGCCGGACACTCAGGGTCAGGGAAAAATGCTATATATATCTGGTGATATGTCGGGTGCTATTACAGATAGCGCAATAAATCAAAGTGCATTGTCTGGAGGAGGCCCTGGCGCATGAATCTGGGCAGCGGGAACGACCTCGGACCACCAGGGGCCGAGAAAACCACAGTCTCATGGGGCCGGACACTCAGGGTCAGGGGAAAATCCAATATATATCTGGTGATATCTCGGGTGCTATTAGATACAGCGCAATAAACCAAAGTGAATTATCTGCAGGAGGCCCTGGCGCATGAAGCTGGGCTGCCGGAACGACCTCGGACCACCAGGGGCCGAGAAAACCACAGTCTAATGGGGCCGGACACTCAGGGTCAGGGGAAAATCCAATATATATCTGGTGATATCTCGGGTGCTATTAGAGATAGCGCAATAAACCAAAGTGAATTATCTGCAGGAGGCCCTGGCGCATGCATCTGTCCAGCGGGAACGACCTCGGACCACCAGGGGCCGAGAAAACTACAGTCTCATGGGGCCGGACACTCAGGGTCTGGGGAAAATCCAATATATATCTGGTGATATGTCGGGTGCTATTACAGATAGCGCAATAAATCAAAGTGCATTGTCTGTAGGAGGCCCTGGCGCATGAATCTGTGCAGCGGGAACGACCTCGGAACACAAGGGGCCGAGAAAACCACCGTCTCATGGTGCAGGACTCTCAGGGTCAGTGAAAAATCCAATATATATCTGGTGATATCTCGGGTGCTATTACACATAGCGCAATAAATCAAAGTGCATTGTCTGTAGGAGGCCCTGGCGCATGAATCTGTGCAGCGGGAACGACCTCGGACCACCAGGGGCCGAGAAAACCACAGTCTCATGGGGCCGGACACTCAGGGTCAGGGGAAAATCCAATATATATCTGGTGATATCTCGGGTGCTATTACAGATAGCGCAATAAACCAAAGTGAATTATCTGCAGGATGCCCTGGCGCATGAATCTGTGCAAGCGGGAACGTCCTCGGACCTCCAGGGGCCGAGACAACCACCGTCTCATGGGGCCGGACACTCAGGGTCAGGGTAAAATCCAATATATATCTGGTGATATCTCGGGTGCTATTACAGATAGCGCAATAAATCAAAGTGCATTGTCTGTAGGAGGCCCTGGCGCATGAATCTGTGCAGCGGGAACGACCTCGGACCACCAGGGGCCGAGAAAACTACAGTCTCATGGGGCCGGACACTCAGGGTCAGGGTAAAATCCAATATATATCTGGTGATATGTCGGGTGCTATTACAGATAGCGCAATAAATCAAAGTGCATTGTCTGTAGGAGGTCCTGGCGCATGAATCTGTGCAGCGGGAACGACCTCGGACCACCAGGGGCCGAGAATAGCACAGTCTCATGGGGCCGGACACTCAGGGTCAGGGTAAAATCCAATATATATCTGGTGATATCTCGGGTGGTATTAGAGATAGCGCAATAAACCAAAGTGAATTATCTGCAGGAGGCCCTGGCGCATGAATCTGTGCAGCGGGAACGACCTCGGACCACCAGGGGCCGAGAAAACCACAGTCCCATGGGGCCGGACACTCAGGGTCAGGGGAAAATCCAATATATATCTGGTGATATCTCGGGTGCTATCAGAGATAGCGCAATAAACCAACGTGAATTATCTGCAGGAGGCCTGGCGCATGAATGTGTGCAGCGGGAACGACCTCGGACCACCAGGGGCCGAGAAAACGACCGTCTGATGGGGCCGGACACTCAGGGTCAGTGAAAAATCCAATATATATCTGGTGATATCTCGGGTGCTATTACAGATAGCGCAATAAATCAAAGTGCATTGTCTGTAGGAGGCCCTGGCGCATGAATCTGTGCAGCGGGAACGACCTCGGACCACCAGGGGCCGAGAGAACCACAGTCTCATTGGGCCGGACACTCAGGGTCAGGGGAAAATCCAGTATATATCTCTTGATATCTCGGGTGCTATTACAGATAGCGCAATAAATCAAAGTGCATTGTCTGTAGGAGGCCCTGGCGCATGAATCTGTACAGCGGGAACGACCTCGGACCACCAGGGGCCGAGAAAACCACAGTCTCATTGGGCCGGACATTCAGGGTCAGGGAAAATCCAATATATATCTGGTGATATCTCGGGTGCTATTAGAGATAGCGCAATAAATCAAAGTGCATTGGCTGTAGGAGGCCCTGGCGCATGAATCTGTGCAGCGGGAACGACCTCGGACCACCAGGGGCCGAGACAACCACCGTCTCATGGGGCCGGACACTCAGGGTCAGGGAAAAATCAAAAATATATCTGGTGACATCTCGGGTGCTATTACAGATAGCGCAATAAATCAAAGTGCATTGTCTGTAGGAGGCCCTGGCGCATGAATCTGTGCAGCGGGAACGACCTCGGACCACCAGGGGCCGAGACAACCACCGTCTCATGGGGCCGGACACTCAGAGTCAGGGCAAAATCCAATATATATCTGGTGATATCTCGGGTGCTATTAGAGATAGCGCAATAAACCAAAGTGAATTATATGCAGGAGGCCCTGGCGCATGAATCTGTGCAGCGGGAACGACCTCGGACCACCAGGGGCCGAGAAAACCACCGTCTCATGGGGCCGGACACTCAGGGTCAGGGAAAAATGCTATATATATCTGGTGATATGTCGGGTGCTATTACAGATAGCGCAATAAATCAAAGTGCATTGTCTGGAGGAGGCCCTGGCGCATGAATCTGGGCAGCGGGAACGACCTCGGACCACCAGGGGCCGAGAAAACCACAGTCTCATGGGGCCGGACACTCAGGGTCAGGGGAAAATCCAATATATATCTGGTGATATCTCGGGTGCTATTAGATACAGCGCAATAAACCAAAGTGAATTATCTGCAGGAGGCCCTGGCGCATGAAGCTGGGCTGCCGGAACGACCTCGGACCACCAGGGGCCGAGAAAACCACAGTCTAATGGGGCCGGACACTCAGGGTCAGGGGAAAATCCAATATATATCTGGTGATATCTCGGGTGCTATTAGAGATAGCGCAATAAACCAAAGTGAATTATCTGCAGGAGGCCCTGGCGCATGCATCTGTCCAGCGGGAACGACCTCGGACCACCAGGGGCCGAGAAAACTACAGTCTCATGGGGCCGGACACTCAGGGTCTGGGGAAAATCCAATATATATCTGGTGATATGTCGGGTGCTATTACAGATAGCGCAATAAATCAAAGTGCATTGTCTGTAGGAGGCCCTGGCGCATGAATCTGTGCAGCGGGAACGACCTCGGAACACAAGGGGCCGAGAAAACCACCGTCTCATGGTGCAGGACTCTCAGGGTCAGTGAAAAATCCAATATATATCTGGTGATATCTCGGGTGCTATTACACATAGCGCAATAAATCAAAGTGCATTGTCTGTAGGAGGCCCTGGCGCATGAATCTGTGCAGCGGGAACGACCTCGGACCACCAGGGGCCGAGAAAACCACAGTCTCATGGGGCCGGACACTCAGGGTCAGGGGAAAATCCAATATATATCTGGTGATATCTCGGGTGCTATTACAGATAGCGCAATAAACCAAAGTGAATTATCTGCAGGATGCCCTGGCGCATGAATCTGTGCAAGCGGGAACGTCCTCGGACCTCCAGGGGCCGAGACAACCACCGTCTCATGGGGCCGGACACTCAGGGTCAGGGTAAAATCCAATATATATCTGGTGATATCTCGGGTGCTATTACAGATAGCGCAATAAATCAAAGTGCATTGTCTGTAGGAGGCCCTGGCGCATGAATCTGTGCAGCGGGAACGACCTCGGACCACCAGGGGCCGAGAAAACTACAGTCTCATGGGGCCGGACACTCAGGGTCAGGGTAAAATCCAATATATATCTGGTGATATGTCGGGTGCTATTACAGATAGCGCAATAAATCAAAGTGCATTGTCTGTAGGAGGTCCTGGCGCATGAATCTGTGCAGCGGGAACGACCTCGGACCACCAGGGGCCGAGAATAGCACAGTCTCATGGGGCCGGACACTCAGGGTCAGGGTAAAATCCAATATATATCTGGTGATATCTCGGGTGGTATTAGAGATAGCGCAATAAACCAAAGTGAATTATCTGCAGGAGGCCCTGGCGCATGAATCTGTGCAGCGGGAACGACCTCGGACCACCAGGGGCCGAGAAAACCACAGTCCCATGGGGCCGGACACTCAGGGTCAGGGGAAAATCCAATATATATCTGGTGATATCTCGGGTGCTATCAGAGATAGCGCAATAAACCAACGTGAATTATCTGCAGGAGGCCTGGCGCATGAATGTGTGCAGCGGGAACGACCTCGGACCACCAGGGGCCGAGAAAACGACCGTCTGATGGGGCCGGACACTCAGGGTCAGTGAAAAATCTAATATATATCTGGTGATATCTCGGGTGCTATTACAGATAGCGCAATAAATCAAAGTGCATTGTCTGTAGGAGGCCCTGGCGCATGAATCTGTGCAGCGGGAACGACCTCGGACCACCAGGGGCCGAGAGAACCACAGTCTCATTGGGCCGGACACTCAGGTTCAGGGGAAAATCCAGTATATATCTCTTGATATCTCGGGTGCTATTACAGATAGCGCAATAAATCAAAGTGCATTGTCTGTAGGAGGCCCTGGCGCATGAATCTGTACAGCGGGAACGACCTCGGACCACCAGGGGCCGAGAAAACCACAGTCTCATTGGGCCGGACATTCAGGGTCAGGGAAAATCCAATATATATCTGGTGATATCTCGGGTGCTATTACAGATAGCGCAATAAATCAAAGTGCATTGTCTGTAGGAGGCCCTGGCGCATGAATCTGTGCAGCGGGAACGACCTCGGAACACCAGGGACCGAGAAAACCACCGTCTCATGGGGCCGGACTCTCAGGGTCAGTGAAAAATCCAATATATATGTGGTGATATCTCGGGTGCTATTACAGATAGCGCAATAAATCAAAGTGCATTGTCTGTAGGAGACCCTGGCGCATGAACCTGTGCAGCGGGAACGACCTCGGACCACCAGGGGCCGAGAAAACGACCGTCTCATGGGGCCAGACGCTCAGGGTCAGTGAAAAATCCAATATATATCTGGTGATATCTCGAGTGCTATTAGAGATAGCGCAATAAACCAAAGTGAATTATCTGCAGGAGGCCCTGGCGCATGAATCTGTGCAACGGGAACGACCGCGGACCACCAGGGGCCGAGAAAACCACAGTCTCATGGGGCCGGACACTCAGGGTCAGGGGAAAATCCAATATAGATCTGGTGATATCTCGGGTGCTATTACAGATAGCGCAATAAATCAAAGTGCATTATCTGCAGGAGGCCCTGGCGCATGAATCTGTGCAACGGGAACGACCTCGGACCACCAGGGGCCGAGAAAACCACAGTCTCATGGGGCCGGACACTCAGGGTCAGGGGAAAATCCAATATATATCTGGTGATATCTCGGGTGCTATTAGAGATAGCGCAATAAATCAAAGTGCAATGTCTGTAGGAGGCCCTGGCGCATGAATCTGTGCAGCGGGAACGACCTCGGACCACCAGGGGCCGAGAAAACCACAGTCTCATGGGGCCGGACACTCAGTGTCAGGGGAAAATCCAATATAGATCTGGTGATATCTCGGGTGCTATTACAGATAGCGCAATAAATCAAAGTGCATTACCTGTAGGAGGCCCTGGCGCATGAATCTGTGCAGCGGGAACGTCCTCGGACCTCCAGGGGCCGAGACAACAACCGTCTCATGGGGCCGGACACTCAGGGTCAGGGTAAAATCCAGTATATATCTGGTGATATCACGGGTGCTATTGCAGATAGCGCAATAAACCATAGTGAATTATATGCAGGAGGCCCTGGCGCATGAATCTGTGCAGCGGGAACGACCTCGGACCACCAGGGGCCGTAAAAACCACAGTCTCATGGGGCCGGATACTCAGGGTCAGGGGAAAATCCAATAAAGATCTGGTGATATCTCGGGTGCTATTACAGATAGCGCAATAAATCAAAGTGCATTGTCTGTAGGAGGCCCTGGCGCATGAATCTGTGCAGCGGGAACGACCTCGGACCACCAGGGGCCGAGACAACCACCGTCTCATGGGGCCGGACACTCAGAGTCAGGGCAAAATCCAATATATATCTGGTGATATCTCGGGTGCTATTAGAGATAGCGCAATAAACCAAAGTGAATTATATGCAGGAGGCCCTGGCGCATGAATCTGTGCAGCGGGAACGACCTCGGACCACCAGGGGCCGAGAAAACCACCGTCTCATGGGGCCGGACACTCAGGGTCAGGGAAAAATGCTATATATATCTGGTGATATGTCGGGTGCTATTACAGATAGCGCAATAAATCAAAGTGCATTGTCTGGAGGAGGCCCTGGCGCATGAATCTGGGCAGCGGGAACGACCTCGGACCACCAGGGGCCGAGAAAACCACAGTCTCATGGGGCCGGACACTCAGGGTCAGGGGAAAATCCAATATATATCTGGTGATATCTCGGGTGCTATTAGATACAGCGCAATAAACCAAAGTGAATTATCTGCAGGAGGCCCTGGCGCATGAATCTGGGCAGCCGGAACGACCTCGGACCACCAGGGGCCGAGAAAACCACAGTCTAATGGGGCCGGACACTCAGGGTCAGGGGAAAATCCAATATATATCTGGTGATATCTCGAGTGCTATTAGAGATAGCGCAATAAACCAAAGTGAATTATCTGCAGGAGGCCCTGGCGCATGCATCTGTCCAGCGGGAACGACCTCGGACAACCAGGGGCCGAGAAAACTACAGTCTCATGGGTCCGGACACTCAGGGTCTGGGGAAAATCCAATATATATCTGGTGATATGTCGGGTGCTATTACAGATAGCGCAATAAATCAAAGTTCATTGTCTGGAGGAGGCCCTGGCGCATGAATCTGTGCAGCGGGAACGACCTCGGTCCACCAGGGGCCGAGAAAACCACAGTCTCATGGGGCCGGACACTCAGGGTCAGGGGAAAATCCAATATATATCTGGTGATATCTCGGGTGCTATTACAGATAGCGCAATAAACCAAAGTGAATTATCTGCAGGATGCCCTGGCGCATGAATCTGTGCAAGCGGGAACGTCCTCGGACCTCCAGGGGCAGAGACAACCACCGTCTCATGGGGCCGGACCCTCATGGTCAGGGTAAAATCCAATATATATCTGATGATATCTCGGGTGCTATTACAGATAGCTCAATAAATCAAAGTGCATTGTCTGTAGGAGGCCCTGGCGCATGAATCTGTGCAGCGGGAACGACCTCGGACCACCAGGGGCCGAGAAAACCACAGTCTGATGGGGCCGGACACTCAGGGTCGAGGAAAAATCCAATACATATCTGGTGATATCTCGGCTGCTATTAGAGATAGCGCAATAAATCAAAGTGCAATGTCTGTAGGAGGCCCTGGCGCATGAATCTGTGCAGCGGGAACGACCTCGGACCACCAGGGGCCGAGAAAACCACAGTCTCATGGGGCCGGACACTCAGTGTCAGGGGAAAATCCAATATAGATCTGGTGATATCTCGGGTGCTATTACAGATAGCGCAATAAATCAAAGTGCATTACCTGTAGGAGGCCCTGGCGCATGAATCTGTGCAGCGGGAACGTCCTCGGACCTCCAGGGGCCGAGACAACAACCGTCTCATGGGGCCGTACACTCAGGGTCAGGGTAAAATCCAGTATATATCTGGTGATATCACGGGTGCTATTGCAGATAGCGCAATAAACCATAGTGAATTATATGCAGGAGGCCCTGGCGCATGAATCTGTGCAGCGGGAACGACCTCGGACCACCAGGGGCCGTAAAAACCACAGTCTCATGGGGCCGGATACTCAGGGTCAGGGGAAAATCCAATAAAGATCTGGTGATATCTCGGGTGCTATTACAGATAGCGCGATAAATCGAAGTGCATTGTCTGTAGGAGGCACTGGCGCACGAATCTGTGCAGCGGGAACGACCTCGGACCACCAGGGGCCGAGAAAACCACCGTCTCATGGGGCCGGACACTCAGGGTCAGGAGAAAATCCAATATATATCAGCTGATATCTCGGGTGCTATTAGAGATAGCGCAATAAATCAAAGTGCATTGTCTGCAGGAGGCCCTGGCGCATGAATCTGTGCAGCGGGAACGACCTCGGAACACCAGGGGCCGAGAAAACCACCGTCTCATGGGGCCGGACACTCAGGGTCAGTGAAAAATCCAATATATATCTGGTGATATCTCGGGTGCTATTACAGATAGCGCAATAAGTCAAAGTGCATTGTCTGTAGGAGGCCCTGGCGCATGAATCTGTGCAGCGGGAACGACCTCGGACCACCAGGGGCCGAGAAAACTACAGTCTCATGCGGCCGGACACTCAGGGTCTGGGGAAAATCCAATATATATCTGGTGATATCTCGGGTCCTATTACAGATAGCGAAATAAATCAAATTGCATTGTCTGTAGGAGGCCCTGGCGCATGAGTCTGTGCAGCGGGAACGACCTCGGACCACCAGGGGCCGAGGAAACCACAGTCTCATGGGGCCGTACACTCAGGGTCAGGGAAAAATCCAATATATATCTGGTGATATCTTGGGTGCTATTAGATATAGCGCAATAAACCAAAGTGCATTATCTGCAGGAGGCCCTGGCGCATGAATCTGTGCAACGGGAACGACCTCGGACCACCAGGGGCCGAAAAATCCACAGTCTCATGGGGCCGGACACTCAGGGTCAGGGAAAAATCCAATATATATGTGGTGATATCTTGGGTGCTATTAGCGATAGCGTAATAAACCAAAGTGAATTATCTGCAGGAGGCCCTGGCGCAAGAATCTGTGCAGCGGGAACGACCTCGGACCACCAGGGGCCGAGAAAACCACCGTCTCATGGGTCCGGACACTCAGGGTCAGGGAAAAATGCAATATATATCTGGTGATATGTCGGGTGCTATTACAGATAGCACAATAAATCAAAGTGCATTGTCTGGACGAGGCCCTGGCGCATGAATCTGGGCAGCGGGAACAACCTCGGACCACCAGGGGCCGAGAAAACCACAGTCTCATGGGGCCGGACACTCAGGGTCAGGGGAAAATCCAATATATATCTGGTGATATCTCGGGTGCTATTAGAGATAGGGCAATAAACCAAAGTGAATTATCTGCAGCAGGCCATGGCGCATGAATCTGTGCAACGGGAACGACCTCGCACCACCAGGGGCCGAGAAAACCACAGTCTCATGGGGCCGGACACTCAGGGTTAGGGGAAAATCCAATATATATCTGGTGATATCTCGGGTGCTATTACAGATAGAGCAATAAATCAAAGTGCATTGTCTGTAGGAGGCCCTGGCGCATGAATCTCTCCAGCGGGAACAACCTCGGACCACCAGGGGCCGAGAAAACCACCGTCTCATGGGGCCGGACACTCAGGGTCTGGGAAAAATGCTATATATATCTGGTGATATGTCGGGTGCTATTACAGATAGCGCAATAAGTCAAAGTGCATTGTCTGGAGGAGGCCCTGGCGCATGTATCTGGGCAGCGGGAACGACCTCGAACCACCAGGGGCCGAGAAAACCACCGTCTCATGGGGCCGGACACTCAGGGTCAGGGGAAAATCCAATATATATCTGGTGATATCTCGGGTGCTATTAGATACAGCGCAATAAACCAAAGTGAATTATCTGCAGGAGGCCCTGGCGCATGAATCTGGGCAGCGGGAACGACCTCGGACCACCAGGGGCCGAGAAAACCACAGTCTAATGGGGCCGGACACTCAGGGTCAGGGGAAAATCCAATATATATCTGGTGATATCTCGGGTGCTATTAGAGAGAGCGCAATAAACCAAAGTGAATTATCTGCAGGAGGCCCTGCCGCATGCATCTGTGCAGCGGGAACGACCTCGGAACACCAGGGGCCGAGAAAACCACCGTCTCATGGGGCAGGACACTCAGGGTCAGTGAAAAATCCAATATATATCTGCTGATATCTCGGGTGCTGTTACAGATAGCGC
This sequence comes from Nomia melanderi, assembly GCF_051020985.1. Taxonomy (NCBI): domain Eukaryota; kingdom Metazoa; phylum Arthropoda; class Insecta; order Hymenoptera; family Halictidae; genus Nomia; species Nomia melanderi. The sequence goes on along the minus strand of NW_027475140.1, from coordinate 2,183,643 downwards.
AATAAATCAAAGTGCATTGTCTGTAGGAGACCCTGGCGCATGAACCTGTGCAGCGGGAACGTTCTCGGACCTCCAGGGACCGAGAAAACCACAGTCTCATGGTGCCGGACACTCAAGGTCAGGGGAAAATCCAATATATATGTGGTGATATCTCGGGTGCTATTACAGATAGCGCAATAAATCAAAGTGCATTGTCTGTAGGAGACCCTGGCGCATGAACCTGTCCAGCGGGAACGACCTCGGACCACCAGGGGCCGAGAAAACCACCGTCTCATGGGGCCGGACACTCTGGGTCAGCGAAAAATCCAATATATATCTGGTGATATCTCGGGTGCTATTACAGATAGCGCAATAAATCAAAGTGCATTGTCTGTAGGAGGCCCTGGCGCATGACTCTGTGCAGCGGGAACGACCTCGGACCACCAGGGGCCGAGAAAACTACAGTCTCATGCGGCCGGACACTCAGGGTCTGGGGAAAATCCAATACATATCTGGTGATATCTCGGGTCCTATTACAGATAGCGAAATAAATCAAAGTGCATTGTCTGTAGGAGGCCCTGGCGCATGAATCTGTGCAGCGGGAACGACCTCGGACCACCAGGGGCCGAGGAAACCACAGTCTCATGGGGCCGGACACTCAGGGTCAGGGAAAAATCCAATATATATCTGGTGATATCTTGGGTGCTATTAGATATAGCGCAATAAACCAAAGTGAATTATCTGCAGGAGGCCCTGGCGCATGAATCTGTGCAACGGGAACGACCTCGGACCACCAGGGGCCGAAAAATCCACAGTCTCATGGGGCCGGACACTCAGGATCAGGGAAAAATCCAATATATATCTGGTGATATCTTGGGTGCTATTAGAGATAGCGTAATAAACCAAAGTGAATTATCTGCAGGAGGCCCTGGCGCAAGAATCTGTGCAGCGGGAACGACCTCGGACCACCAGGGGCCGAGACAACAACCGTCTCATGGGGCCGGACACTCAGGGTCAGGGAAAAATCCAATATATATCTGGTGATATCTCGGGTTATATTACAGATAGCACAATAAATCAAAGTGCATTGTCTGTAGGAGGCCCTGGCGCATGAATCTGTGCAGAGGGAACGATTTCGGACCACCAGGGGCCGAGACAACAACCGTCTCATGGGGCCGGACACTCAGGGTCAGGGAAAAATCCAATATATATCCGGTGATATCTCGGGTTATATTACAGATAGCACAATAAATCAAAGTGCATTGTCTGTAGGAGGCCCCGGCGCATGAATCTGTGCAGAGGGAACGACCTCGGACCACCAGGGGCCGAGAAAACCACCGTCTCATGGCGCCAGACACTCAGGGTCAGGGGAAAATCCAATATATATCTGGTGATATCTCGGGTGCTATTACAGATAGCGCAATAAATCAAAGTGAATTATCTGCAGGAGGCCCTGGCGCATGAATCTGTGCAGCGGGAACGACCTCGGACCACCAGGGGCCGAGAAAACCACAGTCTCATGGAGCCGGACACTCAGGGTCAGGGGAAAATCCAATATATATCTGGTGATATCTCGGGTGCTATTACAGATAGCGCAATAAACCAAAGTGAATTATCTGCAGGAGGCCCTGGCGCATGAATCTGTGCAGCGGGAACGACCTCGGACCACCAGGGGCCGAGAAAACCACAGTCTCATGGAGCCGGACACTCAGGGTCGGGGGAAAATCCAATATATATCTGGTGATATCTCGGGTGCTATTACAGATAGCGCAATAAATCAAAGTGAATTATCTGCAGGAGGCCCTGGCGCATGAATCTGTGTAGCGGGAACGACCTCGGACCACCAGGGGCCGAGAAAACCACAGTCACATGGGGCCGGTCACTCAGGGTCAGGGGAAAATCCAATATATATCTGGTGATATCTCGGGTGCTATTAGATACAGCGCAATAAACCAAATTGAATTATCTGCAGGAGGCCCTGGCGCATGAATCTGGGCAGCGGGAACGACCTCGGACCACCAGGGGCCGAGAAAACCACAGTCTAGTGAGGCCGGACACTCAGGGTCAGGGGAAAATCCAATATATATATATGAAGTGATATCTCGGGTGCTATTAGATACAGCGCAATAAACCAAAGTGTATTATCTGCAAGAGGCCCTGGCGCATGAATCTGTGCAGCGGGAACGACCTCGGACCACCAGGGGCCGAGACAACCACCGTCTCATGGGGCCGGACACTCAGGGTCAGGGGAAAATCCAATATATATCTGGTGATATCTCGGGTTATACTACAGATAGCACAATAAATCAAAGTGCATTGTCTGGACGAGGTCCTGGCGCATGAATCTGGGCAGCGGGAACGACCTCGGACCACCAGGGGCCGAGAAAACCACAGTCTCATGGGGCCGGACACTCAGGGTCAGGGGAAAATCCAATATATATCTGGTGATATCTCGGGTGCTATTAGATACAGCGCAATAAACCAAATTGAATTATCTGCAGGAGGCCCTGGCCCATGCATCTGTGCAGCGGGAACGACCTCGGACCACCAGGGGCCGAGAAAACCACCGTCTCATGGGGCCGGACACTCAGGGTCAGGGAAAAATGCAATATATATCTGGTGATATGTCGGGTGCTATTACAGATAGCACAATAAATAAAAGTGCATTGTCTGGACGAGGTCCTGGCGCATGAATCTGGGCAGCGGGAACGACCTCGGACCACCAGGGGCCGAGAAAACCACAGTCTCATTGTGCCGGACACTCAGGGTCAGGGGAAAATCCAATATATATCTGGTGATATCTCGGGTGCTATTAGAGATAGGGCAATAAACCAAAGTGAATTATCTGCAGCAGGCCATGGCGCATGAATCTGTGCAACGGGAACGACCTCGCACCACCAGGGGCCGAGAAAACCACAGTCTCATGGGGCCGGACACTCAGGGTCAGGGGAAAATCCAATATATATCTGGTGATATCTCGGGTGCTATTACAGATAGAGCAATAAATCAAAGTGCATTGTCTGTAGGAGGCCCTGGCGCATGAATCTCTGCAGCGGGAACAACCTCGGACCACCAGGGGCCGAGAAAACCACCGTCTCATGGGGCCGGACACTCAGGGTCTGGGAAAAATGCTATATATATCTGGTGATATGTCGGGTGCTATTACAGATAGCGAAATAAATCAAAGTGCATTGTCTGTAGGAGGCCCTGGCGCATGAATCTGGGCAGCGGGAACGACCTCGGACCACCAGGGGCCGAGAAAACCACAGTCTAATGGGGCCGGACACTCAGGGTCAGGGGAAAATCCAATATATATCTGGTGATATCTCGGGTGCTATTAGAGATAGCGCAATAAACCAAAGTGAATTATCTGCAGGAGGCCCTGCCGCATGCATCTGTGCAGCGGGAACGACCTCGGAACACCAGGGGCCGAGAAAACCACCGTCTCATGGGGCAGGACACTCAGGGTCAGTGAAAAATCCAATATATATCTGCTGATATCTCGGGTGCTGTTACAGATAGCGCAATAAATCAAAGTGCATTGTCTGTAGGAGACCCTGGCGCATGAACCTGTGCAGCGGGAACGTTCTCGGACCTCCAGGGACCGAGAAAACCACAGTCTCATGGTGCCGGACACTCAAGGTCAGGGGAAAATCCAATATATATGTCGTGATATCTCGGGTGCTATTACAGATAGCGCAATAAATCAAAGTGCATTGTCTGTAGGAGACCCTGGCGCATGAACCTGTCCAGCGGGAACGACGTCGGACCACCAGGGGCCGAGAAAACCACCGTCTCATGGGGCCGGACACTCTGGGTCAGCGAAAAATCCAATATATATCTGGTGATATCTCGGGTGCTATTACAGATAGCGCAATAAATCAAAGTGCATTGTCTGTAGGAGGCCCTGGCGCATGACTCTGTGCAGCGGGAACGACCTCGGACCACCAGGGGCCGAGAAAACTACAGTCTCATGCGGCCGGACACTCAGGGTCTGGGGAAAATCCAATATATATCTGGTGATATCTCGGGTCCTATTACAGATAGCGAAATAAATCAAAGTGCATTGTCTGTAGGAGGCCCTGGCGCATGAATCTGTGCAGCGGGAACGACCTCGGACCACCAGGGGCCGAGGAAACCACAGTCTCATGGGGCCGGACACTCAGGGTCAGGGAAAAATCCAATATATATCTGGTGATATCTTGGGTGCTATTAGATATAGCGCAATAAACCAAAGTGAATTATCTGCAGGAGGCCCTGGCGCATGAATCTGTGCAACGGGAACGACCTCGGACCACCAGGGGCCGAAAAATCTACAGTCTCATGGGGCCGGACACTCAGGATCAGGGAAAAATCCAATATATATCTGGTGATATCTTGGGTGCTATTAGAGATAGCGTAATAAACCAAAGTGAATTATCTGCAGGAGGCCCTGGCGCAAGAATCTGTGCAGCGGGAACGACCTCGGACCACCAGGGGCCGAGACAACAACCGTCTCATGGGGCCGGACACTCAGGGTCAGGGAAAAATCCAATATATATCTGGTGATATCTCGGGTTATATTACAGATAGCACAATAAATCAAAGTGCATTGTCTGTAGGAGGCCCTGGCGCATGAATCTGTGCAGAGGGAACGATTTCGGACCACCAGGGGCCGAAACAACAACCGTCTCATGGGGCCGGACACTCAGGGTCAGGGAAAAATCCAATATATATCTGGTGATATCTCGGGTGCTATTACAGATAGCGCAATAAATCAAAGTGAATTATCTGCAGGAGGCCCTGGCGCATGAATCTGTGCAGCGGGAACGACCTCGGACCACCAGGGGCTGAGAAAACCACAGTCTCATGGAGCCGGACACTCAGGGTCAGGGGAAAATCCAATATATATCTGGTGATATCTCGGGTGCTATTACAGATAGCGCAATAAACCAAAGTGAATTATCTGCAGGAGGCCCTGGCGCATGAATCTGTGCAGCGGGAACGACCTCGGACCACCAGGGGCCGAGAAAACCACAGTCTCATGGAGCCGGACACTCAGGGTCAGGGGAAAATCCAATATATATCTGGTGATATCTCGGGTGCTATTACAGATAGCGCAATAAATCAAAGTGAATTATCTGCAGGAGGCCCTGGCGCATGAATCTGTGTAGCGGGAACGACCTCGGACCACCAGGGGCCGAGAAAACCACAGTCACATGGGGCCGGTCACTCAGGGTCAGGGGAAAATCCAATATATATCTGGTGATATCTCGGGTGCTATTAGATACAGCGCAATAAACCAAATTGAATTATCTGCAGGAGGCCCTGGCGCATGAATCTGGGCAGCGGGAACGACCTCGGACCACCAGGGGCCGAGAAAACTACAGTCTCATGCGGCCGGACACTCAGGGTCTGGGGAAAATCCAATATATATCTGGTGATATCTCGGGTCCTATTGCAGATAGCGAAATAAATCAAAGTGCATTGTCTGTAGGAGGCCCTGGCGCATGAATGTGTGCAGCGGGAACGACCTCGGACCACCAGGGGCCGAGACAACCACCGTCTCATGGGGCCGGACACTCAGGGTCAGGGGAAAATCCAATATATATCTGGTGATATCTCGGGTGCTATTACAGATAGAGCAATAAACCAAAGTGAATTATCTGCAGGAGGCCCTGGCCCATGCATCTGTGCAGCGGGAACGACCTCGGACCACCAGGGGCCGAGAAAACCACCGTCTCATGGGGCCGGACACTCAGGGTCAGGGAAAAATGCAATATATATCTGGTGATATGTCGGGTGCTATTACAGATAGCACAATAAATCAAAGTGCATTGTCTGGACGAGGTCCTGGCGCATGAATCTGGGCAGCGGGAACGACCTCGGACCACCAGGGGCCGAGAAAACCACAGTCTCATGGGGCCGGACACTCAGGGTCAGGGGAAAATCCAATATATATCTGGTGATATCTCGGGTGCTATTAGAGATAGGGCAATAAACCAAAGGGAATTATCTGCAGCAGGCCATGGCGCATGAATCTGTGCAACGGGAACGACCTCGCACCACCAGGGGCCGAGAAAACCACAGTCTCATGGGGCCGGACACTCAGGGTCAGGGGAAAATCCAATATATATCTGGTGATATCTCGGGTGCTATTACAGATAGAGCAATAAATCAAAGTGCATTGTCTGTAGGAGGCCCTGGCGCATGAATCTCTGCAGCGGGAACAACCTCGGACCACCAGGGGCCGAGAAAACCACCGTCTCATGGGGCCGGACACTCAGGGTCAGGGAAAAATGCTATATAAATCTGGTGATATGTCGGGTGCTATTACAGATAGCGCAATAAATCAAAGTGCATTGTCTGGAGGAGGCCCTGGCGCATGTATCTGGGCAGCGGGAACGACCTCGAACCACCAGGGGCCGAGAAAACCACAGTCTCATGGGGCCGGACACTCAGGGTCAGGGGAAAATCCAATATATATCTGGTGATATCTCGGGTGCTATTAGATACAGCGCAATAAACCAAAGTGAATTATCTGCAGGAGGCCCTGGCGCATGAATCTGGGCAGCGGGAACGACCTCGGACCACCAGGGGCCGAGAAAACCACAGTCTAATGGGGCCGGACACTCAGGGTCAGGGGAAAATCCAATATATATCTGGTGATATCTCGGGTGCTATTAGAGATAGCGCAATAAACCAAACTGAATTATCTGCAGGAGGCCCTGGCGCATGAATCTGTGCAGCGGGAACGACCTCGGACCACCAGGGGCCGAGAAAACCACAGTCTCATGGAGCCGGACACTCAGGGTCAGGGGAAAATCCAATATATATCTGGTGATATCTCGGGTGCTATTACAGATAGCGCAATAAATCAAAGTGAATTATCTGCAGGAGGCCCTGGCGCATGAATCTGTGTAGCGGGAACGACCTCGGACCACCAGGGGCCGAGAAAACCACAGTCACATGGGGCCGGTCACTCAGGGTCAGGGGAAAATCCAATATATATCTGGTGATATCTCGGGTGCTATTAGATACAGCGCAATAAACCAAATTGAATTATCTGCAGGAGGCCCTGGCGCATGAATCTGGGCAGCGGGAACGACCTCGGACCACCAGGGGCCGAGAAAACCACAGTCTAGTGGGGCCGGACACTCAGGGTCAGGGGAAAATCCAATATATATATCAAGTGATATCTCGGGTGCTATTAGATACAGCGCAATAAACCAAAGTGTATTATCTGCAAGAGGCCCAGGCGCATGCATCTGTGCAGCGGGAACGACCTCGGACCACCAGGGGCCGAGAAAACTAAAGTCTCATGGGGCCGGACACTCAGGGTCTGGGGAAAATCCATTATATATCTGGTGATATGTCGGGAGCTATTACAGATAGCGCAATAAATCAAAGTTCATTGTCTGGAGGAGGCCCTGGCGCATGAATCTGTGCAGCGGGAACGACCTCGGACCCCCAGGGGCCGAGAAAACTACAGTCTCATGCGGCCGGACACTCAGGGTCTGGGGAAAATCCAATATATATCTGGTGATATCTCGGGTCCTATTGCAGATAGCGAAATAAATCAAAGTGCATTGTCTGTAGGAGGCCCTGGCGCATGAATCTGTGCAGCGGGAACGACCTCGGACCACCAGGGGCCGAGGAAACCACAGTCTCATGGGGCCGTACACTCAGGGTCAGGGAAAAATCCAATATATATCTGGTGATATCTTGGGTGCTATTAGCGATAGCGTAATAAACCAAAGTGAATTATCTGCAGGAGGCCCTGGCGCAAGAATCTGTGCAGCGGGAACGACCTCGGACCACCAGGGGCCGAGACAACAACCGTCTCATGGGGCCGGACACTCAGGGTCAGGGAAAAATCCAATATATATCTGGTGATATCTCGGGTTATATTACAGATAGCACAATAAATCAAAGTGCATTGTCTGTAGGAGGCCCTGGCGCATGAATGTGTGCAGCGGGAACGACCTCGGACCACCAGGGGCCGAGACAACCACCGTCTCATGGGGCCGGACACTCAGGGTCAGGGGAAAATCCAATATATATCTGGTGATATCTCGGGTGCTATTACAGATAGAGCAATAAACCAAAGTGAATTATCTGCAGGAGGCCCTGGCCCATGCATCTGTGCAGCGGGAACGACCTCGGACCACCAGGGGCCGAGAAAACCACCGTCTCATGGGGCCGGACACTCAGGGTCAGGGAAAAATGCAATATATATCTGGTGATATGTCGGGTGCTATTACAGATAGCACAATAAATCAAAGTGCATTGTCTGGACGAGGTCCTGGCGCATGAATCTGGGCAGCGGGAACGACCTCGGACCACCAGGGGCCGAGAAAACCACAGTCTCATGGGGCCGGACACTCAGGGTCAGGGGAAAATCCAATATATATCTGGTGATATCTCGGGTGCTATTAGAGATAGGGCAATAAACCAAAGTGAATTATCTGCAGCAGGCCATGGCGCATGAATCTGTGCAACGGGAACGACCTCGCACCACCAGGGGCCGAGAAAACCACAGTCTCATGGGGCCGGACACTCAGGGTCAGGGGAAAATCCAATATATATCTGGTGATATCTCGGGTGCTATTACAGATAGAGCAATAAATCAAAGTGCATTGTCTGTAGGAGGCCCTGGCGCATGAATCTCTGCAGCGGGAACAACCTCGGACCACCAGGGGCCGAGAAAACCACCGTCTCATGGGGCCGGACACTCAGGGTCAGGGAAAAATGCTATATATATCTGGTGATATGTCGGGTGCTATTACAGATAGCGCAATAAATCAAAGTGCATTGTCTGGAGGAGGCCCTGGCGCATGTATCTGGGCAGCGGGAACGACCTCGAACCACCAGGGGCCGAGAAAACCACAGTCTCATGGGGCCGGACACTCAGGGTCAGGGGAAAATCCAATATATATCTGGTGATATCTCGGGTGCTATTAGATACAGCGCAATAAACCAAAGTGAATTATCTGCAGGAGGCCCTGGCGCATGAATCTGGGCAGCGGGAACGACCTCGGACCACCAGGGGCCGAGAAAACCACAGTCTAATGGGGCCGGACACTCAGGGTCAGGGGAAAATCCAATATATATCTGGTGATATCTCGGGTGCTATTAGAGATAGCGCAATAAACCAAAGTGAATTATCTGCAGGAGGCCCTGGCGCATGAATCTGTGTAGCGGGAACGACCTCGGACCACCAGGGGCCGAGAAAACCACAGTCACATGGGGCCGGTCACTCAGGGTCAGGGGAAAATCCAATATATATCTGGTGATATCTCGGGTGCTATTAGATACAGCGCAATAAACCAAATTGAATTATCTGCAGGAGGCCCTGGCGCATGAATCTGTGCAGAGGGAACGACCTCGGACCACCAGGGGCCGAGAAAACCACCGTCTCATGGCGCCGGACACTCAGGGTCAGGGGAAAATCCAATATATATCTGGTGATATCTCGGGTGCTATTACAGATAGCGCAATAAATCAAAGTGAATTATCTGCAGGAGGCCCTGGCGCATGAATCTGTGCAGCGGGAACGACCTCGGACCACCAGGGGCTGAGAAAACCACAGTCTCATGGAGCCGGACAGTCAGGGTCAGGGGAAAATCCAATATATATCTGGTGATATCTCGGGTGCTATTACAGATAGCGCAATAAACGAAAGTGAAATATCTGCAGGAGGCCCTGGCGCATGAATCTGTGCAGCGGGAACGACCTCGGACCACCAGGGGCCGAGAAAACCACAGTCTCATTGAGCCGGACACTCAGGGTCAGGGGAAAATCCAATATATATCTGGTGATATCTCGGGTGCTATTACAGATAGCGCAATAAATCAAAGTGAATTATCTGCAGGAGGCCCTGGCGCATGAATCTGTGTAGCGGGAACGACCTCGGACCACCAGGGGCCGAGAAAACCACAGTCACATGGGGCCGGTCACTCAGGGTCAGGGGAAAATCCAATATATATCTGGTGATATCTCGGGTGCTATTAGATACAGCGCAATAAACCAAATTGAATTATCTGCAGGAGGCCCTGGCGCATGAATCTGGGCAGCGGGAACGACCTCGGACCACCAGGGGCCGAGAAAACCACAGTCTAGTGGGGCCGGACACTCAGGGTCAGGGGAAAATCCAATATATATATCAAGTGATATCTCGGGTGCTATTAGATACAGCGCAATAAACCAAAGTGTATTATCTGCAAGAGGCCCAGGCGCATGCATCTGTGCAGCGGGAACGACCTCGGACCACCAGGGGCCGAGAAAACTAAAGTCTCATGGGGCCGGACACTCAGGGTCTGCGGAAAATCCATTATATATCTGGTGATATGTCGGGAGCTATTACAGATAGCGCAATAAATCAAAGTTCATTGTCTGGAGGAGGCCCTGGCGCATGAATCTGTGCAGCGGGAACGACCTCGGACCCCCAGGGGCCGAGAAAACTACAGTCTCATGCGGCCGGACACTCAGGGTCTGGGGAAAATCCAATATATATCTGGTGATATCTCGGGTCCTATTGCAGATAGCGAAATAAATCAAAGTGCATTGTCTGTAGGAGGCCCTGGCGCATGAATCTGTGCAGAGGGAACGACCTCGGACCACCAGGGGCCGAGGAAACCACAGTCTCATGGGGCCGTACACTCAGGGTCAGGGAAAAATCCAATATATATCTGGTGATATCTTGGGTGCTATTAGCGATAGCGTAATAAACCAAAGTGAATTATCTGCAGGAGGCCCTGGCGCAAGAATCTGTGCAGCGGGAACGACCTCGGACCACCAGGGGCCGAGACAACAACCGTCTCATGGGGCCGGACACTCAGGGTCAGGGAAAAATCCAATATATATCTGGTGATATCTCGGGTGCTATTACAGATAGAGCAATAAACCAAAGTGAATTATCTGCAGGAGGCCCTGGCCCATGCATCTGTGCAGCGGGAACGACCTCGGACCACCAGGGGCCGAGAAAACCACCGTCTCATGGGGCCGGACACTCAGGGTCAGGGAAAAATGCAATATATATCTGGTGATATGTCGGGTGCTATTACAGATAGCACAATAAATCAAAGTGCATTGTCTGGACGAGGTCCTGGCGCATGAATCTGGGCAGCGGGAACGACCTCGGACCACCAGGGGCCGAGAAAACCACAGTCTCATGGGGCCGGACACTCAGGGTCAGGGAAAAATGCTATATATATCTGGTGATATGTCGGGTGCTATTACAGATAGCGCAATAAATCAAAGTGCATTGTCTGGAGGAGGCCCTGGCGCATGTATCTGGGCAGCGGGAACGACCTCGAACCACCAGGGGCCGAGAAAACCACAGTCTCATGGAGCCGGACACTCAGGGTCAGGGGAAAATCCAATATATATCTGGTGATATCTCGGGTGCTATTAGATACAGCGCAATAAACCAAAGTGAATTATCTGCAGGAGGCCCTGGCGCATGAATCTGGGCAGCGGGAACGACCTCGGACCACCAGGGGCCGAGAAAACCACAGTCTAATGGGGCCGGACACTCAGGGTCAGGGGAAAATCCAATATATATCTGGTGATATCTCGGGTGCTATTAGAGATAGCGCAATAAACCAAAGTGAATTATCTGCAGGAGGCCCTGCCGCATGCATCTGTGCAGCGGGAACGACCTCGGAACACCAGGGGCCGAGAAAACCACCGTCTCATGGGGCAGGACACTCAGGGTCAGTGAAAAATCCAATATATATCTGCTGATATCTCGGGTGCTGTTACAGATAGCGCAATAAATCAAAGTGCATTGTCTGTAGGAGACCCTGGCGCATGAACCTGTGCAGCGGGAACGTTCTCGGACCTCCAGGGACCGAGAAAACCACAGTCTCATGGGGCCGGACACTCAAGGTCAGGGAAAATCCAATATATATGTGGCGATATCTCGGGTGCTATTACAGATAGCGCAATAAATCAAAGTGCATTGTCTGTAGGAGACCCTGGCGCATGAACCTGTCCAGCGGGAACGACCTCGGACCACCAGGGGCCGAGAAAACCACCGTCTCATGGGGCCGGACACTCTGGGTCAGCGAAAAATCCAATATATATCTGGTGATATCTCGGGTGCTATTACAGATAGCGCAATAAATCAAAGTGCATTGTCTGTAGGAGGCCCTGGCGCATGACTCTGTGCAGCGGGAACGACCTCGGACCACCAGGGGCCGAGAAAACTACAGTCTCATGCGGCCGGACACTCAGGGTCTGGGGAAAATCCAATATATATCTGGTGATATCTCGGGTCCTATTACAGATAGCGAAATAAATCAAAGTGCATTGTCTGTAGGAGGCCCTGGCGCATGAATCTGTGCAGCGGGAACGACCTCGGACCACCAGGGGCCGAGACAACAACCGTCTCATGGGGCCGGACACTCAGGGTCAGGGAAAAATCCAATATATATCTGGTGATATCGCGGGTTATATTACAGATAGCACAATAAATCAAAGTGCATTGTCTGTAGGAGGCCCTGGCGCATGAATCTGTGCAGAGGGAACGATTTCGGACCACCAGGGGCCGAGACAACAACCGTCTCATGGAGCCGGACACTCAGGGTCAGGGAAAAATCCAATATATATCTGGTGATATCTCGGGTTATATTACAGATAGCACAATAAATCAAAGTGCATTGTCTGTAGGAGGCCCTGGCGCATGAATCTGTGCAGAGGGAACGACCTCGGACCACCAGGGGCCGAGAAAACCACCGTCTCATGGCGCCGGACACTCGGGGTCAGGGGAAAATCCAATATATATCTGGTGATATGTCGGGAGCTATTACAGATAGCGCAATAAATCAAAGTTCATTGTCTCGAGGAGGCCCTGGCGCATGAATCTGTGCAGCGGGAACGACCTCGGTCCACCAGGGGCCGAGAAAACCACCGTCTCATGGGGCTGGACACTCAGGGTGAGGGTAATATCCAATATATATCTGGTGATATCTCGGGTGCTATTACAGATAGCGCAATAAATCAAAGTGCATTGTCTGTAGGAGGCCCTGGCGCATGAACCTGTGCAGCGGCAACGACCTCGGACCACCAGGGGCCGAGAAAACCACAGTCTCATGGGGCCGGACACTCTGGGTCAGGGGAAAATCCAATATATATCTGGTGATATCTCGGGTTATATTACAGATAGCACAATAAATCAAAGTGCATTGTCTGTAGGAGGCCCTGGCGCATGAATCTGTGCAGCGGGAACGACCTCGGACCACCAGGGGCCGAGACAACCACCGTCTCATGGGGCCGGACACTCAGGGTCAGGGGAAAATCCAATATATATCTGGTGATATCTCGGGTGCTATTAGAGATAGCGCAATAAACCAAAGTGAGTTATCTGCAGGAGGCCCTGGCGCCTGAAGCTGTGCAGCGGGAACGACATCGGACCACCAGGGGCCGAAAAAACCACAGTCTCATGGGGCCGGACACTCAGGGTCTGGGGAAAATCCATTATATATCTGGTGATATGTCGGGAGCTATTACAGATAGCGCAATAAATCAAAGTTCATTGTCTGGAGGAGGCCCTGGCGCATGAATCTGTGCAGCGGGAACGACCTCGGTCCACCAGGGGCCGAGAAAACCACCGTCTCATGGGGCTGGACACTCAGGGTGAGGGTAATATCCAATATATATCTGGTGATATCTCGGGTGCTATTACAGATAGCGCAATAAATCAAAGTGCATTGTCTGTAGGAGGCCCTGGCGCATGAACCTGTGCAGCGGCAACGACCTCGGACCACCAGGGGCCGAGAAAACCACAGTGTCATGGGGCCGGACACTCTGGGTCAGGGGAAAATCCAATATATATCTGGTGATATCTCGGGTGCTATTACAGATAGCGCAATAAATCAAAGTGCATTGTCTGCAGGAGGCCCTTGCGAATGAATCTGTTCAGCGGGAACGACCTCGGATCACCAGGGGCCGAGAAAACCACAGACACATGGGGCCGGACACTCAGGGTCGAGGAAAAATCCAATATATATCTGGTGATATCTCGGGTGCTATTAGAGATAGCGCGATAAATCAAAGTGAATTATCTGCAGGAGGCCCTGGCGCATGCATCTGTGCAGCGGGAACGACCTCGGACCACCAGGGGCCGAGAAAATCACCGTCTCATGGGGACGGGCACTCAGGGTCTGGGGAAAATCCAATATGTATCTGCTGATATCTCGGGTGCTATTAGAGATAGCGTAACAAACCAAAGTGCATTGTCTGTAGGAGGCCCTGGCGCATGAATCTGTGCAGCGGGAACGACCTCTGACCACAAGAGGCCGAGAAAACCACCGTCTCATGGGGCCGGACACTCAGGGTCGAGGAAAAATCCAATATATATCTGGTGATATCTCGGGTGCTATTACAGATAGCGCGATAAATCAAAGTGCATTGTCTGTAGGAGGCACTGGCGAATGAGTCTGTGCAGCAGGAACGACCTCGAACCACCAGGGGCCGAGAAAATTACAGATATTCGGAATCCGTCACCCAAGGTCATGTGAAAATCCAGCATATATCTGGTGATATTTCGGGTGCTATTATAGATAGCGCAATAAACCAAAGTGAATTATCTGCAGTAGGCCCTGGCGCATGCATCTGTGCAGCGGGAACGACCTCGGACAACCAGGGGCCGAGAAAGCCACAGACTCATGGTGCTGGACACTCAGGGTTAGGGAAAAATCCAATATATATCTGGTGATATCTCGTGTGCTATTACAGATAGTACAATACATCAAAGTGCACTGTCTGTAGGAGGCCCTGGCGCATGAATCTGTGCAGCGGGAACGACCTCGGACCACCAGGGGCCGAGAAAACCACCGTCTCATGGGGACGGACACTCAGGGTCTGGCGAAAATCCACTATATATCTGGTGATATCTCGGGTGCTATTAGAGATAGCGCAATAAACCAAAGTGAATTATCTGCAGGAGGCCCTGGCGCATGAATCTGTGCAGCGGGAACGACCTCGGACCACCAGGGGCCGAGAAAACCACAGTCTCATGGAGCCGGACACTCAGGGTCAGGGGAAAATCCAATATATATCTGGTGATATCTCGGGTGCTATTACAGATAGCGCAATAAATCAAAGTGAATTATCTGCAGGAGGCCCTGGCGCATGAATCTGTGCAGCGGGAACGACCTCGGACCACCAGGGGCCGAGAAAACCACAGTCACATGGGGCCGGTCACTCAGGTTCAGGGGAAAATCCAATATATATCTGGTGATATCTCGGGTGCTATTAGATACAGCGCAATAAACCAAATTGAATTATCTGCAGGAGGCCCTGGCGCATGAATCTGGGCAGCGGGAACGACCTCGGACCACCAGGGGCCGAGAAAACCACAGTCTAGTGGGGCCAGACACTCAGGGTCAGGGGAAAATCCAATATATATATCAGGTGATATCTCGGGTGCTATTAGATACAGCTCAATAAACCAAAGTGTATTATCTGCAAGAGGCCCTGGCGCATGCATCTGTGCAGCGGGAACGACCTCGGACCACCAGGGGCCGAGAAAACTAAAGTCTCATGGGGCCGGACACTCAGGGTCTGGGGAAAATCCATTATATATCTGGTGATATGTCGGGAGCTATTACAGATAGCGCAATAAATCAAAGTTCATTGTCTGGAGGAGGCCCTGGCGCATGAATCTGTGCAGCGGGAACGACCTCGGTCCACCAGGGGCCGAGAAAACCACCGTCTCATGGGGCTGGACACTCAGGGTGAGGGTAATATCCAATATATATCTGGTGATATCTCGGGTGCTATAACAGATAGCGCAATAAATCAAAGTGCATTGTCTGTAGGAGGCCCTGGCGCATGAACCTGTGCAGCGGCAACGACCTCGGACCACCAGGGGCCGAGAAAACCACAGTCTCATGGGGCCGGACACTCTGGGTCAGGGGAAAATCCAATATATATCTGGTGATATCTCGGGTTATATTACAGATAGCACAATAAATCAAAGTGCATTGTCTGTAGGAGGCCCTGGCGCATGAATCTGTGCAGCGGGAACGACCTCGGACCACCAGGGGCCGAGACAACCACCGTCTCATGGGGCCGGACACTCAGGGTCAGGGGAAAATCCAATATATATCTGGTGATATCTCGGGTGCTATTAGAGATAGCGCGATAAATCAAAGTGAATTATCTGCAGGAGGCCCTGGCGCATGCATCTGTGCAGCGGGAACGACCTGGGACCACCAGGGGCCGAGAAAATCACCGTCTCATGGGGCCGGACACTCAGGGTCGAGGAAAAATCCAATATATATCTGGTGATATCTCGGGTGCTATTACAGATAGCGCGATGAATCAAAGTGCATTGTCTGTAGGAGGCACTGGCGAATGAGTCTGTGCAGCAGGAACGACCTCGAACCACCAGGGGCCGAGAAAATTACAGATATTCGGAATCCGTCACCCAAGGTCATGTGAAAATCCAGCATATATCTGGTGATATTTCGGGTGCTATTATAGATAGCGCAATAAACCAAAGTGAATTATCTGCAGTAGGCCCTGGCGCATGCATCTGTGCAGCGGGAACGACCTCGGACAACCAGGGGCCGAGAAAGCCACAGACTCATGGGGCTGGACACTCGGGGTTAGGGAATAATCCAATATATATCTGGTGATATCTCGGGTGCTATTACAGATAGTACAATAAATCAAAGTGCACTGTCTGTAGGAGGCCCTGGCGCATGAATCTGTGCAGCGGGAACGACCTCGGACCACCAGGGGCCGAGAAAACCACAGTCTAGTGGGGCCGGACACTCAGGGTCAGGGGAAAATCCAATATATATATCAAGTGATATCTCGGGTGCTATTAGATACAGCGCAATAAACCAAAGTGTATTATCTGCAAGAGGCCCTGGCGCATGCACCTGTGCAGCGGGAACGACCTCGGACCACCAGGGGCCGAGAAAACTAAAGTCTCATGGGGCCGGACACTCAGGGTCTGGGGAAAATCCATTATATATCTGGTGATATGTCGGGAGCTATTACAGATAGCGCAATAAATCAAAGTTCATTGTCTGGAGGAGGCCCTGGCGCATGAATCTGTGCAGCGGGAGCGACCTCTGACCACAAGGGGCCGAGAAAACCACCGTCTCATGGGGCCGGACACTCAGGGTCGAGTAAAAATCCAATATATATCTGGTGATATCTCGGGTGCTATTACAGATAGCGCAATAAATCAAAGTGCATTGTCTGTAGGAGGCCCTGGCGCATCAATCTGTGCAGCGGGAACGACCTCGGACCACCAGCGGCCGAGAAAACCACAGTCTCATGGGGCCGGACACTCAGGGTCAGGGGAAAATCCAATATATATTTGGTGATATCTCGGGTGCTATTAGAGATAGCGCAATAAACCAAAGTGAATTATCTGCAGGAGGCCCTGGCGCATGAATCTGTGCAGCGGGAACGACCTCGGACCACCAGGGGCCGAAAAAACCACAGTCTCATGGGGCCGGACACTCATGGCCAGGGTAAAATCCAATATATATCTGGTGATATCTCGGGTGCTATTACAGATAGCGCAATAAATCAAAGTGCATAGTCTGTAGGAGGCCCCGGCGCATGAATCTGTGCAGCGGGAACGACCTCGGACGACCAGGGGCCCTGAAAACCACAGTCTCATGGGGCAGGACACTCAGGGTCAGGGGAAAATCCAATATATATCTGGTGATATCTCGGGTGCTATTACAGATAGCGCAATAAATCAATGTGCATTGTCTGTAGGAGACCCTGGCGCATGAATCTGTGCAGCGGGAACGACCTCGGACCACCACGGGCCGAGAAAACGACCGTCTCATGGGGCCGGACGCTCAGGGTCAGTGAAAAATCCAATATATATCTGGTGATATCTCGGGTGCTATTACAGATAGCGCAATAAATCAAAGTGCAATGTCTGTAGGAGGCCCCGGCGCATGAATCTGTGCAGCGGGAACGACCTCGGACGACCAGGGGCCCAGAAAACCACAGTCTCATGTGGCCGGACATTCAGGGTCAGGGAAAAATCCAATATATATCTGGTGATATCTCGGGTGCTATTACAGATAGCGCAACAAATCAATGTGCATTGTCTGTAGGAGACCCTGGCGCATGAATCTGTGCAGCGGGAACGACCTCGGACCACCACGGGCCGAGAAAACGACCGTCTCATGGGGCCGGACGCTCAGGGTCAGTGAAAAATCCAATATATATCTGGTGATATCTCGGGTGCTATTACAGATAGCGCAATAAATCAAAGTGCAATGTCTGTAGGAGGCCCCGGCGCATGAATCTGTGCAGCGGGAACGACCTCGGACGACCAGGGGCCCAGAAAACCACAGTCTCATGTGGCCGGACATTCAGGGTCAGGGAAAAATCCAATATATATCTGGTGATATCTCGGGTGCTATTACAGATAGCGCAATAAATCAATGTGCATTGTCTGTAGGAGACCCTGGCGCATGAATCTGTGCAGCGGGAACGACCTCGGACCACCAGGGGCCGAAAAAACCACAGTCTCATGGGGCCGGACACTCATGGTCAGGGTAAAATCCAATATATATCTGGTGATATCTCGGGTGTTATTACAGATAGCGCAATAAATCAAAGTGCATAGTCTGTAGGAGGCCCCGGCGCATGAATCTGTGCAGCGGGAACGACCTCGGACGACCAGGGGCCCTGAAAACCACAGTCTCATGGGGCCGGACACTCAGGGTCAGGGGAAAATCCAATATATATCTGGTGATATCTCGGGTGCTATTACAGATAGCGCAATAAATCAATGTGCATTGTCTGTAGGAGACCCTGGCGCATGAATCTGTGCAGCGGGAACGACCTCGGACCACCACGGGCCGAGAAAACGACCGTCTCATGGGGCCGGACGCTCAGGGTCAGTGAAAAATCCAATATATATCTGGTGATATCTCGGGTGCTATTACAGATAGCGCAATAAATCAATGTGCAATGTCTGTAGGAGGCCCCGGCGCATGAATCTGTGCAGCGGGAACGACCTCGGACGACCAGGGGCCCAGAAAACCACAGTCTCATGTGGCCGGACACTCAGGGTCAGGGAAAAATCCAATATATATCTGGTGATATCTCGGGTGCTATTACAGATAGCGCAATAAATCAATGTGCATTGTCTGTAGGAGACCCTGGCGCATGAATCTGTGCAGCGGGAACGACCTCGGACCACCACGGGCCGAGAAAACGACCGTCTCATGGGGCCGGACACTCAGGGTCAGTGAAAAATCCAGTATATATCTGGTGATATCTCGGGTGCTATTACAGATAGCGCAATTAACGAAAGTGAATTATCTGCAGGAGGCCCTGGCGCATGAATCTGTGCAGCGGGAACGTCCTCGGACCTCCAGGGGCCGAGACAACCACAGTCTCATGGGGCCGGACACTCAGGGTCAGGGGAAAATCCAATATATATCTGGTGATATCTCGGGTGCTATTACAGATAGCGCAATAAATCAAAGTGCATTGTCTGTAGGAGGCCCTGGCGCATGAATCTGTGCAGCGGGAACGACCTCGGACCATCAGGGGCCGAAAAAACCACAGTCTCATGGGGCCGGACACTCATGGTCAGGGTAAAATCCAATATATATCTGGTGATATCTCGGGTGCTATTACAGATAGCGCAATAAATCAAAGTGCATTGTCTGTAGGAGGCCCTGGCGCATGAATCTGTGCAGCGGGAACGACCTCGGACCACCAGGGGCCGAAAAAACCACAGTCTCATGGGGCCGGACACTCAGGGTCAGGGGAAAATCCAATATATATCTGGTGATATCTCGGGTGCTATTAGAGATAGCGCAATAAATCAATGTGCATTGTCTGTAGGAGGCCCTGGCGCATGATTCTGTGCAGCGGGAACGACCTCGGACCACCAGGGGCCGAAAAAACCACAGTCTCATGGGGCCGGACACTCAGGGTCAGGGGAAAATCCAATATATATCTGGTGATATCTCGGGTGCTATTACAGATAGTACAATAAATCAAAGTGCACTGTCTGTAGGAGGCCCTGGCGCATGAATCTGTGCAAGGGGAACGACCTCGGACCACCAGGGGCCGAGAAAACCACCGTCTCATGGGGACGGACACTCAGGGTCTGGCGAAAATCCACTATATATCTGGTGATATCTCGGGTGCTATTAGAGATAGCGCAATAAACCAAACTGCATTGTCTGTAGGAGGCCCTGGCGCATGAATCTGTGCAGCGGGAGCGACCTCTGACCACAAGGGGCCGAGAAAACCACCGTCCCATGGGGCCGGACACTCAGGGTCGAGTAAAAATCCAATATATATCTGGTGATATCTCGGGTGCTAATAGAGATAGCGCAATAAACCAAAGTGAATTATCTGCAGGAGGCCCTGGCGCATGCATCTGTGCAGCGGGAACGACCTCGGACAACCAGGGGCCGAGAAAGCCACAGACTCATGGGGCTGGACACTCGGGGTTAGGGAAAAATCCAATATATATCTGGTGATATCTCGGGTGCTATTACAGATAGTACAATAAATCAAAGTGCACTGTCTGTAGGAGGCCCTGGCGCATGAATCTGTGCAGCGGGAACGACCTCGGACCACCAGGGGCCGAGAAAACCACAGTCTAGTGGGGCCGGACACTCAGGGTCAGGGGAAAATCCAATATATATATCAAGTGATATCTCGGGTGCTATTAGATACAGCGCAATAAACCAAAGTGTATTATCTGCAAGAGGCCCTGGCGCATGCACCTGTGCAGCGGGAACGACCTCGGACCACCAGGGGCCGAGAAAACTAAAGTCTCATGGGGCCGGACACTCAGGGTCTGGGGAAAATCCATTATATATCTGGTGATATGTCGGGAGCTATTACAGATAGCGCAATAAATCAAAGTTCATTGTCTGGAGGAGGCCCTGGCGCATGCATCTGTGCAGCGGGAACGACCTCGGACAACCAGGGGCCGAGAAAGCCACAGTCTCATGGGGCTGGACACTCAGGGTTAGGGAAAAATCCAATATATATCTGGTGATATCTCGGGTGCTATTACAGATAGTACAATAAATCAAAGTGCACTGTCTGTAGGAGGCCCTGGCGCATGAATCTGTGCAGCGGGAACGACCTCGGACCACCAGGGGCCGAGAAAACCACCGTCTCATGGGGACGGACACTCAGGGTCTGGCGAAAATCCACTATATATCTGGTGATATCTCGGGTGTTATTAGAGATAGCGCAATAAACCAAACTGCATTGTCTGTAGGAGGCCCTGGCGCATGAATCTGTGCAGCGGGAGCGACCTCTGACCACAAGGGGCCGAGAAAACCACCGTCTCATGGGGCCGGACACTCAGGGTCGAGTAAAAATCCAATATATATCTGGTGATATCTCGGGTGCTAATAGAGATAGCGCGATAAACCAAAGTGAATTATCTGCAGGAGGCCCTGGCGCATGCATCTGTGCAGCGGGAACGACCTCGGACCACCAGGGGCCGAGAAAATCACCGTCTCATGGGGACGGGCACTCAGGGTCAGTGAAAAATCCAATATATATCTGGTGATATCTCGGGTGCTATTACAGATAGCGCAATAAATCAAAGTGCATTGTCTGTAGGAGGCCCTGGCGCATCAATCTGTGCAGCGGGAACGACATCGGACCACCAGCGGCCGAGAAAACCACAGTCTCATGGGGCCGGACACTCAGGGTCAGGGGAAAATCCAATATATATTTGGTGATATCTCGGGTGCTATTAGAGATAGCGCAATAAACCAAAGTGAATTATCTGCAGGAGGCCCTGGCGCATGAATCTGTGCAGCGGGAACGACCTCGGACCACCAGGGGCCGAAAAAACCACAGTCTCATGGGGCCGGACACTCATGGTCAGGGTAAAATCCAATATATATCTGGTGATATCTCGGGTGCTATTACAGATAGCGCAATAAATCAAAGTGCATAGTCTGTAGGAGGCCCCGGCGCATGAATCTGTGCAGCGGGAACGACCTCGGACGACCAGGGGCCCTGAAAACCACAGTCTCATGGGGCCGGACACTCAGGGTCAGGGGAAAATCCAATATATATCTGGTGATATCTCGGGTGCTATTACAGATAGCGCAATAAATCAAAGTGCATAGTCTGTAGGAGGCCCCGGCGCATGAATCTGTGCAGCGGGAACGACCTCGGACGACCAGGGGCCCTGAAAACCACAGTCTCATGGGGCCGGACACTCAGGGTCAGGGGAAAATCCAATATATATCTGGTGATATCTCGGGTGCAATTACGGATAGCGCAAGAAACCAAAGTGCATTGTCTGTAGGAGGCCCTTGCGAATGAATCTGTGCCGCAGGAACGACCTCGGACCACCAGTGGCCGAAAAAATTACAGATATTCGGAATCCGTCACCCAAGATCATGTAAAAATCCAGCAAATATCTGGTGATATCTCGGGTGCTATTAGAGATAGCGCAATAAATCAAAGTGCATTGTCTGTAGGAGGACCAGGCGAGAGAATCTGGCCAGCAGGAACGACCTCCGACCACCAGGGGCCGAGAAAACCACCGTCTCATGGGGCCGGACACACGGGGTCAGTGAAATATCCAATATATATGTGCTGATATCTCGGGTGCTATTAGAGATAGCGCAATAAACCATAGTGAATTATCTGCAGGAGGCCCTGGCGCATGAATCTGTACAACGGGAGCGACCTCGGACCACCAGGGGCCGAGAAAACCACAGTCTCATGGGGCCGGACACTCAGGGTCAGGGGAAAATCTAATATAGATCTGGTGATATCTCGGGTGCCATTACAGATATCGCAATAAACCAAAGTGAATTATCTGCAGGAGGCCCTGGCGCATGAATCTGTGCAAGGGGAACGACCTCGGACCACCAGGGGCCGAGAAAACCACAGTCTCATGCGGCCGGACTGTCAGGGTCAGGGAAAAATACAATATATATCAGGTGATATCTCGGGTGCTATTAGAGATAGCGAAATAAATCAAAGTGCATTGTCTGTAGGAGGCCCTGGCGCATGAATCTGTGCAGCGGGAACGACCTCGGACCACCAGGGACCGAGAAAACTACCGTCTCATGGGGCCGGACACTCAGGGTCAGTGAAAAATCCAATATATATGTGGTGATATCTCGGGTGCTATTACAGATAGCGCAATAAATCAAAGTGAATTATCTGCAGTGGGCCCTGGCGCATGAATCTGTGCAGCGGGAACGACCTCGGACCACCAGGGGCCGAGAAAACTACCGTCTCATGGGGCCGGTCACTCAGGGTCAGTGAAAAATGCAATATATATCTGCTGATATCTCGGGTGCTATTAGAGATAGCGCAATAAACCAAAGTGAATTATCTGCAGGAGGCCCTGGCGCATGAATCTGTGCAGCGGGAACGACCTCGGACCACCAGGGGCCGAGAAAACGACCGTCTCATGGGGCCGGACACTCAGGGTCAGTGAAAAATCCAATATATATCTGCTTATATCTCGGGTGCTATTACAGATAGCGCAATAAATCAAAGTGCATTGTCTGTAGGAGGCCCTGGCGCATGAAGCTGTGCAGCGGGAACGTCCTCGGACCACCAGGGGCCGAAAAAACCACAGTCTCATGGGGCCGGAAACTCAGGGTCAGGGAAAAATCCAATATATATCTGGTGATATCTCGGGTGCTATTAGAGATAGCGCAATAAACGAAAGTGAATTATCTGCAGGAGGCCCTGGCGCATGAATCTGTGCAGCAGGAACGACCTCGGGCCACCAGGGGCTGAGAAAACGACCGTCTCATGGGGCCGGACACTCAGGGTCAGTGAAAAATCCAATATATATCTGGTGATATCTCGGCTGCTATTAGAGATAGCGCAATAAACCAAAGTGAATTGTCTGTAGGAGGCCCTGGCGCATAAATGTGGCCAGCGGGAACGACCTCGGACCACCAGCGGCCGAGAATACCACCGTCTCATGGGGCCGGACACTCAGGGTCGGGGAAAAATCCAATATATATCTGGTGATATCTCGGGTGCTATTAGAGATAGAGCAATAAACCAAAGTGAATTGTCTGCAGGAGGCCCTGGCGCATGAATCTGTGCAGCGGGAACGATCTCGGACCATCAGGGGCCGGACACTCAGGGTCAGGGAAAAATCCAATATATATGTGGTGATATCTCGGGTGCTATTAGAGATAGCGCAATAAACCAAAGTGAGTTATCTGCAGGAGGCCCTGGCGCCTGAAGCTGTGCAGCGGGAACGACCTAGGACCACCAGGGGCCGAGAAAACAACAGTCTCATGGGGCCGGACATTCAGGGTCAGGGGAAAATCCAATATATATCTGGTGATATCTCTGGTGCTATTACAGATAGCGCAATAAATCAAAGTGCATTGTCTGTAGGAGGCCCTGGCGCATGAATCTGTGCAGCGGGAACGACCTCGGACCACCAGGGGCCGAGAAAACCACCGTCCCGTGGGGCCGGACACTTAGGGTCAGTGAAAAATCCAATATCTATCTGGTGATATCTCGGGTGCTATTACAGATAGCGCAATAAATCAAAGTGAATTATCTGCAGGAGGCCCTGGCGCATGAATCTGTGCAAGGGGAACGACCTCGGACCACCAGGGGCCGAGAAAACCACAGGCTCATGGGGCCGGACACACAGGGTCAGGGACAAATTCAATATATATCTGGTGATATCTTGGGTGCTATTAGAGATAGCGCAATAAACCAAAGTGAATTATCTGCAGGAGGCCCTGGCGCATGAATCTGTGCAACGGGAACGACCTCGGACCACCAGGGGCCGAAAAAACCACAGTCTCATGGGGCCGGACACTCAGGGTCAGGGAAAAATCCAATATATATCTGGTGATATCTCGGGTGCTATTACAGATAGCGCAATAAATCAAAGTGCATTGTCTGTAGGAGGCCCTGGCGCATGAATCTGTGCAGCGGGAACGACCGCGGACCACCAGGGGCCGAGAAAACCACAGTCTCCTGGGGCCGGACACTCAGGGTCAGGGGAAAATCCAATATATATCTGGTGATATCTCGGGTGCTATTAAAGATAGCGCAATAAACTAAAGTGAATTATCTGCAGGAGGCCCTGGCGCATGAATGTGTGCAGCGGGAACGACCTCGGACCACCAGGTGCCGAGAAAACCGCAGTCTCATGGGGCCCGACACTCAGGGTCAGGGAAAAATCCAATATATATCTGGTGATATCTCGGGCGCTATTAGAGATAGCGCAATAAGCCAAAGGGAATTATCTGCAGGAGGCCCTGGCGCATGTATCTGTGCAGCGGGAACGTCCTCGGACCTCCAGGGGCTGAGACAACCACCGTCACATGGGGCCGGACACTCAGGGTCAGGGTAAAATCCAATATATATCTGGTGATATCTCGGGTGCTGTTACAGATAGCGCAATAAATCAAAGTGCATTGTCTGTAGGAGGCCCTGGCGCATGAATCTGTGCAGCGGGAACGACCTCGGACCACCAGGGTCCGAGAAAACCACCGTCTCATGGGGCCGCACACTCAGGGTCAGAGTAAAATCCAATATATACCTGGTGATATCTCGGGTGCTATTACAGATAGCGCAATAAATCAAAGTGCATTGTCTGTAGGAGGCCCTGGCGCATGAATCTGTACAGCGGGAACGACCTCGGAACACCAGGGGCCGAGAAAACCACAGTCTCATTGGGCCGGACTCTCAGGGTCAGGGAAAATCCAATATATATCTCGTGATATCACGGGTGCTATTAGAGATAGCGCAATAAATCAAAGTGCATTGTCTGTAGGAGGCCCTGGCGCATGAATCTGTGCAGCGGGAACGACCTCGGAACACCAGGGACCGAGAAAACCACCGTCTCATGGGGCCGGACACTCAGGGTCAGTGAAAAATCCAATATATATGTGGTGATATCTCGGGTGCTATTACAGATAGCGCAATAAATCAAAGTGCATTGTCTGTAGGAGACCCTGGCGCATGAACCTGTGCAGCGGGAACGACCTCGGACCACCAGGGGCCGAGAAAACGACCGTCTCATGGGGCCGGACGCTCAGGGTCAGTGAAAAATCCAATATATATCTGGTGATATCTCGGGTGCTATTAGAGATAGCGCAATAAACCAAAGTGAATTATCTGCAGGAGGCCCTGGCGCATGAATCTGTGCAACGGGAACGACCTCGGACCACCAGGGGCCGAGAAAACTACCGTCTCATGGGGCCGGTCACTCAGGGTCAGTGAAAAATGCAATATATATCTGCTGATATCTCGGGTGCTATTAGAGATAGCGCAATAAACCAAAGTGAATTATCTGCAGGAGGCCCTGGCGCATGAATCTGTGCAGCGGGAACGACCTCGGACCACCAGGGGCCGAGAAAACGACCGTCTCATGGGGCCGGACACTCTGGGTCAGTGAAAAATCCAATATATATCTGCTGATATCTCGGGTGCTATTACAGATAGCGCAATAAATCAAAGTGCATTGTTTGTAGGAGGCCCTGGCGCATGAATCTGTGCAGCGGGAACGACCGCGGACCACCAGGGGCCGAGAAAACCACAGTCTCATGGGGCCGGACACTCAGGGTCAGGGGAAAATCCAATATATATCTGGTGATATCTCGGGTGCTATTAAAGATAGCGCAATAAACTAAAGTGAATTATCTGCAGGAGGCCCTGGCGCATGAATGTGTGCAGCGGGAACGACCTCGGACCACCAGGTGCCGAGAAAACCGCAGTCTCATGGGGCCCGACACTCAGGGTCAGGGAAAAATCCAATATATATCTGGTGATATCTCGGGCGCTATTAGAGATAGCGCAATAAGCCAAAGGGAATTATCTGCAGGAGGCCCTGGCGCATGAATCTGTGCAGCGGGAACGACCTCGGACCACCAGGGGCCGAGAAAACGACCGTCTCATGGGGCCGGACACTCAGGGTCAGTGAAAAATCCAATATATATCTGGTGATATCTCGGGTGCTCTTACAGATAGCGCAATAAATCAAAGTGCATTGTCTGTAGGAGGCCCTGGCGCATGAATCTGTGCAGCGGGAACGACCTCGGACCACCAGGGGCCGAGAGAACCACAGTCTCATTGGGCCGGACACTCAGGGTCAAGGGAAAATCCAGTATATATCTCTTGATATCTCGGGTGCTATTAGAGATAGCGCAATAAACCAAAGTCAATTATCTGCAGGAGGCCCTGGCGCATGTATCTGTGCAGCGGGAACGTCCTCGGACCTCCAGGGGCTGAGACAACCACCGTCACATGGGGCCGGACACTCAGGGTCAGGGTAAAATCCAATATATATCTGGTGATATCTCGGGTGCTATTACAGATAGCGCAATAAATCAAAGTGCATTGTCTGTAGGAGGCCCTGGCGCATGAATCTGTGCAGCGGGAACGACCTCGGACCACCAGGGTCCGAGAAAACCACCGTCTCATGGGGCCGCACACTCAGGGTCAGAGTAAAATCCAATATATACCTGGTGATATCTCGGGTGCTATTACAGATAGCGCAATAAATCAAAGTGCATTGTCTGTAGGAGGCCCTGGCGCATGAATCTGTACAGCGGGAACGACCTCGGAACACCAGGGGCCGAGAAAACCACAGTCTCATTGGGCCGGACACTCAGGGTCAGGGAAAATCCAATATATATCTGGTGATATCACGGGTGCTATTAGAGATAGCGCAATAAATCAAAGTGCATTGTCTGTAGGAGGCCCTGGCGCATGCATCTGTGCAGCGGGAACGACCTCGGAACACCAGGGACCGAGAAAACCACCGTCTCATGGGGCCGGACACTCAGGGTCAGTGAAAAATCCAATATATATGTGGTGATATCTCGGGTGCTATTACAGATAGCGCAATAAATCAAAGTGCATTGTCTGTAGGAGGCCCTGGCGCATGAACCTGTGCAGCGGGAACGACCTCGGACCACCAGGGGCCGAGAAAACGACCGTCTCATGGGGCCGGACGCTCAGGGTCAGTGAAAAATCCAATATATATCTGGTGATATCTCGGGTGCTATTAGAGATAGCGCAATAAACCAAAGTGAATTATCTGCAGGAGGCCCTGGCGCATGAATCTGTGCAACGGGAACGACCTCGGACCACCAGGGGCCGAGAAAACGACCGTCTCATGGGGCCGGACGCTCAGGGTCAGTGAAAAATCCAATATATATCTGGTGATATCTCGGGTGCTATTAGAGATAGCGCAATAAACCAAAGTGAATTATCTGCAGGAGGCCCTGGCGCATGAATCTGTGCAACGGGAACGTCCTCGGACCTCCAGGGGCCGAGACAACGACCGTCTCATGGGGCCGGACACTCAGGGTCAGGGTAAAATCCAATATATATCTGGTGATATCTCGGGTGCTATTACAGATAGCGCAATAAATCAAAGTGCATTGTCTGTAGGAGGCCCTGGCGCATGAATCTGTGCAGCGGGAACGACCTCGGACGACCAGGGGCCGAGAAAACCACAGTCTCATGGGGCCGGACACTCAGGGTCAGGGGAAAATCCAATATATATCTGGTGATATCTCGGGTGCTATTAGAGATAGCGCAATAAACCAAAGTGCATTACCTGCAGGAGGCCCTGGCGCATGAATATGTGCAACGGGAACGACCTCGGACCACCAGGGGCCGAGAAAACCACAGTCTCATGGGGCCGGATACTCAGGGTCAGGGGAAAATCCAATGTAGATCTGGTGATATCTCGGGTGCTATTACAGATAGCGCAATAAATCAAAGTGCATTGTCTGTAGGAGGCCCTGGCGCATAAATGTGGCCAGCGGGAACGACCTCGGACCACCAGCGGCCGAGAATACCACCGTCTCATGGGGCCGGACACTCAGGGTCGGGGAAAAATCCTATATATATCTGGTGATATCTCGGGTGCTATTAGAGATAGAGCAATAAACCAAAGTGAATTGTCTGCAGGAGGCCCTGGCGCATGAATCTGTGCAGCGGGAACGATCTCGGACCATCAGGGGCCGGACACTCAGGGTCAGGGAAAAATCCAATATATATGTGGTGATATCTCGGGTGCTATTAGAGATAGCGCAATAAACCAAAGTCAATTATCTGCAGGAGGCCCTGGCGCATGTATCTGTGCAGCGGGAACGTCCTCGGACCTCCAGGGGCTGAGACAACCACCGTCACATGGGGCCGGACACTCAGGGTCAGGGTAAAATCCAATATATATCTGGTGATATCTCGGGTGCTATTACAGATAGCGCAATAAATCAAAGTGCATTGTCTGTAGGAGGCCCTGGCGCATGAATCTGTGCAGCGGGAACGACCTCGGACCACCAGGGTCCGAGAAAACCACCGTCTCATGGGGCCGCACACTCAGGGTCAGAGTAAAATCCAATATATACCTGGTGATATCTCGGGTGCTATTACAGATAGCGCAATAAATCAAAGTGCATTGTCTGTAGGAGGCCCTGGCGCATGAATCTGTACAGCGGGAACGACCTCGGAACACCAGGGGCCGAGAAAACCACAGTCTCATTGGGCCGGACACTCAGGGTCAGGGAAAATCCAATATATATCTGGTGATATCACGGGTGCTATTAGAGATAGCGCAATAAATCAAAGTGCATTGTCTGTAGGAGGCCCTGGCGCATGCATCTGTGCAGCGGGAACGACCTCGGAACACCAGGGACCGAGAAAACCACCGTCTCATGGGGCCGGACACTCAGGGTCAGTGAAAAATCCAATATATATGTGGTGATATCTCGGGTGCTATTACAGATAGCGCAATAAATCAAAGTGCATTGTCTGTAGGAGACCCTGGCGCATGAACCTGTGCAGCGGGAACGACCTCGGACCACCAGGGGCCGAGAAAACGACCGTCTCATGGGGCCGGACGCTCAGGGTCAGTGAAAAATCCAATATATATCTGGTGATATCTCGGGTGCTATTAGAGATAGCGCAATAAACCAAAGTGAATTATCTGCAGGAGGCCCTGGCGCATGAATCTGTGCAACGGGAACGACCTCGGACCACCAGGGGCCGAGAAAACGACCGTCTCATGGGGCCGGACGCTCAGGGTCAGTGAAAAATCCAATATATATCTGGTGATATCTCGGGTGCTATTAGAGATAGCGCAATAAACCAAAGTGAATTATCTGCAGGAGGCCCTGGCGCATGAATCTGTGCAACGGGAACGTCCTCGGACCTCCAGGGGCCGAGACAACGACCGTCTCATGGGGCCGGACACTCAGGGTCAGGGTAAAATCCAATATATATCTGGTGATATCTCGGGTGCTATTACAGATAGCGCAATAAATCAAAGTGCATTGTCTGTAGGAGGCCCTGGCGCATGAATCTGTGCAGCGGGAACGACCTCGGACGACCAGGGGCCGAGAAAACCACAGTCTCATGGGGCCGGACACTCAGGGTCAGGGGAAAATCCAATATATATCTGGTGATATCTCGGGTGCTATTAGAGATAGCGCAATAAACCAAAGTGCATTACCTGCAGGAGGCCCTGGCGCATGAATATGTGCAACGGGAACGACCTCGGACCACCAGGGGCCGAGAAAACCACAGTCTCATGGGGCCGGATACTCAGGGTCAGGGGAAAATCCAATATAGATCTGGTGATATCTCGGGTGCTATTACAGATAGCGCAATAAATCAAAGTGCATTGTCTGTAGGAGGCCCTGGCGCATAAATGTGGCCAGCGGGAACGACCTCGGACCACCAGCGGCCGAGAATACAACCGTCTCATGGGGCCGGACACTCAGGGTCGGGGAAAAATCCAATATATATCTGGTGATATCTCGGGTGCTATTAGAGATAGAGCAATAAACCAAAGTGAATTGTCTGCAGGAGGCCCTGGCGCATGAATCTGTGCAGCGGGAACGATCTCGGACCATCAGGGGCCGGACACTCAGGGTCAGGGAAAAATCCAATATATATGTGGTGATATCTCGGGTGCTATTAGAGATAGCGCAATAAACCAAAGTGAGTTATCTGCAGGAGGCCCTGGCGCCTGAAGCTGTGCAGCGGGAACGACCTAGGACCACCAGGGGCCGAGAAAACAACAGTCTCATGGGGCCGGACATTCAGGGTCAGGGGAAAATCCAATATATATCTGGTGATATCTCTGGTGCTATTACAGATAGCGCAATAAATCAAAGTGCATTGTCTGTAGGAGGCCCTGGCGCATAAATGTGGCCAGCGGGAACGACCTCGGACCATCAGGGGCCGAGAAAACCACCGTCTCATGGGGCCGGACACTCAGGGTCAGGGGAAAATCCAATATTTATCTGGTGATATCTTGGGTGCAATTACAGATAGCGCAATAAATCAAAGTGCATTGTCTGTAGGAGGCCCTGGCGCATGAATCTGTGCAGCGGGAACGACCTCGGACCACCAGGGGCCGAGAAAACCACCGTCCCGTGGGGCCGGACACTTAGGGTCAGTGAAAAATCCAATATCTATCTGGTGATATCTCGGGTGCTATTACAGATAGCGCAATAAATCAAAGTGAATTATCTGCAGGAGGCCCTGGCGCATGAATCTGTGCAAGGGGAACGACCTCGGACCACCAGGGGCCGAGAAAACCACAGGCTCATGGGGCCGGACACACAGGGTCAGGGAAAAATTCAATATATATCTGGTGATATCTTGGGTGCTATTAGAGATAGCGCATTAAACCAAAGTGAATTATCTGCAGGAGGCCCTGGCGCATGAATCTGTGCAACGGGAACGACCTCGGACCACCAGGGGCCGAAAAAACCACAGCCTCATGGGGCCGGACACTCAGGGTCAGGGAAAAATCCAATATATATCTGGTGATATCTCGGGTGCTATTACAGATAGCGCAATAAATCAAAGTGCATTGTCTGTAGGAGGCCCTGGCGCATGAATCTGTGCAGCGGGAACGACCGCGGACCACCAGGGGCCGAGAAAACCACAGTCTCATGGGGCCGGACACTCAGGGTCAGGGGAAAATCCAATATATATCTGGTGATATCTCGGGTGCTATTAAAGATAGCGCAATAAACTAAAGAGAATTATCTGCAGGAGGCCCTGGCGCATGAATGTGTGCAGCGGGAACGACCTCGGACCACCAGGGGCCGAGAAAACCGCAGTCTCATGGGGCCCGACACTCAGGGTCAGGGAAAAATCCAATATATATCTGGTGATATCTCGGGCGCTATTAGAGATAGCGCAATAAGCCAAAGGAAATTATCTGCAGGAGGCCCTGGCCCATGTATCTGTGCAGCGGGAACGTCCTCGGACCTCCAGGGGCTGAGACAACCACCGTCACATGGGGCCGGACACTCAGGGTCAGGGTAAAATCCAATATATATCTGGTGATATCTCGGGTGCTGTTACAGATAGCGCAATAAATCAAAGTGCATTGTCTGTAGGAGGCCCTGGCGCATGAATCTGTGCAGCGGGAACGACCTCGGACCACCAGGGTCCGAGAAAACCACCGTCTCATGGGGCCGCACACTCAGGGTCAGAGTAAAATCCAATATATACCTGGTGATATCTCGGGTGCTATTACAGATAGCGCAATAAATCAAAGTGCATTGTCTGTAGGAGGCCCTGGCGCATGAATCTGTACAGCGGGAACGACCTCGGAACACCAGGGGCCGAGAAAACCACAGTCTCATTGGGCCGGACTCTCAGGGTCAGGGAAAATCCAATATATATCTGGTGATATCACGGGTGCTATTAGAGATAGCGCAATAAATCAAAGTGCATTGTCTGTAGGAGGCCCTGGCGCATGAATCTGTGCAGCGGGAACGACCTCGGAACACCAGGGACCGAGAAAACCACCGTCTCATGGGGCCGGACACTCAGGGTCAGTGAAAAATCCAATATATATGTGGTGATATCTC
Source organism: Nomia melanderi (assembly GCF_051020985.1). Taxonomy (NCBI): domain Eukaryota; kingdom Metazoa; phylum Arthropoda; class Insecta; order Hymenoptera; family Halictidae; genus Nomia; species Nomia melanderi. Next base: position 2,150,830 of record NW_027475140.1, on the reverse strand, counting down.
GGGTGCTATTACAGATAACGCAATAAATCAAAGTGCATTGTCTGTAGGAGACCCTGGCGCATGAACCTGTGCAGCGGGAACGACCTCGGACCACCAGGGGCCGAGAAAACGACCGTCTCATGGGGCCGGACGCTCAGGGTCAGTGAAAAATCCAATATATATCTGGTGATATCTCGGGTGCTATTAGAGATAGCGCAATAAACCAAAGTGAATTATCTGCAGGAGGCCCTGGCGCATGAATCTGTGCAACGGGAACGACCTCGGACCACCAGGGGCCGAGAAAACGACCGTCTCATGGGGCCGGACGCTCAGGGTCAGTGAAAAATCCAATATATATCTGGTGATATCTCGGGTGCTATTAGAGATAGCGCAATAAACCAAAGTGAATTATCTGCAGGAGGCCCTGGCGCATGAATCTGTGCAACGGGAACGTCCTCGGACCTCCAGGGGCCGAGACAACGACCGTCTCATGGGGCCGGACACTCAGGGTCAGGGTAAAATCCAATATATATCTGGTGATATCTCGGGTGCTGTTACAGATAGCGCAATAAATCAAAGTGCATTGTCTGTAGGAGGCCCTGGCGCATGAATCTGTGCAGCGGGAACGACCTCGGACCACCAGGGTCCGAGAAAACCACCGTCTCATGGGGCCGCACACTCAGGGTCAGAGTAAAATCCAATATATACCTGGTGATATCTCGGGTGCTATTACAGATAGCGCAATAAATCAAAGTGCATTGTCTGTAGGAGGCCCTGGCGCATGAATCTGTACAGCGGGAACGACCTCGGAACACCAGGGGCCGAGAAAACCACAGTCTCATTGGGCCGGACTCTCAGGGTCAGGGAAAATCCAATATATATCTGGTGATATCACGGGTGCTATTAGAGATAGCGCAATAAATCAAAGTGCATTGTCTGTAGGAGGCCCTGGCGCATGAATCTGTGCAGCGGGAACGACCTCGGAACACCAGGGACCGAGAAAACCACCGTCTCATGGGGCCGGACACTCAGGGTCAGTGAAAAATCCAATATATATGTGGTGATATCTCGGGTGCTATTACAGATAGCGCAATAAATCAAAGTGCATTGTCTGTAGGAGACCCTGGCGCATGAACCTGTGCAGCGGGAACGACCTCGGACCACCAGGGGCCGAGAAAACGACCGTCTCATGGGGCCGGACGCTCAGGGTCAGTGAAAAATCCAATATATATCTGGTGATATCTCGGGTGCTATTAGAGATAGCGCAATAAACCAAAGTGAATTATCTGCAGGAGGCCCTGGCGCATGAATCTGTGCAACGGGAACGACCTCGGACCACCAGGGGCCGAGAAAACGACCGTCTCATGGGGCCGGACGCTCAGGGTCAGTGAAAAATCCAATATATATCTGGTGATATCTCGGGTGCTATTAGAGATAGCGCAATAAACCAAAGTGAATTATCTGCAGGAGGCCCTGGCGCATGAATCTGTGCAACGGGAACGTCCTCGGACCTCCAGGGGCCGAGACAACGACCGTCTCATGGGGCCGGACACTCAGGGTCAGGGTAAAATCCAATATATATCTGGTATTATCTCGGGTGCTATTACAGATAGCGCAATAAATCAAAGTGCATTGTCTGTAGGAGGCCCTGGCGCATGAATATGTGCAACGGGAACGACCTCGGACCACCAGGGGCCGAGAAAACCACAGTCTCATGGGGCCGGATACTCAGGGTCAGGGGAAAATCCAATATAGATCTGGTGATATCTCGGGTGCTATTACAGATAGCGCAATAAATCATAGTGCATTGTCTGTAGGAGGCCCTGGCGCATGAATCTGGCCAGCGGGAACGACCTCGGACCACCAGCGGCCGAGAATACCACCGTCTCATGGGGCCGGACACTCAGGGTCGGGGAAAAATCCAATATATATCTGGTGATATCTCGGGTGCTATTAGAGATAGAGCAATAAACCAAAGTGAATTGTCTGCAGGAGGCCCTGGCGCATGAATCTGTGCAGCGGGAACGATCTCGGACCATCAGGGGCCGGACACTCAGGGTCAGGGAAAAATCCAATATATATGTGGTGATATCTCGGGTGCTATTAGAGATAGCGCAATAAACCAAAGTGAGTTATCTGCAGGAGGCCCTGGCGCCTGAAGCTGTGCAGCGGGAACGACCTAGGACCACCAGGGGCCGAGAAAACTACAGTCTCATGGGGCCGGACATTCAGGGTCAGGGGAAAATCCAATATATATCTGGTGATATCTCGGGTGCTATTACAGATAGCGCAATAAATCAAAGTGCATTGTCTGTAGGAGGCCCTGGCGCATGAATCTGTGCAGCGGGAACGACCTCGGACCACCAGGGGCCGAGAAAACCACCGTCCCGTGGGGCCGGACACTTAGGGTCAGTGAAAAATCCAATATCTATCTGGTGATATCTCGGGTGCTATTACAGATAGCGCAATAAATCAAAGTGAATTATCTGCAGGAGGCCCTGGCGCATGAATCTGTGCAAGGGGAACGACCGCGGACCACCAGGGGCCGAGACAACGACCGTCTCATGGGGCCGGACGCTCAGGGTCAGTGAAAAATCCAATATATATCTGGTGATATCTCGGGTGCTATTACAGATAGCGCAATAAATCAAAGTGCATTGTCTGTAGGAGACGCTGGCGCATGAACCTGTTCAGCGGGAACGTTCTCGGACCACCAGGGGCCGAGAAAACGACCGTCTCATGGGGCCGGACGCTCAGGGTCAGTGAAAAATCCAATATATATCTGGTGATATCTCGGGTGCTATTAGAGATAGCGCAATAAACCAAAGTGAATTATCTGCAGGAGGCCCTGGCGCATGAATCTGTGCAACGGGAACGACCTCGGACCACCAGGGACCGAGAAAACCACAGTCTCATGGGGCCGGATACTCAGGGTCAGGGGAAAATCCAATATAGATCTGGTGATATCTCGGGTGCTATTACAGATAGCGCAATAAATCATAGTGCATTGTCTGTAGGAGGCCCTGGCGCATGAATCTGGCCAGCGGGAACGACCTCGGACCACCAGCGGCCGAGAAAACCACCGTCTCATGGGGCCGGACACTCAGGGTCGGGGAAAAATCCAATATATATCTGGTGATATCTCGGGTGCTATTAGAGATAGCGCAATAAACCAAAGTGAATTGTCTGCAGGAGGCCCTGGCGCATGAATCTGTGCAGCGGGAACGATCTCGGACCATCAGGGGCCGAGACATCCACCGTCTCATGGGGCCGGACACTCAGGGTCAGGGAAAAATCCAATATATATGTGGTGATATCTCGGGTGCTATTACAGATAACGCAATAAATCAAAGTGCATTGTCTGTAGGAGGCCCTGGCGCATGAATCTGTGCAGCGGGAACGACCTAGGACCACCAGGGGCCGTGAAAACTACAGTCTCATGGTGCCGGACACTCAGGGTCAGGGGAAAATCCAATATATATCTGGTGATATCTCGGGTGCTATTAGAGATAGCGCAATAAACCAAAGTGAATTGTCTGCAGGAGGCCCTGGCGCATGAATCTGTGCAGCTGGAACGACCTCGGACCACCAGGGGCCGAGAAAACCGCAGTCTCATGGGGCCGGACGCTCAGGGTCAGGGAAAAATCCAATATATATCTGGTGATATCTCGGGCGCTATTAGAGATAGCGCAATAAATCAAAGTGCATTGTCTGTAGGAGGCCCTGGCGCATGAATCTGTGCAGCGGGAACGACCTTGGAACACCAGGGGCCGAGAAAACCACCGTCTCATGGGGCAGGACACTCAGGGTCAGTGAAAAATCCAATATATATCTGGTGATATCTCGGGTGCTATTACAGATAGCGCAATAAATCAAAGTGCATTGTCTGTAGGAGACGCTGGCGCATGAACCTGTTCAGCGGGAACGTTCTCGGACCACCAGGGGCCGAGAAAACGACCGTCTCATGGGGCCGGACGCTCAGGGTCAGTGAAAAATCCAATATATATCTGGTGATATCTCGGGTGCTATTAGAGATAGCGCAATAAACCAAAGTGAATTATCTGCAGGAGGCCCTGGCGCATGAATCTGTGCAACGGGAACGACCTCGGACCACCAGGGACCGAGAAAACCACAGTCTCATGGGGCCGGATACTCAGGGTCAGGGGAAAATCCAATATAGATCTGGTGATATCTCGGGTGCTATTACAGATAGCGCAATAAATCATAGTGCATTGTCTGTAGGAGGCCCTGGCGCATGAATCTGGCAAGCGGGAACGACCTCGGACCACCAGCGGCCGAGAAAACCACCGTCTCATGGGGCCGGACACTCAGGGTCGGGGAAAAATCCAATATATATCTGGTGATATCTCGGGTGCTATTACAGATAGCGCAATAAATCAAAGTGCATTGTCTGTAGGAGGCCCTGGCGCATGAATCTGTGCAGCGGGAACGACCTCGGACCACCAGGGGCCGAGAAAACGACAATCTCAAGGGGCCGGACACTCAGGGTCAGGGGAAAATCCAATATATATCTGGTGATATCTCGGGTGCTATTACAGATAGCGCAATAAATCAAATTGCATTGTCTGTAGGAGGCCCTGGCGCATAAATGTGGACAGCGGGAACGACCTCGGACTATCAGGGGCCGAGAAAACCACCGTCTCATGGGGCCGGACACTCAGGGTCAGGGGAAAATCCAATATTTATCTGGTGATATCTTGGGTGCTATTACAGATAGCGCAATAAATCAAAGTGCATTGTCTGTAGGAGGCCCTGGCGCATGAATCTGTGCAGCGGGAACGACCTCGGACCACCAGGGGCCGAGAAAACCACAGTCTCATGGGGCCGGACACTCAGGGTCAGGGAAAAATTCAATATATATCTGGTGATATCTGGGGTGCTATTAGAGATAGCGCAATAAACCAAAGTGAGTTATCTGCAGGAGGCCCTGGCGCATGAATCTGTGCAACGGGAACGACCTCGGACCACCAGGGGCCGAAAAAACCACAGTCTCATGGGGCCGGACAATCAGGGTCAGGGAAAAATCCAATATATATCTGGTGATATCTCGGGTGCTATTGCAGATAGCGCAATATATCAAAGTGCATTGTCTGTAGGAGGCCCTGGCGCATGAATCTGTGCAGCGGGAACGACCTCGGACCACCAGGGGCCGAGAAAACCGCAGTCTCATGGGGCCGGACACTCAGGGTCAGGGAAAAATCCAATATATATCTGGTGATATCTCGGGCGCTATTAGAGATAGCGCAATAAGCCAAAGGGAATTATCTGCAGGAGGCTCTGGCGCATGCATCTGTGCAGCGGGAACGACCTAGGACCACCAGGGACCGAGAAAACCACCGTCTCATGGGGCCGGACACTCAGGGTAAGGGAAAAATCCAATATATATCTGGTGATATCTCGGGTGCTATTAGAGATAGCGCAATAAACGAAAGTGAATTATCTGCAGGAGGCCCTGGCGCATGAATCTGTGCAGCGGGATCGACCGCGGACCACCAGGGGCCGAGAAAACCACCGTCTTATGGGGCCGGACACTCAGGGTCAGGGAAAAATCCAATATATATCTGGTGATATCTCGGGTGCTATTAGAGATAGCGCAATAAACGAAAGTGAATTATCTGCAGGAGGCCCCGGCGCATGAATCTGTGCAACGGGAACGACCTCGGACCACCAGGGGCCGAAAAATCCACAATCTCATGGGGCCGGACACTCAGGGTCAGGGAAAAATCCAATATATATCTGGTGATATCTTGGGTGCTATTAGAGATAGCGTAATAAACCAAAGTGAATTAACGGCAGGAGGCCCTGGCGCAAGAATCTGTGCAGCGGGAACGACCTCGGACCACCAGGGGCCGAGACAACAACCGTCTCATGGGGCCGGACACTCAGGGTCAGGGGAAAATCCAATATATATCTGGTGATATCTCGGGTGCTGTTAGAGATAGCGCAATAAACCAAAGTGAATTATCTGCAGGAGGCCCTGGCGGATGAATCTGTGCAGCGGGAACGACCTCGGACCACCAGGGTCCGAGAAAAACACCGTCTCATGGGGCCGCACACTCAGGGTCAGTGAAAAATCCAATATATATCTGGTGATATCTCGGGTGCCATTACAGATAGCGCAATAAGTCAAAGTGCATTGTCTGTAGGAGGCCCTGGCGCATGAATCTGTGCAGCGGGAACGACCTCGGAACACCAGGGGCCGAGAAAACCACCGTCTCATGGGGCAGGACACTCAGGGTCAGTGAAAAATCCAATATATATCTGGTGATATCTCGGGTGCTATTACAGATAGCGCAATAAATCAAAGTACATTGTCTGTAGGAGACGCTGGCGCATGAACCTGTGCAGCGGGAACGTTCTCGGACCACCAGGGGCCGAGAAAACGACCGTCTCATGGGGCCGGACGCTCAGGGTCAGTGAAAAATCCAATATATATCTGGTGATATCTCGGGTGCTATTAGAGATAGCGCAATAAACCAAAGTGAATTGTCTGCAGGAGGCCCTGGCGCATGAATCTGTGCAGCTGGAACGACCTCGGACCACCAGGGGCCGAGAAAACCGCAGTCTCATGGGGCCGGACACTCAGGGTCAGGGAAAAATCCAATATATATCTGGTGATATCTCGGGCGCTATTAGAGATAGCGCAATAAATCAAAGTGCATTGTCTGTAGGAGGCCCTGGCGCATGAATCTGTGCAGCGGGAACGACCTTGGAACACCAGGGGCCGAGAAAACCACCGTCTCATGGGGCAGGACACTCAGGGTCAGTGAAAAATCCAATATATATCTGGTGATATCTCGGGTGCTATTACAGATAGCGCAATAAATCAAAGTGCATTGTCTGTAGGAGACGCTGGCGCATGAACCTGTTCAGCGGGAACGTTCTCGGACCACCAGGGGCCGAGAAAACGACCGTCTCATGGGGCCGGACGCTCAGGGTCAGTGAAAAATCCAATATATATCTGGTGATATCTCGGGTGCTATTAGAGATAGCGCAATAAACCAAAGTGAATTATCTGCAGGAGGCCCTGGCGCATGAATCTGTGCAACGGGAACGACCTCGGACCACCAGGGACCGAGAAAACCACAGTCTCATGGGGCCGGATACTCAGGGTCAGGGGAAAATCCAATATAGATCTGGTGATATCTCGGGTGCTATTACAGATAGCGCAATAAATCATAGTGCATTGTCTGTAGGAGGCCCTGGCGCATGAATCTGGCAAGCGGGAACGACCTCGGACCACCAGCGGCCGAGAAAACCACCGTCTCATGGGGCCGGACACTCAGGGTCGGGGAAAAATCCAATATATATCTGGTGATATCTCGGGTGCTATTAGAGATAGCGCAATAAACCAAAGTGAATTGTCTGCAGGAGGCCCTGGCGCATGAATCTGTGCAGCGGGAACGATCTCGGACCATCAGGGGCCGAGACATCCACCGTCTCATGGGGCCGGACACTCAGGGTCAGGGAAAAATCCAATATATATCTGGTGATATCTCGGGTGCTATTACAGATAGCGCAATAAATCAAAGTGCATTGTCTGTAGGAGGCCCTGGCGCATGAATCTGTGCAGCGGGAACGACCCCGGACCACCAGGGGCCGAGAAAACCACAGTCTCATGGGGCCGGACAATCAGGGTCAGGGGAAAGTCCAATATATATCTGGTGATATCTCGGGTGCTATTACAGATAGAGCAATAAATCAAAGTGCATTGTCTGTAGGAGGCCCTGGCGCATGAATCTGTGCAGCGGGAACAACCTCGGACCACCAGGGGCCGAGAAAACCACAGTCTCATGGGGCCGGACACTCAGGGTCAGGGCAAAATCCAATATATATCTGGTGATATCTCGGGTGCTATTAGAGATAGCGCAATAAACCATAGTGAATTATCTGCAGGAGGCCCTGGCGCATGAATGTGTGCAGCGGGAACGACCTCGGACCACCAGGGGCCGAGAAAACCGCAGTCTCATGGGGCCGGACACTCAGGGTCAGGGAAAAATCCAATATATATCTGTTGATATCTCGGTCGCTATTAGAGATAGCGCAATAATCCAAAGTGAATTATCTGCAGGAGGCCCTGGCGCATGAATCTGTGCAGCGGGAACGACCTCGGACCACCAGGGGCCGAGAAAACCACCGTCTCATGGGGCCGGACACTCAGGGTCAGGGAAAAATCCAATATATATCTGGTGATATCTCGGGTGCTATTAGAGATAGCGCAATAAACCAAAGTGAGTTATCTGCAGGAGGCCCTGGCGCCTGAAGCTGTGCAGCGGGAACGACCTCGGACCACCAGGGGCCGAGAAAACCACCGTCTCGAGGGGGCCGGACACTCTGGGTCAGGGAAAAATCCAATATATATGTGGTGATATCTCGGGTGCTATTACAGATAACGCAATAAATCAAAGTGCATTGTCTGTAGGAGGCCCTGGCGCATGAATCTGTGCAGCGGGAACGACCTTGGAACACCAGGGGCCGAGAAAACCACCGTCTCATGGGGCAGGACACTCAGGGTCAGTGAAAAATCCAATATATATCTGGTGATATCTCGGGTGCTATTACAGATAGCGCAATAAATCAAAGTGCATTGTCTGTAGGAGACGCTGGCGCATGAACCTGTTCAGCGGGAACGTTCTCGGACCACCAGGGGCCGAGAAAACGACCGTCTCATGGGGCCGGACGCTCAGGGTCAGTGAAAAATCCAATATATATCTGGTGATATCTCGGGTGCTATTAGAGATAGCGCAATAAACCAAAGTGAATTATCTGCAGGAGGCCCTGGCGCATGAATCTGTGCAACGGGAACGACCTCGGACCACCAGGGACCGAGAAAACCACAGTCTCATGGGGCCGGATACTCAGGGTCAGGGGAAAATCCAATATAGATCTGGTGATATCTCGGGTGCTATTACAGATAGCGCAATAAATCATAGTGCATTGTCTGTAGGAGGCCCTGGCGCATGAATCTGGCCAGCGGGAACGACCTCGGACCACCAGCGGCCGAGAAAACCACCGTCTCATGGGGCCGGACACTCAGGGTCGGGGAAAAATCCAATATATATCTGGTGATATCTCGGGTGCTATTAGAGATAGCGCAATAAACCAAAGTGAATTGTCTGCAGGAGGCCCTGGCGCATGAATCTGTGCAGCGGGAACGATCTCGGACCATCAGGGGCCGAGACATCCACCGTCTCATGGGGCCGGACACTCAGGGTCAGGGAAAAATCCAATATATATCTGGTGATATCTCGGGTGCTATTACAGATAGCGCAATAAATCAAAGTGCATTGTCTGTAGGAGGCCCTGGCGCATGAATCTGTGCAGCGGGAACGACCCCGGACCACCAGGGGCCGAGAAAACCACAGTCTCATGGGGCCGGACAATCAGGGTCAGGGGAAAATCCAATATATATCTGGTGATATCTCGGGTGCTATTACAGATAGAGCAATAAATCAAAGTGCATTGTCTGTAGGAGGCCCTGGCGCATGAATCTGTGCAGCGGGAACAACCTCGGACCACCAGGGGCCGAGAAAACCACAGTCTCATGGGGCCGGACACTCAGGGTCAGGGCAAAATCCAATATATATCTGGTGATATCTCGGGTGCTATTAGAGATAGCGCAATAAACCATAGTGAATTATCTGCAGGAGGCCCTGGCGCATGAATGTGTGCAGCGGGAACGACCTCGGACCACCAGGGGCCGAGAAAACCGCAGTCTCATGGGGCCGGACACTCAGGGTCAGGGAAAAATCCAATATATATCTGTTGATATCTCGGTCGCTATTAGAGATAGCGCAATAATCCAAAGTGAATTATCTGCAGGAGGCCCTGGCGCATGAATCTGTGCAGCGGGAACGACCTCGGACCACCAGGGGCCGAGAAAACCACCGTCTCATGGGGCCGGACACTCAGGGTCAGGGAAAAATCCAATATATATCTGGTGATATCTCGGGTGCTATTAGAGATAGCGCAATAAACCAAAGTGAGTCATCTGCAGGAGGCCCTGGCGCCTGAAGCTGTGCAGCGGGAACGACCTCGGACCACCAGGGGCCGAGAAAACCACCGTCTCGAGGGGGCCGGACACTCTGGGTCAGGGAAAAATCCAATATATATGTGGTGATATCTCGGGTGCTATTACAGATAACGCAATAAATCAAAGTGCATTGTCTGTAGGAGGCCCTGGCGCATGAATCTGTGCAGCGGGAACGACCTAGGACCACCAGGGGCCGTGAAAACTACAGTCTCATGGTGCCGGACACTCAGGGTCAGGGGAAAATCCAATATATATCGGGTGATATCTCGGGTGCTATTAGAGATAGCGCAATAAACCAAGGTGAATTATCTGCAGGAGGCCCTGGCGCATGAATCTGTGCAACGGGAACGACCTCGGACCACCAGGGGCCGAGAAAACGACAGTCTCAAGGGGCCGGACACTCAGGGTCAGGGGAAAATCCAATATATATCTGGTGATATCTCGGGTGCTATTACAGATAGCGCAATAAATCAAATTGCATTGTCTGTAGGAGGCCCTGGCGCATAAATGTGGACAGCGGGAACGACCTCGGACCATCAGGGGCCGAGAAAACCACCGTCTCATGGGGCCGGACACTCAGGGTCAGGGGAAAATCCAATATTTATCTGGTGATATCTTGGGTGCTATTACAGATAGCGCAATAAATCAAAGTGCATTGTCTGTAGGAGGCCCTGGCGCATGAATGTGTGCAGCGGGAACAACCTCGGACCACCAGGGGCCGAGAAAACCACAGTCTCATGGGGCCGGACACTCAGGGTCAGGGCAAAATCCAATATATATCTGGTGATATCTCGGGTGCTATTAGAGATAGCGCAATAAACCAAAGTGAGTTATCTGCAGGAGGCCCTGGCGCCTGAAGCTGTGCAGCGGGAACGACCTCGGACCACCAGGGGCCGAGGAAAGCACCGTCTCGAGGGGGCCGGACACTCTGGGCCAGGGAAAAATCCAATATATATGTGGTGATATCTCGGGTGCTATTACAGATAACGCAATAAATCAAAGTGCATTGTCTGTAGGAGGCCCTGGCGCATGAATCTGTGCAGCGGGAACGACCTAGGACCACCAGGGGCCGAGAAAACTACAGTCTCATGGGGCCAGACACTCAGGGTCAGGGGAAAATCCAATATATATCTGGTGATATCTCGGGTGCTATTAGAGATAGCGCAATAAACCAAGGTGAATTATCTGCAGGAGGCCCTGGCGCATGAATCTGTGCAACGGGAACGACCTCGGACCACCAGGGGCCGAGGAAAGCACCGTCTCGAGGGGGCCGGACACTCTGGGCCAGGGAAAAATCCAATATATATGTGGTGATATCTCTGGTGCTATTACAGATAGCGCAATAAATCAAAGTGCATTGTCTGTAGGAGGCCCTGGCGCATAAATGTGGACAGCGGGAACGACCTCGGACCATAAGGGGCCGAGAAAACCACCGTCTCATGGGGCCGGACACTCAGGGTCAGGGGAAAATCCAATATATATCTGGTGATATCTCGGGTGCTATTAGAGATAGCCAATAAAGGAAAGTGAATTATCTGCACGAGGCACTGGCGCATGAATCTGTGCAGCGGGAACGACCGCGGACCACCAGGGGCCGAGAAAACCACCGTCTCATGGGGCCGGACACTCAGGGTCAGGGAAAAATCCAATATATATCTGGTGATATCTCGGGTGCTATTAGAGATAGCGCAATAAACCAATGTGAGTCATCTGCAGGAGGCCCTGGCGCCTGAAGCTGTGCAGCGCGAACGACCTCGGACCACCAGGGGCCGAGAAAACCACCGTCTCATGGGGCAGGACACTCAGGGTCTGGGGAAAATCCAATATATATCTGGTGATATCTCCGGTCCTATTACAGATAGCGAAATAAATCAAAGTGCATTGTCTGTAGGAGGCCCTGGCGCATGAATCTGTGCAGCGGGAACGACCTCGGACCACCAGAGGCCGAGGAAACCACAGTCTCATGGGGCCGGACACTCAGGGTCAGGGAAAAATCCAATATATATCTGGTGATATCTTGGGTGCTATTACAGATAGAGCAATAAATCAAAGTGCATTGTCTGTAGGAGGCCCTGGCGCATGAATGTGTGCAGCGGGAACAACCTCGGACCACCAGGGGCCGAGAAAACCACAGTCTCATGGGGCCGGACACTCAGGGTCAGGGCAAAATCCAATATATATCTGGTGATATCTCGGGTGCTATTAGAGATAGCGCAATAAACCATTGTGAATTATCTGCAGGAGGCCCTGGCGCATGAATGTGTGCAGCGGGAACGACCTCGGACCACCAGGGGCCGAGAAAACCGCAGTCTCATGGGGCCGGACACTCAGGGTCAGGGAAAAATCCAATATATATCTGTTGATATCTCGGGCGCTATTAGAGATAGCGCAATAAACCAAAGTGAATTATCTGCAGGAGGCCCTGGCGCATGAATCTGTGCAGCGGGAACGACCTCGGACCACCAGGGGCCGAGAAAACCACCGTCTCATGGGGCCGGACACTCAGGGTCAGGGAAAAATCCAATATATATCTGGTGATATCTCGGGTGCTATTAGAGATAGCGCAATAAACCAAAGTGAGTTATCTGCAGGAGGCCCTGGCGCCTGAAGCTGTGCAGCGGGAACGACCTCGGACCACCAGGGGCCGAGGAAAGCACCGTCTCGAGGGGGCCGGACACTCTGGGCCAGGGAAAAATCCAATATATATGTGGTGATATCTCGGGTGCTATTACAGATAACGCAATAAATCAAAGTGCATTGTCTGTAGGAGGCCCTGGCGCATGAATCTGTGCAGCGGGAACGACCTAGGACCACCAGGGGCCGAGAAAACTACAGTCTCATTGGGCCGGACACTCAGGGTCAGGGGAAAATCCAATATATATCTGGTGATATCTCGGGTGCTATTAGAGATAGCGCAATAAACCAAGGTGAATTATCTGCAGGAGGCCCTGGCGCATGAATCTGTGCAACGGGAACGACCTCGGACCACCAGGGGCCGAGAAAACGACAGTCTCAAGGGGCCGGACACTCAGGGTCAGGGGAAAATCCAATATATATCTGGTGATATCTCTGGTGCTATTACAGATAGCGCAATAAATCAAAGTGCATTGTCTGTAGGAGGCCCTGGCGCATAAATGTGGCCAGCGGGAACGACCTCGGACCATCAGGGGCCGAGAAAACCACCGTCTCATGGGGCCGGACACTCAGGGTCAGGGGAAAATCCAATATTTATCTGGTGATATCTTGGGTGCTATTACAGATAGCGCAATAAATCAAAGTGCATTGTCTGTAGGAGGCCCTGGCGCATGAATCTGTGCAGCGGGAACGACCTCGGACCACCAGGGGCCGAGAAAACCACCGTCCCGAGGGGCCGGACACTTAGGGTCAGTGAAAAATCCAATATCTATCTGGTGATATCTCGGGTGCTATTACAGATAGCGCAATAAATCAAAGTGCATTGTCTGTAGGAGGCCCTGGCGCATGAATCTGTGCAGCGGGAACGACCTCGGACCATCAGGGCCCGAGAAAACCACAGTCTCATGGGGCCGGACACTCAGGGTCAGGGGAAAATCCAATATATATCTGGTGATATCTCGGGTGCTATTAAAGATAGCGCAATAAACTAAAGTGAATTATCTGTAGGAGGCCCTGGCGCATAAATGTGGCCAGCGGGAAGGACCTCGGACCACCAGGGGCCGAGAAAACCACAGTCTCATGGGGCTGGACACACAGGGTCAGGGAAAAATTCAATATATATCTGGTGATATCTTGGGTGCTATTAGAGATAGCGCAATAAACCAAAGTGATTTATCTGCAGGAGGCCCTGGCGCATGAATCTGTGCAACGGGAACGACCTCGGAACACCAGGGGCCGAAAAAACCACAGTCTCATGGGGCCGGACACTCAGGGTCAGGGAAAAATCCAATATATATCTGGTGATATCTCGGGTGCTATTACAGATAGCGCAATAAATCAAAGTGCATTGTCTGTAGGAGGCCCTGGCGCATGAATCTGTGCAGCGGGAACGACCTCGGACCACCAGGGGCCGAGAAAACCACAGTCTCATGGTGCCGCACACTCAGGGTCAGGGGAAAATCCAATATATATCTGGTGATATCTCGGGTGCTATTAGAGATAGCGCAATAAACCAAGGTGAATTATCTGCAGGAGGCCCTGGCGCATGAATCTGTGCAACGGGAACGACCCCGGACCACCAGGGGCCGAGAAAACCACCGTCTCATGGGGCAGGACACTCAGGGTCAGGGGAAAATCCAATATATATCTGGTGATATCTCGGGTGCTATTAGAGATAGCGCAATAAATCAAAGTGCATTGTCTGTAGGAGGCCCTGGCGCATGAATCTGTGCAGCGGGAACGACCTCGGAACACCAGGGGCCGAGAAAACCACCGTCTCATGGGGCAGGACACTCAGGGTCAGTGAAAAATCCAATATATATCTGGTGATATCTCGGGTGCTATTACAGATAGCGCAATAAATCAAAGTGCATTGTCTGTAGGAGACGCTGGCGCATGAACCTGTGCAGCGGGAACGTTCTCGGACCACCAGGGGCCGAGAAAACGACCGTCTCATGGGGCCGGACGCTCAGGGACAGTGAAAAATCCAATATATATCTGGTGATATCTCGGGTGCTATTAGAGATAGCGCAATAAACCAAAGTGAATTATCTGCAGGAGGCCCTGGCGCATGAATCTGTGCAACGGGAACGACCTCGGACCACCAGGGGCCGAGAAAACCACAGTCTCATGGGGCCGGATACTCAGGGTCAGGGGAAAATCCAATATAGATCTGGTAATATCTCGGGTGCTATTACAGATAGCGCAATAAATCATAGTGCATTGTCTGTAGGAGGCCCTGGCGCATGAATCTGGCCAGCGGGAACGACCTCGGACCACCAGCGGCCGAGAAAACCACCGTCTCATGGGGCCGGACACTCAGGGTCGGGGAAAAATCCAATATATATCTGGTGATATCTCGGGTGCTATTAGAGATAGCGCAATAAACCAAAGTGAATTGTCTGCAGGAGGCCCTGGCGCATGAATCTGTGCAGGGGGAACGACCTCGGACCACCAGGGGCCGAGAAAACCGCAGTCTCATGGGGCCGGACACTCAGGGTCAGGGAAAAATCCAATATATATCTGGTGATATATCGGGCGCTATTAGAGATAGCGCAATAAATCAAAGTGCATTGTCTGTAGGCGGCCCTGGCGCATGAATCTGTGCAGCGGGAACGACCTCGGAACACCAGGGGCCGAGAAAACCACCGTCTCATGGGGCAGGACACTCAGGGTCAGTGAAAAATCCAATATATATCTGGTGATATCTCGGGTGCTATTACAGATAGCGCAATAAATCAAAGTGCATTGTCTGTAGGAGACGCTGGCGCATGAACCTGTTCAGCGGGAACGTTCTCGGACCACCAGGGGCCGAGAAAACAACCGTCTCATGGGGCAGGACGCACAGGGTCAGTGAAAAATCCAATATATATCTGGTGATATCTCGTGTGCTAGTAGAGATAGCGCAATAAACCAAAGTGAATTATCTGCAGGAGGCCCTGGCGCATGAATCTGTGCAACGGGAACGACCTCGGACCACCAGGGGCCGAGAAAACCACAGTCTCATGGGGCCGGATACTCAGGGTCAGGGGAAAATCCAATATAGATCTGGTGATATCTCGGGTGCTATTACAGATAGCGCAATAAATCATAGTGCATTGTCTGTAGGAGGCCCTGGCGCATGAATCTGGCCAGCGGGAACGACCTCGGACCACCAGCGGCCGAGAAAACCACCGTCTCATGGGGCCGGACACTCAGGGTCGGGGAAAAATCCAATATATATCTGGTGATATCTCGGGTGCTATTAGAGATAGCGCAATAAACCATTGTGAATTATCTGCAGGAGGCCCTGGCGCATGAATGTGTGCAGCGGGAACGACCTCGGACCACCAGGGGCCGAGAAAACCGCAGTCTCATGGGGCCGGACACTCAGGGTCAGGGAAAAATCCAATATATATCTGTTGATATCTCGGGCGCTATTAGAGATAGCGCAATAAACCAAAGTGAATTATCTGCAGGAGGCCCTGGCGCATGAATCTGTGCAGCGGGAACGACCTCGGACCACCAGGGGCCGAGAAAACCACCGTCTCATGGGGCCGGACACTCAGGGTCAGGGAAAAATCCAATATATATCTGGTGATATCTCGGGTGCTATTAGAGATAGCGCAATAAACCATTGTGAATTATCTGCAGGAGGCCCTGGCGCATGAATGTGTGCAGCGGGAACGACCTAGGACCACCAGGGGCCGAGAAAACTACAGTCTCATTGGGCCGGACACTCAGGGTCAGGGGAAAATCCAATATATATCTGGTGATATCTCGGGTGCTATTAGAGATAGCGCAATAAACCAAGGTGAATTATCTGCAGGAGGCCCTGGCGCATGAATCTGTGCAACGGGAACGACCTCGGACCACCAGGGGCCGAGAAAACGACAGTCTCAAGGGGCCGGACACTCAGGGTCAGGGGAAAATCCAATATATATCTGGTGATATCTCTGGTGCTATTACAGATAGCGCAATAAATCAAAGTGCATTGTCTGTAGGAGGCCCTGGCGCATAAATGTGGCCAGCGGGAACGACCTCGGACCATCAGGGGCCGAGAAAACCACCGTCTCATGGGGCCGGACACTCAGGGTCAGGGGAAAATCCAATATTTATCTGGTGATATCTTGGGTGCTATTACAGATAGCGCAATAAATCAAAGTGCATTGTCTGTAGGAGGCCCTGGCGCATGAATCTGTGCAGCGGGAACGACCTCGGACCACCAGGGGCCGAGAAAACCACCGTCCCGAGGGGCCGGACACTTAGGGTCAGTGAAAAATCCAATATCTATCTGGTGATATCTCGGGTGCTATTACAGATAGCGCAATAAATCAAAGTGCATTGTCTGTAGGAGGCCCTGGCGCATGAATCTGTGCAGCGGGAACGACCTCGGACCATCAGGGCCCGAGAAAACCACAGTCTCATGGGGCCGGACACTCAGGGTCAGGGGAAAATCCAATATATATCTGGTGATATCTCGGGTGCTATTAAAGATAGCGCAATAAACTAAAGTGAATTATCTGTAGGAGGCCCTGGCGCATAAATGTGGCCAGCGGGAACGACCTCGGACCACCAGGGGCCGAAAAAACCACAGTCTCATGGGGCTGGACACACAGGGTCAGGGAAAAATTCAATATATATCTGGTGATATCTTGGGTGCTATTAGAGATAGCGCAATAAACCAAAGTGATTTATCTGCAGGAGGCCCTGGCGCATGAATCTGTGCAACGGGAACGACCTCGGAACACCAGGGGCCGAAAGAACCACAGTCTCATGGGGCCGGACACTCAGGGTCAGGGAAAAATCCAATATATATCTGGTGATATCTCGGGTGCTATTACAGATAGAGCAATAAATCAAAGTCCATTGTCTGTAGGAGGCCCTGGCGCATGAATCTGTGCAGCGGGAACGACCTCGGAACACCAGGGGCCGAGAAAACCACCGTCTCATGGGGCAGGACACTCAGGGTCAGTGAAAAATCCAATATATATCTGGTGATATCTCGGGTGCTATTACAGATAGCGCAATAAATCAAAGTGCATTGTCTGTAGGAGACGCTGGCGCATGAACCTGTGCAGCGGGAACGTTCTCGGACCACCAGGGGCCGAGAAAACGACCGTCTCATGGGGCCGGACGCTCAGGGTCAGTGAAAAATCCAATATATATCTGGTGATATCTCGGGTGCTATTAGAGATAGCGCAATAAACCAAAGTGAATTATCTGCAGGAGGCCCTGGCGCATGAATCTGTGCAACGGGAACGACCTCGGACCACCAGGGGCCGAGAAAACCACCGTCTCATGGGGCCGGACACTCAGGGTCGGGGAAAAATCCAATATATATCTGGTGATATCTCGGGTGCTATTAGAGATAGCGCAATAAACCAAAGTGAATTGTCTGCAGGAAGCCCTGGCGCATGAATCTGTGCAGCGGGAACGATCTCGGACCATCAGGGGCCGAGACATCCACCGTCTCATGGGGCCGGACAATCAGGGTCAGGGAAAAATCCAATATATATCTGGTGATATCTCGGGTGCTATTACAGATAGCGCAATAAATCAAAGTGCATTGTCTGTAGGAGGCCCTGGCGCATGAATCTGTGCAGCGGGAACGACCTCGGACCACCAGGGGCCGAGAAAACCACAGTCTCATGGTGCCGCACACTCAGGGTCAGGGGAAAATCCAATATATATCTGGTGATATCTCGGGTGCTATTAGAGATAGCGCAATAAACCAAGGTGAATTATCTGCAGGAGGCCCTGACGCATGAATCTGTGCAACGGGAACGACCCCGGACCACCAGGGGCCGAGAAAACCACCGTCTCATGGGGCAGGACACTCAGGGTCAGGGGAAAATCCAATATATATCTGGTGATATCTCGGGTGCTATTAGAGATAGCGCAATAAATCAAAGTGCATTGTCTGTAGGAGGCCATGGCGCATGAATCTGTGCAGCGGGAACGACCTCGGAACACCAGGGGCCGAGAAAACCACCGTCTCATGGGGCAGGACACTCAGGGTCAGTGAAAAATCCAATATATATCTGGTGATATCTCGGGTGCTATTACAGATAGCGCAATAAATCAAAGTGCATTGTCTGTAGGAGACGCTGGCGCATGAACCTGTGCAGCGGGAACGTTCTCGGACCACCAGGGGCCGAGAAAACGACCGTCTCATGGGGCCGGACGCTCAGGGTCAGTGAAAAATCCAATATATATCTTGTGATATCTCGGGTGCTATTAGAGATAGCGCAATAAACCAAAGTGAATTATCTGCAGGAGGCCCTGGCGCATGAATCTGTGCAACGGGAACGACCTCGGACCACCAGGGGCCGAGAAAACCACAGTCTCATGGGGCCGGATACTCAGGGTCAGGGGAAAATCCAATATAGATCTGGTAATATCTCGGGTGCTATTACAGATAGCGCAATAAATCATAGTGCATTGTCTGTAGGAGGCCCTGGCGCATGAATCTGGCCAGCGGGAACGACCTCGGACCACCAGCGGCCGAGAAAACCACCGTCTCATGGGGCCGGACACTCAGGGTCGGGGAAAAATCCAATATATATCTGGTGATATCTCGGGTGCTATTAGAGATAGCGCAATAAACCAAAGTGAATTGTCTGCAGGAGGCCCTGGCGCATGAATCTGTGCAGCGGGAACGACCTCGGACCACCAGGGGCCGAGAAAACCGCAGTCTCATGGGGCCGGACACTCAGGGTCAGGGAAAAATCCAATATATATCTGGTGATATCTCGGGCGCTATTAGAGATAGCGCAATAAATCAAAGTGCATTGTCTGTAGGCGGCCCTGGCGCATGAATCTGTGCAGCGGGAACGACCTCGGAACACCAGGGGCCGTGAAAACCACCGTCTCATGGGGCAGGACACTCAGGGTCAGTGAAAAATCCAATATATATCTGGTGATATCTCGGGTGCTATTACAGATAGCGCAATAAATCAAAGTGCATTGTCTGTACGAGACGCTGGCGCATGAACCTGTTCAGCGGGAACGTTCTCGGACCACCAGGGGCCGAGAAAACAACCGTCTCATGGGGCAGGACGCTCAGGGTCAGTGAAAAATCCAATATATATCTGGTGATATCTCGTGTGCTATTAGAGATAGCGCAATAAACCAAAGTGAATTATCTGCAGGAGGCCCTGGCGCATGAATCTGTGCAACGGGAACGACCTCGGACCACCAGGGGCCGAGAAAACCACAGTCTCATGGGGCCGGATACTCAGGGTCAGGGGAAAATCCAATATAGATCTGGTGATATCTCGGGTGCTATTACAGATAGCGCAATAAATCATAGTGCATTGTCTGTAGGAGGCCCTGGCGCATGAATCTGGCCAGCGGGAACGACCTCGGACCACCAGCGGCCGAGAAAACCACCGTCTCATGGGGCCGGACACTCAGGGTCGGGGAAAAATCCAATATATATCTGGTGATATCTCGGGTGCTATTAGAGATAGCGCAATAAACCAAAGTGAATTGTCTGCAGGAGGCCCTGGCGCATGAATCTGTGCAGCGGGAACGACCTCGGACCACCAGGGGCCGAGAAAACCGCAGTCTCATGGGGCCGGACACTCAGGGTCAGGGAAAAATCCAATATATATCTGGTGATATCTCGGGCGCTATTAGAGATAGCTCAATAAATCAAAGTGCATTGTCTGTAGGAGGCCCTGGCGCATGAATCTGGCCAGCGGGAACGACCTCGGACCACCAGCGGCCGAGAAAACCACCGTCTCATGGGGCCGGACACTCAGGGTCGGGGAAGAATCCAATATATATCTGGTGATATCTCGGGTGCTATTAGAGATAGCGCAATAAACCAAAGTGAATTGTCTGCAGGAAGCCCTGGCGCATGAATCTGTGCAGCGGGAACGATCTCGGACCATCAGGGGCCGAGACATCCACCGTCTCATGGGGCCGGACACTCAGGGTCAGGGAAAAATCCAATATATATCTGGTGATATCTCGGGTGCTATTACAGATAGCGCAATAAATCAAAGTGCATTGTCTGTAGGAGGCCCTGGCGCATGAATCTGTGCAGCGGGAACGACCTCGGACCACCAGGGGCCGAGAAAACCACAGTCTCATGGGGCCGGACAATCAGGGTCAGGGGAAAATCCAATATATATCTGGTGATATCTCGGGTGCTATTACAGATAGAGCAATAAATCAACGTCCATTGTCTGTAGGAGGCCCTGGCGCATGAATCTGTGCAGCGGGAACAACCTCGGACCACCAGGGGCCGAGAAAACCACAGTCTCATGGGGCCGGACACTCAGGGTCAGGGCAAAATCCAATATATATCTGGTGATATCTCGGGTGCTATTAGAGATAGCGCAATAAACCATAGTGAATTATCTGCAGGAAGCCCTGGCGCATGAATGTGTGCAGCGGGAACGACCTCGGACCACCAGGGGCCGAGAAAACCGCAGTCTCATGGGGCCGGACACTCAGGGTCAGGGAAAAATCCAATATATATCTGTTGATATCTCGGGTGCTATTAGAGATAGCGCAATAAACCAAAGTGAATTGTCTGCAGGAGGCCCTGGCGCATGAATCTGTGCAGCGGGACCGACCTCGGACCACCAGGGGCCGAGAAAACCGCAGTCTCATGGGGCCGGACACTCAGGGTCAGTGAAAAATCCAATATATATCTGGTGATATCTCGGGCGCTATTAGAGATAGCGCAATAAATCAAAGTGCATTGTCTGTAGGAGACGCTGGCGCATGAACCTGTTCAGCGGGAACGTTCTCGGACCACCAGGGGCCGAGAAAACGACCGTCTCATGGGGCAGGACGCTCAGGGTCAGTGAAAAATCCAATATATATCTGGTGATATCTCCGGTGCTATTAGAGATAGCGCAATAAACCAAAGTGAATTATCTGCAGGAGGCCCTGGCGCATGAATCTGTGCAACGGGAACGACCTCGGACCATCAGGGGCCGAGACATCCACCGTCTCATGGGGCCGGACACTCAGGGTCAGGGAAAAATCCAATATATATCTGGTGATATCTCGGGTGCTATTACAGATAGCGCAATAAATCAAAGTGCATTGTCTGTAGGAGGCCCTGGCGCATGAATCTGTGCAGCGGGAACGACCTCGGACCACCAGCGGCCGAGAAAACCACCGTCTCATGGGGCCGGACACTCAGGGTCGTGGAAAAATCCAATATATATCTGGTGATATCTCGGGTGCTATTAGAGATAGCGCAATAAACCAAAGTGAATTGTCTGCAGGAGGCCCTGGCGCATGAATCTGTGCAGCGGGAACGATCTCGGACCATCAGGGGCCGAGACATCCACCGTCTCATGGGGCCGGACACTCAGGGTCAGGGAAAAATCCAATATATATCTGGTGATATCTCGGGTGCTATTACAGATAGCGCAATAAATCAAAGTGCATTGTCTGTAGGAGGCCCTGGCGCATGAATCTGTGCAGCGGGAACGACCTCGGACCACCAGGGGCCGAGAAAACCACAGTCTCATGGGGCCGGATACTCAGGGTCAGGGGAAAATCCAATATAGATCTGGTGACATCTCGGGTGCTATTACAGATAGCGCAATAAATCATAGTGCATTGTCTGTAGGAGGCCCTGGCGCATGAATCTGGCCAGCGGGAACGACCTCGGACCACCAGCGGCCGAGAAAACCACCGTCTCATGGGGCCGGACACTCAGGGTCGTGGAAAAATCCAATATATATCTGGTGATATCTCGGGTGCTATTAGAGATAGCGCAATAAACCAAAGTGAATTGTCTGCAGGAGGCCCTGGCGCATGAATCTGTGCAGCGGGAACGATCTCGGACCATCAGGGGCCGAGACATCCACCGTCTCATGGGGCCGGACACTCAGGGTCAGGGAAAAATCCAATATATATCTGGTGATATCTCGGGTGCTATTACAGATAGCGCAATAAATCAAAGTGCATTGTCTGTAGGAGGCCCTGGCGCATGAATCTGTGCAGCGGGAACGACCTCGGACCACCAGGGGCCGAGAAAACCACAGTCTCATGGGGCCGGACAATCAAGGTCAGGGGAAAATCCAATATATATCTGGTGATATCTCGGGTGCTATTACAGATAGAGCAATAAATCAAAGTCCATTGTCTGTAGGAGGCCCTGGCGCATGAATCTGTGCAGCGGGAACAACCTCGGACCACCAGGGGCCGAGAAAACCACAGTCTCATGGGGCCGGACACTCAGGGTCAGGGCAAAATCCAATATATATCTGGTGATATCTCGGGTGCTATTAGAGATAGCGCAATAAACCATAGTGAATTATCTGCAGGAGGCCCTGGAGCATGAATGTGTGCAGCGGGAACGACCTCGGAGCACCAGGGGCCGAGAAAACCGCAGTCTCATGGGGCCGGACACTCAGGGTCAGGGAAAAATCCAATATATATCTGTTGATATCTCGGGCGCTATTAGAGATAGCGCAATAAACCAAAGTGAATTATCTGCAGGAGGCCCTGGCGCATGAATCTGTGCAGCGGGAACGACCTCGGACCACCAGGGGCCGAGAAAACCACCGTCTCATGGGGCCGGACAATCAAGGTCAGGGGAAAATCCAATATTTATCTGGTGATATCTCGGGTGCTATTACAGATAGCGCAATAAATCAAAGTGCATTGTCTGTAGGAGGCCCTGGCGCATGAATCTGTGCAGCGGGAACGACCTCGGACCACCAGGGGCCGAGAAAACCACAGTCTCATGGGGCCGGACAATCAGGGTCAGGGGAAAATCCAATATATATCTGGTGATATCTCGGGTGCTATTACAGATAGAGCAATAAATCAAAGTCCATTGTCTGTAGGAGGCCCTGGCGCATGAATCTGTGCAGCGGGAACAACCTCGGACCACCAGGGGCCGAGAAAACCACAGTCTCATGGGGCCGGACACTCAGGGTCAGGGCAAAATCCAATATATATCTGGTGATATCTCGGGTGCTATTAGAGATAGCGCAATAAACCATAGTGAATTATCTGCAGGAGGCCCTGGAGCATGAATGTGTGCAGCGGGAACGACCGCGGACCACCAGGGGCCGAGAAAACCACCGTCTCATGGGGCCGGACACTCTGGGTCAGCGAAAAATCCAATATATATGTGTTGATATCTCGGGTGCTATTACAGATAGCACAATAAATCAAAGTGCATTGTCTGTAGGAGGCCCTGGCGCATGAATCTGTGCAGCGGGAACGACCTCGGACCACCAGGGGCCGAAAAATCCACAGTCTCATGGGGCCGGACACTCAGGGTCAGGGAAAAATCCAATATATATCTGGTGATATCTTGGGTGCTATTAGATATAGCGCAATAAACCAAAGTGAATTATCTGCAGGAGGCCCTGGCGCAAGAATCTGTGCAGCGGGAACGACCTCGGACCACCAGGGGCCGAGACAACAACCGTCTCATGGGGCCGGACACTCAGGGTCAGGGAAAAATCCAATATATATCTGGTGATATCTTGGGTGCTATTAGAGATAGCGCAATAAGCCAAAGGGAATTATCTGCAGGAGGCCCTGGCGCATGAATGTGTGCAGCGGGAACGACCTCGGACCACCAGGAGCCGAGAAAACCGCAGTCTCATGGGGCCGGACACTCTGGGTCAGGGGAAAATCCAATATATATCTGGTGATATCTCGGGTGCTATTAAAGATAGCGCAATAAACTAAAGTGAATTATCTGCAGGAGGCCCTGGCGCATGAATCTGTGCAGCGGGAACGACCGCGGACCACCAGGGGCCGAGAAAACCACCGTCTCATGGGGCCGGACACTCAGGGTCAGGGAAAAATCCAATATATATCTGGTGATATCTCGGGCGCTATTAGAGACAGCGCAATAAGCCAAAGGGAATTATCTGCAGGAGGCCCTGGCGCATGAATGTGTGCAGCGGGAACGACCTCGGACCACCAGGAGCCGAGAAAACCGCAGTCTCATGGGGCCGGACACTCTGGGTCAGCGAAAAATCCAATATATATGTGTTGATATCTCGGGTGCTATTACAGATAGCGCAATAAATCAAAGTGCATTGTCTGTAGGAGGCCCTGGCGCATGAATCTGTGCAGCGGGAACGACCTCGGACCACCAGGGGCCGATAAAACTACAGTCTCATGCGGCCGGACACTCAGGGTCTGGGGAAAATCCAATATATATCTGGTGATATCTCCGGTCCTATTACAGATAGCGAAATAAATCAAAGTGCATTGTCTGTAGGAGGCCCTGGCGCATGAATCTGTGCAGCGGGAACGACCTCGGACCACCAGGGGCCGAAAAATCCACAGTCTCATGGGGCCGGACACTCAGGGTCAGGGAAAAATCCAATATATATCTGGTGATATCTTGGGTGCTATTAGATATAGCGCAATAAACCAAAGTGAATTATCTGCAGGAGGCCCTTGCGCATGAATCTGTGCAACGGGAACGACCTCGGACCACCAGGGGCCGAAAAATCCACAGTCTCATGGGGCCGGACACTCAGGGTCAGGGAAAAATCCAATATATATCTGGTGATATCTTGGGTGCTATTAGAGATAGCGTAATAAACCAAAGTGAATTATCTGCAGGAGGCCCTGGCGCAAGAATCTGTGCAGCGGGAACGACCTCGGACCACCAGGGGCCGAGACAACAACCGTCTCATGGGGCCGGACACTCAGGGTCAGGGAAAAATCCAATATATATCTGGTGATATCTTGGGTGCTATTAGAGATAGCGCAATAAACCAAAGTGAGTTATCTGCAGGAGTCCCTGGCGCCTGAAGCTGGGCAGCGGGAACGACCTCGGACCACCAGGGGCCGAGAAAACCACAGTCTCATGGGGCCGGACACTCAGGGTCAGGGGAAAATCCAATATATATCTGGTGATATCTCGGGTGCTATTAGAGATAGCGCAATAAACCATAGTGAATTATCTGCAGGAGGCCCTGGCGCATGAATGTGTGCAGCGGGAACGACCTCGGACCACCAGGAGCCGAGAAAACCGCAGTCTCATGGGGCCGGACACTCAGGGTAAGGGAAAAATCCAATATATATCTGGTGATATCTCGGGTGCTATTACAGATAGCGCAATAAGTCAAAGTGCATTGTCTGTAGGAGGCCCTGGCGCATGAATCTGTGAAGCGGCAACGACCTCGGACCACCAGGGGCCGAGAAAACCGCAGTCTCATGGGGCCGGACACTCAGGGTCAGGGGAAAATCCAGTTTATATCTGGTGATATCTCGGGTGCTATTATAGATAGCGCAATAAACCAAAGTGAATTCTCTGCAGGAGGCCCTGGCGCATGAATCTGTGCAGCGGGAACGACCTCGGACCACCAGGGGCCGAAAAAACCCCAGTCTCATGGGGCCGGACACTCAGGGTCAGGGGAAAATCCAGTATATATCTGTTGATATCTCGGATGCTATTAGAGATAGCGCAATAAACCAAAGTGAATTATCTGCAGGAGGCCCTGGCGCATGAATCTGTGCAACGGTAACGACCTCGGACCACCAGGGGTCGAAAAAACAACAGTCTCATGGGGCCGGATACTCAGGGTCAGGGAAAAATCCAATATATATCTGGTGATATCTCGGGTGCTATTACAGATAGCGCAATAAATCAAAGTGCATTGTCTGTAGGAGGCCCTGGCGCATGAATCTGTGCAGCGGGAACGACCTCGGACCACCAGGGGCCGAGAAAACCACAGTCTCATGGGGCGGACACTCAGGGTCAGGGGAAAATCCAATATATATCTGGTGATATCTCGGGTGCTATTAAAGATAGCGCAATAAGCCAAAGGGAATTATCTGCAGAAGGCCCTGGCGCATGCATCTGTGCAGCGGGAACGACCTAGGACCACCAGGGGCCGAGAAAACCACCGTCTCATGGGGCCGGACACTCAGGGTAAGGGAAAAATCCAATATATATCTGGTGATATCTCGGGTGCTATTCGAGATAGCGCAATAAACGAAAGTGGATTATCTGCAGGAGGCCCTGGCGCATGAATCTGTGCAGCGGGAACGACCGCGGACCACCAGGGGCCGAGAAAACCACCGTCTCTTGGGGCCGGACACTCAGGGTCAGGGAAAAATCCAATATATATCTGGTGATATCTTGGGTGCTATTACAGATAGAGCAATAAATCAAAGTGCATTGTCTGTAGGAGGCCCTGTCGCATGAATGTGTGCAGCGGGAACAACCTCGGACCACCAGGGGCCGAGAAAACCACAGTCTCATGGGGCCGGACACTCAGGGTCAGGGCAAAATCCAATATATATCTGGTGATATCTCGGGTGCTATTAGAGATAGCGCAATAAACCATAGTGAATTATCTGCAGGAGGCCCTGGCGCATGAATGTGTGCAGCGGGAACGACCTCGGACCACCAGGGGCCGAGAAAACCGCAGTCTCATGGGGCCGGACACTCAGGGTCAGGGAAAAATCCAATATATATCTGTTGATATCTCGGGCGCTATTAGAGATAGCGCAATAAACCAAAGTGAATTATCTGCAGGAGGCCCTGGCGCATGAATCTGTGCAGCGGGAACGACCTCGGACCCACAGGGGCCGAGAAAACCACCGTCTCATGGAGCCGGACCCTCAGGGTCAGGGAAAAATCCAATATATATCTGGTGATATCTCGGGTGCTATTAGAGATAGCGCAATAAACCAAAGTGAGTTATCTGCAGGAGGCCCTGGCGCCTGAAGCTGTGCAGCGGGAACGACCACGGACCACCAGGGGCCGACGAAAGCACCGTCTCGAGGGGGCCGTACACTCTGGGCAGGGAAAAATCCAATATATATGTGGTGATATCTCGGGTGCTATTACAGATAACGCAATAAATCAGAGTGCATTGTCTGTAGGAGGCCCTGGCGCATGAATCTGTGCAGCGGGAACGACCTAGGACCACCTGGGGCCGAGAAAACTACAGTCTCATGGGGCCGGACACTCAGGGTCAGGGGAAAATCCAATATATATCTGGTGATATCTCGGGTGCTATTAGAGGTAGCGCAATAAACCAAGGTGAATTATCTGCAGGAGGCCCTGGCGCATGAATCTGTGCAACGGGAACGATCTCGGACCACCAGGGGCCGCGAAAACGACAGTCTCAAGGGGCCGGACACTCAGGGTCAGGGGAAAATCCAATATATATCTGGTGATATCTCTGGTGCTATTACAGATAGCGCAATAAATCAAAGTACATTGTCTGTAGGAGGCCCTGGCGCATAAATGTGGCCAGCGGGAACGACCTCGGACCATCAGGGGCCGAGAAAACCACCGTCTCATGGGGCCGGACACTCAGGGTCAGGGGAAAATCCAATATTTATCTAGTGATATCTTGGGTGCTATTACAGATAGCGCAATAAATCAAAGTGCATTGTCTGTAGGAGGCCCTGGCGCATGAATCTGTGCAGCGGGAACGACCTCGGACCACCAGGGTCCGAGAAAACCACCGTCCCGAGGGGCCGGACACTTAGGGTCAGTGAAAAATCCAATATCTATCTGGTGATATCTCGGGTGCTATTACAGATAGCGCAATAAATCAAAGTGAATTATCTGCAGGAGGCCCTGGCGCATGAATCTGTGCAGCGGGAGCGACCTCGGACCACCAGGGGCAGAGAAAACCGCAGTCTCATGTTGCCGGACACTCAGGGTCAGCGAAAAATCCAATATATATCTGGTGATATCTCGGGCGCTATTAGAGATAGCGCAATAAGCCAAAGGGAATTATCTGCAGGAGGACCTGGCGCATGCATCAGTGCAGCGGGAACGACCTAGGACCACCAGGGGCCGAGAAAACCACAGTCTCATGGGGCCGGACACTCAGGGTCAGGGGAAAATCCAATATATATCTGGTGATATCTCGGGTGCTATTAGAGATAGCGCAATAAATCAAAGTGCATTGTCTGTAGGAGGCCCTGGCGCATGAATCTGTGCAGCCGGAACGACCTCGGAACACCAGGGGCCGAGAAAACCACCGTCTCATGGGGCAGGACACTCAGGGTCAGTGAAAAATCCAATATATATCTGGTGATATCTCGGGTGCTATTACAGATAGCGCAATAAATCAAAGTGCATTGTCTGTAGGAGACGCTGGCGCATGAACCTGTGCAGCGGGAACGTTCTCGGACCACCAGGGGCCGAGAAAACGACCGTCTCATGGGGCCGGACGCTCAGGGTCAGTGAAAAATCCAATATATATCTGGTGATATCTCGGGTGCTATTAGAGATAGCGCAATAAACCAAAGTGAATTATCTGCAGGAGGCCCTGGCGCATGAATCTGTGCAACGGGAACGACCTCGGACCACCAGGGGCCGAGAAAACCACAGTCTCATGGGGCCGGATACTCAGGGTCAGGGGAAAATCCAATATAGATCTGGTGATATCTCGGGTGCTATTACAGATAGCGCAATAAATCATAGTGCATTGTCTGTAGGAGGCCCTGGCGCATGAATCTGGCCAGCGGGAACGACCTCGGACCACCAGCGGCCGAGAAAACCACCGTCTCATGGGGCCGGACACTCAGGGTCGGGGAAAAATCCAATATATATCTGGTGATATCTCGGGTGCTATTAGAGATAGCGCAATAAACCAAAGTGAATTGTCTGCAGGAGGCCCTGGCGCATGAATCTGTGCAGCGGGAACGACCTCGGACCACCAGGGGCCGAGAAAACCGCAGTCTCATGGGGCCGGACACTCAGGGTCAGGGAAAAATCCAATATATATCTGGTGATATCTCGGGCGCTATTAGAGATAGCGCAATAAATCAAAGTGCATTGTCTGTAGGAGGCCCTGGCGCATGAATCTGTGCAGCGGGAACGACCTCGGACCACCAGGGGCCGAGAAAACCACAGTCTCATGGGGCCGGATACTCAGGGTCAGGGGAAAATCCAATATAGATCTGGTGATATCTCGGGTGCTATTACAGATAGCGCAATAAATCATAGTGCATTGTCTGTAGGAGGGCCTGGCGCATGAATCTGGCCAGCGGGAACGACCTCGGACCACCAGCGGCCGAGAAAACCACCGTCTCATGGGGCCGGACACTCAGGGTCGGGGAAAAATCCAATATATATCTGGTGATATCTCGGGTGCTATTAGAGATAGCGCAATAAACCAAAGTGAATTGTCTGCAGGAGGCCCTGGCGCATGAATCTGTGCAGCGGGAACGACCTCGGACCACCAGGGGCCGAGAAAACCGCAGTCTCATGGGGCCGGACACTCAGGGTCAGGGAAAAATCCAATATATATCTGGTGATATCTCGGGCGCTATTAGAGATAGCGCAATAAATCAAAGTGCATTGTCTGTAGGAGGCCCTGGCGCATGAATCTGTGCAGCGGGAACGACCTCGGAACACCAGGGGCCGAGAAAACCACCGTCTCATGGGGCAGGACACTCAGGGTCAGTGATAAATCCAATATATATCTGGTGATATCTCGGGTGCTATTACAGATAGCGCAATAAATCAAAGTGCATTGTCTGTAGGAGACGCTGGCGCATGAACCTGTTCAGCGGGAACGTTCTCGGACCACCAGGGGCCGAGAAAACGACCGTCTCTTGGGGCCGGACGCTCAGGGTCAGTGAAAAATCCAATATATATCTGGTGATATCTCGGGTGCTATTAGAGATAGCGCAATAAACCAAAGTGAATTATCTGCAGGAGGCCCTGGCGCATGAATCTGTGCAACGGGAACGACCTCGGACCACCAGGGGCCGAGAAAACCACAGTCTCATGGGGCCGGATACTCAGGGTCAGGGGAAAATCCAATATAGATCTGGTGATATCTCGGGTGCTATTAGAGATAGCGCAATAAACCAAAGTGAATTGTCTGTAGGAGGCCCTGGCGCATGAATCTGTGCAGCGGGAACAACCTCGGACCACCAGGGGCCGAGAAAACCACAGTCTCATGGGGCCGGACACTCAGGGTCAGTGAAAAATCCAATATATATCTGGTGATATCTCGGGTGCTATTACAGATAGCGCAATAAGTCAAAGTGCATTGTCTGTAGGAGGCCCTGGCGCATGAATCTGTGAAGCGGCAACGACCTCGGACCACCAGGGGCCGAGAAAACCACAGTCTCATGGGGCCGGACACTCAGGGTCAGGGGAAAATCCAGTTTATATCTGGTGATATCTCGAGTGCTATTAGAGATAGCGCAATAATCCAAAGTGAATTCTCTGCAGGAGGCCCTGGCGCATGAATCTGTGCAGCGGGAACGACCTCGGACCACCAGGGGCCGAAAAAACCACAGTCTCATGGGGCCGGACACTCAGGGTCAGGGGAAAATCCAGTATATATCTGTTGATATCTCGGGTGCTATTAGAGATAGCGCAATAAACCAAAGTGAATTATCTGCAGGAGGCCCTGGCGCATGAATCTGTGCAGCGGGAACGACCTCGGACCACCAGGGGCCGAAAAAACCACAGTCTCATGGGGCCGGACACTCAGGGTCAGGGGAAAATCCAGTATATATCTGTTGATATCTCGGGTGCTATTAGAGATAGCGCAATAAACCAAAGTGAATTATCTGCAGGAGGCCCTGGCGCATGAATCTGTGCAACGGTAACGACCTCGGACCACCAGGGGTCGAAAAAACAACAGTCTCATGGGGCCGGACACTCAGGGTCAGGGAAAAATCCAATATATATGTGGTGATATCTCGGGTGCTATTACAGATAGCGCAATAAATCAAAGTGCATTGTCTGTAGGAGGCCCTGGCGCATGAATCTGTGCAGCGGGAACGACTTCGGACCACCAGGGGCCGAGAAAACCACCGTCTCATGGGGCAGGACACTCAGGGTCAGTGATAAATCCAATATATATCTGGTGATATCTCGGGTGCTATTACAGATAGCGCAATAAATCATAGTGCATTGTCTGTAGGAGGCCCTGGCGCATGAATCTGGCCAGCGGGAACGACCTCGGACCACCAGCGGCCGAGAAAACCACCGTCTCATGGGGCCGGACACTCAGGGTCGGGGAAAAATCCAATATATATCTGGTGATATCTCGGGTGCTATTAGAGATAGCGCAATAAACCAAAGTGAATTGTCTGCAGGAGGCCCTGGCGCATGAATCTGTGCAGTGGGAACGATCTCGGACCATCAGGGGCCGAGACATCCACCGTCTCATGGGGCCGGACACTCAGGGTCAGGGAAAAATCCAATATATATCTGGTGATATCTCGGGTGCTATTACAGATAGCGCAATAAATCAAAGTGCATTGTCTGTAGGAGGCCCCGGCGCATGAATCTGTGCAGCGGGAACGACCTCGGACCACCAGGGGCCGAGAAAACCACAGTCTCATGGGGCCGGACAATCAGGGTCAGGGGAAAATCCAATATATATCTGGTGATATCTCGGGTGCTATTACAGATAGAGCAATAAATCAAAGTGCATTGTCTGTAGGAGGCCCTGGCGCATGAATCTGTGCAGCGGGAACAACCTCGGACCACCAGGGGCCGAGAAAACCACAGTCTCATGGGGCCGGACACTCAGGGTCAGGGCAAAATCCAATATATATCTGGTGATATCTCGGGTGCTATTACAGATAGCGCAATAAATCAAATTGCATTGTCTGTAGGAGGCCCTGACGCATAAATGTGGACAGCGGGAACGACCTCGGACCATCAGGGGCCGAGAAAACCACCGTCTCATGGGGCCGGACACTCAGGGTCAGGGGAAAATCCAATATTTATCTGGTGATATCTTGGGTGCTATTACAGATAGCGCAATAAATCAAAGTGCATTGTCTGTAGGAGGCCCTGGCGCATGAATCTGTGCAGCGGGAACGACCTCGGACCACCAGGGGCCGAGAAAACCACAGTCTCATGGGGCCGGACACTCAGGGACAGGGAAAAATTCAATATATATCTGGTGATATCTTGGGTGCTATTAGAGATAGCGCAATAAACGAAAGTGAATTATCTGCAGGAGGCCCTGGCGCATGAATCTGTGCAGCGGGAACGACCGCGGACCACCAGGGGCCGAGAAAACCACCGTCTCATGGGGCCGGACACTCTGGGTCAGCGAAAAATCCAATATATATGTGGTGATATCTCGGGTGCTATTACAGATAGCGCAATAAATCAAAGTGCATTGTCTGTAGGAGGCCCTGGCGCATGAATCTGTGCAGCGGGAACGACCTCGGACCACCAGGGGCCGAAAAAACCGCAGTCTCATGGGGCCGGACACTCAGGGTCAGGGGAAAATCCAGTATATATCTGTTGATATCTCGGGTGCTATTAGAGATAGCGCAATAAACCAAAGTGAATTATCTGCAGGAGGCCCTGGCGCATGAATCTGTGCAGCGGGAACGACCTCGGACCACCAGGGGCCGAAAAAACCACAGTCTCATGGGGCCGGACACTCAGGGTCAGGGGAAAATCCAGTATATATCTGTTGATATCTCGGGTGCTATTAGAGATAGCGCAATAAATCAAAGTGCATTGTCTGTAGGAGGCCCTGGCGCATGAATCTGTGCAGCGGGAACGACCTCGGACCACCAGAGGCCGAGGAAACCACAGTCTCATGGGGCCGGACACTCAGGGTCAGGGAGAAATCCAATATATATCTGGTGATATCTTGGGTGCTATTACAGATAGAGCAATAAATCATAGTGCATTGTCTGTAGGAGGCCCTGGCGCATGAATGTGTGCATCGGGAACAACCTCGGACCACCAGGGGCCGAGAAAACCACCGTCTCATGGGGCCGGACACTCAGGGTCTGGGGAAAATCCAATATAGATCTGGTGATATCTCGGGTGCTATTACAGATAGCGCAATAAATCAAAGTGCATTGTCTGTAGGAGGCCCTGGCGCATGAACCTGTGCAGCGGGAACGACGTCGGACCACCAGGGGCCGAAAAAACCACAGTCTCATGGGGCCGGACCCTCATGGTCAGGGTAAAATCCATTATATAACTGGTGATATCTCGTGTGCTATTACAGATAGCGCAATAAATCAAAGTGCATTGTCTGTAGGAGGCCCTGGTGCATGAATCTGTGCAGCGGGAACGACCTAGGACCACCAGGTGCCGAGAAAACTACAGTCTCATGGTGCCGGATACTCAGGGTCAGGGGAAAATTCAATATAGATCTGGTGATATCTCGGGTGCTATTACAGATAGCGCAATAAATCAAAGTGCATTGTCTGTAGGAGGCCCTGGCGCATGAATCTGTGCAGCGGGAACGACCTAGGACCACCAGGGGCCGAGAGAACCACCGTCTCATGGGGCCGGACACTCAGGGTCAGGGGAAAATCCAATATATATCTGGTGATATCTCGGGTGCTATTACAGATAGCGCAATAAATCAAAGTGCATTGTCTGTAGGATGCCCTGGCGCATGAATGTGTGCAGCGGGAACAACCTCGGACCACCAGGGGCCGAGAAAACCACAGTCTCATGGGGCCGGACACTCAGGGTCAGGGCAAAATCCAATATATATCTGGTGATATCTCGGGTGCTGTTAGAGATAGCGCAATAAACCATAGTGAATTATCTGCAGGAGGCCCTGGCGCATGAATGTGTGCAGCGGGAACGACCTCGGACCACCAGGGGCCGAGAAAACCGCAGTCTCATAGGGCCGGACACTCAGGGTCAGGGAAAAATCCAATATATATCTGTTGATATCTCGGGCGCTATTAGAGATAGCGCAATAAACCAAAGTGAATTATCTGCAGGAGGCCCTGGCGCATGAATCTGTGCAGCGGGAACGACCTCGTACCACCAGGGGCCGAGAAAAACACCGTCTCATGGGGCCGGACACTCAGGGTCAGGGAAAAGTCCAATATATATCTGGTGATATCTCGGGTGCTATTAGAGATAGCGCAATAAACCAAAGTGAGTTATCTGCAGGAGGCCCTGGCGCCTGAAGCTGTGCAGCGGGAACGACATCGGACCACCAGGGGCCGAAAAAACCACAGTCTCATGGGGCCGGACACTCAGGGTCAGGGGAAAATCCAGTATATATCTGTTGATATCTCGGGTGCTATTAGAGATAGCGCAATAAACCAAAGTGAGTTATCTGCAGGAGGCCCTGGCGCATGAATCTGTGCAACGGTAACGACCTCGGACCACCAGGGGTCGAAAAAACAACAGTCTCATGGGGCCGGACACTCAGGGTCAGGGAAAAATCCAATATATATGTGGTGATATCTCGGGTGCTATTACAGATAGCGCAATAAATCAAAGTGCATTGTCTGTAGGAGGCCCTGGCGCATGAATCTGTGCAGCGGGAACGACCTCGGACCACCAGGGGCCGAGAAAACCGCAGTCTCATGGGGCCGGACACTCAGTGTCAGGGAAAAATCCAATATATATCTGGTGATATCTCGGGCGCTATTAGAGATAGCGCAATAAATCAAAGTGCATTGTCTGTAGGAGGCCCTGGCGCATGAATCTGTGCAGCGGGAACGACCTCGGAACACCAGGGGCCGAGAAAACCACCGTCTCATGGGGCAGGACACTCAGGGTCAGTGATAAATCCAATATATATCTGGTGATATCTCGGGTGCTATTACAGATAGCGCAATAAATCATAGTGCATTGTCTGTAGGAGGCCCTGGCGCATGAATCTGGCCAGCGGGAACGACCTCGGACCACCAGCGGCCGAGAAAACCACCGTCTCATGGGGCCGGACACTCAGGGTCGGGGAAAAATCCAATATATATCTGGTGATATCTCGGGTGCTATTAGAGATAGCGCAATAAACCAAAGTGAATTGTCTGCAGGAGGCCCTGGCGCATGAATCTGTGCAGTGGGAACGATCTCGGACCATCAGGGGCCGAGACATCCACCGTCTCATGGGGCCGGAACCTCAGGGTCAGGGAAAAATCCAATATATATCTGGTGATATCTCGGGTGCTATTACAGATAGCGCAATAAATCAAAGTGCATTGTCTGTAGGAGGCCCCGGCGCATGAATCTGTGCAGCGGGAACGACCTCGGACCACCAGGGGCCGAGAAAACCACAGTCTCATGGGGCCGGACAATCAGGGTCAGGGGAAAATCCAATATATATCTGGTGATATCTCGGGTGCTATTACAGATAGAGCAATAA
The DNA here is from genome assembly GCF_051020985.1 of Nomia melanderi. Lineage (NCBI taxonomy): Eukaryota > Metazoa > Arthropoda > Insecta > Hymenoptera > Halictidae > Nomia > Nomia melanderi. The sequence goes on along the minus strand of NW_027475140.1, from coordinate 2,115,127 downwards.
ATCAAAGTGCATTGTCTGTAGGAGGCCCTGGCGCATGAATCTGTGCAGCGGGAACAACCTCGGACCACCAGGGGCCGAGAAAACCACAGTCTCATGGGGCCGGACACTCAGGGTCAGGGCAAAATCCAATATATATCTGGTGATATCTCGGGTGCTATTACAGATAGCGCAATAAATCAAATTGCATTGTCTGTAGGAGGCCCTGACGCATAAATGTGGACAGCGGGAACGACCTCGGACCATCAGGGGCCGAGAAAACCACCGTCTCATGGGGCCGGACACTCAGGGTCAGGGGAAAATCCAATATTTATCTGGTGTTATCTTGGGTGCTATTACAGATAGCGCAATAAATCAAAGTGCATTGTCTGTAGGAGGCCCTGGCGCATGAATCTGTGCAGCGGGAACGACCTCGGACCACCAGGGGCCGAGAAAACCACAGTCTCATGGGGCCGGACACTCAGGGTCAGGGAAAAATTCAATATATATCTGGTGATATCTTGGGTGCTATTAGAGATAGCGCAATAAACGAAAGTGAATTATCTGCAGGAGGCCCTGGCGCATGAATCTGTGCAGCGGGAACGACCGCGGACCACCAGGGGCCGAGAAAACCACCGTCTCATGGGGCCGGACACTCTGGGTCAGCGAAAAATCCAATATATATGTGGTGATATCTCGGGTGCTATTACAGATAGCGCAATAAATCAAAGTGCATTGTCTGTAGGAGGCCCTGGCGCATGAATCTGTGCAGCGGGAACGACCTCGGACCACCAGGGGCCGATAAAACTACAGTCTCATGCGGCCGGACACTCAGGGTCTGGGGAAAATCCAATATATAGCTGGTGATATCTCCGGTCCTATTACAGATAGCGAAATAAATCAAAGTGCATTGTCTGTAGGAGGCCCTGGCGCATGAATCTGTGCAGCGGGAACGACCTCAGACCACCAGGGGCCGAGGAAACCACAGTCTCATGGGGCCGGTCACTCAGGGTCAGGGAAAAATCCAATATATATCTGGTGATATCTTGGGTGCTATTAGAGATAGCGCAATAAACCAAAGTGAGTTATCTGCAGGAGGCCCTGGCGCCTGAAGCTGGGCAGCGGGAACGACCTCGGACCACTAGGGGCCGATAAAACCACAGTCTCATGGGGCCGGACACTCAGGGTCAGGGAAAATCCAATATATATCTGGTGATATCTCGGGTGCTGTTAGAGATAGCGCAATAAACCAAAGTGAATTATCTGCAGGAGGCCCTGGCGGATGAATCTGTGCAGCGGGAACGACCTCGGACCACCAGGGTCCGAGAAAAACACCGTCTCATGGGGCCGCACACTCAGGGTCAGTGAAAAATCCAATATATATCTGGTGATATCTCGGGTGCTATTACAGATAGCGCAATAAGTCAAAGTGCATTGTCTGTAGGAGGCCCTGGCGCATGAATCTGTGAAGCGGCAACGACCTCGGACCACCAGGGGCCGAGAAAACCACAGTCTCATGGGGCCGGACACTCAGGGTCAGGGGAAAATCCAGTTTATATCTGGTGATATCTCGAGTGCTATTAGAGATAGCGCAATAAACCAAAGTGAATTCTCTGCAGGAGGCCCTGGCGCATGAATCTGTGCAGCGGGAACGACCTCGGACCACCAGGGGCCGAAAAAACCACAGTCTCATGGGGCCGGACACTCAGGGTCAGGGGAAAATCCAGTATATATCTGTTGATATCTCGGGTGCTATTAGAGATAGCGCAATAAACCAAAGTGAATTATCTGCAGGAGGCCCTGGCGCATGAATCTGTGCAGCGGGAACGACCTCGGACCACCAGGGGCCGAAAAAACCACAGTCTCATGGGGCCGGACACTCAGGGTCAGGGGAAAATCCAGTATATATCTGTTGATATCTCGGGTGCTATTAGAGATAGCGCAATAAATCAAAGTGCATTGTCTGTAGGAGGCCCTGGCGCATGAATCTGTGCAGCGGGAACGACCTCGGACCACCAGAGGCCGAGGAAACCACAGTCTCATGGGGCCGGACACTCAGGGTCAGGGAGAAATCCAATATATATCTGGTGATATCTTGGGTGCTATTACAGATAGAGCAATAAATCATAGTGCATTGTCTGTAGGAGGCCCTGGCGCATGAATGTGTGCATCGGGAACAACCTCGGACCACCAGGGGCCGAGAAAACCACCGTCTCATGGGGCCGGACACTCAGGGTCTGGGGAAAATCCAATATATATCTGGTGATATCTCCGGTCCTATTACAGATAGCGAAATAAATCAAAGTGCATTGTCTGTAGGAGGCCCTGGCGCATGAATCTGTGCAGCGGGAACGACCTCGGACCACCAGGGGACGAAAAAACCACAGTCTCATGGGGCCGGACACTCAGGGTCAGGGGAAAATCCAGTATATATCTGTTGATATCTCGGGTGCTATTAGAGATAGCGCAATAAACCAAAGTGAATTATCTGCAGGAGGCCCTGGCGCATGAATCTGTGCAACGGTAACGACCTCGGACCACCAGGGGTCGAAAAAACAACAGTCTCATGGGGCCGGACACTCAGGGTCAGGGAAAAATCCAATATATATGTGGTGATATCTCGGGTGCTATTACAGATAGCGCAATAAATCAAAGTGCATTGTCTGTAGGAGGCCCTGGCGCATGAATCTGTGCAGCGGGAACGACCTCGGACCACCAGGGGCCGATAAAACTACAGTCTCATGCGGCCGGACACTCAGGGTCTGGGGAAAATCCAATATATATCTGGTGATATCTCCGGTCCTATAACAGATAGCGAAATAAATCAAAGTGCATTGTCTGTAGGAGGCCCTGGCGCATGAATCTGTGCAGCGGGAACGACCTCGGACCACCAGAGGCCGAGGAAACCACAGTCTCATGGGGCCGGACACTCAGGGTCAGGGAGAAATCCAATATATATCTGGTGATATCTTGGGTGCTATTACAGATAGAGCAATAAATCATAGTGCATTGTCTGTAGGAGGCCCTGGCGCATGAATGTGTGCAGCGGGAACAACCTCGGACCACCAGGGGCCGAGAAAACCACAGTCTCATGGGGCCGGACACTCAGGGTCAGGGCAAAATCCAATATATATCTGGTGATATCTCGGGTGCTATTAGAGATAGCGCAATAAACCATAGTGAATTATCTGCAGGAGGCCCTGGCGCATGAATGTGTGCAGCGGGAACGACCTCGGACCACCAGGGGCCGAGAAAACCACCGTCTCATGGGGCCGGACACTCAGGGTCAGGGAAAAATCCAATATATATCTGGTGATATCTCGGGTGCTATTAGAGATAGCGCAATAAACCAAAGTGAGTTATCCGCAGGAGGCCCTGGCGCCTGAAGCTGTGCAGCGGGAACGACCTCGGACCACCAGGGGCCGAGGAAAGCACCGTCTCGAGGGGGCCGGACACTCTGGGCCAGGGAAAAATCCAATATATATGTGGTGATATCTCGGGTGCTATTACAGATAACGCAATAAATCAAAGTGCATTGTCTGTAGGAGGCCCTGGCGCATCAACCTGTGCAGCGGCAACGACCTCGGACCACCAGGGGCCGAGAAAACCACAGTCTCATGGGGCCGGACACTCAGGGTCAGGGGAAAATCCAATATAGATCTGGTGATATCTCGGGTGCTATTACAGATAGCGCAATAAATCAAAGTGCATTGTCTGTAGGAGGCCCTGGCGCATGAATCTGTGCAGCGGGAACGACCTAGGACCACCAGGGGCCGAGAGAACCACCGTCTCATGGGGCCGGACACTCAGGGTCAGGGCAAAATCCAATATATATCTGGTGATATCTCGGGTGCTGTTAGAGATAGCGCAATAAACCATAGTGAATTATCTGCAGGAGGCCCTGGCGCATGAATGTGTGCAGCGGGAACGACCTCGGACCACCAGGGGCCGAGAAAACCGCAGTCTCATAGGGCCGGACACTCAGGGTCAGGGAAAAATCCAATATATATCTGTTGATATCTCGGGCGCTATTAGAGATAGCGCAATAAACCAAAGTGAATTATCTGCAGGAGGCCTTGGCGCATGAATCTGTGCAGCGGGAACGACCTCGTACCACCAGGGGCCGAGAAAACCACCGTCTCATGGGGCCGGACACTCAGGGTCAGGGAAAAGTCCAATATATATCTGGTGATATCTCGGGTGCTATTAGAGATAGCGCAATAAACCAAAGTGAGTTATCTGCAGGAGGCCCTGGCGCCTGAAGCTGTGCAGCGGGAACGACATCGGACCACCAGGGGCCGAAAAAACCACAGTCTCATGGGGCCGGACACTCAGGGTCAGGGGAAAATCCAGTATATATCTGTTGATATCTCGGGTGCTATTAGAGATAGCGCAATAAACCAAAGTGAGTTATCTGCAGGAGGCCCTGGCGCATGAATCTGTGCAACGGTAACGACCTCGGACCACCAGGGGTCGAAAAAACAACAGTCTCATGGGGCCGGACACTCAGGGTCAGGGAAAAATCCAATATATATGTGGTGATATCTCGGGTGCTATTACAGATAGCGCAATAAATCAAAGTGCATTGTCTGTAGGAGGCCCTGGCGCATGAATCTGTGCAGCGGGAACGACCTCGGACCACCAGGGGCCGATAAAACTACAGTCTCATGCGGCCGGACACTCAGGGTCTGGGGAAAATCCAATATATATCTGGTGATATCTCCGGTCCTATAACAGATAGCGAAATAAATCAAAGTGCATTGTCTGTAGGAGGCCCTGGCGCATGAATCTGTGCAGCGGGAAAGACCTCGGACCACCAGAGGCCGAGGAAACCACAGTCTCATGGGGCCGGACACTCAGGGTCAGGGAGAAATCCAATATATATCTGGTGATATCTTGGGTGCTATTACAGATAGAGCAATAAATCATAGTGCATTGTCTGTAGGAGGCCCTGGCGCATGAATGTGTGCAGCGGGAACAACCTCGGACCACCAGGGGCCGAGAAAACCACAGTCTCATGGGGCCGGACACTCAGGGTCAGGGCAAAATCCAATATATATCTGGTGATATCTCGGGTGCTATTAGAGATAGCGCAATAAACCATAGTGAATTATCTGCAGGAGGCCCTGGCGCATGAATGTGTGCAGCGGGAACGACCTCGGACCACCAGGGGCCGAGAAAACCACCGTCTCATGGGGCCGGACACTCAGGGTCAGGGAAAAATCCAATATATATCTGGTGATATCTCGGGTGCTATTAGAGATAGCGCAATAAACCAAAGTGAGTTATCTGCAGGAGGCCCTGGCGCCTGAAGCTGTGCAGCGGGAACGACCTCGGACCACCAGGGGCCGAGGAAAGCACCGTCTCGAGGGGGCCGGACACTCTGGGCCAGGGAAAAATCCAATATATATGTGGTGATATCTCGGGTGCTATTACAGATAACGCAATAAATCAAAGTGCATTGTCTGTAGGAGGCCCTGGCGCATCAACCTGTGCAGCGGCAACGACCTCGGACCACCAGGGGCCGAGAAAACCACAGTCTCATGGGGCCGGACACTCAGGGTCAGGGGAAAATCCAATATAGATCTGGTGATATCTCGGGTGCTATTACAGATAGCGCAATAAACCATAGTGAATTATCTGCAGGAGGCCCTGGCGCATGAATGTGTGCAGCGGGAACGACCTCGGACCACCAGGGGCCGAGAAAACCGCAGTCTCATAGGGCCGGACACTCAGGGTCAGGGAAAAATCCAATATATATCTGTTGATATCTCGGGCGCTATTAGAGATAGCGCAATAAACCAAAGTGAATTATCTGCAGGAGGCCTTGGCGCATGAATCTGTGCAGCGGGAACGACCTCGTACCACCAGGGGCCGAGAAAACCACCGTCTCATGGGGCCGGACACTCAGGGTCAGGGAAAAGTCCAATATATATCTGGTGATATCTCGGGTGCTATTAGAGATAGCGCAATAAACCAAAGTGAGTTATCTGCAGGAGGCCCTGGCGCCTGAAGCTGTGCAGCGGGAACGACATCGGACCACCAGGGGCCGAAAAAACCACAGTCTCATGGGGCCGGACACTCAGGGTCAGGGGAAAATCCAGTATATATCTGTTGATATCTCGGGTGCTATTAGAGATAGCGCAATAAACCAAAGTGAGTTATCTGCAGGAGGCCCTGGCGCATGAATCTGTGCAACGGTAACGACCTCGGACCACCAGGGGTCGAAAAAACAACAGTCTCATGGGGCCGGACACTCAGGGTCAGGGAAAAATCCAATATATATGTGGTGATATCTCGGGTGCTATTACAGATAGCGCAATAAATCAAAGTGCATTGTCTGTAGGAGGCCCTGGCGCATGAATCTGTGCAGCGGGAACGACCTCGGACCACCAGGGGCCGATAAAACTACAGTCTCATGCGGCCGGACACTCAGGGTCTGGGGAAAATCCAATATATATCTGGTGATATCTCCGGTCCTATAACAGATAGCGAAATAAATCAAAGTGCATTGTCTGTAGGAGGCCCTGGCGCATGAATCTGTGCAGCGGGAAAGACCTCGGACCACCAGAGGCCGAGGAAACCACAGTCTCATGGGGCCGGACACTCAGGGTCAGGGAGAAATCCAATATATATCTGGTGATATCTTGGGTGCTATTACAGATAGAGCAATAAATCATAGTGCATTGTCTGTCGGAGGCCCTGGCGCATGAATGTGTGCAGCGGGAACAACCTCGGACCACCAGGGGCCGAGAAAACCACAGTCTCATGGGGCCGGACACTCAGGGTCAGGGCAAAATCCAATATATATCTGGTGATATCTCGGGTGCTATTAGAGATAGCGCAATAAACCATAGTGAATTATCTGCAGGAGGCCCTGGCGCATGAATGTGTGCAGCGGGAACGACCTCGGACCACCAGGGGCCGAGAAAACCACCGTCTCATGGGGCCGGACACTCAGGGTCAGGGAAAAATCCAATATATATCTGGTGATATCTCGGGTGCTATTAGAGATAGCGCAATAAACCAAAGTGAGTTATCTGCAGGAGGCCCTGGCGCCTGAAGCTGTGCAGCGGGAACGACCTCGGACCACCAGGGGCCGAGGAAAGCACCGTCTCGAGGGGGCCGGACACTCTGGGCCAGGGAAAAATCCAATATATATGTGGTGATATCTCGGGTGCTATTACAGATAACGCAATAAATCAAAGTGCATTGTCTGTAGGAGGCCCTGGCGCATCAACCTGTGCAGCGGCAACGACCTCGGACCACCAGGGGCCGAGAAAACCACAGTCTCATGGGGCCGGACACTCAGGGTCAGGGGAAAATCCAATATAGATCTGGTGATATCTCGGGTGCTATTACAGATAGCGCAATAAATCAAAGTGCATTGTCTGTAGGAGGCCCTGGCGCATGAACCTGTGCAGCGGGAACGACGTCGGACCACCAGGGGCCGAAAAAACCACAGTCTCATGGGGCCGGACCCTCATGGTCAGGGTAAAATCCAATATATAACTGGTGATATCTCGTGTGCTATTACAGATAGCGCAATAAATCAAAGTGCATTGTCTGTAGGAGGCCCTGGTGCATGAATCTGTGCAGCGGGAACGACCTAGGACCACCAGGTGCCGAGAAAACTACAGTCTCATGGTGCCGGATACTCAGGGTCAGGGGAAAATTCAATATAGATCTGGTGATATCTCGGGTGCTATTACAGATAGCGCAATAAATCAAAGTGCATTGTCTGTAGGAGGCCCTGGCGCATGAATCTGTGCAGCGGGAACGACCTAGGACCACCAGGGGCCGAGAGAACCACCGTCTCATGGGGCCGGACACTCAGGGTCAGGGGAAAATCCAATATATATCTGGTGATATCTCGGGTGCTATTACAGATAGCGCAATAAATCAAAGTGCATTGTCTGTAGGATGCCCTGGCGCATGAATGTGTGCAGCGGGAACAACCTCGGACCACCAGGGGCCGAGAAAACCACAGTCTCATGGGGCCGGACACTCAGGGTCAGGGCAAAATCCAATATATATCTGGTGATATCTCGGGTGCTATTAGAGATAGCGCAATAAACCATAGTGAATTATCTGCAGGAGGCCCTGGCGCATGAATGTGTGCAGCGGGAACGACCTCGGACCACCAGGGGCCGAGAAAACCGCAGTCTCATAGGGCCGGACACTTAGGGTCAGGGAAAAATCCAATATATATCTGTTGATATCTCGGGCGCTATTAGAGATAGCGCAATAAACCAAAGTGAATTATCTGCAGGAGGCCCTGGCGCATGAATCTGTGCAGCGGGAACGACCTCGTACCACCAGGGGCCGAGAAAACCACCGTCTCATGGGGCCGGACACTCAGGGTCAGGGAAAAGTCCAATATATATCTGGTGATATCTCGGGTGCTATTAGAGATAGCGCAATAAACCAAAGTGAGTTATCTGCAGGAGGCCCTGGCGCCTGAAGCTGTGCAGCGGGAACGACCTCGGACCACCAGGGGCCGAGGAAAGCACCGTCTCGAGGGGGCCGGACACTCTGGGCCAGGGAAAAATCCAATATATATGTGGTGATATCTCGGGTGCTATTACAGATAACGCAATAAATCAAAGTGCATTGTCTGTAGGAGGCCCTGGCGCATGAATCTGTGCAGCGGGAACGACCTAGGACCACCAGGGGCCGAGAAAACTACAGTCTCATGGGGCCGGACACTCAGGGTCAGGGGAAAATCCAATATATATCTGATCATATCTCGGGTGCTATTAGAGATAGCGCAATAAACCAAGGAGAATTATTTGCAGGAGGCCCTGGCGCATGAATCTGTGCAACGGGAACGACCTCGGACCACCAGGGGCCGAGAAAACGACAGTCTCAAGGGGCCGGACACTCAGGGTCAAGGGAAAATCCAATATATATCTGGTGATATCTCTGGTGCTATTACAGATAGCGCAATAAATCAAAGTGCATTGTCTCTAGGAGGCCCTGGCGCATAAATGTGGCCAGCGGGAAGGACCTCGGACCATCGGGGGCCGAGAAAACCACCGTCTCATGGGGCCGGACACTCAGGGTCAGGGGAAAATCCAATATTTATCTGGTGATATCTTGGGTGCTATTACAGATAGCGCAATAAATCAAAGTGCATTGTCTGTAGGAGGCCCTGGCGCATGAATCTGTGCAGCGGGAACGACCTCGGACCACCAGGGGCCGAGAAAACCACCGTCCCGAGGGGCCGGACACTTAGGGTCAGTGAAAAATCCAATATCTATCTGGTGATATCTCGGGTGCTATTACAGATAGCGCAATAAATCAAAGTGAATTATCTGCAGGAGGCCCTCGCGCATGAATCTGTGCAAGGGGAACGACCTCGGACCACCAGGGGCCGAGAAAACCACAGTCTCATGGGGCCGGACACACAGGGTCAGGGAAAAATTCAATATATATCTGGTGATATCTTGGGTGCTATTAGAGATAGCGCAATAAACCAAAGTGAATTATCTGCAGGAGGCCCTGGCGCATGAATCTGTGCAACGGGAACGACCTCGGACCACCAGGGGCCGAAAAAACCACAGTCTCATGGGGCCGGACACTCAGGGTCAGGGAAAAATCCAATATATATCTGTTGATATCTCGGGTGCTATTACAGATAGCGCAATAAATCAAAGTGCATTGTCTGTAGGAGGCCCTGGCGCATGAATCTGTGCAGCGGGAACGACCTCGGACCACCAGGGGCCGAGAAAACCACAGTCTCATGGGGCCGGACACTCAGGGTCAGGGGAAAATCCAATATATATCTGGTGATATCTCGGGTGCTATTAAAGATAGCGCAATAAACTAAAGTGAATTATCTGCAGGAGGCCCTGGCGCATGAATGTGTGCAGCGGGAACGACCTCGGACCATGTGGGGCCGAGAAAACCGCAGTCTCATGGGGCCGGACACTCAGGGTCAGGGAAAAATCCAATATATATCTGGTGATATCTCGGGCGCTATTAGAGATAGCGCAATAAGCCGAAGGGAATTATCTGCAGGAGGCCCTGGCGCATGCATCAGTGCAGCGGGAACGACCTAGGACCACCAGGGGCCGAGAAAACCACAGTCTCATGGGGCCGGACACTCAGGGTCAGGGGAAAATCCAATATATATCTGGTGATATCTCGGGTGCTATTAGAGATAGCGCAATAAATCAAAGTGCATTGTCTGTAGGAGGCCCTGGCGCATGAATCTGTGCAGCGGGAACGGCCTCGGAACACCAGGGGCCGAGAAAACCGCCGTCTCATGGGGCAGGACACTCAGGGTCAGTGAAAAATCCAATATATATCTGGTGATATCTCGGGTGCTATTACAGATAGCGCAATAAATCAAAGTGCATTGTCTCTAGGAGGCCCTGGCGCATAAATGTGGCCAGCGGGAACGACCTCGGACCATCAGGGGCCGAGAAAACCACCGTCTCATGGGGCCGGACACTCAGGGTCAGGGGAAAATCCAATATTTATCTGGTGATATCTTGGGTGCTATTACAGATAGCGCAATAAATCAAAGTGCATTGTCTGTAGGAGGCCCTGGCGCATGAATCTGTGCAGCGGGAACGACCTCGGACCACCAGGGGCCGAGAAAACCACCGTCCCGAGGGGCCGGACACTTAGGGTCAGTGAAAAATCCAATATCTATCTGGTGATATCTCGGGTGCTATTACAGATAGCGCAATAAATCAAAGTGAATTATCTGCAGGAGGCCCTGGCGCATGAATCTGTGCAAGGGGAACGACCTCGGACCACCAGGGGCCGAGAAAACCACAGTCTCATGGGGCCGGACACACAGGGACAGGGAAAAATTCAATATATATCTGGTGATATCTTGGGTGCTATTAGAGATAGCGCAATAAACCAAAGTGAATTATCTGCAGGAGGCCCTGGCGCATGAATCTGTGCAACGGGAACGACCTCGGACCACCAGGGGCCGAGAAAACCACCGTCTCATGGGGCCGGACACTCAGGGTCGGGGAAAAATCCAATATATATCTGGTGATATCTCGGGTGCTATTAGAGATAGCGCAATAAAACAAAGTGAATTGTCTGCAGGAGGCCCTGGCGCATGAATGTGTGCAGCGGGAACGACCTCGGACCACCAGGGGCCGAGAAAACCGCAGTCTCATGGGGCCAGACACTCAGGGTCAGGGGAAAATCCAATATATATCTGGTGATATCTCGGGTGCTATTACAGATAGAGCAATAGATCAAAGTGCATTGTCTGTAGGAGGCCCTGGCGCATGAATCTGTGCAGCGGGAACGACCTAGGACCACCAGGGGCCGAGAAAACCACCGTCCCGAGGGGCCGGACACTTAGGGTCAGGGGAAAATCCAATATATATCTGGTGATATCTCGGGTGCTATTAAAGATAGCGCAATAAACTAAATTGAATTATCTGCAGGAGGCCCTGGCGCATGAATGTGTGCAACGGGAACGACCTCGGACCACCAGGGGCCGAGAAAACCACAGTCTCATGGGGCCGGATACTCAGGGTCAGGGGAAAATCCAATATAGATCTGGTGATATCTCGGGTGCTATTACAGATAGCGCAATAAATCATAGTGTATTGTCTGTAGGAGGCCCTGGCGCATGAATCTGTGCAGCGGGAACGACCTCGGACCACCAGGGGCCGAGAAAACCACAGTCTCATGGGGCCGGACACTCAGGGTCAGGGCAAAATCCAATATATATCTGGTGATATCTCGGGTGCTATTAGAGATAGCGCAATAAACCATAGTGAATTATCTGCAGGAGGCCCTGGCGCATGAATGTGTGCAGCGGGAACGACCTCGGACCACCAGGGGCCGAGAAAACCGCAGTCTCATAGGGCCGGACACTTAGGGTCAGGGAAAAATCCAATATATATCTGTTGATATCTCGGGCGCTATTAGAGATAGCGCAATAAACCAAAGTGAATTATCTGCAGGAGGCCCTGGCGCATGAATCTGTGCAGCGGGAACGACCTCGTACCACCAGGGGCCGAGAAAACCACCGTCTCATGGGGCCGGACACTCAGGGTCAGGGAAAAGTCCAATATATATCTGGTGATATCTCGGGTGCTATTAGAGATAGCGCAATAAACCAAAGTGAGTTATCTGCAGGAGGCCCTGGCGCCTGAAGCTGTGCAGCGGGAACGACCTCGGACCACCAGGGGCCGAGGAAAGCACCGTCTCGAGGGGGCCGGACACTCTGGGCCAGGGAAAAATCCAATATATATGTGGTGATATCTCGGGTGCTATTACAGATAACGCAATAAATCAAAGTGCATTGTCTGTAGGAGGCCCTGGCGCATGAATCTGTGCAGCGGGAACGACCTAGGACCACCAGGGGCCGAGAAAACTACAGTCTCATGGGGCCGGACACTCAGGGTCAGGGGAAAATCCAATATATATCTGATCATATCTCGGGTGCTATTAGAGATAGCGCAATAAACCAAGGAGAATTATTTGCAGGAGGCCCTGGCGCATGAATCTGTGCAACGGGAACGACCTCGGACCACCAGGGGCCGAGAAAACGACAGTCTCAAGGGGCCGGACACTCAGGGTCAAGGGAAAATCCAATATATATCTGGTGATATCTCTGGTGCTATTACAGATAGCGCAATAAATCAAAGTGCATTGTCTCTAGGAGGCCCTGGCGCATAAATGTGGCCAGCGGGAAGGACCTCGGACCATCGGGGGCCGAGAAAACCACCGTCTCATGGGGCCGGACACTCAGGGTCAGGGGAAAATCCAATATTTATCTGGTGATATCTTGGGTGCTATTACAGATAGCGCAATAAATCAAAGTGCATTGTCTGTAGGAGGCCCTGGCGCATGAATCTGTGCAGCGGGAACGACCTCGGACCACCAGGGGCCGAGAAAACCACCGTCCCGAGGGGCCGGACACTTAGGGTCAGTGAAAAATCCAATATCTATCTGGTGATATCTCGGGTGCTATTACAGATAGCGCAATAAATCAAAGTGAATTATCTGCAGGAGGCCCTCGCGCATGAATCTGTGCAAGGGGAACGACCTCGGACCACCAGGGGCCGAGAAAACCACAGTCTCATGGGGCCGGACACACAGGGTCAGGGAAAAATTCAATATATATCTGGTGATATCTTGGGTGCTATTAGAGATAGCGCAATAAACCAAAGTGAATTATCTGCAGGAGGCCCTGGCGCATGAATCTGTGCAACGGGAACGACCTCGGACCACCAGGGGCCGAAAAAACCACAGTCTCATGGGGCCGGACACTCAGGGTCAGGGAAAAATCCAATATATATCTGTTGATATCTCGGGTGCTATTACAGATAGCGCAATAAATCAAAGTGCATTGTCTGTAGGAGGCCCTGGCGCATGAATCTGTGCAGCGGGAACGACCTCGGACCACCAGGGGCCGAGAAAACCACAGTCTCATGGGGCCGGACACTCAGGGTCAGGGGAAAATCCAATATATATCTGGTGATATCTCGGGTGCTATTAAAGATAGCGCAATAAACTAAAGTGAATTATCTGCAGGAGGCCCTGGCGCATGAATGTGTGCAGCGGGAACGACCTCGGACCACCTGGGGCCGAGAAAACCGCAGTCTCATGGGGCCGGACACTCAGGGTCAGGGAAAAATCCAATATATATCTGGTGATATCTCGGGCGCTATTAGAGATAGCGCAATAAGCCGAAGGGAATTATCTGCAGGAGGCCCTGGCGCATGCATCAGTGCAGCGGGAACGACCTAGGACCACCAGGGGCCGAGAAAACCACAGTCTCATGGGGCCGGACACTCAGGGTCAGGGGAAAATCCAATATATATCTGGTGATATCTCGGGTGCTATTAGAGATAGCGCAATAAATCAAAGTGCATTGTCTGTAGGAGGCCCTGGCGCATGAATCTGTGCAGCGGGAACGGCCTCGGAACACCAGGGGCCGAGAAAACCACCGTCTCATGGGGCAGGACACTCAGGGTCAGTGAAAAATCCAATATATATCTGGTGATATCTCGGGTGCTATTACAGATAGCGCAATAAATCAAAGTGCATTGTCTCTAGGAGGCCCTGGCGCATAAATGTGGCCAGCGGGAACGACCTCGGACCATCAGGGGCCGAGAAAACCACCGTCTCATGGGGCCGGACACTCAGGGTCAGGGGAAAATCCAATATTTATCTGGTGATATCTTGGGTGCTATTACAGATAGCGCAATAAATCAAAGTGCATTGTCTGTAGGAGGCCCTGGCGCATGAATCTGTGCAGCGGGAACGACCTCGGACCACCAGGGGCCGAGAAAACCACCGTCCCGAGGGGCCGGACACTTAGGGTCAGTGAAAAATCCAATATCTATCTGGTGATATCTCGGGTGCTATTACAGATAGCGCAATAAATCAAAGTGAATTATCTGCAGGAGGCCCTGGCGCATGAATCTGTGCAAGGGGAACGACCTCGGACCACCAGGGGCCGAGAAAACCACAGTCTCATGGGGCCGGACACACAGGGACAGGGAAAAATTCAATATATATCTGGTGATATCTTGGGTGCTATTAGAGATAGCGCAATAAACCAAAGTGAATTATCTGCAGGAGGCCCTGGCGCATGAATCTGTGCAACGGGAACGACCTCGGACCACCAGGGGCCGAGAAAACCACCGTCTCATGGGGCCGGACACTCAGGGTCGGGGAAAAATCCAATATATATCTGGTGATATCTCGGGTGCTATTAGAGATAGCGCAATAAAACAAAGTGAATTGTCTGCAGGAGGCCCTGGCGCATGAATGTGTGCAGCGGGAACGACCTCGGACCACCAGGGGCCGAGAAAACCGCAGTCTCATGGGGCCAGACACTCAGGGTCAGGGGAAAATCCAATATATATCTGGTGATATCTCGGGTGCTATTACAGATAGAGCAATAGATCAAAGTGCATTGTCTGTAGGAGGCCCTGGCGCATGAATCTGTGCAGCGGGAACGACCTAGGACCACCAGGGGCCGAGAAAACCACCGTCCCGAGGGGCCGGACACTTAGGGTCAGGGGAAAATCCAATATATATCTGGTGATATCTCGGGTGCTATTAAAGATAGCGCAATAAACTAAATTGAATTATCTGCAGGAGGCCCTGGCGCATGAATGTGTGCAACGGGAACGACCTCGGACCACCAGGGGCCGAGAAAACCACAGTCTCATGGGGCCGGATACTCAGGGTCAGGGGAAAATCCAATATAGATCTGGTGATATCTCGGGTGCTATTACAGATAGCGCAATAAATCATAGTGTATTGTCTGTAGGAGGCCCTGGCGCATGAATCTGTGCAGCGGGAACGACCTCGGACCACCAGGGGCCGAGAAAACCACAGTCTCATGGGGCCGGACACTCAGGGTCAGGGGAAAATCCAATATATATCTGGTGATATCTCGGGTGCTATTAAAGATAGCGCAATAAACCAAAGTGCATTGTCTGTAGGAGACGCTGGCGCATGAACCTGTGCAGCGGGAACGTTCTCGGGCCACCAGGGGCCGAGAAAACGACCGTCTCATGGGGCCGGACGCTCAGGGTCAGTGAAAAATCCAATATATATCTGGTGATATCTCGGGTGCTATTAGAGATAGCGCAATAAACCAAAGTGAATTATCTGCAGGAGGCCCTGGCGCATGAATCTGTGCAACGGGAACGACCTCGGACCACCAGGGGCCGAGAAAACCACAGTCTCATGGGGCCGGATACTCAGGGTCAGGGGAAAATCCAATATAGATCTGGTGATATCTCGGGTGCTATTACAGATAGCGCAATAAATCATAGTGCATTGTCTGTAGGAGGCCCTGGCGCATGAATCTGGCCAGCGGGAACGACCTCGGACCACCAGCGGCCGAGAAAACCACCGTCTCATGGGGCCGGACACTCAGGGTCGGGGAAAAATCCAATATATATCTGGTGATATCTCGGGTGCTATTAGAGATAGCGCAATAAACCAAAGTGAATTGTCTGCAGGAGGCCCTGGCGCATGAATCTGTGCAGCGGGAACGACCTCGGACCACCAGGGGCCGAGAAAACCGCAGTCTCATGGGGCCGGACACTCAGGGTCAGGGAAAAATCCAATATATATCTGGTGATATCTCGGGCGCTATTAGAGATAGCGCAATAAATCAAAGTGCATTGTCTGTAGGAGGCCCTGGCGCATGAATCTGTGCAGCGGGAACGACCTCGGAACACCAGGGGCCGAGAAAACCACCGTCTCATGGGGCAGGACACTCAGGTTCAGTGAAAAATCCAATATATATCTGGTGATATCTCGGGTGCTATTACAGATAGCGCAATAAATCAAAGTGCATTGTCTGTAGGAGACGCTGGCGCATGAACCTGTTCAGCGGGAACGTTCTCGGACCACCAGGGGCCGAGAAAACGACCGTCTCATGGGGCCGGACGCTCAGGGTCAGTGAAAAATCCAATATATATCTGGTGATATCTCGGGTGCTATTAGAGATAGCGAAATAAACCAAAGTGAATTATCTGCAGGAGGCCCTGGCGCATGAATCTGTGCAACGGGAACGACCTCGGACCACCAGGGGCCGAGAAAACCACAGTCTCATGGGGCCGGATACTCAGGGTCAGGGGAAAATCCAATATAGATCTGGTGATATCTCGGGTGCTATTACAGATAGCGCAATAAATCATAGTGCATTGTCTGTAGGAGGCCCTGGCGCATGAATCTGGCCAGCGGGAACGACCTCGGACCACCAGCGGCCGAGAAAACCACCGTCTCATGGGGCCGGACACTCAGGGTCGGGGAAAAATCCAATATATATCTGGTGATATCTCGGGTGCTATTAGAGATAGCGCAATAAACCAAAGTGAATTGTCTGCAGGAGGTCCTGGCGCATGAATCTGTGCAGCGGGAACGATCTCGGACCATCAGGGGCCGAGACATCCACCGTCTCATGGGGCCGGACACTCAGGGTCAGGGAAAAATCCAATATATATCTGGTGATATCTCGGGTGCTATTACAGATAGCGCAATAAATCAAAATGCATTGTCTGTAGGAGGCCCTGGCGCATGAATCTGTGCAGCGGGAACGACCTCGGACCACCAGGTGCCGAGAAAACCACAGTCTCATGGGGCCGGACAATCAGGGTCAGGGGAAAATCCAATATATATCTGGTGATATCTCGGGTGCTATTACAGATAGAGCAATAAATCAAAGTGCATTGTCTGTAGGAGGCCCTGGCGCATGAATCTGTGCAGCGGGAACAACCTCGGACCACCAGGGGCCGAGAAAACCACAGTCTCATGGGGCCGGACACTCAGGGTCAGGGCAAAATCCAATATATATCTGGTGATATCTCGGGTGCTATTAGAGATAGCGCAATAAACCATAGTGAATTATCTGCAGGAGGCCCTGGCGCATGAATGTGTGCAGCGGGAACGACCTCGGACCACCAGGGGCCGAGAAAACCGCAGTCTCATGGGGCCGGACACTCAGGGTCAGGGAAAAATCCAATATATATCTGGTGATATCTCGGGTGCTATTACAGATAGCGCAATAAATCAAAGTGCATTGTCTGTAGGAGGCCCTGGCGCATGAATCTCTGCAGCGGGAACGACCTCGGACCACCAGGGGCCGAGAAAACCACAGTCTCATGGGGCGGACACTCAGGGTCAGGGGAAAATCCAGTTTATATCTGGTGATATCTCGGGTGCTATTAGAGATAGCGCAATAAACCAAAGTGAATTATCTGCAGGAGGCCCTGGCGCATGAATCTGTGCAACGGTAACGCCCTCGGACCACCAGGGGTCGAAAAAACAACAGTCTCATGGGGCCGGACACTCAGGGTCAGGGAAAAATCCAATATATATCTGGTGATATCTCGGGTGCTATTACAGATAGCGCAATAAATCAAAGTGCATTGTCTGTAGGAGGCCCTGGCGCATGAATCTGTGCAGCGGGAACGACCTCGGACCACCAGGGGCCGAGAAAACCACAGTCTCATGGGGCGGACACTCAGGGTCAGGGGAAAATCCAATATATATCTGGTGATATCTCGGGTGCTATTAAAGATAGCGCAATAAGCCAAAGGGAATTATCTGCAGGAGGCCCTGGCGCATGCATCTGTGCAGCGGGAACGACCTAGGACCACCAGGGGCCGAGAAAACCACCGTCTCATGGGGCCGGACACTCAGGGTAAGGGAAAAATCCAATATATATCTGGTGATATCTCGGGTGCTATTAGAGATAGCGCAATAAATCAAAGTGCATTGTCTGTAGGAGGCCCTGGCGCATGAATCTGTGCAGCGGGAACGACCTCGGTCCACCAGGGGCCGAGAAAACCACAGTCTCATGGGGCGGACACTCAGGGTCAGGGGAAAATCCAATATATATGTGGTGATATCTCGGGAGCTATTACAGATAGCGCAATAAATCAAAGTGCATTGTCTGTAGGAGGCCCTGGCGCATGAATCTGTGCAGCGGGAACGACCTCGGACCACCAGGGGCCGATAAAACTACAGTCTCATGCGGCCGGACACTCAGGGTCTGGGGAAAATCCAATATATATCTGGTGATATCTCCGGTCCTATTACAGATAGCGAAATAAATCAAAGTGCATTGTCTGTAGGAGGCCCTGGCGCATGAATCTGTGCAGCGGGAACGACCTCGGACCACCAGAGGCCGAGGAAACCACAGTCTCATGGGGCCGGACACTCAGGGTCAGGGGAAAATCCAATATATATCTGGTGATATCTCGGGTGCTATTACAGATAGCGCAATAAATCAAAGGGCATTGTCTGTAGGAGGCCCTGGCGCATGAACCTGTGCAGCGGCAACGACCTCGGACCACCAGGGGCCGAGAAAACCACAGTCTCATGGGGCCGGATACTCAGGGTCAGGGGAAAATCCAATATAGATCTGGTGATATCTCGGGTGCTATTACAGATAGCGCAATAAATCATAGTGCATTGTCTGTAGGAGGCCCTGGCGCATGAATCTGGCCAGCGGGAACGACCTCGGACCACCAGCGGCCGAGAAAACCACCGTCTCATGGGGCCGGACACTCAGGGTCGGGGAAAAATCCAATATATATCTGGTGATATCTCGGGTGCTATTAGAGATAGCGCAATAAACCAAAGTGAATTGTCTGCAGGAGGCCCTGGCGCATGAATCTGTGCAGCGGGAACGACCTCGGACCACCAGGGGCCGAGAAAACCGCAGTCTCATGGGGCCGGACACTCAGGGTCAGGGAAAAATCCAATATATCTCTGGTGATATCTCGGGCGCTATTAGAGATAGCGCAATAAATCAAAGTGCATTGTCTGTAGGAGGCCCTGGCGCATGAATCTGTGCAGCGGGAACGACCTCGGAACACCAGGGGCCGAGAAAACCACCGTCTCATGGGGCAGGACACTCAGGTTCAGTGAAAAATCCAATATATATCTGGTGATATCTCGGGTGCTATTACAGATAGCGCAATAAATCAAAGTGCATTGTCTGTAGGAGACGCTGGCGCATGAACCTGTTCAGCGGGAACGTTCTCGGACCACCAGGGGCCGAGAAAACGACCGTCTCATGGGGCCGGACGCTCAGGGTCAGTGAAAAATCCAATATATATCTGGTGATATCTCGGGTGCTATTAGAGATAGCGAAATAAACCAAAGTGAATTATCTGCAGGAGGCCCTGGCGCATGAATCTGTGCAACGGGAACGACCTCGGACCACCAGGGGCCGAGAAAACCACAGTCTCATGGGGCCGGATACTCAGGGTCAGGGGAAAATCCAATATAGATCTGGTGATATCTCGGGTGCTATTACAGATAGCGCAATAAATCATAGTGCATTGTCTGTAGGAGGCCCTGGCGCATGAATCTGGCCAGCGGGAACGACCTCGGACCACCAGCGGCCGAGAAAACCACCGTCTCATGGGGCCGGACACTCAGGGTCGGGGAAAAATCCAATATATATCTGGTGATATCTCGGGTGCTATTAGAGATAGCGCAATAAACCAAAGTGAATTGTCTGCAGGAGGTCCTGGCGCATGAATCTGTGCAGCGGGAACGATCTCGGACCATCAGGGGCCGAGACATCCACCGTCTCATGGGGCCGGACACTCAGGGTCAGGGAAAAATCCAATATATATCTGGTGATATCTCGGGTGCTATTACAGATAGCGCAATAAATCAAAATGCATTGTCTGTAGGAGGCCCTGGCGCATGAATCTGTGCAGCGGGAACGACCTCGGACCACCAGGTGCCGAGAAAACCACAGTCTCATGGGGCCGGACAATCAGGGTCAGGGGAAAATCCAATATATATCTGGTGATATCTCGGGTGCTATTACAGATAGAGCAATAAATCAAAGTGCATTGTCTGTAGGAGGCCCTGGCGCATGAATCTGTGCAGCGGGAACAACCTCGGACCACCAGGGGCCGAGAAAACCACAGTCTCATGGGGCCGGACACTCAGGGTCAGGGCAAAATCCAATATATATCTGGTGATATCTCGGGTGCTATTAGAGATAGCGCAATAAACCATAGTGAATTATCTGCAGGAGGCCCTGGCGCATGAATGTGTGCAGCGGGAACGACCTCGGACCACCAGGGGCCGAGAAAACCGCAGTCTCATGGGGCCGGACACTCAGGGTCAGGGAAAAATCCAATATATATCTGGTGATATCTCGGGTGCTATTACAGATAGCGCAATAAATCAAAGTGCATTGTCTGTAGGAGGCCCTGGCGCATGAATCTCTGCAGCGGGAACGACCTCGGACCACCAGGGGCCGAGAAAACCACAGTCTCATGGGGCGGACACTCAGGGTCAGGGGAAAATCCAGTTTATATCTGGTGATATCTCGGGTGCTATTAGAGATAGCGCAATAAACCAAAGTGAATTATCTGCAGGAGGCCCTGGCGCATGAATCTGTGCAACGGTAACGACCTCGGACCACCAGGGGTCGAAAAAACAACAGTCTCATGGGGCCGGACACTCAGGGTCAGGGAAAAATCCAATATATATCTGGTGATATCTCGGGTGCTATTACAGATAGCGCAATAAATCAAAGTGCATTGTCTGTAGGAGGCCCTGGCGCATGAATCTGTGCAGCGGGAACGACCTCGGACCACCAGGGGCCGAGAAAACCACAGTCTCATGGGGCGGACACTCAGGGTCAGGGGAAAATCCAATATATATCTGGTGATATCTCGGGTGCTATTAAAGATAGCGCAATAAGCCAAAGGGAATTATCTGCAGGAGGCCCTGGCGCATGCATCTGTGCAGCGGGAACGACCTAGGACCACCAGGGGCCGAGAAAACCACCGTCTCATGGGGCCGGACACTCAGGGTAAGGGAAAAATCCAATATATATCTGGTGATATCTCGGGTGCTATTAGAGATAGCGCAATAAATCAAAGTGCATTGTCTGTAGGAGGCCCTGGCGCATGAATCTGTGCAGCGGGAACGACCTCGGACCACCAGGGGCCGAGAAAACCACAGTCTCATGGGGCGGACACTCAGGGTCAGGGGAAAATCCAATATATATGTGGTGATATCTCGGGAGCTATTACAGATAGCGCAATAAATCAAAGTGCATTGTCTGTAGGAGGCCCTGGCGCATGAATCTGTGCAGCGGGAACGACCTCGGACCACCAGGGGCCGATAAAACTACAGTCTCATGCGGCCGGACACTCAGGGTCTGGGGAAAATCCAATATATATCTGGTGATATCTCGGGTGCTATTAGAGATAGCGAAATAAACCAAAGTGAATTGTCTGCAGGAGGTCCTGGCGCATGAATCTGTGCAGCGGGAACGATCTCGGACCATCAGGGGCCGAGACATCCACCGTCTCATGGGGCCGGACACTCAGGGTCAGGGAAAAATCCAATATATATCTGGTGATATCTCGGGTGCTATTACAGATAGCGCAATAAATCAAAATGCATTGTCTGTAGGAGGCCCTGGCGCATGAATCTGTGCAGCGGGAACGACCTCGGACCACCAGGGGCCGAGAAAACCACAGTCTCATGGGGCGGACACTCAGGGTCAGGGGAAAATCCAGTTTATATCTGGTGATATCTCGGGTGCTATTAGAGATAGCGCAATAAACCAAAGTGAATTATCTGCAGGAGGCCCTGGCGCATGAATCTGTGCAACGGTAACGACCTCGGACCACCAGGGGTCGAAAAAACAACAGTCTCATGGGGCCGGACACTCAGGGTCAGGGAAAAATCCAATATATATCTGGTGATATCTCGGGTGCTATTACAGATAGCGCAATAAATCAAAGTGCATTGTCTGTAGGAGGCCCTGGCGCATGAATCTGTGCAGCGGGAACGACCTCGGACCACCAGGGGCCGAGAAAACCACAGTCTCATGGGGCGGACACTCAGGGTCAGGGGAAAATCCAATATATATCTGGTGATATCTCGGGTGCTATTAAAGATAGCGCAATAAGCCAAAGGGAATTATCTGCAGGAGGCCCTGGCGCATGCATCTGTGCAGCGGGAACGACCTAGGACCACCAGGGGCCGAGAAAACCACCGTCACATGGGGCCGGACACTCAGGGTAAGGGAAAAATCCAATATATATCTGGTGATATCTCGGGTGCTATTAGAGATAGCGCAATAAATCAAAGTGCATTGTCTGTAGGAGGCCCTGGCGCATGAATCTGTGCAGCGGGAACGACCTCGGACCACCAGGGGCCGAGAAAACCACAGTCTCATGGGGCGGACACTCAGGGTCAGGGGAAAATCCAATATATATGTGGTGATATCTCGGGAGCTATTACAGATAGCGCAATAAATCAAAGTGCATTGTCTGTAGGAGGCCCTGGCGCATGAATCTGTGCAGCGGGAACGACCTCGGACCACCAGGGGCCGATAAAACTACAGTCTCATGCGGCCGGACACTCAGGGTCTGGGGAAAATCCAATATATATCTGGTGATATCTCCGGTCCTATTACAGATAGCGAAATAAATCAAAGTGCATTGTCTGTAGGAGGCCCTGGCGCATGAATCTGTGCAGCGGGAACGACCTCGGACCACCAGAGGCCGAGGAAACCACAGTCTCATGGGGCCGGACACTCAGGGTCAGGGGAAAATCCAATATATATCTGGTGATATCTCGGGTGCTATTACAGATAGCGCAATAAATCAAAGGGCATTGTCAGTAGGAGGCCCTGGCGCATGAACCTGTGCAGCGGCAACGACCTCAACCACCAGGGGCCGAGAAAACCACAGTCTCATGGGGCCGGACACTCAGGGTCAGGGGAAAATCCAATATATAACTGGTGATATCTCGGGTGCTATTACAGATAGCGCAATAAATCAAAGTACATTGTCTGTAGGAGGCCATGGTGCATGAATCTGTGCAGCGGGAACGACCTCGGACCCCCAGGGGCCGAGTCAACCACCGTCTCATGGGGCCGGACACTCGGGGTCTGGGAAAAATCCAATATATATCCGGTGATATCTCGGGTGCTATTACAGATAGCGCAATAAATCAAAGTGCATTGTCTGTAGGAGGCCCTGGCGCATGAATCTGTGCAGCGGGAACGACCTCGGACCACCAGGGGCCGAGAAAACCACAGTCCCATGGGGCGGACACTCAGGGTCAGGGGAAAATCCAATATATATGTGGTGATATCTCGGGAGCTATTACAGATAGCGCAATAAATCAAAGTGCATTGTCTGTAGGAGGCCCTGGCACATGAATCTGTGCAGCGGGAACGACCTCGGACCACCAGGGGCCGATAAAACTACAGTCTCATGCGGCCGGACACTCAGGGTCTGGGGAAGATCCAATATATATCTGGTGATATCTCCGGTCCTATTACAGATAGCGAAATAAATCAAAGTGCATTGTCTGTAGGAGGCCCTGGCGCATGAATCTGTGCAGCGGGAACGACCTCGGACCACCAGAGGCCGAGGAAACCACAGTCTCATGGGGCCGGACACTCAGGGTCAGGGGAAAATCCAATATATATCTGGTGATATCTCGGGTGCTATTACAGATAGCGCAATAAATCAAAGGGCATTGTCTGTAGGAGGCCCTGGCGCATGAACCTGTGCAGCGGCAACGACCTCAACCACCAGGGGCCGAGAAAACCACAGTCTCATGGGGCCGGACACTCAGGGTCAGGGGAAAATCCAATATATATCTGGTGATATCTCGGGTGCTATTACAGATAGCGCAATAAATCAAAGTACATTGTCTGTAGGAGGCCATGGTGCATGAATCTGTGCAGCGGGAACGACCTCGGACCCCCAGGGGCCGAGTCAACCACCGTCTCATGGGGCCGGACACTCGGGGTCTGGGAAAAATCCAATATATATCCGGTGATATCTCGGGTGCTATTACAGATAGCGCAATAAATCAAAGTGCATTGTCTGTAGGAGGCCCTGGCGCATGAATCTGTGCAGCGGGAACGACCTCGGACCACCAGGGGCCGAGAAAACCACAGTCTCATGGGGCGGACACTCAGGGTCAGGGGAAAATCCAATATATATGTGGTGATATCTCGGGAGCTATTACAGATAGCGCAATAAATCAAAGTGCATTGTCTGTAGGAGGCCCTGGCACATGAATCTGTGCAGCGGGAACGACCTCGGACCACCAGGGGCCGATAAAACTACAGTCTCATGCGGCCGGACACTCAGGGTCTGGGGAAAATCCAATATATATCTGGTGATATCTCCGGTCCTATTACAGATAGCGAAATAAATCAAAGTGCATTGTCTGTAGGAGGCCCTGGCGCATGAATCTGTGCAGCGGGAACGACCTCGGACCACCAGAGGCCGAGGAAACCACAGTCTCATGGGGCCGGACACTCAGGGTCAGGGCAAAATCCAATATATATCTGGTGATATCTCGGGTGCTATTACAGATAGCGCAATAAATCAAAGGGCATTGTCTGTAGGAGGCCCTGGCGCATGAACCTGTGCAGCGGCAACGACCTCAACCACCAGGGGCCGAGAAAACCACAGTCTCATGGGGCCGGACACTCAGGGTCAGGGGAAAATCCAATATATATCTGGTGATATCTCGGGTGCTATTACAGATAGCGCAATAAATCAAAGTACATTGTCTGTAGGAGGCCATGGTGCATGAATCTGTGCAGCGGGAACGACCTCGGACCCCCAGGGGCCGAGTCAACCACCGTCTCATGGGGCCGGACACTCGGGGTCTGGGAAAAATCCAATATATATCCGGTGATATCTCGGGTGCTATTACAGATAGCGCAATAAATCAAAGTGCATTGTCTGTAGGAGGCCCTGGCGCATGAATCTGTGCAGCGGGAACGACCTCGGACCACCAGGGGCCGAGAAAACCACAGTCTCATGGGGCGGACACTCAGGGTCAGGGGAAAATCCAATATATATGTGGTGATATCTCGGGAGCTATTACAGATAGCGCAATAAATCAAAGTGCATTGTCTGTAGGAGGCCCTGGCACATGAATCTGTGCAGCGGGAACGACCTCGGACCACCAGGGGCCGATAAAACTACAGTCTCATGCGGCCGGACGCTCAGGGTCTGGGGAAAATCCAATATATATCTGGTGATATCTCCGGTCCTATTACAGATAGCGAAATAAATCAAAGTGCATTGTCTGTAGGAGGCCCTGGCGCATGAATCTGTGCAGCGGGAACGACCTCGGACCACCAGAGGCCGAGGAAACCACAGTCTCATGGGGCCGGACACTCAGGGTCAGGGGAAAATCCAATATATATCTGGTGATATCTCGGGTGCTATTACAGATAGCGCAATAAATCAAAGGGCATTGTCTGTAGGAGGCCCTGGCGCATGAACCTGTGCAGCGGCAACGACCTCAACCACCAGGGGCCGAGAAAACCACAGTCTCATGGGGCCGGACACTCAGGGTCAGGGGAAAGTCCAATATATATCTGGTGATATCTCGGGTGCTATTACAGATAGCGCAATAAATCAAAGTACATTGTCTGTAGGAGGCCATGGTGCATGAATCTGTGCAGCGGGAACGACCTCGGACCCCCAGGGGCCGAGTCAACCACCGTCTCATGGGGCCGGACACTCAGTGTCTGGGAAAAATCCAATATATATCCGGTGATATCTCGGGTGCTATTACAGATAGCGCAATAAATCAAAGTGCATCGTCTGTAGGAGGCCCTGGCGCATGAATCTGTGCAGCGGGAACGACCTCGGGCCACCAGGGGCCGAGAAAACCACAGTCTCATGGGGCCGGACTCTCAGGGTCAGGGGAAAATCCAATATATATCTGGTGATATCTCGGGTGCTATTAGAGATAGCGCAATAAACCAAAGTGAATTATCTGCAGGAGGCCCTGGCGCATGAATCTGTGCAACGGGAACGACCTCGGACCACCAGGGTCCGAGAAAACCACAGTCTCATGGGGCCGGATACTCAGGGTCAGGGGAAAATCCAATATAGATCTGGTGATATCTCGGGTGCTATTACAGATAGCGCAATAAATCATAGTGCATTGTCTGTAGGAGGCCCTGGCGCATGAATCTGGCCAGCGGGAACGACCTCGGACCACCAGCGGCCGAGAAAACCACTGTCTCATGGGGCCGGACACTCAGGGTCGGGGAAAAATCCAATATATATCTGGTGATATCTCGGGTGCTATTAGAGATAGCGCAATAAACCACTGTGAATTGTCTGCAGGAGGCCCTGGCGCATGAATCTGTGCAGCGGGAACGACCTCGGACCACCAGGGGCCGAGAAAACCGCAGTCTCATGGGACCGGACACTCAGGGTCAGGGAAAAATCCAATATATATCTGGTGATATCTCGGGCGCTATTAGAGATAGCGCAATAAATCAAAGTGCATTGTCTGTAGGAGGCCCTGGCGCATGAATCTGTGCAGCGGGAACGACCTCGGAACACCAGGGGCCGAGAAAACCACCGTCTCATGGGGCAGGACACTCAGGGTCAGTGAAAAATCCAATATATATCTGGTGATATCTCGGGTGCTATTACAGATAGCGCAATAAATCAAAGTGCATTGTCTGTAGGAGACGCTGGCGCATGAACCTGTTCAGCGGGAACGTTCTCGGACCACCAGGGGCCGAGAAAACGACCGTCTCATGGGGCCGGACGCTCAGGGTCACTGAAAAATCCAATATATATCTGGTGATATCTCGGGTGCTATTAGAGATAGCGAAATAAACCAAAGTGAATTATCTGCAGGAGGCCCTGGCGCATGAATCTGTGCAACGGGAACGACCTCGGACCACCAGGGGCCGAGAAAACCACAGTCTCATGGGGCCGGATACTCAGGGTCAGGGGAAAATCCAATATAGATCTGGTGATATCTCGGGTGCTATTACAGATAGCGCAATAAATCATAGTGCATTGTCTGTAGGAGGCCCTGGCGCATGAATCTGTCCAGCGGGAACGACCTCGGACCACCAGCGGCCGAGAAAACCACCGTCTCATGGGGCCGGACACTCAGGGTCGGGGAAAAATCCAATATATATGTGGTGATATCTCGGGTGCTATTAGAGATAGCGCAATAAACCAAAGTGAATTGTCTGCAGGAGGTCCTGGCGCATGAATCTGTGCAGCGGGAACGATCTGGGACCATCAGGGGCCGAGACATCCACCGTCTCATGGGGCCGGACACTCAGGGTCAGGGAAAAATCCAATATATATCTGGTGATATCTCGGGTGCTATTACAGATAGCGCAATAAATCAAAGTGCATTGTCTGTAGGAGGCCCTGGCGCATGAATCTGTGCAGCGGGAACGACCTCGGACCACCAGGGGTCGAGAAAACCACAGTCTCATGGGGCCGGACAATCAGGGTCAGGGGAAAATCCAATATATATCTGGTGATATCTCGGGTGCTATTACAGATAGCGCAATAAATCAAAGTGCATTGTCTGTAGGAGGCCCTGGCGCATGAATCTGTGCAGCGGGAACAACCTCGGACCACCAGGGGCCGAGAAAACCACAGTCTCATGGGGCGGACACTCAGGGTCAGGGGAAAATCCAGTTTATATCTGGTGATATCTCGGGTGCTATTAGAGATAGCGCAATAAACCAAAGTGAATTATCTGCAGGAGGCCCTGGCGCATGAATCTGTGCAACGGTAACGACCTCGGACCACCAGGGGTCGAAAAAACAACAGTCTCATGGGGCCGGACACTCAGGGTCAGGGAAAAATCCAATATATATCTGGTGATATCTCGGGTGCTATTACAGATAGCGCAATAAATCAAAGTGCATTGTCTGTAGGAGGCCCTGGCGCATGAATCTGTGCAGCGGGAACGACCTCGGACCACCAGGGGCCGAGAAAACCACAGTCTCTTGGGGCGGACACTCAGGGTCAGGGGAAAATCCAATATATATCTGGTGATATCTCGGGTGCTATTAAAGATAGCGCAATAAGCCAAAGGGAATTATCTGCAGGAGGCCCTGGCGCATGCATCTGTGCAGCGGGAACGACCTAGGACCAGCAGGGGCCGAGAAAACCACCGTCTCATGGGGCCGGACACTCAGGGTAAGGGAAAAATCCAATATATATCTGGTGATATCTCGGGAGCTATTACAGATAGCGCAATAAATCAAAGTGCATTGTCTGTAGGAGGCCCTGGCGCATGAATCTGTGCAGCGGGAACGACCTCGGACCACCAGGGGCCGATAAAACTACAGTCTCATGCGGCCGGACACTCAGGGTCTGGGGAAAATCCAATATATATCTGGTGATATCTCCGGTCCTATTACAGATAGCGAAATAAATCAAAGTGCATTGTCTGTAGGAGGCCCTGGCGCATGAATCTGAGCAGCGGGAACGACCTCGGACCACCAGAGGCCGAGGAAACCACAGTCTCATGGGGCCGGACACTCAGGGTCAGGGGAAAATCCAATATATATCTGGTGATATCTCGGGTGCTATTACAGATAGCGCAATAAATCAAAGGGCATTGTCTGTAGGAGGCCCTGGCGCATGAACCTGTGCAGCGGCAACGACCTCAACCACCAGGGGCCTAGAAAACCACAGTCTCATGGGGCCGGACACTCAGGGTCAGGGGAAAATCCAACATATATCTGGTGATATCTCGGGTGCTATTACAGATAGCGCAATAAATCGAAGTACATTGTCTGTAGGAGGCCATGGTGCATGAATCTGTGCAGCGGGAACGACCTCGGACCCCCAGGGGCCGAGTCAACCACCGTCTCATGGGGCCGGACACTCAGGGTCTGGGAAAAATCCAATATATATCCGGTGATATCTCGGGTGCTATTACAGATAGCGCAATAAATCAAAGTGCATTGTCTGTAGGAGGCCCTGGCGCATGAATCTGTGCCGCGGGAACGACCTCGGGCCACCAGGGGCCGAGAAAACCACAGTCTCATGGGGCCGGACTCTCAGGGTCAGGGGAAAATCCAATATATATCTGGTGATATCTCGGGTGCTATTAGAGATAGCGCAATAAACCAAAGTGAATTATCTGCAGGAGGCCCTGGCGCATGCATCTGTGCAGCGGGAACAACCTCGGACCACCAGGGGCCGAGAAAACCACAGTCTCATGGGGCGGACACTCAGGGTCAGGGGAAAATCCAGTTTATATCTGGTGATATCTCGGGTGCTATTAGAGATAGCGCAATAAACCAAAGTGAATTATCTGCAGGAGGCCCTGGCGCATGAATCTGTGCAACGGTAACGACCTCGGACCACCAGGGGTCGAAAAAACAACAGTCTCATGGGGCCGGACACTCAGGGTCAGGGAAAAATCCAATATATATCTGGTGATATCTCGGGTGCTATTACAGATAGCGCAATAAATCAAAGTGCATTGTCTGTAGGAGGCCCTGGCGCATGAATCTGTGCAGCGGGAACGACCTCGGACCACCAGGGGCCGAGAAAACCACAGTCTCTTGGGGCGGACACTCAGGGTCAGGGGAAAATCCAATATATATCTGGTGATATCTCGGGTGCTATTAAAGATAGCGCAATAAGCCAAAGGGAATTATCTGCAGGAGGCCCTGGCGCATGCATCTGTGCAGCGGGAACGACCTAGGACCACCAGGGGCCGAGAAAACCACCGTCTCATGGGGCCGGACACTCAGGGTAAGGGAAAAATCCAATATATATCTGGTGATATCTCGGGAGCTATTACAGATAGCGCAATAAATCAAAGTGCATTGTCTGTAGGAGGCCCTGGCGCATGAATCTGTGCAGCGGGAACGACCTCGGACCACCAGGGGCCGATAAAACTACAGTCTCATGCGGCCGGACACTCAGGGTCTGGGGAAAATCCAATATATATCTGGTGATATCTCCGGTCCTATTACAGATAGCGAAATAAATCAAAGTGCATTGTCTGTAGGAGGCCCTGGCGCATGAATCTGAGCAGCGGGAACGACCTCGGACCACCAGAGGCCGAGGAAACCACAGTCTCATGGGGCCGGACACTCAGGGTCAGGGGAAAATCCAATATATATCTGGTGATATCTCGGGTGCTATTACAGATAGCGCAATAAATCAAAGGGCATTGTCTGTAGGAGGCCCTGGCGCATGAACCTGTGCAGCGGCAACGACCTCAACCACCAGGGGCCTAGAAAACCACAGTCTCATGGGGCCGGACACTCAGGGTCAGGGGAAAATCCAACATATATCTGGTGATATCTCGGGTGCTATTACAGATAGCGCAATAAATCGAAGTACATTGTCTGTAGGAGGCCATGGTGCATGAATCTGTGCAGCGGGAACGACCTCGGACCCCCAGGGGCCGAGTCAACCACCGTCTCATGGGGCCGGACACTCAGGGTCTGGGAAAAATCCAATATATATCCGGTGATATCTCGGGTGCTATTACAGATAGCGCAATAAATCAAAGTGCATTGTCTGTAGGAGGCCCTGGCGCATGAATCTGTGCCGCGGGAACGACCTCGGGCCACCAGGGGCCGAGAAAACCACAGTCTCATGGGGCCGGACTCTCAGGGTCAGGGGAAAATCCAATATATATCTGGTGATATCTCGGGTGCTATTAGAGATAGCGCAATAAACCAAAGTGAATTATCTGCAGGAGGCCCTGGCGCATGCATCTGTGCAGCGGGAACGACCTCGGACCACCAGGGGCCGAGAAAACGACCGTCTCATGGGGCCGGACGCTCAGGGTCAGTGAAAAATCCAATATATATCTGGTGATATCTCGGGTGCTATTACAGATAGCGCAATAAATCAAAGGGCATTGTCTGTAGGAGGCCCTGGCGCATGAACCTGTGCAGCGGCAACGACCTCGGACCACCAGGGGCCGAGAAAACCACAGTCTCATGGGGCCGGACACTCAGGGTCAGGGGAAAATCCAATATATATCTGGTGATATCTCGGGTGCTATTACAGATAGCGCAATAAATCAAAGTGCATTGTCTGTAGGAGGCCCTGGTGGATGAATCTGTGCAGCGGGAACGACCTCGGACCTCCAGGGGCCGAGAAAACCACAGTCTCATGGGGCCGGACACTCAGTGTCAGGGGAAAATCCAGTATATATCTGGTGATATCTCGGGTGCTATTAGAGATAGCGAAATAAACCAAAGTGAATTATCTGCAGGAGGCCCTGGCGCATGAATCTGTGCAACGGGAACGACCTCGGACCACCAGGGGCCGAGAAAACCACAGTCTCATGGGGCCGGATACTCAGGGTCAGGGGAAAATCCAATATAGATCTGGTGATATCTCGGGTGCTATTACAGATAGCGCAATAAATCATAGTGCATTGTCTGTAGGAGGCCCTGGCGCATGAATCTGGCCAGCGGGAACGACCTCGGACCACCAGCGGCCGAGAAAACCACCGTCTCATGGGGCCGGACACTCAGGGTCGGGGAAAAATCCAATATATATGTGGTGATATCTCGGGTGCTATTAGAGATAGCGCAATAAACCAAAGTGAATTGTCTGCAGGAGGTCCTGGCGCATGAATCTGTGCAGCGGGAACGATCTCGGACCATCAGGGGCCGAGACATCCACCGTCTCATGGGGCCGGACACTCAGGGTCAGGGAAAAATCCAATATATATCTGGTGATATCTCGGGTGCTATTACAGATAGCGCAATAAATCAAAGTGCATTGTCTGTAGGAGGCCCTGGCGCATGAATCTGTGCAGCGGGAACGACCTCGGACCACCAGGGGTCGAGAAAACCACAGTCTCATGGGGCCGGACAATCAGGGTCAGGGGAAAATCCAATATATATCTGGTGATATCTCGGGTGCTATTACAGATAGAGCAATAAATCAAAGTGCATTGTCTGTAGGAGGCCCTGGCGCATGAATCTGTGCAGCGGGAACAACCTCGGACCACCAGGGGCCGAGAAAACCACAGTCTCATGGGGCCGGACACTCAGGGTCAGGGAAAAATCCAATATATATCTGGTGATATCTCGGGTGCTATTACAGATAGCGCAATAAATCAAAGTGCATTGTCTGTAGGAGGCCCTGGCGCATGAATCTGTGCAGCGGGAACGACCTCGGACCACCAGGGGCCGAGAAAACAACAGTCTCATGGGGCGGACACTCAGGGTCAGGGGAAAATCCAGTTTATATCTGGTGATATCTCGGGTGCTATTAGAGATAGCGCAATAAACCAAAGTGAATTATCTGCAGGAGGCCCTGGCGCATGAATCTGTGCAACGGTAACGACCTCGGACCACCAGGGGTCGAAAAAACAACAGTCTCATGGGGCCGGACACTCAGGGTCAGGGAAAAATCCAATATATATCTGGTGATATCTCGGGTGCTATTACAGATAGCGCAATAAATCAAAGTGCATTGTCTGTAGGAGGCCCTGGCGCATGAATCTGGCCAGCGGGAACGACCTCGGACCACCAGCGGCCGAGAAAACCACCGTCTCATGGGGCCGGACACTCAGGGTCGGGGAAAAATCCAATATATATGTGGTGATATCTCGGGTGCTATTAGAGATAGCGCAATAAACCAAAGTGAATTGTCTGCAGGAGGCCCTGGCGCATGAATCTGTGCAGCGGGAACGACCTCGGACCACCAGGGGCCGATAAAACTACAGTCTCATGCGGCCGGACACTCAGGGTCTGGGGAAAATCCAATATATATCTGGTGATATCTCCGGTCCTATTACAGATAGCGAAATAAATCAAAGTGCATTGTCTGTAGGAGGCCCTGGCGCATGAATCTGTGCCGCGGGAACGACCTCGGGCCACCAGGGGCCGAGAAAACCACAGTCTCATGGGGCCGGACTCTCAGGGTCAGGGGAAAATCCAATATATATCTGGTGATATCTCGGGTGCTATTAGAGATAGCGCAATAAACCAAAGTGAATTATCTGCAGGAGGCCCTGGCGCATGCATCTGTGCAGCGGGAACGACCTCGGACCACCAGGGGCCGAGAAAACGACCGTCTCATGGGGCCGGACGCTCAGGGTCAGTGAAAAATCCAATATATATCTGGTGATATCTCGGGTGCTATTACAGATAGCGCAATAAATCAAAGGGCATTGTCTGTAGGAGGCCCTGGCGCATGAACCTGTGCAGCGGCAACGACCTCGGACCACCAGGGGCCGAGAAAACCACAGTCTCATGGGGCCGGACACTCAGGGTCAGGGGAAAATCCAATATATATCTGGTGATATCTCGGGTGCTATTACAGATAGCGCAATAAATCAAAGTGCATTGTCTGTAGGAGGCCCTGGCGGATGAATCTGTGCAGCGGGAACGACCTCGGACCTCCAGGGGCCGAGAAAACCACAGTCTCATGGGGCCGGACACTCAGTGTCAGGGGAAAATCCAGTATATATCTGGTGATATCTCGGGTGTTATTAGAGATAGCGCAATAAACCAAAGTGAATTATCTGCAGGATGCCCAGGCGCATGAATCTGTGAAGCGGGAACGACCTCGGACCACCAGGGGCCGAGACAACCACCGTCTCATGGGGCCGGACACTCAGGGTCAGGGGAAAATCCAATATAGATCTGGTGATATCTCGGCTGCTATTACAGATAGCGCAATAAATCAAAGTGCATTGTCTGTAGGAGGCCCTGGCGCATGAATCTGTGCAGCGGGAACGACCTAGGACCACCAGGGGCCGAGACAACCACCGTCTCATGGGGCCGGACACTCAGGGTCAGGGGAAAATCCAATATATATCTGGTGATATCTCGGGTGCTATTACAGATAGCGCAATGAATCAAAGCGTATTATCTGCAGGAGGCCCTGGCGCATGAATCTGTGCAGCGGGAACGACCTCGGACCACCAGGGGCCGAGAAAACCACAGTCTCATGGGGCCGGACACTCAGGGTCAGGGGAAAATCCAGTATATATCTGGTGATATCTCGGGTTCTATTAGAGATAGCGCAATATACCAAAGTGAATTATCTGCAGGAGGCCCTGGCGCATGAATCTGTGCAGCGGGAACGACCTCGGACCACCAGGGGCCGAAAAAACCACAGTCTCATGGGGCCGGATACTCAGGGTCAGGGGAAAATCCAATATATATCTGGTGATATCTCGGGTGCTATTACAGATAGAGCAATAAATCAAAGTGCATTGTCTGCAGGAGGCCCTGGCGCATGAACCTGTGCAGCGGGAACGACCTCGGACCACCAGGGGCCGAGAAACCACAGTCTCATGGGGCCGGACGCTCAGGGTCAGTGAAAAATCCAATATATATCTGGTGATATCTCGGGTGCTATTAGAGATAGCGCAATAAACCAAAGTGAATTATCTGCAGGAGGCCCTGGCGCATGAATCTGTGCAACGGGAACGACCCCGGACCACCAGGGGCCGAGAAAACCACAGTCTCATGGGGCCGGACACTCAGGGTCAGGGGAAAATCCAATATAGATCTGGTGATATCTCGGCTGCTATTACAGATAGCGCAATAAATCAAAGTGCATTACCTGTAGGAGGCCCTGGCGCATGAATCTGTGCAGCGGGAACGTCCTCGGACCTCCAGGGGCCGAGACAACGACCGTCTCATGGGGCCGGACACTCAGGGTCAGTGAAAAATCCAATATATATCTGCTGATATCTCGGGTGCTATTACAGATAGCGCAATAAATCAAAGTGAATTATCTGCAGGAGTCCCTGGCGCATGAATCTGTGCAACGGGAACGACCTCGGACCACCAGGGGCCGAGAAAACCACAGTCTCATGGGGCCGGACACTCAGGGTCAGGGGAAAATCCAATATATATCTGGTGATATCTCGGGTGCTATTAGAGATAGCGCAATAAATCAATGTGCATTGTCTGTAGGAGGCCCTGGCGCATGAGTCTGTGCAGCGGAAACGACCTCGGAACACCAGGGACCGAGAAAACCACCGTCTCATGGGGCCGGACACTCAGGGTCAGTGAAAAATCCAATATATATGTGGTGATATCTCGGGTGCTATTACAGATAGCGCAATAAATCAAAGTGCATTGTCTGTAGGAGACCCTGGCGCATGAACCTGTGCAGCGGGAACGACCTCGGACCACCAGGGGCCGAGAAAACCACAGTCTCATGGGGCCGGACACTCAGGGTCAGGGGAAAATCCAATATATATCTGGTGATATCTCGGGTGCTATTAGAGATAGCGCAATAAACCAAAGTGAATTATCTGCAGGAGGCCCTGGCGCATGAATCTGTGCAGCGGGAATGACCTCGGACCACCAGGGGCCGAGAAAACCACAGTCTCATGGGGCCGGACACTCACGGTCAGGGGAAAATCCAATATATATCTGGTGATAACTCGGGTGCTATTAGAGATAGCGCAATAAACCAAAGTGAATTATCTGCAGGAGGCCCTGGCGCATGATTCTGTGCAGCGGGAACGACCTCGGACCATCAGGGGCCGAGAAAACTACCGTCTCATGGGGCCGGTCACTCAGGGTCAGTGAAAAATCCAATATATATCTGGTGATATCTCGGGTGCTATTACAGATAGCGCAATAAATCAAAGTGAATTATCTGCAGGAGGACCTGGCGCATGAATCTGTGCAGCGGGAACGACCTCGGACCACCAGGGGCCGAGAAAACCACCGTCTCATGGGGCCGGACACTCAGGGTCAGGGAAAAATCCAATATATATCTGGTGATATCTCGGGTGCTATTAGAGATAGCGCAATAAACCAAAGTGAGTTATCTGCAGGAGGCCCTGGCGCCTGAAGCTGTGCAGCGGGAACGACCTCGGACCATCAGGGGCCGAGAAAACTACCGTCTCATGGGGCCGGTCACTCAGGGTCAGTGAAAAATCCAATATATATCTGGTGATATCTCGGGTGCTATTACAGATAGCGCAATAAATCAAAGTGCATTGTCTGTAGGAGGCCCTGGCGCATGAATCTGTACAGCGGGAACGACCTCGGACCACCAGGGGCCGAGAAAACCACAGTCTCATTGGGCCGGACACTCAGGGTCAGGGAAAATCCAATATATATCTGGTGATATCTCGGGTGCTATTAGAGATAGCGCAATAAATCAAAGTGCATTGTCTGTAGGAGGCCCTGGCGCATGAATCTGTGAAACGGGAACGACCGCGGACCACCAGGGGCCGAGAAAACCACAGTCTCATGGGGCCGGACACTCAGGGTCAGGGGAAAATCCAATATAGATCTGGTGATATCTCGGGTGCTATTACAGATAGCGCAATAAATCAAAGTGCATTGTCTGTAGGAGGCCCTGGCGCATGTATCTGTGCAGCGGGAACGTCCTCGGACCTCCAGGGGCCGAGACAACGACCGTCTCATGGGGCCGGACCCTCAGGGTCAGGGTAAAATCCAATATATATCTGGTGATATCTCGGGTGCTATTAGAGATAGCGCAATAAACGAAAGTGAATTATCTGCAGGAGGCCCTGGCGCATGAATCTGTGCAGCGGGAACGACCTCGGACCACCAGGGGCCGAGAAAACCACCGTCTCATGGGGCCGGACACTCAGGGTCAGGGAAAAATCCAATATATATCTGGTGATATCTCGGGTGCTATTAGAGATAGCGCAATAAACCAAGTGAGTTATCTGCAGGAGGTCCTGGCGCCTGAATCTGGGAAGCGGGAACGTCCTCGGACCACCAGGTGCCGAGAAAACCACCGTCTCATGGGGCCGGACACCCAGAGTCAGTGGAAAATCCAATATATATTTGGTGATATCCCGGTCGCTATTAGAGATAGCGCAATAAACCAAAGTGAATTATCTGCAGGAGGCCCTAGCGCATGAATCTGTGCAGCGGGAACGACCTCGGTCCACCCGGGGGCCGAGAAAACCACCGCCTCATGGGGCTGGACACTCAGGGTGAGGGAAATATCCAATATATATCTGTTGATATGTCGGGTGCTATTACAGATAGCGCAATAAATCAAAGTGCATTGTCTGTAGGAGGCCGTGGCGCATGAATCTGGGCAGCGGGAACGACTTCGGCCCACCAGGGGCCGAGAAGACCACCGTCTCATGGGGCCGGCCACTCAGGGTGAGGGGAAAATCCAATATATATCTGGTGATATCTCGGGTGCTATTAGAGATAGCGCAATAAGCCAAAGGGAATTATCTGCAGGAGGCCCTGGCGCATGCAACTGTGCAGCGGGAACGACCTAGGACCACCAGGGGCCGAGAAAACTACAGTCTCATGCGGCCGGACACTCAGGGTCTGGGGAAAATCCAATATATATCTGGTGATATCTCGGGTCCTATTACAGATAGCGCAATAAATCAAAGTGCATTGTCTGTAGGAGGCCGTGGCGCATGAATCTGGGCAGCGGGAACGACCTCGGACCACCAGGGGCCGAGAAGAT
Organism: Nomia melanderi; assembly: GCF_051020985.1. Lineage (NCBI taxonomy): Eukaryota > Metazoa > Arthropoda > Insecta > Hymenoptera > Halictidae > Nomia > Nomia melanderi. The sequence goes on along the minus strand of NW_027475140.1, from coordinate 2,077,439 downwards.
CACCGTCTCATGGGGCCGGCCACTCAGGGTCAGGGGAAAATCCAATATATATCTGGTGATATCTCGGGTGCTATTACAGATAGCGCAATAAACCAAATTGAATTATCTGCCGGAGGCCCTGGCGCATGAATATGTGCAGCGGGAACGACCTGGGTCCACCAGGGGCCGAGAAAACCACCGTCTCATGGGGCTGGACACTCAGGGTGAGGGAAATATCCAATACATATCTGGTGATATCTCGGGTGCTATTACAGATAGCGCAATAAATCAAAGTGCATTGTCAGTAGGAGGCCGCGGCGCATGAATCTGGGCAGCGGGAACGACCTCGGACCACCAGGGGCCGAGAAAACCACAGTCACATTGGGCCGGACACTCAGGGTCAGGGAAAATCCAATATATATCTGGTGATATCTCGGGTGCTATTAGGGATAGCGCAATAAACCAAAGTGAATTATCTGCCGGAGGCCCTGGCGTATCAATCTGTGCAGCAGGAACGACCACGGATCACCAGGGTCCGGGAAAACCACCGTCTCATGGGGCTGGACACTCAGGGTCAGGGAAAAATCCGATATATATCTGGTTATATCTCGGGCGCTATTAGAGATAGCGCAATAAACCAAAGTGAATTATCTGCAGGAGGCCCTGGCGCATGAATCTGTGCAGCGGGAACGACCTCGGTCCACCAGGGGCCGAGAAAACCACCGTCTCATGGGGCTGGACACTCAGGGTGAGGGAAAAATCCAATATATATCTGTTGATATGTCGGGTGCTATTACAGATAGCGCAATAAATCAAACTGCATTGTCTGTAGGAGGCCGTGGCGCATGAATCTGGGCAGCGGGAACGACTTCGGCCCACCAGGGGCCGAGAAGACCACCGTCTCATGGGGCCGGCCACTCAGGGTGAGGGGAAAATCCAATATATATCTGGTGATATCTCGGGTGCTATTAGAGATAGCGCAATAAGCCAAAGGGAATTATCTGCAGGAGGCCCTAACGCATGAATCTGTGCAGCGGGAACGACCTCGGTCCACCAGGGGCCGAGAAAACCACCGTCTCATGGGGCTGGACACTCAGGGTGAGGGAAATATCCAATATATATCTGGTGATATCTCGGGTGCTATTACAGATAGCGCAATAAATCAAAGTGCATTGTCTGTAGGAGGCCGTGGCGCATGAATCTGGGCAGCGGGAACGACCTCGGACCACCAGGGGCCGAGAAGATCACCGTCTCATGGGGCCGGCCACTCAGGGTCAGGGGAAAATCCAATATATATCTGGTGATATCTCGGGTGCTATTACAGATAGCGCAATAAATCAAAGTGCGTTGTCTGTAGGAGGCCCTGGCGCATGAATCTGTGCAGCGGGAACGACCTCGGACCACTAGGGGCCGAGAAAACCACAGTCTCATGGGGCCGGACACTCAGGGTCAGGGAAAATCCAATATATATCTGGTGATATTTCGGGTGCTATTAGGGATAGCGCAATAAACCAAATTGAATTATCTGCCGGAGGCCCTGGCGCATGAATATGTGCAGCGGGAACGACCTGGGTCCACCAGGGGCCGAGAAAACCACCGTCTCATGGGGCTGGACACTCAGGGTGAGGGAAATATCCAATACATATCTGGTGATATCTCGGGTGCTATTACAGATAGCGCAATAAATCAAAGTGCATTGTCAGTAGGAGGCCGCGGCGCATGAATCTGGGCAGCGGGAACGACCTCGGACCACCAGGGGCCGAGAAAACCACAGTCACATTGGGCCGGACACTCAGGGTCAGGGAAAATCCAATATATATCTGGTGATATCTCGGGTGCTATTAGGGATAGCGCAATAAACCAAAGTGAATTATCTGCCGGAGGCCCTGGCGTATCAATCTGTGCAGCAGGAACGACCACGGATCACCAGGGTCCGAGAAAACCACCGTCTCATGGGGCTGGACACTCAGGGTCAGGGAAAAATCCAATATATATCTGGTGATATCTCGGGCGCTATTAGAGATAGCGCAATAAACCAAAGTGAATTATCTGCAGGAGGCCCTGGCGCATGAATCTGTGCAGCGGGAACGACCTCGGTCCACCAGGGGCCGAGAAAACCACCGTCTCATGGGGCTGGACACTCAGGGTGAGGGAAAAATCCAATATGTATCTGGTGATATCTCGGGTGCTATTAGAGATAGCGCAATAAACGAAAGTGAATTATCTGCAGGAGGCCCGGGCGCATGAATCTGTGCAGCGGGAAGGACCTCGGACCTCCAGGGGCCGAGACAACGACCGTCTCATGGGGCCGGACCCTCAGGGTCAGGGTAAAATCCAATATATATCTGGTGATATCTCGGGTGCTATTAGAGATAGCGCAATAAACGAAAGTGAATTATCTGCAGGAGGCCCTGGCCATGAATCTGTGCAACGGGAACGACCTCGGACCACCAGGGGCCGAGAAAACCACCGTCTCATGGGGCCGGACACTCAGGGTCAGGGAAAAATCCAATATATATCTGGTGATATCTCGGGTGCTAATAGAGATAGCGCAATAAACCAAGTGAGTTATCTGCAGGAGGTCCTGGCGCCTGAATCTGGGAAGCGGGAACGTCCTCGGACCACCAGGTGCCGAGAAAACAACCGTCTCATGGGGCCGGACTCCCAGAGTCAGTGGAAAATCCAATATATATTTGGTGATATCCCGGTCGCTATTAGAGATAGCGTAATAAACCAAAGTGAATTATCTGCAGGAGGCCCTAGCGCATGAATCTGTGCAGCGGGAACGACCTCGGTCCACCCGGGGGCCGAGAAAACCACCGTCTCATGGGGCTGGACACTCAGGGTGAGGGAAATATCCAATATATATCTGTTGATATGTCGGGTGCTATTACAGATAGCGCAATAAATCAAAGTGCATTGTCTGTAGGAGGCCGTGGCGCATGAATCTGGGCAGCGGGAACGACTTCGGCCCACCAGGGGCCGAGAAGACCACCGTCTCATGGGGCCGGCCACTCAGGGAGAGGGGAAAATCCAATATATATCTGGTGATATCTCGGGTGCTATTAGAGATAGCGCAATAAACCAAGTGACTTATCTGCAGGAGGCCCTGGCGGCGCCTGAATCTGGGAAGCGGGAACGTCCTCGGACCACCAGGGGCCGAGAAAACCACCGTCTCATGGGGCCGGACATTCAGGGTAAGGGAAAAATCCAATATATATCTGGTGATATCTCGGGTGCTATTAGAGATAGAGCAATAAACGAAAGTGAATTATCTGCAGGAGGCCCTGGCGCATGAATCTGTGCAGCGGGAACGACCACGGACCACCAGGGGCCGAGAAAACCACCGTCTCATGGGGCTGGACACTCAGGGTGAGGGAAATATCCAATATATATCTGGTGATATCTCGGGTGCTATCACAGATAGCGCAATAAATCAAAGTGCATTGTCTGTAGGAGGCCGTGGCGCATGAATCTGGGCAGCGCGAACGATCTCGGACCACCAGCGGCCGAGAAAACAACCGTCTCATGGGGCCGGACACTCAGGGTCGGGGAAAAATCCAATATATATCTGGTGATATCTCGGGTGCTATTAGAGATAGCGCAAAAAATCAAAATGCATTGTCTGTAGGAGGACCTGTCGCATGAATCTGGCCAGCGGGAACTACCTCGGACCACCAGGGTCCGAGAAAACCACCGTCTCATGGGGCCGGACACTCAGGGTCAGGGGAAAATCCAATATATATCTGGTGATATCTCGGGTGCTATTACAGATAGCGCAATAAATCAAAGTGCATTGTCTGTAGGAGGCACTGGCGAATGATTCTGTGCAGCAGGAACGACCTCGGACCACCAGTGGCCGAGAAAATTACTGATATTCGGAATCCGTCACCGAAGGTCATGTAAAAATCCAGCATATATCTGGTGATATCTCGGGTGCTATTAGAGATAGCGCAATAAGCCAAAGGGAATTATCTGCAGGAGGCCCTGGCGCATGCATCTGTGCAGCGGGAACGACCTAGGACCACCAGGGGCCGAGAAAACCACCGTCTCATGTGGTCGGACACTCAGGGTCAGGGGAAAATCCAATATATATCTGGTGATATCTCGGGTGCTATTACAGAGAGCGCAATAAATCAAAGTGCGTTGTCTGTAGAAGGCCCTGGCGCATGAATCTGTGCAGCGGGAACGACCTCGGACCACTAGGGGCCGAGAAAACAACAGTCTCATGGGGCCGGACACTCAGGGTCAGGGGAAAATCCAATATATATCTGGTGATATCTCGGGTGCTATTACGGATAGCGCAATAAATCAAAGTGCATTGTCTGTAGGAGGCACTGGCGAATGAATCTGTGCAGCAGGAACGACCTCGGACCACCAGTGGCCGAGAAAATTACAGATATTCGGAATCCGTCACCCAAGGTCATGTAAAAATCCAGCATATATCTGGTGATATCTCGGGTGCTATTAGAGATAGCGCGATAAATCAAAGTGAATTATCTGCAGGAGGCCCTGGCGCATGAATGTGTGCAGCGGGAACGACCTCGGACCACCAGGGGCCGAGAAAACCGCAGTCTCATGGGGCCGGAAATTCTGGGTCAGGGAAAAATCCAATATATATCTGGTGATATCTCGGGCGCTATTAGAGATAGCGCAATAAACCAAAGTGAATTATCTGCAGGAGGCCCTGGCGCATGAATCTGTGCAGCGGGAACGACATCGGTCCACCAGGGGCCGAGAAAACCACCGTCTCATGGGGCCGGACACTCAGGGACAGGGGAAAATCCAATATATATCTGGTCATATCTCGGGTGCTATTACAGATAGCGCAATAAATCAAAGTGCGTTGTCTGTAGGAGGCCCTGGCGCATGAATCTATGCAGCGGGAACGACCTCGGACCACTAGGGGCCGAGAAAACCACAGTCTCATGGGGCCGGACACTCAGGGTCAGGGGAAAATCCAATATATATCTGGTGATATCTCGGGTGCTATTACGGATAGCGCAATAAATCAAAGTGCATTGTCTGTAAGAGGCACTGGCGAATGAATCTGTGCAGCAGGAACGACCTCGGACCACCAGTGGCCGAGAAAATGACAGAAATTCGGAATCCGTCACCCAAGGTCATGTAAAAATCCAGCATATATCTGGTGATATCTCGGGTGCTATTAGAGATAGCGCAATAAGCCAAAGGGAATTATCTGCAGGAGGCCCTGGCGCATGCATCTGTGCAGCGGGAACGACCTAGGACCACCAGGGGCCGAGAAAACCACCGTCTCATGTGGTCGGACACTCAGGGTCAGGGGAAAATCCAATATATATCTGGTGATATCTCGGGTGCTATTAGAGATAGCGCGATAAATCAAAGTGAATCATCTGCCGGAGGCCCTGGCCCATGAATGTGTGCAGCGGGAACGACTTCGGACCACTAGGGGCCGAGAAAACCACAGTCTCATGGGGCCGGACACTCAGGGTCAGGGGAAAATCCAATATATATCTGGTGATATCTCGGGTGCTATTACAGATAGCGCAATAAATCAAAGTGCATTGTCAGTAGGAGGCCGTGGCGCATGAATCAGGGCAGCGGGAACGACCTCGGACCACCAGGGGCCGAGAAGACCACCGTCTCATTGGGCCGGCCACTCAGGGTCTGCGGAAAATCCAATATATATCTGGTGATATCTCGGGTGCTATTAGAGATAGCGCAATAAGCCAAATGGAATTATCTGCAGGAGGCCCTGGCGCATGCATCTGTGCAGCGGGAACGACCTAGGACCACCAGGGGCCGAGAAAACCGCCGTCTCATGGGGCCGGACACTCAGGGTAAGGGAAAAATCCAATATATATCTGGTGATATCTCGGGTGCTATTAGAGATAGAGCAATAAGCGAGAGTGAATTATCTGCAGGAGGCCCTGGCGCATGAATCTGTGCAGCGGGAACGACCACGGACCACCAGGGGCCGAGAAAACCACCGTCTCATGGGGCTGGACACTCAGGGTGAGGGAAATATCCAATATATATCTGGTGATATCTCGGGTGCTATCACAGATAGCGCAATAAATCAAAGTGCATTGTCTGTAGGAGGCCGTGGCGCATGAATCTGGGCAGCGGGAACGATCTCGGACCACCAGCGGCCGAGAAAACAACCGTCTCATGGGGCCGGACACTCAGGGTCGGGGAAAAATCCAATATATATCTGGTGATATCTCGGGTGCTATTAGAGATAGCGCAAAAAATCAAAATGAATTGTCTGTAGGAGGCCCTGTCGCATGAATCTGGCCAGCGGGAACTACCTCGGACCACCAGGGTCCGAGAAAACCACCGTCTCATGGGGCCGGACACTCAGGGTCAGGGGAAAATCCAATATATATCTGGTGATATCTCGGGTGCTATTACAGATAGCGCAATAAATCAAAGTGCATTGTCTGTAGGAGGCACTGGCGAATGAATCTGTGCAGCAGGAACGACCTCGGACAAACAGGGGCCGAGAAAATTACTGATATTCGGAATCCGTCACCCTAGGTCATGTAAAAATCCAGCATATATCTGGTGATATCTCGGGTGCTATTAGAGATAGCGCAATAAACCAAGTGAGTTATCTGCAGGAGGCCCTGGCGCCTGAATCTGGGAAGCGGGAGCGTCCTCGGACCACCTGGGGCCGAGAAAACCACCGTCTCATGGGGCCGGACACCCAGAGTCAGGGGAAAATCCAATATATATCTGGTGATATCTCAGGTGCTATTAGAGATAGCGCAATAAACCAAAGTGAATTATCTGCAGGAGGCCCTCGCGCATGAATCTGTGCAGCGGGAATGACCTCGGTCCACCAGGGGCCGAGAAAACCACCGTCTCATGGGGCTGGACACTCAGGGTGAGGGAAATATCCAATATATATCTGGTGATATCTCGGGTGCTATTACAGATAGCGCAATAAATCAAAGTGCATTGTCTGTAGGAGGCCGTGGCGCATGAATCTGGGCAGCGGGAACGACCTCGGACCACCAGGGGCCGAGAAGACCACCGTCTCATGGGGCCGGCCACTCAGGGTCAGGGGAAAATCCAATATATATCTGGTGATATCTCGGATGCTATTAGAGATAGCGCAATAAGCCAAAGGGAATTATCTGCAGGAGGCCCTGGCGCATGCATCTGTGCAGCGGGAACGACCTAGGACCACCAGGGGCCGAGAAAACCACCGTCTCATGGGGCCGGACACTCAGGGTCAGGGGAAAATCCAATATATATCTGGTGATATCTCGGGTGCTATTACAGATAGCGCAATAAATCAAAGTGCGTTGTCTGTAGGAGGCTCTGGCGCATGAATGTGTGCAGCGGGAACGACCTCGGACTACTAGGGGCCGAGAAAACCACAGTCTCATGGGGCCGGACACTCAGGGTCAGGGGAAAATCCAATATATATCTGGTGATATCTCGGGTGCTATTACAGATAGCGCAATAAATCAAAGTGCGTTGTCTGTAGGAGGCCCTGGCGCATGAATCTGTGCAGCGGGAACGACCTCGGACCACCAGGGTCCGAGAAAACCACCGTCTCATGGGGCCGGACACTCAGGGTCAGGGGAAAATCCAATATATATCTGGTGATATCTCGGGTGCTATTACAGATAGCGCAATAAATCAAGGTGCGTTGTCTGTAGGAGGCCCTGGCGCATGAATCTGTGCAGCGGGAACGACCTCGGACCACTAGGGTCCAAGAAAACCACAGTCTCATGGGGCCGGACACTCAGGGTCAGGGGAAAATCCAATATATATCTGGTGATATCTCGGGTGCTATTTCGGATAGCGCAATAAATCAAAGTGCATTGTCTGTAGGAGGCACTGGCGAATGAATCTGTGCAGCGGGAACGACCTCGGTCCACCAGGGGCCGAGAAAACCACAGTCTCATGGGGCCGGACACTCAGGGTCAGGGGAAAATCCAATATATATCTGGTGATATCTCGGGTGCTATTACGGATAGCGCAATAAATCAAAGTGCATTGTCTGTAGGAGGCACTGGCGAATGAATCTGTGCAGCAGGAATGACCTCGGACCACCAGTGGCCGAGAAAATTACAGATATTCGGAATCCGTCACCCAAGGTCATGTAAAAATCCAGCATATATCTGGTGATATCTCGGGTGCTATTAGAGATAGCGCGATAAATCAAAGTGAATTATCTGCAGGAGGCCCTGGCGCATGAATGTGTGCAGCGGGAACGACCTCGGACCACCAGGGGCCGAGAAAACCGCAGTCTCATGGGGCCGGACACTCAGGGTCAGGGAAAAATCCAATATATATCTGGTGATATCTCGGGCGCTATTAGAAATAGCGCAATAAACCAAAGTGAATTATCTGCAGGAGGCCCTGGCGCATGAATCTGTGCAGCGGGAACGACCTCGGTCCACCAGGGGCCGAGAAAACCACCGTCTCATGGGGCTGGACACTCAGGGTGAGGGAAATATCCAATATATATCTGGGGACATCTCGGGTGCTATTACAGATAGCGCAATAAATCAAAGTGCATTGTCAGAAGGAAGCCGTGGCGCATGAATCTGGGCAGCGGGAACGACCTTGGACCATCAGGGTCCGAGAAAACCACCGTCTCATGGGGCCGGACGCTGAGGGTCAGGGGAAAATCCAATATATATCTGGTGATATCTCGGGTGCTATTACAGATAGCGCAATAAATCAAAGTGCATTGTCTGTAGGAGGCACTGGCGAATGAATCTGTGCAGCAGGAACGACCTCGGACCAACAGGGGCCGAGAAAATTACTGATATTCGGAATCCGTCACCCTAGGTCATGTAAAAATCCAGCATATATCTGGTGATATCTCGGGTGCTATTAGAGATAGCGCAATAAACCAAGTGAGTTATCTGCAGGAGGCCCTGGCGCCTGAATCTGGAAAGCGGGAGCGTCCTCGGACCACCTGGGGCCGAGAAAACCACCGTCTCATGGGGCCGGACACCCAGAGTCAGGGGAAAATCCAATATATATCTGGTGATATCTCAGGTGCTATTAGAGATAGCGCAATAAACCAAAGTGAATTATCTGCAGGAGGCCCTCGCGCATGAATCTGTGCAGCGGGAATGACCTCGGTCCACCAGGGGCCGAGAAAACCACCGTCTCATGGGGCTGGACACTCAGGGTGAGGGAAATATCCAATATATATCTGGTGATATCTCGGGTGCTATTACAGATAGCGCAATAAATCAAAGTGCATTGTCTGTAGGAGGCCGTGGCGCATGAATCTGGGCAGCGGGAACGACCTTGGACCACCAGGGGCCGAGAAGACCACCGTCTCATGGGGCCGGCCACTCAGGGTCAGGGGAAAATCCAATATATATCTGGTGATATCTCGGGTGCTATTACAGATAGCGCAATAAATCAAAGTGCATTGTCTGTAGGAGGCCCTGGCGCATGATTCTGTGCAGCGGGAACGACGTCGGACCACCAGGGGCCGAGAAAATTACAGATTTTCGGTATCCGCCACCCAAAGTCATGTAAAAATCCAGCATATATATGGAGCCTTCTCGGGTGCTATTACAGATAGCGCAATAAATCAAAGTGCACTGTCTGTAGGAGGCCCTGGCGCATGAATCTGGGCAGCGGGAACGACCTCGGACCACCAGGGGCCGAGAAAATCACCGTCTAACGGGGCCGGACACTCAGGCTCAGGGGAAAATCCAATATATATCTGGCGATATCTCGGGTGCTATTACAGATAGCGCAATAAATCAAAGTGCATGGTCTGTAGGAGACCCTGGCGCATGCATCTGGCCAGCGGGAACGACCTCGGACCACCAGGGGCCGAGAAAACCACAGTCTCATGGGTCCGGACACTCAGGGTCATGTAAAAATCCAGCATATATCTGGTGTTATCTCGGGTGCTATTAGAGATAGCGCAATAAGCCAAAGGGAATTATCTGCAGGAGGCCCTGGCGCATGCATCTGTGCAGCGGGAACGACCTAGGACGACCAGGGGCCGAGAAAACCACCGTCTCATGGGGCCGGACACTCAGGGTCAGGGGAAAATCCAATATATATCTGGTGATATCTCGGGTGCTATTACAGATAGCGCAATAAATCAAAGTGCGTTGTCTGTAGAAGGCCCTGGCGCATGAATCTGTGCAGCGGGAACGACCTCGGACCACTAGGGGCCGAGAAAACCACAGTCTCATGGGGCCGGACACTCAGGGTCAGGCGAAAATCCAATATATATCTGGTGTTATCTCGGGTGCTATTACAGATAGCGCAATAAATCAAAGTGCATTGTCTGTATTAGGCCCCGGCGCATGAATCTGTGCAGCGGGAACGACCTCGGACCACCAGGGGCCGAGAAAACCACCGTCTCATGGGGCCGGACACTCAGGGTCATGGAAAAATCCAACATATATCTGGTGATATCTCGGGTGCTATTACAGATAGCGCAATAAATCAAAGTGCATTATCTGTAGGAGGCCCTGGCGCATGAATCTGTGCAGCGGGAACGACCTCTGACCACCAGGGGCCGAGAAAACCACCGTCTCATGGGGCCGGACACTCTGGGTCGGGGAAAAATCCAATATATATCTGGTGATATCTCGGGTGCTATTAGAGATAGCGCGATAAATCAAAGTGACTTATCTGCAGGAGGCCCTCGCGCATGCATCTGTGCAGCGGGAACGACCTCGGACCACCAGGGGCCGAGAAAACCACAGTCTCATGGGGCCGGACACTCAGGGTCAGGGTAAAATCCAATATATATCTGGTGATATCTCGGGTGCTATTAGAGATAGCGCAATAAACCAAAGTGAAATATCTGCAGGAGGCCCTGGCGCATGAATCTGTGCAGCGGGAACGACCTCGGACCACCAGGGGCCGAGACAACAACCGTCTCATGGGGCCGGACACTCAGGGTCAGGGAAAAATCCAATATATTTCTGGTGATATCTCGGGTGCTATTACAGATAGCGCAATAAATCAAAGTGCATTGTCTGTAGGAGGCCCTGGCGCATGAATCTGTGCAGCGGGAACGACCTCGTACCACCAGGGGCCGAGAAAACCACAGTCTCATGGGGCCGGACACTCAGGGCCAGGGGAAAATCCAATATATATCTAGTGATATCTCGGGTGCTATTAGAGATAGCGCAATAAACCAAAGTGTATTATTTGCAGGAGGCCCTGGCGCATGAATCTGTGCAACGGGAACGACCTCGGACCACCAGGGGCAGAGAAAACCACCGTCTCATTGGGCCGGACACTCCGGGTCAGTGAAAAATCCAATATATATCTGGTTATATCTCGAGTGCTATTACAGATAGCGCAATAAATCAAAGTGCATTGTCTGTAGGAGGACCTTGCGCATGAATCTGTGCAGCGGGAAGTACCTCGGACCACCAGGGGCCGAGAAAACCACAGTCTCACGGGGTCGGACACTCAGGGTCAGGGAAAAATCCAATTTATATCTGGTGATATCTCGGGTGCTATTAGAGATAGCGCAATAAACCAAAGTGCATTGTCTGTAGGAGGCCCAGGCGAATGAATCTGTGCACCGGGATCGACCTCGGACCACCAGGGGCCGAGAAAATCACCGTCTCATGGGGCCGGACTGTCATGGTCAGGGAAAAATCCAATATATATCTGGTGATATCTCGGGTGCGATTGGAGATAACGCAATAAACCAAAGTGCATTGTCTGTAGGAGGCACTGGCGCATGAATCTGTGAGGCGGGAACGATCTCTGACCGCCAGGTGCAGAGAAAACCACAGTCTTATGGGCCAGGACACTCAGGGTCAAGGGAAAATACAATATATATCTGGTGATATCTCGGGTGCTATTAGAGATAGCGCAATAAACCAAAGTGAATTATCTGCAGGAGGCCCTGGCGCATGCATCTGCGCAGCGGGAACGACCTCTGACCACCGGGGGCAGAGAAAACCACAGTCTCATGGGGCCGGACACTCAGGGTCGGGGAAAAATCCAACATATATCTGGTTATATCTCGGGTGCAATTACAGATAGCGCAATAAATCAAAGTGCATTATCTGTAGGAGGCCCTGGCGCATGAATCTGTGCAGCGGGAACGACCTCTGACCACCAGGGGCCGAGAAAAGCACCGTCTCATGGGGCCGGACACTCTGCGTCGGGGAAAAATCCAATATATATCTGGTGATATCTCGGGTGCTATTAGAGATAGCGCGATAAATCAAAGTGACTTATCTGCAGGAGGCCCTGGCGCATGCATCTGTGCAGCGGGAACGACCTCTGACCACCAGGGGCCGAGAAAACCACAGTCTCATGGGGCCGGACACTCAGGGTCAGGGGAAAAACCAATATATATTTGGTGATATCTCGGGTGCTATTACAGATAGCGCAATAAATCAAAGTGAATTGTCTGTAGGAGGCCCTGGCGCATGAATCTGTGCAGCCGGAACGACCTCGAACCACCAGGGGCCGCGAAAACCACCGTCACATGGGGCCGGACACTCAGGGTCAGTGAAAGATCCAATATATATCTGGTGGTATCTCGGGTGCTATTACAGATAGCGTAATAAATAAATGTGCATTGTCTGTAGGAGGCCCTGGCGCATGAATCTGTGCAGCGGGAACGACCTCGGACCACCAGGGGCCGAGAAAACCACAGTCTCATGGGGCCGGACACTCAGGGTTAGGGGAAAATCCAACATATATCTGGTGATATCTCGGGTTATATTACAGATAGCACAATAAATCAAAGTGCATTGTCTGTATTAGGACCCGGCGCATGAATCTGTGCAGCGGGAACGACCTAGGATCACCAGGGGCCGAGAAAACCACCGTCTCATGGGGCCGGACACTCAGGGTCAGTGAAAAATCCAATATATATCTGGTGATATCTCGGGTGCTATTACAGATAGCGCAATAAATGAAAGTGCATTGTCTGTAGGAGGCCCTGGCGCATGAATCTGTGCAGCGGGAACGACCTCGGACCACCAGGGGCCGAGAAAACCACAGTCTCATGGGGCCGGACACTCAGGGTCAGGGGAAAATCCAATATATATCTGGTGATATCTCGGGTGCTATTAGAGATAGCGCAATAAACCAAAGTGTATTATCTGCAGGAGGCCCTGGCGCATGAATCTGTGCAACGGGAACGACCTCGGACCACCAGGGGCCGAGAACACCACCGTCTCATGGGGCCGGACACTCAGGGTCAGTGAAAAATCCAATATATATCAGGTTATATCTCGGGTGCTATTACAGATAGCGCAATAAATCAAAGTGCATTGTCTGTAGGAGGACCTTGCGCATGAATCTGTGCAGCGGGAACTACCTCGGACCACCAGGGGCCGAGAAAACCACCGTCTCATGGGGCCGGACAGTCAGGGTCAGGGAAAAATCCAATATATTTCTGGTGATATCTCGGGTTATATTACAGATAGAACAATAAATCAAAGTGCATTGTTTGTAGGAGGCCCTGGTGCATGAATCTGTGCAGCGGGAACGACGTGGGACCACCAGGGGCCGAGAAAACCACCGACACATGGGGCCGGACACTCAGGGTCAGGGGAAAATCCAACATATATCTGGTGATATCTCGGGTGCTATTACAGATAGCGCAATAAATCAAAGTGAATTGTCTGTAGGACGCCCTGGCGCATGAATCTGTGCAGCCGGAACGACCTCGAACCACCAGGGGCCGCGAAAACCACCGTCTCATGGGGCCGGACACTCAGGGTCAGTGAAAGATCCAATATATATCTGGTGGTATCTCGGGTGCTATTACAGATAGCGTAATAAATAAATGTGCATTGTCTGTAGGAGGCCCTGGAGCATGAATCTGTGCAGAGGGAACGACCTCGGACCACCAGGGGCCGAGAAAACCACAGTCTCATGGGGCCGGACACTCAGGGTCAGGGGAAAATCCAATATATATCTGGTGATATCTCGGGTGCTATTACAGATAGCGCAATAAACCAAAGTGCATTGTCTGTAGGAGGCTCTTGCGAATGAATCTGTACCGCAGGAACGACCTCGGACCACCAGTGGCCGAGAAAATTACAGATATTCGGAATCCGTCACCCAAGGTCATGTAAAAATCCAGCAAATATCTGGTGATATCTCGGGTGCTATTAGAGATAGCGCAATAAACCAAAGTGCATTGTCTGTAGGAGGCCCAGGCGAATGAATCTGTGCAGCGGAAACGACCTCGGACCACCAGGGGCCGAGAAAATTACAGATATTCGTTATCCGTCACCCAAGGTCATGTAAAAATCCAGCATATATCTGGTGATATCTCGGGTGCTATTACAGATAGCCTAATAACCCAAAGTGCATTGTCTGTAGGAGGCCCTGGCGCATGAATCTGGGCAGCGGGAACGACCTCGGACCACCAGGGACCGAGAAAATCACCGTCTCATGGAGCCGGACACACAGGGTCAGGGAAAAATCCAACATATATCTGGTGATATCTCGGGTGCTATTACAGATAGCGCAATAAATCAAAGTGAATTGTCTGTAGGAGGCCCTGGCGCATGAATCTGTGCAGCCGGAACGACCTCGTTCCACCAGGGGCCGAGAAAACCACCGTCTCATGGGGCCGGACACTCAGGGTCAGGGAAGAATCCATTATATATCTGGTGATATCTCGGGTGCTATTACAGATAGCCCAAGAAATGAATGTGCATTGTCTGTATTAGGACCCGGCGCATGAATCTGTGCAGCGGGAACGACCTCGGATCACCAGGGGCCGAGAAAACCACCGTCTCATGGGGCCGGACACTCAGGGTCAGTGAAAAATCCAATATATATCTGGTGATATCTCGGGTGCTATTACAAATAGCGCAATAAATCAAAGTGCATTGTCTGTAGGAGACCCTGGCGCATGAATCTGTGCAGCGGGAACGACCTCGGACCACCAGGGGCCGAGACAACAACCGTCTCATGGGGCCGGACACTCAGGGTCAGGGAAAAATCCAATATATTTCTGGTGATATCTCGGGTTATATTACAGATAGAACAATAAATAAAAGTGCATTGTCTGTAGGAGGCCCCGGCGCATGAATCTGTGCAGCGGGAACGACCTCGGACCACCAGGGGCCGAGAAAACCACCGTCTCATGGGGCCGGACACTCAGGGTCAGGGAAAAATCCAATATATATCTGGTGATATCTCGGGTGCTATTACAGATAGCCCAAGAAATCAAAGTGCATTGTCTGTATTAGGCCCCGGCGCATGAATCTGTGCAGCGGGAACGACCTCGGACCACCAGGGGCCGAGAAAACCACCGTCTCATGGGGCCGGACACTCAGGGTCAGGGAAGAATCCAATATATATCTGGTGATATCTCGGGTGCTATTACAGATAGCGCAATAAATCAAAGTGCATTGTCTGTAGGAGGCTCAGGCGAATGAATCTGTGCAGCGGGAACGACCTCGGACCACCAGGGGCCGAGAAAACCACAGTCTCATGGGGCCGGACACTCAGGGTCAGGGGAAAATCCAATATATATCTGGTGATATCTCGGGTGCTATTACAGATAGCGCAATAAACCAAAGTGCATTGTCTGTAGGAGGCTCTTGCGAATGAATCTGTACCGCAGGAACGACCTCGGACCACCAGTGGCCGAGAAAATTACAGATATTCGGAATCCGTCACCCAAGGTCATGTAAAAATCCAGCAAATATCTGGTGATATCTCGGGTGCTATTAGAGATAGCGCAATAAATCAAAGTGCATTGTCTGTAGGAGGCCCAGGCGAATGAATCTGTGCAGCGGGAACGACCTCGGACCACCAGGGGCCGAGAAAACCACAGTCTCATGGGGCCGGACACTCAGGGACAGGGGAAAATCCAAAATATATCTGGTGATATCTCGGGTGCTATTACAGATAGCGCAATAAATCAAAGTGCATTGTCTGTAGGAGGCACAGGCGAATGCATCTGTGCAGCGGGAACGACCTCGGACCACCAGGGGCCAAGAAAACCACCGTCTCATGGCGCCGGACACTCAGGTTCAGGGGAAAATCCAATATATATCTGGTGATATCTCGGGTGCTATTAGAGATAGCGCAATAAACCAAAGTGCATTGTCTGTAGGAGGGCCAGGCGCATGAATCTGGCCAGCGGGAACGACCTCGGACCACCAGGGGCCAAGAAAACCACCGTCTCATGGCGCCGGACACTCAGGGTCAGGGAAAAATCCAATATATATCTGGTGATATCTCGGGTGCTATTTGAGATAGCGCAATAAATCAAAGTGCATTGTCTGTAGGAGGCCCAGGCGCATGAATCTGGCCAGCGGGAACGACCTCGGACCACCAGGGGCCGAGAAAACCTCAGTCTCATGGGGCCGGACACTCAGGGTCAGGGGAAAATCCAATATATATCTGGTGATATCTCGGGTGCTATTACAGATAGCGCAATAAACCAAAGTGCATTGTCTGTAGGAGGCCCATGCGCATGAATCTGGGCAGCGGGAACGACGTCGGACCACCAGGGGACGAGAAAATCACCGTCTCATGAAGCCGGACACTCAGGGTCAGGGAAAAATGAAATATATATCTGGTGATATCTCGGCTGCTATTACAGATAGCGCAATAAACAAAAGTGCACTGTCTGTAGGAGGCCCTGGCGCATGAATCTGGGCAGCGGGAACGACCTCGGACCACCAGGGGCCGAGAAAACCACCGTCTCATGGGTCCGGACACTCAGGGTCAGGGGAAAATCCAATATATATCTGGTGCTATCTCGGGTGCTACTAGAGATAGCGCAATAAACCAAAGTGAATTATCTGAAGGAGGCCCTGGCGCATGCATCTGTGCAGCGGGAACGACCTCGGACCACCAGGGGCCAAGAAAACCACCGTCTCATGGCGCCGGACACTCAGGGTCAGGGAAAAATCCAATATATATCTGGTGATATCTCGGGTGCTATTTGAGATAGCGCAATAAATCAAAGTGCATTGTCTGTAGGAGGCCCAGGCGCATGAATCTGGCCAGCGGGAACGACCTCGGACCACCAGGGGCCGAGAAAACCTCAGTCTCATGGGGCCGGACACTCAGGGTCAGGGGAAAATCCAATATATATCTGGTGATATCTCGGGTGCTATTACAGATAGCGCAATAAACCAAAGTGCATTGTCTGTAGGAGGCCCTTGCGAATGAATCTGTACCGCAGGAACGACCTCGGACCACCAGTGGCCGAGAAAATTACAGATATTCGGAATCCGTCACCCAAGGTCATGTAAAAATCCAGCATATATCTGGTGATATCTCGGGTGCTATTACAGATAGCGCAATAAACCAAAGTGCATTGTCTGTAGGAGGCCCTGGCGCATGAATCTGGCCAGCAGGAACGACCTCCGACCACCAGGGGCCGAGTAAACCACCGTCTCATGGGGCCGGACACTCAGGGTCAGGGAAAAATCCAATATATATCTGGTGATATCTCGGGTGCTATTACAGATAGCGCAATAAATCAAAGTGCATTGTCTGTAGGAGGCCCAGGCGAATAAATCTGGCCAGCTGGAACGACCTCGGACCACCAGGGGCCGAGAAAACCACAGTCTCATGGGGCCGCACACTCAGGTTCAGGGTAAAATCCAATATATATCTGGTGATATCTCGGGTGCTATTTGAGATAGCGCAATAAATCAAAGTGCATTGTCTGTAGGAGGCCCAGGCGCATGAATCTGGCCAGCGGGAACGACCTCGGACCACCAGGGGCCGAGAAAACCTCAGTCTCATGGGGCCGGACACTCAGGGTCAGGTGAAAACCCAATATATATCTGGTGATATCTCGGGTGCTATTAGAGATAGCGCAATAAACCAAAGTGAATTATCTGCAGGAGGCCCTGGCGCATGAATCTGTACAACGGGAGCGACCTCGGACCACCAGGGGCCGAGAAAACCACAGTCTCATGGGGCCGGACACTCAGGGTCACGGGAAAATCCAATATATATCTGGTGATATCTCGCGTGCTATTAGAGATAGCGCAATAAATCAAAGTGCATTGTCTGTAGGAGGCCCTGGCGCATGAATCTGTGCAGCGGGAACGACCTCGGAACACCAGGGGCCGAGAAAACCACCGTCTTATGGGGCAGGACACTCAGGGTCAGTGAAAAATCCAATATATATCTGGTGATATCTCGGGTGCGATTGGAGATAACGCAATAAACCAAAGTGCATTGTCTGTAGGAGGCACTGGCGCATGAATCTGTGAGGCGGGAACGATCTCTGACCGCCAGGTGCAGAGAAAACCACAGTCTTATGGGCCAGGACACTCAGGGTCAAGGGAAAATACAATATATATCTGGTGATATCTCGGGTGCTATTAGAGATAGCGCAATAAACCAAAGTGAATTATCTGCAGGAGGCCCTGGCGCATGCATCTGCGCAGCGGGAACGACCTCTGACCACCGGGGGCAGAGAAAACCACAGTCTCATGGGGCCGGACACTCAGGGTCGGGGAAAAATCCAACATATATCTGGTTATATCTCGGGTGCAATTACAGATAGCGCAATAAATCAAAGTGCATTATCTGTAGGAGGCCCTGGCGCATGAATCTGTGCAGCGGGAACGACCTCTGACCACCAGGGGCCGAGAAAAGCACCGTCTCATGGGGCCGGACACTCTGCGTCGGGGAAAAATCCAATATATATCTGGTGATATCTCGGGTGCTATTAGAGATAGCGCGATAAATCAAAGTGACTTATCTGCAGGAGGCCCTGGCGCATGCATCTGTGCAGCGGGAACGACCTCTGACCACCAGGGGCCGAGAAAACCACAGTCTCATGGGGCCGGACACTCAGGGTCAGGGGAAAAACCAATATATATTTGGTGATATCTCGGGTGCTATTACAGATAGCGCAATAAATCAAAGTGAATTGTCTGTAGGAGGCCCTGGCGCATGAATCTGTGCAGCCGGAACGACCTCGAACCACCAGGGGCCGCGAAAACCACCGTCACATGGGGCCGGACACTCAGGGTCAGTGAAAGATCCAATATATATCTGGTGGTATCTCGGGTGCTATTACAGATAGCGTAATAAATAAATGTGCATTGTCTGTAGGAGGCCCTGGCGCATGAATCTGTGCAGCGGGAACGACCTCGGACCACCAGGGGCCGAGAAAACCACAGTCTCATGGGGCCGGACACTCAGGGTTAGGGGAAAATCCAACATATATCTGGTGATATCTCGGGTTATATTACAGATAGCACAATAAATCAAAGTGCATTGTCTGTATTAGGACCCGGCGCATGAATCTGTGCAGCGGGAACGACCTAGGATCACCAGGGGCCGAGAAAACCACCGTCTCATGGGGCCGGACACTCAGGGTCAGTGAAAAATCCAATATATATCTGGTGATATCTCGGGTGCTATTACAGATAGCGCAATAAATGAAAGTGCATTGTCTGTAGGAGGCCCTGGCGCATGAATCTGTGCAGCGGGAACGACCTCGGACCACCAGGGGCCGAGAAAACCACAGTCTCATGGGGCCGGACACTCAGGGTCAGGGGAAAATCCAATATATATCTGGTGATATCTCGGGTGCTATTAGAGATAGCGCAATAAACCAAAGTGTATTATCTGCAGGAGGCCCTGGCGCATGAATCTGTGCAACGGGAACGACCTCGGACCACCAGGGGCCGAGAACACCACCGTCTCATGGGGCCGGACACTCAGGGTCAGTGAAAAATCCAATATATATCAGGTTATATCTCGGGTGCTATTACAGATAGCGCAATAAATCAAAGTGCATTGTCTGTAGGAGGACCTTGCGCATGAATCTGTGCAGCGGGAACTACCTCGGACCACCAGGGGCCGAGAAAACCACCGTCTCATGGGGCCGGACAGTCAGGGTCAGGGAAAAATCCAATATATTTCTGGTGATATCTCGGGTTATATTACAGATAGAACAATAAATCAAAGTGCATTGTTTGTAGGAGGCCCTGGTGCATGAATCTGTGCAGCGGGAACGACGTGGGACCACCAGGGGCCGAGAAAACCACCGACACATGGGGCCGGACACTCAGGGTCAGGGGAAAATCCAACATATATCTGGTGATATCTCGGGTGCTATTACAGATAGCGCAATAAATCAAAGTGAATTGTCTGTAGGACGCCCTGGCGCATGAATCTGTGCAGCCGGAACGACCTCGAACCACCAGGGGCCGCGAAAACCACCGTCTCATGGGGCCGGACACTCAGGGTCAGTGAAAGATCCAATATATATCTGGTGGTATCTCGGGTGCTATTACAGATAGCGTAATAAATAAATGTGCATTGTCTGTAGGAGGCCCTGGAGCATGAATCTGTGCAGAGGGAACGACCTCGGACCACCAGGGGCCGAGAAAACCACAGTCTCATGGGGCCGGACACTCAGGGTCAGGGGAAAATCCAATATATATCTGGTGATATCTCGGGTGCTATTACAGATAGCGCAATAAACCAAAGTGCATTGTCTGTAGGAGGCTCTTGCGAATGAATCTGTACCGCAGGAACGACCTCGGACCACCAGTGGCCGAGAAAATTACAGATATTCGGAATCCGTCACCCAAGGTCATGTAAAAATCCAGCAAATATCTGGTGATATCTCGGGTGCTATTAGAGATAGCGCAATAAACCAAAGTGCATTGTCTGTAGGAGGCCCAGGCGAATGAATCTGTGCAGCGGAAACGACCTCGGACCACCAGGGGCCGAGAAAATTACAGATATTCGTTATCCGTCACCCAAGGTCATGTAAAAATCCAGCATATATCTGGTGATATCTCGGGTGCTATTACAGATAGCCTAATAACCCAAAGTGCATTGTCTGTAGGAGGCCCTGGCGCATGAATCTGGGCAGCGGGAACGACCTCGGACCACCAGGGACCGAGAAAATCACCGTCTCATGGAGCCGGACACACAGGGTCAGGGAAAAATCCAACATATATCTGGTTATATCTCGGGTGCTATTACAGATAGCGCAATAAATCAAAGTGAATTGTCTGTAGGAGGCCCTGGCGCATGAATCTGTGCAGCCGGAACGACCTCGTTCCACCAGGGGCCGAGAAAACCACCGTCTCATGGGGCCGGACACTCAGGGTCAGGGAAGAATCCATTATATATCTGGTGATATCTCGGGTGCTATTACAGATAGCCCAAGAAATGAATGTGCATTGTCTGTATTAGGACCCGGCGCATGAATCTGTGCAGCGGGAACGACCTCGGATCACCAGGGGCCGAGAAAACCACCGTCTCATGGGGCCGGACACTCAGGGTCAGTGAAAAATCCAATATATATCTGGTGATATCTCGGGTGCTATTACAAATAGCGCAATAAATCAAAGTGCATTGTCTGTAGGAGACCCTGGCGCATGAATCTGTGCAGCGGGAACGACCTCGGACCACCAGGGGCCGAGACAACAACCGTCTCATGGGGCCGGACACTCAGGGTCAGGGAAAAATCCAATATATTTCTGGTGATATCTCGGGTTATATTACAGATAGAACAATAAATAAAAGTGCATTGTCTGTAGGCGGCCCCGGCGCATGAATCTGTGCAGCGGGAACGACCTCGGACCACCAGGGGCCGAGAAAACCACCGTCTCATGGGGCCGGACACTCAGGGTCAGGGAAAAATCCAATATATATCTGGTGATATCTCGGGTGCTATTACAGATAGCCCAAGAAATCAAAGTGCATTGTCTGTATTAGGCCCCGGCGCATGAATCTGTGCAGCGGGAACGACCTCGGACCACCAGGGGCCGAGAAAACCACCGTCTCATGGGGCCGGACACTCAGGGTCAGGGAAGAATCCAATATATATCTGGTGATATCTCGGGTGCTATTACAGATAGCGCAATAAATCAAAGTGCATTGTCTGTAGGAGGCTCAGGCGAATGAATCTGTGCAGCGGGAACGACCTCGGACCACCAGGGGCCGAGAAAACCACAGTCTCATGGGGCCGGACACTCAGGGTCAGGGGAAAATCCAATATATATCTGGTGATATCTCGGGTGCTATTACAGATAGCGCAATAAACCAAAGTGCATTGTCTGTAGGAGGCTCTTGCGAATGAATCTGTACCGCAGGAACGACCTCGGACCACCAGTGGCCGAGAAAATTACAGATATTCGGAATCCGTCACCCAAGGTCATGTAAAAATCCAGCAAATATCTGGTGATATCTCGGGTGCTATTAGAGATAGCGCAATAAATCAAAGTGCATTGTCTGTAGGAGGCCCAGGCGAATGAATCTGTGCAGCGGGAACGACCTCGGACCACCAGGGGCCGAGAAAACCACAGTCTCATGGGGCCGGACACTCAGGGACAGGGGAAAATCCAAAATATATCTGGTGATATCTCGGGTGCTATTACAGATAGCGCAATAAATCAAAGTGCATTGTCTGTAGGAGGCACAGGCGAATGCATCTGTGCAGCGGGAACGACCTCGGACCACCAGGGGCCAAGAAAACCACCGTCTCATGGCGCCGGACACTCAGGGTCAGGGGAAAATCCAATATATATCTGGTGATATCTCGGGTGCTATTAGAGATAGCGCAATAAACCAAAGTGCATTGTCTGTAGGAGGGCCAGGCGCATGAATCTGGCCAGCGGGAACGACCTCGGACCACCAGGGGCCAAGAAAACCACCGTCTCATGGCGCCGGACACTCAGGGTCAGGGAAAAATCCAATATATATCTGGTGATATCTCGGGTGCTATTTGAGATAGCGCAATAAATCAAAGTGCATTGTCTGTAGGAGGCCCAGGCGCATGAATCTGGCCAGCGGGAACGACCTCGGACCACCAGGGGCCGAGAAAACCTCAGTCTCATGGGGCCGGACACTCAGGGTCAGGGGAAAATCCAATATATATCTGGTGATATCTCGGGTGCTATTACAGATAGCGCAATAAACCAAAGTGCATTGTCTGTAGGAGGCCCATGCGCATGAATCTGGGCAGCGGGAACGACGTCGGACCACCAGGGGACGAGAAAATCACCGTCTCATGAAGCCGGACACTCAGGGTCAGGGAAAAATGAAATATATATCTGGTGATATCTCGGCTGCTATTACAGATAGCGCAATAAACAAAAGTGCACTGTCTGTAGGAGGCCCTGGCGCATGAATCTGGGCAGCGGGAACGACCTCGGACCACCAGGGGCCGAGAAAACCACCGTCTCATGGGTCCGGACACTCAGGGTCAGGGGAAAATCCAATATATATCTGGTGCTATCTCGGGTGCTACTAGAGATAGCGCAATAAACCAAAGTGAATTATCTGAAGGAGGCCCTGGCGCATGCATCTGTGCAGCGGGAACGACCTCGGACCACCAGGGGCCAAGAAAACCACCGTCTCATGGCGCCGGACACTCAGGGTCAGGGAAAAATCCAATATATATCTGGTGATATCTCGGGTGCTATTTGAGATAGCGCAATAAATCAAAGTGCATTGTCTGTAGGAGGCCCAGGCGCATGAATCTGGCCAGCGGGAACGACCTCGGACCACCAGGGGCCGAGAAAACCTCAGTCTCATGGGGCCGGACACTCAGGGTCAGGGGAAAATCCAATATATATCTGGTGATATCTCGGGTGCTATTACAGATAGCGCAATAAACCAAAGTGCATTGTCTGTAGGAGGCCCTTGCGAATGAATCTGTACCGCAGGAACGACCTCGGACCACCAGTGGCCGAGAAAATTACAGATATTCGGAATCCGTCACCCAAGGTCATGTAAAAATCCAGCATATATCTGGTGATATCTCGGGTGCTATTACAGATAGCGCAATAAACCAAAGTGCATTGTCTGTAGGAGGCCCTGGCGCATGAATCTGGCCAGCAGGAACGACCTCCGACCACCAGGGGCCGAGTAAACCACCGTCTCATGGGGCCGGACACTCAGGGTCAGGGAAAAATCCAATATATATCTGGTGATATCTCGGGTGCTATTACAGATAGCGCAATAAATCAAAGTGCATTGTCTGTAGGAGGCCCAGGCGAATAAATCTGGCCAGCTGGAACGACCTCGGACCACCAGGGGCCGAGAAAACCACAGTCTCATGGGGCCGCACACTCAGGTTCAGGGTAAAATCCAATATATATCTGGTGATATCTCGGGTGCTATTTGAGATAGCGCAATAAATCAAAGTGCATTGTCTGTAGGAGGCCCAGGCGCATGAATCTGGCCAGCGGGAACGACCTCGGACCACCAGGGGCCGAGAAAACCTCAGTCTCATGGGGCCGGACACTCAGGGTCAGGTGAAAACCCAATATATATCTGGTGATATCTCGGGTGCTATTAGAGATAGCGCAATAAACCAAAGTGAATTATCTGCAGGAGGCCCTGGCGCATGAATCTGTACAACGGGAGCGACCTCGGACCACCAGGGGCCGAGAAAACCACAGTCTCATGGGGCCGGACACTCAGGGTCACGGGAAAATCCAATATATATCTGGTGATATCTCGCGTGCTATTAGAGATAGCGCAATAAATCAAAGTGCATTGTCTGTAGGAGGCCCTGGCGCATGAATCTGTGCAGCGGGAACGACCTCGGAACACCAGGGGCCGAGAAAACCACCGTCTTATGGGGCAGGACACTCAGGGTCAGTGAAAAATCCAATATATATCTGGTGATATCTCGGGTGCTATTACAGATAGCGCAATAAATCAAAGTGCATTGTCTGTAGGAGGCCCTGGCGCATGAATCTGTGCAGCGGGAACGACCTCGGACGACCAGGGGCCGAGAAAACCACAGTCTCATGGGGCCGGACACTCAGGGTCAGGGGAAAATCCAATATATATCTGGTGATATCTCGGGTGCTATTAGAGATAGCGCAATAAACCAAAGTGAATTATCTGCAGGAGGCCCTGGCGCATGAATCTGTGCAACGGGAACGACCTCGGACCACCAGGGGCCGAGAAAACCACAGTCTCATGGGGCCGGACACTCAGGGTCAGGGGAAAATCCAATATATATCTGGTGATATCTCGGGTGCTATTAGAGATAGCGCAATAAATCAAAGTGCATTGTCTGTAGGAGGCCCTGGCGCATGAATCTGTGCAGCGGGAACGACCTCGGAACACCAGGGGCCGAGAAAACCACCGTCTTATGGGGCAGGACACTCAGGGTCAGTGAAAAATCCAATATATATCTGGTGATATCTCGGGTGCTATTACAGATAGCGCAATAAATCAAAGTGCATTGTCTGTAGGAGACGCTGGCGCATGAACCTGTGCAGCGGGAACGTTCTCGGACCACCAGGGGCCGAGAAAACGACCGTCTCATGGGGCCGGACGCTCAGGGTCAGTGAAAAATCCAATATATATCTGGTGATATCTCGGGTGCCATTAGAGATAGCGCAATAAACCAAAGTGCATTACCTGCAGGAGGCCCTGGCGCATGAATCTGTGCAACGGGAACGACCTCGGACCACCAGGGGCCGAGAAAACCACCGTCTCATGGGGCCGGACACTCAGGGTCAGGGAAAAATCCAATATATATCTGGTGATATCTCGGGTGCTATTACAGATAGCGCAATAAATCAAATTGCATTGTCTGTAGGAGGCCCTGGCGCATAAATGTGGACAGCGGGAACGACCTCGGACCACCAGGGGCCGAGAAAACCACAGTCTCATGGGGCCGGACAATCAGGGTCAGGGGAAAATCCAATATATATCTGGTGATATCTCGGGTGCTATTACAGATAGAGCAATAAATCAAAGTGCATTGTCTGTAGGATGCCCTGGCGCATGAATCTGTGCAGCGGGAACAACCTCGGACCACCAAGGGCCGAGAAAACCACAGTCTCATGGGGCCGGACACTCAGGGTCAGGGCAAAATCCAATATATATCTGGTGATATCTCGGGTGCTATTAGAGATAGCGCAATAAACCATAGTGAATTATCTGCAGGAGGCCCTGGCGCATGAATGTGTGCAGCGGGAACGACCTCGGACCACCAGGGGCCGAGAAAACCGCAGTCTCATGGGGCCGGACACTCAGGGTCAGGGAAAAATTCAATATATATCTGGTGATATCTTGGGTGCTATTAGAGATAGCGCAATAAACCAAAGTGAGTTATCTGCAGGAGGCCCTGGCGCATGAATCTGTGCAACGGGAACGACCTCGGACCACCAGGGGCCGAAAAAACCACAGTCTCATGGGGCCGGACACTCAGGGTCAGGGAAAAATCCAATATATATCTGGTGATATCTCGGGTGCTATTACAGATAGCGCAATAAATCAAAGTGCATTGTCTGTAGGAGGCCGTGGCGCATGAATCTGTGCAGCGGGAACGACCTCGGACCACCAGGGGCCGTGAAAACCACAGTCTCATGGGGCCGGACACTCAGGGTCAGGGGAAAATCCAATATATATCTGGTGATATCTCGGGTGCTATTAAAGATAGCGCAATAAACTAAAGTGAATTATCTGCAGGAGGCCCTGGCGCATGAATGTGTGCAGCGGGAACGACCTCGGACCACCAGGGGCCGAGAAAACCGCAGTCTCATGGGGCCGGACACTCAGGGTCAGGGAAAAATCCAATATATATCTGGTGATATCTCGGGCGCTATTAGAGATAGCGCAATAAGCCAAAGGGAATTATCTGCAGGAGGCCCTGGCGCATGCATCTGTGCAGCGGGAACGACCTAGGACCACCAGGGGCCGAGAAAACCACCGTCTCATGGGGCAGGACACTCAGGGTCAGTGAAAAATCCAATATATATCTGGTGATATCTCGGGTGCTATTAGAGATAGCCCAATAAACCAAGGTGAATTATCTGCAGGAGGCCCTGGCGCATGAATCTGTGCAACGGGAACGACCTCGGACCACCAGGGGCCGAGAAAACGACAGTCTCAAGGGGCCGGACACTCAGGGTCAGGGGAAAATCCAATATATATCTGGTGATATCTCTGGTGCTATTACAGTCTAGCGCAATAAATCAAAGTGCATTGTCTGTAGGAGGCCCTGGCGCATAAATGTGGCCAGCGGGAACGACCTCGGACCATCAGGGGCCGAGAAAACCACCGTCTCATGGGGCCGGACACTCAGGGTCAGGGGAAAATCCAATATTTATCTGGTGATATCTTGGGTGCTATTACAGATAGCGCAATAAATCAAAGTGCATTGTCTGTAGGAGGCCCTGGCGCATGAATCTGTGCAGCGGGAACGACCTCGGACTACCAGGGGCCGAGAAAACCACCGTCCCGAGGGGCCGGACACTTAGGGTCAGTGAAAAATCCAATATCTATCTGGTGATATCTCGGGTGCTATTACAGATAGCGCAATAAATCAAAGTGAATTATCTGCAGGAGGCCCTGGCGCATGAATCTGTGCAAGGGGAACGACCTCGGACCACCAGGGGCCGAGAAAACCACAGTCTCATGGGGCCGGACACACAGGGTCAGGGAAAAATTCAATATATATCTGGTGATATC
The DNA here is from genome assembly GCF_051020985.1 of Nomia melanderi. Taxonomy (NCBI): domain Eukaryota; kingdom Metazoa; phylum Arthropoda; class Insecta; order Hymenoptera; family Halictidae; genus Nomia; species Nomia melanderi. Next base: position 2,050,079 of record NW_027475140.1, on the reverse strand, counting down.
TCGGGTGCTATTAGAGATAGCGCAATAAATCAAAGTGCATTGTCTGTAGGAGGCCCTGGCGCATGAATCTGTGCAGCGGGAACGACCTCGGAACACCAGGGGCCGAGAAAACCACCGTCTCATGGGGCAGGACACTCAGGGTCAGTGAAAAATCCAATATATATCTGGTGATATCTCGGGTGCTATTACAGATAGCGCAATAAATCAAAGTGCATTGTCTGTAGGAGACGCTGGCGCATGAACCTGTGCAGCGGGAACGTTCTCGGACCACCAGGGGCCGAGAAAACGACCGTCTCATCGGGCCGGACGCTCAGGGTCAGTGAAAAATCCAATATATATCTGGTGATATCTCGGGTGCTATTAGAGATAGCGCAATAAACCGAAGTGAATTGTCTGCAGGAGGCCCTGGCGCATGAATGTGTGCAGCGGGAACGACCTCGGACCACCAGGGGCCGAGAAAACCGCAGTCTCATGGGGCCGGACACTCAGGGTCAGGGGAAAATCCAATATATATCTGGTGATATCTCGGGTGCTATTACAGATAGAGCAATAAATCAAAGTGCATTGTCTGTAGGAGGCCCTGGCGCATGAATCTGTGCATCGGGAACGACCTAGGACCACCAGGGGCCGAGAAAACTACAGTCTCATGGTGCCGCACACTCAGGGTCAGGGGAAAATCCAATATATATCTGGTGATATCTCGGGTGCTATTAGAGATAGCGCAATAAACCAAGGTGAATTATCTGCAGGAGGCCCTGGCGCATGAATCTGTGCAACGGGAACGACCCCGGACCACCAGCGGCCGAGAAAACGACAGTCTCAAGGGGCCGGACACTCAGGGTCAGGGGAAAATCCAATATATATCTGGTTATATCACGGGTGCTATTACAGATAGCGCAATAAATCAAAGTGCATTGTCTGTAGGAGGCCCTGGCGCATGAATCAGTGCAGCTGGAACGACCTCGGACCACCAGGGGCCGAGAAAACCACAGTCTCATGGGGCCGGACACTCAGGGTCAGGGGAAAATCCAATATATATCTGGTGATATCTCGGGTGCTATTACAGATAGCGCAATAAATCAAAGTGCATTGTCTGTAGGAGACGCTGGCGCATGAACCTGTGCAGCGGGAACGATCTCGGACCACCAGGGGCCGAGAAAACGACCGTCTCATGGGGCCGGACGCTCAGGGTCAGTGAAAAATCCAATATATATCTGGTGATATCTCGGGTGCTATTAGAGATAGCGCAATAAACCAAAGTGAATTATCTGCAGGAGGCCCTGGCGCATGAATCTGTGCAACGGGAACGACCTCGGACCACCAGGGGCCGAGAAAACCACAGTCTCATGGGGCCGGATACTCAGGGTCAGGGGAAAATCCAATATAGATCTGGTGATATCTCGGGTGTTATTACAGATAGCGCAATAAATCATAGTGCATTGTCTGTAGGAGGCCCTGGCGCATGAATCTGGCCAGCGGGAACGACCTCGGACCACCAGCGGCCGAGAAAACCACCGTCTCATGGGGCCGGACACTCAGGGTCGGTGAAAAATCCAATATATATCTGGTGATATCTCGGGTGCTATTAGAGATAGGGCAATAAACCAAAGTGAATTGTCTGCAGGAGGCCCTGGCGCATGAATCTGTGCAGCGGGAACGACCTCGGAACACCAGGGGCCGAGAAAACCACAGTCTTATGGGGCCGGACACTCAGGGTCAGTGAAAAATCCAATATATATCTGGTGATATCTCGGGTGCTATTACAGATAGCGCAATAAATCAAAGTGAATTATCTGCAGGAGGCCCTGGCGCATGAATCTGTGCAAGGGGAACGACCTCGGACCACCAGGGGCCGAGAAAACCACAGTCTCATGGGGCCGGACACACAGGGTCAGGGAAAAATTCAATATATATCTGGTGATATCTCGGGTGCTATTAGAGATAGCGCAATAAATCAAAGTGCATTGTCTGTAGGAGGCCCTGGCGCATGAATCTGTCCAGCGGGAACGACCTCGGAACACCAGGGGCCGAGAAAACCACCGTCTCATGGGGCAGGACACTCAGGGTCAGTGAAAAATCCAATATATATCTGGTGATATCTCGGGTGCTATTACAGATAGCGCAATAAATCAAAGTGCATTGTCTGTAGGAGACTCTGGCGCATGAACCTGTGCAGCGGGAACGTTCTCGGACCACCAGGGGCCGAGAAAACGACCGTCTCATCGGGCCGGACGCTCAGGGTCAGTGAAAAATCCAATATATATCTGGTGATATCTCGGGTGCTATTAGAGATAGCGCAATAAACCGAAGTGAATTGTCTGCAGGAGGCCCTGGCGCATGAATGTGTGCAGCGGGAACGACCTCGGACCACCAGGGGCCGAGAAAACCGCAGTCTCATGGGGCCGGACACTCAGGGTCAGGGGAAAATCCAATATATATCTGGTGATATCTCGGGTGCTATTACAGATAGAGCAATAAATCAAAGTGCATTGTCTGTAGGAGGCCCTGGCGCATGAATCTGTGCATCGGGAACGACCTAGGACCACCAGGGGCCGAGAAAACTACAGTCTCATGGTGCCGCACACTCAGGGTCAGGGGAAAATCCAATATATATCTGGTGATATCTCGGGTGCTATTAGAGATAGCGCAATAAACCAAGGTGAATTATCTGCAGGAGGCCCTGGCGCATGAATCTGTGCAACGGGAACGACCCCGGACCACCAGCGGCCGAGAAAACGACAGTCTCAAGGGGCCGGACACTCAGGGTCAGGGGAAAATCCAATATATATCTGGTTATATCACGGGTGCTATTACAGATAGCGCAATAAATCAAAGTGCATTGTCTGTAGGAGGCCCTGGCGCATGAATCAGTGCAGCTGGAACGACCTCGGACCACCAGGGGCCGAGAAAACCACAGTCTCATGGGGCCGGACACTCAGGGTCAGGGGAAAATCCAATATATATCTGGTGATATCTCGGGTGCTATTACAGATAGCGCAATAAATCAAAGTGCATTGTCTGTAGGAGACGCTGGCGCATGAACCTGTGCAGCGGGAACGATCTCGGACCACCAGGGGCCGAGAAAACGACCGTCTCATGGGGCCGGACGCTCAGGGTCAGTGAAAAATCCAATATATATCTGGTGATATCTCGGGTGCTATTAGAGATAGCGCAATAAACCAAAGTGAATTATCTGCAGGAGGCCCTGGCGCATGAATCTGTGCAACGGGAACGACCTCGGACCACCAGGGGCCGAGAAAACCACAGTCTCATGGGGCCGGATACTCAGGGTCAGGGGAAAATCCAATATAGATCTGGTGATATCTCGGGTGTTATTACAGATAACGCAATAAATCATAGTGCATTGTCTGTAGGAGGCCCTGGCGCATGAATCTGGCCAGCGGGAACGACCTCGGACCACCAGCGGCCGAGAAAACCACCGTCTCATGGGGCCGGACACTCAGGGTCGGTGAAAAATCCAATATATATCTGGTGATATCTCGGGTGCTATTAGAGATAGGGCAATAAACCAAAGTGAATTGTCTGCAGGAGGCCCTGGCGCATGAATCTGTGCAGCGGGAACGACCTCGGAACACCAGGGGCCGAGAAAACCACAGTCTTATGGGGCCGGACACTCAGGGTCAGTGAAAAATCCAATATATATCTGGTGATATCTCGGGTGCTATTACAGATAGCGCAATAAATCAAAGTGCATTGTCTGTAGGAGGCCCTGGCGCATGAATCTGTGCAACGGGAACGACCTCGGACCACCAGGGGCCGAGAAAACGACAGTCTCAAGGGGTCGGACACTCAGGGTCAGGGGAAAATCCAATATAGATCTGGTGATATCTCGGTTGCTATTACAGATAGCGAATTAATCAAAGTGCATTACCTGTAGGAGGCCCTGGCGCATGTATCTGTGCAGCGGGAATGTCCTCGGACCTCCAGGGGCCGAGACAACGACCGTCTCATGGGGCCGGACACTCAGGGTCAGGGTAAAATCCAATATATATCTGGTGATATCTCGGGTGCTATTACAGATAGCGCAATAAATCAAAGTGCATTGTCTGTAGGAGGCCCTGGCGCATGAATCTGTGCAGCGGGAACGACCTCGGACGACCAGGGGCCGAGAAAACCACAGTCTCATGGGGCCGGACACTCAGGGTCAGGGGAAAATCCAATATATATCTGGTGATATCTCGGGTGCTATTAGAGATAGCGCAATAAACCAAAGTGAATTATCTGCAGGAGGCCCTGGCGCATGAATCTGTGCAACGGGAACGACCTCGGACCACCAGGGGCCGAGAAAACCACAGTCTCATGGGGCCGGACACTCAGGGTCAGTGAAAAATCCAATATATATCTGGTGATATCTCGGGTGCTATTACAGATAGCGCAATAAATCAAAGTGCATTGTCTGTAGGAGACGCTGGCGCATGAACCTGTGCAGCGGGAACGTTCTCGGACCACCAGGGGCCGAGAAAACCACAGCCTCATGGGGCCGGATACTCAGGGTCAGGGGAAAATCCAATATAGATCTGGTGATATCTCGGGTGCTATTACAGATAGCGCAATAAATCATAGTGCATTGTCTGTAGGAGGCCCTGGCGCATGAATCTGGCCAGCGGGAACGACCTCGGACCACCAGCGGCCGAGAAAACCACCGTCTCATGGGGCCGGACACTCAGGGTCGGGGAAAAATCCAATATACATCTGGTGATATCTCGGGTGCTATTAGAGATAGCGCAATAAACCAAAGTGAATTGTCTGCAGGAGGCCCTGGCGCATGAATCTGTGCAGCGGGAACGACCTCGGACCACCAGGGGCCGAGAAAACCGCAGTCTCATGGGGCCGGACACTCAGGGTCAGGGAAAAATCCAATATATATCTGGTGATATCTCGGGCGCTATTAGAGATAGCGCAATAAATCAAAGTGCATTGTCTGTAGGAGGCCCTGGCGCATGAATCTGTGCAGCGGGAACGACCTCGGTACACCAGGGGCCGAGAAAACCACCGTCTCATTGGGCAGGACACTCAGGGTCAGTGAAAAATCCAATATATATCTGTTGATATCTCGGGCGCTATTAGAGATAGCGCAATAAATCAAATTGCATTGTCTGTAGGAGGCCCTGGCGCATAAATGTGGACAGCGGGAACGACCTCGGACCATCAGGGGCCGAGAAAACCACCGTCTCATGGGGCCGGACACTCAGGGTCAGGGGAAAATCCAATATTTATCTGGTGATATCTTGGGTGCTATTACAGATAGCGCAATAAATCAAAGTGCATTGTCTGTAGGAGGCCCTGGCGCATGAATCTGTGCAGCGGGAACGACCTCGGACCACCAGGGGCCGAGAAAACCACAGTCTCATGGGGCCGGACACTCAGGGTCAGGGAAAAATTCAATATATATCTGGTGATATCTTGGGTGCTATTAGAGATAGCGCAATAAACCAAAGTGAGTTATCTGCAGGAGGCCCTGGCGCATGAATCGGTGCAACGGGAACGACCTCGGACCACCAGGGGCCGAAAAAACCACAGTCTCATGGGGCCGGACACTCAGGGTCAGGGAAAAATCCAATATATATCTGGTGATATCACGGTTGCTATTACAGATAGAGCAATTAATCAAAGTGCATTGTCTGTAGGAGGCCCTGGCGCATGAACCTGTTCAGCGGGAACGTTCTCGGACCACCAGGGGCCGAGAAAACGACCGTCTCATGGGGCCGGACGCTCAGGGTCAGTGAAAAATCCAATATATATCTGGTGATATCTCGGGTGCTATTAGAGATAGCGCAATAAACCAAAGTGAATTATCTGCAGGAGGCCCTGGCGCATGAATCTGTGCAACGGGAACGACCTCGGACCACCAGGGGCCGAGAAAACCACAGTCTCATGGGGCCGGATACTCAGGGTCAGGGGAAAATCCAATATAGATCTGGTGATATCTCGGGTGCTATTACAGATAGCGCAATAAATCATAGTGCATTGTCTGTAGGAGGCCCTGGCGCATGAATCTGGCCAGCGGGAACGACCTCGGACCACCAGCGGCCGAGAAAACCACCGTCTCATGGGGCCGGACACTCAGGGTCGGGGAAAAATCAAATATATATCTGGTGATATCTCGGGTGCTATTAGAGATAGCGCAATAAACCAAAGTGAATTGTCTGCAGGAGGCCCTGGCGCATGAATCTGTGCAGCGGGAACGATCTCGGATCATCAGGGGCCGAGACATCCACCGTCTCATGGGGCCGGACACTCAGGGTCAGGGAAAAATCCAATATATATCTGGTGATATCTCGGGTGCTATTACAGATAGCGCAATAAATCAAAGTGCATTGTCTGTAGGAGGCCCTGGCGCATGAATCTGTGCAGCGGGAACGACCTCGGACCACCAGGGGCCGAGAAAACCACAGTCTCCTGGGGCCGGACAATCAGGGTCAGGGCAAAATCCAATATATATCTGGTGATATCTCGGGTGCTATTAGAGATAGCGCAATAAACCATAGTGAATTATCTGCAGGAGGCCCTGGCGCATGAATGTGTGCAGCGGGAACGACCTCGGACCACCAGGGGCCGAGAAAACCGCAGTCTCATGGGGCCGGACACTCAGGGTCAGGGAAAAATCCAATATATATCTGTTGATATCTCGGGCGCTATTAGAGATAGCGCAATAAACCAAAGTGTATTATCTGCAGGAGGCCCTGGCGCATGAATCTGTGCAGCGGGAACGACCTCGGACCTCCAGGGGCCGAGAAAACCACCGTCTCATGGGGCCGGACACTCAGGGTCAGGGAAAAATCCAATATATATCTGGTGATATCTCGGGTGCTATTACAGATAGCGCAATAAATCAAAGTGCATTGTCTGTAGGAGGCCCTGGCGCATGAACCTGTTCAGCGGGAACGTTCTCGGACCACCAGGGGCCGAGAAAACGACCGTCTCATGGGGCCGGACGCTCAGGGTCAGTGAAAAATCCAATATATATCTGGTGATATCTCGGGTGCTATTAGAGATAGCGCAATAAATCAAAGTGCATTGTCTGTAGGAGGCCCTGGCGCATGAAGCTGTTCAGCGGGAACGTTCTCGGACCACAAGGGGCCGAGAAAACGACCGTCTCATGGGGCCGGACGCTCAGGGTCAGTGAAAAATCCAATATATATCTGGTGATATCTCGGGTGCTATTAGAGATAGCGCAATAAACCAAAGTGAATTATCTGCAGGAGGCCCTGGCGCATGAATCTGTGCAACGGGAACGACCTCGGGCCACCAGGGGCCGAGAAAACCACAGTCTCATGGGGCCGGATACTCAGGGTCAGGGGAAAATCCAATATAGATCTGGTGATATCTCTGGTGCTATTACAGATAGCGCAATAAATCATAGTGCATTGTCTGTAGGAGGCCCTGGCGCATGAATCTGGCCAGCGGGAACGACCTCGGACCACCAGCGGCCGAGAAAACCACCGTCTCATGGGGCCGGACACTCGGGGTCGGGGAAAAATCCAATATATATCTGGTGATATCTCGGGTGCTATTAGAGATAGCGCAATAAACCAAAGTGAATTGTCTGCAGGAGGCCCTGGCGCATGAATCTGTGCAGCGGGAACGATCTCGGACCATCAGGGGCCGAGACATCCACCGTCTCATGGGGCCGGACACTCAGGGTCAGGGAAAAATCCAATATATATCTGGTGATATCTCGGGTGCTATTACAGATAGCGCAATAAATCAAAGTGCATTGTCTGTAGGAGGCCCTGGCGCATGAATCTGTGCAGCGGGAACGACCTCGGACCACCAGGGGCCGAGAAAACCACAGTCTCATGGGGCCGGACAATCAGGGTCAGGGGAAAATCCAATATATATCTGGTGATATCTCGGGTGCTATTACAGATAGAGCAATAAATCAAAGTGCATTGTCTGTAGGATGCCCTGGCGCATGAATCTGTGCAGCGGGAACAACCTCGGACCACCAGGGGCCGAGAAAACCACAGTCTCATGGGGCCTGACACTCAGGGTCAGGGCAAAATCCAATATATATCTGGTGATATCTCGGGTGCTATTAGAGATAGCGCAATAAACCATAGTGAATTATCTGCAGGAGGCCCTGGCGCATGAATGTGTGCAGCGGGAACGACCTCGGACCACCAGGGGCCGAGAAAACCGCAGTCTCATGGGGCCGGACACTCAGGGTCAGGGAAAAATTCAATATATATCTGGTGATATCTTGGGTGCTATTAGAGATAGCGCAATAAACCAAAGTGAGTTATCTGCAGGAGGCCCTGGCGCATGAATCTGTGCAACGGGAACGACCTCGGACCACCAGGGGCCGAAAAAACCACAGTCTCATGGGGCCGGACACTCAGGGTCAGGGAAAAATCCAATATATATCTGGTGATATCTCGGGTGCTATTACAGATAGCGCAATAAATCAAAGTGCATTGTCTGTAGGAGGCCCTGGCGCATGAATCTGTGCAGCGGGAACGACCTCGGACCACCAGGGGCCGTGAAAACCACAGTCTCATGGGGCCGGACACTCAGGGTCAGGGGAAAATCCAATATATATCTGGTGATATCTCGGGTGCTATTAAAGATAGCGCAATAAACTAAAGTGAATTATCTGCAGGAGGCCCTGGCGCATGAATGTGTGCAGCGGGAACGACCTCGGACAACCAGGGGCCGAGAAAACCGCAGTCTCATGGGGCCGGACACTCAGGGTCAGGGAAAAATCCAATATATATCTGGTGATATCTCGGGCGCTATTAGAGATAGCGCAATAAGCCAAAGGGAATTATCTGCAGGAGGCCCTGGCGCATGCATCTGTGCAGCGGGAACGACCTAGGACCACCAGGGACCGAGAAAACCACCGTCTCATGGGGCCGGACACTCAGGGTCAGGGAAAAATCCAATATATATCTGGTGATATCTCGGGTGCTATTAGAGATAGCGCAATAAACGAAAGTGAATTATCTGCAGGAGGCCCTGGCGCATGAATCTGTGCAGCGGGAACGACCGCGGACCACCAGGGGCCGAGAAAACCACCGTCTCATGGGGCCGGACACTCTGGGTCAGCGAAAAATCCAATATATATGTGGTGATATCTCGGGTGCTATTACAGATAGCGCAATAAATCAAAGTGCATTGTCTGTAGGAGGCCCTGGCGCATGAATCTGTGCAGCGGGAACGTCCTCAGACCACCAGGGGCCGAGGAAACCACAGTCTCATGGGGCCGGAAACTCAGGGTCAGGGAAAAATCCAATATATATCTGGTGATATCTTGGGTGCTATTAGGTATAGCGCAATAAACCAAAGTGAATTATCTGCAGGAGGCCCTGGCGCATGAATCTGTGCAACGGGAACGACCTCGGACCACCAGGGGCCGAAAAATCCACAGTCTCATGGGGCCGGACACTCAGGGTCAGGGAAACATCCAATATATATCTGGTGATATCTTGGGTGCTATTAGAGATAGCGTAATAAACCAAAGTGAATTATCTGCAGGAGGCCCTGGCGCAAGAATCTGTGCAGCGGGAACGACCTCGGACCACCAGGGGCCGAGACAACAACCGTCTCATGGGGCCGGACACTCAGGGTCAGGGAAAAATCCAATATATATCTGGTGATATCTTGGGTGCTATTAGAGATAGCGCAATAAACCAAAGTGAGTTATCTGCAGGAGGCCCTGGCGCCTGAAGCTGGGCAGCGGGAACGACCTCGGACCACCAGGGGCCGAGAAAACCACAGTCTCATGGGGCCGGACACTCAGGGTCAGGGGAAAATCCAATATATATCTGGTGATATCTCGGGTGCTATTAGAGATAGCGCAATAAACCATAGTGAATTATCTGCAGGAGGCCCTGGCGCATGAATGTGTGCAGCGGGAACGACCACGGACCACCAGGAGCCGAGAAAACCGCAGTCTCATGGGGCCGGACACTCAGGGTCAGGGATAAATCCAATATATATCTGTTGATATCTCGGGCGCTATTAGAGATAGCGCAATAAACCAAAGTGAATTATCTGCAGGAGGCCCTGGCGCATGAATCTGTGCAGCGGGAACGACCTCGGACCACCAGGGGCCGAGAAAACCACCGTCTCATGGGGCCGGACACTCAGGGTCAGGGAAAAATCCAATATATATCTGGTGATATCTCGGGTGCTATTACAGATAGCGCAATAAGTCAAAGTGCATTGTCTGTAGGAGGCCCTGGCGCATGAATCTGTGAAGCGGCAACGACCTCGGACCACCAGGGGCCGAGAAAACCACAGTCTCATGGGGCCGGACACTCAGGGTCAGGGAAAAATCCAATATATATCTGGTGATATCTTGGGTGCTATTAGATATAGCGCAATAAACCAAAGTGAATTATCTGCAGGAGGCCTTGGCGCATGAATGTGTGCAGCGGGAACGACCTCGGACAACCAGGGACCGAGAAAACCGCAGTCTCATGGGGCCGGACACTCAGGGTCAGGGAAAAATCCAATATATATCTGGTGATATCTCGGGCGCTATTAGAGATAGCGCAATAAGCCAAAGGGAATTATCTGCAGGAGGCCCTGGCGCATGCATCTGTGCAGCGGGAACGACCTAGGACCACCAGGGACCGAGAAAACCACCGTCTCATGGGGCCGGACACTCAGGGTCAGGGAAAAATCCAATATATATCTGGTGATATCTCGGGTGCTATTAGAGATAGCGCAATAAACGAAAGTGAATTATCTGCAGGAGGCCCTGGCGCATGAATCTGTGCAGCGGGAACGACCGCGGACCACCAGGGGCCGAGAAAACCACCGTCTCATGGGGCCGGACACTCTGGGTCAGCGAAAAATCCAATATATATGTGGTGATATCTCGGGTGCTATTACAGATAGCGCAATAAATCAAAGTGCATTGTCTGTAGGAGACGCTGGCGCATGAACCTGTTCAGCGGGAACGTTCTCGGACCACCAGCGGCCGAGAAAACCACCGTCTCATCGGGCCGGACGCTCAGGGTCAGTGAAAAATCCAATATATATCTGGTGATATCTCGGGTGCTATTAGAGATAGCGCAATAAACCAAAGTGAATTATCTGCAGGAGGCCCTGGCGCATGAATCTGTGCAACGGGAACGACCTCGGACCACCAGGGGCCGAGAAAACCACAGTCTCATGGGGCCGGATACTCAGGGTCAGGGGAAAATCCAATATAGATCTGGTGATATCTCGGGTGCTATTAGAGATAGCGCAATAAACCAAAGTGAATTGTCTGCAGGAGGCCCCGGCGCATGAATCTGTGCAGCGGGAACGATCTCGGACCATCAGGGGCCGAGACATCCACCGTCTCATGGGGCCGGACACTCAGGGTCAGGGAAAAATCCAATATATATCTGGTGATATCTCGGGTGCTATTACAGATAGCGCAATAAATCAAAGTGCATTGTCTGTAGGAGGCCCTGGCGCATGAATCTGTGCAGCGGGAACGACCTCGGACCACCAGGGGCCGAGAAAACCACAGTCTCATGGGGCCGGACGATCAGGGTCAGGGGAAAATCCAATATATATCTGGTGATATCTCGGGTGCTATTACAGATAGAGCAATAAATCAAAGTGCATTGTCTGTAGGATGCCCTGGCGCATGAATCTGTGCAGCGGGAACAACCTCGGACCACCAGGGGCCGAGAAAACCACAGTCTCATGGGGCCGGACACTCAGGGTCAGGGCAAAATCCAATATATATCTGGTGATATCTCGGGTGCTATTAGAGATAGCGCAATAAACCATAGTGAATTATCTGCAGGAGGCCCTGGCGCATGAATGTGTGCAGCGGGAACGACCTCGGACCACCAGGGGCCGAGAAAACCGCAGTCTCATGGGGCCGGACACTCAGGGTCAGGGAAAAATTCAATATATATCTGGTGATATCTTGGGTGCTATTAGAGATAGCGCAATAAACCAAAGTGAGTTATCTGCAGGAGGCCCTGGCGCATGAATCTGTGCAACAGGAACGACCTCGGACCACCAGGGGCCGAAAAAACCACAGTCTCATGGGGCCGGACACTCAGGGTCAGGGAAAAATCCAATATATATCTGGTGATATCTCGGGTGCTATTACAGATAGCGCAATAAATCAAAGTGCATTGTCTGTAGGAGGCCCTGGCGCATGAATCTGTGCAGCGGGAACGACCTCGGACCACCAGGGGCCGTGAAAACCACAGTCTCTTGGGGCCGGACACTCAGGGTCAGGGGAAAATCCAATATATATCTGGTGATATCTCGGGTGCTATTAAAGATAGCGCAATAAACTAAAGTGAATTATCTGCAGGAGGCCCTGGCGCATGAATGTGTGCAGCGGGAACGACCTCGGACAACCAGGGGCCGAGAAAACCGCAGTCTCATGGGGCCGGACACTCAGGGTCAGGGAAAAATCCAATATATATCTGGTGATATCTCGGGCGCTATTAGAGAGAGCGCAATAAGCCAAAGGGAATTATCTGCAGGAGGCCCTGGCGCATGCATCTGTGCAGCGGGAACGACCTAGGACCACCAGGGACCGAGAAAACCACCGTCTCATGGGGCCGGACACTCAGGGTCAGGGAAAAATCCAATATATATCTGGTGATATCTCGGGTGCTATTAGAGATAGCGCAATAAACGAAAGTGAATTATCTGCAGGAGGCCCTGGCGCATGAATCTGTGCAGCGGGAACGACCGCGGACCACCAGGGGCCGAGAAAACCACCGTCTCATGGGGCCGGACACTCTGGGTCAGCGAAAAATCCAATATATATGTGGTGATATCTCGGGTGCTATTACAGATAGCGCAATAAATCAAAGTGCATTGTCTGTAGGAGGCCCTGGCGCATGAATCTGTGCAGCGGGAACGACCTCAGACCACCAGGGGCCGAGGAAACCACAGTCTCATGGGGCCGGAAACTCAGGGTCAGGGAAAAATCCAATATATATCTGGTGATATCTTGGGTGCTATTAGATATAGCGCAATAAACCAAAGTGAATTATCTGCAGGAGGCCCTGGCGCATGAATCTGTGCAACGGGAACGACCTCGGACCACCAGGGGCCGAAAAATCCACAGTCTCATGGGGCCGGACACTCAGGGTCAGGGAAACATCCAATATATATCTGGTGATATCTTGGGTGCTATTAGAGATAGCGTAATAAACCAAAGTGAATTATCTGCAGGAGGCCCTGGCGCAAGAATCTGTGCAGCGGGAACGACCTCGGACCACCAGGGGCCGAGACAACAACCGTCTCATGGGGCCGGACACTCAGGGTCAGGGAAAAATCCAATATATATCTGGTGATATCTTGGGTGCTATTAGAGATAGCGCAATAAACCAAAGTGAGTTATCTGCAGGAGGCCCTGGCGCCTGAAGCTGGGCAGCGGGAACGACCTCGGACCACCAGGGGCCGAGAAAACCACAGTCTCATGGGGCCGGACACTCAGGGTCTGGGGAAAATCCAATATATATCTGGTGATATCTCGGGTGCTATTAGAGATAGCGCAATAAACAATAGTGAATTATCTGCAGGAGGCCCTGGCGCATGAATGTGTGCAGCGGGAACGACCACGGACCACCAGGAGCCGAGAAAACCGCAGTCTCATGGGGCCGGACACTCAGGGTCAGGGATAAATCCAATATATATCTGTTGATATCTCGGGCGCTATTAGAGATAGCGCAATAAACCAAAGTGAATTATCTGCAGGAGGCCCTGGCGCATGAATCTGTGCAGCGGGAACGACCTCGGACCACCAGGGGCCGAGAAAACCACCGTCTCATGGGGCCGGACACTCAGGGTCAGGGAAAAATCCAATATATATCTGGTGATATCTCGGGTGCTATTACAGATAGCGCAATAAGTCAAAGTGCATTGTCTGTAGGAGGCCCTGGCGCATGAATCTGTGAAGCGGCAACGACCTCGGACCACCAGGGGCCGAGAAAACCACAGTCTCATGGGGCCGGACACTCAGGGTCAGGGAAAAATCCAATATATATCTGGTGATATCTTGGGTGCTATTAGATATAGCGCAATAAACCAAAGTGAATTATCTGCAGGAGGCCCTGGCGCATGAATGTGTGCAGCGGGAACGACCTCGGACAACCAGGGGCCGAGAAAACCGCAGTCTCATGGGGCCGGACACTCAGGGTCAGGGAAAAATCCAATATATATCTGGTGATATCTCGGGCGCTATTAGAGATAGCGCAATAAGCCAAAGGGAATTATCTGCAGGAGGCCCTGGCGCATGCATCTGTGCAGCGGGAACGACCTAGGACCACCAGGGACCGAGAAAACCACCGTCTCATGGGGCCGGACACTCAGGGTCAGGGAAAAATCCAATATATATCTGGTGATATCTCGGGTGCTATTAGAGATAGCGCAATAAACGAAAGTGAATTATCTGCAGGAGGCCCTGGCGCATGAATCTGTGCAGCGGGAACGACCGCGGACCACCAGGGGCCGAGAAAACCACCGTCTCATGGGGCCGGACACTCTGGGTCAGCGAAAAATCCAATATATATGTGGTGATATCTCGGGTGCTATTACAGATAGCGCAATAAATCAAAGTGCATTGTCTGTAGGAGGCCCTGGCGCATGAATCTGTGCAGCGGGAACGACCTCAGACCACCAGGGGCCGAGGAAACCACAGTCTCATGGGGCCGGAAACTCAGGGTCAGGGAAAAATCCAATATATATCTGGTGATATCTTGGGTGCTATTAGATATAGCGCAATAAACCAAAGTGAATTATCTGCAGGAGGCCCTGGCGCATGAATCTGTGCAACGGGAACGACCTCGGACCACCAGGGGCCGAAAAATCCACAGTCTCATGGGGCCGGACACTCAGGGTCAGGGAAACATCCAATATATATCTGGTGATATCTTGGGTGCTATTAGAGATAGCGTAATAAACCAAAGTGAATTATCTGCAGGAGGCCCTGGCGCAAGAATCTGTGCAGCGGGAACGACCTCGGACCACCAGGGGCCGAGACAACAACCGTCTCATGGGGCCGGACACTCAGGGTCAGGGAAAAATCCAATATATATCTGGTGATATCTTGGGTGCTATTAGAGATAGCGCAATAAACCAAAGTGAGTTATCTGCAGGAGGCCCTGGCGCCTGAAGCTGGGCAGCGGGAACGACCTCGGACCACCAGGGGCCGAGAAAACCACAGTCTCATGGGGCCGGACACTCAGGGTCAGGGGAAAATCCAATATATATCTGGTGATATCTCGGGTGCTATTAGAGATAGCGCAATAAACCATAGTGAATTATCTGCAGGAGGCCCTGGCGCATGAATGTGTGCAGCGGGAACGACCACGGACCACCAGGAGCCGAGAAAACCGCAGTCTCATGGGGCCGGACACTCAGGGTCAGGGATAAATCCAATATATATCTGTTGATATCTCGGGCGCTATTAGAGATAGCGCAATAAACCAAAGTGAATTATCCGCAGGAGGCCCTGGCGCATGAATCTGTGCAGCGGGAACGACCTCGGACCACCAGGGGCCGAGAAAACCACCGTCTCATGGGGCCGGACACTCAGGGTCAGGGAAAAATCCAATATATATCTGGTGATATCTCGGGTGCTATTACAGATAGCGCAATAAGTCAAAGTGCATTGTCTGTAGGAGGCCCTGGCGCATGAATCTGTGAAGCGGCAACGACCTCGGACCACCAGGGGCCGAGAAAACCACAGTCTCATGGGGCCGGACACTCAGGGTCAGGGAAAAATCCAATATATATCTGGTGATATCTTGGGTGCTATTAGATATAGCGCAATAAACCAAAGTGAATTATCTGCAGGAGGCCCTGGCGCATGAATGTGTGCAACGGGAACGACCTCGGACCACCAGGGGCCGAAAAATCCACAGTCTCATGGGGCCGGACACTCAGGGTCAGGGAAAAATCCAATATATATCTGGTGATATCTTGGGTGCTATTAGAGATAGCGTAATAAACCAAAGTGAATTATCTGCAGGAGGCCCTGGCGCAAGAATGTGTGCAGCGGGAACGACCTCGGACCACCAGGGGCCGAGACAACAACCGTCTCATGGGGCCGGACACTCAGGGTCAGGGAAAAATCCAATATATATCTGTTGATATCTTGGGTGCTATTAGAGATAGCGCAATAAACCAAAGTGAGTTATCTGCAGGAGGCCCTGGCGCCTGAAGCTGGGCAGCGGGAACGACCTCGGACCACCAGGGGCCGAGAAAACCACAGTCTCATGGGGCCGGACACTCAGGGTCAGGGGAAAATCCAATATATATCTGGTGATATCTCGGGTGCTATTAGAGATAGCGCAATAAACCATAGTGAATTATCTGCAGGAGGCCCTGGCGCATGAATGTGTGCAGCGGGAACGACCACGGACCACCAGGAGCCGAGAAAACCGCAGTCTCATGGGGCCGGACACTCAGGGTCAGGGAAAAATCCAATATATATCTGTTGATATCTCGGGCGCTATTAGAGATAGCGCAATAAACCAAAGTGAATTATCTGCAGGAGGCCCTGGCGCATGAATCTGTGCAGCGGGAACGACCTCGGACCACCAGGGGCCGAGAAAACCACCGTCTCATGGGGCCGGACACTCAGGGTCAGGGAAAAATCCAATATATATCTGGTGATATCTCGGGTGCTATTACAGATAGCGCAATAAGTCAAAGTGCATTGTCTGTAGGAGGCCCTGGTGCATGAATCTGTGAAGCGGCAACGACCTCGGACCACCAGGGGCCGAGAAAACCACAGTCTCATGGGGCCGGACACTCTGGGTCAGGGGAAAATCCAGTTTATATCTGGTGATATCTCGGGTGCTATTAGAGATAGCGCAATAAACCAAAGTGAATTCTCTGCAGGAGGCCCTGGCGCATGAATCTGTGCAGCGGGAACGACCTCGGACCACCAGGGGCGGAAAAAACGACAGTCTCATGGGGCCGGACGCTCAGGGTCAGGGGAAAATCCAGTATATATCTGTTGATATCTCGGGTGCTATTAGAGATAGCGCAATAAACCAAAGTGAATTATCTGCAGGAGGCCCTGGCGCATGAATCTGTGCAACGGTAACGACCTCGGACCACCAGGGGTCGAAAAAACAACAGTCTCATGGGGCCGGACATTCAGGGTCAGGGAAAAATCCAATATATATCTGGTGATATCTCGGGTGCTATTACAGATAGCGCAATAAATCAATGTGCATTGTCTGTAGGAGGCCCTGGCGCATGAATCTGTGCAGCGGGAACGACCTCGGACCACCAGGGGCCGAGAAAACCACAGTCTCATGGGGCGGACACTCAGGGTCAGGGGAAAATCCAATATATATCTGGTGATATCTCGGGTGCTATTAAAGATAGCGCAATAAGCCAAAGGGAATTATCTGCAGGAGGCCCTGGCGCATGCATCTGTGCAGCGGGAACGACCTAGGACCACCAGGGGCCGAGAAAACCACCGTCTCATGGGGCCGGACACTCAGGGTAAGGGAAAAATCCAATATATATCTGGTGATATCTCGGGTGCTATTCGAGATAGCGCAATAAACGAAAGTGAATTATCTGCAGGAGGCCCTGGCGCATGAATCTGTGCAGCGGGAACGACCGCGGACCACCAGGGGCCGAGAAAACCACCGTCTCATGGGGCCGGACACTCAGGGTCAGGGAAAAATCCAATATATATCTGGTGATATCTCGGGTGCTATTAGAGATAGCGCAATAAACCAAAGTGAATTGTCTGCAGGAGGCCCTGGCGCATGAATTTGTGCAGCGGGAACGACCTCGGACCACCAGGGGCCGAGAAAACCACAGTCTCATGGGGCCGGACACTCAGGGTCAGGGGAAAATCCAATATTTATCTGGTGATATCTTGGGTGCTATTACAGATAGCGCAATAAATCAAAGTGCATTGTCTGTAGGAGGCCCTGGCGCATGAATCTGTGCAGCGGGAACGACCTCGGACCACCAGGGGCCGAGAAAACCACAGTCTCATGGGGCCGGACACTCAGGGTCAGGGAAAAATTCAATATATATCTGGTGATGTCTTGGGTGCTATTAGAGATAGCGCAATAAACCAAAGTGAGTTATCTGCAGGAGGCCCTGGCGCATGAATCTGTGCAACGGGAACGACCTCGGACCACCAGGGGCCGAAAAAACCACAGTCTCATGGTGCCGGACACTCAGGGTCAGGGAAAAATCCAATATATATCTGGTGATATCTCGGGTGCTATTAAAGATAGCGCAATAATCTAAAGTGAATTATCTGCAGGAGGCCCTGGCGCATGAATGTGTGCAGCGGGAACGACCTCGGACCACCAGGGGCCGAGAAAACCGCAGTCTCATGGGGCCGGACACTCAGGGTCAGGGAAAAATCCAATATATATCTGTTGATATCTCGGGCGCTATTAGAGATAGCGCAATAAACCAAAGTGAATTATCTGCAGGAGGCCCTGGCGCATGAATCTGTGCAGCGGGAACGACCTCGGACCACCAGGGGCCGCGAAAACCACCGTCTCATGGGGCCGGACACTCAGGGTCAGGGAAAAATACAATATATATCTGGTGATATCTCGGGTGCTATTACAGATAGCGCAATAAGTCAAAGTGCATTGTCTGTAGGAGGCCCTGGTGCATGAATCTGTGAAGCGGCAACGACCTCGGACCACCAGGGGCCGAGAAAACCACAGTCTCATGGGGCCGGACACTCAGGGTCAGGGGAAAATCCAGTTTATATCTGGTGATATCTCGGGTGCTATTAGAGATAGCGCAATAAACCAAAGTGAATTCTCTGCAGGAGGCCCTGGCGCATGAATCTGTGCAGCGGGAACGACCTCGGACCACCAGGGGCGGAAAAAACCACAGTCTCATGGGGCCGGACGCTCAGGGTCAGGGGAAAATCCAGTATATATCTGTTGATATCTCGGGTGCTATTAGAGATAGCGCAATAAACCAAAGTGAATTATCTGCAGGAGGCCCTGGCGCATGAATCTGTGCAACGGTAACGACCTCGGACCACCAGGGGTCGAAAAAACAACAGTCTCATGGGGCCGGACACTCAGGGTCAGGGAAAAATCCAATATATATCTGGTGATATCTCGGGTGCTATTACAGATAGCGCAATAAATCAAAGTGCATTGTCTGTAGGAGGCCCTGGCGCATGAATGTGTGCAGCGGGAACGACCTCGGACCACCAGGGGCCGAGAAAACCACAGTCTCATGGGGC
Source organism: Nomia melanderi (assembly GCF_051020985.1). Classification (NCBI taxonomy): domain Eukaryota; kingdom Metazoa; phylum Arthropoda; class Insecta; order Hymenoptera; family Halictidae; genus Nomia; species Nomia melanderi. Next base: position 2,030,878 of record NW_027475140.1, on the reverse strand, counting down.
GGACACTCAGGGTCAGGGGAAAATCCAATATATATCTGGTGATATCTCGGGTGCTATTAAAGATAGCGCAATAAGCCAAAGGGAATTATCTGCAGGAGGCCCTGGCGCATGCATCTGTGCAGCGGGAACGACCTAGGACCACCAGGGGCCGAGAAAACCACCGTCTCATGGGGCCGGACACTCAGGGTAAGGGAAAAATCCAATATATATCTGGTGATATCTCGGGTGCTATTCGAGATAGCGCAATAAACGAAAGTGAATTATCTGCAGGAGGCCCTGGCGCATGAATCTGTGCAGCGGGAACGACCTCGGACCACCAGGGGCCGAGAAAACCACCGTCCCGAGGGGCCGGACACTCCGGGTCAGTGAAAAATCCAATATCTATCTGGTGATATCTCGGGTGCTATTACAGATAGCGCAATAAATCAAAGTGAATTATCTGCAGGAGGCCCTGGCGCATGAATCTGTGCAAGGGGAACGACCTCGGACCACCAGGGGCCGAGAAAACCACAGTCACATGGGGCCGGACACACAGGGTCAGGGAAAAATTCAATATATATCTGGTGATATCTTGGGTGCTATTAGAGATAGCGCAATAAACCAAAGTGAATTATCTGCAGGAGGCCCTGGCGCATGAATCTGTGCAACGGGAACGACCTCGGACCACCAGGGGCCGAAAAAACCACAGTCTCATGGGGCCGGACACTCAGGGTCAGGGAAAAATCCAATATATATCTGGTGATATCTCGGGTGCTATTACAGATAGCGCAATAAATCAAAGTGCATTGTCTGTAGGAGGCCCTGGCGCATGAATCTGTGCAGCGGGAACGACCTCGGACCACCAGGGGCCGAGAAAACCACAGTCTCATGGGGCCGGACACTCAGGGTCAGGGGAAAATCCAATATATATCTGGTGATATCTCGGGTGCTATTAAAGATAGCGCAATAAACTAAAGTGAATTATCTGCAGGAGGCCCTGGCGCATGAATGTGTGCAGCGGGAACGACCTCGGACCACCAGGGGCCGAGAAAACCGCAGTTTCATGTTGCCGGACACTCAGGGTCAGGGAAAAATCCAATATATATCTGGTGATATCTCGGGCGCTATTAGGGATAGCGCAATAAGCCAAAGGTAATTATCTGCAGGAGGCCCTGGCGCATGCATCAGTGCAGCGGGAACGACCTAGGACCACCAGGGGCCGAGAAAACCACAGTCTCATGGGGCCGGACACTCAGGGTCAGGGGAAAATCCAATATATATCTGGTGATATCTTGGGTGCTATTAGATATAGCGCAATAAACCAAAGTGAATTATCTGCAGGAGGCCCTGGCGCATGAATGTGTGCAACGGGAACGACCTCGGACCACCAGGGGCCGAGAAAACCGCAGTCTCATGGGGCCGGACACTCAGGGTCAGGGAAAAATCCAATATATATCTGGTGATATCTCGGGCGCTATTAGAGATAGCGCAATAAGCCAAAGGGAATTATCTGCAGGAGGCCCTGGCGCATGAATCTGTGCAGCGGGAAGGATCTCGGACCATCAGGGGCCGAGACATCCACCGTCTCATGGGGCCGGACACTCAGGGTCAGGGAAAAATCCAATATATATCTGGTGATATCTCGGGTGCTATTACAGATAGCGCAATAAATCAAAGTGCATTGTCTGTAGGAGACCCTGGCGCATGAACCTGTGCAGCGGGAACGACCTCGGACCACCAGGGGCCGAGAAAACGACCGTCTCATGGGGCCGGACGCTCAGGGTCAGTGAAAAATCCAATATATATCTGGTGATATCTCGGGTGCTATTAGAGATAGCGCAATAAACCAAAGTGAATTATCTGCAGGAGGCACTGGCGCATGAATCTGTGCAACGGGAACGACCCCGGACCACGAGGGGCCGAGAAAACCGCAGTCTCATGGGGCCGGACACTCAGGGTCAGGGGAAAATCCAATATAGATCTGGTGATATCTCGGGTGCTATTACAGATAGCGCAATAAACCAAAGTGAATTATCTGCAGGAGGCCCTTGCGCATGAATCTGTGCAACGGGAACGTCCTCAGACCACCAGGGGCCCAGAAAACCACAGTCTCATGGGGCCGGACACTCAGGGTCAGGGGAAAATCCAATATAGATCTGGTGATATCTCGGGTGCTATTACAGATAGCGCAATAAATCAAAGTGCATTGTCTGTAGGAGGCCCTGGCGCATGAATCTGTGCAGCGGGAACGATCTCGGACCACCAGGGGCCGAGAAAACCACAGTCTCATGGGGCCGGACACTCAGGGTCAGGGTAAAATCCAATATATATCTGGTGATATCTCGGGTGCTATAACAGATAGCGCAATAAATCAAAGTGCATTGTCTGTAGGAGGCCCTGGCGCATGAATCTGGCCAGCGGGAACGACCTCGGACCACCAGCGGCCGAGAGAACCACCGTCCCATGGGGCCGGACACTCAGGGTCGGGGAAAAATCCAATATATATCTGGTGATATCTCGGGTGCTATTAGAGATAGCGCCATAAACCAAAGTGAATTGTCTGCAGGAGGCCCTGGCGCATGAATCTGTGCAGCGGGAACGATCTCGGACCATCAGGGGCCGAGACATCCACCGTCTCATGGGGCCGGACACTCAGGGTCAGGGAAAAATCCAATATATATCTGGTGATATCCCGGGTGCTATTACAGATAGCGCAATAAATCAAAGTGCATTGTCTGTAGGAGGCCCTGGCGCATGAATCTGTGCAGCGGGAACGACCTCGGACCACCAGGGGCCGAGAAAACCACAGTCTCATGGGGCCGGACACTCAGGGTCAGGGGAAAATCCAATATATATCTGGTGATATCTCGGGTGCTATTACAGATAGAGCAATAAATCAAAGTGCATTGTCTGTAGGAGGCCCTGGCGCATGAATGTGTGCAGCGGGAACGACCTCGGACCACCAGGGGCCGAGAAAACCGCAGTCTCATGGGGCCGGACACTCAGGGTCAGGGAAAAATCCAATATATATCTGGTGATATCTCGGGCGCTATTAGAGATAGCGCAATAAGCCAAAGGGAATTATCTGCAGGAGGCCCTGGCGCATGCATCTGTGCAGCGGGAACGACCTAGGACCACCAGGGGCCGAGAAAACCACCGTCTCATGGGGCCGGACACTCAGGGTAAGGGAAAAATCCAATATATATCTGGTGATGTCTCGGGTGCTATTACAGATAGCGCAATAAACCAAAGTGAATTATCTGCAGGAGGCCCTTGCGCATGAATCTGTGCAACGGGAACGTCCTCGGACCACCAGGGGCCGAGAAAACCACAGTCTCATGGGGCCGGACACTCAGGGTCAGGGGAAAATCCAATATAGATCTGGTGATATCTCGGCTGCTATTACAGATAGCGCAATAAATCAAAGTGCATTACCTGTAGGAGGCCCTGGCGCATGAATCTGTGCAGCGGGAACGTCCTCGGACCTCCAGGGGCCGAGACAACGACCGTCTCATGGGGCCGGACACTCAGGGTCAGGGTAAAATCCAATATATATCTGGTGATATCTCGGGTGCTATAACAGATAGCGCAATAAATCAAAGTGCATTGTCTGTAGGAGGCCCTGGCGCATGAATCTGTGCAGCGGGAACGACCTCGGACCACCAGGGGCCGAGAAAAGCACAGTCTCATGGGGCCGAACACTCAGGGTCAGGGTAAAATCCAATATATATCTGGTGATATCTCGGGTGCTATTAGAGATAGCGCAATAAACCAAAGTGAATTATCTGCAGGAGGCCCTGGCGCATGAATCTGTGCAGCGGGAACGACCGCGGACCACCAGGGGCCGAGAAAACGACCGTCTCATGGGGCCGGACACTCAGGGTCAGTGAAAAATCCAATATATATCTGCTGATATCTCGGGTGCTATTACAGATAGCGCAATAAATCAAAGTGCATTGTCTGTAGGAGGCCCTGGCGCATGAATCAGTGCAGCGGGAACGACCTCGGACCACCAGGGGCCGAGAAAACCACAGTCTCATGGGGCCGGACACTCAGGGTCAGGGGAAAATCCAATATATATCTGGTGATATCTCGGGTGCTATTAGAGATAGCGCAATAAACCATAGTGAATTATCTGCAGGAGGCCCTGGCGCATGAATGTGTGCAGCGGGAACGACCTCGGACCACCAGGGGCCGAGAAAACCGCAGTCTCATGGGGCCGGACACTCAGGGTCAGGGAAAAATCCAATATATATCTGGTGATATCTCGGGTGCTATTAGAGATAGCGCAATAAATCAAAGTGCATTGTCTGTAGGAGGCCCTGGCGCATGAATCTGTGCAGCGGGAACGACCTAGGAACACCAGGGGCCGAGAAAACCACCGTCTCATGGGGCAGGACACTCAGGGTCAGTGAAAAATCCAATATATATCTGGTGATATCTCGGGTGCTATTACAGATAGCGCAATAAATCAAAGTGCATTGTCTGTAGGAGACGCTGGCGCATGAACCTGTGTAGCGGGAACGTTCTCGGACCACCAGGGGCCGAGAAAACCACAGTCTCATGGGGCCGGATACTCAGGGTCAGGGGAAAATCCAATATATATGTGGTGATATCTCGGGTGCTATTACAGATAGAGCAATAAATCAAAGTGCATTGTCTGTAGGAGGCCCTGGCGCATGAATGTGTGCAGCGGGAACGACCTCGGACCACCAGGGGCCGAGAAAACCGCAGTCTCATGGGGCCGGACACTCAGGGTCAGGGAAAAATCCAATATATATCTGGTGATATCTCGGGCGCTATTAGAGATAGCGCAATAAGCCAAAGGGAATTATCTGCAGGAGGCCCTGGCGCATGAATCTGTGCAACGGGAACGACCCCGGACCACGAGGGGCCGAGAAAACCGCAGTCTCATGGGGCCGGACACTCAGGGTCAGGGGAAAATCCAATATAGATCTGGTGATATCTCGGGTGCTATTACAGATAGCGCAATAAACCAAAGTGAATTATCTGCAGGAGGCCCTTGCGCATGAATCTGTGCAACGGGAACGTCCTCGGACCACCAGGGGCCGAGAAAACCACAGTCTCATGGGGCCGGACACTCAGGGTCAGGGGAAAATCCAATATAGATCTGGTGATATCTCGGGTGCTATTACAGATAGCGCAATAAATCAAAGTGCATTGTCTGTAGGAGGCCCTGGCGCATGAATCTGTGCAGCGGGAACGATCTCGGACCACCAGGGGCCGAGAAAACCACAGTCTCATGGGGCCGGACACTCAGGGTCAGGGTAAAATCCAATATATATCTGGTGATATCTCGGGTGCTATAACAGATAGCGCAATAAATCAAAGTGCATTGTCTGTAGGAGGCCCTGGCGCATGAATCTGGCCAGCGGGAACGACCTCGGACCACCAGCGGCCGAGAGAACCACCGTCCCATGGGGCCGGACACTCAGGGTCGGGGAAAAATCCAATATATATCTGGTGATATCTCGGGTGCTATTAGAGATAGCGCCATAAACCAAAGTGAATTGTCTGCAGGAGGCCCTGGCGCATGAATCTGTGCAGCGGGAACGATCTCGGACCATCAGGGGCCGAGACATCCACCGTCTCATGGGGCCGGACACTCAGGGTCAGGGAAAAATCCAATATATATCTGGTGATATCCCGGGTGCTATTACAGATAGCGCAATAAATCAAAGTGCATTGTCTGTAGGAGGCCCTGGCGCATGAATCTGTGCAGCGGGAACGACCTCGGACCACCAGGGGCCGAGAAAACCACAGTCTCATGGGGCCGGACACTCAGGGTCAGGGGAAAATCCAATATATATCTGGTGATATCTCGGGTGCTATTACAGATAGAGCAATAAATCAAAGTGCATTGTCTGTAGGAGGCCCTGGCGCATGAATGTGTGCAGCGGGAACGACCTCGGACCACCAGGGGCCGAGAAAACCGCAGTCTCATGGGGCCGGACACTCAGGGTCAGGGAAAAATCCAATATATATCTGGTGATATCTCGGGCGCTATTAGAGATAGCGCAATAAGCCAAAGGGAATTATCTGCAGGAGGCCCTGGCGCATGCATCTGTGCAGCGGGAACGACCTAGGACCACCAGGGGCCGAGAAAACCACCGTCTCATGGGGCCGGACACTCAGGGTAAGGGAAAAATCCAATATATATCTGGTGATGTCTCGGGTGCTATTACAGATAGCGCAATAAACCAAAGTGAATTATCTGCAGGAGGCCCTTGCGCATGAATCTGTGCAACGGGAACGTCCTCGGACCACCAGGGGCCGAGAAAACCACAGTCTCATGGGGCCGGACACTCAGGGTCAGGGGAAAATCCAATATAGATCTGGTGATATCTCGGCTGCTATTACAGATAGCGCAATAAATCAAAGTGCATTACCTGTAGGAGGCCCTGGCGCATGAATCTGTGCAGCGGGAACGTCCTCGGACCTCCAGGGGCCGAGACAACGACCGTCTCATGGGGCCGGACACTCAGGGTCAGGGTAAAATCCAATATATATCTGGTGATATCTCGGGTGCTATAACAGATAGCGCAATAAATCAAAGTGCATTGTCTGTAGGAGGCCCTGGCGCATGAATCTGTGCAGCGGGAACGACCTCGGACCACCAGGGGCCGAGAAAAGCACAGTCTCATGGGGCCGAACACTCAGGGTCAGGGTAAAATCCAATATATATCTGGTGATATCTCGGGTGCTATTAGAGATAGCGCAATAAACCAAAGTGAATTATCTGCAGGAGGCCCTGGCGCATGAATCTGGCCAGCGGGAACGACCTCGGACCACCAGCGGCCGAGAGAACCACCGTCCCATGGGGCCGGACACTCAGGGTCGGGGAAAAATCCAATATATATCTGGTGATATCTCGGGTGCTATTAGAGATAGCGCCATAAACCAAAGTGAATTGTCTGCAGGAGGCCCTGGCGCATGAATCTGTGCAGCGGGAACGATCTCGGACCATCAGGGGCCGAGACATCCACCGTCTCATGGGGCCGGACACTCAGGGTCAGGGAAAAATCCAATATATATCTGGTGATATCCCGGGTGCTATTACAGATAGCGCAATAAATCAAAGTGCATTGTCTGTAGGAGGCCCTGGCGCATGAATCTGTGCAGCGGGAACGACCTCGGACCACCAGGGGCCGAGAAAACCACAGTCTCATGGGGCCGGACACTCAGGGTCAGGGGAAAATCCAATATATATCTGGTGATATCTCGGGTGCTATTACAGATAGAGCAATAAATCAAAGTGCATTGTCTGTAGGAGGCCCTGGCGCATGAATGTGTGCAGCGGGAACGACCTCGGACCACCAGGGGCCGAGAAAACCGCAGTCTCATGGGGCCGGACACTCAGGGTCAGCGAAAAATCCAATATATATGTGGTGATATCTCGGGCGCTATTAGAGATAGCGCAATAAATCAAAGTGCATTGTCTGTAGGAGGCCCTGGCGCATGAATCTGTGCAGCGGGAACGACCTCAGACCACCAGGGGCCGAGGAAACCACAGTCTCATGGGGCCGGACACTCAGGGTCAGGGAAAAATACAATATATATCTGGTGATATCTTGGGTGCTATTAGATATAGCGCAATAAACCAAAGTGAATTATCTGCAGGAGGCCCTGGCGCATGAATCTGTGCAACGGGAACGACCTCGGACCACCAGGGGCCGAAAAATCCACAGTCTCATGGGGCCGGACACTCAGGGTCAGGGAAAAATCCAATATATATCTGGTGATATCTTGGGTGCTATTAGAGATAGCGTAATAAACCAAAGTGAATTATCTGCAGGAGGCCCTGGCGCAAGAATCTGTGCAGCGGGAACGACCTCGGACCACCAGGGGCCGAGACAACAACCGTCTCATGGGGCCGGACACTCAGGGTCAGGGAAAAATCCAATATATATCTGGTGATATCTCGGGTGCTATTACAGATAGCGCAATAAATCAAAGTGCATTGTCTGTAGGAGGCTCTGGCGCATGAATCTGTGCAGCGGGAACGACCTCGGACCACCAGGGGCCGTGAAAACCACAGTCTCATGGGGCCGGACACTCAGGGTCAGGGAAAAATCCAATATATATCTGGTGATATCTTGGGTGCTATTAGATATAGCGCAATAAACCAAAGTGAATTATCTGCAGGAGGCCCTGGCGCATGAATGTGTGCAACGGGAACGACCTCGGACCACCAGGGGCCGAAAAATCCACAGTCTCATGGGGCCGGACACTCAGGGTCAGGGAAAAATCCAATATATATCTGGTGATATCTTGGGTGCTATTAGAGATAGCGTAATAAACCAAAGTGAATTATCTGCAGGAGGCCCTGGCGCAAGAATCTGTGCAGCGGGAACGACCTCGGACCACCAGGGGCCGAGACAACAACCGTCTCATGGGGCCGGACACTCAGGGTCAGGGAAAAATCCAATATATATCTGGTGATATCTTGGGTGCTATTAGAGATAGCGCAATAAACCAAAGTGAGTTATCTGCAGGAGGCCCTGGCGCCTGAAGCTGGGCAGCGGGAACCACCTCGGACCACCAGGGGCCGAGAAAACCACAGTCTCATGGGGCCGGACACTCAGGTTCAGGGGAAAATCCAATATATATCTGGTGATATCTCGGGTGCTATTAGAGATAGCGCAATAAACCATAGTGAATTATCTGCAGGAGGCCCTGGCGCATGAATGTGTGCAGCGGGAACGACCACGGACCACCAGGAGCCGAGAAAACCGCAGTCTCATGGGGCCGGACACTCAGGGTCAGGGAAAAATCCAATATATATCTATTGATATCTCGGGCGCTATTAGAGATAGCGCAATAAACCAAAGTGAATTATCTGCAGGAGGCCCTGGCGCATGAATCTGTGCAGCGGGAACGACCTCGGACCACCAGGGGCCGAGAAAACCACCGTCTCATGGGGCCGGACACTCAGGGTCAGGGAAAAATCCAATATATATCTGGTGATATCTCGGGTGCTATTACAGATAGCGCAATAAGTCAAAGTGCATTGTCTGTAGGAGGCCCTGGTGCATGAATCTGTGAAGCGGCAACGACCTCGGACCACCAGGGGCCGAGAAAACCACAGTCTCATGGGGCCGGACACTCAGGGTCAGGGGAAAATCCAGTTTATATCTGGTGATATCTCGGGTGCTATTAGAGATAGCGCAATAAACCAAAGTGAATTCTCTGCAGGAGGCCCTGGCGCATGAATCTGTGCAGCGGGAACGACCTCGGACCACCAGGGGCGGAAAAAACGACAGTCTCATGGGGCCGGACGCTCAGGGTCAGGGGAAAATCCAGTATATATCTGTTGATATCTCGGGTGCTATTAGAGATAGCGCAATAAACCAAAGTGAATTATCTGCAGGAGGCCCTGGCGCATGAATCTGTGCAACGGTAACGACCTCGGACCACCAGGGGTCGAAAAAACAACAGTCTCATGGGGCCGGACACTCAGGGTCAGGGAAAAATCCAATATATATCTGGTGATATCTCGGGTGCTATTACAGATAGCGCAATAAATCAAAGTGCATTGTCTGTAGGAGGCCCTGGCGCATGAATCTGTGCAGCGGGAACGACCTCGGACCACCAGGGGCCGAGAAAACCACAGTCTCATGGGGCGGACACTCAGGGTCAGGGGAAAATCCAATATATATCTGGTGATATCTCGGGTGCTATTAAAGATAGCGCAATAAGCCAAAGGGAATTATCTGCAGGAGGCCCTGGCGCATGCATCTGTGCAGCGGGAACGACCTAGGACCACCAGGGGCCGAGAAAACCACCGTCTCATGGGGCCGGACACTCAGGGTAAGGGAAAAATCCAATATATATCTGGTGATATCTCGGGTGCTATTCGAGATAGCGCAATAAACGAAAGTGAATTATCTGCAGGAGGCCCTGGCGCATGAATCTGTGCAGCGGGAACGACCGCGGGCCACCAGGGGCCGAGAAAACCACCGTCTCATGGGGCCGGACACTCAGGGTCAGGGAAAAATCCAATATATATCTGGTGATATCTCGGGTGCTATTAGAGATAGCGCAATAAACCAAAGTGAATTGTCTGCAGGAGGCCCTGGCGCATGAATTTGTGCAGCGGGAACGACCTCGGACCACCAGGGGCCGAGAAAACCACAGTCTCATGGGGCCGGACACTCAGGGTCAGGGGAAAATCCAATATTTATCTGGTGATATCTTGGGTGCTATTACAGATAGCGCAATAAATCAAAGTGCATTGTCTGTAGGAGGCCCTGGCGCATGAATCTGTGCAGCGGGAACGACCTCGGACCACCAGGGGCCGAGAAAACCACAGTCTCATGGGGCCGGACACTCAGGGTCAGGGAAAAATTCAATATATATCTGGTGATGTCTTGGGTGCTATTAGAGATAGCGCAATAAACCAAAGTGAGTTATCTGCAGGAGGCCCTGGCGCATGAATCTGTGCAACGGGAACGACCTCGGACCACCAGGGGCCGAAAAAACCACAGTCTCATGGGGCCGGACACTCAGGGTCAGGGAAAAATCCAATATATATCTGGTGATATCTCGGGTGCTATTACAGATAGCGCAATAAATCAAAGTGCATTGTCTGTAGGAGGCTCTGGCGCATGAATCTGTGCAGCGGGAACGACCTCGGACCACCAGGGGCCGTGAAAACCACAGTCTCATGGGGCCGGACACTCAGGGTCAGGGAAAAATCCAATATATATCTGGTGATATCTTGGGTGCTATTAGATATAGCGCAATAAACCAAAGTGAATTATCTGCAGGAGGCCCTGGCGCATGAATGTGTGCAACGGGAACGACCTCGGACCACCAGGGGCCGAAAAATCCACAGTCTCATGGGGCCGGACACTCAGGGTCAGGGAAAAATCCAATATATATCTGGTGATATCTTGGGTGCTATTAGAGATAGCGTAATAAACCAAAGTGAATTATCTGCAGGAGGCCCTGGCGCAAGAATCTGTGCAGCGGGAACGACCTCGGACCACCAGGGGCCGAGACAACAACCGTCTCATGGGGCCGGACACTCAGGGTCAGGGAAAAATCCAATATATATCTGGTGATATCTTGGGTGCTATTAGAGATAGCGCAATAAACCAAAGTGAGTTATCTGCAGGAGGCCCTGGCGCCTGAAGCTGGGCAGCGGGAACCACCTCGGACCACCAGGGGCCGAGAAAACCACAGTCTCATGGGGCCGGACACTCAGGTTCAGGGGAAAATCCAATATATATCTGGTGATATCTCGGGTGCTATTAGAGATAGCGCAATAAACCATAGTGAATTATCTGCAGGAGGCCCTGGCGCATGAATGTGTGCAGCGGGAACGACCACGGACCACCAGGAGCCGAGAAAACCGCAGTCTCATGGGGCCGGACACTCAGGGTCAGGGAAAAATCCAATATATATCTATTGATATCTCGGGCGCTATTAGAGATAGCGCAATAAACCAAAGTGAATTATCTGCAGGAGGCCCTGGCGCATGAATCTGTGCAGCGGGAACGACCTCGGACCACCAGGGGCCGAGAAAACCACCGTCTCATGGGGCCGGACACTCAGGGTCAGGGAAAAATCCAATATATATCTGGTGATATCTCGGGTGCTATTACAGATAGCGCAATAAGTCAAAGTGCATTGTCTGTAGGAGGCCCTGGTGCATGAATCTGTGAAGCGGCAACGACCTCGGACCACCAGGGGCCGAGAAAACCACAGTCTCATGGGGCCGGACACTCAGGGTCAGGGGAAAATCCAGTTTATATCTGGTGATATCTCGGGTGCTATTAGAGATAGCGCAATAAACCAAAGTGAATTCTCTGCAGGAGGCCCTGGCGCATGAATCTGTGCAGCGGGAACGACCTCGGACCACCAGGGGCGGAAAAAACGACAGTCTCATGGGGCCGGACGCTCAGGGTCAGGGGAAAATCCAGTATATATCTGTTGATATCTCGGGTGCTATTAGAGATAGCGCAATAAACCAAAGTGAATTATCTGCAGGAGGCCCTGGCGCATGAATCTGTGCAACGGTAACGACCTCGGACCACCAGGGGTCGAAAAAACAACAGTCTCATGGGGCCGGACACTCAGGGTCAGGGAAAAATCCAATATATATCTGGTGATATCTCGGGTGCTATTACAGATAGCGCAATAAATCAAAGTGCATTGTCTGTAGGAGGCCCTGGCGCATGAATCTGTGCAGCGGGAACGACCTCGGACCACCAGGGGCCGAGAAAACCACAGTCTCATGGGGCGGACACTCAGGGTCAGGGGAAAATCCAATATATATCTGGTGATATCTCGGGTGCTATTAAAGATAGCGCAATAAGCCAAAGGGAATTATCTGCAGGAGGCCCTGGCGCATGCATCTGTGCAGCGGGAACGACCTAGGACCACCAGGGGCCGAGAAAACCACCGTCTCATGGGGCCGGACACTCAGGGTAAGGGAAAAATCCAATATATATCTGGTGATATCTCGGGTGCTATTCGAGATAGCGCAATAAACGAAAGTGAATTATCTGCAGGAGGCCCTGGCGCATGAATCTGTGCAGCGGGAACGACCGCGGGCCACCAGGGGCCGAGAAAACCACCGTCTCATGGGGCCGGACACTCAGGGTCAGGGAAAAATCCAATATATATCTGGTGATATCTCGGGTGCTATTAGAGATAGCGCAATAAACCAAAGTGAATTGTCTGCAGGAGGCCCTGGCGCATGAATTTGTGCAGCGGGAACGACCTCGGACCACCAGGGGCCGAGAAAACCACAGTCTCATGGGGCCGGACACTCAGGGTCAGGGGAAAATCCAATATTTATCTGGTGATATCTTGGGTGCTATTACAGATAGCGCAATAAATCAAAGTGCATTGTCTGTAGGAGGCCCTGGCGCATGAATCTGTGCAGCGGGAACGACCTCGGACCACCAGGGGCCGAGAAAACCACAGTCTCATGGGGCCGGACACTCAGGGTCAGGGAAAAATTCAATATATATCTGGTGATGTCTTGGGTGCTATTAGAGATAGCGCAATAAACCAAAGTGAGTTATCTGCAGGAGGCCCTGGCGCATGAATCTGTGCAACGGGAACGACCTCGGACCACCAGGGGCCGAAAAAACCACAGTCTCATGGGGCCGGACACTCAGGGTCAGGGAAAAATCCAATATATATCTGGTGATATCTCGGGTGCTATTACAGATAGCGCAATAAATCAAAGTGCATTGTCTGTAGGAGGCTCTGGCGCATGAATCTGTGCAGCGGGAACGACCTCGGACCACCAGGGGCCGTGAAAACCACAGTCTCATGGGGCCGGACACTCAAGGTCAGGGGAAAATCCAATATATATCTGGTGATATCTCGGGTGCTATTAAAGATAGCGCAATAAGCCAAAGGGAATTATCTGCAGGAGGCCCTGGCGCATGAATCTGTGCAGCGGGAACGACCTCGGACCACCAGGGGCCGAGAAAACCACCGTCTCATGGGGCCGGACACTCAGGGTCAGGGAAAAATCCAATATATATCTGGTGATATCTCGGGTGCTATTACAGATAGCGCAATAAGTCAAAGTGCATTGTCTGTAGGAGGCCCTGGTGCATGAATCTGTGAAGCGGCAACGACCTCGGACCACCAGGGGCCGAGAAAACCACAGTCTCATGGGGCCGGACACTCAGGGTCAGGGGAAAATCCAGTTTATATCTGGTGATATCTCGGGTGCTATTAGAGATAGCGCAATAAACCAAAGTGAATTATCTGCAGGAGGCCCTGGCGCATGAATCTGTGCAACGGTAACGACCTCGGACCACCAGGGGTCGAAAAAACAACAGTCTCATGGGGCCGGACACTCAGGGTCAGGGAAAAATCCAATATATATCTGGTGATATCTCGGGTGCTATTACAGATAGCGCAATAAATCAAAGTGCATTGTCTGTAGGAGGCCCTGGCGCATGAATCTGTGCAGCGGGAACGACCTCGGACCACCAGGGGCCGAGAAAACCACAGTCTCATGGGGCGGACACTCAGGGTCAGGGGAAAATCCAATATATATCTGGTGATATCTCGGGTGCTATTAAAGATAGCGCAATAAGCCAAAGGGAATTATCTGCAGGAGGCCCTGGCGCATGCATCTGTGCAGCGGGAACGACCTAGGACCACCAGGGGCCGAGAAAACCACCGTCTCATGGGGCCGGACACTCAGGGTAAGGGAAAAATCCAATATATATCTGGTGATATCTCGGGTGCTATTCGAGATAGCGCAATAAACGAAAGTGAATTATCTGCAGGAGGCCCTGGCGCATGAATCTGTGCAGCGGGAACGACCGCGGGCCACCAGGGGCCGAGAAAACCACCGTCTCATGGGGCCGGACACTCAGGGTCAGGGAAAAATCCAATATATATCTGGTGATATCTCGGGTGCTATTAGAGATAGCGCAATAAACCAAAGTGAATTGTCTGCAGGAGGCCCTGGCGCATGAATTTGTGCAGCGGGAACGACCTCGGACCACCAGGGGCCGAGAAAACCACAGTCTCATGGGGCCGGACACTCAGGGTCAGGGAAAAATCCAATATATATCTGGTGATATCTCGGGTGCTATTACAGATAGCGCAATAAATCAAAGTGCATTGTCTGTAGGAGGCTCTGGCGCATGAATCTGTGCAGCGGGAACGACCTCGGACCACCAGGGGCCGTGAAAACCACAGTCTCATGGGGCCGGACACTCAAGGTCAGGGGAAAATCCAATATATATCTGGTGATATCTCGGGTGCTATTAAAGATAGCGCAATAAGCCAAAGGGAATTATCTGCAGGAGGCCCTGGCGCATGAATCTGTGCAGCGGGAACGACCTCGGACCACCAGGGGCCGAGAAAACCACCGTCTCATGGGGCCGGACACTCAGGGACAGGGAAAAATCCAATATATATCTGGTGATATCTCGGGTGCTATTACAGATAGCGCAATAAGTCAAAGTGCATTGTCTGTAGGAGGCCCTGGTGCATGAATCTGTGAAGCGGCAACGACCTCGGACCACCAGGGGCCGAGAAAACCACAGTCTCATGGGGCCGGACACTCAGGGTCAGGGGAAAATCCAGTTTATATCTGGTGATATCTCGGGTGCTATTAGAGATAGCGCAATAAACCAAAGTGAATTCTCTGCAGGAGGCCCTGGCGCATGAATCTGTGCAGCGGGAACGACCTCGGACCACCAGGGGCGGAAAAAACGACAGTCTCATGGGGCCGGACGCTCAGGGTCAGGGGAAAATCCAGTATATATCTGTTGATATCTCGGGTGCTATTAGAGATAGCGCAATAAACCAAAGTGAATTATCTGCAGGAGGCCCTGGCGCATGAATCTGTGCAACGGTAACGACCTCGGACCACCAGGGGTCGAAAAAACAACAGTCTCATGGGGCCGGACACTCAGGGTCAGGGAAAAATCCAATATATATCTGGTGATATCTCGGGTGCTATTACAGATAGCGCAATAAATCAAAGTGCATTGTCTGTAGGAGGCCCTGGCGCATGAATCTGTGCAGCGGGAACGACCTCGGACCACCAGGGGCCGAGAAAACCACAGTCTCATGGGGCGGACACTCAGGGTCAGGGGAAAATCCAATATATATCTGGTGATATCTCGGGTGCTATTAAAGATAGCGCAATAAGCCAAAGGGAATTATCTGCAGGAGGCCCTGGCGCATGCATCTGTGCAGCGGGAACGACCTAGGACCACCAGGGGCCGAGAAAACCACCGTCTCATGGGGCCGGACACTCAGGGTAAGGGAAAAATCCAATATATATCTGGTGATATCTCGGGTGCTATTCGAGATAGCGCAATAAACGAAAGTGAATTATCTGCAGGAGGCCCTGGCGCATGAATCTGTGCAGCGGGAACGACCGCGGGCCACCAGGGGCCGAGAAAACCACCGTCTCATGGGGCCGGACACTCAGGGTCAGGGAAAAATCCAATATATATCTGGTGATATCTCGGGTGCTATTAGAGATAGCGCAATAAACCAAAGTGAATTGTCTGCAGGAGGCCCTGGCGCATGAATTTGTGCAGCGGGAACGACCTCGGACCACCAGGGGCCGAGAAAACCACAGTCTCATGGGGCCGGACACTCAGGGTCAGGGGAAAATCCAGTATATATCTGTTGATATCTCGGGTGCTATTAGAGATAGCGCAATAAACCAAAGTGAATTATCTGTAGGAGGCTCTGGCGCATGAATCTGTGCAGCGGGAACGACCTCGGACCACCAGGGGCCGTGAAAACCACAGTCTCATGGGGCCGGACACTCAAGGTCAGGGGAAAATCCAATATATATCTGGTGATATCTCGGGTGCTATTAAAGATAGCGCAATAAACTAAAGTGAATTATCTGCAGGAGGCCCTGGCGCATGAATGTGTGCAGCGGGAACGACCTCGGACCACCAGGGGCCGAGAAAACCGCAGTCTCATGGGGCCGGACACTCAGGGTCAGGGAAAAATCCAATATATATCTGTTGATATCTCGGGCGCTATTAGAGATAGCGCAATAAACCAAAGTGAATTATCTGCAGGAGGCCCTGGCGCATGAATCTGTGCAGCGGGAACGACCTCGGACCACCAGGGGCCGAGAAAACCACCGTCTCATGGGGCCGGACACTCAGGGTCAGGGAAAAATCCAATATATATCTGGTGATATCTCGGGTGCTATTACAGATAGCGCAATAAGTCAAAGTGCATTGTCTGTAGGAGGCCCTGGTGCATGAATCTGTGAAGCGGCAACGACCTCGGACCACCAGGGGCCGAGCAAACCACAGTCTCATGGGGCCGGACACTCAGGGTCAGGGGAAAATCCAGTTTCTATCTGGTGATATCTCGGGTGCTATTAGAGATAGCGCAATAAACCAAAGTGAATTCTCTGCAGGAGGCCCTGGCGCATGAATCTGTGCAGCGGGAACGACCTCGGACCACCAGGGGCGGAAAAAACCACAGTCTCATGGGGCCGGACGCTCAGGGTCAGGGGAAAATCCAGTATATATCTGTTGATATCTCGGGTGCTATTAGAGATAGCGCAATAAACCAAAGTGAATTATCTGCAGGAGGCCCTGGCGCATGAATCTGTGCAACGGTAACGACCTCGGACCACCAGGGGTCGAAAAAACAACAGTCTCATGGGGCCGGACACTCAGGGTCAGGGAAAAATCCAATATATATCTGGTGATATCTCGGGTGCTATTACAGATAGCGCAATAAATCAAAGTGCATTGTCTGTAGGAGGCCCTGGCGCATGAATCTGTGCAGCGGGAACGACCTCGGACCACCAGGGGCCGAGAAAACCACAGTCTCATGGGGCGGACACTCAGGGTCAGGGGAAAATCCAATATATATCTGGTGATATCTCGGGTGCTATTACAGATAGCGCAATAAATCAAAGTGCATTGTCTGTAGGAGGCCCTGGCGCATGAATCTGTGCAGCGGGAACGACCTCGGACCACCAGGGGCCGTGAAAACCACAGTCTCATGGGGCCGGACACTCAGGGTCAGGGGAAAATCCAATATATATCTGGTGATATCTCGGGTGCTATTAAAGATAGTGCAATAAACTAAAGTGAATTATCTGCAGGAGGCCCTGGCGCATGAATGTGTGCAGCGGGAACGACCTCGGACCACCAGGGGCCGAGAAAACCGCAGTCTCATGGGGCCGGACACTCAGGGTCAGGGAAAAATCCAATATATATCTGGTGATATCTCGGGTGCTATTAGAGATAGCGCCATAAACCAAAGTGCATTGTCTGTAGGAGACCCTGGCGCATGAACCTGTGCAGCGGGAACGACCTCGGACCACCAGGGGCCGAGAAAACCACAGTCTCATGGGGCCGAACGCTCAGGGTCAGTGAAAAATCCAATATATATCTGGTGATATCTCGGGCGCTATTAGAGATAGCGCAATAAGCCAAAGGGAATTATGTGCAGGAGGCCCTGGCGCATGCATCTGTGCAGCGGGAACGACCTAGGACCACCAGGGGCCGAGAAAACCACCGTCTCATGGGGCCGGACACTCAGGGTAAGGGAAAAATCCAATATATATCTGGTGATGTCTCGGGTGCTATTAGAGATAGCGCAATAAGCCAAAGGGAATTATCTGCAGGAGGCCCTGGCGCATGCATCTGTGCAGCGGGAACGACCTAGGACCACCAGGGGCCGAGAAAACCACCGTCTCATGGGGCCGGACACTCAGGGTCAGGGAAAAATCCAATATATATCTGGTGATATCTCGGGTGCTATTAGAGATAGCGCCATAAACCAAAGTGAATTGTCTGCGGGAGGCCCTGGCGCATGAATCTGTGCAGCGGGAACGATCTCGGACCATCAGGGGCCGAGACATCCACCGTCTCATGGGGCCGGACACTCAGGGTCAGGGAAAAATCCAATATATATCTGGTGATATCCCGGGTGCTATTACAGATAGCGCAATAAATCAAAGTGCATTGTCTGTAGGAGGCCCTGGCGCATGAATCTGTGCAGCGGGAACGACCTCGGACCACCAGGGGCCGAGAAAAGCACAGTCTCATGGGGCCGGACACTCAGGGTCAGGGTAAAATCCAATATATATCTGGTCATATCTCGGGTGCTATTAGAGATAGCGCAATAAAGCAAAGTGAATTATCTGCAGGAGTCCCTGGCGCATGAATCTGTGCAGCGGGAACGACCGCGGACCACCAGGGGCCGAGAAAACGACCGTCTCATGGGGCCGGACACTCAGGGTCAGTGAAAAATCCAATATATATCTGCTGATATCTCGGGTGCTATTACAGATAGCGCAATAAATCAAAGTGCATTGTCTGTAGGAGGCCCTGGCGCATGAATCTGTGCAGCGGGAACGACCTCGGACCACCAGGGGCCGAGAAAACCACAGTCTCATGGGGCCGGACACTCAGGGTCAGGGGAAAATCCAATATATATCTGGTGATATCTCGGGTGCTATTACAGATAGAGCAATAAATCAAAGTGCATTGTCTGTAGGAGGCCCTGGCGCATGAATGTGTGCAGCGGGAACGACCTCGGACCACCAGGGGCCGAGAAAACCGCAGTCTCATGGGGCCGGACACTCAGGGTCAGGGAAAAATCCAATATATATCTGGTGATATCTCGGGCGCTATTAGAGATAGCGCAATAAGACAAAGGGAATTATCTGCAGGAGGCCCTGGCGCATGCATCTGTGCAGCGGGAACGACCTAGGACCACCAGGGGCCGAGAAAACCACCGTCTCATGGGGCCGGACACTCAGGGTCAGGGAAAAATCCAATATATATCTGGTGATATCTCGGGTGCTATTAGAGATAGCGCAATAAACCAAAGTGAGTTATCTGCAGGAGGCCCTGGCGCATGAATCTGTGCAACGGGAACGACCTCGGACCACCAGGGGCCGAGAAAACCATAGTCTCATGGGGCCGGACACTCAGGGTCAGGGGAAAATCCAATATATATCTGGTGATATCTCGGGTGCTATTAGAGATAGCGCAATAAATCAAAGTGCATTGTCTGTAGGAGGCCCTGGCGCATGAATCTGTGCAGCGGGAACGACCTCGGAACACCAGGGACCGAGAAAACCACCGTCTCATGGGGCCGGACACTCAGGGTCAGTGAAAAATCCAATATATATGTGGTGATATCTCGGGTGCTATTACAGATAGCGCAATAAATCAAAGTGCATTGTCTGTAGGAGACCCTGGCGCATGAACCTGTGCAGCGGGAACGACCTCGGACCACCAGGGGCCGAGAAAACCACAGTCTCATGGGGCCGGACGCTCAGGGTCAGTGAAAAATCCAATATATATCTGGTGATATCTCGGGTGCTATTAGAGATAGCGCAATAAACCAAAGTGAATTATCTGCAGGAGGCCCTGGCGC
Organism: Nomia melanderi; assembly: GCF_051020985.1. Taxonomy (NCBI): domain Eukaryota; kingdom Metazoa; phylum Arthropoda; class Insecta; order Hymenoptera; family Halictidae; genus Nomia; species Nomia melanderi. The sequence goes on along the minus strand of NW_027475140.1, from coordinate 2,011,000 downwards.
ATGAATCTGTGCAACGGGAACGACCCCGGACCACCAGGGGCCGAGAAAACCACAGTCTCATGGGGCCGGACACTCAGGGTCAGGGGAAAATCCAATATAGATCTGGTGATATCTCGGGTGCTATTACAGATAGCGCAATAAACCAAAGTGAATTATCTGCAGGAGGCCCTTGCGCATGAATCTGTGCAACGGGAACGTCCTCGGACCACCAGGGGCCGAGAAAACCACAGTCTCATGGGGCCGGACACTCAGGGTCAGGGGAAAATCTAATATAGATCTGGTGATATCTCGGCTGCTATTACAGATAGCGCAATAAATCAAAGTGCATTACCTGTAGGAGGCCCTGGCGCATGAATCTGTGCAGCGGGAACGTCCTCGGACCTCCAGGGGCCGAGACAACGACCGTCTCATGGGGCCGGACACTCAGGGTCAGGGTAAAATCCAATATATATCTGGTGATATCTCGGGTGCTATAACAGATAGCGCAATAAATCAAAGTGCATTGTCTGTAGGAGGCCCTGGCGCATGAATCTGTGCAGCGGGAACGACCTCGGACCACCAGGGGCCGAGAAAAGCACAGTCTCATGGGGCCGGACACTCAGGGTCAGGGTAAAATCCAATATATATCTGGTGATATCTCGGGTGCTATTAGAGATAGCGCAATAAACCAAAGTGAATTATCTACAGGAGGCCCTGGCGCATGAATCTGTGCAGCGGGAACGACCGCGGACCACCAGGGGCCGAGAAAACGACCGTCTCATGGGGCCGGACACTCAGGGTCAGTGAAAAATCCAATATATATCTGCTGATATCTCGGGTGCTATTACAGATAGCGAAATAAATCAAAGTGCATTGTCTGTAGGAGGCCCTGGCGCATGAATCTGTGCAACGGGAACGACCTCGGACCGCCAGGGGCCGAGAAAACCATAGTCTCATGGGGCCGGACACTCAGGGTCAGGGGAAAATCCAATATATATCTGGTGATATCTCGGGTGCTAATAGAGATAGCGCAATAAATCAAAGTGCATTGTCTGTAGGAGGCCCTGGCGCATGAATCTGTGCAGCGGGAACGACCTCGGAACACCAGGGACCGAGAAAACCACCGTCTCATGGGGCCGGACACTCAGGGTCAGTGAAAAATCCAATATATATGTGGTGATATCTCGGGTGCTATTACAGATAGCGCAATAAATCAAAGTGCATTGTCTGTAGGAGACCCTGGCGCATGAACCTGTGCAGCGGGAACGACCTCGGACCACCAGGGGCCGAGAAAACCACAGTCTCATGGGGCCGGACGCTCAGGGTCAGTGGAAAATCCAATATATATCTGGTGATATCTCGGGTGCTATTAGAGATAGCGCAATAAACCAAAGTGAATTATCTGCAGGAGGCCCTGGCGCATGAATCTGTGCAACGGGAACGACCCCGGACCACCAGGGGCCGAGAAAACCACAGTCTCATGGGGCCGGACACTCAGGGTCAGGGGAAAATCCAATATAGATCTGGTGATTTCTCGGGTGCTATTAGAGATAGCGCAATAAACCAAAGTGAATTATCTGCAGGAGGCCCTGGCGCATGAATCTGTGCAACGGGAACGACCCCGGACCACCAGGGGCCGAGAAAACCACAGTCTCATGGGGCCGGACACTCAGGGTCAGGGGAAAATCCAATATAGATCTGGTGATATCTCGGGTGCTATTACAGATAGCGCAATAAACCAAAGTGAATTATCTGCAGGAGGCCCTTGCGCATGAATCTGTGCAACGGGAACGTCCTCGGACCACCAGGGGCGGAGAAAACCACAGTCTCATGGGGCCGGACACTCAGGGTCAGGGGAAAATCCAATATATATCTGGTGATATCTCGGGTGCTATAACAGATAGCGCAATAAATCAAAGTGCATTGTCTGTAGGAGGCCCTGGCGCATGAATCTGTGCAGCGGGAACGACCTCGGACCACCAGGGGCCGTGAAAAGCACAGTCTCATGGGGCCGGACACTCAGGGTCAGGGTAAAATCCAATATATATCTGGTGATATCTCGGGTGCTATTAGAGATAGCGCAATAAACCAAAGTGAATTATCTGCAGGAGGCCCTGGCGCATGAATCTGTGCAGCGGGAACGACCGCGGACCACCAGGGGCCGAGAAAACGACCGTCTCATGGGGCCGGACACTCAGGGTCAGTGAAAAATCCAATATATATCTGCTGATATCTCGGGTGCTATTACAGATAGCGCAATAAATCAAAGTGCATTGTCTGTAGGAGGCCCTGGCGCATGAATCTGTGCAGCGGGAACGACCTCGGACCACCAGGGGCCGAGAAAAGCACAGTCTCATGGGGCCGGACACTCAGGGTCAGGGGAAAATCCAATATAGATCTGGTGATATCTCGGGTGCTATTACAGATAGCGCAATAAACCAAAGTGCATTACCTGTAGGAGGCCCTGGCGCATGAATCTGTGCAGCGGGGACGTCCTCGGACCGCCAGGGGCCAAGACAACGACCGTCTCATGGGGCCGGACACTCAGGGTCAGGGTAAAATCCAATATATATCTGGTGATATGCCCGGTGCTATTACAGATAGCGTAATAAATCAGAGTGCATTGTCTGTAGGAGGCCCTGGCGCATGAATCTGTTCAGCGGGAACGACCTCGGACCACCAGGGGCCGAGAAAACCACAGTCTCATGGGGCCGGACACTCAGGGTCAGGGGAAAATCCAATATATATCTGGTGATATCTCGGGTGCTATTAGAGATAGCGCAATAAACCAAAGTGAATTATCTGCAGGAGGCCCTGGCGCATGAATCTGTGCAGCGGGAACGACCTCGGACCACCAGGGGCCGAGAAAACGACCGTCTCATGGGGCCGGACACTCAGGGTCAGTGAAAAATCCAATATATATCTGCTGATATCTCGGGTGCTATTACAGATAGCGCAATAAATCAAAGTGCATTGTCTGTAGGAGGCCCTGGCGCATGAATCTGTGCAGCGGGAACGACCTCGGACCACCAGGGGCCGAAAAAACCACAGTCTCATGGGGCCGGACACTCAGGGTCAGGGTAAAATCCAATATATATCTGGTGATATCTCGGGTGCTATTACAGATAGCGCAATAAATCAAAGTGCATTGTCTGTAGGAGGCCCTGGCGCATGATTCTGTGCAGCGGGAACGACCTCGGACCACCAGGGGCCGAGAAAACGACCGCCTCATGGGGCCGGACCCTCAGGGTCAGTGAAAAATCCAATATATATCTGGTGATATCTCGGGTGCTATTAGAGACAGCGCAATACATCAAAGTGCATTGTCTGTAGGAGACCCTGGCGCATGAACCTGTGCAGCGGGAACGACCTCGGACCACCAGGGGCCGAGAAAACCACAGTCTCATGGGGCCGAACGCTCAGGGTCAGTGAAAAATCCAATATATATCTGGTGATATCTCGGGCGCTATTAGAGATAGCGCAATAAGCCAAAGGGAATTATGTGCAGGAGGCCCTGGCGCATGCATCTGTGCAGCGGGAACGACCTAGGACCACCAGGGGCCGAGAAAACCACCGTCTCATGGGGCCGGACACTCAGGGTAAGGGAAAAATCCAATATATATCTGGTGATGTCTCGGGTGCTATTAGAGATAGTGCAATAAACGAAAGTGAATTATCTGCAGGAGGCCCTGGCGCATGAATCTGTGCAGCGGGAACGACCTCGGACCACCAGGGGCCGAGAAAACGACCGTCTCATGGGGCCGGACACTCAGGGTCAGTGAAAAATCCAATATATATCTGCTGATATCTCGGGTGCTATTACAGATAGCGCAATAAATCAAAGTGCATTGTCTGTAGGAGGCCCTGGCGCATGAATCTGTGCAGCGGGAACGACCTCGGACCACTAGGGGCCGAAAAAACCACAGTCTCATGGGGACGGACACTCAGGGTCAGGGTAAAATCCAATATATATCTGGTGATATCTCGGGTGCTATTACAGATAGCGCAATAAATCAAAGTGCATTGTCTGTAGGAGGCCCTGGCGCATGATTCTGTGCAGCGGGAACGACCTCGGACCACCAGGGGCCGAGAAAACGACCGCCTCATGGGGCCGGACCCTCAGGGTCAGTGAAAAATCCAATATATATCTGGTGATATCTCGGGTGCTATTAGAGACAGCGCAATAAATCATAGTGCATTGTCTGTAGGAGGCCCTGGCGCATGAATCTGGCCAGCGGGAACGACCTCGGACCACCAGCGGCCGAGAAAACCACCGTCTCATGGGGCCGGACACTCGGGGTCGGGGAAAAATCCAATATATATCTGGTGATATCTCGGGTGCTATTAGAGATAGCGCAATAAACCAAAGTGAATTGTCTGCAAGAGGCCCTGGCGCATGAATCTGTGCAGCGGGAACGATCTCGGACCATCAGGGGCCGAGACATCCACCGTCTCATGGGGCCGGACACTCAGGGTCAGGGAAAAATCCAATATATATCTGGTGATATCTCGGGTGCTATTACAGATAGCGCAATAAATCAAAGTGCATTGTCTGTAGGAGGCCCTGGCGCATGAATCTGTGCAGCGGGAACGACCTCGGACCACCAGGGGCCGTGAAAACCACAGTCTCATGGGGCCGGACACTCAGGGTCAGGGGAAAATCCAATATATATCTGGTGATATCTCGGGTGCTATTAAAGATAGCGCAATAAACTAAAGTGAATTATCTGCAGGAGGCCCTGGCGCATGAATGTGTGCAGCGGGAACGACCTCGGACCACCAGGGGCCGAGAAAACCGCAGTCTCATGGGGCCGGACACTCAGGGTCAGGGAAAAATCCAATATATATCTGGTGATATCTCGGGCGCTATTAGAGATAGCGCAATAAGCCAAAGGTAATTATCTGCAGGAGGCCCTGGCGCATGCATCTGTGCAGCGGGAACGACCTAGGACCACCAGGGACCGAGAAAACCACCGTCTCATGGGGCCGGACACTCTGGGTCAGCGAAAAATCCAATATATATGTGGTGATATCTCGGGTGCTATTACAGATAGCGCAATAAATCAAAGTGCATTGTCTGTAGGAGGCCCTGGCGCATGAATCTGTGCAGCGGGAACGACCTCAGACCACCAGGGGCCGAGGAAACCACAGTCTCATGGGGCCGGACACTCAGGGTCAGGGAAAAATACAATATATATCTGGTGATATCTTGGGTGCTATTAGATTTAGCGCAATAAACCAAAGTGAATTATCTGCAGGAGGCCCTGGCGCATGAATCTGTGCAACGGGAACGACCTCGGACCACCAGGGGCCGAAAAATCCACAGTCTCATGGGGCCGGACACTCAGGGTCAGGGAAAAATCCAATATATATCTGGTGATATCTTGGGTGCTATTAGAGATAGCGTAATAAACCAAAGTGAATTATCTGCAGGAGGCCCTGGCGCAAGAATCTGTGCAGCGGGAACGACCTCGGACCACCAGGGGCCGAGACAACAACCGTCTCATGGGGCCGGACACTCAGGGTCAGGGAAAAATCCAATATATATCTGGTGATATCTCGGGTGCTATTACAGATAGCGCAATAAATCAAAGTGCATTGTCTGTAGGAGGCTCTGGCGCATGAATCTGTGCAGCGGGAACGACCTCGGACCACCAGGGGCCGTGAAAACCACAGTCTCATGGGGCCGGACACTCAGGGTCAGGGGAAAATCCAATATATATCTGGTGATATCTCGGGTGCTATTAAAGATAGCGCAATAAACTAAAGTGAATTATCTGCAGGAGGCCCTGGCGCATGAATGTGTGCAGCGGGAACGACCTCGGACCACCAGGGGCCGAGAAAACCGCAGTCTCATGGGGCCGGACACTCAGGGTCAGGGAAAAATCCAATATATATCTGTTGATATCTCGGGCGCTATTAGAGATAGCGCAATAAACCAAAGTGAATTATCTGCAGGAGGCCCTGGCGCATGAATCTGTGCAGCGGGAACGACCTCGGACCACCAGGGGCCGAGAAAACCACCGTCTCATGGGGCCGGACACTCAGGGTCAGGGAAAAATCCAATATATATCTGGTGATATCTCGGGTGCTATTACAGATAGCGCAATAAGTCAAAGTGCATTGTCTGTAGGAGGCCCTGGCGCATGAATCTGTGAAGCGGCAACGACCTCGGACCACCAGGGGCCGAGAAAACCACAGTCTCATGGGGCCGGACACTCAGGGTCAGGGAAAAATCCAATATATATCTGGTGATATCTTGGGTGCTATTAGATATAGCGCAATAAACCAAAGTGAATTATCTGCAGGAGGCCCTGGCGCATGAATGTGTGCAACGGGAACGACCTCGGACCACCAGGGGCCGAAAAATCCACAGTCTCATGGGGCCGGACACTCAGGGTCTGGGAAAAATCCAATATATATCTGGTGATATCTTGGGTGCTATTAGAGATAGCGTAATAAACCAAAGTGAATTATCTGCAGGAGGCCCTGGCGCAAGAATCTGTGCAGCGGGAACGACCTCGGACCACCAGGGGCCGAGACAACAACCGTCTCATGGGGCCGGACACTCAGGGTCAGGGAAAAATCCAACATATATCTGGTGATATCTTGGGTGCTATTAGAGATAGCGCAATAAACCAAAGTGAGTTATCTGCAGGAGGCCCTGGCGCCTGAAGCTGGGCAGCGGGAACGACCTCGGACCACCAGGGGCCGAGAAAACCACAGTCTCATGGGGCCGGACACTCAGGGTCAGGGGAAAATCCAATATATATGTGGTGATATCTCGGGTGCTATTAGAGATAGCGCAATAAACCATAGTGAATTATCTGCAGGAGGCCCTGGCGCATGAATGTGTGCAGCGGGAACGACCACGCACCACCAGGAGCCGAGAAAACCGCAGTCTCATGGGGCCGGACACTCAGGGTCAGGGAAAAATCCAATATATATCTATTGATATCTCGGGCGCTATTAGAGATAGCGCAATAAACCAAAGTGAATTATCTGCAGGAGGCCCTGGCGCATGAATCTGTGCAGCGGGAACGACCTCGGACCACCAGGGGCCGAGAAAACCACCGTCTCATGGGGCCGGACACTCAGGGTCAGGGGAAAATCCAATATATATCTGGTGATATCTCGGGTGCTATTAAAGATAGCGCAATAAACTAAAGTGAATTATCTGCAGGAGGCCCTGGCGCATGAATGTGTGCAGCGGGAACGACCTCGGACCACCAGGGGCCGAGAAAACCGCAGTCTCATGGGGCCGGACACTCAGGGTCAGGGAAAAATCCAATATATATCTGGTGATATCTAGGGCGCTATTAGAGATAGCGCAATAAGTCAAAGTGCATTGTCTGTAGGAGGCCCTGGTGCATGAATCTGTGAAGCGGCAACGACCTCGGACCACCAGGGGCCGAGAAAACCACAGTCTCATGGGGCCGGACACTCAGGGTCAGGGGAAAATCCAGTTTCTATCTGGTGATATCTCGGGTGCTATTAGAGATAGCGCAATAAACCAAAGTGAATTCTCTGCAGGAGGCCCTGGCGCATGAATCTGTGCAGCGGGAACGACCTCGGACCACCAGGGGCGGAAAAAACCACAGTCTCATGGGGCCGGACGCTCAGGGTCAGGGGAAAATCCAGTATATATCTGTTGATATCTCGGGTGCTATTAGAGATAGCGCAATAAACCAAAGTGAATTATCTGCAGGAGGCCCTGGCGCATGAATCTGTGCAACGGTAACGACCTCGGACCACCAGGGGTCGAAAAAACAACAGTCTCATGGGGCCGGACACTCAGGGTCAGGGAAAAATCCAATATATATCTGGTGATATCTCGGGTGCTATTACAGATAGCGCAATAAATCAAAGTGCATTGTCTGTAGGAGGCCCTGGCGCATGAATCTGTGCAGCGGGAACGACCTCGGACCACCAGGGGCCGAGAAAACCACAGTCTCATGGGGCGGACACTCAGGGTCAGGGGAAAATCCAATATATATCTGGTGATATCTCGGGTGCTATTAAAGATAGCGCAATAAGCCAAAGGGAATTATCTGCAGGAGGCCCTGGCGCATGCATCTGTGCAGCGGGAACGACCTAGGACCACCAGGGGCCGAGAAAACCACCGTCTCATGGGGCCGGACACTCAGGGTAAGGGAAAAATCCAATATATATCTGGTGATATCTCGGGTGCTATTCGAGATAGCGCAATAAACGAAAGTGAATTATCTGCAGGAGGCCCTGGCGCATGAATCTGTGCAGCGGGAACGACCGCGGACCACCAGGGGCCGAGACAACCACCGTCTCATGGGGCCGGACACTCCGGGTCAGGGAAATATCCAATATATATCTGGTGATATCTCGGGTGCTATTAGAGATAGCGCAATAAACCAAAGTGAATTGTCTGCAGGAGGCCCTGGCGCATGAATCTGTGCAGCGGGAACGACCTCGGACCACCAGGGGCCGAGAAAACCACAGTCTCATGGGGCCGGACACTCAGGGTCAGGGGAAAATCCAATATTTATCTGGTGATATCTTGGGTGCTATTACAGATAGCGCAATAAATCAAAGTGCATTGTCTGTAGGAGGCCCTGGCGCATGAATCTGTACAGCGGGAACGACCTCGGACCACCAGGGGCCGAGAAAACCACAGTCTCATGGGGCCGGACACTCAGGGTCAGGGAAAAATCCAATATATATCTGGTGATATCTCGGGTGCTATTACAGATAGCGCAATAAATCAAAGTGCATTGTCTGTAGGAGGCCCTGGCGCATGAATCTGTGCAGCGGGAACGACCTCGGACCACCAGGGGCCGTGAAAACCACAGTCTCATGGGGCCGGACACTCAGGGTCAGGGGAAAATCCAATATATATCTGGTGATGTCTCGGGTGCTATTAAAGATAGTGCAATAAACTAAAGTGAATTATCTGCAGGAGGCCCTGGCGCATGAATGTGTGCAGCGGGAACGACCTCGGACCACCAGGGGCCGAGAAAACCGCAGTCTCATGGGGCCGGACACTCAGGGTCAGGGAAAAATCCAATATATATCTGGTGATATCTTGGGTGCTATTAGAGATAGCGCAATAAACCAAAGTGAGTTATCTGCAGGAGGCCCTGGCGCCTGAAGCTGGGCAGCGGGAACGACCTCGGACCACCAGGGGCCGAGAAAACCACAGTCTCATGGGGCCGGACACTCAGGGTCAGGGGAAAATCCAATATATATCTGGTGATATCTCGGGTGCTATTAGAGATAGCGCAATAAACCATAGTGAATTATCTGCAGGAGGCCCTGGCGCATGAATGTGTGCAGCGGGAACGACCTCGGACCACCAGGAGCCGAGAAAACCGCAGTCTCATGGGGCCGGACACTCAGGGTCAGGGAAAAATCCAATATATATCTGTTGATATCTCGGGCGCTATTAGAGATAGCGCAATAAACCAAAGTGAATTATCTGCAGGAGGCCGTGGCGCATGAATCTGTGCAGCGGGAACGACCTCGGACCACCAGGGGCCGAGAAAACCACCGTCTCATGGGGCCGGACACTCAGGGTCAGGGAAAAATCCAATATATATCTGGTGATATCTCGGGTGCTATTACAGATAGCGCAATAAGTCAAAGTGCATTGTCTGTAGGAGGCCCTGGCGCATGAATCTGTGCAGCGGGAACGACCGCGGACCACCAGGGGCCGAGAAAACCACCGTCTCATGGGGCCGGACACTCAGGGTCAGGGGAAAATCCAATATTTATCTGGTGATATCTTGGGTGCTATTACAGATAGCGCAATAAATCAAAGTGCATTGTCTGTAGGAGGCCCTGGCGCATGAATCTGTGCAGCGGGAACGACCTCGGACCACCAGGGGCCGAGAAAACCACCGTCCCGAGGGGCCGGACACTTAGGGTCAGTGAAAAATCCAATATCTATCTGGTGATATCTCGGGTGCTATTACAGATAGCGCAATAAATCAAAGTGAATTATCTGCAGGAGGCCCTGGCGCATGAATCTGTGCAAGGGGAACGACCTCGGACCACCAGGGGCCGAGAAAACCACAGTCACATGGGGCCGGACACACAGGGTCAGGGAAAAATTCAATATATATCTGGTGATATCTTGGGTGCTATTAGAGATAGCGCAATAAACCAAACTGAATTATCTGCAGGAGGCCCTGGCGCATGAATCTGTGCAACGGGAACGACCTCGGACCACCAGGGGCCGAAAAAACCACAGTCTCATGGGGCCGGACACTCAGGGTCAGGGAAAAATCCAATATATATCTGGTGATATCTCGGGTGCTATTACAGATAGCGCAATAAATCAAAGTGCATTGTCTGTAGGAGGCCCTGGCGCATGAATCTGTGCAGCGGGAACGACCTCGGACCACCAGGGGCCGAGAAAACCACAGTCTCATGGGGCCGGACACTCAGGGTCAGGGGAAAATCCAATATATATCTGGTGATATCTCGGGTGCTATTAAAGATAGCGCAATAAACTAAAGTGAATTATCTGCAGGAGGCCCTGGCGCATGAATGTGTGCAGCGGGAACGACCTCGGACCACCAGGGGCCGAGAAAACCGCAGTTTCATGTTGCCGGACACTCAGGGTCAGGGGAAAATCCAATATATATCTGGTGATATCTCGGGTGCTATTAGAGATAGCGCAATAAATCAAAGTGCATTGTCTGTAGGAGGCCCTGGCGCATGAATCTGTGCAGCGGGAACGACCTAGGAACACCAGGGGCCGAGAAAACCACCGTCTCATGGGGCAGGACACTCAGGGTCAGTGAAAAATCCAATATATATCTGGTGATATCTCGGGTGCTATTACAGATAGCGCAATAAATCAAAGTGCATTGTCTGTAGGAGACGCTGGCGCATGAACCTGTGTAGCGGGAACGTTCTCGGACCACCAGGGGCCGAGAAAACCACAGTCTCATGGGGCCGGATACTCAGGGTCAGGGGAAAATCCAATATAGATCTGGTGATATCTCGGGTGCTATTACAGATAGCGCAATAAATCATAGTGCATTGTCTGTAGGAGGCCCTGGCGCATGAATCTGGCCAGCGGGAACGACCTCGGACCACCAGGGGCCGAGACAACCACCGTCTCATGGGGCCGGACACTCAGGGTCAGTGAAAAATCCAATATATATGTGGTGATATCTCGGGTGCTATTACAGATAGCGCAATAAATCAAAGTGCATTGTCTGTAGGAGGCCCTGGCGCATGAACCTGTGCAGCGGGAACGTCCTCGGACCTCCAGGGGCCGAGACAACGACCGTCTCATGGGGCCGGACACTCAGGGTCAGGGTAAAATCCAATATATATCTGGTGATATCTCGGGTGCTATAACAGATAGCGCAATAAATCAAAGTGCATTGTCTGTAGGAGGCCCTGGCGCATGAATCTGTGCAGCGGGAACGACCTCGGACCACCAGGGGCCGAGAAAACCACAGTCTCATGGGGCCGGACACTCAGGGTCAGGGGAAAGTCCAATATATATCTGGTGATATCTCGGGTGCTATTACAGATAGAGCAATAAATCAAAGTGCATTGTCTGTAGGAGGCCCTGGCGCATGAATGTGTGCAGCGGGAACGACCTCGGACCACCAGGGGCCGAGAAAACCGCAGTCTCATGGGGCCGGACACTCAGGGTCAGGGAAAAATCCAATATATATCTGGTGATATCTCGGGCGCTATTAGAGATAGCGCAATAAGCCAAAGGGAATTATCTGCAGGAGGCCCTGGCGCATGAATCTGTGCAGCGGGAAGGATCTCGGACCATCAGGGGCCGAGACATCCACCGTCTCATGGGGTCGGACACTCAGGGTCAGGGAAAAATCCAATATATATCTGGTGATATCTCGGGTGCTATTACAGATAGCGCAATAAATCAAAGTGCATTGTCTGTAGGAGACCCTGGCGCATGAACCTGTGCAGTGGGAACGACCTCGGACCACCAGGGGCCGAGAAAACGACCGTCTCATGGGGCCGGACGCCCAGGGTCAGTGAAAAATCCAATATATATCTGGTGATATCTCGGGTGCTATTAGAGATAGCGCAATAAACCAAAGTGAATTATCTGCAGGAGGCCCTGGCGCATGAATCTGTGCAACGGGAACGACCCCGGACCACGAGGGGCCGAGAAAACCACAGTCTCATGGGGCCGGACACTCAGGGTCAGGGGAAAATCCAATATAGATCTGGTGATATCTCGGGTGCTATTACAGATAGCGCAATAAACCAAAGTGCATTGTCTGTAGGAGGCCCTGGCGCATGAATCTGTGCAGCGGGAACGATCTCGGACCACCAGGGGCCGAGAAAACCACAGTCTCATGGGGCCGGACACTCAGGGTCGGGGTAAAATCCAATATATATCTGGTGATATCTCGGGTGCTATAACAGATAGCGCAATAAATCAAAGTGCATTGTCTGTAGGAGGCCCTGGCGCATGAATCTGGCCAGCGGGAACGACCTCGGACCACCAGCGGCCGAGAGAACCACCGTCTCATGGGGCCGGACACTCAGGGTCGGGGAAAAATCCAATATATATCTGGTGATATCTCGGGTGCTATTAGAGATAGCGCCATAAACCAAAGTGAATTGTCTGCAGGAGGCCCTGGCGCATGAATCTGTGCAGCGGGAACGATCTCGGACCATCAGGGGCCGAGACATCCACCGTCTCATGGGGCCGGACACTCAGGGTCAGGGAAAAATCCAATATATATCTGGTGATATCCCGGGTGCTATTACAGATAGCGCAATAAATCAAAGTGCATTGTCTGTAGGAGGCCCTGGCGCATGAATCTGTGCAGCGGGAACGACCTCGGACCACCAGGGGCCGAGAAAACCACAGTCTCATGGGGCCGGACACTCAGGGTCAGGGGAAAATCCAATATATATCTGGTGATATCTCGGGTGCTATTACAGATATAGCAATAAATCAAAGTGCATTGTCTGTAGGAGGCCCTGGCGCATGAATGTGTGCAGCGGGAACGACCTCGGACCACCAGGGGCCGAGAAAACCGCAGTCTCATGGGGCCGGACACTCAGGGTCAGGGAAAAATCCAATATATATCTGGTGATATCTCGGGCGCTATTAGAGATAGCGCAATAAGCCAAAGGGAATTATCTGCAGGAGGCCCTGGCGCATGAATCTGTGCAGCGGGAACGTCCTCGGACCTCCAGGGGCCTAGACAACGACCGTCTCATGGGGCCGGACACTCAGGGTCAGGGTAAAATCCAATATATATCTGGTGATATCTCGGGTGCTATAACAGATAGCGCAATAAATCAAAGTGCATTGTCTGTAGGAGGCCCTGGCGCATGAATCTGTGCACCGGGAACGACCTCGGACCACCAGGGGCCGAGAAAACCACAGTCTCATGGGGCCGGACACTCAGGGTCAGGGGAAAATCCAATATATATCTGGTGATATCTCGGGTGCTATTACAGATAGAGCAATAAATCAAAGTGCATTGTCTGTAGGAGGCCCTGGCGCATGAATGTGTGCAGCGGGAACGACCTCGGACCACCAGGGGCCGAGAAAACCGCAGTCTCATGGGGCCGGACACTCAGGGTCAGGGGAAAATCCAATATATATGTGGTGATATCTCGGGTGCTATTACAGATAGCGCAATAAATCAAAGTGCATTGTCTGTAGGAGACCCTAGCGCATGAACCTGTGCAGCGGGAACGACCTCGGACCACCAGGGGCCGAGAAAACCACAGTCTCATGGGGCCGGACGCTCAGGGTCAGTGGAAAATCCAATATATATCTGGTGATATCTCGGGTGCTATTAGAGATAGCGCAATAAACCAAAGTGAATTATCTGCAGGAGGCCCTGGCGCATGAATCTGTGCAACGGGAACGACCCCGGACCACCAGGGGCCGAGAAAACCACAGTCTCATGGGGCCGGACACTCAGGGTCAGGGGAAAATCCAATATAGATCTGGTGATATCTCGGGCGCTATTAGAGATAGCGCAATAAACCAAAGTGAATTATCTGCAGGAGGCCCTGGCGCATGAATCTGTGCAACGGGAACGACCCCGGACCACCAGGGGCCGAGAAAACCACAGTCTCATGGGGCCGGACACTCAGGGTCAGGGGAAAATCCAATATAGATCTGGTGATATCTCGGGTGCTATTACAGATAGCGCAATAAACCAAAGTGAATTATCTGCAGGAGGCCCTTGCGCATGAATCTGTGCAACGGGAACGTCCTCGGACCACCAGGGGCCGAGAAAACCACAGTCTCATGGGGCCGGACACTCAGGGTCAGGGGAAAATCCAATATATATCTGGTGATATCTCGGGTGCTATAACAGATAGCGCAATAAATCAAAGTGCATTGTCTGTAGGAGGCCCTGGCGCATGAATCTGTGCAGCGGGAACGACCTCGGACCACCAGGGGCCGAGAAAAGCACAGTCTCATGGGGCCGGACACTCAGGGTCAGGGTAACATCCAATATATATCTGGTGATATCTCGGGTGCTATTAGAGATAGCGCAATAAACCATAGTGAATTATCTGCAGGAGGCCCTGGCGCATGAATCTGTGCAGCGGGAACGACCGCGGACCACCAGGGGCCGAGAAAACGACCGTCTCATGGGGCCGGACACTCAGGGTCAGTGAAAAATCCAATATATATCTGCTGATATCTCGGGTGCTATTACAGATAGCGCAATAAATCAAAGTGCATTGTCTGTAGGAGGCCCTGGCGCATGAATCTGTGCAACGGGAACGACCTCGGACCACCAGGGGCCGAGAAAACCATAGTCTCATGGGGCCGGACACTCAGGGTCAGGGGAAAATCCAATATATATCTGGTGATATCTCGGGTGCTATTACAGATAGCGCAATAAACCAAAGTGCATTACCTGTAGGAGGCCCTGGCGCATGAATCTGTGCAGCGGGGACGTCCTCGGACCGCCAGGGGCCAAGACAACGACCGTCTCATGGGGCCGGACACTCAGGGTCAGGGTAAAATCCAATATATATCTGGTGATATGCCCGGTGCTATTACAGATAGCGTAATAAATCAGAGTGCATTGTCTGTAGGAGGCCCTGGCGCATGAATCTGTGCAGCGGGAACGACCTCGGACCACCAGGGGCCGAGAAAACCACAGTCTCATGGGGCCGGACACTCAGGGTCAGGGGAAAATCCAATATATATGTGGTGATATCTCGGGTGCTATTACAGATAGCGCAATAAATCAAAGTGCATTGTCTGTAGGAGACCCTGGCGCATGAACCTGTGCAGCGGGAACGACCTCGGACCACCAGGGGCCGAGAAAACCACAGTCTCATGGGGCCGGACGCTCAGGGTCAGTGGAAAATCCAATATATATCTGGTGATATCTCGGGTGCTATTAGAGATAGCGCAATAAACCAAAGTGAATTATCTGCAGGAGGCCCTGGCGCATGAATCTGTGCAACGGGAACGACCCCGGACCACCAGGGGCCGAGAAAACCACAGTCTCATGGGGCCGGACACTCAGGGTCAGGGGAAAATCCAATATAGATCTGGTGATATCTCGGGTGCTATTAGAGATAGCGCAATAAACCAAAGTGAATTATCTGCAGCAGGCCCTGGCGCATGAATCTGTGCAACGGGAACGACCCCGGACCACCAGGGGCCGAGAAAACCACAGTCTCATGGGGCCGGACACTCAGGGTCAGGGGAAAATCCAATATAGATCTGGTGATATCTCGGGTGCTATTACAGATAGCGCAATAAACCAAAGTGAATTATCTGCAGGAGGCCCTTGCGCATGAATCTGTGCAACGGGAACGTCCTCGGACCACCAGGGGCCGAGAAAACCACAGTCTCATGGGGCCGGACACTCAGGGTCAGGGGAAAATCCAATATATATCTGGTGATATCTCGGGTGCTATAACAGATAGCGCAATAAATCAAAGTGCATTGTCTGTAGGAGGCCCTGGCGCATGAATCTGTGCAGCGGGAACGACCTCGGACCACCAGGGGCCGAGAAAAGCACAGTCTCATGGGGCCGGACACTCAGGGTCAGGGTAACATCCAATATATATCTGGTGATATCTCGGGTGCTATTAGAGATAGCGCAATAAACTAAAGTGAATTATCTGCAGGAGGCCCTGGCGCATGAATGTGTGCAGCGGGAACGACCTCGGACCACCAGGGGCCGAGAAAACCGCAGTTTCATGTTGCCGGACACTCAGGGTCAGGGGAAAATCCAATATATATCTGGTGATATCTCGGGTGCTATTAGAGATAGCGCAATAAATCAAAGTGCATTGTCTGTAGGAGGCCCTGGCGCATGAATCTGTGCAGCGGGAACGACCTAGGAACACCAGGGGCCGAGAAAACCACCGTCTCATGGGGCAGGACACTCAGGGTCAGTGAAAAATCCAATATATATCTGGTGATATCTCGGGTGCTATTACAGATAGCGCAATAAATCAAAGTGCATTGTCTGTAGGAGACGCTGGCGCATGAACCTGTGTAGCGGGAACGTTCTCGGACCACCAGGGGCCGAGAAAACCACAGTCTCATGGGGCCGGATACTCAGGGTCAGGGGAAAATCCAATATAGATCTGGTGATATCTCGGGTGCTATTACAGATAGCGCAATAAATCATAGTGCATTGTCTGTAGGAGGCCCTGGCGCATGAATCTGGCCAGCGGGAACGACCTCGGACCACCAGGGGCCGAGACAACCACCGTCTCATGGGGCCGGACACTCAGGGTCAGTGAAAAATCCAATATATATGTGGTGATATCTCGGGTGCTATTACAGATAGCGCAATAAATCAAAGTGCATTGTCTGTAGGAGGCCCTGGCGCATGAACCTGTGCAGCGGGAACGTCCTCGGACCTCCAGGGGCCGAGACAACGACCGTCTCATGGGGCCGGACACTCAGGGTCAGGGTAAAATCCAATATATATCTGGTGATATCTCGGGTGCTATAACAGATAGCGCAATAAATCAAAGTGCATTGTCTGTAGGAGGCCCTGGCGCATGAATGTGTGCAGCGGGAACGACCTCGGACCACCAGGGGCCGAGAAAACCGCAGTCTCATGGGGCCGGACACTCAGGGTCAGGGAAAAATCCAATATATATCTGGTGATATCTCGGGCGCTATTAGAGATAGCGCAATAAGCCAAAGGGAATTATCTGCAGGAGGCCCTGGCGCATGAATCTGTGCAGCGGGAAGGATCTCGGACCATCAGGGGCCGAGACATCCACCGTCTCATGGGGCCGGACACTCAGGGTCAGGGAAAAATCCAATATATATCTGGTGATATCTCGGGTGCTATTACAGATAGCGCAATAAATCAAAGTGCATTGTCTGTAGGAGACCCTGGCGCATGAACCTGTGCAGTGGGAACGACCTCGGACCACCAGGGGCCGAGAAAACGACCGTCTCATGGGGCCGGACGCCCAGGGTCAGTGAAAAATCCAATATATATCTGGTGATATCTCGGGTGCTATTAGAGATAGCGCAATAAACCAAAGTGAATTATCTGCAGGAGGCCCTGGCGCATGAATCTGTGCAACGGGAACGACCCCGGACCACGAGGGGCCGAGAAAACCACAGTCTCATGGGGCCGGACACTCAGGGTCAGGGGAAAATCCAATATAGATCTGGTGATATCTCGGGTGCTATTACAGATAGCGCAATAAACCAAAGTGAATTATCTGCAGGAGGCCCTTGCGCATGAATCTGTGCAACGGGAACGTCCTCGGACCACCAGGGGCCGAGAAAACCACAGTCTCATGGGGCCGGACACTCAGGGTCAGGGGAAAATCCAATATAGATCTGGTGATATCTCGGGTGCTATTACAGATAGCGCAATAAATCAAAGTGCATTGTCTGCAGGAGGCCCTGGCGCATGAATCTGTGCAGCCGGAACGATCTCGGACCACCAGGGGCCGAGAAAACCACAGTCTCATGGGGCCGGACACTCAGGGTCAGGGTAAAATCCAATATATATCTGGTGATATCTCGGGTGCTATAACAGATAGCGCAATAAATCAAAGTGCATTGTCTGTAGGAGGCCCTGGCGCATGAATCTGGCCAGCGGGAACGACCTCGGACCACCAGCGGCCGAGAGAACCACCGTCTCATGGGGCCGGACACTCAGGGTCGGGGAAAAATCCAATATATATCTGGTGATATCTCGGGTGCTATTAGAGATAGCGCCATAAACCAAAGTGAATTGTCTGCAGGAGGCCCTGGCGCATGAATCTGTGCAGCGGGAACGATCTCGGACCATCAGGGGCCGAGACATCCACCGTCTCATGGGGCCGGACACTCAGGGTCAGGGAAAAATCCAATATATATCTGGTGATATCCCGGGTGCTATTACAGATAGCGCAATAAATCAAAGTGCATTGTCTGTAGGAGGCCCTGGCGCATGAATCTGTGCAGCGGGAACGACCTCGGACCACCAGGGGCCGAGAAAACCACAGTCTCATGGGGCCGGACACTCAGGGTCAGGGGAAAATCCAATATATATCTGGTGATATCTCGGGTGCTATTACAGATATAGCAATAAATCAAAGTGCATTGTCTGTAGGAGGCCCTGGCGCATGAATGTGTGCAGCGGGAACGACCTCGGACCACCAGGGGCCGAGAAAACCGCAGTCTCATGGGGCCGGACACTCAGGGTCAGGGAAAAATCCAATATATATCTGGTGATATCTCGGGCGCTATTAGAGATAGCGCAATAAGCCAAAGGGAATTATCTGCAGGAGGCCCTGGCGCATGAATCTGTGCAGCGGGAACGTCCTCGGACCTCCAGGGGCCGAGACAACGACCGTCTCATGGGGCCGGACACTCAGGGTCAGGGTAAAATCCAATATATATCTGGTGATATCTCGGGTGCTATAACAGATAGCGCAATAAATCAAAGTGCATTGTCTGTAGGAGGCCCTGGCGCATGAATCTGTGCACCGGGAACGACCTCGGACCACCAGGGGCCGAGAAAACCACAGTCTCATGGGGCCGGACACTCAGGGTCAGGGGAAAATCCAATATATATCTGGTGATATCTCGGGTGCTATTACAGATAGAGCAATAAATCAAAGTGCATTGTCTGTAGGAGGCCCTGGCGCATGAATGTGTGCAGCGGGAACGACCTCGGACCACCAGGGGCCGAGAAAACCGCAGTCTCATGGGGCCGGACACTCAGGGTCAGGGAAAAATCCAATATATATCTGGTGATATCTCGGGCGCTATTAGAGATAGCGCAATAAGCCAAGGGGAATTATCTGCAGGAGGCCCTGGCGCATGCATCTGTGCAGCGGGAACGACCTAGGACCACCAGGGGCCGAGAAAACCACCGTCTCATGGGGCCGGACACTCAGGGTCAGGGAAAAATCCAATATATATCTGGTGATATCTCGGGTGCTATTAGAGATAGCGCAATAAACCAAAGTGAGTTATCTGCAGGAGGCCCTGGCGCATGAATCTGTGCAACGGGAACGACCTCGGACCACCAGGGGCCGAGAAAACCATAGTCTCATGGGGCCGGACACTCAGGGTCAGGGGAAAATCCAATATATATCTGGTGATATCTCGGGTGCTATTAGAGATAGCGCAATAAATCAAAGTGCATTGTCTGTAGGAGGCCCTGGCGCATGAATCTGTGCAGCGGGAACGACCTCGGAACACCAGGGACCGAGAAAACCACCGTCTCATGGGGCCGGACACTCAGGGTCAGTGAAAAATCCAATATATATGTGGTGATATCTCGGGTGCTATTACAGATAGCGCAATAAATCAAAGTGCATTGTCTGTAGGAGACCCTGGCCCATGAACCTGTGCAGCGGGAACGACCTCGGACCACCAGGGGCCGAGAAAACCACAGTCTCATGGGGCCGGACGCTCAGGGTCAGTGAAAAATCCAATATATATCTGGTGATATCTCGGGTGCTATTAGAGATAGCGCAATAAACCAAAGTGAATTATCTGCAGGAGGCCCTGGCGCATGAATCTGTGCAACGGGAACGACCCCGGACCACCAGGGGCCGAGAAAACCACAGTCTCATGGGGCCGGACACTCAGGGTCAGGGGAAAATCCAATATAGATCTGGTGATATCTCGGGTGCTATTACAGATAGCGCAATAAACCAAAGTGAATTATCTGCAGGAGGCCCTTGCGCATGAATCTGTGCAACGGGAACGTCCTCGGACCACCAGGGGCCGAGAAAACCACAGTCTCATGGGGCCGGACACTCAGGGTCAGGGGAAAATCTAATATAGATCTGGTGATATCTCGGCTGCTATTACAGATAGCGCAATAAATCAAAGTGCATTACCTGTAGGAGGCCCTGGCGCATGAATCTGTGCAGCGGGAACGTCCTCGGACCTCCAGGGGCCGAGACAACGACCGTCTCATGGGGCCGGACACTCAGGGTCAGGGTAAAATCCAATATATATCTGGTGATATCTCGGGTGCTATAACAGATAGCGCAATAAATCAAAGTGCATTGTCTGTAGGAGGCCCTGGCGCATGAATCTGTGCAGCGGGAACGACCTCGGACCACCAGGGGCCGAGAAAAGCACAGTCTCATGGGGCCGGACACTCAGGGTCAGGGTAAAATCCAATATATATCTGGTGATATCTCGGGTGCTATTAGAGATAGCGCAATAAACCAAAGTGAATTATCTACAGGAGGCCCTGGCGCATGAATCTGTGCAGCGGGAACGACCGCGGACCACCAGGGGCCGAGAAAACGACCGTCTCATGGGGCCGGACACTCAGGGTCAGTGAAAAATCCAATATATATCTGCTGATATCTCGGGTGCTATTACAGATAGCGAAATAAATCAAAGTGCATTGTCTGTAGGAGGCCCTGGCGCATGAATCTGTGCAACGGGAACGACCCCGGACCACCAGGGGCCGAGAAAACCACAGTCTCATGGGGCCGGACACTCAGGGTCAGGGGAAAATCCAATATATATGTGGTGATATCTCGGGTGCTATTACAGATAGCGCAATAAACTAAAGTGCATTACCTGTAGGAGGCCCTGGCGCATGAATCTGTGCAGCGGGGACGTCCTCGGACCGCCAGGGGCCAAGACAACGACCGTCTCATGGGGCCGGACACTCAGGGTCAGGGTAAAATCCAATATATATCTGGTGATATGCCCGGTGCTATTACAGATAGCGTAATAAATCAGAGTGCATTGTCTGTAGGAGACCCTGGCGCATGAATCTGTGCAGCGGGAACGACCTCGGACCACCAGGGGCCGAGAAAACCACAGTCTCATGGGGCCGGACACTCAGGGTCAGGGGAAAATCCAATATATATGTGGTGATATCTCGGGTGCTATTACAGATAGCGCAATAAATCAAAGTGCATTGTCTGTAGGAGACCCTAGCGCATGAACCTGTGCAGCGGGAACGACCTCGGACCACCAGGGGCCGAGAAAACCACAGTCTCATGGGGCCGGACGCTCAGGGTCAGTGGAAAATCCAATATATATCTGGTGATATCTCGGGTGCTATTAGAGATAGCGCAATAAACCAAAGTGAATTATCTGCAGGAGGCCCTGGCGCATGAATCTGTGCAACGGGAACGACCCCGGACCACCAGGGGCCGAGAAAACCACAGTCTCATGGGGCCGGACACTCAGGGTCAGGGGAAAATCCAATATAGATCTGGTGATATCTCGGGTGCTATTAGAGATAGCGCAATAAACCAAAGTGAATTATCTGCAGGAGGCCCTGGCGCATGAATCTGTGCAACGGGAACGACCCCGGACCACCAGGGGCCGAGAAAACCACAGTCTCATGGGGCCGGACACTCAGGGTCAGGGGAAAATCCAATATAGATCTGGTGATATCTCGGGTGCTATTACAGATAGCGCAATAAACCAAAGTGAATTATCTGCAGGAGGCCCTTGCGCATGAATCTGTGCAACGGGAACGTCCTCGGACCACCAGGGGCCGAGAAAACCACAGTCTCATGGGGCCGGACACTCAGGGTCAGGGGAAAATCCAATATATATCTGGTGATATCTCGGGTGCTATAACAGATAGCGCAATAAATCAAAGTGCATTGTCTGTAGGAGGCCCTGGCGCATGAATCTGTGCAGCGGGAACGACCTCGGACCACCAGGGGCCGAGAAAAGCACAGTCTCATGGGGCCGGACACTCAGGGTCAGGGTAACATCCAATATATATCTGGTGATATCTCGGGTGCTATTAGAGATAGCGCAATAAACCATAGTGAATTATCTGCAGGAGGCCCTGGCGCATGAATCTGTGCAGCGGGAACGACCGCGGACCACCAGGGGCCGAGAAAACGACCGTCTCATGGGGCCGGACACTCAGGGTCAGTGAAAAATCCAATATATATCTGCTGATATCTCGGGTGCTATTACAGATAGCGCAATAAATCAAAGTGCATTGTCTGTAGGAGGCCCTGGCGCATGAATCTGTGCAGCGGGAACGACCTCGGACCACCAGGGGCCGAGAAAACCATAGTCTCATGGGGCCGGACACTCAGGGTCAGGGGAAAATCCAATATATATCTGGTGATATCTCGGGTGCTATTACAGATAGCGCAATAAACCAAAGTGCATTACCTGTAGGAGGCCCTGGCGCATGAATCTGTGCAGCGGGGACGTCCTCGGACCGCCAGGGGCCAAGACAACGACCGTCTCATGGGGCCGGACACTCAGGGTCAGGGTAAAATCCAATATATATCTGGTGATATGCCCGGTGCTATTACAGATAGCGTAATAAATCAGAGTGCATTGTCTGTAGGAGGCCCTGGCGCATGAATCTGTGCAGCGGGAACGACCTCGGACCACCAGGGGCCGAGAAAACCACAGTCTCATGGGGCCGGACACTCAGGGTCAGGGGAAAATCCAATATATATGTGGTGATATCTCGGGTGCTATTACAGATAGCGCAATAAATCAAAGTGCATTGTCTGTAGGAGACCCTGGCGCATGAACCTGTGCAGCGGGAACGACCTCGGACCACCAGGGGCCGAGAAAACCACAGTCTCATGGGGCCGGACGCTCAGGGTCAGTGGAAAATCCAATATATATCTGGTGATATCTCGGGTGCTATTAGAGATAGCGCAATAAACCAAAGTGAATTATCTGCAGGAGGCCCTGGCGCATGAATCTGTGCAACGGGAACGACCCCGGACCACCAGGGGCCGAGAAAACCACAGTCTCATGGGGCCGGACACTCAGGGTCAGGGGAAAATCCAATATAGATCTGGTGATATCTCGGGTGCTATTAGAGATAGCGCAATAAACCAAAGTGAATTATCTGCAGGAGGCCCTGGCGCATGAATCTGTGCAACGGGAACGACCCCGGACCACCAGGGGCCGAGAAAACCACAGTCTCATGGGGCCGGACACTCAGGGTCAGGGGAAAATCCAATATAGATCTGGTGATATCTCGGGTGCTATTACAGATAGCGCAATAAACCAAAGTGAATTATCTGCAGGAGGCCCTTGCGCATGAATCTGTGCAACGGGAACGTCCTCGGACCACCAGGGGCCGAGAAAACCACAGTCTCATGGGGCCGGACACTCAGGGTCAGGGGAAAATCCAATATATATCTGGTGATATCTCGGGTGCTATAACAGATAGCGCAATAAATCAAAGTGCATTGTCTGTAGGAGGCCCTGGCGCATGAATCTGTGCAGCGGGAACGACCTCGGACCACCAGGGGCCGAGAAAAGCACAGTCTCATGGGGCCGGACACTCAGGGTCAGGGTAACATCCAATATATATCTGGTGATATCTCGGGTGCTATTAGAGATAGCGCAATAAACCATAGTGAATTATCTGCAGGAGGCCCTGGCGCATGAATCTGTGCAGCGGGAACGACCGCGGACCACCAGGGGCCGAGAAAACGACCGTCTCATGGGGCCGGACACTCAGGGTCAGTGAAAAATCCAATATATATCTGCTGATATCTCGGGTGCTATTACAGATAGCGCAATAAATCAAAGTGCATTGTCTGTAGGAGGCCCTGGCGCATGAATCTGTGCAGCGGGAACGACCTCGGACCACCAGGGGCCGAGAAAACCACAGTCTCATGGAGCCGGACACTCAGGGTCAGGGGAAAATCCAATATATATCTGGTGATATCTCGGGTGCTATTAGAGATAGCGCAATAAACCAAAGTGAATTATCTGCAGGAGGCCCTGGCGCATGAATCTGTGCAGCGGGAACGACCTCGGATCACCAGGGGCCGAGAAAACTACCGTCTCATGGGGCCGGATACTCAGGGTCAGGGGAAAATCCAATATAGATCTGGTGATATCTCGGGTGCTATTACAGATAGCGCAATAAATCAAAGTGCATTGTCTGTAGGAGACCCTGGCGCATGAACCTGTGCAGCGGGAACGACCTCGGACCACCAGGGGCCGAGAAAACGACCGTCTCATGGGGCCGGACGCTCAGGGTCAGTGAAAAATCCAATATATATCTGGTGATATCTCGGGTGCTATTAGAGATAGCGCAATAAACGAAAGTGAATTATCTGCAGGAGTCCCTGGCGCATGAATCTGTGCAACGGGAACGACCTCGGACCACCAGGGGCCGAGAAAACCACAGTCTCATGGGGTCGGACACTCAGGGTCAGGGGAAAATCCAATATAGATCTGGTGATATCTCGGGTGCTATTACAGATAGCGCAATAAACCAAAGTGCATTACCTGTAGGAGGCCCTGGCGCATGAATCTGTGCAGCGGGGACGTCATCGGACCGCCAGGGGCCAAGACAACGACCGTCTCATGGGGCCGGACACTCAGGGTCAGGGTAAAATCCAATATATATCTGGTGATATGCCCGGTGCTATTACAGATAGCGTAATAAATCAGAGTGCATTGTCTGTAGGAGGCCCTGGCGCATGAATCTGTGCAGCGGGAACGACCTCGGACCACCAGGGGCCGAGAAAACCACAGTCTCATGGGGCCGGACACTCAGGGTCAGGGGAAAATCCAATATATATCTGGTGATATCTCGGGTGCTATTAGAGATAGCGCAATAAACCAAAGTGAATTATCTGCAGGAGGCCCTGGCGCATGAATCTGTGCAGCGGGAACGACCTCGGACCACCAGGGGCCGAGAAAACGACCGTCTCATGGGGCCGGACACTCAGGGTCAGTGAAAAATCCAATATATATCTGCTGATATCTCGGGTGCTATTACAGATAGCGCAATAAATCAAAGTGCATTGTCTGTAGGAGGCCCTGGCGCATGAATCTGTGCAGCGGGAACGACCTCGGACCACCAGGGGCCGAAAAAACCACAGTCTCATGGGGCCGGACACTCAGGGTCAGGGTAAAATCCAATATATATCT
The DNA here is from genome assembly GCF_051020985.1 of Nomia melanderi. Taxonomy (NCBI): domain Eukaryota; kingdom Metazoa; phylum Arthropoda; class Insecta; order Hymenoptera; family Halictidae; genus Nomia; species Nomia melanderi. The sequence goes on along the minus strand of NW_027475140.1, from coordinate 1,985,697 downwards.
GGTGATATCTCGGGTGCTATTACAGATAGCGCAATAAATCAAAGTGCATTGTCTGTAGGAGGCCCTGGCTCATGATTCTGTGCAGCGGGAACGACCTCGGACCACCAGGGGCCGAGAAAACGACCGCCTCATGGGGCCGGACCCTCAGGGTCAGTGAAAAATCCAATATATATCTGGTGATATCTCGGGTGCTATTAGAGACAGCGCAATACATCAAAGTGCATTGTCTGTAGGAGACCCTGGCGCATGAACCTGTGCAGCGGGAACGACCTCGGACCACCAGGGGCCGAGAAAACCACAGTCTCATGGGGCCGAACGCTCAGGGTCAGTGAAAAATCCAATATATATCTGGTGATATCTCGGGCGCTATTAGTGATAGCGCAATAAGCCAAAGGGAATTATGTGCAGGAGGCCCTGGCGCATGCATCTGTGCAGCGGGAACGACCTAGGACCACCAGGGGCCGAGAAAACCACCGTCTCATGGGGCCGGACACTCAGGGTAAGGGAAAAATCCAATATATATCTGGTGATGTCTCGGGTGCTATTAGAGATAGCGCAATAAACGAAAGTGAATTATCTGCAGGAGGCCCTGGCGCATGAATCTGTGCAACGGGAACGACCTCGGACCACCAGGGGCCGAGAAAACCACAGTCTCATGGGGCCGGACACTCAGGGTCAGGGGAAAATCCAATATAGATCTGGTGATATCTCGGGCGCTATTACAGATAGCACAATAAATCAAAGTGCATTACCTGTAGGAGGCCCTGGCGCATGAATCTGTGAAGCGGGGACGTCCTCGGACCGCCAGGGGCCAAGACAACGACCGTCTCATGGGGCCGGACACTCAGGGTCAGGGTAAAATCCAATATATATCTGGTGCTATGTCGGGTGCTATTAAAGATAGCGCAATAAATCAAAGTGCATTGTCTGTAGGAGGTCCTGGCGTATGAATCTGTTCAGCGGGAACGACCTCGGACCACCAGGGGCCGAGAAAAGCACAGTCTCATGGGGCCGGACACTCAGGGTCAGGGTAAAATCCAATATATATCTGGTGATATCTCGGGTGCTATTAGAGATAGCGCAATAAATCAAAGTGCATTGTCTGTAGGAGGCCCTGGCGCATGATTCTGTGCAGCGGGAACGACCCCGGACCACCAGGGGCCGATAAAACGACCGTCTCATGGGGCCGGACCCTCAGGGTCAGTGAAAAATCCAATATATATCTGGTGATATCTCGGGTGCTATTAGAGACAGCGCAATAAACCAAAGTGAATTATCTGCAGGGGGCCCTGGCGCATGAATCTGTGCAACGGGAACGACCTCGGACCACCAGGGGCCGAGAAAAGCACAGTCTCATGGGGCCGGACTCTCAGGGTCAGGGTAAAATCCAATATATATCTGGTGATATCTCGGGTGCTATTAGAGATAGCGCAATAAACCAAAGTGAATTATCTGCAGGAGGCCCTGGCGCATGAATCTGTGCAGCGGGAACGACCTCGGACCACCAGGGGCCGAGAAAACGACCGTCTCATGGGGCCGGACACTCAGGGTCAGTGAAAAATCCAATATATATCTGGTGATATCTCGGATGCTATTACAGATAGCGCAATACATCAAAGTGCATTGTCTGTAGGAGGCCCTGGCGCATGAATCTGGCCAGCGGGAACGACCTCGGACCACCAGCGGCCGAGAGAACCACCGTCTCATGGGGCCGGACCCTCAGGGTCGGGGAAAAATCCAATATATATCTGGTGATATCTCGGGTGCTATTAGAGATAGCGCAATAAACCAAAGTGAATTGTCTGCACGAGGCCGTGGCGCATGAATCTGTGCAGCGGGAACGATCTCGGACCATCAGGGGCCGTGACATCCACCGTCTCATGGGGCCGGACACTCAGGGTCAGGGAAAAATCCAATATATATCTGGTGATATCTCGGGTGCTATTACAGATAGCGCAATAAATCAAAGTGCATTGTCTGTAGGAGGCCCTGGCGCATGAATCTGTGCAGCGGGAACGACCCCGGACCACCAGGGGCCGAGAAAACCACAGTCTCATGGGGCCGGCCACTCAGGGTCAGGGGAAAATCCAATATATATCTGGTGATATCTCGGGTGCTATTACAGATAGAGCAATAAATCAAAGTGCATTGTCTGTAGGAGGCCCTGGCGCATGAATGTGTGCAGCGGGAACGACCTCGGACCACCAGGGGCCGAGAAAACCGCAGTCTCATGGGGCCGGACACTCAGGGTCAGGGAAAAATCCAATATATATCTGGTGATATCTCGGGCGCTATTAGAGATAGCGCAATAAGCCAAAGGGAATTATCTGCAGGAGGCCCTGGCGCATGCATCTGTGCAGCGGGAACGACCTAGGACCACCAGGGGCCGAGAAAACCACCGTCTCATGGGGCCGGACACTCAAGGATAAGGGAAAAATCCAATATATATCTGGTGATGTCTCGGGTGCTATTAGAGATAGCGCAATAAACGAAAGTGAATTATCTGCAGGAGGCCCTGGCGCATGAATCTGTGCAGCGGGAACGACCGCGGACCACCAGGGGCCGAGAAAACCACCGTCTCATGGGGCCGGACACTCAGGGTCAGGGAAAAATCCAATATATATCTGGTGATATCTCGGGTGCTATTAGAGATAGCGCAATAAACCAAAGTGAGTTATCTGCAGGAGGCCCTGGCGCATGAATCTGTGCAACGAGAACGACCTCGGACCACCAGGGGCCGAGAAAACCATAGTCTCATGGGGCCGGACACTCAGGGTCAGGGGAAAATCCAATATATATCTGGTGATATCTCGGGTGCTATTAGAGATAGCGCAATAAATCAAAGTGCATTGTCTGTAGGAGGCCCTGGCGCATGAATCTGTGCAGCGGGAACGACCTCGGAACACCAGGGACCGAGAAAACCACCGTCTCATGGGGCCGGACACTCAGGGTCAGTGAAAAATCCAATATATATGTGGTGATATCTCGGGTGCTATTACAGATAGCGCAATAAATCAAAGTGCATTGTCTGTAGGAGACCCTGGCACATGAACCTGTGCAGCGGGAACGACCTCGGACCACCAGGGGCCGAGAAAACCACAGTCTCATGGGGCCGGACGCTCAGGGTCAGTGAAAAATCCAATATATATCTGGTGATATCTCGGGCGCTATTAGAGATAGCGCAATAAGCCAAAGGGAATTATCTGCAGGAGGCCCTGGCGCATGCATCTGTGCAGCGGGAACGACCTAGGACCACCAGGGGTCGAGAAAACCACCGTCTCATGGGGCCGGACACTCAGGGTAAGGGAAAAATCCAATATATATCTGGTGATGTCTCGGGTGCTATTAGAGATAGCGCAATAAACCAAAGTGAATTATCTACAGGAGGCCCTGGCGCATGAATCTGTGCAGCGGGAACGACCGCGGACCACCAGGGGCCGAGAAAACGACCGTCTCATGGGGCCGGACACTCAGGGTCAGTGAAAAATCCAATATATATCTGCTGATATCTCGGGTGCTATTAGAGATAGCGCAATAAACCAAAGTGAATTATCTGCAGGAGGCCCTGGCGCATGAATCTGTGCAGCGGGAACGTCCTCGGATCTCCAGAGGCCGAGAAAACTACCGTCTCATGGGGCCGGATACTCAGGGTCAGGGGAAAATCCAATATAGATCTGGTGATATCTCGGGTGCTATTACAGATAGCGCAATAAATCAAAGTGCATTGTCTGTAGGAGACCCTGGCGCATGAACCTGTGCAGCGGGAACGACCTCGGACCACCAGGGGCCGAGAAAACGACCGTCTCATGGGGCCGGACGCTCAGGGTCAGTGAAAAATCCAATATATATCTGGTGATATCTCGGGTGCTATTACAGATAGCGCAATAAACCAAAGTGAATTATTTGCAGGAGGCCCTGGCGCATGAATCTGTGCAACGGGAACGACCTCGGACCACCAGGGGCCGAGACAACGACCGTCTCATGGGGCCGGACACTCAGGGTCAGGGTAAAATCCAATATATATCTGGTGATATGTCGGGTGCTATTACAGATAGCGCAATAAATCAAAGTGCATTGTGTGTAGGAGGTCCTGGCGCATGAATCTGTTCAGCGGGAACGACCTCGGACCACCAGGGGCCGAGAAAACCACAGTCTCATGGGGCCGGACGCTCAGGGTCAGTGAAAAATCCAATATATATCTGGTGATATCTCGGGCGCTATTAGAGATAGCGCAATAAGCCAAAGGGAATTATCTGCAGGAGGCCCTGGCGCATGCATCTGTGCAGCGGGAACGACCTAGGACCACCAGGGGTCGAGAAAACCACCGTCTCATGGGGCCGGACACTCAGGGTAAGGGAAAAATCCAATATATATCTGGTGATGTCTCGGGTGCTATTAGAGATAGCGCAATAAACCAAAGTGAATTATCTACAGGAGGCCCTGGCGCATGAATCTGTGCAGCGGGAACGACCGCGGACCACCAGGGGCCGAGAAAACGACCGTCTCATGGGGCCGGACACTCAGGGTCAGTGAAAAATCCAATATATATCTGCTGATATCTCGGGTGCTATTAGAGATAGCGCAATAAACCAAAGTGAATTATCTGCAGGAGGCCCTGGCGCATGAATCTGTGCAGCGGGAACGACCTCGGATCTCCAGAGGCCGAGAAAACTACCGTCTCATGGGGCCGGATACTCAGGGTCAGGGGAAAATCCAATATAGATCTGGTGATATCTCGGGTGCTATTACAGATAGCGCAATAAATCAAAGTGCATTGTCTGTAGGAGACCCTGGCGCATGAACCTGTGCAGCGGGAACGACCTCGGACCACCAGGGGCCGAGAAAACGACCGTCTCATGGGGCCGGACGCTCAGGGTCAGTGAAAAATCCAATATATATCTGGTGATATCTCGGGTGCTATTACAGATAGCGCAATAAACCATAGTGAATTATCTGCAGGGGGCCCTGGCGCATGAATCTGTGCAACGGGAACGACCTCGGAACACCAGGGACCGAGAAAACCACCGTCTCATGGGGCCGGACACTCAGGGTCAGTGAAAAATCCAATATATATGTGGTGATATCTCGGGTGCTATTACAGATAGAGCAATAAATCAACGTGCATTGTCTGTAGGAGGCCCTGGCGCATGAATCTGTGCAGCGGGAACGACCTCGGAACACCAGGGACCGAGAAAACCACCGTCTCATGGGGCCGGACACTCAGGGTCAGTGAAAAATCCAATATATATGTGGTGATATCTCGGGTGCTATTACAGATAGAGCAATAAATCAACGTGCATTGTCTGTAGGAGGCCCTGGCGCATGAATCTGTGCAGCGGGAACGACCTCGGACCACCAGGGGCCGAGAAAACCACAGTCTCATGGGGCCGGACACTCAGGGTCAGGGGAAAATCCAATATATATCTGGTGATAACTCGGGTGCTATTAGAGATAGCGCAATAAACCAAAGTGAATTATCTGCAGGAGGCCCTGGCGCATGAACCTGTGCAGCGGGAACGACCTCGGACCACCAGGGGCCGAGAAAACTACCGTCTCATGGGGCCGGTCACTCAGGGTCAGTGAATAATCCAATATATATCTGCTGATATCGGGTGCTATTAGAGATAGCGCAATAAACCAAAGTGAATTATCTGCAGGAGGCCCTGGCGCATGAATCTGTGCAGCGGGAAAGACCTCGGATCACCAGGGGCCGAGAAAACTACCGTCTCATGGGGCCGGATACTCAGGGTCAGGGGAAAATCCAATATATATCTGGTGATATCTCGGGTGCTATTAGAGATAGCGCAATAAACCAAAGTGAATTATCTGCAGGAGGCCCTGGCGCATGAATCTGTGCAGCGGGAACGACCCCGGACCACCAGGGGCCGAGAAAACCACAGTCTCATGGGGCCGGACACTCAGGGTCAGGGGAAAATCCAATATGGATCTGGTGATATCTCGGGTGCTATTACAGACAGCGCAATAAATCAATGTGCATTGTCTGTAGGAGGCCCTGGCGCATGAATCTGTGCAGCGGGAACGACCTCGGAACACCAGGGACCGAGAAAACCACCGTCTCATGGGGCCGGACACTCGGGGTCAGTGAAAAATCCAATATATATGTGGTGATATCTCGGGTGCTATTACAGATAGAGCAATAAATCAAAGTGCATTGTCTGTAGGAGGCCCTCGCGCATGAATCTGTGCAGCGGGAACAACCTCGGACCACCAGGGGCCGAGAAAACCACAGTCTCATGGGGCCGGACACTCAGGGTCAGGGGAAAATCCAATATATATCTGGTGATATCTCGGGTGCTATTAGAGATAGCGCAATAAACCAAAGTGAATTATCTGCAGGAGGCCCTGGCGCATGAATCTGTGCAGCGGGAACGACCTCGGATCACCAGGGGCCGAGAAAACTACCGTCTCATGGGGCCGGATACTCAGGGTCAGGGGAAAATCCAATATATATCTGGTGATATCTCGGGTGCTATTACAGACAGCGCAATAAATCAAAGTGCATTGTCTGTAGGAGGCCCTGGCGCATGAATCTGTGCAGCGGGAACGACCTCGGACCACCAGGGGCCGAGAAAACCGCAGTCTCATGGGGCCGGACACTCAGGGTCAGGGAAAAATCCAATATATATCTGGTGATATCTCGGGCGCTATTAGAGATAGCGCAATAAGCCAAAGGGAATTATCTGCAGGAGGCCCTGGCGCATGCATCTGTGCAGCGGGAACGACCTAGGACCACCAGGGGCCGTGAAAACCACCGTCTCATGGGGCCGGACACTCAGGGTCAGGGGAAAATAAAATATATATCTGGTGATAACTCGGGTGCTATTAGAGATAGCGCAATAAACCAAAGTGAATTATCTGCAGGAGGCCCTGGCGCATGATTCTGTGCAGCGGGAACGACCTCGGACCACCAGGGGCCGAGAAAACTACCGTCTCATGGGGCCGGTCACTCAGGGTCAGTGAAAAATCCAATATATATCTGCTGATATCTCGGGTGCTATTAGAGATAGCGCAATAAACCAAAGTGAATTATCTGCAGGAGGCCCTGGCGCATGAATCTGTGCAGCGGGAACGACGTCGGACCACCAGGGGCCGAAAAAACCACAGTCTCATGGGGCCGGACACTCAGGGTCAGGGGAATATCCAATATATATCTGGTGATATCTCGGGTGCTATTAGAGATAGCGCAATAAATCAATGTGCATTGTCTGTAGGAGGCCCTGGCGCATGAATCTGTGCAGCGGGAACGACCCCGGAACACCAGGGACCGAGAAAACCACCGTCTCATGGGGCCGGACACTCAGGGTCAGTGAAAAATCCAATATATATGTGGTGATATCTCGGGTGCTATTACAGATAGAGCAATAAATCAAAGTGCATTGTCTGTAGGAGGCCCTCGCGCATGAATCTGTGCAGCGGGAACAACCTCGGACCACCAGGGGCCGAGAAAACCACAGTCTCATGGGGCCGGACACTCAGGGTCAGGGGAAAATCCAATATATATCTGGTGATATCTCGGGTGCTATTAGAGATAGCGCAATAAACCAAAGTGAATTATCTGCAGGAGGCCCTGGCGCATGAATCTGTGCAGCGGGAACGACCTCGGATCACCAGGGGCCGAGAAAACTACCGTCTCATGGGGCCGGATACTCAGGGTCAGGGGAAAATCCAATATATATCTGGTGATATCTCGGGTGCTATTACAGACAGCGCAATAAATCAAAGTGCATTGTCTGTAGGAGGCCCTGGCGCATGAATCTGTGCAGCGGGAACGACCTCGGACCACCAGGGGCCGAAAAAACCACAGTCTCATGGGGCCGGACACTCAGGGTCAGGGTAAAATACAATATATATCTGGTGATATCTCGGGTGCTATTACAGATAGCGCAATAAATCAAAGTGCATTGTCTGTAGGAGACCCTGGCGCATGAACCTGTGCAGCGGGAACGACCTCGGACCACCAGGGGCCGAGAAAACGACCGTCTCATGGGGCCGGACGCTCAGGGTCAGTGAAAAATCCAATATATATCTGGTGATATCTCGGGTGCTATTGGAGATAGCGCAATAAACCAAAGAGAATTATCTGCAGGAGGCCATGGCGCATGAATCTGTGCAACGGGAACGACCTCGGACCACCAGGGGCCGAGAAAACCACAGTCTCATGGGGCCGGACACTCAGGGTCAGGTCAAAATCCAATATATATCTGGTGATATCTCGGGTGCTATTAGAGATAGCGCAATAAACCATAGTGAATTATCTGCAGGAGGCCCTGGCGCATGAATGTGTGCAGCGGGAACGACCTCGGACCACCAGGGGCCGAGAAAACCGCAGTCTCATGGGGCCGGACACTCAGGGTCAGGGAAAAATCCAATATATATCTGGTGATATCTCGGGTGCTATTAGAGACAGCGCAATAAACCAAAGTGAATTATCTGCAGGGGGCCCTGGCGCATGAATCTGTGCAGCGGGAACGACCCCGGAACACCAGGGACCGAGAAAACCACCGTCTCATGGGGCCGGACACTCAGGGTCAGTGAAAAATCCAATATATATGTGGTGATATCTCGGGTGCTATTACAGATAGAGCAATAAATCAAAGTGCATTGTCTGTAGGAGGCCCTCGCGCATGAATCTGTGCAGCGGGAACAACCTCGGACCACCAGGGGCCGAGAAAACCACAGTCTCATGGGGCCGGACACTCAGGGTCAGGGGAAAATCCAATATATATCTGGTGATATCTCGGGTGCTATTAGAGATAGCGCAATAAACCAAAGTGAATTATCTGCAGGAGGCCCTGGCGCATGAATCTGTGCAGCGGGAACGACCTCGGATCACCAGGGGCCGAGAAAACTACCGTCTCATGGGGCCGGATACTCAGGGTCAGGGGAAAATCCAATATATATCTGGTGATATCTCGGGTGCTATTACAGACAGCGCAATAAATCAAAGTGCATTGTCTGTAGGAGGCCCTGGCGCATGAATCTGTGCAGCGGGAACGACCTCGGACCACCAGGGGCCGAAAAAACCACAGTCTCATGGGGCCGGACACTCAGGGTCAGGGTAAAATACAATATATATCTGGTGATATCTCGGGTGCTATTACAGATAGCGCAATAAATCAAAGTGCATTGTCTGTAGGAGACCCTGGCGCATGAACCTGTGCAGCGGGAACGACCTCGGACCACCAGGGGCCGAGAAAACGACCGTCTCATGGGGCCGGACGCTCAGGGTCAGTGAAAAATCCAATATATATCTGGTGATATCTCGGGTGCTATTGGAGATAGCGCAATAAACCAAAGAGAATTATCTGCAGGAGGCCATGGCGCATGAATCTGTGCAACGGGAACGACCTCGGACCACCAGGGGCCGAGAAAACCACAGTCTCATGGGGCCGGACACTCAGGGTCAGGTCAAAATCCAATATATATCTGGTGATATCTCGGGTGCTATTAGAGATAGCGCAATAAACCATAGTGAATTATCTGCAGGAGGCCCTGGCGCATGAATGTGTGCAGCGGGAACGACCTCGGACCACCAGGGGCCGAGAAAACCGCAGTCTCATGGGGCCGGACACTCAGGGTCAGGGAAAAATCCAATATATATCTGGTGATATCTCGGGTGCTATTAGAGACAGCGCAATAAACCAAAGTGAATTATCTGCAGGGGGCCCTGGCGCATGAATCTGTGCAACGGGAACGACCTCGGAACACCAGCGACCGAGAAAACCACCGTCTCATGGGGCCGGACACTCAGGGTCAGTGAAAAATCCAATATATATGTGGTGATATCTCGGGTGCTATTACAGATAGAGCAATAAATCAACGTGCATTGTCTGTAGGAGGCCCTGGCGCATGAATCTGTGCAGCGGGAACGACCTCGGACCACCAGGGGCCGAGAAAACCACAGTCTCATGGGGCCGGACACTCAGGGTCAGGGGAAAATCCAATATATATCTGGTGATAACTCGGGTGCTATTAGAGATAGCGCAATAAACCAAAGTGAATTATCTGCAGGAGGCCCTGGCGCATGAACCTGTGCAGCGGGAACGACCTCGGACCACCAGGGGCCGAGAAAACTACCGTCTCATGGGGCCGGTCACTCAGGGTCAGTGAATAATCCAATATATATCTGCTGATATCGGGTGCTATTAGAGATAGCGCAATAAACCAAAGTGAATTATCTGCAGGAGGCCCTGGCGCATGAATCTGTGCAGCGGGAACGACCTCGGATCACCAGGGGCCGAGAAAACTACCGTCTCATGTTGCCGGATACTCAGGGTCAGGGGAAAATCCAATATATATCTGGTGATATCTCGGGTGCTATTAGAGATAGCGCAATAAACCAAAGTGAATTATCTGCAGGAGGCCCTGGCGCATGAATCTGTGCAGCGGGAACGACCCCGGACCACCAGGGGCCGAGAAAACCACAGTCTCATGGGGCCGGACACTCAGGGTCAGGGGAAAATCCAATATGGATCTGGTGATATCTCGGGTGCTATTACAGACAGCGCAATAAATCAATGTGCATTGTCTGTAGGAGGCCCTGGCGCATGAATCTGTGCAGCGGGAACGACCTCGGAACACCAGGGACCGAGAAAACCACCGTCTCATGGGGCCGGACACTCGGGGTCAGTGAAAAATCCAATATATATGTGGTGATATCTCGGGTGCTATTACAGATAGAGCAATAAATCAAAGTGCATTGTCTGTAGGAGGCCCTGGCGCATGAATGTGTGCAGCGGGAACGACCTCGGACCACCAGGGGCCGAGAAAACCGCAGTCTCATAGGGCCGGACACTCAGGGTCAGGGAAAAATCCAATATATATCTGGTGATATCTCGGGCGCTATTAGAGATAGCGCAATAAGCCAAAGGGAATTATCTGCAGGAGGCCCTGGCGCATGCATCTGTGCAGCGGGAACGACCTAGGACCACCAGGGGCCGTGAAAACCACCGTCTCATGGGGCCGGACACTCAGGGTAAGGGAAAAATCCAATATATATCTGGTGATGTCTCGGGTGCTATTAGAGATAGCGCAATAAACGAAAGTAAATTATCTGCAGGAGGCCCTGGCGCATGAATCTGTGCAGCGGGAACGACCGCGGACCACCAGGGGCCGAGAAAACCATAGTCTCATGGGGCCGGACACTCAGGGTCAGGGGAAAATCCAATATATATCTGGTGATATCTCGGGTGCTATTAGAGATAGCGCACTAAATCAAAGTGCATTGTCTGTAGGAGGCCCTGGCGCATGAATCTGTGCAGCGGGAACGACCTCGGAACACCAGGGACCGAGAAAACCACCGTCTCATGGGGCCGGACACTCAGGGTCAGTGAAAAATCCAATATATATGTGGTGATATCTCGGGTGCTATTACAGATAGCGCAATAAATCAAAGTGCATTGTCTGTAGGAGACCCTGGCGCATGAACCTGTGCAGCGGGAACGACCTTGGACCACCAGGGGCCGAGAAAACCACAGTCTCATGGGGTCGGACACTCAGGGTCAGGGGAAAATCCAATATATATCTGGTGATATTTCGGGTGCTATTAGAGATAGCGCAATAAACCAAAGTGAATTATCTGCAGGAGGCCCTGGCGCATGAATCTGTGCAACGGGAACGACCCCGGACCACCAGGGGCCGAGAAAACCACAGTCTCATGGGGCCGGACACTCAGGGTCAGGGGAAAATCCAATATAGATCTGGTGATATCTCGGGTGCTATTACAGATAGCGCAATAAACCAAAGTGAATTATCTGCAGGAGGCCCTTGCGCATGAATCTGTGCAACGGGAACGTCCTCGGACCACCAGGGGCCGAGAAAACCACAGTCTCATGGGGCCGGGCACTCAGGGTCAGGGGAAAATCCAATATAGATCTGGTGATATCTCGGCTGCTATTACAGATAGCGCAATAAATCAAAGTGCATTACCTGTAGGAGGCCCTGGCGCATGAATCTGTGCAGCGGGAACGTCCTCGGACCTCCAGGGGCCGAGACAACGACCGTCTCATGGGGCCGGACACTCAGGGTCAGGGTAAAATCCAATATATATCTGGTGATATCTCGGGTGCTATAACAGATAGCGCAATAAATCAAAGTGCATTGTCTGTAGGAGGCCCTGGCGCATGAATCTGTGCAGCGGGAACGACCTCGGACCACCAGGGGCCGAGAAAAGCACAGTCTCATGGGGCCGGACACTCAGGGTCAGGGTAAAATCCAATATATATCTGGTGATATCTCGGGTGCTATTAGAGATAGCGCAATAAACCAAAGTGAATTATCTGCAGGAGGCCCTGGCGCATGAATCTGTGCAGCGGGAACGACCTCGGATCACCAGGGGCCGAGAAAACTACCGTCTCATGGGGCCGGATACTCAGGGTCAGGGGAAAATCCAATATAGATCTGGTGATATCTCGGGTGCTATTACAGATAGCGCAATAAATCAAAGTGCATTGTCTGTAGGAGACCCTGGCGCATGAACCTGTGCAGCGGGAACGACCTCGGACCACCAGGGGCCGAGAAAACGACCGTCTCATGGGGCCGGACGCTCAGGGTCAGTGAAAAATCCAATATATATCTGGTGATATCTCGGGTGCTATTAGAGATAGCGCAATAAACGAAAGTGAATTATCTGCAGGAGTCCCTGGCGCATGAATCTGTGCAACGGGAACGACCTCGGACCACCAGGGGCCGAGAAAACCACAGTCTCATGGGGTCGGACACTCAGGGTCAGGGGAAAATCCAATATAGATCTGGTGATATCTCGGGTGCTATTACAGATAGCGCAATAAACCAAAGTGCATTACCTGTAGGAGGCCCTGGCGCATGAATCTGTGCAGCGGGGACGTCCTCGGACCGCCAGGGGCCAAGACAACGACCGTCTCATGGGGCCGGACACTCAGGGTCAGGGTAAAATCCAATATATATCTGGTGATATGCCCGGTGCTATTACAGATAGCGTAATAAATCAGAGTGCATTGTCTGTAGGAGGCCCTGGCGCATGAATCTGTGCAGCGGGAACGACCTCGGACCACCAGGGGCCGAGAAAACCACAGTCTCATGGGGTCGGACACTCAGGGTCAGGGGAAAATCCAATATATATCTGGTGATATCTCGGGTGCTATTAGAGATAGCGCAATAAACCAAAGTGAATTATCTGCAGGAGGCCCTGGCGCATGAATCTGTGCAACGGGAACGACCCCGGACCACCAGGGGCCGAGAAAACCACAGTCTCATGGGGCCGGACACTCAGGGTCAGGGGAAAATCCAATATAGATCTGGTGATATCTCGGGTGCTATTACAGATAGCGCAATAAACCAAAGTGAATTATCTGCAGGAGGCCCTTGCGCATGAATCTGTGCAACGGGAACGTCCTCGGACCACCAGGGGCCGAGAAAACCACAGTCTCATGGGGCCGGGCACTCAGGGTCAGGGGAAAATCCAATATAGATCTGGTGATATCTCGGCTGCTATTACAGATAGCGCAATAAATCAAAGTGCATTACCTGTAGGAGGCCCTGGCGCATGAATCTGTGCAGCGGGAACGTCCTCGGACCTCCAGGGGCCGAGACAACGACCGTCTCATGGGGCCGGACACTCAGGGTCAGGGTAAAATCCAATATATATCTGGTGATATCTCGGGTGCTATAACAGATAGCGCAATAAATCGAAGTGCATTGTCTGTAGGAGGCCCTGGCGCATGAATCTGTGCAGCGGGAACGACCTCGGACCACCAGGGGCCGAGAAAAGCACAGTCTCATGGGGCCGGACACTCAGGGTCAGGGTAAAATCCAATATATATCTGGTGATATCTCGGGTGCTATTAGAGATAGCGCAATAAACCAAAGTGAATTATCTGCAGGAGGCCCTGGCGCATGAATCTGTGAAGCGGGAACGACCGCGGACCACCAGGGGCCGAGAAAACGACCGTCTCATGGGGCCGGACACTCAGGGTCAGTGAAAAATCCAATATATATCTGCTGATATCTCGGGTGCTATTACAGATAGCGCAATAAACCAAAGTGAATTATCTGCAGGAGGCCCTGGCGCATGAATCTGTGCAGCGGGAACGACCTCGGATCACCAGGGGCCGAGAAAACTACCGTCTCATGGGGCCGGATACTCAGGGTCAGGGGAAAATCCAATATAGATCTGGTGATATCTCGGGTGCTATTACAGATAGCGCAATAAATCAAAGTGCATTGTCTGTAGGAGACCCTGGCGCATGAACCTGTGCAGCGGGAACGACCTCGGACCACCAGGGGCCGAGAAAACGACCGTCTCATGGGGCCGGACGCTCAGGGTCAGTGAAAAATCCAATATATATCTGGTGATATCTCGGGTGCTATTAGAGATAGCGCAATAAACCAAAGTGAATTATCTGCAGGAGTCCCTGGCGCATGAATCTGTGCAACGGGAACGACCTCGGACCACCAGGGGCCGAGAAAACCACAGTCTCATGGGGTCGGACACTCAGGGTCAGGGGAAAATCCAATATAGATCTGGTGATATCTCGGGTGCTATTACAGATAGCGCAATAAATCAAAGTGCATTGTCTGTAGGAGACCCTGGCGCATGAATCTGTGCAGCGGGAACGACCTCGGACCACCAGGGGCCGAGAAAACGACCGTCTCATGGGGCCGGACACTCAGGGTCAGTGAAAAATCCAATATATATCTGCTGATATCTCGGGTGCTATTACTGATAGCGCAATAAATCAAAGGGCATTGTCTGTAGGAGGCCCTGGCGCATGAATCTGTGCAGCGGGAACGACCTCGGACCACCAGGGGCCGAAAAAACCACAGTCTCATGGGGCCGGACACTCAGGGTCAGGGTAAAATCCAATATATATCTGGTGATATCTCGGGTGCTATTACAGATAGCGCAATAAATCAAAGTGCATTGTCTGTAGGAGGCCCTGGCGCATGATTCTGTGCAGCGGGAACGACCTCGGACCACCAGGGGCCGAGAAAACGACCGCCTCATGGGGCCGGACCCTCAGGGTCAGTGAAAAATCCAATATATATCTGGTGATATCTCGGGTGCTATTAGAGACAGCGCAATAAACCAAAGTGAATTATCTGCAGGGGGCCCTGGCGCATGAATCTGTGCAACGGGAACGACCTCGGACCACCAGGGGCCGAGAAAACCACAGTCTCATGGGGCCGGACACTCAGGGTCAGGGGAAAATCCAATATATATCTGGTGATATCTCGGGTGCTATTAGAGATAGCGCAATAAACCAAAGTGAATTATCTGCAGGAGGCCCTGGCGCATGAATCTGTGCAGCGGGAACGACCTCGGATCACCAGGGGCCGAGAAAACTACCGTCTCATGGGGCCGGATACTCAGGGTCAGGGGAAAATCCAATATATATCTGGTGATATCTCGGGTGCTATTACAGATAGCGCAATAAATCAAAGTGCATTGTCTGTAGGAGGCCCTGGCGCATGAATCTGGCCAGCGGGAACGACCTCGGACCACCAGCGGCCGAGAAAACCACAGTCTCATGGGGCCGGACACTCAGGGTCAGGGGAAAATCCAATATATATCTGGTGATAACTCGGGTGCTATTAGAGATAGCGCAATAAACCAAAGTGAATTATCTGCAGGAGGCCCTGGCGCATGAATCTGTGCAGCGGGAACGACCTCGGATCACCAGGGGGCGAGAAAACTACCGTCTCATGGGGCCGGATACTCAGGGTCAGGGGAAAATCCAATATATATCTGGTGGTATCTCGGGTGCTATTACAGATAGCGCAATAAATCAAAGTGCATTGTCTGTAGGAGGCCCTGGCGCATGAATCTGGCCAGCGGGAACGACCTCGGACCACCAGCGGCCGAGAAAACCACAGTCTCATGGGGCCGGACACTCAAGGTCGGGGAAAAATCTAATATATATCTGGTGATATCTCGGGTGCTATTAGAGATAGCGCAATAAATCAAAGTGCATTGTCTGTAGGAGGCCCTGGCGCATGAATCTGTGCAGCGGGAACGACCTCGGAACACCAGGGGCCGAGAAGACCACCGTCTCATGGGGCCGGACACTCAGGGTCAGTGAAAAATCCAATATATATGTGGTGATATCTCGGGTGCTATTACAGATAGAGCAATAAATCAAAGTGCATTGTCTGTAGGAGGCCCTCGCGCATGAATCTGTGCAGCGGGAACAACCTCGGACCACCAGGGGCCGAGAAAACCACAGTCTCATGGGGCCGGACACTCAGGGTCAGGGGAAAATCCAATATATATCTGGTGATATCTCGGGTGCTATTAGAGATAGCGCAATAAACCAAAGTGAATTATCTGCAGGAGGCCCTGGCGCATGAATCTGTGCAGCGGGAACGACCTCGGATCACCAGGGGCCGAGAAAACTACCGTCTCATGGGGCCGGATACTCAGGGTCAGGGGAAAATCCAATATATATCTGGTGATATCTCGGGTGCTATTACAGATAGCGCAATAAATCAAAGTGCATTGTCTGTAGGAGGCCCTGGCGCATGAATCTGTGCAGCGGGAACGACCTCGGACCACCAGGGGCCGAGAAAACCACAGTCTCATGGGGCCGGACGCTCAGGGTCAGTGAAAAATCCAATATATATCTGGTGATATCTCGGGTGCTATTAGAGATAGCGCAATAAACCAAGGTGAATTATCTGCAGGAGGCCCTGGCGCATGAATCTGTGCAACGGGAACGACCTCGGACCACCAGGGGCCGAGAAAACCACAGTCTCATGGGGCCGGGCACTCAGAGTCAGGGGAAAATCCAATATAGATCTGGTGATATCTCGGGTGCTATCACAGATAGCGCAATAAACCAAAGTGAATTATCTGCAGGAGGCCCGGGCGCATGAATCTGAGCAACGGGAACGTCCTCGGACCACCAGGGGCCGAGAAAACCACAGTCTCATGGGACCGGACACTCAGGGTCAGGGGAAAATCCAATATAGATCTGGTGATATCTCGGGTGCTATTACA
The DNA here is from genome assembly GCF_051020985.1 of Nomia melanderi. Taxonomy (NCBI): domain Eukaryota; kingdom Metazoa; phylum Arthropoda; class Insecta; order Hymenoptera; family Halictidae; genus Nomia; species Nomia melanderi. Next base: position 1,968,701 of record NW_027475140.1, on the reverse strand, counting down.
GATAGCGCAATAAATCAAAGTGCATTACCTGTAGGAGGCCCTGGCGCATGAATCTGTGCAGCGGGAACGTCGTCGGACCTCCAGGGGCCGAGACAACGACCGTCTCATGGGGCCGGACACTCAGGGTCAGGGTAAAATCCAATATATATCTGGTGATATCTCGGGTGCTATTACAGATAGCGCAATAAATCAAAGTGCATTGTCTGTAGGAGGCCCTGGCGCATGAATCTGGCCAGCGGGAACGACCTCGGACCACCAGCGGCCGAGAAAACCACAGTCTCATGGGGCCGGACACTCAGGGTCAGGGGAAAATCCAATATATATCTGGTGATAACTCGGGTGCTATTAGAGATAGCGCAATAAACCAAAGTGAATTATCTGCAGGAGGCCCTGGCGCATGATTCTGTGCAGCGGGAACGACCTCGGACCACCAGGGGCCGAGAAAACGACCGTCTCATGGGTCCGGGCACTCAGAGTCAGGAGAAAATCCAATATAGATCTGGTGATATCTCGGGTGCTATCACAGATAGCGCAATAAACCAAAGTGAATTATCTGCAGGAGTCCCTGGCGCATGAATCTGTGCAACGGGAACGACCTCGGACCACCAGGGGCCGAGAAAACCACAGTCTCATGGGGTCGGACACTCAGGGTCAGGGGAAAATCCAATATAGATCTGGTGATATCTCGGGTGCTATTACAGATAGCGCAATAAACCAAAGTGAATTATCTGCAGGAGGCCCTGGCGCATGAATCTGTGCAACGGGAACGACCTCGGACCACCAGGGGCCGAGAAAACCACCGTCTCATGGGGCCGGACACTCAGGGTCAGTGAAAAATCCAATATATATGTGGTGATATCTCGGGTGCTATTACAGATAGCGCAATAAATCAAAGTGCATTGTCTGTAGGAGACCCTGGCGCATGAATCTGTGCAGCGGGAACGACCTCGGACCACCAGGGGCCGAGAAAACGACCGTCTCATGGGGCCGGACACTCAGGGTCAGTGAAAAATCCAATATATATCTGCTGATATCTCGGGTGCTATTACAGATAGCGCAATAAATCAAAGGGCATTGTCTGTAGGAGGCCCTGGCGCATGAATCTGTGCAGCGGGAACGACCTCGGACCACCAGGGGCCGAAAAAACCACAGTCTCATGGGGCCGGACACTCAGGGTCAGGGTAAAATCCAATATATATCTGGTGATATCTCGGGTGCTATTACAGATAGCGCAATAAATCAAAGTGCATTGTCTATAGGAGGCCCTGGCGCATGATTCTGTGCAGCGGGAACGACCTCGGACCACCAGGGGCCGAGAAAACGACCGCCTCATGGGGCCGGACCCTCAGGGTCAGTGAAAAATCCAATATATATCTGGTGATATCTCGGGTGCTATTAGAGACAGCGCAATAAACCAAAGTGAATTATCTGCAGGGGGCCCTGGCGCATGAATCTGTGCAACGGGAACGACCTCGGACCACCAGGGGCCGAGAAAACCACAGTCTCATGGGGCCGGACACTCAGGGTCAGGGGAAAATCCAATATATATCTGGTGATATCTCGGGTGCTATTAGAGATAGCGCAATAAACCAAAGTGAATTATCTGCAGGAGGCCCTGGCGCATGAATTTGTGCAGCGGGAACGACCTCGGATCACCAGGGGCCGAGAAAACTACCGTCTCATGGGGCCGGATACTCAGGGTCAGGGGAAAATCCTATATATATCTGGTGATATCTCGGGTGCTATTACAGATAGCGCAATAAATCAAAGTGCATTGTCTGTAGGAGGCCCTGGCGCATGAATCTGGCCAGCGGGAACGACCTCGGACCACCAGCGGCCGAGAAAACCACAGTCTCATGGGGCCGGACACTCAGGGTCAGGGGAAAATCCAATATATATCTGGTGATAACTCGGGTGCTATTAGAGATAGCGCAATAAACCAAAGTGAATTATCTGCAGGAGGCCCTGGCGCATGAATCTGTGCAGCGGGAACGACCTCGGATCACCAGGGGGCGAGAAAACTACCGTCTCATGGGGCCGGATACTCAGGGTCAGGGGAAAATCCAATATATATCTGGTGGTATCTCGGGTGCTATTACAGATAGCGCAATAAATCAAAGTGCATTGTCTGTAGGAGGCCCTGGCGCATGAATCTGGCCAGCGGGAACGACCTCGGACCACCAGCGGCCGAGAAAACCACAGTCTCATGGGGCCGGACACTCAAGGTCGGGGAAAAATCCAATATATATCTGGTGATATCTCGGGTGCTATTAGAGATAGCGCAATAAATCAAAGTGCATTGTCTGTAGGAGGCCCTGGCGCATGAATCTGTGCAGCGGGAACGACCTCGGAACACCAGGGGCCGAGAAAACCACCGTCTCATGGGGCCGGACACTCAGGGTCAGTGAAAAATCCAATATATATGTGGTGATATCTCGGGTGCTATTACAGATAGCGCAATAAATCAAAGTGCATTGTCTGTAGGAGGCCCTGGCGCATGAATCTGTGCAGCGGGAACGACCTCGGACCACCAGGGGCCGAGAAAACCACAGTCTCATGGGGCCGGACGCTCAGGGTCAGTGAAAAATCCAATATATATCTGGTGATATCTCGGGTGCTATTAGAGATAGCGCAATAAACCAAGGTGAATTATCTGCAGGAGGCCCTGGCGCATGAATCTGTGCAACGGGAACGACCTCGGACCACCAGGGGCCGAGAAAACCACAGTCTCATGGGGCCGGGCACTCAGAGTCAGGGGAAAATCCAATATAGATCTGGTGATATCTCGGGTGCTATCACAGATAGCGCAATAAACCAAAGTGAATTATCTGCAGGAGGCCCGGGCGCATGAATCTGAGCAACGGGAACGTCCTCGGACCACCAGGGGCCGAGAAAACCACAGTCTCATGGGACCGGACACTCAGGGTCAGGGGAAAATCCAATATAGATCTGGTGATATCTCGGGTGCTGTTACAGATAGCGCAATAAATCAAAGTGCATTACCTGTAGGAGGCCCTGGCGCATGAATCTGTGCAGCGGGAACGTCGTCGGACCTCCAGGGGCCGAGACAACGACCGTCTCATGGGGCCGGACACTCAGGGTCAGGGTAAAATCCAATATATATCTGGTGATATCTCGGGTGCTATTACAGATAGCGCAATAAATCAAAGTGCATTGTCTGTAGGAGGCCCTGGCGCATGAATCTGGCCAGCGGGAACGACCTCGGACCACCAGCGGCCGAGAAAACCACAGTCTCATGGGGCCGGACACTCAGGGTCAGGGGAAAATCCAATATATATCTGGTGATATCTCGGGTGCTATTAGAGATAGCGCAATAAACCAAAGTGAATTATCTGCAGGAGGCCCTGGCGCATGATTCTGTGCAGCGGGAACGACCTCGGACCACCAGGGGCCGAGAAAACGACCGTCTCATGGGTCCGGGCACTCAGAGTCAGGAGAAAATCCAATATAGATCTGGTGATATCTCGGGTGCTATTACAGATAGCGCAATAAATCAAAGTGCATTGTCTGTAGGAGGCCCTGGCGCATGAATCTGTGCAGCGGGAACGACCTCGGACCACCAGGGGCCGAGAGAACCACAGTCTCATTGGGCCGGACACTCAGGGTCAGGGGAAAATCCAGTATATATCTCTTGATATCTCGGGTGCTATTACAGATAGCGCAATAAATCAAAGTGCATTGTCTGTAGGAGGCCCTGGCGCATGAATCTGTACAGCGGGAACGACCTCGGACCACCAGGGGCCGAGAAAACCACAGTCTCATTGGGCCGGATACTCAGGGTCAGGGAAAATCCAATATATATCTGGTGATATCTCGGGTGCTGTTAGAGATAGCGCAATAAATCAAAGTGCATTGTCTGTAGGAGGCCCTGGCGCATGAATCTGTGCAGCGGGAACGACCTCGGACCACCAGGGGCGGAGACAACGACGGTCTCATGGGGCCGGACACTCAGGGCAGGGTAAAATCCAATATATATCTGGTGATATCTCGGGTGCTATTAGAGATAGCGCAATAAACCAAAGTGAATTATCTGCAGGAGGCCCTGGCGCATGAATCTGTGCAACGGGAACGACCTCGGACAACCAGCGGCCGAGAAAACCACAGTCTCATGGGGTCGGACACTCAGGGTCAGGGGAAAATCCAATATAGATCTGGTGATATCTCGGGTGCTATTACAGATAGCGCAATAAACCAAAGTGAATTATCTGCAGGAGGCCCTGGTGCATGAATCTGTGTAACGGGAACGACCTCGGACCACCAGGGGCCGAGAAAACCACAGTCTCATGGGGCCGGACACTCTGGGTCAGGGAAAAATCCAATATATATGTGGTGATATCTCGGGTGCTATTACAGATAACGCAATAAATAAAAGTGCATTGTCTGTAGGAGGCCCTGGCGCATGAATCTGTGCAGCGGGGACGTCCTCGGACCGCCAGGGGCCGAGACAACGACCGTCTCATGGGGCCGGATACTCAGGGTCAGGGTAAAATCCAATATATATCTGGTGATATGTCGGGTGCTATTACAGATAGCGCAATAAATCAAAGTGCATTGTCTGTAGGAGGCCCTGGCGCATGAATCTGTGCAGCGGGAACGACCTCGGACCACCAGGGGCCGAGAAAACCACAGTCTCATGGGGCCGGACACTCAGGGTCAGGGGAAAATCCAATATATATCTGGTGATAACTCGGGTGCTATTAGAGATAGCGCAATAAACCAAAGTGAATTATCTGCAGGAGGCCCTGGCGCATGATTCTGTGCAGCGGGAACGACCTCGGACCACCAGGGGCCGAGAAAACTACCGTCTCATGGGGCCGGTCACTCAGGGTCAGTGAAAAATCCAATATATATCTGCTGATATCTCGGGTGCTATTAGAGATAGCGCAATAAACCAAAGTGAATTATCTGCAGGAGGCCCTGGCGCATGAATCTGTGCAGCGGGAACGACCTCGGACCACCAGGGGCCGAAAAAACCACAGTCTCATGGGGCCGGACACTCAGGGTCAGGGTAAAATCCAATATATATCTGGTGATATCTCGGGTGCTATTACAGATAGCGCAATAAATCAAAGTGCATTGTCTGTAGGAGGCCCTGGCGCATGAATCTGTGCAGCGGGAACGACCTCGGACCACCAGGGGCCGAGAAAACGACCGCCTCATGGGGCCGGACACTCAGGGTCAGTGAAAAATCCAATATATATGTGGTGATATCTCGGGTGCTATTACAGATAGCGCAATAAATCAAAGTGCATTGTCTGTAGGAGACACTGGCGCATGAACCTGTGCAGCGGGAACGACCTCGGACCACCAGGGGCCGAGAAAACGACCGTCTCATGGGTCCGGACGCTCAGGGTCAGTGAAAAATCCAATATATATCTGGTGATATCTCGGGTGCTATTAGAGATAGCGCAATAAACCAAGGTGAATTATCTGCAGCAGGCCCTGGCGCATGAATCTGTCCAACGGGAACGACCTCGGACCACCAGGGGCCGAGAAAACCACCGTCTCGATGGGGCCGGACACTCTGGGTCAGGGAAAAATCCAATATATATGTGGTGATATCTCGGGTGCTATTACAGATAACGCAATAAATAAAAGTGCATTGTCTGTAGGAGGCCCTGGCGCATGAATCTGTGCAGCGGGGACGTCCTCGGACCGCCAGGGGCCGAGACAACGACCGTCTCATGGGGCCGGAAACTCAGGGTCAGGGTAAAATCCAATATATATCTGGTGATATGTCGGGTGCTATTACAGATAGCGCAATAAATCAAAGTGCATTGTCTGTAGGAGGTCCGGGCGCATGAATCTGTGCAGCGGGAACGACCTCGGACCACCAGGGGCCGAGAAAAGCACAGTCTCATGGGGCCGGACACTCAGGGTCAGGGTAAAATCCAATATATATCTGGTGATATCTCGGGTGCTATTAGAGATAGCGCAATAAACCAAAGTGAATTATCTGCAGGAGGCCCTGGCGCATGAATCTGTGCAGCGGGAACGACCTCGGACCACCAGGGGCCGAGAAAACCACAGTCTCATGGGGCCGGACACTCAGGGTCAGGGGAAAATCCAATATATATCTGGTGATATCTCGGGTGCTATCAGAGATAGCGCAATAAATCAAAGTGCATTGTCTGTAGGAGGCCCTGGCGCATGAATCTGTGCAGCGGGAACGACCTCGGACCACCAGGGGCCGAGAGAACCACAGTCTCATTGGGCCGGACACTCAGGGTCAGGGGAAAATCCAGTATATATCTCTTGATATCTCGGGTGCTATTACAGATAGCGCAATAAAGCAAAGTGCATTGTCTGTAGGAGGCCCTGGCGCATGAATCTGTGCAGCGGGAACGTCGTCGGACCTCCAGGGGCCGAGACAACGACCGTCTCATGGGGCCGGACACTCAGGGTCAGGGTAAAATCCAATATATATCTGGTGATATCTCGGGTGCTATAACAGATAGCGCAATAAATCAAAGTGAATTATCTGCAGGAGGCCCTGGCGCATGAATCTGTGCAGCGGGAACGACCTCGGACCATCAGGGGCCGAGAAAACAACCGTCTCATGGGGCCGGACGCTCAGGGTCAGTGAAAAATCCAATATATATCTCGTGATATCTCGGGTGCTATTACAGATAGCGCAATAAATCAAAGTGCATTGTCTGTAGGAGGCCCTGGCGCATGAATCTGTGAAGCGGCAACGACTTCTGACCACCAGGGGCCGAGAAAACCACAGTCTCATGGGGCCGGACACTCAGGGTCAGGGGAAACTCCAGTATATATCTGGTGATATCACGGGTGCTATTAGAGATAGCGCAATAAACCAAAGTGAATTATCTGCAGGAGGCCCTGGCGCATGAATCTGCGCAGCGGGAACGACCTCGGAACACCAGGGGCCGAAAAAACCACAGTCTCATGGGGCCGGATACTCAGGGTCAGGGGAAAATCCAATAAAGATCTGGTGATATCTCGGGTGCTATTACAGATAGCGCAATAAATCAAAGTGCATTGTCTGTAGGAGGCCCTGGCGCATGAATCTGTGCAGCGGGAACGACCTCGGACCACCAGGGGCCGAGACAACCACCGTCTCATGGGGCCGGACACTCAGGGTCAGGGAAAAATCAAAAATATATCTGGTGATATCTCGGGTGCTATTACAGATAGCGCAATAAATCAAAGTGCATTGTCTGTAGCAGGCCCTGGCGCATGAATCTGTGAAGCGGCAACGACCTCGGACCACCAGGGATAAGAAAACCACAGTCTCATGGGGCCGGACACTCAGGGTCAGGGCAAAATCCAATATATATCTGGTGATATCTCGGGTGCTATTAGAGATAGCGCAATAAACCAAAGTGAATTATATGCAGGAGGCCCTGGCGCATGAATCTGTGCAGCGGGAACGACCTCGGACCACCAGGGGCCGAGAAAACCACCGTCTCATGGGGCCGGACACTCAGGGTCAGGGAAAAATGCTATATATATCTGGTGATATGTCGGGTGCTATTACAGATAGCGCAATAAATCAAAGTGCATTGTCTGGAGGAGGCACTGGCGCATGAATCTGGGCAGCGGGAACGACCTCGGACCACCAGGGGCCGAGAAAACCACAGTCTCATGGGGCCGGACACTCAGGGTCAGGGGAAAATCAAAAATATATCTGGTGATATCTCGGGTGCTATTACAGATAGCGCAATAAATCAAAGTGAATTATCTGCAGGAGGCCCTGGCGCATGAATCTGGGCAGCGGGAACGACCTCGGACCACCAGGGGCCTAGAAAACCACAGTCTAATGGGGCCGGACACTCAGGGTCAGTGAAAAATCCAATATATATCTGGTGATATCTCGGGTGCTATTACAGATAGCGCAATAAACCAAAGTGAATTATATGCAGGAGGCCCTGGCGCATGAATCTGTGCAGCGGGAACGACCTCGGACCACCAGGGGCCGAGAAAACCACCGTCTCATGGGGCCGGACACTCAGGGTCAGGGAAAAATGCTATATATATCTGGTGATATGTCGGGTGCTATTACAGATAGCGGAATAAATCAAAGTGCATTGTCTGGAGGAGGCACTGGCGCATGAATCTGGGCAGCGGGAACGACCTCGGACCACCAGGGGCGGAGAAAACCACAGTCTCATGGGGCCGGACACTCAGGGTCAGGGGAAAATCCAATATATATCTGGTGATATCTCGGGTGCTATTAGATACAGCGCAATAAACCAAAGTGAATTATCTGCAGGAGGCCCTGGCGCATGAATCTGGGCAGCGGGAACGACCTCGGACCACCAGGGGCCTAGAAAACCACAGTCTAATGGGGCCGGACACTCAGGGTCAGTGAAAAATCCAATATATATCTGGTGATATCTCGGGTGCTATTACAGATAGCGCAATAAATCAAAGGGCATTGTCTGTAGGAGGCCCTGGCGCATGAACCTGTGCAGCGGCAACGACCTCGGACCAACAGGGGCCGAGAAAACCACAGTCTCATGGGGCCGGACACTCAGGGTCAGGGGAAAATCCAATATATATCTGGTGATATCTCGGGTGCTATTACAGATAGCGCAATAAATCAAAGTGCATTGTCTGTAGGAGGCCCTGGCGCATGAATCTGTGCAGCGGGAACGACCTCGGACCCCCAGGGGCCGAGAAAACCACAGTCTCATGGGGCCGGACACTCAGGGTCAGGGGAAAATCCAATATATATCTGGTGATATCTCGGGTGCTAATAGAGATAGCGCAATAAACCAAAGTGAATTATCTGCAGGAGGCCCTAGCGCATGAATCTGTGCAGCGGGAACGTCGTCGGACCTCCAGGGGCCGAGACAACGACCGTCTCATGGGGCCGGACACTCAGGGTCAGCGTAAAATCCAATATATATCTGGTGATATCTCGGGTGCTATTACAGATAGCGCAATAAACCATAGTGAATTATCTGCAGGAGGCCCTGGCGCATGAATCTGTGCAGCGGGAACGACCTCGGACCACCAGGGGCCGAAAAAACCACAGTCTCATGGGGCCGGATACTCTGGGTCAGGGGAAAATCCAATAAAGATCTGGTGATATCTCGGGTGCTATTACAGATAGCGCAATAAATCAAAGTGCATTGTCTGTAGGAGGCCCTGGCGCATGAATCTGTGCAGCGGGAACGACCTCGGACCACCAGGGGCCGAGACAACCACCGTCTCATGGGGCCGGACACTCAGGGTCAGGGAAAAATCAAAAATATATCTGGTGACATCTCGGGTGCTATTACAGATAGCGCAATAAATCAAAGTGCGTTGTCTGGAGGAGGCCCTGGCGCATGAATCCGGGCAGCGGGAACGACCTCGGACCACCAGGGGCCGAGAAAACCACAGTCTCATGGGGCCGGACACTCAGGGTCAGGGGAAAATCCAATATATATCTGGTGATATCTCGGGTGCTATTAGATACAGCGCAATAAACCAAAGTGAATTATCTACAGGAGGCCCTGGCGCATGAATCTAGGCAGCGGGAGCGACCTCGGACCACCAGGGGCCGAGAAAACCACAGTCTAATGGGGCCGGACACTCAGGGTCAGGGGAAAATCCAATATATATCTGGTGATATCTCGGGTGCTATTAGAGATAGCGCAATAAACCAAAGTGAATTATCTGCAGGAGGCCCTGGCGCATGCATCTGTCCAGCGGGAACGACCTCGGACCACCAGGGGCCGAGAAAACTACAGTCTCATGGGGCCGGACACTCAGGGTCTGGGGAAAATCCAATATATATCTGGTGATATGTCGGGTGCTATTACAGATCGCGCAATAAATCAAAGTGCATTGTCTGTAGGAGGCCCTGGCGCATGAATCTGTGCAGCGGGAACGACCTCGGACCACCAGGGGCCGAGAAAACCACAGTCTCATGGGGCCGGACACTCAGGGTCAGGGGAAAATCCAATATATATCTGGTGATATCTCGGGTGCTATTACAGATAGCGCAATAAACCAAAGTGAATTATCTGCAGGATGCCCTGGCGCATGAATCTGTGCAAGCGGGAACGTCCTCGGACATCCAGGGGCCGAGACAACCACCGTCTCATGGGGCCGGACACTCAGGGTCAGGGTAAAATCCAATATATATCTGGTGAGATCTCGGGTGCTATTACAGATAGCGCACTAAATCAAAGTGCATTGTCTGTAGGAGGCCCTGGCGCATGAATCTGTGCAGCGGGAACGACCTCGGACCACCAGGGGCCGAAAAAACCACAGTCTGATGGGGCCGGACACTCAGGGTCGAGGAAAAATCCAATATATATCTGGTGATATCTCGGGTGCTATTAGAGATAGCGCGATAAATCGAAGTGCATTGTCTGTAGGAGGCACTGGCGCACGAATCTGTGCTGCGGGAACGACCTCGGACCACCAGGGGCCGAGAAAACCACCGTCTCATGGGGCCGGACACTCAGGGTCAGTGAAAAATCCAATATATATCTGGTGATATCTCGGGTGCTATTAGAGATAGCGCGATAAATCGAAGTGCATTGTCTGTAGGAGGCACTGGCGCACGAATCTGTGCAGCGGGAACGACCTCCGACCACCAGGGGCCGAGAAAACCACCGTCCCATGGGGCTGGACACTCAGGGTGAGGGAAATATCCAATATATATCTGGTGATATCTCGGGTGCTATTACAGATAGCGCAATAAATCAAAGTGCATTGTCTGTAGGAGGCCCTGGCGCATGAACCTGTGCAGCGGCAACGACCTCGGACCACCAGGGGCCGAGAAAACCACAGTCTCATGGGGCCGGACACTCAGGGTCAGGGGAAAATCCAATATATATCTGGTGATATCTCGGGTGCTATTACAGATAGCGCAATAAATCAAAGTGCATTGTCTGTAGGAGGCCCTGGTGCATGAATCTGTGCAGCGGGAACGACCTCGGACCCCCAGGGGCCGAGACAACCACCGTCTCATGGGGCCGGACACGCAGGGTCTGGGAAAAATCCAATATATATCCGGTGATATCTCGGGTGCTATTACAGATAGCGCAATAAATCAAAGTGTATTATCTGCAGGAGGCCCTGGCGCATGGATTTTTGCAGCGGGAACGACCTCGGACCACCAGGGTCCGAGAAAAACACCGTCTCATGGGGCCGCACACTCAGGGTCAGTGAAAAATCCAATATATATCTGGTGATATCTCGGGTGCTATTACAGATAGCGCAATATATCAAAGTGCATTGTCTGTAGGAGGCCCTGGCGCATGAATCTGTGCAGCGGGAACGACCTCGGACCACCAGGGGCCGAGAAAACCACAGTCTCATGGGGCCGGACACTCAGGGTCAGGGGAAAATCCAATATATATCTGGTGATATCTCGGGTGCTATTACAGATAGCGCAATAAACCAAAGTGAATTATCTGCAGGATGCCCTGGCGCATGAATCTGTGCAAGCGGGAACGTCCTCGGACATCCAGGGGCCGAGACAACCACCGTCTCATGGGGCCGGACACTCAGGGTCAGGGTAAAATCCAATATATATCTGGTGAGATCTCGGGTGCTATTACAGATAGCGCAGTAAATCAAAGTGCATTGTCTGTAGGAGGCCCTGGCGCATGAATCTGTGCAGCGGGAACGACCTCGGACCACCAGGGGCCGAAAAAACCACAGTCTGATGGGGCCGGACACTCAGGGTCGAGGAAAAATCCAATATATATCTGGTGATATCTCGGGTGCTATTAGAGATAGCGCGATAAATCGAAGTGCATTGTCTGTAGGAGGCACTGGCGCACGAATCTGTGCTGCGGGAACGACCTCGGACCACCAGGGGCCGAGAAAACCACCGTCTCATGGGGCCGGACACTCAGGGTCAGTGAAAAATCCAATATATATCTGGTGATATCTCGGGTGCTATTAGAGATAGCGCGATAAATCGAAGTGCATTGTCTGTAGGAGGCACTGGCGCACGAATCTGTGCAGCGGGAACGACCTCCGACCACCAGGGGCCGAGAAAACCACCGTCCCATGGGGCTGGACACTCAGGGTGAGGGAAATATCCAATATATATCTGGTGATATCTCGGGTGCTATTACAGATAGCGCAATAAATCAAAGTGCATTGTCTGTAGGAGGCCCTGGCGCATGAACCTGTGCAGCGGCAACGACCTCGGACCACCAGGGGCCGAGAAAACCACAGTCTCATGGGGCCGGACACTCAGGGTCAGGGGAAAATCCAATATATATCTGGTGATATCTCGGGTGCTATTACAGATAGCGCAATAAATCAAAGTGCATTGTCTGTAGGAGGCCCTGGTGCATGAATCTGTGCAGCGGGAACGACCTCGGACCCCCAGGGGCCGAGACAACCACCGTCTCATGGGGCCGGACACGCAGGGTCTGGGAAAAATCCAATATATATCCGGTGATATCTCGGGTGCTATTACAGATAGCGCAATAAATCAAAGTGTATTATCTGCAGGAGGCCCTGGCGCATGGATTTTTGCAGCGGGAACGACCTCGGACCACCAGGGTCCGAGAAAAACACCGTCTCATGGGGCCGCACACTCAGGGTCAGTGAAAAATCCAATATATATCTGGTGATATCTCGGGTGCTATTACAGATAGCGCAATATATCAAAGTGCATTGTCTGTAGGAGGCCCTGGCGCATGAATCTGTGAAGCGGCAACGACCTCGGACCACCAGGGGCCGAGAAAACCACAGTCTCATGGGGCCGGACACTCAGTGACAGGGGAAAATCCAGTATATATCTGGAGATATCTCGGGTGCTATTAGAGATAGCGCAATAAACCAAAGTGAATTATCTGCAGGAGGCCCTGGCGCATGAATCTGTGCAGCGGGAACGACCGCGGACCACCAGGGGCCGAAAAAACCACAGTCTCATGGGGCCGGATACTCAGGGTCAGGGGAAAATCCAATATAGATCTGGTGATATCTCGGGTGCTATTACAGATAGCGCCATAAATCAAAGTGCATTGTCTGTAGGAGGCCCTGGCGCATGAATCTGTGCAGCGGGAACGACCTCGGACCACCAGGGGCCGAGACAACCACCGTCTCATGGGGCCGGACACTCAGGGTCAGGGGAATATCCAATATATATCTGGTGATATCTCGGGTGGTATTACAGATAGCGCAATAAATCAAAGTGCATTGTCTGTAGGAGGCCCTGGCGCATGAATCTGTGCAGCGGGAACGACCTCGGACCACCAGGGGCCGAGAAAACCACAGTCTCGTGGGGCCGGACACTCAGGGTCAGGGGAAAATCCAATATATATCTGGTGATATCTCGGGTGCTATTAGAGATAGCGCAATAAATCAAAGTGCATTGTCTGCAGGAGGCCCTGGCGCATGAATCTGTGCAGCGGGAACGACCACGGAACACCAGTGGCCGAGAAAACCACCGTCTCATGGGGCCGGACACTCAGGGTCAGTGAAAAATCCAATATATATCTGGTGATATCTCGGGTGCTATTACAGATAGCGCAATAAATCAAAGTGCATTGTCTGTAGGAGGCCCTGGCGCATGAATCTGTGCAGCGGGAACGACCTCGGACCACCGGCGTCCGAGAAAACCACAGTCTCATGGGGCCGGACACTCAGGGTCAGGGAAAAATCCATTATATATCTGGTGATATATCGGGTGCCATTAGAGATAGCTCGATAAATCAAAGTGCATTGTCTGCAGGAGGCCCTGTCGCATGAATCTGTGCAGCGGGAACGACCTCGGACCACCAGGGGCCGAGAAAACCACAGTCTCATGGGGCCGAGAACTCAGGGTCAGGCAAAAATCCAATATATATCTGGTGATATCTCGGCTGCTATTACAGATAGCGGAATAAATCAAAGTGCATTGTCTGTAGGAGGCCCTGGCGCATGAATCTGTGCAGCGGGAACGACCTCGGACCACCAGGGGCCGAGAAAACCACAGTCTCATGGGGCCGGACACTCAGGGTCAGGGGAAAATCCAGTATATATCTGGTGATATCTCGGGTGCTATTAGAGATAGCGTAATAAACCAAAGTGCATTGTCTGTAGGAGGCCCTGGCGCATGAATCTGTGCAGCGGGAACGACCTCGGACCACCAGGGGCCGAGAAAACTACAGTCTCATGCGGCCGGACACTCAGGGTCTGGGGAAAATCCAATATATATCTGGTGATATCTCGGGTCCTATTACAGATAGCGAAATAAATCAAAGTGCATTGTCTGTAGGAGGCCCTGGCGCATGAATCTGTGCAGCGGGAACGACCTCGGCCCACCAGGGGCCGAGGAAACCACAGTCTCATGGGGCCGGACACTCAGGGTCAGGGAAAAATCCAATATATATCTGGTGATATCTTGGGTGCTATTAGCGATAGCGTAATAAACCAAAGTGAATTATCTGCAGGAGGCCCTGGCGCAAGAATCTGTGCAGCGGGAACGACCTCGGACCACCAGGGGCCGAGACAACAACCGTCTCATGGGGCCGGACCCTCAGGGTCAGGGAAAAACCCAATATATATCTGGTGATATCTCGGGTTATATTACAGATAGCACAATAAATCAAAGTGAATTATCTGCAGGAGGCCCTGGCCCATGCATCTGTGCAGCGGGAACGACCTCGGACCACCAGGGGCCGAGAAAACCACCGTCTCATGGGGCCGGACACTCAGGGTCAGGGAAAAATGCAATATATATCTGGTGATATGTCGGGTGCTATTACAGATAGCACAATAAATCAAAGTGGATTGTCTGGACGAGGCCCTGGCGCATGAATCTGGGCAGCGGGAACGACCTCGGACCACCAGGGGCCGAGAAAACTACAGTCTCATGCGGCCGGACACTCAGGGTCTGGGGAAAATCCAATATATATCTGGTGATATCTCGGGTCCTATTACAGATAGCGAAATAAATCAAAGTGCATTGTCTGTAGGAGGCCCTGGCGCATGAATCTGTGCAGCGGGAACGACCTCGGACCACCAGGGGCCGAGGAAACCACAGTCTCATGGGGCCGGACACTCAGGGTCAGGGAAAAATCCAATATATATCTGGTGATATCTTGGGTGCTATTAGCGATAGCGTAATAAACCAAAGTGAATTATCTGCAGGAGGCCCTGGCGCAAGAATCTGTGCAGCGGGAACGACCTCGGACCACCAGGGGCCGAGACAACAACCGTCTCATGGGGCCGGACCCTCAGGGTCAGGGAAAAACCCAATATATATCTGGTGATATCTCGGGTTATATTACAGATAGCACAATAAATCAAAGTGAATTATCTGCAGGAGGCCCTGGCCCATGCATCTGTGCAGCGGGAACGTCCTCGGACCACCAGGGGCCGAGAAAACCACCGTCTCATGGGGCCGGACACTCAGGGTCAGGGAAAAATGCAATATATAACTGGTGATATGTCGGGTGCTATTACAGATAGCACAATAAATCAAAGTGGATTGTCTGGACGAGGCCCTGGCGCATGAATCTGGGCAGCGGGAACGACCTCGGACCACCAGGGGCCGAGAAAACCACAGTCTCATGGGGCCGGACACTCAGGGTCAGGGGAAAATCCAATATATATCTGGTGATATCTCGGGTGCTATTAGAGATAGGGCAATAAACCAAAGTGAATTATCTGCAGCAGGCCCTGGCGCATGAATCTGTGCAACGGGAACGACCTCGCACCACCAGGGGCCGAGAAAACCACAGTCTCATGGGGCCGGACACTCAGGGTCAGGGGAAAATCCAATATATATCTGGTGATATCTCGGGTGCTATTACAGATAGAGCAATAAATCAAAGTGCATTGTCTGTAGGAGGCCCTGGCGCATGAATCTCTGCAGCGGGTACAACCTCGGACCACCAGGGGCCGAGAAAACCACCGTCTCATGGGGCCGGACACTCAGGGTCAGGGAAAAATGCTATATATATCTGGTGATATGTCGGGTGCTATTACAGATAGCGCAATAAATCAAAGTGCATTGTCTGGAGGAGGCCCTGGCGCATGTATCTGGGCAGCGGGAACGACCTCGAACCACCAGGGGCCGAGAAAACCACAGTCTCATGGGGCCGGACACTCAGGGTCAGGGGAAAATCCAATATATATCTAGTGATATCTCGGGTGCTATTAGAGATAGCGCGATAAATCAAAGTGAATTATCTGCAGGAGGCCCTGGCGCATGCATCTGTGGCAGCGGGAACGACCTCGGATCACCAGGGGCCGAGAAAACCACCGTCTCATGGGGCCGGGCACTCAGGGTCTGGGGAAAATCCAATATATATCTGGTGATATCTCGGGTGCTATTAGAGATAGCGTAATAAACCAAAGTGCATTGTCTGTAGGAGGCCCTGGCGCATGAATCTGTGCAGCGGGAACGACCTCGGACCACCAGGGGCCGAGAAAACTACAGTCTCATGCGGCCGGACACTCAGGGTCTGGGGAAAATCCAATATATATCTGGTGATATCTCGGGTCCTATTACAGATAGCGAAATAAATCAAAGTGCATTGTCTGTAGGAGGCCCTGGCGCATGAATCTGTGCAGCGGGAACGACCTCGGACCACCAGGGGCCGAGGAAACCACAGTCTCATGGGGCCGGACACTCAGGGTCAGGGAAAAATCCAATATATATCTGGTGATATCTTGGGTGCTATTAGCGATAGCGTAATAAACCAAAGTGAATTATCTGCAGGAGGCCCTGGCGCAAGAATCTGTGCAGCGGGAACGACCTCGGACCACCAGGGGCCGAGACAACAACCGTCTCATGGGGCCGGACACTCAGGGTCAGGGAAAAATCCAATATATATCTGGTGATATCTCGGGTTATATTACAGATAGCACAATAAATCAAAGTGAATTATCTGCAGGAGGCCCTGGCGCATGAATCTGTGCAGCGGGAACGACCTCGGACCACCAGCGGCCGAGAAAACCACAGTCTCATGGGGCCGGACACTCAGGGTCAGGGGAAAATCCAGTATATATCTGGTGATATCTCGGGTGCTATTAGAGATAGCGCAATAAACCAAAGTGAATTATCTGCAGGAGGCCCTGGCGCATGAATCTGTGCAGCGGGAACGACCTCGGACCACCAGGGGCCTTGAAAACCACAGTCTCATGGGGCCGGACACTCAGGGTCAGGGGAAAATCCAATATATATCTGGTGATATCTCGGGTGCTATTAGATACAGCGCAATAAACCAAAGTGAATTATCTGCAGGAGGCCCTGGCGCATGAATCTGTGCAGAGGGAACGACCTCGGACCACCAGGGGCCGAGAAAACGACCGTCTCATGGGGCCGGACACTCAGGATCAGGGGAAAATCCAATATAGATCTGGTGATATCTCGGGTGCTATTAGAGATAGCGCGATAAATCAAAGTGAATTATCTGCAGGAGGCCCTGGCGCATGCATCTGTGGCAGCGGGAACGACCTCGGATCACCAGGGGCCGAGAAAACCACCGTCTCATGGGGCCGGGCACTCAGGGTCTGGGGAAAATCCAATATATATCTGGTGATATCTCGGGTGCTATTAGAGATAGCGTAATAAACCAAAGTGCATTGTCTGTAGGAGGCCCTGGCGCATGAATCTGTGCAGCGGGAACGACCTCGGACCACCAGGGGCCGAGAAAACTACAGTCTCATGCGGCCGGACACTCAGGGTCTGGGGAAAATCCAATATATATCTGGTGATATCTCGGGTCCTATTACAGATAGCGAAATAAATCAAAGTGCATTGTCTGTAGGAGGCCCTGGCGCATGAATCTGTGCAGCGGGAACGACCTCGGACCACCAGGGGCCGAGGAAACCACAGTCTCATGGGGCCGGACACTCAGGGTCAGGGAAAAATCCAATATATATCTGGTGATATCTTGGGTGCTATTAGCGATAGCGTAATAAACCAAAGTGAATTATCTGCAGGAGGCCCTGGCGCATGAATCTGTGCAGCGGGAACGACCTCGGACCACCAGGGGCCGAGAAAACTACAGTCTCATGCGGCCGGACACTCAGGGTCTGGGGAAAATCCAATATATATCTGGTGATATCTCGGGTCCTATTACAGATAGCGAAATAAATCAAAGTGCATTGTCTGTAGGAGGCACTGGCGCATGAATCTGTGCAGCGGGAACGACCTCGGACCACCAGGGGCCGAGGAAACCACAGTCTCATGGGGCCGGACACTCAGGGTCAGGGAAAAATCCAATATATATCTGGTGATATCTTGGGTGCTATTAGCGATAGCGTAATAAACCAAAGTGAATTATCTGCAGGAGGCCCTGGCGCAAGAATCTGTGCAGCGGGAACGACCTCGGACCACCAGGGGCCGAGACAACAACCGTCTCATGGGGCCGGACACTCAGGGTCAGGGAAAAATCCAATATATATCTGGTGATATCTCGGGTTATATTACAGATAGCACAATAAATCAAAGTGAATTATCTGCAGGAGGCCCTGGCCCATGCATCTGTGCAGCGGGAACGACCTCGGACCACCAGGGGCCGAGAAAACCACCGTCTCATGGGGCCGGACACTCAGGGTCAGGGAAAAATGCTATATATATCTGGTGATATGTCGGGTGCTATTATAGATAGCGCAATAAATCAAAGTGCATTGTCTGGAGGAGGCCCTGGCGCATGTATCTGGGCAGCGGGAACGACCTCGAACCACCAGGGGCCGAGAAAACCACAGTCTCATGGGGCCGGACACTCAGGGTCAGGGGAAAATCCAATATATATCTGGTGATATCTCGGGTGCTATTAGATACAGCGCAATAAACCAAAGTGAATTATCTGCAGGAGGCCCTGGCGCATGAATCTGGGCAGCGGGAACGACCTCGGACCACCAGGGGCCGAGGAAACCACAGTCTCATGGGGCCGGACACTCAGGGTCAGGGAAAAATCCAATATATATCTGGTGATATCTTGGGTGCTATTAGCGATAGCGTAATAAACCAAAGTGAATTATCTGCAGGAGGCCCTGGCGCAAGAATCTGTGCAGCTGGAACGACCTCGGACAACCAGGGGCCGAGACAACAACCGTCTCATGGGGCCGGACACTCAGGGTCAGGGAAAAATCCAATATATATCTGGTGATATCTCGGGTTATATTACAGATAGCACAATAAATCAAAGTGAATTATCTGCAGGAGGCCCTGGCCCATGCATCTGTGCAGCGGGAACGGCCTCGGACCACCAGGGGCCGAGAAAACCACCGTCTCATGGGGCCGGACACTCAGGGTCAGGGAAAAATGCAATATATATCTGGTGATACGTCGGGTGCTATTACAGATAGCACAATAAATCAAAGTGGATTGTCTGGACGAGGCCCTGGCGCATGAATCTGGGCAGCGGGAACGACCTCGGACCACCAGGGGCCGAGAAAACCACAGTCTCATGGGGCCGGACACTCAGGGTCAGGGGAAAATCCAATATATATCTGGTGATATCTCGGGTGCTATTAGATACGGCGCAATAAACCAAAGTGAATTATCTGCAGGAGGCCCTGGCGCATGAATCTGGGCAGCGGGAACGACCTCGGACCACCAGGGGCCGAGAAAACTACAGTCTAATGGGGCCGGACACTCAGGGTCAGGGGAAAATCCAATATATATCTGGTGATATCTCGGGTGCTATTAGAGATAGCGCAATAAACCAAAGTGAATTATCTGCAGGAGGCCCTGCCGCATCCATCTGTGCAGCGGGAACGACCTCGGACCACCAGGGGCCGAGAAAACCACCGTCTCATGGGGCCGGACACTCTGGGTCAGCGAAAAATCCAATATATATCTGGTGATATCTCGGGTGCTATTACAGATAGCGCAATAAATCAAAGTGCATTGTCTGTAGGAGGCCCTGGCGCATGACTCTGTGCAGCGGGAACGACCTCGGACCACCAGGGGCCGAGAAAACTACAGTCTCATGCGGCCGGACACTCAGGGTCTGGGGAAAATCCAATATATATCTGGTGATATCTCGGGTCCTATTACAGATAGCGAAATAAATCAAAGTGCATTGTCTGTAGGAGGCCCTGGCGCATGAATCTGTGCAGCGGGAACGACCTCGGACCACCAGGGGCCGAGGAAACCACAGTCTCATGGGGCCGGTCACTCAGGGTCAGGGAAAAATCCAATATATATCTGGTGATATCTTGGGTGCTATTAGATATAGCGCAATAAACCAAAGTGAATTATCTGCAGGAGGCCCTGGCGCATGAATCTGTGCAACGGGAACGACCTCGGACCACCAGGGGCCGAGACAACAACCGTCTCATGGGGCCGGACACTCAGGGTCTGGGGAAAATCCATTATATATCTGGTGATATGTCGGGAGCTATTACAGATAGCGCAATAAATCAAAGTTCATTGTCTGGAGGAGGCCCTGGCGCATGAATCTGTGCAGCGGGAACGACCTCGGACCACCAGCGGCCGAGAAAACCACAGTCTCATGGGGCCGGACACTCAGGGTCAGGGGAAAATCCAGTATATATCTGGTGATATCTCGGGTGCTATTAGAGATAGCGCAATAAACCAAAGTGAATTATCTGCAGGAGGCCCTGGCGCATGAATCTGTGCAGCGGGAACGACCTCGGACCACCAGGGGCCGAAAAAACCACAGTCTCATGGGGCCGGACACTCATGGTCAGAGTAAAATCCAATATATATCTGGTGATATCTCGGGTGCTATTAGAGATAGCGCAATAAACCAAAGTGAATTATCTGCAGGAGGCGCTGGCGCATGAATCTGTGCAGCGGGAACGTCCTCGGACCTCCAGGGGCCGAGACAACCACAGTCTCATGGGGCCGGACACTCATGGTCAGGGTAAAATCCAATATATATCTGGTGATATCTCGGGTGCTATTACAGATAGCGCAATAAATCAAAGTGCATTGTCTGTAGGAGGCCCTGGCGCATGAATCTGTGCAGCGGGAACGACCTCTGACCACAAGAGGCCGAGAAAACCACCGTCTCAAGGGGCCGGGCACTCAGGGTCTGGGGAAAATCCAATATATATCTGGTGATATCTCGGGTGCTATTAGAGATAGCGTAATAAACCAAAGTGCATTGTCTGTAGGAGGCCCTGGCGCATGAATCTGTGCAGCGGGAACGACCTCGGACCACCAGGGGCCGAGAAAACTACAGTCTCATGCGGCCGGACACTCAGGGTCTGGGGAAAATCCAATATATATCTGGTGATATCTCGGGTCCTATTACAGATAGCGAAATAAATCAAAGTGCATTGTCTGTAGGAGGCCCTGGCGCATGAATCTGTGCAGCGGGAACGACCTCGGACCACCAGGGGCCGAGGAAACCACAGTCTCATGGGGCCGGACACTCAGGGTCAGGGAAAAATCCAATATATATCTGGTGATATCTTGGGTGCTATTAGCGATAGCGTAATAAACCAAAGAGAATTATCTGCAGGAGGCCCTGGCGCAAGAATCTGTGCAGCGGGAACGACCTCGGACCACCAGGGGCCGAGACAACAACCGTCTCATGGGGCCGGACACTCAGGGTCAGGGAAAAATCCAATATATATCTGGTGATATCTCGGGTTATATTACAGATAGCACAATAAATCAAAGTGAATTATCTGCAGGAGGCCCTGGCCCATGCATCTGTGCAGCGGGAACGACCTCGGACCACCAGGGGCCGAGAAATCCACCGTCTCATGGGGCCGGACACTCAGGGTCAGGGAAAAATGCAATATATATCTGGTGATATGTCGGGTGCTATTACAGATAGCACAATAAATCAAAGTGGATTGTCTGGACGAGGCCCTGGCGCATGAATCTGGGCAGCGGGAACGACCTCGGACCACCAGGGGCCGAGAAAACCACAGTCTCATGGGGCCGGACACTCTGGGACAGGGGAAAATCCAATATATATATGGTGATATCTCGGGTGCTATTACAGATAGCGCAATAAATCAAAGTGCATTGTCTGCAGGAGGCCCTTGCGAATGAATCTGTTCAGCGGGAACGACCTCGGATCACCAGGGGCCGAGAAAACCACCGACACATGGGGCCGGACACTCAGGGTCGAGGAAAAATCCAATATATATCTGGTGATATCTCGGGTGCTATTAGAGATAGCGCGATAAATCAAAGTGAATTATCTGCAGGAGGCCCTGGCGCATGCATCTGTGCAGCGGGAACGACATCGGACCACCAGGGGACGAGAAAATCACCGTCGCATGGGGACGGGCACTCAGGGTCTGGGGAAAATCCAATATGTATCTGCTGATATCTCGGGTGCTATTAGAGATAGCGTAACAAACCAAAGTGCATTGTCTGTAGGAGGCCCTGGCGCATGAATCTGTGCAGCGGGAACGACCTCTGACCACAAGAGGCCGAGAAAACCACCGTCTCATGGGGCCGGACACTCAGGGTCGAGGAAAAATCCAATATATATCTGGTGATATCTCGGGTGCTATTACAGATAGCGCGATAAATCAAAGTGCATTGTCTGTAGGAGGCACTGGCGAATGAGTCTGTGCAGCAGGAACGACCTCGAACCACCAGGGGCCGAGAAAATTACAGATATTCGGAATCCGTCACCCAAGGTCATGTGAAAATCCAGCATATATCTGGTGATATCTCGGGTGCTATTACAGATAGTACAATAAATCAAAGTGCACTGTCTGTAGGAGGCCCTGGCGCATGAATCTGTGCAGCGGGAACGACCTCGCACCACCAGGGGCCGAGAAAACCACAGTCTCATGGAGCCGGACACTCAGGGTCAGGGGAAAATCCAATATATATCTGGTGATATCTCGGGTGCTATTACAGATAGCGCAATAAATCAAAGTGAATTATCTGCAGGAGGCCCTGGCGCATGAATCTGTGCAGCGGGAACGACCTCGGACCACCAGGGGCCGAGAAAACCACAGTCACATGGGGCCGGTCACTCAGGGTCAGGGGAAAATCCAATATATATCTGGTGATATCTCGGGTGCCATTAGAGATAGCTCGATAAATCAAAGTGCATTGTCTGCAGGAGGCCCTGACGCATGAATCTGTGCAGCGGGAACGACCTCGGACCACCAGGGGCCGAGAAAACCACAGTCTCATGGGGCCGAGAACTCAGGGTCAGGCAAAAATCCAATATATATCTGGTGATATCTCGGGTGCTATTACACATAGCGCATTAAACCAACGCGCATTGTCTGTAGGAGGCCATGGCGCATGAATCTGTGCAGCGGGAACGACCTCGGACCACCAGGGGCCGAGAAAACCACAGTCTCATGGGGCCGGACACTCAGGGTCAGGGGAAAATCCAGTATATATCTGGTGATATCTCGGGTGCTATTAGAGATAGCGCAATAAGCCAAAGTGAATTATCTGCAGGAGGCCCTGGCGCATGAATCTGTGCAGCGGGAACGTCCTCGGACCTCCAGGGGCCGAGACAACCACCGTCTCAAGGGGCCGGACACTCAGGGTCAGGGTAAAATCCAATATGTATCTGGTGATATCTCGGGTGCTATTACAGATAGCGCAATAAATCAAAGTGCATTGTCTGTAGGAGGCCCTGGCGCATGAATCTGTGCAGTGGGAACGACCTCGGACCACCAGGGGCCGAGAAAACGACCGTCTCATGGGGCCGGACACTCAGGGTCAGGATAAAATCCAATATAGATCTGGTGATATCTCGGGTGCTATTAGAGATAGCGCGATAAATCAAGGTGAATTATCTGCAGGAGGCCCTGGCGCATGCATCTGTGGCAGCGGGAACGACCTCGGATAACCAGGGGCCGAGAAAACCACCGTCACATGGGGCCGGACACTCAGGGTCAGGGAAAAATCCAATATATATCTGGTGATATCTTGGGTGCTATTAGATATAGCGCAATAAACCAAAGTGCATTATCTGCAGGAGGCCCTGGCGCATGAATCTGTGCAACGGGAACAACCTCGGACCACCAGGGGCCGAAAAATCCACAGTCTCATGGGGCCGGACACTCAGGGTCAGGGAAAAATCCAATATATATCTGGTGATATCTTGGGTGCTATTAGCGATAGCGTAATAAACCAAAGTGAATTATCTGCAGGAGGCCCTGGCGCAAGAATCTGTGCAGCGGGAACGACCTCGGACCACCAGGGGCCGAGACAACAACCGTCTCATGGGGCCGGACACTCAGGGTCAGGGAAAAATCCAATATATATCTGGTGATATCTCGGGTTATATTACAGATAGCACAATAAATCAACGTGCATTGTCTGTAGGAGGCCCTGGCGCATGAATCTCAGCAGCGGGAACGACCTCGGACCACCAGGTGCCGAGACAACCACCGTCTCATGGGGCCGGACACTCAGGTTCAGGGGAAAATCCAATATATATCTGGTGATATCTCGGGTGCTATTACAGATAGAGCAATAAACCAAAGTGAATTATCTGCAGGAGGCCCTGGCCCATGCATCTGTGCAGCGGGAACAACCTCGGACCACCAGGGGCCGAGAAAACCACCGTCTCATGGGGCCGGACACTCAGGGTCAGGGTAAAATGCTATATATATCTGGTGATATGTCGGGTGCTATTACAGATAGCGCAATAAATCAAAGTGCATTGTCTGGAGGAGGCCCTGGCGCATGTATCTGGGCAGCGGGAACGACCTCGGACCACCAGGGGCCGAGAAGACCGCAGTCTCATGGGGACGGACTCTCAGGGTCAGGGAAAAATCCAATATATATCTGGTGATATCTCGGGCGCTATTAGAGATAGCGCAATAAACCAAAGTGAATTATCTGCAGGAGGCCCTGGCGCATGAATCTGTGCAGCGGGAACGTCCTCGGACCTCCAGGGGCCGAGACAACCACCGTCTCAAGGGGCCGGACACTCAGGGTCAGGGTAAAATCCAATATGTATCTGGTGATATCTCGGGTGCTATTACAGATAGCGCAATAAATCAAAGTGCATTATCTGTAGGTGGCCCTGTCGCATGAATCTGTGCAGCGGGAACGACCTCGGACCACCAGGGGCCGAAAAAACCACAGTCTCATGGGGCCGGACTCTCACGGTCAGGGTAAAATCCAATATATATCTGGTGATATCTCGGGTGCTATTAGAGATAGCGCAATAAATCAAAGTGCATTGTCTGTAGGATGCCCTGGCGCATGAATCTGTGCAGCGGGAACGACCTCGGACCACCAGGGGCCGAGAAAACTACAGTCTCATGCGGCCGGACACTCAGGGTCTGGGGAAAATCCAATATATATCTGGTGATATCTCGGGTTATATTACAGATAGCACAATAAATCAAAGTGCATTGTCTGTAGGAGGCCCTGGCGCATGAATCTGTGCAGAGGGAACGACCTCGGACCACCAGGGGCCGAGAAAACCACCGTCTCATGGCGCCGGACACTCAGGGTCAGGGGAAAATCCAATATATATCTGGTGATATCTCGGGTGCTATTACAGATAGCGCAATAAATCAAAGTGAATTATCTGCAGGAGGCCCTGGCGCATGAATCTGTGCAGCGGGAACGACCTCGGACCACCAGGGGCCGAGAAAACCACCGTCTCATGGGGACGGACACTCAGGGTCAGGGGAAAATCCAATATATATCTGGTGATATCTCGGGTGCTATTACAGATAGCGCAATAAACCAAAGTGAATTATCTCCAGGAGGCCCTGGCGCATGAATCTGTGCAGCGGGAACGACCTCGGACCACCAGGGGCCGAGAAAACCACAGTCTCATGGAGCCGGACACTCAGGGTCAGGGGAAAATCCAATATATATATCAAGTGATATCTCGGGTGCTATTAGATACAGCGCAATAAACCAAAGTGTATTATCTGCAAGAGGTCCTGGCGCATGCATCTGTGCAGCGGGAACGACCTCGGACCACCAGGGGCCGAGAAAACTAAAGTCTCATGGGGCCGGACACTCAGGGTCTGGGGAAAATCCATTATATATCTGGTGATATGTCGGGAGCTATTACAGATAGCGCAATAAATCAAAGTTCATTGTCTGGACGAGGCCCTGGCTCATGAATCTGTGCAGCGGGAACGACCTCGGACCTCCAGGGACCGAGAAAACCACAGCCTCATGGGGCCGGACACTCAAGGTCAGGGGAAAATCCAATATATATGTGGTGATATCTCGGGTGCTATTACAGATAGCGCAATAAATCAAAGTGCATCGTCTGTAGCAGAC
This sequence comes from Nomia melanderi, assembly GCF_051020985.1. Lineage (NCBI taxonomy): Eukaryota > Metazoa > Arthropoda > Insecta > Hymenoptera > Halictidae > Nomia > Nomia melanderi. Next base: position 1,942,582 of record NW_027475140.1, on the reverse strand, counting down.
CCTGGCGCATGAACCTGTCCAGCGGGAACGACCTCGGACCACCAGGGGCCGAGAAAACCACCGTCCATGGGGCCGGACACTCTGGGTCAGCGAAAAATCCAATATATATCTGGTGATATCTCGGGTTATATTACAGATAGCACAATAAATCAAAGTGCATTGTCTGTAGGAGGCCCTGGCGCATGAATCTGTGCAGAGGGAACGACCTCGGACCACCAGGGGCCGAGAAAACCACCGTCTCATGGCGCCGGACACTCAGGGTCAGGGGAAAATCCAATATATATCTGGTGATATCTCGGGTGCTATTACAGATAGCGCAATAAATCAAAGTGAATTATCTGCAGGAGGCCCTGGCGCATGAATCTGTGCAGCGGGAACGACCTCGGACCACCAGGGGCCGAGAAAACCACAGTCTCATGGAGCCGGACACTCAGGGTCAGGGGAAAATCCAATATTTATCTGGTGATATCTCGGGTGCTATTACAGATAGCGCAATAAACCAAAGTGAATTATCTGCAGGAGGCCCTGGCGCATGAATCTGTGCAGCGGGAACGACCTCGCACCACCAGGGGCCGAGAAAACCACAGTCTCATGGCGCCGGACACTCAGGGTCAGGGGAAAATCCAATATATATCTGGTGATATCTCGGGTGCTATTACAGATAGCGCAATAAATCAAAGTGAATTATCTGCAGGAGGCCCTGGCGCATGAATCTGTGCAGCGGGAACGACCTCGGACCACCAGGGGCCGAGAAAACCACAGTCACATGGGGCCGGTCACTCAGGGTCAGGGGAAAATCCAATATATATCTGGTGATATCTCGGGTGCTATTAGATACAGCGCAATAAACCTAATTGAATTATCTGCAGGAGGCCCTGGCGCATGAATCTGGGCAGCGGGAACGACCTCGGACCACCAGGGGCCGAGAAAACCACAGTCTAGTGGGGCCGGACACTCAGGGTCAGGGGAAAATCCAATATATATATCTGGTGATATCTTGGGTGCTATTAGATATAGCGCAATAAACCAAAGTGAATTATCTGCAGGAGGCCCTGGCGCATGAATCTGTGCAACGGGAACGACCTCGGACCACCAGGGGCCGAAAAATCCACAGTCTCATGGGGCCGGACACTCTGGGTCAGGGGAAAATCCAATATATATCTGGTGATATCTCGGGTGCTATTACAGATAGTGCAATAAATCAAAGTGAATTATCTGCAGGAGGCCCTGGCGCATGAATCTGTGCAGCGGGAACGACCTCGGACCACCAGGGGCCGAGAAAGCCACAGTCACATGGGGCCGGTCACTCAGGGTCAGGGGAAAATCCAATATATATCTGGTGATATCTCGGGTGCTATTAGATACAGCGCAATAAACCTAATTGAATTATCTGCAGGAGGCCCTGGCGCATGAATCTGGGCAGCGGGAACGACCTCGGACCACCAGGGGCCGAGAAAACCACAGTCTAGTGGGGCCGGACAGTCAGGGTCAGGGGAAAATCCAATATATATATCAAGTGATATCTCGGGTGCTATTAGATACAGCGCAATAAACCAAAGTGTATTATCTGCAAGAGGTCCTGGCGCATGCATCTGTGCAGCGGGAACGACCTCGGACCACCAGGGGCCGAGAAAACTAAAGTCTCATGGGGCCGGACACTCAGGGTCTGGGGAAAATCCATTATATATCTGGTGATATGTCGGGAGCTATTACAGATAGCGCAATAAATCAAAGTTCATTGTCTGGACGAGGCCCTGGCGCATGAATCTGTGCAGCGGGAACGACCTCGGACCACCAGGGGCCGAGAAAATCACCGTCTCATGGGGACGGGCACTCAGGGTCTGGGGAAAATCCAATATGTATCTGCTGATATCTCGGGTGCTATTAGAGATAGCGTATCAAACCAAAGTGCATTGTCTGTAGGAGGCCCTGGCGCATGAATCTGTGCAGCGGGAACGACCTCTGACCACAAGAGGCCGAGAAAACCACCGTCTCATGGGGCCGGACACTCAGGGTCGACGAAAAATCCAATATATATCTGGTGATATCTCGGGTGCTATTACAGATAGCGCGATAAATCAAAGTGCATTGTCTGTAGGAGGCACTGGCGAATGAGTCTGTGCAGCTGGAACGACCTCGAACCACCAGGGGCCGAGAAAATTACAGATATTCGGAATCCGTCACCCAAGGTCATGTGAAAATCCAGCATATATCTGGTGATATTTCGGGTGCTATTATAGATAGCGCAATAAACCAAAGTGAATTATCTGCAGTAGGCCTTGGCGCATGCATCTGTGCAGCGGGAACGACCTCGGACAACCAGGGGCCGAGAAAGCCACAGACTCATGGGGCTGGACACTCAGGGTTAGGGAAAAATCCAATATATATCTGGTGATATCTCGGGTGCTATTACAGATAGTACAATTAATCAAAGTGCACTGTCTGTAGGAGGCCCTGGCGCATGAATCTGTGCAGCGGGAACGACCTCGGACCACCAGGGGCCGAGAAAACCACCGTCTCATGGGGACGGACACTCAGGGTCTGGCGAAAATCCACTATATATCTGGTGATATCTCGGGTGCTATTAGAGATAGCGCAATAAACCAAAGTGAATTATCTGCAGGAGGCCCTGGCGCATGAATCTGTGCAGCGGGAACGACCTCGGACCACCAGGGGCCGAGAAAACCACCGACACATGGGGCCGGACACTCAGGGTCGAGGAAAAATCCAATATATATCTGGTGATATCTCGGGTGCTATTAGAGATAGCGCGATAAATCAAAGTGAATTATCTGCAGGAGGCCCTGGCGCATGCATCTGTGCAGCGGGAACGTCCTCGGACCACCAGGGGCCGAGAAAATCACCGTCTCATGGGGACGGGCACTCAGGGTCTGGGGAAAATCCAATATGTATCTGCTGATATCTCGGGTGCTATTAGAGATAGCGTAACAAACCAAAGTGCATTGTCAGTAGGAGGCCCTGGCGCATGAATCTGTGCAGCGGGAACGACCTCTGACCACAAGAGGCCGAGAAAACCACCGTCTCATGGGGCCGGACACTCAGGGTCGAGGAAAAATCCAATATATATCTGGTGATATCTCGGGTGCTATTACAGATAGCGCGATAAATCAAAGTGCATTGTCTGTAGGAGGCACGGGCGAATGAGTCTGTGCAGCAGGAACGACCTCGAACCACCAGGGGCCGAGAAAATTACAGATATTCGGAATCCGTCACCCAAGGTCATGTGAAAATCCAGCATATATCTGGTGATATTTCGGGTGCTATTATAGATAGCGCAATAAACCAAAGTGAATTATCTGCAGTAGGCCCTGGCGCATGCATCTGTGCAGCGGGAACGACCTCGGACCACCAGGGGCCGAGAAAACCACCGTCTCATGGGGACGGACACTCAGGGTCTGGCGAAAATCCACTATATATCTGGTGATATCTCGGGTGCTATTAGAGATAGCGCAATAAACCAAACTGCATTGTCTGTAGGAGGCCCTGGCGCATGAATCTGTGCAGCGGGAGCGACCTCTGACCACAAGGGGCCGAGAAAACCACCGTCTCATGGGGCCGGACACTCAGGGTCGAGGAAAAATCCAATATATATCTGGTGATATCTCGGGTGCTAATAGAGATAGCGCAATAAACCAAAGTGAATTATCTGCAGGAGGCCCTGGCGCATGAATCTGTGCAGCGGGAACGACCTCGGACCACCAGGGGCCGAGAAAACGACCGTCTCATGGGGCCGGACACTCAGGGTCAGTGAAAAATCCAATATATATCTGGTGATATCTCGGGTGCTATTACAGATAGCGCAATAAATCAAAGTGCATTGTCTGTAGGAGGCCCTGGCGCATGAATCTGTGCAGCGGGAACGACCTCGGACCACCAGCGGCCGAGAAAACCACAGTCTCATGGGGCCGGACACTCAGGGTCAGGGGAAAATCCAGTATATATCTGGTGATATCTCGGGTGCTATTAGAGATAGCGCAATAAACCAAAGTGAATTATCTGCAGGAGGCCCTGGCGCATGAATCTGTGCAGCGGGAACTACCTCGGACCACCGGGGGCCGAAAAAACCACAGTCTCATGGGGCCGGACACTCATGGTCAGGGTAAAATCCAATATATATCTGGTGATATCTCGGGTGCTATTACAGATAGCGCAATAAATCAAAGTGCATAGTCTGTAGGAGGCCCCGGCGCATGATTCTGTGCAGCGGGAACGACCTCGGACGACCAGGGGCCTTGAAAACCACAGTCTCATGGGGCCGGACACTCAGGGTCAGGGGAAAATCCAATATATATCTGGTGATATCTCGGGTGCTATTACAGATAGCGCAATAAATCAATGTGCATTTTCTGTAGGAGACCCTGGCGCATGAATCTGTGCAGCGGGAACGACCTCGGGCCACCAGGGGCCCAGAAAACCACAGTCTCATGTTGCCGGACACTCAGGGTCAGGGAAAAATCCATTATATATCTGGTGATATATCGGGTGCCATTAGAGATAGCTCGATAAATCAAAGTGCATTGTCTGCAGGAGGCCCTGACGCATGAATCTGTGCAGCGGGAACGACCTCGGACCACCAGGGGCCGATAAAACCACCGTCTCATGGGGCCGGACACTCAGGGTCAGGGGAAAATCCAATATATATCTGATGATATCTCGGGTGCTATTAGAGATAGCGCAATAAACCAAAGTGAATTATCTGCAGGAGGCCCTGGCGCATGAATTTGTGCAACGGGAACGACCTCGGACCACCAGGGGCCGAGAAAACCACAGTCTCATGGGGCCGGACACTCAGGGTCAGGGAAAAATCCATTATATATCTGGTGATATATCGGGTGCCATTAGAGATAGCTCGATAAATCAAAGTGCATTGTCTGCAGGAGGCCCAGACGCATGAATCTGTGCAGCGGGAACGACCTCGGACCACCAGGGGCCGATAAAACCACCGTCTCATGGGGCCGGACACTCAGGGTCAGGGGAAAATCCAATATATATCTGATGATATCTCGGGTGCTATTAGAGATAGCGCAATAAACCAAAGTGAATTATCTGCAGGAGGCCCTGGCGCATGAATTTGTGCAACGGGAACGACCTCGGACCACCAGGGGCCGAGAAACCACAGTCTCATGGGGCCGGACACTCAGGGTCAGGGAAAAATCCATTATATATCTGGTGATATATCGGGTACCATTAGAGATATCGCGATAAATCAAAGTGCATTGTCTGCAGGAGGCCCTGACGCATGAATCTGTGCAGCGGGAACGACCTCGGACCACCAGGGCCGAGAGAACCACAGTCTCATGGGGCCGAGATCTCAGGGTCAGGCAAAAATCCAATATATATCTGGTGATATCTCGGGTGCTATTACAGATAGCGCTATAAATCAAAGTGCAATGTCTGTAGGAGGCCCCGGCGCATGAATCTGTGCAGCGGGAACGACCTCGGACCACCAGGGGCCGAGACAACCACAGTCTCATGGGGCCGGACCCTCAGGGTCAGGGGAAAATCCAATATATATCTGGTGATATCTCGGGTGCTATTACAGATAGCGCAATAAATCAAAGTGCATTGTCTGTAGGAGGCCCTGGCGCATGAATCTGTGCAGCGGGAACGACCTCGGACCATCAGGGGCCGAAAAAACCACAGTCTCATGGGGCCGGACACTCATGGTCAGGGTAAAATCCAATATATATCTGGTGATATCTCGGGTGCTATTACAGATAGCGCAATAAATCAAAGTGCATTGTCTGTAGGAGGCCCTGGCGCATGAATCTGTGCAGCGGGAACGACCTCGGACCACCAGGGGCCGAGAAAACCACAGTCTCATGGGGCCGGGCACTCAGGGACAGGGAAAAATCAAAAATATATCTGCCGATATCTCGGGTGCTATTGCCGATAGCGCAATAAATCAAAGAGCATTGTCTGCAGGAGGCCCTTGCGAATGAATCTGTTCAGCGGGAACGACCTCGGATCACCAGGGGCCGAGAAAACTACCGATACATGGGGCCGGACACTCAGGGTCGAGGAAAAATCCAATATATATCTGGTGATATCTCGGGTGCTATTACAGATAGCGCAATAAATCAAAGTGCATAGTCTGTAGGAGGCCCCGGCGCATGAATCTGTGCAGCGGGAACGACCTCGGACGACCAGGGGCCTTGAAAACCACAGTCTCATGGGGCCGGACACTCAGGGTCAGGGGAAAATCCAATATATATCTGGTGATATCTCGGGTGCTATTACAGATAGCGCAATAAATCAAAGTGCATTGTCTGTAGGAGGCCCCGGCGCATGAATCTGTGCAGCGGGAACGACCTCGGACGACCAGGGGCCCTGAAAACCACAGTCTCATGGGGCCGGACACTCAGGGTCAGGGGAAAATCCAATATATATCTGGTGATATCTCGGGTGCTATTACAGATAGCGCAATAAATCAATGTGCATTGTCTGTAGGAGACCCTGGCGCATGAATCTGTGCAGTGGGAATGACCTCGGACCACCGCGGGCAGAGAAAACGACCGTCTCATGGGGCCGGACGCTCAGGGTCAGTGAAAAATCCAATATATATCTGGTGATATCTCGGGTGCTATTACAGATAGCGCAATAAATCAAAGTGCAATGTCTGTAGGAGGCCCCGGCGCATGAATCTGTGCAGCGGGAACGACCTCGGACGACCAGGGGCCCAGAAAACCACAGTCTCATGTGGCCGGACACTCAGGGTCAGGGAAAAATCCAATATATATCTGGTGATATCTCGGGTGCTATTACAGATAGCGCAATAAATCAATGTGCATTGTCTGTAGGAGACCCTGGCGCATGAATCTGTGCAGCGGGAACGACCTCGGACCACCACGGGCCGAGAAAACGACCGTCTCATGGGGCCGGACACTCAGGGTCAGTGAAAAATCCAGTATATATCTGGTGATATCTCGGGTGCTATTACAGATAGCGCAATTAACCAAAGTGAATTATCTGCAGGAGGCCCTGGCGCATGAATCTGTGCAGCGGGAACGTCCTCGGACCACCAGGGGCCGAGACAACCACAGTCTCATGGGGCCGGACACTCAGGGTCAGGGGAAAATCCAATATATATCTGGTGATATCTCGGGTGCTATTACAGATAGCGCAATAAATCAAAGTGCATTGTCTGTAGGAGGCCCTGGCGCATGAATCTGTGCAGCGGGAACGACCTCGGACCATCAGGGGCCGAAAAAACCACAGTCTCATGGGGCCGGACACTCATGGTCAGGGTAAAATCCAATATATATCTGGTGATATCTCGGGTGCTATTACAGATAGCGCAATAAATCAAAGTGCATTGTCTGTAGGAGGCCCTGGCGCATGAATCTGTGCAGCGGGAACGACCTCGGACCACCAGGGGCCGAGAAAACCACAGTCTCATGGGGCCGGACACGCAGGGACAGGGAAAAATCAAAAATATATCTGCCGATATCTCGGGTGCTATTGCCGATAGCGCAATAAATCAAAGAGCATTGTCTGCAGGAGGCCCTTGCGAATGAATCTGTTCAGCGGGAACGACCTCGGATCACCAGGGGCCGAGAAAACTACCGATACATGGGGCCGGACACTCAGGGTCGAGGAAAAATCCAATATATATCTGGTGATATCTCGGGTGCTATTAGAGATAGCGCGATAAATCAAAGTGAATTATCTGCAGGAGGCCCTGGCGCATGCATCTGTGCATCGGGAACGACCTCGGACCACCAGGGGCCGAGAAAACCACCGTCTCATGGGGCCGGGCACTCAGGGTCTGGGGAAAATCCAATATGTATCTGGTGATATCTCGGGTGCTATTAGAGATAGCGTAATAAACCAGAGTGCATTGTCTGTAGGAGGCCCTGGCGCATGAATCTGTGCAGCGGGAACGACCTCTGACCACAAGAGGCCGAGAAAACCACCGTCTCATGGGGCCGGACACTCAGGGTCGAGGAAAAATCCAATATATATCTGGTGATATCTCGGGTGCTATTACAGATAGCGCGATAAATCAAAGTGCATTGTCTGTAGGAGGCACAGGCGAATGAGTCTGTGCAGCAGGAACGACCTCGAACCACCAGGGGCCGAGACAACCACCGTCTCATGGGGCCGGACACTCAGGGTCAGGGTAAAATCCAATATATATCTGGTGATATCTCGGGTGCTATTACAGATAGCGCAATAAATCAATGTGCATTGTCTGTAGGAGGCCCTGGCGCATGAATCTGTGCAGCGGGAACGACCTCGGACCACCAGGGGCCGAAAAAACCACAGTCACATGGGGTCGGAGACTCAGGGTCAGGGGAAAATCCAATATATATCTGGTGATATCTCGGGTGCTATTAGAGATAGCGCAATAAACCAAAGTGAATTATCTGCAGTAGGCCCTGGCGCATGCATCTGTGCAGCGGGAACGACCTCGGACAACCAGGGGCCGAGAAAGCCACAGTCTCATGGGGCAGGACACTCAGGGTTAGGGAAAAATCCAATATATATCTGGTGATATCTCGGGTGCTATTACAGATAGTACAATAAATCAAAGTGCACTGTCTGTAGGAGGCCCTGGCGCATGAATCTGTGCAGCGGGAACGACCTCGGACCACCAGGGGCCGAGAAAACCACCGTCTCATGGGGACGGATACTCAGGGTCTGGCGAAAATCCACTATATATCTGGTGATATCTCGGGTGCTATTAGAGATAGCGCAATAAACCAAACTGCATTGTCTGTAGGAGACCCTGGCGCATGAATCTGTGCAGCGGGAGCGACCTCTGACCACAAGGGGCCGAGAAAACCACCGTCTCATGGGGCCGGACACTCAGGGTCGAGTAAAAATCCAATATATATCTGGTGATATCTCGGGTGCTAATAGAGATAGCGCAATAAACCAAAGTGAATTATCTGCAGGAGGCCCTGGCGCATGAATCTGTGCAGCGGGAACGACCTCGGACCACCAGGGGCCGAGAAAACGACCGTCTCATGGGGCCGGACACTCAGGGTCAGTGAAAAATCCAATATATATCTGGTGATATCTCGGGTGCTATTACAGATAGCGCAATAAATCAAAGTGCATTGTCTGTAGGAGGTCCTGGCGCATGAATCTGTGCAGCGGGAACGACCTCGGACCACCAGGGGCCGAAAAAACCACAGTCTCATGGGGCCGGACACTCATGGTCAGGGTAAAATCCAATATATATCTGGTGATATCTCGGGTGCTATTACAGATAGCGCAATAAATCAAAGTGCATTGTCTGTAGGAGGCCCCGGCGCATGAATCTGTGCAGCGGGAACGACCTCGGACGACCAGGGGCCCTGAAAACCACAGTCTCATGGGGCCGGACACTCAGGGTCAGGGGAAAATCCAATATATATCTGGTGATATCTCGGGTGCTATTACAGATAGCGCAATAAATCAATGTGCATTGTCTGTAGGAGAGCCTGGCGCATGAATCTGTGCAGCGGGAACGTCCTCGGACCTCCAGGGGCCGAGACAACCACAGTCTCATGGGGCCGGACACTCAGGGTCAGGGGAAAATCCAATATATATCTGGTGATATCTCGGGTGCTATTACAGATAGCGCAATAAATCAAAGTGCATTGTCTGTAGGAGGCCCTGGCGCATGAATCTGTGCAGCGGGAACGACCTCGGACCATCAGGGGCCGAAAAAACCACAGTCTCATGTTGCCGGACACTCAGGGTCAGGGAAAAATCCATTATATATCTGGTGATATATCGGGTGCCATTAGAGATAGCTCGATAAATCAAAGTGCATTGTCTGCAGGAGGCCCTGACGCATGAATCTGTGCAGCGGGAACGACCTCGGACCTCGAGGGGCCGATAAAACCACCGTCTCATGGGGCCGGACACTCAGGGTCAGGGGAAAATCCAATATATATCTGGTGATATCTCGGGTGCTATTACAGATAGCGCAATAAACCAAAGTGAATTATCTGCAGGAGGCCCTGGCGCATGAATCTGGGCAGCGGGAACGACCTCGGGCCACCAGGGGCTGAGAAAACGACCGTCTCATGGGGCCGGACACTCAGGGTCAGTGAAAAATCCAATATATATCTGGTGATATCTCGGCTGCTATGTCAGATAGCGCAATAAATCAAAGTGCATTTTCTGTAGGAGGCCCTGGCGCATGAATCTGTGCAGCGGGAACGACCTCGGACCTCCAGGGGCCGAGAAAACCACAGTCTCATGGGGCCGGACACTCAGGGTCAGGGGAAAATCCAGTATATATCTGGTGATATCTCGGGTGCTATTAGAGATAGCGCAATAAACCAAAGTGAATTATCTGCAGGAGGCGCTGGCGCATGAATCTGTGCAGCGGGAACGTCCTCGGACCTCCAGGGGCCGAGACAACCACAGTCTCATGGGGCCGGACACTCAGGGTCAGGGGAAAATCCAATATATATCTGGTGATATCTCGGGTGCTATTACAGATAGCGCAATAAATCAAAGTGCATTGTCTGTAGGAGGCCCTGGCGCATGAATCTGTGCAGCGGGAACGACCTCGGACCATCAGGGGCAGAAAAAACCACAGTCTCATGGGGCCGGACACTCATGGTCAGGGTAAAATCCAATATATATCTGGTGATATCTCGGGTGCTATTACAGATAGCGCAATAAATGAAAGTGCATTGTCTGTAGGAGGCCCTGGCGCATGAATCTGTGCAGCGGGAACGACCTCGGACCACCAGGGGCCGAGAAAACCACCGTCTCATGGGGCCGGACGCTCAGGGTCGGGGAAAAATCAAATATATATCTGGCGATATCTCGGGTGCTATTACAGATACCGCAATAAATCAAAGTGCATTGTCTGTAGGAGGCCCTGGCGCATGAAACTGTGCAGCGGGAACGACCTCTGACCACAAGAGGCCGAGAAAACCACCGTCTCATGGGGCCGGACACTCAGGGTCGAGGAAAAATCCAATATATATCTGGTGATATCTCGGGTGCTATTAGAGATAGCGCGATAAATCAAAGTGAATTATCTGCAGGAGGCCCTGGCGCATGCATCTGTGCAGCGGGAACGACCTCGGACCACCAGGGGCCGAGAAAACCACCGTCTCATGGGGCCGGACGCTCAGGGTCGGGGAAAAATCAAATATATATCTGGCGATATCTCGGGTGCTATTACAGATAGCGCAATAAATCAAAGTGCCTTATCTGTAGGAGGGCCTAGCGCATGAATCTGTGCAGCGGGATCGACCTCGGACCACCAGGGGCCGAGAAAACCACCGACACATGGGGCGGAGACTCAGGGTCGGGGAAAAATCCAATATATATCTGGTGATATCTCGGGTGCTATTACAGATAGCGCGATAAATCAAAGTGCATTGTCTGTAGGAGGCACAGGCGCATGAACCTGTGCAGCGGGAACGACCTCGGACCACCAGGGGCCGAGAAAACGACTGTCTCATGGGGCCGAACACTCAGGGTCAGTGAAAAATCCAATATATATCTGGTGATATCTCGGCTGCTATTACAGATAGCGCAATAAATCAAACTGCATTGTCTGTAGGAGGCCCTGGCGCATGAGTCTGTGCAGCGGTGACGACCTCGCACCACCAGGGGCCGAGAAAACCACAGTCTCATGGGGCCGGACACTCAGGGTCAGGGGAAAATCCAGTATATATCTGGTGATATCTCGGGTGCTATTAGAGATAGCGCAATAAACCAAAGTGAATTATCTGCAGGAGGCCCTGGCGCATGAATCTGTGCAGCGGGTACGTCCTCGGACCTCCAGGGGCCGAGACAACCACCGTCTCATGGGGCCGGTCACTCAGGGTCAGGGTAAAATCCAATATATATCTGGTGATATCTCGGGTGCTATTACAGATAGCGCAATTAATCAAAGTGCATTGTCTGTAGGAGGCCCTGGCGCATGAATCTGTGCAGCGGGAACGACCTAGGACCACCAGGGGCCGAAAAAACCACAGTCTCATGGGGCCGGATACTCAGGGTCAGGGTAAAATCCAATATATATCTGGTGATATCTCGGGTGCTATTACAGATAGCGCAATAAATCAAAGTGCATTGTCTGTAGGAGGCCCTGGCGAATGAATCTGTGAAGGGGGAACGACCTCGCACCACCAGGGGCCGAGAAAACCACAGTCTCATGGGGCCGAACACTCAGGGTCAGGGGAAAATCCAGTATATATCTGGTGATATCTCGGGTGCTTTTAGAGATAGCGCAATAAACCAAAGTGAATTATCCGCAGGAGGCCCTGGCGCATGAATCAGTGCAGCGGGAACGTCCTCGGGCCTCCAGGGGCCGAGACAACCACCGTCTCATGGGGCCGGACACTCAGGGTCAGGGTAAAATCCAATATATATCTGGTGCTATCTCGGGTGCTATTACAGATAGCGCAATAAATCAATGTGCATTGTCTGTAGGAGGCCCTGGCGCATGAATCTGTGCAGCGGGAACGACCTCGGACCACCAGGGGCCGAAAAAACCACAGTCTCATGGGGCCGGACACTCAGGGTCTGGGTAAATTCCAATATATATCTGGTGATATCTCGGGTGCTATTAGAGATAGCGCAATAGATCAAAGTGCATTGTCCGTAGGAGACACTGGCGCATGAACCTGTGCAGCGGGAACGACCTCGGACCACCAGGGGCCGAGAAAACGACCGTCTCATGGGGCCGGACGCTCAGGGTCAGTGAAAAATCCAATATATATCTGGTGATATCTCGGGTGCTATTAGAGATAGCGCAATAAACCAAAGTGAATTATCTGCAGGAGGCCCTGGCGCATGAATTTGTGCAACGGGAACGACCTCGGACCACCAGGGGCCGAGAAAACCACAGTCTCATGGGGCCGGACACTCAGGGTCAGGGAAAAATCCATTATATATCTGGTGATATATCGGGTACCATTAGAGATAGCGCGATAAATCAAAGTGCATTGTCTGCAGGAGGCCCTGACGCATGAATCTGTGCAGCGGGAACGACCTCGGACCACCAGGGGCCGAAAAAACCACAGTCTCATGGGGCCGGACACTCAGGGTCAGGGTAAAATCCAATATATATCTGGTGATATCTCGGGTGCTATTACAGATAGCGCAATAAATCAAAGTGCATTGTCTGTAGGAGGCCCTGGCGCATGAATCTGTGCAGCGGGAACGACCTCGGACCACCAGGGGCCGAGAAAACCACAGTCTCATGGAGCCGGACACTCAGGGTCAGGGGAAAATCCAATATATATCTGGTGATATCTCGGGTGCTATTACAGATAGCGCAATAAATCAAAGTGAATTATCTGCAGGAGGCCCTGGCGCATGAATCTGTGCAGCGGGAACGACCTCGGACCACCAGGGGCCGAGAAAACCGCAGTCACATGGGGACGGTCACTCAGGGTCAGGGGAAAATCCAATATATATCTGGTGATATCTCGGGTGCTATTACAGATAGCGCAATAAATCAAAGTGAATTATCTGCAGGAGGCCCTGGCGCATGAATCTGTGCAGCGGGAACGACCTCGGACCACCAGGGGCCGAGAAAACCGCAGTCACATGGGGACGGTCACTCAGGGTCAGGGGAAAATCCAATATATATCTGGTGATATCTCGGGTGCTATTAGATACAGCGCAATAAACCAAATTGAATTATCTGCAGGAGGCCCTGGCGCATGAATCTGTGCAGCGGGAACGACCTCGGACCACCAGGGGCCGAGAAAACTAAAGTCTCATGGGGCCGGACACTCAGGGTCTGGGGAAAATCCATTATATATCTGGTGATATGTCGGGAGCTATTACAGATAGCGCAATAAATCGAAGTTCATTGTCTGGAGGAGGCCCTGGCGCATGAATCTGTGCAGCGGGAACGACGTCGGTCCACCAGGGGCCGAGAAAACCACCGTCTCATGGGGCTGGACACTCAGGGTGAGGGTAATATCCAATATATATCTGGTGATATCTCGGGTGCTATTACAGATAGCGCAATAAATCAAAGAGCATTGTCTGTAGGAGGCCCTGGCGCATGAACCTGTGCAGCGGCAACGACCTCGGACCACCAGGGGCCGAGAAAACCACAGTCTCACGGGGCCGGACACTCTGGGTCAGGGGAAAATCCAATATATATCTGGTGATATCTCGGGTGCAATTACAGATAGCGCAAGAAACCAAAGTGCATTGTCTGTAGGAGGCCCTTGCGAATGAATCTGTGCCGCAGGAACGACCTCGGACCACCAGTGGCCGAGAAAATTACAGATATTCGGAATCCGTCACCCAAGATCATGTAAAAATCCAGCAAATATCTGGTGATATCTCGGGTGCTATTAGAGATAGCGCAATAATTCGAAGTGCATTGTCTATAGGAGGCCCTGGCGCATGAATCTGTGCAGCGGGAACGACCTCGGAACACCAGGGACCGAGAAAACCACCGTCCCATGGGGCCGGACACTCGTGGTCAGTGAAATATCCAATATATATGTGTTGATATCTCGGGTGCTATTAGAGATAGCGCAATAAACCATAGTGAATTATCTGCAGGAGGCCCTGGCGCATGAATCTGTACAACGGGAGTGACCTCGGACCACCAGGGGCCGAGAAAACCACAGTCTCATGGGGCCGGACACTCAGGGTCAGGGGAAAATCCAATATAGATCTGGTGATATCTCGGGTGCCATTACAGATAGCGCAATAAACCAAAGTGAATTATCTGCAGGAGGCCCTGGCGCATGAATCTGTGCAAGGGGAACGACCTCGGACCACCAGGGGCCGAGAAAACCACAGTCTCATGCGGCCGGACTGTCAGGGTCAGGGAAAAATACAATATATATCAGGTGATATCTCGGGTGCTATTAGAGATAGCGAAATAAATCAAAGTGCATTGTCTGTAGGAGGCCCTGGCGCATGAATCTGTGCAGCGGGAACGACCTCGGAACACCAGGGACCGAGAAAACCACCGCCTCATGGGGCCGGACACTCAGGGTCAGTGAAAAATCCAATATATATCTGCTGATATCTCGGGTGCTATTACAGATAGCGCAATAGATCAAAGTGCATTGTCTGTAGGAGGCCCTGGCGCATGAATCTGTGCAGCGGGAACGACCTCGGACCACCAGGGGCCGAGAAAACGACCGTCTCATGGGGCCGGACACTCAGGGTCAGTGAAAAATCCAATATATATCTGCTGATATCTCGGGTGCTATTACAGATAGCGCAATAAATCAAAGTGAATTATCTGCAGGAGGCCCTGGCGCATGAATTTGTGCAACGGGAACGACCTCGGACCACCAGGGGCCGAGAAAACCACAGTCTCATGGGGCCGGACACTCAGGGTCAGGGAAAAATCCATTATATATCTGGTGATATATCGGGTACCATTAGAGATAGCGCGATAAATCAAAGTGCATTGTCTGCAGGAGGCCCTGACGCATGAATCTGTGCAGCGGGAACTACCTCGGACCACCAGGGGCCGAAAAAACCACAGTCTCATGGGGCCGGACACTCAGGGTCAGGGTAAAATCCAATATATATCTGGTGATATCTCGGGTGCTATTACAGATAGCGCAATAAATCAAAGTGCATTGTCTGTAGGAGGCCCTGGCGCATGAATCTGTGCAGCGGGAACGACCTCGGACCACCAGGGGCCGAGAAAACCACAGTCTCATGGAGCCGGACACTCAGGGTCAGGGGAAAATCCAATATAGATCTGGTGATATCTCGGGTGCTATTAGAGATAGCGCAATAGACCAAAGTGAATTATCTGCAGGAGGCCCTGGCGCATGCATCTGTGCAGCGGGAACGACCTCGGACCACCAGGGGCCAAGAAAACCACCGTCTCATGGCGCCGGACACTCAGGGTCAGGGAAAAATCCAATATATATCTGGTGATATCTCGGGTGCTATTAGAGATAGCGCAATAAATCAAAGTGCATTGTCTGTAGGAGGCCCAGGCGCATGAATCTGGCCAGCGGGAACGACCTCGGACCACCAGGGGCCGAGAAAACCGCAGTCACATGGGGACGGTCACTCAGGGTCAGGGGAAAATCCAATATATATCTGGTGATATCTCGGGTGCTATTACAGATAGCTTAATAAATCAAAGTGCATTGTCTGTAGGAGGCCCAGGCGAATGAATCTGTGCAGCGGTAACGACCTCGGACCACCAGGGGCCGAGAAAATTATAGATATTCGGAATCCGTCACCCAAGGTCATGTAAAAATCCAGCATATATCTGGTGATATCTCGGGTGCTATTACAGATAGCGCAATAATTCAAAGTGCATTGTCTATAGGAGGCCCTGGCGCATGAATCTGTGCAGCGGGAACGACCTCGGAACACCAGGGACCGAGAAAACCACCGTCCCATGGGGCCGGACACTCGGGGTCAGTGAAATATCCAATATATATGTGTTGATATCTCGGGTGCTATTAGAGATAGCGCAATAAACCATAGTGAATTATCTGCAGGAGGCCCTGGCGCATGAATCTGTACAACGGGAGTGACCTCGGACCACCAGGGGCCGAGAAAACCACAGTCTCATGGGGCCGGACACTCAGGGTCAGGGGAAAATCCAATATAGATCTGGTGATATCTCGGGTGCCATTACAGATAGCGCAATAAACCAAAGTGAATTATCTGCAGGAGGCCCTGGCGCATGAATCTGTGCAAGGGGAACGACCTCGGACCACCAGGGGCCGAGAAAACCACAGTCTCATGCGGCCGGACTGTCAGGGTCAGGGAAAAATACAATATATATCAGGTGATATCTCGGGTGCTATTAGAGATAGCGAAATAAATCAAAGTGCATTGTCTGTAGGAGGCCCTGGCGCATGAATCTGTGCAGCGGGAACGACCTCGGAACACCAGGGACCGAGAAAACCACCGCCTCATGGGGCCGGACACTCAGGGTCAGTGAAAAATCCAATATATATGTGGTGATATCTCGGGTGCTATTACAGATAGCGCAATAAATCAAAGTGCATTATCTGTAGGAGACCCTGGCGCATGAATCTGTGCAGCGGGAACGACCTCGGAACACCAGGGACCGAGAAAACTACCGTCTCATGGGGCCGGACACTCAGGGTCAGTGAAAAATCCAATATATATGTGGTGATATCTCGGGTGCTATTACAGATAGCGCAATAAATCAAAGTGAATTATCTGCAGTAGGCCCTGGCGCATGAATCTGTGCAGCGGGAACGACCTCGGACCACCAGGGGCCGAGAAAACGACCGTCTCATGGGGCCGGACACTCAGGGTCAGTGAAAAATCCAATATATATCTGCTGATATCTCGGGTGCTATTACAGATAGCGCAATAAATCAAAGTGCATTGTCTGTAGGAGGCCCTGGCGCATGAATCTGTGCAGCGGGAACGACCTCGGACCACCAGGGGCCGAGAAAACGACCGTCTCATGGGGCCGGACACTCAGGGTCAGTGAAAAATCCAATATATATCTGGTGATATCTCGGGTGCTATTAGAGATAGCGCAATAAACCAAAGTGAATTATCTGCAGGAGGCCCTGGCGCATGAATCTGTGCAACGGTAACGACCTCGGACCACCAGGGGTCGAAAAAACAACAGTCTCATGGGGCCGGACGCTCAGGGTCAGTGAAAAATCCAATATATATCTGGTGATATCTCGGGTGCTATTAGAGATAGCGCAATAAACCAAAGTGAATTATCTGCAGGAGGCCCTGGCGCATGGATCTGTGCAACGGGAACGACCTCGGACCACCAGGGGCCGAGAAAACCACAGTCTCATGGGGCCGGATACTCAGGGTCAGGGGAAAATCCAATATAGATCTGGTAATATCTCGGGTGCTATTACAGATAGCGCAATAAATCACAGTGCATTGTCTGTAGGAGGCCCTGGCGCATGAATCTGGCCAGCGGGAACGACCTCGGACCACCAGCGGCCGAGAAAACCACCGTCTCATGGGGCCGGACACTCAGGGTCAGTGAAAAATCCAATATATATCTGCTGATATCTCGGGTGCTATTAGAGATAGCGCAATAAACCAAAGTGAATTATCTGCAGGTGGCCCTGGCGCATGAATCTGTGCAGCGGGAACGACCTCGGACCACCAGGGGCCGAGAAAACGACCGTCTCATGGGGCCGGACACTCAGGGTCAGTGAATGATTCAATATATATCTGCTGATATCTCGGGTGCTATTACAGATAGCGCAATAACTCAAAGTGCATAGTCTGTAGGAGGCCCTGGCGCATGAATCTGTGCAGCGGGAACGACCTCGGACCACCAGGGGCCGAAAAAACCACTGTCTCATGGGGCTGGACACTCAGGGTCAGGGTAAAATCCAATATATATCTGGTGATATCTCGAGTGCTATTACAGGTAGCGCAATAAATCAAAGTGCATTGTCTGTAGGAGGCCCTGGCGCATGAATCTGTGCAGCGGGAACGACCTCGGAACACCAGGGACCGAGAAAACCACCGTCTCATGGGGCCGGACACTCAGGGTCAGTGAAAAATCCAATATATATGTGGTGATATCTCGGGTGCTATTACAGATAGCGCAATAAATCAAAGTGCATTGTCTGTAGGAGACCCTGGCGCATGAACCTGTGCAGCGGGAACGACCTCGGACCACCAGGGGCCGAGAAAACGACCGTCTCATGGGGCCGGACGCTCAGGGTCAGTGAAAAATCCAATATATATCTGGTGATATCTCGGGTGCTATTAGAGATAGCGCAATAAACCAAAGTGAATTATCTGCAGGAGGCCCTGGCGCATGAATCTGTGCAACGGGAACGACCTCGGACCACCAGGGGCCGAGAAAACCTCAGTCTCATGGGGCCGGACACTCAGGGTCTGGGGAAAATCCAATATATATCTGGTGATATCTCGGGTGCTATTACAGATAGAGCAATAAATCAAAGTGCATTGTCTGTAGGAGGCCCTGGTGCATGAATCTGTGCAGCGGGAACGACCTAGGACCACCAGGGGCCGAGAAAACTACAGTCTCATGGTGCCGCACACTCAGGGTCAGGGGAAAATCCAATATATATCTGGTGATATCTCGGGTGCTATTAGAGATAGCGCAATAAACCAAGGTGAATTATCTGCAGGAGGCCCTGGCGCATGAATCTGTGCAACGGGAACGACCCCGGACCACCAGGGGCCGAGAAAACGACAGTCTCAAGGGGCCGGACACTCAGGGTCAGGGGAAAATCCAATATATATCTGGTTATATCTCGGGTGCTATTACAGATAGCGCAATAAATCAAAGTGCATTGTCTGTAGGAGGCCCTGGCGCATGAATCTGTGCAGCGGGAACGACCTCGGACCACCAGGGGCCGAGAAAACCACAGTCTCATGGGGCCGGACATTCAGGGTCAGGGGAAAATCCAATATATATCTGGTGATATCTCGGGTGCTATTAGAGATAGCGCAATAAATCAAAGTGCATTGTCTGTAGGAGGCCCTGGCGCATGAATCTGTGCAGCGGGAACGACCTCGGAACACCAGGGGCCGAGAAAACCACAGTCTTATGGGGCCGGACACTCAGGGTCAGTGAAAAATCCAATATATATCTGGTGATATCTCGGGCGCTATTAGAGATAGCGCAATAAATCAAAGTGCATTGTCTGTAGGAGGCCCTGGCGCATGAATCTGTGCAGCGGGAACGACCTCGGAACACCAGGGGCCGAGAAAACCACCGTCTCATGGGGCAGGTCACTCAGGGTCAGTGAAAAATCCAATATATATCTGGTGATATCTCGGGTGCTATTACAGATAGAGCAATAAATCAAAGTGCATTGTCTGTAGGAGGCCCTGGCGCATGAATCTGTGCAGCGGGAACAACCTCGGACCACCAGGGGCCGAGAAAACCACAGTCTCATGGGGCCGGATACTCAGGGTCAGGGGAAAAATCCAATATATATCTGGTGATATCTAGGGTGCTATTACAGATAGCGCAATAAATCAAAGTGCATTGTCTGTAGGAGACGCTGGCGCATGAACCTGTTCAGCGGGAACGTTCTCGGACCACCAGGGGCCGAGAAAAGGACCGTCTCATGGGGCAGGACGCTCAGGGTCAGTGAAAAATCCAATATATATCTGGTGATATCTCGGGTGCAATTAGAGATAGCGCAATAAACCAAAGTGAATTATCTGCAGGAGGCCCTGGCGCATGAATCTGTGCAACGGGAACGATCTCGGACCATCAGGGGCCGAGACATCCACCGTCTCATGGGGCCGGACACTCAGGGTCAGGGAAAAATCCAATATATATCTGGTGATATCTCGGGTGCTATTAGAGATAGCGCAATAAACCATAGTGAATTATCTGCAGGAGGCCCTGGCGCATGAATGTGTGCAGCGGGAACGACGTCGGACCACCAGGGGCCGAGAAAACCGCAGTCTCATGGGGCCGGACACTCAGGGTCAGGGAAAAATCCAATATATATCTGTTGATATCTCGGGTGCTATTAGAGATAGCGCAATAAACCAAAGTGAATTGTCTGCAGGAGGCCCTTGCGCATGAATCTGTGCAGCGGGAACGACCTCGGACCACCAGGGGCCGAGAAAACCGCTGTCTCATGGGGCCGGACACTCAGGGTCAGGGAAAAATCCAATATATATCTGGTGATATCTCGGGCGCTATTAGAGATAGCGCAATAAATCAAAGTGCATTGTCTGTAGGAGGCCCTGGCGCATGAATCTGTGCAGCGGGAACGACCTCGGAACACCAGGGGCCGAGAAAACCACCGTCTCATGGGGCAGGACACTCAGGGTCAGTGAAAAATCCAATATATATCTGGTGATATCTCGGGTGCTATTACAGATAGCGCAATAAATCAAAGTGCATTGTCTGTAGGAGACGCTGGCGCATGAACCTGTTCAGCGGGAACGTTCTCGGACCACCAGGGGCCGAGAAAACGACCGTCTCATGGGGCAGGACGCTCAGGGTCAGTGAAAAATCCAATATATATCTGGTGATATCTCGGGTGGTATTAGAGATAGCGCAATAAACCAAAGTGAATTATCTGCAGGAGGCCCTGGCGCATGAATCTGTGCAACGGTAACGACCTCGGACCACCAGGGGTCGAAAAAACAACAGTCTCGTGGGGCCGGACGATCAGGGTCAGTGAAAAATCCAATATATATCTGGTGATATCTCGGGTGCTATTAGAGATAGCGCAATAAACCAAAGTGAATTATCTGCAGGCGGCCCTGGCGCATGGATCTGTGCAACGGGAACGACCTCGGACCACCAGGGGCCGAGAAAACCACAGTCTCATGGGGCCGGATACTCAGGGTCAGGGGAAAATCCAATATAGATCTGGTAATATCTCGGGTGCTATTACAGATAGCGCAATAAATCATAGTGCATTGTCTGTAGGAGGCCCTGGCGCATGAATCTGGCCAGCGGGAACGACCTCGGACCACCAGCGGCCGAGAAAACCACCGTCTCATGGGGCCGGACACTCAGGGTCAGGGAAAAATCCAATATATATCTGGTGATATCTCGGGTGCTATTAGAGATAGCGCAATAAACCAATGTGAGTCATCTGCAGGAGGCCCTGGCGCCTGAAGCTGTGCAGCGCGAACGACCTCGGACCACCAGGGGCCGAGAAAACCACCGTCTCATGGGGCCGGACACTCTGGGTCAGCGAAAAATCCAATATATATGTGGTGATATCTCGGGTGCTATTACAGATAGCGCAATAAATCAAAGTGCATTGTCTGTAGGAGGCCCTGGCGCATGAATCTGTGCAGCGGGAACGACCTCGGACCACCAGGGGCCGATAAAACTACAGTCTCATGCGGCCGGACACTCAGGGTCTGGGGAAAATCCAATATATATCTGGTGATATCTCGGGTGCTATTAGAGATAGCGAAATAAACCAAAGTGAATTGTCTGCAGGAGGTCCTGGCGCATGAATCTGTGCAGCGGGAACGATCTCGGACCATCAGGGGCCGAGACATCCACCGTCTCATGGGGCCGGACACTCAGGGTCAGGGGAAAATCCAATATAGATCTGGTGATATCTCGGGTGCTATTACAGATAGCGCAATAAATCATAGTGCATTGTCTGTAGGAGGCCCTGGCCCATGAATCTGGCCAGCGGGAACGACCTCGGACCACCAGCGGCCGAGAAAACCACCGTCTCATGGGGCCGGACACTCAGGGTCGGGTAAAAATCCAATATATATCTGGTGATATCTCGGGTGCTATTAGAGATAGCGCAATAAAACAAAGTGAATTGTCTGCAGGAGGCCCTGGCGCATGAATGTGTGCAGCGGGAACGACCTCGGACCACCAGGGGCCGAGAAAACCGCAGTCTCATGGGGCCGGACACTCAGGGTCAGGGGAAAATCCACTATATATCTGGTGATATCTCGGGTGCTATTACAGATAGAGCAATAAATCAAAGTGCATTGTCTGTAGGAGGCCCTGGCGCATGAATCTGTGCAGCGGGAACGACCTCGGAACACCAGGGGCCGAGAAAACCACCGTCTCATGGGGCAGGACACTCAGGGTCAGTGAAAAATCCAATATATATCTGGTGATATCTCGGGTGCTATTACAGATAGCGCAATAAATCAAAGTGCATTGTCTGTAGGAGACGCTGGCGCATGAACCTGTGC
This sequence comes from Nomia melanderi, assembly GCF_051020985.1. Classification (NCBI taxonomy): domain Eukaryota; kingdom Metazoa; phylum Arthropoda; class Insecta; order Hymenoptera; family Halictidae; genus Nomia; species Nomia melanderi. Next base: position 1,919,986 of record NW_027475140.1, on the reverse strand, counting down.
AGCGGGAACGTTCTCGGACCACCAGGGGCCGAGAAAACGACCGTCTCATGGGGCCGGACGCTCAGGGTCAGTGAAAAATCGAATATATATCTGGTGATATCTCGGGTGCTATTAGAGATAGCGCAATAAATCAAAGTGCATTGTCTGTAGGAGGCCCTGGCGCATGAATCTGTGCAGCGGGAACGACCTCGGAACACCAGGGGCCGAGAAAACCACCGTCTCATGGGGCAGGACACTCAGGGTCAGGGGAAAATCCAGTATATATCTGGTGATATCTCGGGTGCTATTAGAGATAGCGCAATAAACCAAAGTGAATTATCTGCAGGATGCCCTGGCGCATGAATCAGTGCAAGCGGGAACGTCCTCGGACCTCCAGGGGCCGAGACAACCACCGTCTCATGGGGCCGGACACTCAGGGTCAGGGTAAAATCCAATATATATCTGGTGATATCTCGGGTGCTATTAGAGATAGCGCAATAAACCAAAGTGAATTATCTGCAGGAGGCCCTGGCGCATGAATCTGTGCAACGGGAACGACCTCGGACCACCAGGGGCCGAGAAAACCACAGTCTCATGGGGCCGGATACTCAGGGTCAGGGGAAAATCCAATATAGATCTGGTGATATCTCGGGTGCTATTACAGATAGCGCAATAAATCATAGTGTATTGTCTGTAGGAGGCCCTGGCGCATGAATCTGGCCAGCGGGAACGACCTCGGACCACCAGCGGCCGAGAAAACCACCGTCTCATGGGGCCGGACACTCAGGGTCGGGGAAAAATCCAATATATATCTGGTGATATCTCGGGTGCTATTAGAGATAGCGCAATAAACCAAAGTGAATTGTCTGCAGGAGGCCCTGGCGCATGAATCTGTGCAGCGGGAACGATCTCGGACCATCAGGAGCCGAGACATCCACCGTCTCATGGGGCCGGACACTCAGGGTCAGGGAAAAATCCAATATATATCTGGTGATATCTCGGGTGCTATTACAGATAGCGCAATAGATCAAAGTGCATTGTCTGTAGGAGGCCCTGGCGCATGAATCTGTGCAGCGGGAACGACCTCGGACCACCAGGGGCCGAAAAAACCACAGTCTCATGGGGCCGGACACTCAGGGTCAGGGAAAAATCCAATATATATCTGGTGATATCTCGGGCGCTATTAGAGATAGCGCAATAAGCCAAAGGGAATTATCTGCAGGAGGCCCTGGCGCATGCATCTGTGCAGCGGGAACGACCTAGGGCCACCAGGGACCGAGAAAACCACCGTCTCATGGGGCCGGACACTCAGGGTAAGGGATAAATCCAATATATATCTGGTGATATCTCGGGTGCTATTAGAGATAGCGCAATAAACGAAAGTGAATTATCTGCAGGAGGCCCTGGCGCATGAATCTGTGAAGCGGCAACGACCTCGGACCACCAGGGGCCGAGAAAACCACAGTCTCATGGGGCCGGACACTCAGGGTCAGGGGAAAATCCAGTTTATATCTGGTGATATCTCGGGTGCTATTAGAGATAGCGCAATAAACCATTGTGAATTATCTGCAGGAGGCCCTAGCGCATGAATGTGTGCAGCGGGAACGACCTCGGACCACCAGGGGCCGAGAAAACCGCAGACTCATGGGGCCGGACACTCAGGGTCAGGGAAAAATCCAATATATATCTGTTGATATCTCGGGTGCTATTACAGATAGCGCAATAAATCATAGTGCATTGTCTGTAGGAGGCCCTGGCGCATGAATCTGGCCAGCGGGAACGACCTCGGACCACCAGCGGCCGAGAAAACCACCGTCTCATGGGGCCGGACACTCAGGGTCGGGGAAAAATCCAATATATATCTGGTGATATCTCGGGTGCTATTAGAGATAGCGCAATAAACCAAAGTGAATTGTCTGCAGGAGGCCCTGGCGCATGAATCTGTGCAGCGGGAACGACCACGGACCACCAGGGGCCGAGAAAACCGCAGTCTCATGGGGCCGGACACTCAGGGTCAGGGAAAAATCCAATATATATCTGGTGATATCTCGGGCGCTATTAGAGATAGCGCAATAAATCAAAGTGCATTGCCTGTAGGAGGCCCTGGCGCATGAATCTGTGCAGCGGGAACAACCTCGGACCACCAGGGGCCGAGAAAACCGCAGTCTCATGGGGCCGGACACTCAGGGTCAGGGGAAAATCCAATATATATCTGGTGATATCTCGGGTGCTATTAGAGATAGCGCAATAAATCAAAGTGCATTGTCTGTAGGAGGCCCTGGCGCATGAATCTGTGCAGCGGGAACGACCTCGGAACACCAGGGGCCGAGAAAACCACCGTCTCATGGGGCAGGACACTCAGGGTCAGTGAAAAATCCAATATATATCTGGTGATATCTCGGGTGCTATTAGAGATAGCGCAATAAACCAAAGTGCATTGTCTGTAGGAGGCCCTGGCGCATGAATCTGTGTAGCGGGAACGACCTCGGAACACCAGGGGCCGAGAAAACCACCGTCTCATGGGGCAGGACACTCAGGGTCAGTGAAAAATCCAATATATATCTGGTGATATCTCGGGTACTATTACAGATAGAGCAATAAATCAAAGTGCATTGTCTGTAGGAGGCCCTGGCGCATGAATCTGTGCAGCGGGAACAACCTCGGACCACCAGGGGCCGAGAAAACCGCAGTCTCATGGGGCCGGACACTCAGGGTCAGGGAAAAATCCAATATATATCTGGTGATATCTCGGGCGCTATTAGAGATAGCGCAATAAATCAAAGTGCATTGTCTGTAGGAGGCCCTGGCGCATGAATCTGTGCAGTGGGAACGACCTCGGAACACCAGGGGCCGAGAAAACCACCGTCTCATGGGGCAGGACACTCAGGGTCAGTGAAAAATCCAATATATATCTGGTGATATCTCGGGTGCTATTACAGATAGCGCAATAAATCAAAGTGCATTTGTCTGTAGGAGACGCTGGCGCATGAACCTGTTCAGCGGGAACGTTCTCGGACCACCAGGGGCCGAGAAAACGACCGTCTCATGGGGCAGGACGCTCAGGGTCAGTGAAAAATCCAATATATATCTGGTGATATCTCGGGTGCTATTAGAGATAGCGCAATAAACCAAAGTGAATTATCTGCAGGAGGCCCTGGCGCATGAATCTGTGCAACGGGAACGACCTCGGACCACCAGGGGCCGAGAAAACCACAGTCTCATGGGGCCGGATACTCAGGGTCAGGGGAAAATCCAATATAGATCTGGTGATATCTCGGGTGCTATTACAGATAGCGCAATAAATCATAGTGCATTGTCTGTAGGAGGCCCTGGCGCATGAATCTGCCCAGCGGGAACGACCTCGGACCACCAGCGGCCGAGAAAACCACCGTCTCATGGGGCCGGACACTCAGGGTCGGGGAAAAATCCAATATATATCTGGTGATATCTCGGGTGCTATTAGAGATAGCGCAATAAACCAAAGTGAATTGTCTGCAGGAGGCCCTGGCGCATGAATCTGTGCAGCGGGAACGACCACGGACCACCAGGGGCCGAGAAAACCGCAGTCTCATGGGCCCGGACACTCAGGGCCAGGGAAAAATCCAATATATATCTGGTGATATCTCGGGCGCTATTAGAGATAGCGCAATAAATCAAAGTGCATTGTCTGTAGGAGGCCCTGGCGCATGAATCTGTGCAGCGGGAACGACCTCGGAACACCAGGGGCCGAGAAAACCACCGTCTCATGGGGCAGGACACTCAGGGTCAGTGAAAAATCCAATATATATCTGGTGATATCTCGGGTGCTATTACAGATAGAGCAATAAATCAAAGTGCATTGTCTGTAGGAGGCCCTGGCGCATGAATCTGTGCAGCGGGAACAACCTCGGACCACCAGGGGCCGAGAAAACCGCAGTCTCATGGGGCCGGACACTCAGGGTCAGGGAAAAATCCAATATATATCTGGTGATATCTCGGGCGCTATTAGAGATAGCGCAATAAATCAAAGTGCATTGTCTGTAGGAGGCCCTGGCGCATGAATCTGGCCAGCGGGAACGACCTCGGACCACCAGCGGCCGAGAAAACCACCGTCTCATGGGGCCGGACACTCAGGGTCGGGGAAAAATCCAATATATATCTGGTGATATCTCGGGTGCTATTAGAGATAGCGCAATAAACCAAAGTGAATTGTCTGCAGGAGGCCCTGGCGCATGAATCTGTGCAGCGGGAACGATCTCGGACCATCAGGAGCCGAGACATCCACCGTCTCATGGGGCCGGACACTCAGGGTCAGGGAAAAATCCAATATATATCTGGTGATATCTCGGGTGCTATTACAGATAGCGCAATAGATCAAAGTGCATTGTCTGTAGGAGGCCCTGGCGCATGAATCTGTGCAGCGGGAACGACCTCGGACCACCAGGGGCCGAGAAAACCACAGTCTCATGGGGCCGGACAATCAGGGTCAGGGGAAAATCCAATATATATCTGGTGATATCTCGGGTGCTATTAGAGATAGCGCAATAAACCATAGTGAATTATCTGCAGGAGGCCCTGGCGCATGAATGTGTGCAGCGGGAACGACCTCGGACCACCAGGGGCCGAGAAAACCGCAGTCTCATGGGGCCGGACACTCAGGGTCAGGGAAAAATCCAATATATATCTGTTGATATCTCGGGCGCTATTAGAGATAGCGCAATAAACCAAAGTGAATTATCTGCAGGAGGCCCTGGCGCATGAATCTGTGCAGCGGGAACGACCTCGGAACACCAGGGGCCGAGAAAACCACCGTCTCATGGTGCCGGACACTCAGGGTCAGGGAAAAATCCAATATATATCTGGTGATATCTCGGGTGCTATTACAGATAGCGCAATAAATCAAATTGCATTGTCTGTAGGAGGCCCTGGCGCATAAATGTGGACAGCGGGAACGACCTCGGACCATCAGGGGCCGAGAAAACCACCGTCTCATGGGGCCGGACACTCAGGGTCAGGGGAAAATCCAATATTTATCTGGTGATATCTTGGGTGCTATTACAGATAGCGCAATAAATCAAAGTGCATTGTCTGTAGGAGGCCCTGGCGCATGAATCTGTGCAGCGGGAACGACCTCGGACCACCAGGGGCCGAGAAAACCACAGTCTCATGGGGCCGGACACTCAGGGTCAGGGAAAAATCCAATATATATCTGGTGATATCTCGGGTGCTATTACAGATAGCGCAATAAATCAAAGTGCATTGTCTGTAGGAGGCCCTGGCGCATGAATGTGTGCAGCGGGAACAACCTCGGACCACCAGGGGCCGAGAAAACCACAGTCTCATGGGGCCGGACACTCAGGGTCAGGGCAAAATCCAATATATATCTGGTGATATCTCGGGTGCTATTAAAGATAGCGCAATAAACCATAGTGAATTATCTGCAGGAGGCCCTGGCTCATGAATGTGTGCAGCGGGAACGACCTCGGACCACCAGGGGCCGAGAAAACCGCAGTCTCATGGGGCCGGACACTCAGGGTCAGGGAAAAATCCAATATATATCTGGTGATATCTCGGGTGCTATTAAAGATAGCGCAATAAACCATAGTGAATTATCTGCAGGAGGCCCTGGCGCATGAATCTGTCCAACGGTAACGACCTCGGACCACCAGGGGTCGAAAAAACAACAGTCTCATGGGGCCGGACACTCAGGGTCAGGGAAAAATCCAATATATATCTGGTGATATCTCGGGTGCTATTACAGATAGCGCAATAAATCAAAGTGCATTGTCTGTAGGAGGCCCTGGCGCATGAACCTGTGCAGCGGGAACGACCTCGGACCACCAGGGGCCGAGAAAACGACCGTCTCATGGGGCCGGACGCTCAGGGTCAGTGAAAAATCCAATATATATCTGGTGATATCTCGGGTGCTATTACAGATAGCGCAATAAATCAAAGGGCATTGTCTGTAGGAGGCCCTGGCGCATGAACCTGTGCAGCGGCAACGACCTCGGACCCCCAGGGGCCGAGAAAACCACAGTCTCATGGGGCCGGACACTCAGGGTCAGGGGAAAATCCAATATAGATCTGGTGATATCTCGGGTGCTATTACAGATAGCGCAATAAATCAAAGTGCATTGTCTGTAGGAGGCCCTGGCGCATGAACCTGTGCAGCGGGAACGACCTCGGACCACCAGGGGCCGAGAAAACGACCGTCTCATGGGGCCGGACGCTCAGGGTCAGTGAAAAATCCAATATATATCTGGTGATATCTCGGGTGCTATTACAGATAGCGCAATAAATCAAAGGGCATTGTCTGTAGGAGGCCCTGGCGCATGAACCTGTGCAGCGGCAACGACCTCGGACCCCCAGGGGCCGAGAAAACCACAGTCTCATGGGGCCGGACACTCAGGGTCAGGGGAAAATCCAATATAGATCTGGTGATATCTCGGGTGCTATTACAGATAGCGCAATAAATCAAAGTGCATTGTCTGTAGGAGGCCCTGGCGGATGAATCTGTGCAGCGGGAACGACCTCGGACCACCAGGGGCTGAGAAAACCACAGTCTCATGGGGCCGGACACTCAGGGTCAGGGGAAAATCCAGTATATATCTGGAGATATCTCGGGTGCTATTAGAGATAGCGCAATAAACCAAAGTGAATTATCTGCAGGATGCCCTGGCGCATGAATCAGTGCAAGCGGGAACGTCCTCGGACCTCCAGGGGCCGAGACAACCACCGTCTCATGGGGCCGGACACTCAGGGTCAGGGTAAAATCCAATATATATCTGGTGATATCTCGGGTGCTATTACAGATAGCGAAATAAATCAAAGTGCATTGTCTGTAGGAGGCCCTGGCGCATGAATCTGTGCAGCGGGAACGACGTCGGACCACCAGGGGCCGAAAAAACCACAGTCTCATGGGGCCGGACCCTCATGGTCAGGGTAAAATCCAATATATATCTGGAGATATCTCGTGTGCTATTACAGATAGCGCAATAAATCAAAGTGCATTGTCTGTAGGAGGCCCTGGCGCATGAATCTGTGCAGCGGGAACGACCTCGGACCACCAGGGGCCGAGAAAACCACAGTCTCATGGGGCCGGACACTCAGGGTCAGGGGAAAATCCAATATATATCTGGTGATATCTCGGGTGCTATTAGAGATAGCGCAGTAAACCAAAGTGAATTATCTGCAGGAGGCCCTGGCGCATGAATGTGTGCAGCGGGAACGACCTCGGACCACCAGGGGCCGAAAAAACCACAGTCTCATGGGGCCGGATACTCAGGGTCAGGGGAAAATTCAATATAGATCTGGTGATATCTCGGGTGCTATTACAGATAGCGCAATAAATCAAAGTGCATTGTCTGTAGGAGGCCCTGGCGCATGAATCTGTGCAGCGGAAACGACCTCGGACCACCAGGGGCCGAGAAAACCGCAGTCTCATGGGGCCGGACACTCAGGGTCAGGGAAAAATCCAATATATATCTGTTGATATCTCGGGTGCTATTAGAGATAGCGCAATAAACCAAAGTGAGTTATCTGCAGGAGGCCCTGGCGCCTGAAGCTGTGCAGCGGGAACGACCTCGGACCACCAGGGGCCGAGGAAAGCACCGTCTCGAGGGGGCCGGACACTTTGGGCCAGGGAAATATCCAATATATATCTGGTGATATCTCGGGTGCTATTAGAGATAGCGCAATAAACCAAAGTGAGTTATCTGCAGGAGGCCCTGGCGCCTGAAGCTGTGCAGCGGGAACGACCTCGGACCACCAGGGGCCGAGGAAAGCACCGTCTCGAGGGGGCCGGACACTTTGGGCCAGGGAAATATCCAATATATATGTGGTGATATCTCGGGTGCTATTACAGATAACGAAATAAATCAAAGTGCATTGTCTGTAGGAGGCCCTGGCGCATGAATCTGTGCAGCGGGAACGACCTAGGACCACCAGGGGCCGAGAAAACTACAGTCTCATGGGGCCGGACACTCAGGGTCAGGGGAAAATCCATTATATATCTGGTGATATCTCGGGTGCTATTAGAGATAGCGCAATAAACCAAGGTGAATTATCTGCAGGAGGCCCTGGCGCATGAATCTGTGCAACGGGAACGACCTCGGACCACCAGGGGCCGAGAAAACGACAGTCTCAAGGGGCCGGACACTCAGGGTCAGGGGAAAATCCAATATATATCTGGTGATATCTCTGGTGCTATTACAGATAGCGCAATAAATCAAAGTGCATTGTCTGTAGGAGGCCCTGGCGCATAAATGTGGCCAGCGGGAACGACCTCGGACCATCAGGGGCCGAGAAAACCACCGTCTCATGGGGCCGGACACTCAGGGTCAGGGGAAAATCCAATATTTATCTGGTGATATCTTGGGTGCTATTACAGATAGCGCAATAAATCAAAGTGCATTGTCTGTAGGAGGCCCTGGCGCATGAATCTGTGCAGCGGGAACGACCTCGGACCACCAGGGGCCGAGAAAACCACCGTCCCGATGGGCCGGACACTTAGGGTCAGTGAAAAATCCAATATCTATCCGGTGATATCTCGGGTGCTATTACAGATAGCGCAATAAATCAAACTGAATTATCTGCAGGAGGCCCTGGCGCATGAATCTGTGCAAGGGGAACGACCTCGGACCACCAGGGGCCGAGAAAACCACAGTCTCATGGGGCCGGACACACAGGGTCAGGGAAAAATTCAATATATATCTGGTGATATCTTGGGTGCTATTAGAGATAGCGCAATAAACCAAAGTGAATTATCTGCAGGAGGCCCTGGCGCATGAATCTGTGCAACGGGAACGACCTCGGACCACCAGGGGCCGAGAAAACGACAGTCTCATGGGGCCGGACACTCAGGGTCAGGGGAAAATCCAATATATATCTGGTGATATCTCGGGTGCTATTAAAGATAGCGCAATAAACTAAAGTGAATTATCTGCAGGAGGCCCTGGCGCATGAATGTGTGCAGCGGGAACGACCTCGGACCACCAGGGGCCGAGAAAACGACCGTCTCATGGGGCCGGACGCTCAGGGTCAGTGAAAAATCCAATATATATCTGGTGATATCTCGGGTGCTATTACAGATAGCGCAATAAATCAAAGGGCATTGTCTGTAGGAGGCCCTGGCGGATGAATCTGTGCAGCGGGAACGACCTCGAACCTCCAGAGGCCGAGACAACCACCGTCTCATGGGGCCGGACACTCAGGGTCAGGGGAAAATCCAATATTTATCTGGTGATATCTTGGGTGCTATTACAGATAGCGCAATAAATCAAAGTGCATTGTCTGTAGGAGGCCCTGGCGCATGAATCTGTGCAGCGGGAACGACCTCGGACCACCAGGGGCCGAGAAAACCACCGTCCCGATGGGCCGGACACTTAGGGTCAGTGAAAAATCCAATATCTATCCGGTGATATCTCGGGTGCTATTACAGATAGCGCAATAAATCAAAGTGAATTATCTGCAGGAGGCCCTGGCGCATGAATCTGTGCAAGGGGAACGACCTCGGACCACCAGGGGCCGAGAAAACCACAGTCTCATGGGGCCGGACACACAGGGTCAGGGAAAAATTCAATATATATCTGGTGATATCTTGGGTGCTATTAGAGATAGCGCAATAAACCAAAGTGAATTATCTGCAGGAGGCCCTGGCGCATGAATCTGTGCAACGGGAACGACCTCGGACCACCAGGGGCCGAGAAAACGACAGTCTCATGGGGCCGGACACTCAGGGTCAGGGGAAAATCCAATATATATCTGGTGATATCTCGGGTGCTATTAAAGATAGCGCAATAAACCAAAGTGAATTATCTGCAGGAGGCCCTGGCGCATGAATCTGTGCAACGGGAACGACCTCGGACCACCAGGGGCCGAGAAAACGACAGCCTCATGGGGCCGAACACTCAGGGTCAGGGTAAAATCCAATATATATCTGGTGATATCTCGGGTGCTATTAGAGATAGCGCAATAAACCAAAGTGAATTATCTGCAGGAGGCCCTGGCGCATGAATCTGTGCAGCGGGAACGACCTCGTACCACCAGGGGCCGAGAAAACCACCGTCTCAAGGAGCCGGACACTCAGGGTCAGGGAAAAATCCAATATATATCTGGTGATATCTCGGGTGCTATTAGAGATAGCGCAATAAATCAAAGTGCATTGTCTGTAGGAGGCCCTGGCGCATGAATCTGTGCAGCGGGAACGACCTCGGACCACCAGGGGCCGAGAAAACCACAGTCTCATGGGGCCGGACACTCAGGGTCAGGGAAAAATCCAATATATATCTGGTGATATCTCGGGTGCTATTACAGATAGCGCAATAAATCAAAGTGCATTGTCTGTAGGAGGCCCTGGCGCATGAATGTGTGCAGCGGGAACAACCTCGGACCACCAGGGGCCGAGAAAACCACAGTCTCATGGGGCCGGACACTCAGGGTCAGGGCAAAATCCAATATATATCTGGTGATATCTCGGGTGCTATTAAAGATAGCGCAATAAACCATAGTGAATTATCTGCAGGAGGCCCTGGCTCATGAATGTGTGCAGCGGGAACGACCTCGGACCACCAGGGGCCGAGAAAACCGCAGTCTCATGGGGCCGGACACTCAGGGTCAGGGAAAAATCCAATATATATCTGGTGATATCTCGGGTGCTATTAAAGATAGCGCAATAAACCATAGTGAATTATCTGCAGAAGGCCCTGGCGCATGAATCTGTCCAACGGTAACGACCTCGGACCACCAGGGGTCGAAAAAACAACAGTCTCATGGGGCCGGACACTCAGGGTCAGGGAAAAATCCAATATATATCTGGTGATATCTCGGGTGCTATTACAGATAGCGCAATAAATCAAAGTGCATTGTCTGTAGGAGGCCCTGGCGCATGAACCTGTGCAGCGGGAACGACCTCGGACCACCAGGGGCCGAGAAAACGACCGTCTCATGGGGCCGGACGCTCAGGGTCAGTGAAAAATCCAATATATATCTGGTGATATCTCGGGTGCTATTACAGATAGCGCAATAAATCAAAGGGCATTGTCTGTAGGAGGCCCTGGCGCATGAACCTGTGCAGCGGCAACGACCTCGGACCCCCAGGGGCCGAGAAAACCACAGTCTCATGGGGCCGGACACTCAGGGTCAGGGGAAAATCCAATATAGATCTGGTGATATCTCGGGTGCTATTACAGATAGCGCAATAAATCAAAGTGCATTGTCTGTAGGAGGCCCTGGCGCATGAACCTGTGCAGCGGGAACGACCTCGGACCACCAGGGGCCGAGAAAACGACCGTCTCATGGGGCCGGACGCTCAGGGTCAGTGAAAAATCCAATATATATCTGGTGATATCTCGGGTGCTATTACAGATAGCGCAATAAATCAAAGGGCATTGTCTGTAGGAGGCCCTGGCGCATGAACCTGTGCAGCGGCAACGACCTCGGACCCCCAGGGGCCGAGAAAACCACAGTCTCATGGGGCCGGACACTCAGGGTCAGGGGAAAATCCAATATAGATCTGGTGATATCTCGGGTGCTATTACAGATAGCGCAATAAATCAAAGTGCATTGTCTGTAGGAGGCCCTGGCGGATGAATCTGTGCAGCGGGAACGACCTCGGACCACCAGGGGCTGAGAAAACCACAGTCTCATGGGGCCGGACACTCAGGGTCAGGGGAAAATCCAGTATATATCTGGTGATATCTCGGGTGCTATTAGAGATAGCGCAATAAACCAAAGTGAATTATCTGCAGGATGCCCTGGCGCATGAATCAGTGCAAGCGGGAACGTCCTCGGACCTCCAGGGGCCGAGACAACCACCGTCTCATGGGGCCGGACACTCAGGGTCAGGGTAAAATCCAATATATATCTGGTGATATCTCGGGTGCTATTACAGATAGCGAAATAAATCAAAGTGCATTGTCTGTAGGAGGCCCTGGCGCATGAATCTGTGCAGCGGGAACGACGTCGGACCACCAGGGGCCGAAAAAACCACAGTCTCATGGGGCCGGACCCTCATGGTCAGGGTAAAATCCAATATATATCTGGAGATATCTCGTGTGCTATTACAGATAGCGCAATAAATCAAAGTGCATTGTCTGTAGGAGGCCCTGGCGCATGAATCTGTGCAGCGGGAACGACCTCGGACCACCAGGGGCCGAGAAAACCACAGTCTCATGGGGCCGGACACTCAGGGTCAGGGGAAAATCCAATATATATCTGGTGATATCTCGGGTGCTATTAGAGATAGCGCAGTAAACCAAAGTGAATTATCTGCAGGAGGCCCTGGCGCATGAATGTGTGCAGCGGGAACGACCTCGGACCACCAGGGGCCGAAAAAACCACAGTCTCATGGGGCCGGATACTCAGGGTCAGGGGAAAATTCAATATAGATCTGGTGATATCTCGGGTGCTATTACAGATAGCGCAATAAATCAAAGTGCATTGTCTGTAGGAGGCCCTGGCGCATGAATCTGTGCAGCGGAAACGACCTCGGACCACCAGGGGCCGAGAAAACCGCAGTCTCATGGGGCCGGACACTCAGGGTCAGGGAAAAATCCAATATATATCTGTTGATATCTCGGGTGCTATTAGAGATAGCGCAATAAACCAAAGTGAGTTATCTGCAGGAGGCCCTGGCGCCTGAAGCTGTGCAGCGGGAACGACCTCGGACCACCAGGGGCCGAGGAAAGCACCGTCTCGAGGGGGCCGGACACTTTGGGCCAGGGAAATATCCAATATATATCTGGTGATATCTCGGGTGCTATTAGAGATAGCGCAATAAACCAAAGTGAGTTATCTGCAGGAGGCCCTGGCGCCTGAAGCTGTGCAGCGGGAACGACCTCGGACCACCAGGGGCCGAGGAAAGCACCGTCTCGAGGGGGCCGGACACTTTGGGCCAGGGAAATATCCAATATATATGTGGTGATATCTCGGGTGCTATTACAGATAACGCAATAAATCAAAGTGCATTGTCTGTAGGAGGCCCTGGCGCATGAATCTGTGCAGCGGGAACGACCTAGGACCACCAGGGGCCGAGAAAACTACAGTCTCATGGGGCCGGACACTCAGGGTCAGGGGAAAATCCATTATATATCTGGTGATATCTCGGGTGCTATTAGAGATAGCGCAATAAACCAAGGTGAATTATCTGCAGGAGGCCCTGGCGCATGAATCTGTGCAACGGGAACGACCTCGGACCACCAGGGGCCGAGAAAACGACAGTCTCAAGGGGCCGGACACTCAGGGTCAGGGGAAAATCCAATATATATCTGGTGATATCTCTGGTGCTATTACAGATAGCGCAATAAATCAAAGTGCATTGTCTGTAGGAGGCCCTGGCGCATAAATGTGGCCAGCGGGAACGACCTCGGACCATCAGGGGCCGAGAAAACCACCGTCTCATGGGGCCGGACACTCAGGGTCAGGGGAAAATCCAATATTTATCTGGTGATATCTTGGGTGCTATTACAGATAGCGCAATAAATCAAAGTGCATTGTCTGTAGGAGGCCCTGGCGCATGAATCTGTGCAGCGGGAACGACCTCGGACCACCAGGGGCCGAGAAAACCACCGTCCCGATGGACCGGACACTTAGGGTCAGTGAAAAATCCAATATCTATCCGGTGATATCTCGGGTGCTATTACAGATAGCGCAATAAATCAAACTGAATTATCTGCAGGAGGCCCTGGCGCATGAATCTGTGCAAGGGGAACGACCTCGGACCACCAGGGGCCGAGAAAACCACAGTCTCATGGGGCCGGACACACAGGGTCAGGGAAAAATTCAATATATATCTGGTGATATCTCGGGTGCTATTAGAGATAGCGCAATAAACTAAAGTGAATTATCTGCAGGAGGCCCTGGCGCATGAATGTGTGCAGCGGGAACGACCTCGGACCACCAGGGGCCGAGAAAACGACCGTCTCATGGGGCCGGACGCTCAGGGTCAGTGAAAAATCCAATATATATCTGGTGATATCTCGGGTGCTATTACAGATAGCGCAATAAATCAAAGGGCATTGTCTGTAGGAGGCCCTGGCGGATGAATCTGTGCAGCGGGAACGACCTCGAACCTCCAGAGGCCGAGACAACCACCGTCTCATGGGGCCGGACACTCAGGGTCAGGGGAAAATCCAATATTTATCTGGTGATATCTTGGGTGCTATTACAGATAGCGCAATAAATCAAAGTGCATTGTCTGTAGGAGGCCCTGGCGCATGAATCTGTGCAGCGGGAACGACCTCGGACCACCAGGGGCCGAGAAAACCACCGTCCCGATGGGCCGGACACTTAGGGTCAGTGAAAAATCCAATATCTATCCGGTGATATCTCGGGTGCTATTACAGATAGCGCAATAAATCAAAGTGAATTATCTGCAGGAGGCCCTGGCGCATGAATCTGTGCAAGGGGAACGACCTCGGACCACCAGGGGCCGAGAAAACCACAGTCTCATGGGGCCGGACACACAGGGTCAGGGAAAAATTCAATATATATCTGGTGATATCTTGGGTGCTATTAGAGATAGCGCAATAAACCAAAGTGAATTATCTGCAGGAGGCCCTGGCGCATGAATCTGTGCAACGGGAACGACCTCGGACCACCAGGGGCCGAGAAAACGACAGTCTCATGGGGCCGGACACTCAGGGTCAGGGGAAAATCCAATATATATCTGGTGATATCTCGGGTGCTATTAAAGATAGCGCAATAAACCAAAGTGAATTATCTGCAGGAGGCCCTGGCGCATGAATCTGTGCAACGGGAACGACCTCGGACCACCAGGGGCCGAGAAAACGACAGCCTCATGGGGCCGGACACTCAGGGTCAGGGTAAAATCCAATATATATCTGGTGATATCTCGGGTGCTATTAGAGATAGCGCAATAAACCAAAGTGAATTATCTGCAGGAGGCCCTGGCGCATGAATCTGTGCAGCGGGAACGACCTCGGACCACCAGGGGCCGAAAAAACCACAGTCTCATGGGGCCGGATACTCAGGGTCAGGGGAAAATTCAATATAGATCTGGTGATATCTCGGGTGCTATTACAGATAGCGCAATAAATCAAAGTGCATTGTCTGTAGGAGGCCCTGGCGCATGAATCTGTGCAGCGGGAACGACCTAGGACCACCAGGGGCCGAGACAACCGCCGTCTCATGGGGCCGGACACTCAGGGTCAGGGGAAAATCCAATATATATCTGGTGATATCTCGGGTGCTATTACAGATAGCGCAATGAATCAAAGTGCATTGTCTGTAAGAGGCCCTGGCGCATGAATCTGTGAAGCGGCAACGACCTCGGACCACCAGGGGCCGAGAAAACGACAGTCTCAATGGGCCGGACACTCAGGGTCAGGGGAAAATCCAATATATATCTGTTGATATCTCGGGCGCTATTAGAGATAGCGCAATAAACCAAAGTGAATTATCTGCAGGAGGCCCTGGCGCATGAATCTGTGCAGCGGGAACGACCTCGTACCACCAGGGGCCGAGAAAACCACCGTCTCAAGGAGCCGGACACTCAGGGTCAGGGAAAAATCCAATATATATCTGGTGATATCTCGGGTGCTATTAGAGATAGCGCAATAAACCAAAGTGAGTTATCTGCAGGAGGCCCTGGCGCCTGAAGCTGTGCAGCGGGAACGACCTCGGACCACCAGGGGCCGAGGAAAGCACCGTCTCGAGGGGGCCGGACACTCTGGGCCAGGGAAAAATCCAATATATATGTGGTGATATCTCGGGTGCTATTACAGATAACGCAATAAATCAAAGTGCATTGTCTGTAGGAGGCCCTGGCGCATGAATCTGTGCAGCGGGAACGACCTAGGACCACCAGGGGCCGAGAAAACTACAGTCTCATGGGGCCGGACACTCTGGGTCAGGGGAAAATCCAATATATATCTGGTGATATCACGGGTGCTATTAGAGATAGCGCAATAAACCAAGGTGAATTATCTGCAGGAGGCCCTGGCGCATGAATCTGTGCAACGGGAACGACCTCGGACCACCAGGGGCCGAGAAAACGACAGTCTCAAGGGGCCGGACACTCAGGGTCAGGGGAAAATTCAATATAGATCTGGTGATATCTCGGGTGCTATTACAGATAGCGCAATAAATCAAAGTGCATTGTCTGTAGGAGGCCCTGGCGCATGAATCTGTGCAGCGGAAACGACCTCGGACCACCAGGGGCCGAGAAAACCGCAGTCTCATGGGGCCGGACACTCAGGGTCAGGGAAAAATCCAATATATATCTGTTGATATCTCGGGTGCTATTAGAGATAGCGCAATAAACCAAAGTGAGTTATCTGCAGGAGGCCCTGGCGCCTGAAGCTGTGCAGCGGGAACGACCTCGGACCACCAGGGGCCGAGGAAAGCACCGTCTCGAGGGGGCCGGACACTTTGGGCCAGGGAAATATCCAATATATATCTGGTGATATCTCGGGTGCTATTAGAGATAGCGCAATAAACCAAAGTGAGTTATCTGCAGGAGGCCCTGGCGCCTGAAGCTGTGCAGCGGGAACGACCTCGGACCACCAGGGGCCGAGGAAAGCACCGTCTCGAGGGGGCCGGACACTTTGGGCCAGGGAAATATCCAATATATATGTGGTGATATCTCGGGTGCTATTACAGATAACGCAATAAATCAAAGTGCATTGTCTGTAGGAGGCCCTGGCGCATGAATCTGTGCAGCGGGAACGACCTTGGACCACCAGGGGCCGAGAAAACTACAGTCTCATGGGGCCGGACACTCAGGGTCAGGGGAAAATCCATTATATATCTGGTGATATCTCGGGTGCTATTAGAGATAGCGCAATAAACCAAGGTGAATTATCTGCAGGAGGCCCTGGCGCATGAATCTGTGCAACGGGAACGACCTCGGACCACCAGGGGCCGAGAAAACGACAGTCTCAATGGGCCGGACACTCAGGGTCAGGGGAAAATCCAATATATATCTGGTGATATCTCTGGTGCTATTACAGATAGCGCAATAAATCAAAGTGCATTGTCTGTAGGAGGCCCTGGCGCATAAATGTGGCCAGCGGGAACGACCACGGACCATCAGGGGCCGAGAAAACCACCGTCTCATGGGGCCGGACACTCAGGGTCAGGGGAAAATCCAATATTTATCTGGTGATATCTTGGGTGCTATTACAGATAGCGCAATAAATCAAAGTGCATTGTCTGTAGGAGGCCCTGGCGCATGAATCTGTGCAGCGGGAACGACCTCGGACCACCAGGGGCCGAGAAAACCACCGCCCCGATGGGCCGGACACTTAGGGTCAGTGAAAAATCCAATATCTATCCGGTGATATCTCGGGTGCTATTACAGATAGCGCAATAAATCAAAGTGAATTATCTGCAGGAGGCCCTGGCGCATGAATCTGTGCAAGGGGAACGACCTCGGACCACCAGGGGCCGAGAAAACCACAGTCTCATGGGGCCGGACACACAGGGTCAGGGAAAAATTCAATATATATCTGGTGATATCTTGGGTGCTATTAGAGATAGCGCAATAAACCAAAGTGAATTATCTGCAGGAGGCCCTGGCGCATGAATCTGTGCAACGGGAACGACCTCGGACCACCAGGGGCCGAGAAAACGACAGTCTCATGGGGCCGGACACTCAGGGTCAGGGGAAAATCCAATATATATCTGGTGATATCTCGGGTGCTATTGAAGATAGCGCAATAAACCAAAGTGAATTATCTGCAGGAGGCCCTGGCGCATGAATCTGTGCAACGGGAACGACCTCGGACCACCAGGGGCCGAGAAAACGACAGCCTCATGGGGCCGGACACTCAGGGTCAGGGTAAAATCCAATATATATCTGGTGATATCTCGGGTGCTATTAGAGATAGCGCAATAAACCAAAGTGAATTATCTGCAGGAGGCCCTGGCGCATGAATCTGTGCAGCGGGAACGACCTCGGACCACCAGGGGCCGAAAAAACCACAGTCTCATGGGGCCGGATACTCAGGGTCAGGGGAAAATTCAATATAGATCTGGTGATATCTCGGGTGCTATTACAGATAGCGCAATAAATCAAAGTGCATTGTCTGTAGGAGGCCCTGGCGCATGAATCTGTGCAGCGGGAACGACCTAGGACCACCAGGGGCCGAGACAACCGCCGTCTCATGGGGCCGGACACTCAGGGTCAGGGGAAAATCCAATATATATCTGGTGATATCTCGGGTGCTATTACAGATAGCGCAATGAATCAAAGTGCATTGTCTGTAAGAGGCCCTGGCGCATGAATCTGTGAAGCGGCAACGACCTCGGACCACCAGGGGCCGAGAAAACGACAGTCTCAATGGGCCGGACACTCAGGGTCAGGGGAAAATCCAATATATATCTGTTGATATCTCGGGCGCTATTAGAGATAGCGCAATAAACCAAAGTGAATTATCTGCAGGAGGCCCTGGCGCATGAATCTGTGCAGCGGGAACGACCTCGTACCACCAGGGGCCGAGAAAACCACCGTCTCAAGGAGCCGGACACTCAGGGTCAGGGAAAAATCCAATATATATCTGGTGATATCTCGGGTGCTATTAGAGATAGCGCAATAAACCAAAGTGAGTTATCTGCAGGAGGCCCTGGCGCCTGAAGCTGTGCAGCGGGAACGACCTCGGACCACCAGGGGCCGAGGAAAGCACCGTCTCGAGGGGGCCGGACACTCTGGGCCAGGGAAAAATCCAATATATATGTGGTGATATCTCGGGTGCTATTACAGATAACGCAATAAATCAAAGTGCATTGTCTGTAGGAGGCCCTGGCGCATGAATCTGTGCAGCGGGAACGACCTAGGACCACCAGGGGCCGAGAAAACTACAGTCTCATGGGGCCGGACACTCTGGGTCAGGGGAAAATCCAATATATATCTGGTGATATCACGGGTGCTATTAGAGATAGCGCAATAAACCAAGGTGAATTATCTGCAGGAGGCCCTGGCGCATGAATCTGTGCAACGGGAACGACCTCGGACCACCAGGGGCCGAGAAAACGACAGTCTCAAGGGGCCGGACACTCAGGGTCAGGGGAAAATCCAATATATATCTGGTGATATCTCTGGTGCTATTACAGATAGCGCAATAAATCAAAGTGCATTGTCTGTAGGAGGCCCTGGCGCATAAATGTGGCCAGCGGGAACGACCTCGGACCATCAGGGGCCGAGAAAACCACCGTCTCATGGGGCCGGACACTCAGGGTCAGGGGAAAATCCAATATTTATCTGGTGATATCTTGGGTGCTATTAGAGATAGCGCAATAAATCAAAGTGAATTATCTGCAGGAGGCCCTGGCGCATGAATCTGTGCAAGGGGAACGACCTCGGACCACCAGGGGCCGAGAAAACCACAGTCTCATGGGGCCGGACACACAGGGTCAGGGAAAAATTCAATATATATCTGGTGATATCTTGGGTGCTATTAGAGATAGCGCAATAAACCAAAGTGAATTATCTGCAGGAGGCCCTGGCGCATGAATCTGTGCATCGGGAACGACCTCGGACCACCAGGGGCCGAAAAAACCACAGTCTCATGGGGCCGGACTCTCAGGGTCAGGGGAAAATCCAATATATATCTGGTGATATCTCGGGTGCTATTAGAGATAGCGCAATAAACCAAAGTGAATTATCTGCAGGAGGCCCTGGCGCATGAATCTGTGCAACGGGAACGACCTCGGACCACCAGGGGCCGAAAAAACCACAGTCTCATGGGGCCGGACTCTCAGGGTCAGGGGAAAATCCAATATATATCTGGTGATATCTCGGATGCTATTAGAGATAGCGCAATAAACCAAAGTGAATTATCTGCAGGAGGCCCTGGCGCATGCATCTGTGCAGCGGTAACGACCTCGGACCACCAGGGGCCGAGAAAACGACCTTCTCATGGGGCCGGACGCTCAGGGTCAGTGAAAAATCCAATATATATCTGTTGATATCTTGGGTGCTATTAGAGATAGCGCAATAAACCAAAGTGAATTATCTGCAGGAGGCCCTGGCGCATGAATCTGTGCAACGGGAACGACCTCGGACCACCAGGGGCCGAGAAAACGACAGTCTCAAGGGGCCGGACACTCAGGGTCAGGGGAAAATCCAATATATATCTGGTGATATCTCTGGTGCTATTACAGATAGCGCAATAAATCAAAGTGCATTGTCTGTAGGAGGCCCTGGCGCATAAATGTGGCCAGCGGGAACGACCACGGACCATCAGGGGCCGAGAAAACCACCGTCTCATGGGGCCGGACACTCAGGGTCAGGGGAAAATCCAATATTTATCTGGTGATATCTTGGGTGCTATTACAGATAGCGCAATAAATCAAAGTGCATTGTCTGTAGGAGGCCCTGGCGCATGAATCTGTGCAGCGGGAACGACCTCGGACCACCAGGGGCCGAGAAAACCACCGCCCCGATGGGCCGGACACTTAGGGTCAGTGAAAAATCCAATATCTATCCGGTGATATCTCGGGTGCTATTACAGATAGCGCAATAAATCAAAGTGAATTATCTGCAGGAGGCCCTGGCGCATGAATCTGTGCAAGGGGAACGACCTCGGACCACCAGGGGCCGAGAAAACCACAGTCTCATGGGGCCGGACACACAGGGTCAGGGAAAAATTCAATATATATCTGGTGATATCTTGGGTGCTATTAGAGATAGCGCAATAAACCAAAGTGAATTATCTGCAGGAGGCCCTGGCGCATGAACCTGTGCAACGGGAACGACCTCGGACCACCAGGGGCCGAGAAAACGACAGTCTCATGGGGCCGGACACTCAGGGTCAGGGGAAAATCCAATATATATCTGGTGATATCTCGGGTGCTATTAAAGATAGCGGAATAAACCAAAGTGAATTATCTGCAGGAGGCCCTGGCGCATGAATCTGTGCAACGGGAACGACCTCGGACCACCAGGGGCCGAGAAAACGACAGCCTCATGGGGCCGGACACTCAGGGTCAGGGTAAAATCCAATATATATCTGGTGATATCTCGGGTGCTATTAGAGATAGCGCAATAAACCAAAGTGAATTATCTGCAGGAGGCCCTGGCGCATGAATCTGTGCAGCGGGAACGACCTCGGACCACCAGGGGCCGAAAAAACCACAGTCTCATGGGGCCGGATACTCAGGGTCAGGGGAAAATTCAATATAGATCTGGTGATATCTCGGGTGCTATTACAGATAGCGCAATAAATCAAAGTGCATTGTCTGTAGGAGGCCCTGGCGCATGAATCTGTGCAGCGGGAACGACCTAGGACCACCAGGGGCCGAGACAACCGCCGTCTCATGGGGCCGGACACTCAGGGTCAGGGGAAAATCCAATATATATCTGGTGATATCTCGGGTGCTATTACAGATAGCGCAATGAATCAAAGTGCATTGTCTGTAAGAGGCCCTGGCGCATGAATCTGTGAAGCGGCAACGACCTCGGACCACCAGGGGCCGAGAAAACGACAGTCTCAATGGGCCGGACACTCAGGGTCAGGGGAAAATCCAATATATATCTGTTGATATCTCGGGCGCTATTAGAGATAGCGCAATAAACCAAAGTGAATTATCTGCAGGAGGCCCTGGCGCATGAATCTGTGCAGCGGGAACGACCTCGTACCACCAGGGGCCGAGAAAACCACCGTCTCAAGGAGCCGGACACTCAGGGTCAGGGAAAAATCCAATATATATCTGGTGATATCTCGGGTGCTATTAGAGATAGCGCAATAAACCAAAGTGAGTTATCTGCAGGAGGCCCTGGCGCCTGAAGCTGTGCAGCGGGAACGACCTCGGACCACCAGGGGCCGAGGAAAGCACCGTCTCGAGGGGGCCGGACACTCTGGGCCAGGGAAAAATCCAATATATATGTGGTGATATCTCGGGTGCTATTACAGATAACGCAATAAATCAAAGTGCATTGTCTGTAGGAGGCCCTGGCGCATGAATCTGTGCAGCGGGAACGACCTAGGACCACCAGGGGCCGAGAAAACTACAGTCTCATGGGGCCGGACACTCTGGGTCAGGGGAAAATCCAATATATATCTGGTGATATCACGGGTGCTATTAGAGATAGCGCAATAAACCAAGGTGAATTATCTGCAGGAGGCCCTGGCGCATGAATCTGTGCAACGGGAACGACCTCGGACCACCAGGGGCCGAGAAAACGACAGTCTCAAGGGGCCGGACACTCAGGGTCAGGGGAAAATCCAATATATATCTGGTGATATCTCTGGTGCTATTACAGATAGCGCAATAAATCAAAGTGCATTGTCTGTAGGAGGCCCTGGCGCATAAATGTGGCCAGCGGGAACGACCTCGGACCATCAGGGGCCGAGAAAACCACCGTCTCATGGGGCCGGACACTCAGGGTCAGGGGAAAATCCAATATTTATCTGGTGATATCTTGGGTGCTATTAGAGATAGCGCAATAAATCAAAGTGAATTATCTGCAGGAGGCCCTGGCGCATGAATCTGTGCAAGGGGAACGACCTCGGACCACCAGGGGCCGAGAAAACCACAGTCTCATGGGGCCGGACACACAGGGTCAGGGAAAAATTCAATATATATCTGGTGATATCTTGGGTGCTATTAGAGATAGCGCAATAAACCAAAGTGAATTATCTGCAGGAGGCCCTGGCGCATGAATCTGTGCATCGGGAACGACCTCGGACCACCAGGGGCCGAAAAAACCACAGTCTCATGGGGCCGGACTCTCAGGGTCAGGGGAAAATCCAATATATATCTGGTGATATCTCGGGTGCTATTAGAGATAGCGCAATAAACCAAAGTGAATTATCTGCAGGAGGCCCTGGCGCATGAATCTGTGCAACGGGAACGACCTCGGACCACCAGGGGCCGAAAAAACCACAGTCTCATGGGGCCGGACTCTCAGGGTCAGGGGAAAATCCAATATATATCTGGTGATATCTCGGATGCTATTAGAGATAGCGCAATAAACCAAAGTGAATTATCTGCAGGAGGCCCTGGCGCATGCATCTGTGCAGCGGTAACGACCTCGGACCACCAGGGGCCGAGAAAACGACCTTCTCATGGGGCCGGACGCTCAGGGTCAGTGAAAAATCCAATATATATCTGGTGATATCTCGGGTGCTATTACAGATAGCGCAATAAATCAAAGTGCATTGTCTGTAAGAGGCCCTGGCGCATGAATCTGTGAAGCGGCAACGACCTCGGACCACCAGGGGCCGAGAAAACCACCGTCTCATGGGGCCGGGCACTCAGGGTCTGGGGAAAATCCAGTATATACCTGGTGATATCTCGGGTGCTATTACAGATAGCGCAATAAATCAAAGTGCATTGTCTGTAGGAGGCCCTGGCGCATGAACCTGTGCAGCGGGAACGACCTCGGACCACCAGGGGCCGAGAAAACGATCGTCTCATGGGGCCGGACACTCAGGGTCAGGGGAAAATCCAATATATATCTGGTGATATCTCGGATGCTATTAGAGATAGCGCAATAAACCAAAGTGAATTATCTGCAGGAGGCCCTGGCGCATGCATCTGTGCAGCGGTAACGACCTCGGACCACCAGGGGCCGAGAAAACGACCGTCTCATGGGGCCGGACACTCAGGGTCAGGGGAAAATCCAATATATATCTGGTGATATCTCGGGTGCTATTAAAGATAGCGCAATAAACCATAGTGAATTATCTGCAGGAGGCCCTGGCGCATGAATCTGTGCAGCGGGAACGACCTCGGACTACCAGGGGCCGAAAAAACCACAGTCTCATGGGGCCGGATACTCAGGGTCAGGGGAAAATCCAATATAGATCTGGTGATATCTCGGGTGCTATTACAGATAGCGCAATAAATCAAAGTGCATTGTCTGTAGGAGGCCCTGGCGCATGAACCTGTGCAGCGGGAACGACCTCGGACCACCAGGGGCCGAGAAAACGACCGTCTCATGGGGCCGGACGCTCAGGGTCAGTGAAAAATCCAATATATATCTGGTGATATCTCGGGTGCTATTACAGATAGCGCAATAAATCAAAGTGCATTGTCTGTAGGAGGCCCTGGCGCATGAACCTGTGCAGCGGGAACGACGTCGGACCACCAGGGGCCGAGAAAACCACAGTCTCATGGGGCCGGACTCTCAGGGTCAAGGGAAAATCCAATATATATCTGGTGATATCTCGGGTGCTATTAGAGATAGCGCAATAAACCAAAGTGAATTATCTGCAGGAGGCCCTGAGGCATGAATCTGTGCAGCGGGAACGACCTCGGACCACCAGGGGCCGAAAAAACCACAGTCTCATGGGGCCGGATACTCAGGGTCAGGGGAAAATTCAATATAGATCTGGTGATATCTCGGGTGCTATTACAGATAGCGCAATAAATCAAAGTGCATTGTCTGTAGGAGGCCCTGGCGCATGAATCTGTGCAGCGGGAACGACCTAGGACCACCAGGGGCCGAGACAACCGCCGTCTCATGGGGCCGGACACTCAGGGTCAGGGGAAAATCCAATATATATCTGGTGATATCTCGGGTGCTATTACAGATAGCGCAATGAATCAAAGTGCATTGTCTGTAAGAGGCCCTGGCGCATGAATCTGTGAAGCGGCAACGACCTCGGACCACCAGGGGCCGAGAAAACGACAGTCTCAATGGGCCGGACACTCAGGGTCAGGGGAAAATCCAATATATATCTGTTGATATCTCGGGCGCTATTAGAGATAGCGCAATAAACCAAAGTGAATTATCTGCAGGAGGCCCTGGCGCATGAATCTGTGCAGCGGGAACGACCTCGTACCACCAGGGGCCGAGAAAACCACCGTCTCAAGGAGCCGGACACTCAGGGTCAGGGAAAAATCCAATATATATCTGGTGATATCTCGGGTGCTATTACAGATAGCGCAATAAATCAAAGTGAATTATCTGCAGGAGGCCCTGGCGCATGAATCTGTGCAACGGGAACGACCTCGGACCACCAGGGGCCGAAAAAACCACAGTCTCATGGGGCCGGACACTCAGGGTCAGGGAAAAATCCAATATATATCTGGTGATATCTTGGGTGCTGTTAGAGATAGCGCAATAAATCAAAGTGCATTGTCTGTAGGAGGCCCTGGCGCATGAATCTGTGCAGCGGGAACGACCTCGGACCGCCAGGGGCGGAGAAAACCACCGTCTCATGGGGCCGGACACTCAGGGTCAGGGGAAAATCCAATATATATCTGGTGATATCTCGGATGCTATTAGAGATAGCGCAAGAAACCAAGTGAGTTATCTGCAGGAGGCCCTGGCGCCTGAATCTGTGCAGCGGGAACGACCTCGGACCACCAGGGGCCGAAAAAACCACAGTCACATGGGGCCGGACACTCAGGGTCAGGGGAAAATCCAATATATATCTGGTGATATCTCGGGTGCTATTAGTGATAGCGCAATAAACCAAAGTGATTTGTCTGCAAGAGGCCCTGGTGCATGAATCTGTGCAGCGGGAACGTCCTCGGATCACCAGGGGCCGAGAAAACCACCATCTCATGGGGCCGGACACTCAGGGTCAGGGGAAAATCCAATATATATCTGGTGATATCTCGGGTGCTATTAGTGATAGCGCAATAAACCAAAGTGAATTATCTGCAGGAGGCCCTGGCGCATGAATCTGTGCAGCGGGAACGACCTCGGACCACCAGGGGCCGAGAAAACTACAGTCTCATGCGGCCGGAGACTCAGGGTCTGGGGAAAATGCAATATATATCTGGTGATATCTCGGGTTCTATTACAGATAGCGAAATAAATCAAAGTGCATTGTCTGTAGGAGGCCCTGGCGCATGAATCTGTGCAGCGGGATCGACCTCGGACCACCAGGGGCCGAGAAAACCACCGTCTCATGGGGCCGGACACACAGGGTCAGGGCAAAATCCAATATATATCTGGTGATATCTCGGGTGCTATTAGAGATAGCGCAATAAACCACAGTGTATTATCTGCAGGAGGCCTTGGCGCATGAATGTGTGCAGCGGGAACGACCTCGGACCACCAGGGGCCGAGAAAATCGCAGTCTCATGGGGCCGGACACTCAGGGTCAGGGAAAAATCCAATACATATCTGGTGATATCTCGGGCGCTATTAGAGATAGCGCAATAATCCAAAGTGAATTATCTGCAGGAGGCCCTGGCGCATGAATCTGTGCAGCGGGAACGACCTCGGTCCACCAGGGGCCGAGAAAACCACCGTCTCATGGGGCTGGACACTCAGGGTGAGGGAAATATCCAATATATATCTGGTGATATCTCGGGTGCTATTACAGATAGCGCAATAAATCAAAGTGCATTGTCAGTAGGAGGCCGTGGCGCATGAATCTGGGCAGCGGGAACGACCTCGGACCACCAGGGGCCGAGAAGACCACCGTCTCATGGGGCCGGCCACTCAGGGTCAGGGGAAAATCCAATATATATCTGGTGATATCTCGGGTGCGATTACAGATAGCGCAATAAATCAAAGTGCATTACTTGTAGGAGGCCCTGGCGCATGAATCTGTGCAGCGGGAACGACCTTGGACGACCAGGGGCCGAGAAAACCACAGTCTCATGGGGCCGGACACTCAGGGTCAGGGGACAATCCAATATATATCTGGTGATATCTCGGGTGCTATTAGAGATAGCGCAATAAACCAAAGTGAATTATCTGCAGGAGGCCCTGCCGCATGAATCGGTGCAACGGGAACGACCTCGGACCACCAGGGATCGAGAAAACCACAGTCTCATGGGGCCGGACACTCAGGGTCAGTGAAAAATCCAATATATATCTGGTGATATCTCGGGTGCTATTAGTGATAGCGCAATAAACCAAAGTGAATTGTCTGCAAGAGGCCCTGGTGCATGAATCAGTGCAGCGGGAACGACCTCGGATCACCAGGGGCCGAGAAAACCACCATCTCATGGGGCCGGACACTCAGGTTCAGGGGAAAATCCAATATATATCTGGTGATATCTCGGGTGCTATTAGAGATAGCGCAATAAACCAATGTGCATTGTCTGCAGGAAGCCCTGGCGCATGATTCTGTGCAGCGGGAACGACCTCGGACCACCAGGGGCCGAGAAAATCACCGTCTCATGGGGCCGGACTGTAAGGGTCAGGGAAAAACCCAATATATATCTGGTGATATCTAGGGAGCTATTAGAGATACCGCAATAAATCAAAGTGCATTGTCTGTAGGAGGCCCTGGCGAATGAATCTGTGCAGCAGGAACGACCTCGGACCACCAGGGGCCGAGAAAATTAGTGATATTCGGAATCCGTCACCCAAGGTCATGTAAAAATGCAGCATATATCTGGTGATATCTCGGGTGCTATTACAGATAGCGCAATAAATCAAAGTGCATTGTCTGTAGGAGGCCCTGGCGCATGTATCTGCGCAGCGGGAACGACCTCGGACCACCAGGGGCCGAGAAAATTAGTGATATTCGCAATCCGTCACCCAAGGTCATGTAAAAATGCAGCATATATCTGGTGATATCTCGGGTGCTATTACAGATTGCGCAATAAATCAAAGTCAATTATCTGCAGGAGGCCCTGGCGCATGAATCTGTGCAACGGGAACGACCTCGGACCACCAGGGGCCGAGAAAACCACAGTCTCATGGGGACGGACACTCAGGGTGAGGGAAATATCCAATATATATCTGGTGATATCTCGGGTGCTATTACAGATAGCGCAATAAATCAAAGTGCATTGTCAGTAGGAGGCCGTGGCGCATGAATCTGGGCAGCGGGAACGACCTCGGACCACCAGGGGCCGAGAAGACCACCGTCTCATGGGGCCGGACACTCAAGGTCAGGGGAAAATCCAATATATATCTGGTGATATCTCGGGTGCTATTAGAAATAGCGCAATAAACCAACGCGCAGTGTCTGTAGGAGGCCCTGGCGCATGTATCTGTGCAGCGGGAACGACCTCGGACCACCAGGGGCCGAGAAAACCACCGTCTCATGGGGCCGGACACTCAGGGTCGGGGAAAAATCGAATATACATCTGGTGATATCTCGGGTGCTATTAGAGATAGCGCAAAAAAACAAAGTGAATTATCTGCAGGAAGCCGTGGCGCATGATTCTGCGCAGGGGGAACGACCACGGACGGCCAGGGTCCGAGAAAACCACCGTCTCATGGGGCCAGACACTCAGGGTCAGGGAAAAATCCATCATATATCTGGTGATATATCAGGTGCCATTAGAGATAGCGCGATAAATCAAAGTGCATTGTCTGCAGGAGGCCGTGACGCATGAATCTGTGCAGCGGGAACGACCTCGGACCACCAGGGGCCGAGAAAACCACAGTCACATGGTGCCGAGAAATCAGGGTCAGGCAAAAATCCAATATATATCTGGTGATATCTCGGGTGCTATTACAGATAGCGCAATAAACCAACGCGCATTGTCTGTAGGAGGCCATGGCGCATGAATCTGTGCAGCGGGAACGACCTCGGACCACCAGGCGCCGAGAAAACCACAGTCTCATGGGGCCGGACACTCAGGGTCAGTGAAAAATCCAATATATATCTGGTGATATCTCGGGTGCTATTAGTGATAGCGCAATAAACCAAAGTGAATTGTCTGCAGGAAGCCCTGGCGCATGATTCTGTGCAGCGGGAACGACCTCGGACCACCAGGGGCCGAGAAAATCACCGTCTCATGGGGCCGGACTGTAAGGGTCAGGGAAAAACCCAATATATATCTGGTGATATCTAGGGTGCTATTAGAGATACCGCAATAAATCAAAGTGCATTGTCTGTAGGAGGCCCTGGCGAATGAATCTGTGCTGCAGGAACGACCTCGGACCACCAGGGGCCGAGAAAATTAGTGATATTCGGAATCCGTCACCCAAGGTCATGTAAAAATGCAGCATATATCTGGTGATATCTCGGGTGCTATTACAGATAGCGCAATAAATCAAAGTGCATTGTCTGTAGGGGGCCCTGGCGCATGTATCTGTGCAGCGGGAACGACCTCGGACCACCAGGGGCCGAGAAAATTGGTGATATTCGGAATCCGTCACCCAAGGTCATGTAAAAATGCAGCATATATCTGGTGATATCTCGGGTGCTATTAGAGATAGCGCAATAAACCAAAGTCAATTATCTGCAGGTGGCCCTGGCGCATGAATCTGTGCAACGGGAACGACCTCGGACCACCAGGGGCCGAGAAAATCACCGTCTCATGGGGCCGGACTGTAAGGGTCAGGGAAAAACCCAATATATATCTGGTGATATCTAGGGTGCTATTAGAGATAGCGCAATAAACCAAAGTGATTTGTCTGCAAGAGGCCCTGGTGCATGAATCTGTGCAGCGGGAACGTCCTCGGATCACCAGGGGCCGAGAAAACCACCATCTCATGGGGCCGGACACTCAGGGTCAGGGGAAAATCCAATATATATCTGGTGATATCTCGGGTGCTATTAGTGATAGCGCAATAAACCAAAGTGAATTATCTGCAGGAGGCCCTGGCGCATGAATCTGTGCAGCGGGAACGACCTCGGACCACCAGGGGCCGAGAAAACTACAGTCTCATGCGGCCGGAGACTCAGGGTCTGGGGAAAATGCAATATATATCTGGTGATATCTCGGGTTCTATTACAGATAGCGAAATAAATCAAAGTGCATTGTCTGTAGGAGGCCCTGGCGCATGAATCTGTGCAGCGGGATCGACCTCGGACCACCAGGGGCCGAGAAAACCACCGTCTCATGGGGCCGGACACACAGGGTCAGGGCAAAATCCAATATATATCTGGTGATATCTCGGGTGCTATTAGAGATAGCGCAATAAACCACAGTGTATTATCTGCAGGAGGCCTTGGCGCATGAATGTGTGCAGCGGGAACGACCTCGGACCACCAGGGGCCGAGAAAATCGCAGTCTCATGGGGCCGGACACTCAGGGTCAGGGAAAAATCCAATACATATCTGGTGATATCTCGGGCGCTATTAGAGATAGCGCAATAATCCAAAGTGAATTATCTGCAGGAGGCCCTGGCGCATGAATCTGTGCAGCGGGAACGACCTCGGTCCACCAGGGGCCGAGAAAACCACCGTCTCATGGGGCTGGACACTCAGGGTGAGGGAAATATCCAATATATATCTGGTGATATCTCGGGTGCTATTACAGATAGCGCAATAAATCAAAGTGCATTGTCAGTAGGAGGCCGTGGCGCATGAATCTGGGCAGCGGGAACGACCTCGGACCACCAGGGGCCGAGAAGACCACCGTCTCATGGGGCCGGCCACTCAGGGTCAGGGGAAAATCCAATATATATCTGGTGATATCTCGGGTGCGATTACAGATAGCGCAATAAATCAAAGTGCATTACTTGTAGGAGGCCCTGGCGCATGAATCTGTGCAGCGGGAACGACCTTGGACGACCAGGGGCCGAGAAAACCACAGTCTCATGGGGCCGGACACTCAGGGTCAGGGGACAATCCAATATATATCTGGTGATATCTCGGGTGCTATTAGAGATAGCGCAATAAACCAAAGTGAATTATCTGCAGGAGGCCCTGCCGCATGAATCGGTGCAACGGGAACGACCTCGGACCACCAGGGATCGAGAAAACCACAGTCTCATGGGGCCGGACACTCAGGGTCAGTGAAAAATCCAATATATATCTGGTGATATCTCGGGTGCTATTAGTGATAGCGCAATAAACCAAAGTGAATTGTCTGCAAGAGGCCCTGGTGCATGAATCAGTGCAGCGGGAACGACCTCGGATCACCAGGGGCCGAGAAAACCACCATCTCATGGGGCCGGACACTCAGGTTCAGGGGAAAATCCAATATATATCTGGTGATATCTCGGGTGCTATTAGAGATAGCGCAATAAACCAATGTGCATTGTCTGCAGGAAGCCCTGGCGCATGATTCTGTGCAGCGGGAACGACCTCGGACCACCAGGGGCCGAGAAAATCACCGTCTCATGGGGCCGGACTGTAAGGGTCAGGGAAAAACCCAATATATATCTGGTGATATCTAGGGAGCTATTAGAGATACCGCAATAAATCAAAGTGCATTGTCTGTAGGAGGCCCTGGCGAATGAATCTGTGCAGCAGGAACGACCTCGGACCACCAGGGGCCGAGAAAATTAGTGATATTCGGAATCCGTCACCCAAGGTCATGTAAAAATGCAGCATATATCTGGTGATATCTCGGGTGCTATTACAGATAGCGCAATAAATCAAAGTGCATTGTCTGTAGGAGGCCCTGGCGCATGTATCTGCGCAGCGGGAACGACCTCGGACCACCAGGGGCCGAGAAAATTAGTGATATTCGCAATCCGTCACCCAAGGTCATGTAAAAATGCAGCATATATCTGGTGATATCTCGGGTGCTATTACAGATTGCGCAATAAATCAAAGTCAATTATCTGCAGGAGGCCCTGGCGCATGAATCTGTGCAACGGGAACGACCTCGGACCACCAGGGGCCGAGAAAACCACAGTCTCATGGGGACGGACACTCAGGGTGAGGGAAATATCCAATATATATCTGGTGATATCTCGGGTGCTATTACAGATAGCGCAATAAATCAAAGTGCATTGTCAGTAGGAGGCCGTGGCGCATGAATCTGGGCAGCGGGAACGACCTCGGACCACCAGGGGCCGAGAAGACCACCGTCTCATGGGGCCGGACACTCAAGGTCAGGGGAAAATCCAATATATATCTGGTGATATCTCGGGTGCTATTAGAAATAGCGCAATAAACCAACGCGCAGTGTCTGTAGGAGGCCCTGGCGCATGTATCTGTGCAGCGGGAACGACCTCGGACCACCAGGGGCCGAGAAAACCACCGTCTCATGGGGCCGGACACTCAGGGTCGGGGAAAAATCGAATATACATCTGGTGATATCTCGGGTGCTATTAGAGATAGCGCAAAAAAACAAAGTGAATTATCTGCAGGAAGCCGTGGCGCATGATTCTGCGCAGGGGGAACGACCACGGACGGCCAGGGTCCGAGAAAACCACCGTCTCATGGGGCCAGACACTCAGGGTCAGGGAAAAATCCATCATATATCTGGTGATATATCAGGTGCCATTAGAGATAGCGCGATAAATCAAAGTGCATTGTCTGCAGGAGGCCGTGACGCATGAATCTGTGCAGCGGGAACGACCTCGGACCACCAGGGGCCGAGAAAACCACAGTCACATGGTGCCGAGAAATCAGGGTCAGGCAAAAATCCAATATATATCTGGTGATATCTCGGGTGCTATTACAGATAGCGCAATAAACCAACGCGCATTGTCTGTAGGAGGCCATGGCGCATGAATCTGTGCAGCGGGAACGACCTCGGACCACCAGGCGCCGAGAAAACCACAGTCTCATGGGGCCGGACACTCAGGGTCAGTGAAAAATCCAATATATATCTGGTGATATCTCGGGTGCTATTAGTGATAGCGCAATAAACCAAAGTGAATTGTCTGCAGGAAGCCCTGGCGCATGATTCTGTGCAGCGGGAACGACCTCGGACCACCAGGGGCCGAGAAAATCACCGTCTCATGGGGCCGGACTGTAAGGGTCAGGGAAAAACCCAATATATATCTGGTGATATCTAGGGTGCTATTAGAGATACCGCAATAAATCAAAGTGCATTGTCTGTAGGAGGCCCTGGCGAATGAATCTGTGCTGCAGGAACGACCTCGGACCACCAGGGGCCGAGAAAATTAGTGATATTCGGAATCCGTCACCCAAGGTCATGTAAAAATGCAGCATATATCTGGTGATATCTCGGGTGCTATTACAGATAGCGCAATAAATCAAAGTGCATTGTCTGTAGGGGGCCCTGGCGCATGTATCTGTGCAGCGGGAACGACCTCGGACCACCAGGGGCCGAGAAAATTGGTGATATTCGGAATCCGTCACCCAAGGTCATGTAAAAATGCAGCATATATCTGGTGATATCTCGGGTGCTATTAGAGATAGCGCAATAAACCAAAGTCAATTATCTGCAGGTGGCCCTGGCGCATGAATCTGTGCAACGGGAACGACCTCGGACCACCAGGGGCCGAGAAAATCACCGTCTCATGGGGCCGGACTGTAAGGGTCAGGGAAAAACCCAATATATATCTGGTGATATCTAGGGTGCTATTAGAGATAGCGCAATAAACGAAAGTGAATTATCTGCAGGAGGCCTTGGCGCATGAATCAGTGCAGCGGGAACGACCTCGGACCACCAGGGGCCGAGAAAACCACCGTTTCATGGGGCCGGACACCCAGAGTCAGGGGAAAATCCAATATATATCTGGTGATATCTCGGGTGCTATTAGAGGTAGCGCAATAAACCAATGTGAATTATCTGCAGGAGGCCCTGGCGCATGAATCTGGGAAGCGGGAACGACCTCGGACCACCAGGGGCCGAGAAAACCACCGTCTCATGGGGCCGGACACTCAGAGTCAGGGGAAAATCCAAAATATATCTGGTGATATCTCTGGTGCTATTAGAGATACCGCAATAAACGAAAGTGAATTATCTGCAGGAGGCCCTGGCGCCTGAATCTGTGCAGCGGGAACGACCTCGGACCACCAGGGTCCGAAAAAACCACAGTCTCATGGGGCCGGACACTCAGGGTCAGGGGAAAATCCAATATACATCTGGTGATATCTCGGGTGCTATTAGAGATAGCGCAATAAATCAAAGTGCATTGTCTGTAGGAGGCCCTGGCGCATGAATCTGTGCAGCGGGAACGACCTCGGACCACCAGGGGCCGAGAAAACCACCGTCTCATGGGGCCGGACACTCAGGGTCTGGGGAAAATCCAATATATATCTGGTGATATCTCGTGTGCTATTATAGATAGCGCAATAAACCAAAGTGAGTTATCTGTAGGAGGCCCTGGCGCATGAATCTGTGCAGCGGGAACGACCTCGGACCACCAGGGGCCGAGAAAACCAGCGTCCCGAGGGCCCGGACACTTAGGGTCAGTGAAAAATTCAATATATATCTGGTGATATCTCGGGTGCTATTACAGATAGCGCAATAAATCAAAGTGAATTATCTGCAGGAGGCCCTGGCGCATGAATCTGTGCAACGGGAACGACCTCGGACCACCAGGGGCCGAAAAAACCACAGTCTCATGGGGCCGGACACTCAGGGTCAGGGAAAAATCCAATATATATCTGGTGATATCTTGGGTGCTGTTAGAGATAGCGCAATAAACCGAAGTGAATTATCTGCAGGAGGCCCTGGCGCATGAATCTGTGCAGCGGGAACGACGTCGGACCCGTAGGGGCCGAGAAAATCACCGTCTCATGGGGCCGGACAGTCAGGGTCAGGGAAAATCCTATATATATCTGGTGATATCTTGGGTGCTATTAGAGATAGCGCAATAAATCAAAGTGCATTGTCAGTAGGAGGCCGTGGCGCATGAATCTGGGCAGCGGGAACGACCTCGGACCACCAGGGGCCGAGAAGACCACCGTCTTATGGGGCCGGACACTCAGGGTCAGTTGAAAATCCAATATATATCTGGTGATATCTCGGGTGCTATTAGAGATAGCGCAATAAGCCAAAGGGAATTATCTGCAGGAGGCCCTGGCGCATGCATCTGTGCAGCGGGAACGACCTAGGACCACCAGGGGCCGAGAAAACCACCGTCTCATGGGGCCGGACACTCAGGGTAAGGGAAAAATCCAATATATATCCGGTGATATCTCGGGTGCTATTAGAGATAGCGCAATAACCGAAAGTGAATTATCTGCAGGAGGCCCTGGCGCATGCATCTGTGCAGCGGGAACGACCTCGGACCACCAGGGGCCGAGAAAACTACAGTCTCATGCGGCCGGACACTCAGGGTCTGGGGAAAATCCAATATATATCTGGTGATATATCGGGTCCTATTACAGATAGGGAAATAAATCAAAGTGAATTATCTGCAGGAGGCCCTGGCGCATGAATCTGTGCAGCGGGAACGACCTCGGTCCACCAGGGGCCGAGAAAACCACCGTCTCATGGGGCTGGACACTCAGGGTGAGGGAAATATCCAATATATATCTGGTGATATCTCGGGTGCTATTACAGATAGCGCAATAAACCAAAGTGAATTATCTGCAGGAGGCCCTGGCGCATGAATGTGTGCAGCGGGAACGACCTCGGACCACCAGGGGCCGAGAAAACCGCAGTCTCATGGGGCCGGACACTCAGGGTCAGGGAAAAATCCAATACATATCTGGTGATATCTCGGGTGCTATTATAGATAGCGCAATAAATCAAAGTGAGTTATCTGTAGGAGGCCCTGGCGCATGAATCTGTGCAGCGGGAACGACCTCGGACCACCAGGGGCCGAGAAAACCAGCGTCCCGGGGGGCCGGACACTTAGGGTCAGTGAAAAATCCAATATATATCTGGTGATATCTCGGGTGCTATTACAGATAGCGCAATAAATCAAAGTGAATTATCTGCAGGAGGCCCTGGCGCATGAATCTGTGCAACGGGAACGACCTCGGACCACCAGGGACCGAAAAAACCACAGTCTCATGGGGCCGGACACTCAGGGTCAGGGAAAAATCCAATATATATCTGGTGATATCTTGGGTGCTGTTAGAGATAGCGCAATAAATCAAAGTGCATTGTCTGTAGGAGGCCCTGGCGCATGAATCTGTGCAGCGGGAACGACCTCGGACCACCAGGGGCCGAGAAAACCACAGTCCCATGGGGCCGGACACTCAGCGTCAGGGGAAAATCCAATATATATCTGGTGATATCTCGGGTGCTATTACAGATAGCGCAATAAACCAACGCGCATTGTCTGTAGGAGGCCATGGCGCATGAATCTGTGCAGCGGGAACGACCTCGGACCACCAGGGGCCGAGAAAACCACAGTCTCATGGGGCCGGATACTCAGGGTCAGGGGAAAATCCAATATATATCTGGTGATATCTCGGGTGCTATTACAGATAGCGCAATAAACCAACGCGCAGTGTCTGTAGGAGGCCCTGGCGCATGCATCTGTGCAGCGGGAACGACCTCGGACCACCAGGGGCCGAGAAAACCACCGTCTCATGGGGCCGGACACTCAGGGTCGGGGAAAAATCGAATATACATCTGGTGATATCTCGGGTGCTATTAGAGATAGCGCAAAAAAACAAAGTGAATTATCTGCAGGAAGCCGTGGCGCATGATTCTGCGCAGGGGGAACGACCACGGACGACCAGGGTCCGAGAAAACCACCGTCTCATGGGGCCGGACACTCAGGGTCAGGGAAAAATCCATCATATATCTGGTGATATATCAGGTGCCATTAGAGATAGCGCGATAAATCAAAGTGCATTGTCTGCAGGAGGCCATGACGCATGAATCTGTGCAGCGGGAACGACCTCGGACCACCAGGGGCCGAGAAAACCACAGTCACATGGTGCCGAGAAATCAGGGTCAGGCAAAAATCCAATATATATCTGGTGATATCTCGGGTGCTATTACAGATAGCGCAATAAGCCAACGCGCATTGTCTGTAGGAGGCCATGGCGCATGAATCTGTGCAGCGGGAACGACCTCGGACCACCAGGCGCCGAGAAAACCACAGTCTCATGGGGCCGGACACTCAGGGTCAGTGAAAAATCCAATATATATCTGGTGATATCTCGGGTGCTATTAGTGATAGCGCAATAAACCAAAGTGAATTGTCTGCAGGAAGCCCTGGCGCATGATTCTGTGCAGCGGGAACGACCTCGGACCACCAGGGGCCGAGAAAATCACCGTCTCATGGGGCCGGACTGTAAGGGCCAGGGAAAAACCCAATATATATCTGGTGATATCTAGGGTGCTATTAGAGATACCGCAATAAATCAAAGTGCATTGTCTGTAGGAGGCCCTGGCGAATGAATCTGTGCTGCAGGAACGACCTCGGACCACCAGGGGCCGAGAAAACCACAGTCTCATGGGGCCGGACACTCAAGGTCAGGGGAAAATCCAATATATATCTGGTGATATCTCGGGTGCTATTAGAGATAGCGCAATAAACCAAAGTGAATTATCTGCAGGAGGCCCTGGCGCATGAATCTGTGCAACGGGAACGACCTCGGACCACCAGGGGCCGAGAAAACCACAGTCTCATGGGGCCGGACACTCAGGGTCAGGGGAAAATCCAATATATATCTGGTGATATCTCGGGGGCTATTACAGATAGCGCAATAAATCAAAGTGCATT
Source organism: Nomia melanderi (assembly GCF_051020985.1). Taxonomy (NCBI): domain Eukaryota; kingdom Metazoa; phylum Arthropoda; class Insecta; order Hymenoptera; family Halictidae; genus Nomia; species Nomia melanderi. Next base: position 1,882,908 of record NW_027475140.1, on the reverse strand, counting down.
GTCTGTAGGAGGACCTGGCGCATGATTCTATGCAGCGGGAACGACCTCGGACCACCAGGGGCCGAGAAAATCACCGTCTCATGGGCCCGGACTGTAAGGGTCAGGGAAAAACCCAATATATATCTGGTGATATCTAGGGTGCTATTAGAGATACCGCAATAAATCAAAGTGCATTGTCTGTAGGAGGCCCTGGCGACTGAATCTGTGCAGCAGGAACGACCTCGGACCACCAGGGGCCGAGAAAATTAGTGATATTCGGAATCCGTCACCCATGGTCATGTAAAAATGCAGCATATATCTGGTGATATCTCTGGTGCTATTACAGATAGCGCAATAAATCAAAGTGCATTGTCTGTAGGAGGCCCTGGCGCATGTATCTGTGCAGCGGGAACGACCTCGGACCACCAGGGGCCGAGAAAATTAGTGATATTCGGAATCCGTCACCCGAGGTCATGTAAAATTGCAGCATATATCTGGTGATATCTCGGGTGCTATTACAGATAGCGCAATAAATCAAAGTGCATTGTCTGTAGGAGGCCCTGGCGCATGAATCTGTGCAGCGGGAACGACCTCGGACCACCAGGGGCCGAGAAAACCACAGTCTCATGGGGCCGGACACTCAGGGTCGGGGGACAATCCAATATATATCTGGTGATATCTCGGGTGCTATTAGAGATAGCGCAATAAACCAAAGTGAATTATCTGCAGGAGGCCCTGCCGCATGAATCGGTGCCACGGGAACGACCTCGGACCACCAGGCGCCGAGAAAACCACAGTCTCATGGGGCCGGACACTCAGGGTCAGTGAAAAATCCAATATATATCTGGTGATATCTCGGGTGCTATTAGTGATAGCGCAATAAACCAAAGTGAATTGTCTGCAAGAGGCCCTGGTGCATGAATCTGTGCAGCGGGAACGACCTCGGATCACCAGGGGCCGAGAAAACCACCATCTCATGGGGCCGGACACTCAGGTTCAGGGGAAAATCCAATATATATCTGGTGATATCTCGGGTGCTATTAGAGATAGCGCAATAAACCAAAGAGAATTATCTGCAGGAGGCCCTGGCGCATGAATCTGTGCAACGGGAACGACCTCGGACCACCAGGGGCCGAGAAAACCACAGTCTCATGGGGCCGGACACTCAGGGTCAGGGGAAAATCCAATATATATCTGGTGATATCTCGGGTGCTATTACAGATAGCGCAATAAATCAAAGTGCATTGTCTGTAGGAGGCCCTGGCGCATGAATCTGTGCAGCGGAAACGACCTCGGACCACCAGGGGCCGAGAAAACCTCAGTCTCATGGGGCCGGACACACAGGGTGTGGGAAATATCCAATATATATCTGGTGATATCTCGGGTGCTATTACAGATAGCGCAATGAATCAAAGTGCATTGTCTGTAGGAGGCCCTGGCGCATGAATCTGTGCAGCGGGAACGACCTCGGACCACCAGGGGCCGAGAAAACCACAGTCTCATGGGGCCGGACACTCAGGGTCAGGGAAAAATCCAATATATATCTGGTGATATCTCGGGTGCTATTATAGATAGCGCAATAAACCAAAGTGAGTTATCTGTAGGAGGCCCTGGCGCATGAATCTGTGCAGCGGGAACGACCTCGGACCACCAGGGGCCGAGAAAACCACCGTCCCGAGGGGCCGGACACTTAGGGTCAGTGAAAAATCCAATATATATCTGGTGATATCTCGGGTGCTATTACAGATAGCGCAATAAATCAAAGTGAATTATCTGCAGGAGGCCCTGGCGCATGAATCTGTGCAACGGGAACGACCTCGGACCCGTACGGGCCGAGAAAATCACCGTCTCATGGGGCCGGACAGTCAGGGTCAGGGAAAAATCCTATATATATCTGGTGATATCTTGGGTGCTATTAGAGATAGCGCAATAAATCAAAATGCATTGTCTGTAGGAGGCCCTGGCGCACGAATCTGTGCAGCGGGAACGACCTCGGACCACCAGGGGCCGAGAAAACAACCGTCTCATGGGGCCGGACACTCAGGGTCAGTGAAAAATCCAATATATATCTGGTGATATCTCGGCTGCTATTACAGATAGCGCAATAAATCAAAGTGCATTGTCTGTAGAAGGCACTGGCGCATGAATCTGTGCAGCGGGAACGACCTCGGACCACCAGGGGCGAGACAACCACCGTCTCATGGGGCCGGGCACTGAGGGTCAGGGAAAAATCCAATATATATCTGGTGACATCTCGGGTGCTATTAGAGATAGCGCAATAAACCTTAGTGAATTATCTGCAGGAGGCCATGGCGCATGCATCTGTGCAGCGGGAACGACCTCGGACCGCCAGGGGCCGAGAAAACCACCGTCTCATGGGACCGGACACTCTGGGTCAGTGAAAAATCCAATATATATCTGGTGATGTCTCGGGTGCTATTACAGATAGCGCAATAAATCAAATTGCATTGTCTGTAGGAGGCCCTGGCGCATGAATCTGTGCAGCGGGAACGACCTCGGACCACCAGGGGCCGAGAAAACTACAGTCACATGGCGCCGAACACTCAGTGTCTGGGGAAAATCCAATATATATCTGGTGATATCTCGGGTCCTATTACAGATAGCGAAATAAATCAAAGTGAATTATCTGCAGGAGGCTCAGGCGCATGAATCTGTGCAGCGGGAACGACCTCGGTCCACCAGGGGCCGAGAAAACCACCGTCTGATGGGGCTGGACACTCAGGGTGAGGGAAATATCCAATATATATCTGGTGATATCTCGGGTGCTATTACAGATAGCGCAATAAATCAAAGTGCATTGTCTGTAGGAGGCCCTGGCGCATGAATCTGTGAAGCGGGAACGACCTCGGACCTCCAGGGGCAGAGAAAACCACCGTCTCATGGGGCCGGACACTCTGGGTCAGGGAAAATTCCAATATATATGTGGTGATATCTCGGGTGCTATTACAGATAGCGCAATAAATCAAAGTGCATTGTCTGTAGGAGGCCCTGGCGCATGAATCTGTGCAGCGGGAACGACCTCGGACCACCAGGGGCCGAGAAAACTACAGTCTCATGCGGCCGGACACTCAGGGTCTGGGGAAAATCCAATATATATCTGGTGATATCATGGGTCCTATTAGAGATAGCGCAATAAACCAAAGTCAATTATCTGCAGGAGGCCCTGGCGCATGAATCTGTGCAACGGGAACGACCTCGGACCACCAGGGGCCGAGAAAACCACAGTCTCATGGGGCCGGACACTCAGGGTCAATGGGAAAATCCAATATATATCTGGTGATATCTCGGGTGCTATTACAGATAGCGCAATAAATCAAAGTGCATTGTCTGTAGGAGGCCCTGGCGCATGAATCTGTGCAGCGGAAACGACCTCGGACCACCAGGGGCCGAGAAAACCACAGTCTCATGGGGCCGGACACTCAAGGTCAGGGGAAAATCCAATATATATCTTGTGATATCTCGGGTGGTATTAGAGATAGCGCAATAAACCAAAGTCAATTATCTGCAGGAGGCCCTGGCGCATGAATCTGTGCAACGGGAACGACCTCGGACCACCAGGGGCCGAGAAAACCACAGTCTCATGGGGCCGGACACTCAGGGTCAGGGGAAAATCCAATATATATCTGGTGATATCTCGGGTGCTATTACAGATAGCGCTATAAATCAAAGTGCATTGTCTGTAGGAGGCCCTGGCGCATGTATCTGTGCAACGGGAACGACCTCGGACCACCAGGGGCCGAGAAAACCACAGTCTCATGGGGCCGGACACTCAGGGTCGGGGAAAAATCGAATATACATCTGGTGATATCTCGGGTGCTATTAGAGATAGCGCAAAAAAACAAAGTGAATTATCTGCAGGAAGCCGTGGCGCATGATTCTGCGCAGGGGGAACGACCACGGACGACCAGGGTCCGAGAAAACCACCGTCTCATGGGGCCGGACACTCAGGGTCAGGGAAAAATCCATCATATATCTGGTGATATATCAGGTGCCATTAGAGATAGCGCGATAAATCAAAGTGCATTGTCTGCAGGAGGCCCTGACGCATGAATCTGTGCAGCGGGAACGACCTCGGACCACCAGGGGCCGAGAAAACCACAGTCACATGGGGCCGAAAACTCAGGGTCAGGGAAAAATCCAATATATATCTGGTGATATCTTGGGTGCTGTTAGAGATAGCGCAATAAATCAAAGTGCATTGTCTGTAGGAGGCCCTGGCGCATGAATCTGTGCAGCGGGAACGACCTCGGACCACCAGGGGCCGAGAAAACCACAGTCCCATGGGGCCGGACACTCAGGGTGAGGGGAAAATCCAATATATATCTGGTGATATCTCGGGTGCTATTAGAGATAGCGCAATAAACCAAAGTGAATTATCTGCAGGAGGCCCTGGCGCATGAATCTGTGCAACGGGAACGACCTCGGACCACCAGGAGCCGAGAAAACCACAGTCTCATGGGGCCGGACACTCAGCGTCAGGGGAAAATCCAATATATATCTGGTGATATCTCGGGTGCTATTAGAGATAGCGAAATAAACCAAAGTGAATTATCTGCAGGAGGCCCTGGCGCATGAATCTGTGCAACGGGAACGACCTCGGACCACCAGGGGCCGAGAAAACCACCGTCTCATGGGGCTGGACACTCAGGGTGAGGGAAATATCCAATATATATCTGGTGATATCTCGGGTGCTATTACAGATAGCGCAATAAATCAAAGTGCATTGTCAGTAGGAGGCCGTGGCGCATGAATCTGGGCAGCGGGAACGACCTCGGACCACCAGGGGCCGAGAAGACCACCGTCTCATGGGGCCGGCCACTCAGGGTCAGGGGAAAATCCAATATATATCTGGTGATATCTCGGGTGCTATTAGAGATAGCGCAATAAACCAAAGTCAATTATCTGCAGGAGGCCCTGGCGCATGAATCTGTGCAACGGGAACGACCTCGGACCACCAGGGGCCGAGAAAACCACAGTCTCATGGGACCGGACACACAGGGTCAGGGGAAAATCCAATATATATCTGGTGATATCTCGGGTGCTATTACAGATAGCGCAATAAATCAAAGTGCATTGTCTGTAGGAGGCCCTGGCGCATGTATCTGTGCAGCGGGAACGACCTCGGACCACCAGGGGCCGAGAAAACCACAGTCTCATGGGGCCGGATACTCAGGGTCAGGGGAAAATCCAATATATATCTGGTGATATCTCGGGTGCTATTACAGATAGCGCAATAAACCAACGCGCAGTGTCTGTAGGAGGCCCTGGCGCATGCATCTGTGCAGCGGGAACGACCTCGGACCACCAGGGGCCGAGAAAACCACCGTCTCATGGGGCCGGACACTCAGGGTCGGGGAAAAATCGAATATACATCTGGTGATATCTCGGGTGCTATTAGAGATAGCGCAAAAAAACAAAGTGAATTATCTGCAGGAAGCCGTGGCGCATGATTCTGCGCAGGGGGAACGACCACGGACGACCAGGGTCCGAGAAAACCACCGTCTCAAGGGGCCGGACACTCAGGGTCAGGGAAAAATCCATCATATATCTGGTGATATATCAGGTGCCATTAGAGATAGCGCGATAAATCAAAGTGCATTGTCTGCAGGAGGCCGTGACGCATGAATCTGTGCAGCGGGAACGACCTCGGACCACCAGGGGCCGAGAAAACCACAGTCACATGGTGCCGAGAAATCAGGGTCAGGCAAAAATCCAATATATATCTGGTGATATCTCGGGTGCTATTACAGATAGCGCAATAAACCAACGCGCATTGTCTGTAGGAGGCCATGGCGCATGAATCTGTGCAGCGGGAACGACCTCGGACCACCAGGCGCCGAGAAAACCACAGTCTCATGGGGCCGGACACTCAGGGTCAGTGAAAAATCCAATATATATCTGGTGATATCTCGGGTGCTATTAGTGATAGCGCAATAAACCAAAGTGAATTGTCTGCAGGAAGCCCTGGCGCATGATTCTGTGCAGCGGGAACGACCTCGGACCACCAGGGGCCGAGAAAATCACCGTCTCATGGGGCCGGACTGTAAGGGCCAGGGAAAAACCCAATATATATCTGGTGATATCTAGGGTGCTATTAGAGATACCGCAATAAATCAAAGTGCATTGTCTGTAGGAGGCCCTGGCGCATGAATCTGTGCAGCGGAAACGACCTCGGACCACCAGGGGCCGAGAAAACCACAGTCTCATGGGGCCGGACACTGAAGGTCAGGGGAAAATCCAATATATATCTGGTGATATCTCGGGTGCTATTACAGATAGCGCAATCAACCAACGCGCATTGTCTGTAGGAGGCCCTGGCGCATGTATCTGTGCAGCGGGAACGACCTCGGACCGCCAGGGGCCGAGAAAACCACCGTCTCATGGGGCCGGACACTCAGGGTCGGGGAAAAATCGAATATACATCTGGTGATATCTCGGGTGCTATTAGAGATAGCGCAAAAAACCAAAGTGAATTATTTGCAGGAAGACGTGGCGCATGATTCTGCGCAGCGGGAACGACCACGGACGACCAGGGTCCGAGAAAACCACCGTCTCATGGGGCCGGACACTCAGGGTCAGGGAAAAATCCATCATATATCTGGTGATATATCAGGTGCCATTAGAGATAGCGCGATAAATCAAAGTGCATTGTCTGCAGGAGGCCCTGACGCATGAATCTGTGCAGCGGGAACGACCTCGGACCACCAGGGGCCGAGAAAACCACAGTCACATGGGGCCGGACACTCAGGGTCAGGGAAAAATCCATCATATATATCTGGTGATATCTCGGGTGCTATTAGAGATAGCGCAATAAACCAAAGTGCATTGTCTGCAGGAAGCCCTGGCGCATGATTCTGTGCAGCGGGAACGACCTCGGACCACCAGGGGCCGAGAAAACCACAGTCTCATGGGGCCGGACACTCAGGGTCAATGGGAAAATCCAATATATATCTGGTGATATCTCGGGTGCTATTACAGATAGCGCAATAAATCAAAGTGCATTGTCTGTAGGAGGCCCTGGCGCATGAATCTGTGCAGCGGAAACGACCTCGGACCACCAGGGGCCGAGAAAACCACAGTCTCATGGGGCCGGACACTCAAGGTCAGGGGAAAATCCAATATATATCTTGTGATATCTCGGGTGGTATTAGAGATAGCGCAATAAACCAAAGTCAATTATCTGCAGGAGGCCCTGGCGCATGAATCTGTGCAACGGGAACGACCTCGGACCACCAGGGGCCGAGAAAACCACAGTCTCATGGGGCCGGACACTCAGGGTCAGGGGAAAATCCAATATATATCTGGTGATATCTCGGGTGCTATTACAGATAGCGCTATAAATCAAAGTGCATTGTCTGTAGGAGGCCCTGGCGCATGTATCTGTGCAACGGGAACGACCTCGGACCACCAGGGGCCGAGAAAACCACAGTCTCATGGGGCCGGACACTCAGGGTCGGGGAAAAATCGAATATACATCTGGTGATATCTCGGGTGCTATTAGAGATAGCGCAAAAAAACAAAGTGAATTATCTGCAGGAAGCCGTGGCGCATGATTCTGCGCAGGGGGAACGACCACGGACGACCAGGGTCCGAGAAAACCACCGTCTCATGGGGCCGGACACTCAGGGTCAGGGAAAAATCCATCATATATCTGGTGATATATCAGGTGCCATTAGAGATAGCGCGATAAATCAAAGTGCATTGTCTGCAGGAGGCCCTGACGCATGAATCTGTGCAGCGGGAACGACCTCGGACCACCAGGGGCCGAGAAAACCACAGTCACATGGGGCCGAGAACTCAGGGTCAGGGAAAAATCCAATATATATCTGGTGCTATCTTGGGTGCTGTTAGAGATAGCGCAATAAATCAAAGTGCATTGTCTGTAGGAGGCCCTGGCGCATGAATCTGTGCAGCGGGAACGACCTCGGACCACCAGGGGCCGAGAAAACCACAGTCCCATGGGGCCGGACACTCAGGGTGAGGGGAAAATCCAATATATATCTGGTGATATCTCGGGTGCTATTAGAGATAGCGCAATAAACCAAAGTGAATTATCTGCAGGAGGCCCTGGCGCATGAATCTGTGCAACGGGAACGACCTCGGACCACCAGGAGCCGAGAAAACCACAGTCTCATGGGGCCGGACACTCAGCGTCAGGGGAAAATCCAATATATATCTGGTGATATCTCGGGTGCTATTAGAGATAGCGAAATAAACCAAAGTGAATTATCTGCAGGAGGCCCTGGCGCATGAATCTGTGCAACGGGAACGACCTCGGACCACCAGGGGCCGAGAAAACCACCGTCTCATGGGGCTGGACACTCAGGGTGAGGGAAATATCCAATATATATCTGGTGATATCTCGGGTGCTATTACAGATAGCGCAATAAATCAAAGTGCATTGTCAGTAGGAGGCCGTGGCGCATGAATCTGGGCAGCGGGAACGACCTCGGACCACCAGGGGCCGAGAAGACCACCGTCTCATGGGGCCGGCCACTCAGGGTCAGGGGAAAATCCAATATATATCTGGTGATATCTCGGGTGCTATTAGAGATAGCGCAATAAGCCAAAGTCAATTATCTGCAGGAGGCCCTGGCGCATGAATCTGTGCAACGGGAACGACCTCGGACCACCAGGGGCCGAGAAAACCACAGTCTCATGGGACCGGACACACAGGGTCAGGGGAAAATCCAATATATATCTGGTGATATCTCGGGTGCTATTACAGATAGCGCAATAAATCAAAGTGCATTGTCTGTAGGAGGCCCTGGCGCATGTATCTGTGCAGCGGGAACGACCTCGGACCACCAGGGGCCGAGAAAACCACAGTCTCATGGGGCCGGATACTCAGGGTCAGGGGAAAATCCAATATATATCTGGTGATATCTCGGGTGCTATTACAGATAGCGCAATAAACCAACGCGCAGTGTCTGTAGGAGGCCCTGGCGCATGCATCTGTGCAGCGGGAACGACCTCGGACCACCAGGGGCCGAGAAAACCACCGTCTCATGGGGCCGGACACTCAGGGTCGGGGAAAAATCGAATATACATCTGGTGATATCTCGGGTGCTATTAGAGATAGCGCAAAAAAACAAAGTGAATTATCTGCAGGAAGCCGTGGCGCATGATTCTGCGCAGGGGGAACGACCACGGACGACCAGGGTCCGAGAAAACCACCGTCTCAAGGGGCCGGACACTCAGGGTCAGGGAAAAATCCATCATATATCTGGTGATATATCAGGTGCCATTAGAGATAGCGCGATAAATCAAAGTGCATTGTCTGCAGGAGGCCGTGACGCATGAATCTGTGCAGCGGGAACGACCTCGGACCACCAGGGGCCGAGAAAACCACAGTCACATGGTGCCGAGAAATCAGGGTCAGGCAAAAATCCAATATATATCTGGTGATATCTCGGGCGCTATTACAGATAGCGCAATAAACCAACGCGCATTGTCTGTAGGAGGCCATGGCGCATGAATCTGTGCAGCGGGAACGACCTCGGACCACCAGGCGCCGAGAAAACCACAGTCTCATGGGGCCGGACACTCAGGGTCAGTGAAAAATCCAATATATATCTGGTGATATCTCGGGTGCTATTAGTGATAGCGCAATAAACCAAAGTGAATTGTCTGCAGGAAGCCCTGGCGCATGATTCTGTGCAGCGGGAACGACCTCGGACCACCAGGGGCCGAGAAAATCACCGTCTCATGGGGCCGGACTGTAAGGGCCAGGGAAAAACCCAATATATATCTGGTGATATCTAGGGTGCTATTAGAGATACCGCAATAAATCAAAGTGCATTGTCTGTAGGAGGCCCTGGCGCATGAATCTGTGCAGCGGAAACGACCTCGGACCACCAGGGGCCGAGAAAACCACAGTCTCATGGGGCCGGACACTGAAGGTCAGGGGAAAATCCAATATATATCTGGTGATATCTCGGGTGCTATTACAGATAGCGCAATCAACCAACGCGCATTGTCTGTAGGAGGCCCTGGCGCATGTATCTGTGCAGCGGGAACGACCTCGGACCGCCAGGGGCCGAGAAAACCACCGTCTCTTGGGGCCGGACACTCAGGGTCGGGGAAAAATCGAATATACATCTGGTGATATCTCGGGTGCTATTAGAGATAGCGCAAAAAACCAAAGTGAATTATTTGCAGGAAGACGTGGCGCATGATTCTGCGCAGCGGGAACGACCACGGACGACCAGGGTCCGAGAAAACCACCGTCTCATGGGGCCGGACACTCAGGGTCAGGGAAAAATCCATCATATATCTGGTGATATATCAGGTGCCATTAGAGATAGCGCGATAAATCAAAGTGCATTGTCTGCAGGAGGCCCTGACGCATGAATCTGTGCAGCGGGAACGACCTCGGACCACCAGGGGCCGAGAAAACCACAGTCACATGGGGCCGGACACTCAGGGTCAGGGAAAAATCCATCATATATATCTGGTGATATCTCGGGTGCTATTAGAGATAGCGCAATAAACCAAAGTGCATTGTCTGCAGGAAGCCCTGGCGCATGATTCTGTGCAGCGGGAACGACCTCGGACCACCAGGGGCCGAGAAAACCACAGTCTCATGGGGCCGGACACTCAGGGTCAATGGGAAAATCCAATATATATCTGGTGATATCTCGGGTGCTATTACAGATAGCGCAATAAATCAAAGTGCATTGTCTGTAGGAGGCCCTGGCGCATGAATCTGTGCAGCGGAAACGACCTCGGACCACCAGGGGCCGAGAAAACCACAGTCTCATGGGGCCGGACACTCAAGGTCAGGGGAAAATCCAATATATATCTTGTGATATCTCGGGTGGTATTAGAGATAGCGCAATAAACCAAAGTCAATTATCTGCAGGAGGCCCTGGCGCATGAATCTGTGCAACGGGAACGACCTCGGACCACCAGGGGCCGAGAAAACCACAGTCTCATGGGGCCGGACACTCAGGGTCAGGGGAAAATCCAATATATATCTGGTGATATCTCGGGTGCTATTACAGATAGCGCTATAAATCAAAGTGCATTGTCTGTAGGAGGCCCTGGCGCATGTATCTGTGCAACGGGAACGACCTCGGACCACCAGGGGCCGAGAAAACCACAGTCTCATGGGGCCGGACACTCAGGGTCGGGGAAAAATCGAATATACATCTGGTGATATCTCGGGTGCTATTAGAGATAGCGCAAAAAAACAAAGTGAATTATCTGCAGGAAGCCGTGGCGCATGATTCTGCGCAGGGGGAACGACCACGGACGACCAGGGTCCGAGAAAACCACCGTCTCATGGGGCCGGACACTCAGGGTCAGGGAAAAATCCATCATATATCTGGTGATATATCAGGTGCCATTAGAGATAGCGCGATAAATCAAAGTGCATTGTCTGCAGGAGGCCCTGACGCATGAATCTGTGCAGCGGGAACGACCTCGGACCACCAGGGGCCGAGAAAACCACAGTCACATGGGGCCGAGAACTCAGGGTCAGGGAAAAATCCAATATATATCTGGTGCTATCTTGGGTGCTGTTAGAGATAGCGCAATAAATCAAAGTGCATTGTCTGTAGGAGGCCCTGGCGCATGAATCTGTGCAGCGGGAACGACCTCGGACCACCAGGGGCCGAGAAAACCACAGTCCCATGGGGCCGGACACTCAGGGTGAGGGGAAAATCCAATATATATCTGGTGATATCTCGGGTGCTATTAGAGATAGCGCAATAAACCAAAGTGAATTATCTGCAGGAGGCCCTGGCGCATGAATCTGTGCAACGGGAACGACCTCGGACCACCAGGAGCCGAGAAAACCACAGTCTCATGGGGCCGGACACTCAGCGTCAGGGGAAAATCCAATATATATCTGGTGATATCTCGGGTGCTATTAGAGATAGCGAAATAAACCAAAGTGAATTATCTGCAGGAGGCCCTGGCGCATGAATCTGTGCAACGGGAACGACCTCGGACCACCAGGGGCCGAGAAAACCACCGTCTCATGGGGCTGGACACTCAGGGTGAGGGAAATATCCAATATATATCTGGTGATATCTCGGGTGCTATTACAGATAGCGCAATAAATCAAAGTGCATTGTCAGTAGGAGGCCGTGGCGCATGAATCTGGGCAGCGGGAACGACCTCGGACCACCAGGGGCCGAGAAGACCACCGTCTCATGGGGCCGGCCACTCAGGGTCAGGGGAAAATCCAATATATATCTGGTGATATCTCGGGTGCTATTAGAGATAGCGCAATAAACCAAAGTCAATTATCTGCAGGAGGCCCTGGCGCATGAATCTGTGCAACGGGAACGACCTCGGACCACCAGGGGCCGAGAAAACCACAGTCTCATGGGACCGGACACACAGGGTCAGGGGAAAATCCAATATATATCTGGTGATATCTCGGGTGCTATTACAGATAGCGCAATAAATCAAAGTGCATTGTCTGTAGGAGGCCCTGGCGCATGTATCTGTGCAGCGGGAACGACCTCGGACCACCAGGGGCCGAGAAAACCACAGTCTCATGGGGCCGGATACTCAGGGTCAGGGGAAAATCCAATATATATCTGGTGATATCTCGGGTGCTATTACAGATAGCGCAATAAACCAACGCGCAGTGTCTGTAGGAGGCCCTGGCGCATGCATCTGTGCAGCGGGAACGACCTCGGACCACCAGGGGCCGAGAAAACCACCGTCTCATGGGGCCGGACACTCAGGGTCGGGGAAAAATCGAATATACATCTGGTGATATCTCGGGTGCTATTAGAGATAGCGCAAAAAAACAAAGTGAATTATCTGCAGGAAGCCGTGGCGCATGATTCTGCGCAGGGGGAACGACCACGGACGACCAGGGTCCGAGAAAACCACCGTCTCAAGGGGCCGGACACTCAGGGTCAGGGAAAAATCCATCATATATCTGGTGATATATCAGGTGCCATTAGAGATAGCGCGATAAATCAAAGTGCATTGTCTGCAGGAGGCCGTGACGCATGAATCTGTGCAGCGGGAACGACCTCGGACCACCAGGGGCCGAGAAAACCACAGTCACATGGTGCCGAGAAATCAGGGTCAGGCAAAAATCCAATATATATCTGGTGATATCTCGGGTGCTATTACAGATAGCGCAATAAACCAACGCGCATTGTCTGTAGGAGGCCATGGCGCATGAATCTGTGCAGCGGGAACGACCTCGGACCACCAGGCGCCGAGAAAACCACAGTCTCATGGGGCCGGACACTCAGGGTCAGTGAAAAATCCAATATATATCTGGTGATATCTCGGGTGCTATTAGTGATAGCGCAATAAACCAAAGTGAATTGTCTGCAGGAAGCCCTGGCGCATGATTCTGTGCAGCGGGAACGACCTCGGACCACCAGGGGCCGAGAAAATCACCGTCTCATGGGGCCGGACTGTAAGGGCCAGGGAAAAACCCAATATATATCTGGTGATATCTAGGGTGCTATTAGAGATACCGCAATAAATCAAAGTGCATTGTCTGTAGGAGGCCCTGGCGCATGAATCTGTGCAGCGGAAACGACCTCGGACCACCAGGGGCCGAGAAAACCACAGTCTCATGGGGCCGGACACTGAAGGTCAGGGGAAAATCCAATATATATCTGGTGATATCTCGGGTGCTATTACAGATAGCGCAATCAACCAACGCGCATTGTCTGTAGGAGGCCCTGGCGCATGTATCTGTGCAGCGGGAACGACCTCGGACCGCCAGGGGCCGAGAAAACCACCGTCTCATGGGGCCGGACACTCAGGGTCGGGGAAAAATCGAATATACATCTGGTGATATCTCGGGTGCTATTAGAGATAGCGCAAAAAACCAAAGTGAATTATTTGCAGGAAGACGTGGCGCATGATTCTGCGCAGCGGGAACGACCACGGACGACCAGGGTCCGAGAAAACCACCGTCTCATGGGGCCGGACACTCAGGGTCAGGGAAAAATCCATCATATATCTGGTGATATATCAGGTGCCATTAGAGATAGCGCGATAAATCAAAGTGCATTGTCTGCAGGAGGCCCTGACGCATGAATCTGTGCAGCGGGAACGACCTCGGACCACCAGGGGCCGAGAAAACCACAGTCACATGGGGCCGGACACTCAGGGTCAGGGAAAAATCCATCATATATATCTGGTGATATCTCGGGTGCTATTAGAGATAGCGCAATAAACCAAAGTGCATTGTCTGCAGGAAGCCCTGGCGCATGATTCTGTGCAGCGGGAACGACCTCGGACCACCAGGGGCCGAGAAAATCACCGTCTCATGGGGCCGGACTGTAAGGGTCAGGGAAAAACCGAATATATATCTGGTGATATCTAGGGTGCTATTAGAGATACCGCAATAAATCAAAGTGCATTGTCTGTAGGAGGCCCTGGCGAATGAATCTGTGCTGCAGGAACGACCTCGGACCACCAGGGGCCGAGAAAATTAGTGTTATTCGGAATCCGTCACCCAAGGTCATGTAAAAATGCAGCATATATCTGGTGATATCTCGGGTGCTATTACAGATAGCGCAATAAATCAAAGTGCATTGTCTGTAGGAGGCCCTGGCGCATGTATCTGTGCAGCGGGAACGACCTCGGACCACCAGGGGCCGAGAAAATTGGTGATATTCGGAATCCGTCACCCAAGGTCATGTAAAAATGCAGCATATATCTGGTGATATCTCGGGTGCTATTACAGATAGCGCAATAAATCAAAGTGCATTGTCTGTAGGAGGCCCTGGCGCATGAATCTGTGCAGCGGGAACGACCTCGGACCACCAGGGGCCGAGAAAACCACAGTCTCATGGGGCCGGACACTCAGGGTCGGGGGACAATCCAATATATATCTGGTGATATCTCGGGTGCTATTAGAGATAGCGCAATAAACCAAAGTGAATTATCTGCAGGAGGCCCTGCCGCATGAATCGGTGCCACGGGAACGACCTCGGACCACCAGGCGCCGAGAAAACCACAGTCTCATGGGGCCGGACACTCAGGGTCAGTGAAAAATCCAACATATATCTGGTGATATCTCGGGTGCTATTAGTGATAGCGCAATAAACCAAAGTGAATTGTCTGCAAGAGGCCCTGGTGCATGAATCTGTGCAGCGGGAACGACCTCGGATCACCAGGGGCCGAGAAAACCACCATCTCATGGGGCCGGACACTCAGGTTCAGGGGAAAATCCAATATATATCTGGTGATATCTCGGGTGCTATTAGAGATAGCGCAATAAACCAAAGAGAATTATCTGCAGGAGGCCCTGGCGCATGAATCTGTGCAACGGGAACGACCTCGGACCACCAGGGGCCGAGAAAACCACAGTCTCATGGGGCCGGACACTCAGGGTCAGGGAAAAATCCATCATATATCTGGTGATATATCAGGTGCCATTAGAGATAGCGCGATAAATCAAAGTGCATTGTCTGCAGGAGGCCCTGACGCATGAATCTGTGCAGCGGGAACGACCTCGGACCACCAGGGGCCGAGAAAACCACAGTCACATGGGGCCGAGAACTCAGGGTCAGGCAAAAATCCAATATATATCTGGTGATATCTCGGGTGCTATTACAGATAGCGCAATAAACCAACGCGCATTGTCTGTAGGAGGCCATGGCGCATGAATCTGTGCAGCGGGAACGACCTCGGACCACCAGGGGCCGAGAAAACCACAGTCTCATGGGGCCGGACACTCAAGGTCAGGGGAAAATCCAATATATATCTGGTGATATCTCGGGTGCTATTAGAGATAGCGCAATAAACCAAAGTGAATTATCTGCAGGAGGCCCTGGCGCATGAATCTGTGCAACGGGAACGACCTCGGACCACCAGGGGCCGAGAAAACCACAGTCTCATGGGGCCGGACACTCAGGGTCAGGGGAAAATCCAATATATATCTGGTGATATCTCGGGTGCTATTACAGATAGCGCAATAAATCAAAGTGCAATGTCTGTAGGAGGCCCTGGCGCATGATTCTATGCAGCGGGAACGACCTCGGACCACCAGGGGCCGAGAAAATCACCGTCTCATGGGCCCGGACTGTAAGGGTCAGGGAAAAACCCAATATATATCTGGTGATATCTAGGGTGCTATTAGAGATACCGCAATAAATCAAAGTGCATTGTCTGTAGGAGGCCCTGGCGACTGAATCTGTGCAGCAGGAACGACCTCGGACCACCAGGGGCCGAGAAAATTAGTGATATTCGGAATCCGTCACCCATGGTCATGTAAAAATGCAGCATATATCTGGTGATATCTCTGGTGCTATTACAGATAGCGCAATAAATCAAAGTGCATTGTCTGTAGGAGGCCCTGGCGCATGTATCTGTGCAGCGGGAACGACCTCGGACCACCAGGGGCCGAGAAAATTAGTGATATTCGGAATCCGTCACCCAAGGTCATGTAAAAATGCAGCATATATCTGGTGATATCTCGGGTGCTATTACAGATAGCGCAATAAATCAAAGTGCATTGTCTGTAGGAGGCCCTGGCGCATGAATCTGTGCAGCGGGAACGACCTCGGACCACCAGGGGCCGAGAAAACCACAGTCTCATGGGGCCGGACACTCAGGGTCGGGGGACAATCCAATATATATCTGGTGATATCTCGGGTGCTATTAGAGATAGCGCAATAAACCAAAGTGAATTATCTGCAGGAGGCCCTGCCGCATGAATCGGTGCCACGGGAACGACCTCGGACCACCAGGCGCCGAGAAAACCACAGTCTCATGGGGCCGGACACTCAGGGACAGTGAAAAATCCAACATATATCTGGTGATATCTCGGGTGCTATTAGTGATAGCGCAATAAACCAAAGTGAATTGTCTGCAAGAGGCCCTGGTGCATGAATCTGTGCAGCGGGAACGACCTCGGATCACCAGGGGCCGAGAAAACCACCATCTCATGGGGCCGGACACTCAGGTTCAGGGGAAAATCCAATATATATCTGGTGATATCTCGGGTGCTATTAGAGATAGCGCAATAAACCAAAGAGAATTATCTGCAGGAGGCCCTGGCGCATGAATCTGTGCAACGGGAACGACCTCGGACCACCAGGGGCCGAGAAAACCACAGTCTCATGGGGCCGGACACTCAGGGTCAGGGAAAAATCCATCATATATCTGGTGATATATCAGGTGCCATTAGAGATAGCGCGATAAATCAAAGTGCATTGTCTGCAGGAGGCCCTGACGCATGAATCTGTGCAGCGGGAACGACCTCGGACCACCAGGGGCCGAGAAAACCACAGTCACATGGGGCCGAGAACTCAGGGTCAGGCAAAAATCCAATATATATCTGGTGATATCTCGGGTGCTATTACAGATAGCGCAATAAACCAACGCGCATTGTCTGTAGGAGGCCATGGCGCATGAATCTGTGCAGCGGGAACGACCTCGGACCACCAGGGGCCGAGAAAACCACAGTCTCATGGGGCCGGACACTCAAGGTCAGGGGAAAATCCAATATATATCTGGTGATATCTCGGGTGCTATTAGAGATAGCGCAATAAACCAAAGTGAATTATCTGCAGGAGGCCCTGGCGCATGAATCTGTGCAACGGGAACGACCTCGGACCACCAGGGGCCGAGAAAACCACAGTCTCATGGGGCCGGACACTCAGGGTCAGGGGAAAATCCAATATATATCTGGTGATATCTCGGGTGCTATTACAGATAGCGCAATAAATCAAAGTGCATTGTCTGTAGGAGGCCCTGGCGCATGATTCTATGCAGCGGGAACGACCTCGGACCACCAGGGGCCGAGAAAATCACCGTCTCATGGGCCCGGACTGTAAGGGTCAGGGAAAAACCCAATATATATCTGGTGATATCTAGGGTGCTATTAGAGATACCGCAATAAATCAAAGTGCATTGTCTGTAGGAGGCCCTGGCGACTGAATCTGTGCAGCAGGAACGACCTCGGACCACCAGGGGCCGAGAAAATTAGTGATATTCGGAATCCGTCACCCATGGTCATGTAAAAATGCAGCATATATCTGGTGATATCTCTGGTGCTATTACAGATAGCGCAATAAATCAAAGTGCATTGTCTGTAGGAGGCCCTGGCGCATGTATCTGTGCAGCGGGAACGACCTCGGACCACCAGGGGCCGAGAAAATTAGTGATATTCGGAATCCGTCACCCAAGGTCATGTAAAAATGCAGCATATATCTGGTGATATCTCGGGTGCTATTACAGATAGCGCAATAAATCAAAGTGCATTGTCTGTAGGAGGCCCTGGCGCATGAATCTGTGCAGCGGGAACGACCTCGGACCACCAGGGGCCGAGAAAACCACAGTCTCATGGGGCCGGACACTCAGGGTCGGGGGACAATCCAATATATATCTGGTGATATCTCGGGTGCTATTAGAGATAGCGCAATAAACCAAAGTGAATTATCTGCAGGAGGCCCTGCCGCATGAATCGGTGCCACGGGAACGACCTCGGACCACCAGGCGCCGAGAAAACCACAGTCTCATGGGGCCGGACACTCAGGGTCAGTGAAAAATCCAATATATATCTGGTGATATCTCGGGTGCTATTAGTGATAGCGCAATAAACCAAAGTGAATTGTCTGCAAGAGGCCCTGGTGCATGAATCTGTGCAGCGGGAACGACCTCGGATCACCAGGGGCCGAGAAAACCACCATCTCATGGGGCCGGACACTCAGGTTCAGGGGAAAATCCAATATATATCTGGTGATATCTCGGGTGCTATTAGAGATAGCGCAATAAACCAAAGAGAATTATCTGCAGGAGGCCCTGGCGCATGAATCTGTGCAACGGGAACGACCTCGGACCACCAGGGGCCGAGAAAACCACAGTCTCATGGGGCCGGACACTCAGGGTCAGGGGAAAATCCAATATATATCTGGTGATATCTCGGGTGCTATTTCAGATAGCGCAATAAATCAAAGTGCATTGTCTGTAGGAGGCCCTGGCGCATGAATCTGTGCAGCGGAAACGACCTCGGACCACCAGGGGCCGAGAAAACCTCAGTCTCATGGGGCCGGACACACAGGGTGTGGGAAATATCCAATATATATCTGGTGATATCTCGGGTGCTATTACAGATAGCGCAATGAATCAAAGTGCATTGTCTGTAGGAGGCCCTGGCGCATGAATCTGTGCAGCGGGAACGACCTCGGACCACCAGGGGCCGAGAAAACCACCGTCTCATGGGGCCGGACACTCAGGGTCAGGGAAAAATCCAATATATATCTGGTGATATCTCGGGTGCTATTACAGATAGCGCAATAAACCAAAGTGAATTGTCTGCAAGAGGCCCTGGTGCATGAATCTGTGCAGCGGGAACGACCTCGGATCACCAGGGGCCGAGAAAACCACCATCTCATGGGGCCGGACACTCAGGTTCAGGGGAAAATCCAATATATATCTGGTGATATCTCGGGTGCTATTAGAGATAGCGCAATAAACCAAAGTGCATTGTCTGTAGGAAGCCCTGGCGCATGATTCTGTGCAGCGGGAACGACCTCGGACCACCAGGGGCCGAGAAAATCACCGTCTCATGGGGCCGGACTGTAAGGGTCAGGGAAAAACCCAATATATATCTGGTGATATCTAGGGTGCTATTAGAGATACCGCAATAAATCGAAGTGCATTGTCTGTAGGAGGCCCTGGCGAATGAATCTGTGCTGCAGGAACGACCTCGGACCACCAGGGGCCGAGAAAATTAGTGATATTCGGAATCCGTCACGCAAGGTCATGTAAAAATGCAGCATATATCTGGTGATATCTTGGGTGCTATTACAGATAGCGCAATAAATCAAAGTGCATTGTCTGTAGGAGGCCTTGGCGCATGTATCTGTGCAGCGGGAACGACCTCGGACCACCAGGGGCCGAGAAAATTGGTGATATTCGGAATCCGTCACCCAAGGTCATGTAAAAATGCAGCATATATCTGGTGATATCTCGGGTGCTATTACAGATAGCGCAATAAATCAAAGTGCATTGTCTGTAGGAGGCCCTGGCGCATGAATCTGTGCAGCGGAAACGACCTCGGACCACCAGGGGCCGAGAAAACCACAGTCTCATGGGGCCGGACACTCAAGGTCAGGGGAAAATCCAATATATATCTTGTGATATCTCGGGTGGTATTAGAGATAGCGCAATAAACCAAAGTCAATTATCTGCAGGAGGCCCTGGCGCATGAATCTGTGCAACGGGAACGACCTCGGACCACCAGGGGCCGAGAAAACCACAGTCTCATGGGGCCGGACACTCAGGGTCAGGGGAAAATCCAATATATATCTGGTGATATCTCGGGTGCTATTACAGATAGCGCTATAAATCAAAGTGCATTGTCTGTAGGAGGCCCTGGCGCATGTATCTGTGCAACGGGAACGACCTCGGACCACCAGGGGCCGAGAAAACCACAGTCTCATGGGGCCGGACACTCAGGGTCGGGGAAAAATCGAATATACATCTGGTGATATCTCGGGTGCTATTAGAGATAGCGCAAAAAAACAAAGTGAATTATCTGCAGGAAGCCGTGGCGCATGATTCTGCGCAGGGGGAACGACCACGGACGACCAGGGTCCGAGAAAACCACCGTCTCATGGGGCCGGACACTCAGGGTCAGAAAAAAATCCATCATATATCTGGTGATATATCAGGTGCCATTAGAGATAGCGCGATAAATCAAAGTGCATTGTCTGCAGGAGGCCCTGACGCATGAATCTGTGCAGCGGGAACGACCTCGGACCACCAGGGGCCGAGAAAACCACAGTCACATGGGGCCGAGAACTCAGGGTCAGGCAAAAATCCAATATATATCTGGTGATATCTCGGGTGCTATTACAGATAGCGCAATAAACCAACGCGCATTGTCTGTAGGAGGCCATGGCGCATGAATCTGTGCAGCGGGAACGACCTCGGACCACCAGGGGCCGAGAAAACCACAGTCTCATGGGCCCGGACACTCAAGGTCAGGGGAAAATCCAATATATATCTGGTGATATCTCGGGTGCTATTAGAGATAGCGCAATAAACCAAAGTGAATTATCTGCAGGAGGCCCTGGCGCATGAATCTGTGCAACGGGAACGACCTCGGACCACCAGGGGCCGAGAAAACCACAGTCTCATGGGGCCGGACACTCAGGGTCAGGGGAAAATCCAATATATATCTGGTGATATCTCGGGTGCTATTACAGATAGCGCAATAAATCAAAGTGCATTGTCTGTAGGAGGCCCTGGCGCATGATTCTTTGCAGCGGGAACGACCTCGGACCACCAGGGGCCGAGAAAATCACCGTCTCATGGGGCCGGACTGTAAGGGTCAGGGAAAAACCCAATATATATCTGGTGATATCTAGGGTGCTATTAGAGATACCGCAATAAATCAAAGTGCATTGTCTGTAGGAGGCCCTGGCGCATGTATCTGTGCAGCGGGAACGACCTCGGACCACCAGGGGCCGAGAAAATTAGTGATATTCGGAATCCGTCACCCAAGGTCATGTAAAAATGCAATAGATATCTGGTGATATCTCGGTCGCTATTACAGATAGCGCAATAAATCAAAGTGCATTGTCTGTAGGAGGCCCTGGCGCATGAATCTGTGCAGCGGAAACGACCTCGGACCACCAAGGGCCGAGAAAACCACAGTCTCATGGGGCCGGACACTCAGGGTCGGGGGACAATCCAATATATATCTGGTGATATCTCGGGTGCTATTAGAGATAGCGCAATAAACCAAAGTGAATTATCTGCAGGAGGCCCTGGCGCATGAATCTGTGCAACGGGAACGACCTCGGACCACCAGGGGCCGAGAAAACCACAGTCTCATGGGGCCGGACACTCAGGGTCAGGGGAAAATCCAATATATATCTGGTGATATCTCGGGTGCTATTACAGATAGCGCAATAAATCAAAGTGCATTGTCTGTAGGAGGCCCTGGCGCATGAATCTGTGCAGCGGAAACGACCTCGGACCACCAGGGGCCGAGAAAACCACAGTCTCATGGGGCCGGACACTCAGGGTGAGGGAAATATCCAATATATATCTGGTCATATCTCGGGTACTATTACAGATAGCGCAATGAATCAAAGTGCATTGTCTGTAGGAGGCCCTGGCGCATGAATCTGTGCAGCGGGAACGACCTCGGACCACCAGGGGCCGAGAAAACCACCGTCTCATGGGGCCGGACACTCAGGGTCAGGGAAAAATCCAATATATATCTGGTGATATCTCGGGTGCTATTATAGATGGCGCAATAAACCAAAGTGAGTTATCTGTAGGAGGCCCTGGCGCATGAATCTGTGCAGCGGGAACGACCTCGGACCACCAGGGGCCGAGAAAACCACCGTCCCGAGGGGCCGGACACTTAGGGTCAGTGAAAAATCCAATATATATCTGGTGATATCTCGGGTGCTATTACAGATAGCGCAATAAATCAAAGTGAATTATCTGCAGGAGGCCCTGGCGCATGAATCTGTGCAACGGGAACGACCTCGGACCCGTACGGGCCGAGAAAATCACCGTCTCATGGGGCCGGACAGTCAGGGTCAGGGAAAAATCCTATATATATCTGGTGATATCTTGGGTGCTATTAGAGATACCGCAATAAATCAAAGTGCATTGTCTGTAGGAGGCCCTGGCGCACGAATCTGTGCAGCGGGAACGACCTCGGACCACCAGGGGCCGAGAAAACAACCGTCTCATGGGGCCGGACACTCAGGGTCAGTGAAAAATCCAATATATATCTGGTGATATCTCGGCTGCTATTACAGATAGCGCAATAAATCAAAGTGCATCGTCTGTAGGAGGCCCTGGCGCATGATTCTTTGCAGCGGGAACGACCTCGGACCACCAGGGGCCGAGAAAATCACCGTCTCATGGGGCCGGACTGTAAGGGTCAGGGAAAAACCCAATATATATCTGGTGATATCTAGGGTGCTATTAGAGATACCGCAATAAATCAAAGTGCATTGTCTGTAGGAGGCCCTGGCGACTGAATCTGTGCAGCAGGAACGACCTCGGACCACCAGGGGCCGAGAAAATTAGTGATATTCGGAATCCGTCACCCATGGTCATGTAAAAATGCAGCATATATCTGGTGATATCTCTGGTGCTATTACAGATAGCGCAATAAATCAAAGTGCATTGTCTGTAGGAGGCCCTGGCGCATGAATCTGTGCAGCGGGAACGACCTCGGACCACCAGGGGCCGAGAAAACCACAGTCTCATGGGGCCGGACACTCAGGGTCGGGGGACAATCCAATATATATCTGGTGATATCTCGGGTGCTATTAGAGATAGCGCAATAAACCAAAGTGAATTATCTGCAGGAGGCCCTGCCGCATGAATCGGTGCAACGGGAACGACCTCGGACCACCAGGGATCGAGAAAACCACAGTCTCATGGGGCCGGACACTCAGGGTCAGTGAAAAATCCAATATATATCTGGTGATATCTCGGGTGCTATTAGTGATAGCGCAATAAATCAAAGTGCATTGTCTGTAGGAGGCCCTGGCGCATGAATCTGTGCAGCGGAAACGACCTCGGACCACCAGGGGCCGAGAAAACCACAGTCTCATGGGGCCGGACACTCAGGGTGAGGGAAATATCCAATATATATCTGGTGATATCTCGGGTGCTATTACAGATAGCGCAATGAATCAAAGTGCATTGTCTGTAGGAGGCCCTGGCGCATGAATCTGTGCAGCGGGAACGACCTCGGACCACCAGGGGCCGAGAAAACCACCGTCTCATGGGGCCGGACACTCAGGGTCAGGGAAAAATCCAATATATATCTGGTGATATCTCGGGTGCTATTATAGATAGCGCAATAAACCAAAGTGAGTTATCTGTAGGAGGCCCTGGCGCATGAATCTGTGCAGCGGGAACGACCTCGGACCACCAGGGGCCGAGAAAACCACCGTCCCGAGGGGCCGGACACTTAGGGTCAGTGAAAAATCCAATATATATCTGGTGATATCTCGGGTGCTATTACAGATAGCGCAATAAATCAAAGTGAATTATCTGCAGGAGGCCCTGGCGCATGAATCTGTGCAACGGGAACGACCTCGGACCCGTACGGGCAGAGAAAATCACCGTCTCATGGGGCCGGACAGTCAGGGTCAGGGAAAAATCCTATATATATCTGGTGATATCTTGGGTGCTATTAGAGATAGCGCAATAAATCAAAGTGCATTGTCTGTAGGAGGCCCTGGTGCACGAATCTGTGCAGCGGGAACGACCTCGGACCACCAGGGGCCGAGAAAACAACCGTCTCATGGGGCCGGACACTCAGGGTCAGGGGAAAATCCAATATATATCTGGTGATATCTCGGCTGCTATTACAGATAGCGCAATAAATCAAAGTGCATTGTCTGTAGAAGGCACTGGCGCATGAATCTGTGCAGCGGGAACGACCTCGGACCACCAGGGGCGAGACAACCACCGTCTCATGGGGGCGGGCACTGAGGGTCAGGGAAAAATCCAATATATATCTGGTGATATCTCGGGTGCTATTACAGATAGCGCAATAAATCAAAGTGCATTACTTGTAGGAGGCCCTGGCGCATGAATCTGTCCAGCGGGAACGATCTCGGACGACCAGGGGCCGAGAAAACCACAGTCTCATGGGGCCGGACACTCAGGGTCAGGGGAAAATCCAATATATATCTGGTGATATCTCGGGTGCTATTAGAGATAGCGCAATAAACCATAGTGAATTATCTGCAGGAGGCCCTGGCGCATGCATCTGTGCAGCGGGAACGACCTCGGACCGCCAGGGGCCGAGAAAACCACCGTCTCATGGGGCTGGACACTCAGGGTGCGGGAAATATCCAATATATATCTGGTGATATCTCGGGTGCTATTACAGATAGCGCAATAAATCAAAGTGCATTGTCTGTTGGAGGCCCTGGCGCATGAATCTGTGCAGCGGGAACGACCTCGGACCACCAGGGGCCGAGAAAACTACAGTCTCATGCGGCCGGACACTCAGGGTCTGGGGAAAATCCAATATATATCTGGTGATGTCTTGGGTGCTATTAGAGATAGCGCAATAAACCAAAGTGAATTATCTGCAGGAGGCCCTGGCGCATGAATCTGTGCAGCGCGAACGACCTCGGACCACCAGGGGCCGAGAAAACTACCGTCTCATGGGGGCGGACACTCAGGGTCAGGGAAAAATCCATTATATAACTGGTGATATCTCGGGTGCTATTAGAGATAGCGCAACAAATCAAAGTGCGTTGTCTGTAGGAGGCCCTGGCGCATGAATCTGTGCAGCGGGAACGACCTCGGACCACCAGGGGCCGCGAAAACTACAGTCTCATGCGGCCGGACACTCAGGGTCTGGGGAAAATCCAATATATATCTGGTGATATCTCGGGTCCTATTACAGATAGCGAAATAAACCAAAGCGAATTATCTGCAGGAGGCCGTGGCGCATGAATCTGTGCAGCGGGAACGACCTCGGTCCACCAGGGACCGAGAGAACCACCGTCCCGAGGGGCCGGACACTTAGGGTCAGTGAAAAATCCAATATATATCTGGTGATATCTCGGGTGCTATTACAGATAGCGCAATAAATCAAAGTGAATTATCTGCAGGAGGCCCTGGCGCATGAATCTGTGCAACGGGAACGACCTCGGACCCGTACGGGCAGAGAAAATCACCGTCTCATGGGGCCGGACAGTCAGGGTCAGGGAAAAATCCTATATATATCTGGTGATATCTTGGGTGCTATTAGAGATAGCGCAATAAATCAAAGTGCATTGTCTGTAGGAGGCCCTGGTGCACGAATCTGTGCAGCGGGAACGACCTCGGACCACCAGGGGCCGAGAAAACAACCGTCTCATGGGGCCGGACACTCAGGGTCAGTGAAAAATCCTATATATATGGTGATATCTCGGCTGCTATTACAGATAGCGCAATAAATCAAAGTGCATTGTCTGTAGAAGGCACTGGCGCATGAATCTGTGCAGCGGGAACGACCTCGGACCACCAGGGGCGAGACAACCACCGTCTCATGGGGGCGGGCACTGAGGGTCAGGGAAAAATCCAATATATATCTGGTGATATCTCGGGTGCTATTACAGATAGCGCAATAAATCAAAGTGCATTACTTGTAGGAGGCCCTGGCGCATGAATCTGTGCAGCGGGAACGATCTCGGACGACCAGGGGCCGAGAAAACCACAGTCTCATGGGGCCGGACACTCAGGGTCAGGGGAAAATCCAATATATATCTGGTGATATCTCGGGTGCTATTAGAGATAGCGCAATAAACCATAGTGAATTATCTGCAGGAGGCCCTGGCGCATGCATCTGTGCAGCGGGAACGACCTCGGACCGCCAGGGGCCGAGAAAACCACCGTCTCATGGGGCTGGACACTCAGGGTGCGGGAAATATCCAATATATATCTGGTGATATCTCGGGTGCTATTACAGATAGCGCAATAAATCAAAGTGCATTGTCTGTAGGAGGCCCTGGCGCATGAATCTGTGCAGCGCGAACGACCTCGGACCACCAGGGGCCGAGAAAACTACCGTCTCATGGGGGCGGACACTCAGGGTCAGGGAAAAATCCATTATATAACTGGTGATATCTCGGGTGCTATTAGAGATAGCGCAACAAATCAAAGTGCGTTGTCTGTAGGAGGCCCTGGCGCATGAATCTGTGCAGCGGGAACGACCTCGGACCACCAGGGGCCGCGAAAACTACAGTCTCATGCGGCCGGACACTCAGGGTCTGGGGAAAATCCAATATATATTTGGTGATATCTCGGGTCCTATTACAGATAGCGAAATAAACCAAAGCGAATTATCTGCAGGAGGCCGTGGCGCATGAATCTGTGCAGCGGGAACGACCTCGGTCCACCAGGGACCGAGAGAACCACCGTCTCATGGGGCTGGACACTCAGGGTGAGGGAAATATCCAATATATATCTGGTGATATCTCGGGTGCTATTACAGATAGCGCAATGAATCAAAGTGCATTGTCTGTAGGAGGACCTGGCGCATGAATCTGTGCAGCGGGAACGACCTTGGACCACCAGGGACCGAGAAAACCACCGTCTCATGGGGCCGGACACTCAGGGTCAGGGCAAAATCCAATATATATCTGGTGATATCTCGGGTGCTATTAGAGATAGCGCAATAAACCAAAGTGAATTATCTGCAGGAGGCCCTGGCGCATGAATGTGTGCAGCGGGAACGACCTCGGACCACCAGGGGCCGAGAAAACCGCAGTCTCATGGGGCCGGACACTCAGGGTCAGGGAAAAATCCAATATATATCTGGTGATATCTCGGGTGCTATTACAGATAGCGCAATAAATCAAAGTTCATTACTTGTAGGAGGCCCTGGCGCATGAATCTGTGCAGCGGGAACGACCTCGGACCACCAGGGGCCGAGAAAACTACAGTCACATGGCGCCGAACACTCAGGGTCTGGGGAAAATCCAATATATATCTGGTGATATCTCGGGTCCTATTACAGATAGCGAAATAAATCAAAGTGAATTATCTGCAGGAGGCCCAGGCGCATGAATCTGTGCAGCGGGAACGACCTCGGTCCACCAGGAGCCGAGAAAACCACCGTCTGATAGGGCTGGACACTCAGGGTGAGGGAAATATCCAATATATATCTGGTGATATCTCGGGTGCTATTACAGATAGCGCAACAAATCAAAGTGCGTTGTCTGTAGGAGGCCCTGGCGCATGAATCTGTGCAGCGGGAACGACCTCGGACCACCAGGGTCCGAGAAAACCACCGTCTCATGGGGCCGGTCACTCAGGGTCAGGGGAAAATCCAATATATATCTGGTGATATCTCGGGTGCTATTAGAGATAGCGCAATAAACCAAAGTGCATTGTCTGTAGGAGGCCCTGGCGTATGAATCCGGGCAGCGGGAACGACGTCGGGCCACCAGGGGCCGAGAAAACCACCGACTCACGGGGCCGGACACTCAGGGTCAGGGGAAAATCCAATATATATCTGGTGATATCTCGGGTGCTATAAGAGATAGCGCAATAAACCAAAGTGCATTGTCTGTAGGAGGCCGAGGCGCATGAATCTGGCCAGCGGGAACGACCTCGGACCACCAGGGGCCGAGAAAACCACCGTCTCATGGGTCCGGACACTCAGGGTCAGGGGAAAATCCAATATATATCTGGTGATATCTCGGGTGCTATTACAGATAGCGCAATAAATCAAAGTGCATTGTCTGTAGGAGGCCCAGGCGAATGAATCTGGCCAGCAGGAACGACCTCCGACCACCAGGGGCCGAGAAAACCACCGTCTCATGGCGCCGGACACTCAGGGTCAGGGAAAAATCAAATATATATCTGGTGAAATCACGGGTGCTATTAGAGATAGCGCAATAAACCAAAGTGAATTATTTGCAGGAGGCCCTGGCGCATGCATCTGTGCAGCGGGAACGACCTCGGACCACCAGGGGACGAGAAAACCACCATCTCATGGGGCCGGACACTCAGGGTCAGGGAAAAATCAAATATATATCTGGTGATATCTCGGGTGCTATTACAGATTGCGCAATAAATCAAAGTGCATTGTCTGTAGGAGGCCCAGGCGAATGAATTTGGGCAGCGGGAACGTCCTCGGATCACCAGGGTCCGAGAAAACCACCGTCTTATGGGGCCGCACACTCAGGGTCGGGGAAAAATCCAATATATATCTGGCGATATCTCGGGTGCTATTACAGATAGCGCAATAAATCAAAGTGCATTGTCTGTAGGAGGCCTTGGCGCATGAATCTGTGCAGCGGGAACGACCTCGGACCACCAGGGGCCGAGAAAACCACCGTCTCATGGGGCCGGACACTCAGGGTCAGGGAAAAATCTAACATATATCTGGTGATATCTCGGGTGCTATTAGAGATAGCGCAATAAACCAAAGTGAATTATCTGCAAGGAGGCCCTGGCGCATGAATCTGTGCAGCGGGAACGACCTCGGACGACCAGGGGCCGAGAAAACCACCGTCTCATGGGGCCGGACACTCAGGGTCAGGGAAAAATCCAATATATATCTGGTGATATCTCGGGTGCTATTGCAGATAGGGCAACAAATCAAAGTGCATTGTCTGTAGGAGGCCCTGGCGCATGGATCTGGGCAGCGGGACCGACCTCGGACCACCAGGGGCCGAGAAGACCACCGTCTCATGGGGCCGGACACTCAGGGTCAGGGGAAAATCCAATATATATCGGGTGATATCTCGGGTGCTATTACAGATAGCGCAATAAATCAAAGTGCATTGTCTGTAGGAGGTCCTGGCGCATGAGTCTGGCCAGCGGGACCGACCTCGGACCACCAGCGGCCGAGAAAACAACCGTCTCATGGGCCGGACACTCAGGGTCGGGGAAAAATCCAATATATATCTGGTGATATCTCGGGTGCTGTTAGAGATAGCGCAATAAATCAAAATGCATTGTCTGTAGGAGGCCCTGTCGCATGAATCTGGCCAGCGGGAACTACCTCGGACCACCAGCGGCCAAGAAAACCACCGTCTCATGGGGCCGGACACTCAGGGTCAGGGGAAAATCCAATATATATCTGGTGATATCTCGGGTGCTATTACAGATAGCCCAACAAATCAAAGTGCATTGTCTGTAGGAGGCCCAGGCGAATGAATCTGTGCAGCGGGAACGATCTCGGACCACCAGGGGCCGAGAAAATTACAGATATTCGGAATCCGTCACCCAAGGTCATGTAAAAATCCAGCATATATCTGGTGATATCTCGGGTGCTATTACAGATAGCCTAATAACCCAAAGTGCATTGTCTGTAGGAGGCCCTGGCGCATGAATCTGGGCATCGGGAACGACCTCGGACCACCAGCGGCCGAGAAAATCACCGTCTCATGGGGCCGGACACTCAGGGTCAGGGAAAAATCCAATATATATCTGGTGATATCTCGGGTGCTATTACAGATAGCGCAATAAATCAATGTGCATTGTCTGTAGGAGGCCCAGGCGAATGAATCTGTGCAGCGGGAACGACCTCGGACCACCAGCGGCCGAGAAAACCACCGTCTCATGGGTCCGGACACTCAGGGTCAGGGGAAAATCCAATCTATATCTGGTGATATCTCGGGTGCTATTACAGATAGCGCAATAAACCAAAGTGCATTGTCTGTAGGAGGCCCTTGCGAATGAATCTGTGCCGCAGGAACGACCTCGGACCACCAGTGGCCGAGAAAATTACAGATATTCGGAATCCGTCACCCAAGGTCATGTAAAAATCCAGCAAATATCTGGTGATATCTCGGGTGCTATTAGAGATAGCGCAATAAACCAAAGTGCATTGCCTGTAGGAGGCCCTGGCGCATGAATCCGGGCAGCGGGAACGACGTCGGGCCACCAGGGGCCGAGAAAACCACCGACTCACGGGGCCGGACACTCAGGGTCAGGGGAAAATCCAATATATATTTGGTGATATCTCGGGTGCTATTACAGATAGCGCAATAAACCAAAGTGCATTGTCTGTAGGAGGCCGAGGCGCATGAATCTGGACAGCGGGAACGACCTCGGACCACCAGGGGCCGAGAAAACCATCGTCTCATGGGTCCGGACACTCAGGGTCAGGGGAAAATCCCAATATATATCTGGTGATATCTCGGGTGCTATTACAGATAGCGCAATAAATCAAAGTGCATTGTCTGTAGGAGGCCCAGGCGAATGAATCTGGCCAGCAGGAACGACCTCCGACCACCAGGGGCCGAGAAAACCACCGTCTCATGGGGCCAGACACTCAGGGTCAGGGGAAAATCCAATATATATCTGGTGATATCTCGGGTGCTATTACAGATAGCCCAACAAATCAAAGTGCATTGTCTGTAGGAGGCCCTGCCGCATGAATCTGTGCAGCGGGAACGACCTCGGACCACCAGGGGCCGGGAAAACCACAGTCTCATGGGGCCGGACACTCAGGGTCAGGGGAAAATTCAATATATATCTGGTGATATCTCGGGTGCTATTAGAGATAGCGCAATAAACCAAAGTGCATTGTCTGTAGGAGGCCCTGGCGCATGCATCTGTGCATCGGGAACGACATCGAACCACCAGGGGCCAAGAAAACCACCATCTCATGGGGCCGGACACTCAGGGTCAGGGAAAAATCAAATATATATCTGGTGATATCTCGGGTGCTATTAGAGATAGCGCAATAAATCAAAGTGCATTGTCTGTAGGAGGCCCAGGCGAATGAATCTGGGCAGCGGGAACGACATCGGACCACCAGGGGCCGAGAAAATCACCGTCTCATGGGGCCGGACATTCAGGGTCAGGGGAAAATCCAATATATATCTGGTGATATCTCAGGTGCTATTAGAGATAGCGCAATAAACCAAAGTGCATTGTCTGTAGGAGGTCCTGGCGCATGAGACTGGCCAGCGGGACCGACCTCGGACCACCAGCGGCCGAGAAAACAACCGTCTCATGGGCCGGACACTCAGGGTCGGGGAAAAATCCAATATATATCTGGTGATATCTCGGGTGCTATTAGAGATGGCGCAATAAACCAAAGTGAATTATCTGCAGGAGGCCCTGGCGCATGCAACTGTGCAGCGGGAACGACCTCGGACCACCAGGGGCCGAGAAAACCACCGTCTCATGGGGCCGGACACTCAGGGTCAGGGAAAAATCAAATATATATCTGGTGATATCTCGGGTGCTATTAGAGATAGCGCAATAAACCAAAGTGAATTATCTGCAGGAGGCCCTGGCGCATGAATCTGTGCAGCGGGAACGACCTCGGATCACCAGGGTCCGAGAAAACCACCGTCTCATAGGGCCGGACACCCAGGGTCGGGGAAAAATCCAATATATATCTGGTGATATCTCGGGTGCTATTACAGATAGCGCAATAAACCAAAGTGAATTATCTGCAGGAGGCCCTGGCGCATGAATCTGTGCAGCTCGAACGACCTCGCACCACCAGGGGCCGAGAAAACCACCGTCTCATGGGGCCGGACACTCAGGGTCAGGGGAAAATCCAATATATATCTGGTGATATCTCTGGTGCTATTACAGATAGCGCAGTAAACCAAAGTGCATTGTCTGTAGGAGGCCCTTGCGAATGAATCTGTGCCGCAGGAACGACCTCGCACCACCAGTGGCCGAGAAAATTACAGATATTCGGAATCCGTCACCCAAGGTCATGTAAAAATCCAGCAAATATCTGGTGATATCTCGGGTGCTATTAGAGATAGCGCAATAAACCAAAGTGCATTGTCTGTAGGAGGCCCTGGCGCATGAATCCGGGCAGCGGGAACGACGTCGGGCCACCAGGGGCCGAGAAAACCACCGACTCACGGGGCCGGACACTCAGGGTCAGGGGAAAATCCACTATATATCTGGTGATATCTCGGGTGCTATAAGAGATACCGCAATAAACCAAAGTGCATTGTCTGTAGGAGGCCGAGGCGCATGAATCTGGCCAGCGGGAACGACCTCGGACCACCAGGGGCCGAGAAAACCACCGTCTCATGGGTCCGGACACTCAGGGTCAGGGGAAAATCCAATATATATCTGGTGATATCTCGGGTGCTATTACAGATAGCGCAATAAATCAAAGTGCATTGTCTGTAGGAGGCCCAGGCGAATGAATCTGGCCAGCAGGAACGACCTCCGACCACCAGGGGCCGAGCAAACCACCGTCTCATGGGGCCGGACACTCAGGGTCAGGGGAAAATCCAATATATATCTGGTGATATCTCGGGTGCTATTACAGACAGCCCAACAAATCAAAGTGCATTGTCTGTAGGAGGCCCTGCCGCATGAATCTGTGCAGCGGGAACGACCACGGACCATCAGGGGCCGAGAAAATTACAGATATTCGGAATCCGTCACCCAAGGTCATGTAAAAATCCAGCATATATCTGGTGATATCTCGGGTGCTATTACAGATAGCGCAATAAACCAAAGTGCATTGTCTGTAGGAGGCCCTGGCGCATGCATCTGTGCAGCGGGAACGACCTCGGACCACCAGGGGCCAAGAAAACCACCGTCTCATGGCGCCGGACACTCAGGGTCAGGGAAAAATCAAATATATATCTGGTGAAATCACGGGTGCTATTAGAGATAGCGCAATAAACCAAAGTGAATTATTTGCAGGAGGCCCTGGCGCATGCATCTGTGCAGCGGGAACGACCTCGGACCACCAGGGGACGAGAAAACCACCATCTCATGGGGCCGGACACTCAGGGTCAGGGAAAAATCAAATATATATCTGGTGATATCTCGGGTGCTATTACAGATTGCGCAATAAATCAAAGTGCATTGTCTGTAGGAGGCCCAGGCGAATGAATCTGGGCAGCGGGAACGACATCGGACCACCAGGGGCCGAGAAAATCACCGTCTCATGGGGCCGGACATTCAGGGTCAGGGGAAAATCCAATATATATCTGGTGATATCTCAGGTGCTATTAGAGATAGCGCAATAAACCAAAGTGAATTATCTGCAGGAGGCCCTGGCGCATGAATCTGTACAGCGGGAACGACCTCGGACCACCGGGGGCCGAGAAGACCACCGTGTCATGGGGCCGGACACTCAGGGCCAGGGAAAAATCCAATATATATCTGGTGATATCTCGGGTGCTATTAGAGATAGCGCAATAAACCAAAGTGAATTATCTGCAGGAGGCCCTGGCGCATGAATCTGTGCAGCGGGAACGACCTCGGATCACCAGGGTCCGAGAAAACCACCGTCTCATGGGGCCGGACACTCAGGGCCAGGGAAAAATCCAATATATATCTGGTGATATCTCGGGTTCTATTAGAGATGGCGCAATAAACCAAAGTGAATTATCTGCAGGAGGCCCTGGCGCATGCAACTGTGCAGCGGGAACGACCTCGTACCACCAGGGGCCGAGAAAACCACCGTCTCATGGGGCCGGACACTCAGGGTCAGGGAAAAATCAAATATATATCTGGTGATATCTCGGGTGCTATTAGAGATAGCGCAATAAACCAAAGTGAATTATCTGCAGGAGGCCCTGGCGCATGAATCTGTGCAGCGGGAACGACCTCGGATCACCAGGGTCCGAGAAAACCACCGTCTCATGGGGCCGGACACCCAGGGTCGGGGAAAAATCCAATATATATCTGGTGATATCTCGGTTGCTATTACAGATAGCGCAATAAATCAAAGTGCATTGTCTGTAGGAGGCCCAGGCGAATGAATCTGGGCAGCGGGAACGACCTCGGACCACCAGGGGCCGAGAAAACCACCGTCTCATGGGGCCGGACATTCAGGGTCAGGGGAAAATCTAATATATATCTGGTGATATCTCGGGTGCTATTAGAGATACCGCAATAAACCAAAGTGAATTATCTGCAGGAGGCCCTGGCGCATGAATCTGTGCAGCGGCAACGACCTCGGATCACCAGGGTCCGAGAAAACCACCGTCTTATGGGGCCGGACACTCAGGGTCGGGGAAAAATCCAATATATATCTGGTGATACCTCGGGTGCTATTACAGATAGCGCAATAAACCAAAGTGAATTATCTGCAGGAGGCCCTGGCGCATGAATCTGTGCAGCTGGAACGACCTCGCACCACCAGGGGCCGAGAAAACCAAAGTCTCATGGGGCCGGACACTCAGGGTCAGGGGAAAATCCAATATATATCTGGTGATATCTCTGGTGCTATTACAGATAGCGCAGTAAACCAAAGTGCATTGTCTGTAGGAGGCCCTTGCGAATGAATCTGTGCCGCAGGAACGACCTCGGACCACCAGTGGCCGAGAAAATTACAGATATTCGGAATCCGTCACCCAAGGTCATGTAAAAATCCAGCAAATATCTGGTGATATCTCGGGTGCTATTAGAGATAGCGCAATAAACCAAAGTGCATTGTCTGTAGGAGGCCCTGGCGCATGAATCCGGGCAGCGGGAACGACGTCGGGCCACCAGGGGCCGAGAAAACCACCGACTCACGGGGCCGGACACTCAGGGTCAGGGGAAAATCCAATATATATCTGGTGATATCTCGGGTGCTATTACAGATAGCGC
The DNA here is from genome assembly GCF_051020985.1 of Nomia melanderi. NCBI lineage: Eukaryota > Metazoa > Arthropoda > Insecta > Hymenoptera > Halictidae > Nomia > Nomia melanderi. The sequence goes on along the minus strand of NW_027475140.1, from coordinate 1,847,922 downwards.
AATAAATCAAAGTGCATTGTCTGTAGGAGGCCCAGGCGAATGAATCTGTGCAGCGGGAACGACCTCGGACCACCAGGGGCCGAGAAAACCACAGTCTCATGGGGCCGGACACTCAGGGTCAGGGGAAAATCCAATATATATCTGGTGATATCTCGGGTGCTATTACAGATAGCGCAATACACCAAAGTGCATTGTCTGTAGGAAGCCCTTGCGAATGAATCTGTACCGCAGGAACGACCTCGGACCACCAGTGGCCGAGAAAATTACAGATATTCGGAATCCGTCACCCAAGGTCATGTAAAAATCCAGCAAATATCTGGTGATATCTCGGGTGCTATTACAGATAGCGCAATAAATCAAAGTGCATTGTCTGTAGGAGGCCCAGGCGAATGAATCTGTGCTGCGGGAACGACCTCGGACCAAGAGTGGCCGAGAAAACTACCGTCTCATGGGGCCGGACACTCAGGGACAGGGAAAAATCCAATATATATCTGGTGATATCTCGGGTGCTATTACAGATAGCCCAATAAATCAAAGTGCATTGTCTGTAGGAGACCCTGTCGCATGAATCTGTGCAGCGGGATCGACCTCGGACCACCAGGAGCGAGAAAACTACCGTCTCATGTGGCCGGACACTCATTGTCAGGGGAAAATCCAATATATGTATGGTGATATCTCGGGTGCTATTACAGATAGCGCAATAAATCAAAGCGCATTGTCTGTAGGAGGCACTGGCGACTGAATCTGTGCAGCAGGAACTACCTCGGACCACCAGGGGCCGAGAAAATTACAGATATTCGGAATCCGTCACCCAAGATCATGTAAAAATCCAGCATATATCTTTTGATATCTCGGGTGCTATTACAGATCGCGCAATAAACCAAAGTGAATTGCCTGCAGGAAGCCTTGGCGCATGAATCTGTTCAGCCGGATCGACCTCGGACCACGAGGGACCGAGAAAACCATCGCCACATGGGGCCGGACTGTCAGGGTCAAGGAAAAATGCAATATATATCTGGTAATATCTCGGGTGCTATTAGAGATAGCGCAATAAATCAAAGTGCGTTGTCTGTAGGAGGCCCTGGCGCATGAATCTGTGCAGCGGGATCGACCTCGGACCAACAGGGGCCGAGAAAACCACCGTCTCATGGGGTCGGTCACTCAGGGTCAGGGAAAAATCCAATATATATCTGGTGATATCTCGGGTGCTATTAGAGGTAGCGCAATAAACCAAAGTGAATTATCTATAGGAGGCCCTGGCGCATGAATCTGTGCAGCGGGATCGACATCGGACAACCAGGGGCCGAGAAAATCTCCGTCTCATGCGGCCGGACTGTCAGGGTCAGGGAAAAATACAATATATATCAGGTGATATCTCGGGTGCTATTAGAGATAGCGCAATAAATCAAAGTACATTGTCTGTAGGAGGCCCTGGCGCATGAATCTGTGCAGCGGGATCGACCTCGGACCAGCAGGGGCCGAGAAAATCTCCGTCTCATGCGGCCGGACTGTCAGGGTCAGGGATAAATCCAATATATATCTGGTGATATCTCGGGTGCTATTAGAGATAGCGAAATAAATCAAAGTGCATTGTCTGCAGGAGGCCCTGGCGCATAAATCTGTGCAGCGGGAACGACCTCGGACCACCAGGGGCCGAGAAAACCACCGTATCATGGGGCCGGACACTCAGTGTCAGGGGAAAATCCAATATATATCTGGGGATACCTCCGGTGCTATTACTGATAGCGCAATAAAGCAAAGTGCATTGTCTGTAGGAGGCCCTGGCCCATGAATCTGTGCAGCGGGATCGAATTCGGACCACCAGGGGCCGAGAAAATCACTTTCTCATGAGGCCGGACTGTCAGCGTCAGGGAAAGGTGCAATATATATCTGGTGATATCTCGGGTGCTATTAGAGCTAGCGCAATAAATCAAAGTGCATTGTCTGCAGGAGGCCCTAGCGCATGTATCTGTGCAGCGGGAACGACCTCGGACCTCCAGGGGCCGAGACAACCACCGTCTCATGGGGCCGGAAACTCGGGGTCAGGGGAAAATCCAATATATATCTGGTGATATCTCGGGTGCTATTAGAGATAGCGCAATAAATCAAAGTACATTGTCTGTAGGAGGCCCTGGCGCATGAATCTGTGCAGCGGGATCGACCTCGGACCAGCAGGGGCCGAGAAAATCTCCGTCTCATGCGGCCGGACTGTCAGGGTCAGTGAAAAATCCAATATACAGTCTGTTTGACAAGAGCGTGTACGGCAAAACTCTTACGTGCGATGTCTTAGGTAAGAAATTCCACTTCAAGCAGGTAACTTGAATGTTTCCCTAAGATGCTTTGTACAAAAAACCTTCAGTTGTTGTTCGAGCTTATTCGTAAAACGACGCATTTCATTATGAGTGCCGCGTACGCATCACGTTACGAAGCAGTGTTTCTGTGTTCCCATCCTAATGGACCAAAAATGTCATACACAGCGGCTGCTAAATACATGAAGATATCGAAGACATTTGTTAGTAAGTGGGTGAAACGATATTTGGAGGTCAAAAATGTCGATGACCTACCAAATCGTGGCACTAAGTCAAAGACGACGAAGAAAGAGGATAAATTGATTTTACGCGAGTTCGAGAAGAATCCCCGTCTATCGTTACGTAGTGGACAGGCAGTTTTATGTAGAAAGGGTTTGAAATTGTTATGTGATACGATAAGAAGACGATTATTGGCAAATAATGTGAAATTGAGAAGCACAATAAAGAAAGTGCTACTATCCGAGAAACATGTCACAAAAATACTCGCTTGGGCGAATGAAAATTTGAACCGTGATTTGGACAATGTAATTTTTTCGGACGAAACTTCTTTTTGGGCACATACTTTTATAACCCATACCTGGTGTAACCACGCCAATAAACTCCTTCAGCGAACCGTTAAACACCCGGTAAGGGTGCATGTTTGGGGTTGCTTCTCGAAGCAGAGATTCGGTACTTTGCACGTATTCACTGACAATTTAAACGCTGCCAAAATGGTCAAAATCTATCAGAGAGCCTTATTACCATCTGCCCAGAGGTGGTTTATAAGAAATAATAAACATTGGCTACTGGAAGAGGATAATGACCCAAAACATCGAAGTCGACACTGTACAGCCTGGAAAGAGGAAAATCACATCGATGTACTAGATTAGCCTTCACAGTCGACGGATGCAAATCCAATAGAAAATGTTTGGGCAATCATGAAGATCAAGCTCAGAGGAAAGAAGCACAACACGATCAAGAAGCTGATTCGTCAAATTGGATTGGTATGGAGGTCCTTATCTCGTGATTATGCGATTACATTAGTAGAAAGTATGCCTCGAAGATGTAAATTAATTATTGATAATGGCGGTGACTGGGCACCATATTAATAATAACGCATCTTAGTATACACCATAAAGAATTTGTGTATTTTTTTCGAACCCGATATCCGAAATAGTTTTCGAGTTTTGCCGGACACGCTCTTGTCAAACAGAGTGTATATCTGGTGATATCTCCGGTGCTATTAGAGATAGCGAAATAAATCAAACTGCATTGTCTGCAGGAGGCCCTGGCGCATAAATCTGTGCCGCGGGATCGACCTCGGACCACCAGGGGCCGAGAAAACCACCGACACATGAGGCCGGACACTCAGGGTCGAGGAAAAATTCAATATATATCTGGTGATATCTCGGGTGCTCTTACAGATAGCGCACTAAACCAAAGTGAATTATCTGCAGGGGGCCCTGGCGCATGAATCTGTGCAGCGGGATCGACCTCGGACCACCAGAGGCCGAGAAAATCACCGCCTCATTGGGCCGGATTGCCAGGGTCAGGGAAAAATCCAATATATATCTGGTGATATCTCGGGTGCTATTAGAGATAGAGAAATAAATGAAAGTGCATTGTCTGCTGAAGGCCCTGGCGCACAAATCTGTGCCGCGGGATCGACCTTGGACCACCAGGGACCGAGAAAACCACCGACACATGGGGCCGGACACTCATGGTCAGGGGAAAATCCAATATATATCTGGTGATATCTCGAGTGCTATTAGAGATAGCGCAATAAACCAAAGTGAATTATCTGCAGGAGGGCCTGGCGTATTAATCTGAGCAGCAGGAACGACCTCGGACCACCAGGCGCCGAGAAAATTACATATATTCGGAATCCGTTACCCAAGGTCATGTAAAAATCCAGCATATATCTGGTGACATCTCGGGTGCTCTTACAGATAGCGCACTAAATCAAAGTGAATTATCTATAGGAGGCCCTGGCGCATGAATCTGTGCAGCGGGATCGACCTCGGACCACCAGGGGCCGAGAAAATCTCCATCTCATGGGGCCGGACTGTCAGGGTCAGGGAAAAATCCAATATATATCTGGTGATATCTCGGGTGCTATTAGAGATAGCGAAATAAATCAAAGTGCATTGTCTGCAGGAGGCCCTGGCGCATAAATCTGTGCCGCGGAAACGACCTCGGACCGCCAGGGGCCGAGAAAACCACCGTCTCATGGGGCCGGACACTCAGGGTCAGGGGAAAATCCAATATGTATATGGTGATATCTCGGGTGCTATTAGAGATAGCGCAACAAACCAAAGTGAATTATCTGCAGGAGGCCCAGGTGCATGAATCTGTGCAGCGGGAACGACCTCGGACCACCAGGGCCGAGAAAACCACCGTCTCATGGGGCCGGACTGTCAGGGTCAGGGGAAAATCCAATATATATCTGGTGATATCTCGGGTGCTATTACAGATAGCGCAATAAATCAAAGTTCATTGTCTGTAGGAGGCCCTGGCGCATGAATCTGTGCAGCGGGAACGACCTCGGACCACCAGGGGCCGAGAAAACCATCCACACATGGGGCCGGACTGTCAGGGTCAAGGAAAAATCCAATATATATCTGGTGATATCTCGGGTGCTATTAGAGATCGCGCAATAAATCAAAGTGCATTGTCTGTAGGAGGCCCTGGCGCATGAATCTGTGTAGCGGGAACGACCTCGGACCACCAGGGGCCGAAAAACCCACAGTCTCATGGGGCCGGACACTCAGGGTCAGGGTAAAATGCAATATATATCTGGTGATATCTCGGGTGCTATTACAGATAGCGCAATAAATCAAAGTGCATTGTCTGTAGGAGGCCCTGGCGCATGAATCTGTGCAGCGGGAACGACCTCGGACCACCAGGGGCCGAAAAAACCACAGTCTCATGGGGCCGGTCACTCAGGGTCAGGGGAAAATCCAATATAGATCTGGTGATATCTCGGGTGCTATTACAGATAGCGCAATAAATCAAAGTGCATTACCTGTAGGAGGCCCTGGCGCATGAATCTGTGCAGCGGGAACGTCCTCGGACCTCCAGGGGCCGAGACAACGACCGTCTCACGGGGCCGGACACTCAGGGTCAGGGTAAAATCCAATATATATGTGGTGATATCTCGGGTGCTATTACAGATAGCGCAATAAATCAAAGTGCATTGTCTGTAGGAGGCCCTGGCGCATGAATCTGTGCAGCGGGAACGACCTCGGACCACCAGGGGCCGAAAAAACCATAGTCTCATGGGGCCGGTCACTCAGGGTCAGGGGAAAATCCAATATATATCTGGTGATATCTCGGGTGCTATTACAGATAGCGCAATAAATCAAAGTGCATTGTCTGTAGGAGGCGCTGGCGCATGAATCTGTGCAGCGGGATCGACCTCGGACCACCAGGGGCCGAAAAAACCACAGTCTCATGGGGCCGGACACTCAGGGTCAGGGTAAAATGCAATATATATCTGGTGATATCTCGGGTGCTATTACAGATAGCGCAATAAATCAAAGTGCATTACCTGTAGGAGGCCCTGGCGCATGAATCTCTGCAGCGGAAACGTCCTCGGACCTCCAGGGGCCGAGACAACGACCGTCTCATGGGGCCGGACACTCAGGGTCAGGGTGAAATCCAATATATATCTGGTGATATCTCGGGTGCTATTACAGATAGCGCAATAAATCAAAGTGCATTACCTGTAGGAGGCCCTGGCGCATGAATCTGTGCAACGGGAACCACCTCGGACCACCAGGGGCCGAGAAAACCACAGTCTCATGGGGCCGGACACTCAGGGTCAGGGGAAAATCCAATATATATCTGGCGATATCTCGGGTGCTATTAGAGATAGCGCAATAAACCAAAGTGAATTATCTGCAGGAGGCCCTGGCGCATGAATCTGTGCACGCGGGAACGACCTCGGACCACCAGGGTCCGAGAAAACGACCGTCGCATGGGGCCGGACACTCAGGGACAGTGAAAAATCCAATATATATCTGGTGATATCTCGGGTGCTATTACAGATAGCGCAATAAATCAAAGTGCATTGTCTGTAGGAGGCCCTGGCGCATGAATCTGTGCAGCGGGATCGACCTCGGACCACCAGGGGCCGAAAAAACCACAGTCTCATGGGGCCGGACACTCAGGGTCAGGGTAAAATGCAATATATATCTGGTGATATCTCGGGTGCTATTACAGATAGCGCAATAAATCAAAGTGCATTACCTGTAGGAGGCCCTGGCGCATGAATCTCTGCAGCGGAAACGTCCTCGGACCTCCAGGGGCCGAGACAACGACCGTCTCATGGGGCCGGACACTCAGGGTCAGGGTGAAATCCAATATATATCTGGTGATATCTCGGGTGCTATTACAGATAGCGCAATAAATCAAAGTGCATTACCTGTAGGAGGCCCTGGCGCATGAATCTGTGCAGAGGGAACGACCTCGGACGACCAGGGACCGAGAAAACCACAGTCTCATGGGGCCGGACACTCAGGGTCAGGGGAAAATCCAATATAGATCTGGTGATATCTCGGGTGCTATTACAGATAGCGCAATAAATCAAAGTGCATTGTCTGTAGGAGGCGCTGGCGCATGAATCTGTGCAGCGGGAACGACCTCGGACCACCAGGGGCCGAGAAAAGCACAGTCTCATGGGGCCGGACACTCAGGGTCAGGGTAAAATCCAATATATATCTGGTGATATCTCGGGTGCTATTAGAGATAGCGCAATAAACCAAAGTGAATTATCTGCAGGAGGCCCTGGCGCATGAATCTGTGCAGCGGGAACGACCTCGGACCACCAGGGGCCGAAAAAACCACAGTCTCATTGGGCCGGTCACTCAGGGTCTGGGGAAAATCCAATATATATCTGGTGATATCTCGGGTGCTATTACAGATAGCGCAATAAATCAAAGTGCATTGTCTGTAGGAGGCCCTGGCGCATGAATCTGTGCAACGGGAACGACCTCGGACCACCAGGGGCCGAGAAAACCACGGTCTCATGGGGCCGGACACTCAGGGTCAGGGGAAAATCCAATATATATCTGGTGATATCTCGGGTGCTATTAGAGATAGCGCAATAAACCAAAGTGCATTGTCTGTAGGAGGCCCTGGCGCATGAATCTGTGCAGCGGGAACGACATCGGAACACCAGGAACCGAGAAAACCACCGTCTCATGGGGCCGGATACGCAGGGTCAGTGAAAAATCCAATATATATGTGGTGATATCTCGGGTGCTATTACAGATAGCGCAATAAATCAAAGTGAATTATCTGCAGTAGGCCCTGGCGCATGAATCCGTGCAGCGGGAACGACCTCGGACCACCAGGGGCCGAGAAAACCACAGTCTCATGGGGCCGGACACTCAGGGTCAGGGGAAAATCCAATATAGATCTGGTGATATCTCGGGTGCTATTACAGATAGCGCAATAAACCAAAGTGAATTATCTGCAGGAGGCCCTGGCGCATGAATCTGTGCAACGGGAACGACCTCGGACCACCAGGGGCCGAGAAAACCACAGTCTCATGGGGCCGGACACTCAGGGTCAGGGGAAAATCCAATATAGATCTGGTGATATCTCGGGTGCTATTACAGGTAGCGCAATAAATCAAAGTGCATTACCTGTAGGAGGCACTGGCGCATGAATCTGTGCAGCGGGAACGTCCTCGGACCTCCAGGGGCCGAGACAACGACCGTCTCATGGGGCCGGACACTCAGGGTCAGGGTAAAATCCAATATATATCTGGTGATATCTCGGGTGCTATTACAGATAGCGCAATAAATCAAAGTGCATTGTCTGTAGGAGGCCCTGGCGCATGAATCTGTGCAGCGGGAACGACCTCGGACCACCAGGGGCCGAGAAAAGCACAGTCTCATGGGGCCGGACACTCAGGGTCAGGGTAAAATCCAATATATATCTGGTGATATCTCGGGTGCTATTAGAGATAGCGCAATAAACCAAAGTGAATTATCTGCAGGAGGCCCTGGCGCATGAATTTGTGCAGCGGGAACGACCTCGGACCACCAGGGGCCGAAATAACCACAGTCTCATTGGGCCGGTCACTCAGGGTCTGGGGAAAATCCAATATATATCTGGTGATATCTCGGGTGCTATTACAGATAGCGCAATAAATCAAAGTGCATTGTCTGTAGGAGGCCCTGGCGCATGAATCTGTGCAACGGGAACGACCTCGGACCACCAGGGGCCGAGAAAACCACAGTCTCATGGGGCCGGACACTCAGGGACAGGGGAAAATCCAATATATATCTGGTGATATCTCGGGTGCTATTAGAGATAGCGCAATAAACCAAAGTGCATTGTCTGTAGGAGGCCCTGGCGCATGAATCTGTGCAGCGGGAACGACCTCGGAACACCAGGAACCGAGAAAACCACCGTCTCATGGTGCCGGATACTCAGGGTCAGTGAAAAATCCAATATATATGTGGTGATATCTCGGGAGCTATTACAGATAGCGCAATAAATCAAAGTGAATTATCTGCAGTAGGCCCTGGCGCATGAATCTGTGCAGCGGGAATTACCTCGGTCCACCAGGGGCCGAGAAAACCACAGTCTCATGGGGCCGGACACTCAGGGTCAGGGGAAAATCCAATATAGATCTGGTGATATCTCGGGTGCTATTACAGATAGCGCAATAAACCAAAGTGAATTATCTGCAGGAGGCCCTGGCGCATGAATCTGTGCAACGGGAACGACCTCGGAGCACCAGGGGCCGAGAAAACCACAGTCTCATGGGGCCGGACACTCAGGGTCAGGGGAAAATCCAATATAGATCTGGTGATATCTCGGGTGCTATTACAGATAGCGCAATAAATCAAAGTGCATTACCTGTAGGAGGCCCTGGCGCATGAATCTGTGCAGCGGGAACGTCCTCGGACCTCCAGGGGCCGAGACAACGACCGTCTCATGGGGCCGGACACTCAGGGTCAGGGTAAAATCCAATATATATCTGGTGATATCTCGGGTGCTATTACAGATAGCGCAATAAATCAAAGTGCGTTGTCTGTAGGAGGCCCTGGCGCATGAATCTGTGCAGCGGGAACGACCTCGGACGACCAGGGGCCGAGAAAACCACAGTCTCATGGGGCCGGACACTCAGGGTCAGGGGAAAATCCAATATATATCTGGTGATATCTCGGGTGCTATTACAGATAGCGCAATAAACCAAAGTGAATTATCTGCAGGAGGCCCTGGCGCATGAATCTGTGCAACGGGAACGACCTCGGACCACCAGGGGCCGAGAAAACCACAGTCTCATGTGGCCGGACACTCAGGGTCAGTGGAAAATCCAATATATATCTGGTGATATCTCGGGTGCTATTACAGATAGCGCAATAAATCAAAGTGCATTGTCTGTAGGAGGCCCTGGCGCATGAATCTGTGCAGCGGGAAGGACCTCGGACCACCAGGGGCCGAGAAAAGCACAGTCTCATGGGGCCGGACACTCAGGGTCAAGGTAAAATCCAATATATATCTGGTGATATCTCGGGTGCTATTACAGATAGCGCAATAAACCAAAGTGCATTGTCTGTAGGAGGCCCTGGCGCATGAATCTGTGCAGCGGGAACGACCTCGGAACACCAGGAACCGAGAAAACCACCGTCTCATGGGGCCGGATACTCAGGGTCAGTGAAAAATCCAATATATATGTGGTGATATCTCGGGTGCTATTACAGATAGCGCAATGAATCAAAGTGAATTATCTGCAGTAGGCCCTGGCGCATGAATCTGTGCAGCGGGAACGACCTCGGTCCACCAGGGGCCGAGAAAACCACAGTCCCATGGGGCCGGACACTCAGGGTCAGGGGAAAATCCAATATAGATCTGGTGATATCTCGGGAGCTATTACAGATAGCGCAATAAATCAAAGTGCATTACCTGTAGGAGGCCCTGACGCATGAATCTGTGCCGCGGGAACGACCTCGGACCACCAGGGGCCGAGAAAAGCACAGTCTCATGGGCCCGGACACTCAGGGTCAGTGAAAAATCCAATATATATCTGCTGATATCTCGGGTGCTATTACAGATAGCGCAATAAATCAAAGTGCATTGTCTGTAGGAGGCCCTGGCGCATGAATCTGTGCAGCGGGAACGACCTCGGACCACCAGGGGCCGAGAAAATCACAGTCTCATGGGGCCGGACACTCAGGGTCAGGGTAAAATCCAATATATATCTGGTGATATCTCGGGTGCTATTAGAGATAGCGCAATAAACCAAAGTGAATTATCTGCAGGAGGCCCTGACGCATGAATCTGTGCAGCGGGAACGACCTCGGACCACCAGGGGCCGAAAAAACCACAGTCTCATGGGGCCGGTCACTCAGGGTCAGGGGAAAATCCAATATATATCTGGTGATATCTCGGGTGCTATTACAGATAGCGCAATAAATCAAAGTGCATTGTCTGTAGGAGGCCCAGGCGCATGAATCTGTGCAGCGGGAACGACCTCGGACCACCAGGGGCCGAAAAACCACAGTCTCATGGGGCCGGTCACTCAGGGTCAGAGGAAAATCCAATGTATATCTGGTGATATCTCGGGTGCTATTACAGATAGCGCAATAAATCAAAGTGAATTATCTGCAGTAGGCCCTGGCGCATGAATCTGTGCAGCGGGAACGACCTCGGACCACCAGGGGCCGAGAAAACCACAGTCTCATGGGGCCGGACACTCAGGGTCAGGGGAAAATCCAATATAGATCTGGTGATATCTCGGGTGCTATTACAGATAGCGCAATAAACCAAAGTGAATTATCTGCAGGAGGCCCTGGCGCATGAATCTGTGCAACGGGAACGACCTCGGACCACCGGGGGCCGAGAAAACCACAGTCTCATGGGGCCGGACACTCAGGGTCAGGGGAAAATCCAATATAGATCTGGTGATATCTCGGGTGCTATTACAGATAGCGCAATAAATCAAAGTGGATTATCTGCAGGAGGCCCTGGCGCATGAATCTGTTTAACGGGAACGACCTCGGGCCACCAGGGGCCGAGAAAACCACAGTCTCATGGGGCCGGACACTCAGGGTCAGGGGAAAATCCAATATAGATCTGGTGATATCTCGGGTGCTATTACAGGTAGCGCAATAAATCAAAGTGCATTACCTGTAGGAGGCCCTGGCGCATGAATCTGTGCAGCGGGAACGACCTCTGACCACCAGGGGCCGAAAAAACCACAGTCTCATGGGGCCGGTCACTCAGGGTCAGGGGAAAATCCAATATATATCTGGTGATATCTCGGGTGCTATTACAGATAGCGCAATAAATCAAAGTGCATTGTCTGTAGGAGGCCCTGGCGCATGAATCTGTGCAACGGGAACGCCCCCGGACCACCAGGGGCCGAGAAAACCACAGTCTCATGGGGCTGGACACTCAGGGTCAGGGGAAAATCCAATATATATCTGGTGATATCTCGGGTGCTATTAGAGATTGCGCAATAAACCAAAGTGCATTGTCTGTAGGAGGCCCTGGCGCATGAATCTGTGCAGCGGGAACGACCTCGGACGACCAGGGGCCGAGAAAACCACAGTCTCATGGGGCCGGACACTCCTGGTCAGGGGAAAATCCAATATATATCTGGTGATATCTCGGCTGCTATTACCGATAGCGCAATAAATCAAAGTGCATTGTCTGTAGGAGGCCCTGGCGCATGAATCTGTGTAGCGGGAACGACCTCGGACGACCAGGGGCCGAGAAAACCACAGTCTCATGGGGCCGGTCACTCAGGGTCAGGGGAAAATCCAATATATATCTGGTGATATCTCGGGTGCTATTAGAGATAGCGCAATACACCAAAGTGAATTATCTGCAGGAGGCCCTGGCGCATGAATCTGTGCAGCGGGAACGACCTCGGAACACCAGGGACCGAGAAAACCACCGTCTCATGGGGCCGGACATTCAGGGTCAGTGAAAAATCCAATATATATGTGGTGATATCTCGGGTGCTATTACAGATAGCGCAATAAATCAAAGTGCATTGTCTGTAGGAGACCCTGGCGCATGAACCTGTGCAGCGGGAACGACCTCGGACCACCAGGGGCCGAGAAAACGACCGTCTCATGGGGCCGGACGCTCAGGGTCAGTGAAAAATCCAATATATATCTGGTGATATCTCGGGTGCTACTAGAGATAGCGCAATAAACCAAAGTGAATTATCTGCAGGAGGCCCTGGCGCATGAATCTGTGCAACGGGAACGACCTCGGACCACCAGGGGCCGAGAAAACGACCGTCTCATGGGGCCGGACACTCAGGGTCAGGGTAAAATCCAATATATATCTGGTGATATCTCGGGTGCTATTACAGATAGCGCAATAAATCAAAGTGCATTGTCTGTAGGAGGCCCTGGCGCATGAATCTGTGCAGCGGGAACGACCTCGGACCACCAGGGGCCGAGAAAAGCACAGTCTCATGGGGCCGGACACTCAGGGTCAGGGTAAAATCCAATATATATCTGGTCATATCTCGGGTGCTATTAGAGATAGCACAATAAACCAAAGTGAATTATCTGCAGGAGGACCTGGCGCATGAATCTGTGCAGCGGGAACGACCTCGGACCACCAGGGGCCGAGAAAACGACCGTCTCATGGGGCCGGACACTCAGGGTCAGTGTAAAATCCAATATATATCTGCTGATATCTCGGGTGCTATTACAGATAGCGCAATAAATCAAAGTGCATAGTCTGTAGGAGGCCCTGACGCATGAATCTGTGCAGCGGGAACGACCTCGGACTACCAGGGGCCGAGAAAACCACAGTCTCATGGGGCCGGACACTCAGGGTCAGGGGAAAATCCAATATATATCTGGTGATATCTCGGGTGCTATTAGAGGTAGCGCAATAAACCAAAGTGAATTATCTGCAGGAGGCCCTGGCACATGAATCTGTGCAGCGGGAACGACCTCGGACCACCAGGGGCCGAAAAAACCACAGTCTCATGGGGCCGGACACTCAGGGTCAGGGTAAAATCCAATATATATCTGGTGATATCTCTGGTGCTATTACAGATAGCGCAATAAATAAAAGTGCATTGTCTGTAGGAGGCCCTGGCGCATGAATCTGTGCAGCGGGAACGATCTCGGATCACCAGGGGCCGAGAAAACCACCGTCTCATGGGGCCGGACACTCAGGGTCAGTGAAAAATCCAATATATATCTGGTGATATCTCGGGTGCTATTACAGATAGCGCAATAAATGAAAGTGCATTGTCTGTAGGAGGCCCTGGCGCATGAATCTGTGCAGCGGGAACGACCTCGGACCACCAGGGGCCGAGAAAACCACAGTCTCATGGGGCCGGACACTCAGGGTCAGGGGAAAATCCAATATATATCTGGTAATATCTCGGGTGCTATTAGAGATAGCGCAATAAACCAAAGTGTATTATCTGCAGGAGGCCCTGGCGCATGAGTCTGTGCAACGGGAACGACCTCGGACCACCAGGGGCCGAGAAAACCACCGTCTCATGGGGCCGGACACTCAGGGTCAGTGAAAAATCCAATATATATCTGGTTATATCTCGAGTGCTATTACAGATAGCGCAATAAATCAAAGTGCATTGTCGGTAGGAGGACCTTGCGCATGAATCTGTGCAGCGGGAACTACCTCGGACCACCAGGGGCCGAGAAAACCACAGTCTCATGGGGTCGGACACTCAGGGTCAGGGAAGAATCCAATATATACCTGGTGATATCTCGGGTGCTATTAGAGATAGCGCAATAAACCAAAGTGAATTATCTGCAGGAGACCCTGGCGCATGAATCTGTGCAGCGGGAACGACCTCGGACCACCAGGGGCCGAGACAACAACCGTCTCATGGGGCCGGACACTCAGGGTCAGGGAAAAATCCAATATATTTCTGGTGATATCTCGGGTTATATTACAGATAGAACAATAAATCAAAGTGCATTGTCTGTAGGAGGCCCTGGCGCATGAATCTGTGCAGCGGGAACGACCTCGGACCACCAGGGGCCGAGAAAACCACCGTCTCATGGGGCCGGACACTCAGGGTCAGGGAAAAATCCAATATATATCTGGTGATATCTCGGGTGCTATTACAGATAGCCCAAGAAATCAAAGTGCATTGTCTGTATTAGGCCCCGGCGCATGAATCTGTGCAGCGGGAACGACCTCGGACCACCAGGGGCCGAGAAAACCACCGTCTCATGGGGCCGGACACTCAGGGTCAGGGAAGAATCCAATATATATCTGGTGATATCTCGGGTGCTATTACAGATAGCGCAATAAATCAAAGTGCATTGTCTGTAGGAGGCTCAGGCGAATGAATCTGTGCAGCGGGAACGACCTCGGACCACCAGGGTCCGAGAAAACCACAGTCTCATGGGGCCGGACACTCAGGGTCAGGGGAAAATCCAATATATATCTGGTGATATCTCGGGTGCTATTACAGATAGCGTAATAAATAAATGTGCATTGTCTGTAGGAGGCCCTGGAGCATGAATCTGTGCAGAGGGAACGACCACGGACCACCAGGGGCCGAGAAAACCACAGTCTCATGGGGTCGGACACTCAGGGTCAGGGAAGAATCCAATATATACCTGGTGATATCTCGGGTGCTATTAGAGATAGCGCAATAAACCAAAGTGAATTATCTGCAGGAGACCCTGGCGCATGAATCTGTGCAGCGGGAACGACCTCGGACCACCAGGTGCCGAGACAACAACCGTCTCATGGGGCCGGACACTCAGGGTCAGGGAAAAATCCAATATATTTCTGGTGATATCTCGGGTTATATTACAGATAGAACAATAAATCAAAGTGCATTGTCTGTAGGAGGCCCTGGCGCATGAATCTGTGCAGCGGGAACGACCTCGGACCACCAGGGGCCGAGAAAACCACCGTCTCATGGGGCCGGACACTCAGGGTCAGGGAAAAATCCAATATATATCTGGTGATATCTCGGGTGCTATTACAGATAGCCCAAGAAATCAAAGTGCATTGTCTGTATTAGGCCCCGGCGCATGAATCTGTGCAGCGGGAACGACCTCGGTCCACCAGGGGCCGAGAAAACCACCGTCTCATGGGGCCGGACACTCAGGGTCAGGGAAAAATCCAATATATATCTGGTGATATCTCGGGTGCTATTACAGATAGCGCAATAAATCAGAGTGCATTGTCTGTAGGAGGCCCTGGCGCATGAATCTGTGTAGCGGGAACGACCTCGGACCACCAGAGGCCGAGAAAACCACAGTCTCATGGGTCCGGACGCTC
Source organism: Nomia melanderi (assembly GCF_051020985.1). Classification (NCBI taxonomy): domain Eukaryota; kingdom Metazoa; phylum Arthropoda; class Insecta; order Hymenoptera; family Halictidae; genus Nomia; species Nomia melanderi. The sequence continues at coordinate 1,832,365 of NW_027475140.1, read as the reverse complement.
AGGGTCAGGGGAAAATCCAACATATATCTGGTGATATCTCGGGTGCTATTACAGATAGCGCAATAAGTCAAAGTGAATTGTCTGTAGGACGCCCTGGCGCATGAATCTGTGCAGTCGGAACGACCTCGAACCACCAGGGGCCGCGAAAACCACCGTCTCATGGGGCCGGACACTCAGGGTCAGTGAAAGATCCAATATATATCTGGTGGTATCTTGGGTGCTATTACAGATAGCGTAATAAATAAATGTGCATTGTCTGTAGGAGGCCCTGGAGCATGAATCTGTGCAGAGGGAACGACCTCGGACCACCAGGGGCCGAGAAAACCACAGTCTCATGGGGTCGGACACTCAGGGTCAGGGAAGAATCCAATATATACCTGGTGATATCTCGGGTGCTATTACAGATAGCGCAATAAACCAAAGTGAATTATCTGCAGGAGACCCTGGCGCATGAATCTGTGCAGCGGGAACGACCTCGGACCACCAGGGGCCGAGACAACAACCGTCTCATGGGGCCGGACACTCAGGGTCAGGGAAAAATCCAATATATTTCTGGTGATATCTCGGGTTATATTACAGATAGAACAATAAATCAAAGTGCATTGTCTGTAGGAGGCTCAGGCGAATGAATCTGTGCAGCGGGAACGACCTCGGACCACCAGGGGCCGAGAAAACCACAGTCTCATGGGGCCGGACACTCAGGGTCAGGGGAAAATCCAATATATATCTGGTGATATCTCGGGTGCTATTACAGATAGCGCAATAAACCAAAGTGCATTGTCTGTAGGAGGCTCTTGCGAATGAATCTGTACCGCAGGAACGACCTCGGACCACCAGTGGCCGAGAAAATTACAGATATTCGGAATCCGTCACCCAAGGTCATGTAAAAATCCAGCAAATATCTGGTGATATCTCGGGTGCTATTACAGATAGCCCAAGAAATCAAAGTGCATTGTCTGTATTAGGCCCCGGCGCATGAATCTGTGCAGCGGGAACGACCTCGGACCACCAGGGGCCGAGAAAACCACCGTCTCATGGGGCCGGACACTCAGGGTCAGGGAAGAATCCAATATATATCTGGTGATATCTCGGGTGCTATTACAGATAGCGCAATAAATCAAAGTGCATTGTCTGTAGGAGGCTCAGGCGAATGAATCTGTGCAGCGGGAACGACCTCGGACCACCAGGGGCCGAGAAAACCACAGTCTCATGGGGCCGGACACTCAGGGTCAGGGGAAAATCCAATATATATCTGGTGATATCTCGGGTGCTATTACAGATAGCGCAATAAACCAAAGTGCATTGACTGTAGGAGGCTCTTGCGAATGAATCTGTACCGCAGGAACGACCTCGGACCACCAGTGGCCGAGAAAATTACAGATATTCGGAATCCGTCACCCAAGGTAATGTAAAAATCCAGCAAATATCTGGTGATATCTCGGGTGCTATTAGAGATAGCGCAATAAACCAAAGTGCATTGTCTGTAGGAGGCCCTGGCGCATGAATCTGGGCAGCGGGAGCAACCTCCGTCCACCAGGGACCGAGAAAATCACCGTCTCATGGAGCCGGACACTCAGGGTGAGGGAAAAATCCAATATATATCTGGTGATATCTCGGGTGCTATTACAGATAGCGCAATAAATCAAAGTGCATTGTCTGTAGGAGGCCCAGGCGAATGAATCTGTGCAGCGGGAACGACCTCGGACCACCAGGGGCCGAGAAAACCACAGTCTCATGGGGCCGGACACTCAGGGTCAGGGGAAAATCCAAAATATATCTGGTGATATCTCAGGTGCTATTACAGATAGCCCAAGAAATCAAAGTGCATTGTCTGTATTAGGCCCCGGTGCATGAATCTGTGTAGCGGGAACGACCTCGGACCACCAGAGGCCGAGAAAACCACAGTCTCATGGGGCCGGACACTCAGGGTCAGTGAAAGATCCAATATATATCTGGTGGTATCTCGGGTGCTATTACAGATAGCGTAATAAATAAATGTGCATTGTCTGTAGGAGGCCCTGGTGCATGAATCTGTGCAGCGGGAACGACCTCGGACCACCAGGGGCCGAGAAAACCACAGTCTCATGGGGCCGGACACTCAGGGTCAGGGGAAAATCCAATATATATCTGGTGATATCTCGGGTGCTATTAGAGATAGCGCAATAAACCAAAGTGAATTATCTGCAGGAGGCCCTGGCGCATGAATCTGTGCAACGGGAACGACCTCGGACCACCAGGGGCCGAGAAAACCACAGTCTCATGGGGCCGGACACACAGGGTCAGGGGAAAATCCAACATATATCTGGTGATATCTCGGGTGCTATTACAGATAGCGCAATAAATCAAAGTGAATAGTCTGTAGGAGGCCCTGGCGCATGAATCTGTGCAGCCGGAACGACCTCGAACCACCAGGGGCCGCGAAAACCACCGTCTCATGGGGCCGGACACTCAGGGTCAGTGAAAGATCCAATATATATCTGGTGGTATCTCGGGTGCTATTACAGATAGCGTAATAAATAAATGTGCATTGACTGTAGGAGGCCCTGGCGCATGCATCTGTGCAGAGGGAACGACCTCGGACCACCAGGGGCCGAGAAAACCACCGTCTCATGGGGCCGGACACTCAGGGTCAGGGAAGAATCCATTATATATCTGGTGATATCTCGGGTGCTATTAGAGATAGCGCAATAAACCAAAGTGAATTATCTGCAGGAGGCCCTGGCGCATGAATCTGTGCAGCGGGAACGACCTCGGACCACCAGGGGCCGAGAAAACCACAGTCTCATGGGGCCGGACACTCAGGGTCAGGGGAAAATCCAATATATATCTGGTGATATCTCGGGTGCTATTAGAGATAGCGCAATAAACCAAAGTGTATTATCTGCAGGAGGCCCTGGCGCATGAATCTGTGCAACGGGAACGACCTCGGACCACCAGGGGCCGAGAAAACCACCGTCTCATGGGGCCGGACACTCAGGGTCAGTGAAAAATCCAATATATATCTGGTTATATCTCGGGTGCTATTAGAGATAGCGAAATAAATCAAAGTGAATTATCTGCAGGAGGCCCTGGCGCGAGCATCTGTGCAGCGGGAACGACCTCGGACCACCAGGGGCCAAGAAAATCACCGTCTCATGGCGCCGGACACTCAGGGTCAGGGAAAAATCCAATATATATCTGGTGATATCTCGGGTGCTATTAGAGATAGCCAAATAAATCAAAGTGCATTGTCGGTAGGAGGCCCTGGCGCATGAATCTGTGCAGCGGGAACGACCTCGGACCACCAGGGGCCGGGAAAACCACAGTCTCATGGGGCCGGACACTCAGGGTCAGGGGAAAATCCAATATATATCTGGTGATATCTCGGGTGCTATTAGAGATAGCGCAATACACCAAAGTGAATTATCTGCAGGAGGCCCTGGCGCATGCATCTGTGCAGCGGGAACGACCTCGGACCACCAGGGGCCAAGAAAACCACCGTCTCATGGCGCCGGACACTCAGGGTCAGGGAAAAATCCAATATATATCTGGTGATATCTCGGGTGCTATTAGAGATAGCCCAATAAATCAAAGTGCATTGTCGGTAGGAGGCCCTGGCGCATGAATCTGTGCAGCGGGAACGACCTCGGACCACCAGGGGCCGGGAAAACCACAGTCTCATGGGGCCGGACACTCAGGGACAGGGGAAAATCCAATATATATCTGGTGATATCTCGGGTGCTATTACAGATAGCGCAATAAATCAAAGTGCATTGTCTGTAGGAGGCCCTGGCGCATGAATCTGTGCAGCGGGAACGACCTCGGAACACCAGGGACCGAGAAAACCACCGCCTCATGTGGCCGGACACTCAGGGTCAGTGAAAAATCCAATATATATGTGGTGATATCTCGGGTGCTATTACAGATAGCGGAATAAATCAAAGTGCATTATCTGTAGGAGACCCTGGCGCATGAATCTGTGCAGCGGGAACGACCGCGGAACACCAGGGACCGAGAAAACCACCGTCTCATGGGGCCGGACACTCAGGGTCAGTGAAAAATCCAATATATATGTGGTGATATCTCGGGTGCTATTACAGATAGCGCAATAAATCAAAGTGAATTATCTGCAGTAGGCCCTGGCGCATGAATCTGTGCAGCGGGAACGACCTCGGACCACCAGGGGCCGAGAAAACTACCGTCTCATGGGGCCGGTCACTCAGGGTCAGTGAAAAATGCAATATATATCTGCTGATATCTCGGGTGCTATTAGAGATAGCGCAATAAACCAAAGTGAATTATCTGCAGGAGGCCCTGGCGCATGAATCTGTGCAGCGGGAACGACCTCGGACCACCAGGGGCCGAGAAAACGACCGTCTCATGGGGCCGGACACTCAGGGTCAGGGAAAAATCCAATATATATCTGGTGATATCTCGGGTGCTATTACAGATATCGCAATAAACCAAAGTGCACTGTCTGTAGGAGGCCCTGGCGCATGAATCTGGGCAGCGGGAACGACCTCGGACCACCAGGGGCCGAGAAAACCACCGTCTCATGGGTCCGGGCACTCAGGGTCAGGGGAAAATCCAATATATATCTGGTGATATCTCGGGTGATATTAGAGATAGCGCAATAAACCAAAGTGAATTATCTGAAGGAGGCCCTGGCGCATGCATCTGTGCAGCGGGAACGACCTCGGACCACCAGGGGCCAAGAAAACCACCGTCTCATGGCGCCGGACACTCAGGGTCAGGGAAAAATCCAATATATATCTGGTGATATCTCGGGTGCTATTACAGATAGCGCAATAAACCAAAGTGCATTGTCTGTAGGAGGCCCTTGCGAATGATTCTGTGCCGCAGGAACGACCTCGGACCACCAGTGGCCGAGAAAATTACAGATATTCGGAATCCCTAACCCAAGGTCATGTAAAAACCAGCAAATATCTGGTGATATCTCGGGTGCTATTAGAGATAGCGTAATAAACCAAAGTGCATTGTCTGTAGGAGGCCCAGGCGAATAAATCTGGCCAGCTGGAACGACCTCGGACCACCAGGGGCCGAGAAAACCACAGTCTCATGGGGCCGCACACTCAGGGTCAGGGTAAAATCCAATATTTATCTGGTGATATCTCGGGTGCTATTACAGATAGCCCAATAAATCAAAGTGCATTGTCGGTAGGAGGCCCTGGCGCATGAATCTGTGCAGCGGGAACGACCTCCGACCACCAGGGGCCGGGAAAACCACAGTCTCATGGGGCCGGACACTCAGGGTCAGGGGAAAATCCAATATATATCTGGTGATATCTCGGGTGCTATTAGAGATAGCGCAATACACCAAAGTGAATTATCTGCAGGAGGCCCTGGCGCATGCATCTGTGCAGCGGGAACGACCTCGGACCACCAGGGGCCAAGAAAACCACCGTCTCATGGCGCCGGACACTCAGGGTCAGGGGAAAATCCAATATATATCTGGTGATATCTCGGGTGCTATTAGAGATAGCGCAATAAATCAAAGTGCATTGTCTGTAGGAGGCCCTGGCGCATGAATCTGTGCAGCGGGAACGACCTCGGACCACCAGGGGCCGAGACAACGACCGTCTCATGGGGCCGGACACTCAGGGTCAGGGTAAAATCCAATATATATCTGGTGATATCTCGGGTGCTATTACAGATAGAGCAATAAATCAAAGTGCATTGTCTGTAGGAGGCCCTGGCGCATGAATCTGTGCAGCGGGAACGACCTCGGACCACCATGGGCCGAGAAAACCACAGTCTCATTGGGCCGGACTCTCAGGGTCAGGGAAAAATTCAATATATATCTGGTGATATCTCGGGTGCTATTACAGATAGAGCAATAAATCAAAGTGCATTGTCTGTAGGAGGCCCTGTCGCATGAATGTGTGCAGCGGGAACGACCTGGGACCACCAGGGGCCGAGAAAACCGCAGTCTCATGGGGCCGCACTCTCAGGGTCAGGGAAAAATCCAATATATATCTGGTGATATCTCGGGCGCTATTAGAGATAGCGCAATAAGCCAAAGTGAATTATCTGCAGGAGGCCCTGGCGCATGAATCTGTGCAGCGGGAACGACCTCGGATCACCAGGGTCCGAGATAACCACCGTCTCATGGGGCCGCACACTCAGGGTCAGGGTAAAATCCAATATTTATCTGGTGATATCTCGGGTGCTATTACAGATAGCCCAATAAATCAAAGTGCATTGTCGGTAGGAGGCCCTGGCGCATGAATCTGTGCAGCGGGAACGACCTCCGACCACCAGGGGCCGGGAAAACCACAGTCTCATGGGGCCGGACACTCAGGGCCAGGGGAAAATCCAATATATATCTGGTGATATCTCGGGTGCTATTAGAGATAGCGCAATAAACCAAAGTGAATTATCTGCAGGAGGCCCTGGCGCATGCATCTGTGCAGCGGGAACGACCTCGGATCACCAGGGGCCAAGAAAACGACCGTCTCATGGCGCCGGACACTCAGGGTCAGGGAAAAATCCAATATATATCTGGTGATATCTCGGGTGCTATTAGAGATAGCGCAATAAACCAAAGTGAATTATCTGCAGGAGGCCCTGGCGCATGAATCTGTGCAACGGGAACGACCTCGGACCACCAGGGGCCGAGAAAACCACAGTCTCATGGGGCCGGACACACAGGGTCAGGGGAAAATCCAACATATATCTGGTGATATCTCGGGTGCTATTACAGATAGCGCAATAAATCAAAGTGAATAGTCTGTAGGAGGCCCTGGCGCATGAATCTGTGCAGCCGGAACGACCTCGAACCACCAGGGGCCGCGAAAACCACCGTCTCATGGGGCCGGACACTCAGGGTCAGTGAAAGATCCAATATATATCTGGTGGTATCTCGGGTGCTATTACAGATAGCGTAATAAATAAATGTGCATTGACTGTAGGAGGCCCTGGCGCATGAATCTGTGCAGAGGGAACGACCTCGGACCACCAGGGGCCGAGAAAACCACCGTCTCATGGGGCCGGACACTCAGGGTCAGGGAAGAATCCATTATATATCTGGTGATATCTCGGGTGCTATTAGAGATAGCGCAATAAACCAAAGTGAATTATCTGCAGGAGGCCCTGGCGCATGAATCTGTGCAGCGGGAACGACCTCGGATCACCAGGGTCCGAGATAACCACCGTCTCATGGGGCCGGACATTCAGGGTCAGGGGAAAATCTAATATATATCTGGTGATATCTCGGGTGCTATTAGAGATACCGCAATAAACCAAAGTGAATTATCTGCAGGAGGCCCTGGCGCATGAATCTGTGCAGCGGGAACGACCTCGGATCACCAGGGTCCGAGAAGACCACCGTCTTATGGGGCCGGACACTCAGGGTCAGGGAAAAATCTATCATATATCTGGTGATATCTCGGGTGCTATTACAGATAGCGCAATAAACCGAAGTGAATTATCTGCAGGAGGCCCTGGCGCATGCATCTGTGCAGCGGGAACGACCTCGGACCACCAGGGGCCAAGAAAACCACCGTCTCATGGCGCCGGACACTCAGGGTCAGGGAAAAATCCAATATATATCTGGTGATATCTCGGGTGCTATTAGAGATAGCCCAATAAATCAAAGTGCATTGTCGGTAGGAGGCCCTGGCGCATGAATCTGTGCAGCGGGAACGACCTCGGACCACCAGGGGCCGGGAAAACCACAGTCTCATGGGGCCGGACACTCAGGGACAGGGGAAAATCCAATATATATCTGGTGATATCTCGGGTGCTATTACAGATAGCGCAATAAATCAAAGTGCATTGTCTGTAGGAGGCCCTGGCGCATGAATCTGTGCAGCGGGAACGACCTCGGAACACCAGGGACCGAGAAAACCACCGCCTCATGTGGCCGGACACTCAGGGTCAGTGAAAAATCCAATATATATGTGGTGATATCTCGGGTGCTATTACAGATAGCGGAATAAATCAAAGTGCATTATCTGTAGGAGACCCTGGCGCATGAATCTGTGCAGCGGGAACGACCTCGGAACACCAGGGACCGAGAAAACCACCGTCTCATGGGGCCGGACACTCAGGGTCAGTGAAAAATCCAATATATATGTGGTGATATCTCGGGTGCTATTACAGATAGCGCAATAAATCAAAGTGAATTATCTGCAGTAGGCCCTGGCGCATGAATCTGTGCAGCGGGAACGACCTCGGACCACCAGGGGCCGAGAAAACTACCGTCTCATGGGGCCGGTCACTCAGGGTCAGTGAAAAATGCAATATATATCTGCTGATATCTCTGGTGCTATTACAGATATCGCAATAAACCAAAGTGCACTGTCTGTAGGAGGCCCTGGCGCATGAATCTGGGCAGCGGGAACGCCCTCGGACCACCAGGGGCCGAGAAAACCACCGTCTCATGGGTCCGGACACTCAGGGTCAGGGGAAAATCCAATATATATCTGGTGATATCTCGGGTGATATTAGAGATAGCGCAATAAACCAAAGTGAATTATCTGAAGGAGGCCCTGGCGCATGCATCTGTGCAGCGGGAACGACCTCGGACCACCAGGGGCCAAGAAAACCACCGTCTCATGGCGCCGGACACTCAGGGTCAGGGAAAAATCCAATATATATCTGGTGATATCTCGGGTGCTATTTGAGATAGCGCAATAAATCAAAGTGCATTGTCTGTAGGAGGCCCAGGCGCATGAATCTGGCCAGCGGGAACGACCTCGGACCACCATGGGCCGAGAAAACCACAGTCTCATGGGGCCGGACACTCAGGGTCAGGGGAAAATCCAATATATATCTGGTGATATCTCGGGTGCTATTACAGATAGCGCAATAAACCAAAGTGCATTGTCTGTAGGAGGCCCTTGCGAATGATTCTGTGCCGCAGGAACGACCTCGGACCACCAGTGGCCGAGAAAATTACAGATATTCGGAATCCCTAACCCAAGGTCATGTAAAAATCCAGCAAATATCTGGTGATATCTCGGGTGCTATTAGAGATAGCGTAATAAACCAAAGTGCATTGTCTGTAGGAGGCCCTGGCGAATGAATCTGTTCAGCGGGAACGACCTAGGACCACCAGGGGCCGAGAAAACCACCGACTCACGGGGCCGGACACTCAGGGTCAGGGGAAAATCCAATATATATCTGGTGATATCTCGGGTGCAATTACAGATAGCGCAAGAAACCAAAGTGCATTGTCTGTAGGAGGCCCCTGCGAATGAATCTGTGCCGCAGGAACGACCTCGGACCACCAGTGGCCGAGAAAATTACAGATATTCGGAATCCGTCACCAAAGATCATGTAAAAATCCAGCAAATATCTGGTGATATCTCGGGTGCTATTAGAGATAGCGCAATAAATCAAAGTGCATTGTCTGTAGGAGGCCCAGGCGAATAAATCTGGCCAGCTGGAACGACCTCGGACCACCAGGGGCCGAGAAAACCACAGTCTCATGGGGCCGCACACTCAGGGTCAGGGTAAAATCCAATATTTATCTGGTGATATCTCGGGTGCTATTACAGATAGCCCAATAAATCAAAGTGCATTGTCGGTAGGAGGCCCTGGCGCATGAATCTGTGCAGCTGGAACGACCTCAGACCACCAGGGGCCGGGAAATCCACAGTCTCATGGGGCCGGACACTCAGGGCCAGGGGAAAATCCAATATATATCTGGTGATATCTCGGGTGCTATTAGAGATAGCGCAATAAACCAAAGTGAATTATCTGCAGGAGGCCCTGGCGCATGCATCTGTGCAGCGGGAACGACCTCGGACCACCAGGGGCCAAGAAAACCACCGTCTCATGGCGCCGGACACTCAGGGTCAGGGAAAAATCCAATATATATCTGGTGATATCTCGGGTGCTATTAGAGATAGCGCAATAAATAAAAGTGCATTGTCTGTAGGAGGCCCAGGCGCATGAATCTGGCCAGCGGGAACGACCTCGGACCACCAGGGGCCGAGAAAACCACAGTCTCATGGGGCCGGACACTCAGGGTCAGGGGAAAATCCAATATAGATCTGGTGATATCTCGGGTGTCATTACAGATAGCGCAATAAACCAAAGTGAATTATCTGCAGGAGGCCCTGGCGCATGAATCTGTGCAAGGGGAACGACCTCGGACCTCCAGGGGCCGAGAAAACCACAGTCTCATGCGGCCGGACTGTCAGGGTCAGGGAAAAATACAATATATATCAGGTGATATCTCGGGTGCTATTAGAGATAGCGAAATAAATCAAAGTGCATTGTCTGCAGGAGGCCCTGGCGCATAAATCTGTGCCGCGGGATCGACCTCGGACCACCAGGGGCCGAGAAAACCACCGACACATGGGGCCGGACACTCAGGGTCGAGGAAAAATTCAATATATATCTGGTGATATCTCGGGTGCTCTTACAGATAGCGCACTAAACCAAGCTGAATTATCTGCAGGGGGCCCTGGCGCATGAATCTGTGCAGCGGGATCGACCTCGGACCACTAGGGGCCGAGAAAATCACCGTCTCATGGGGCCGGATTGTCAGGGTCAGGGAAAAATCCAATATATATCTGGTGACATCTCGGGTGCTATTAGAGATAGCGCAATATACCAAAGTGAATTATCTGCAGGAGGGCCTAGCGTATTAATCTGAGCAGCAGGAACGACCTCGGACCACCAGGGGCCGAGAAAGCCACCGTCTCATGGGGCCGGACACTCAGGGTCAGGGGAAAATCCAATATGTATATGGTTATATCTCGGGTGCTATTAGAGATAGCGCAATAAATCAAAGTGCGTTGTCTGTAGGAGGCCCTGGCGCATGAATCTGTGCAGCGGGAACGACCTCGGACCACCAGGGGCCGAGAAAACCACAGTCTCATGGGGCCGGACACTCAGGGTCAGGGGAAAATACAATATATATCAGGTGATATCTCGGGTGCTATTACAGATATCGCAATAAACCAAAGTGCACTGTCTGTAGGAGGCCCTGGCGCATGAATCTGGGCAGCGGGAACGACCTCGGACCACCAGGGGCCGAGAAAACCACAGTCTCATGGAGCCGGACACTCAGGGTCAGGGAAAAATCCAATATATATCTGGTGATATCTTGGGTGCTATTACAGATAGCGCAATAAATCAAAGTGCATTGTCTGTAGGAGGCCCAGGCGAATGAATCTGTGCAGCGGGAACGACCTCGGACCACCAGGGGCCGAGAAAACCACCGTCTCATGGATCCGGACACTCAGGGTCAGGGGAAAATCCAATATATATCTGGTGATATCTCGGGTGCAATTACAGATAGCGCAAGAAACCAAAGTGCATTGTCTGTAGGAGGCCCTTGCGAATGAATCTGTGCCGCAGGAACGACCTCGGACCACCAGTGGCCGAGAAAATTACAGATATTCGGAATCCGTCACCCAAGATCATGTAAAAATCCAGCAAATATCTGGTGATATCTCGGGTGCTATTAGAGATAGCGCAATAAATCAAAGTGCATTGTCTGTAGGAGGCCCAGGCGAATAAATCTGGCCAGCTGGAACGACCTCGGACCACCAGGGGCCGAGAAAACCACAGTCTCATGGGGCCGCACACTCAGGGTCAGGGTAAAATCCAATATATATCTGGTGATATCTCGGGTGCTATTACAGATAGCGCAATAAATCAAAGTGCATTGTCTGTAGGAGGCCCTGGCGCATGAATCTGTGCAGCGGGAACGACCTCGGACCACCAGGGGCCGAGAAAACGACCGCCTCATGGGGCCGGACACTCAGGGTCAGTGAAAAATCCAATATATATGTGGTGATATCTCGGGTGCTATTAGAGATAGCGCAATAAACCAAAGTGAATTATCTGCAGGAGGCCCTGGCGCATGCATCTGTGCAGCGGGAACGACCTCGGACCACCAGGGGCCAAGAAAACCACCGTCTCATGGCGCCGGACACTCAGGGTCAGGGAAAAATCCAATATATATCTGGTGATATCTCGGGTGCTATTAGAGATAGCGCAATAAATCAAAGTGCATTGTCTGTAGGAGGCCCAGGCGAATGAATCTGTGCAGCGGTAACGACCTCGGACCACCAGGGGCCGAGAAAATTATAGATATTCGGAATCCGTCACCCAAGGTCATGTAAAAATCCAGCATATATGTGTTGATATCTCGGGTGCCATTACAGATAGCGCAATAAACCAAAGTGAATTATCTGCAGGAGGCCCTGGCGCATGCATCTGTGCAGCGGGAACGACCTCGGACCACCAGGGGCCAAGAAAACCACCGTCTCATGGCGCCGGACACTCAGGGTCAGGGAAAAATCCAATATATATCTGGTGATATCTCGGGTGCTATTAGAGATAGCGCAATAAATCAAAGTGCATTGTCTGTAGGAGGCCCAGGCGAATGAATCTGTGCAGCGGTAACGACCTCGGACCACCAGGGGCCGAGAAAATTATAGATATTCGGAATCCGTCACCCAAGGTCATGTAAAAATCCAGCATATATGTGTTGATATCTCGGGTGCCATTACAGATAGCGCAATAAACCAAAGTGAATTATCTGCAGGAGGCCCTGGCGCATGAATCTGTGCAAGGGGAACGACCACGGACCACCAGGGGCCGAGAAAACCACAGTCTCATGCGGCCGGACTGTCAGGGTCAGGGAAAAATACAATATATATCAGGTGATATCTCGGGTGCTATTAGAGATAGCGAAATAAATCAAAGTGCATTGTCTGCAGGAGGCCCTGGCGCATAAATCTGTGCCGCGGGATCGACCTCGGACCACCAGGGGCCGAGAAAACCACCGACACATGGGGCCGGACACTCAGGGTCGAGGAAAAATTCAATATATATCTGGTGATATCTCGGGTGCTCTTACAGATAGCGCACTAAACCAAGCTGAATTATCTGCAGGGGGCCCTGGCGCATGAATCTGTGCAGCGGGATCGACCTCGGACCACTAGGGGCCGAGAAAACCACCGTCTCATGGCGCCGGACACTCAGGGTCAGGGAAAAATCCAATATATATCTGGTGACATCTCGGGTGCTATTAGAGATAGCGCAATATACCAAAGTGAATTATCTGCAGGAGGGCCTAGCGTATTAATCTGAGCAGCAGGAACGACCTCGGACCACCAGGGGCCGAGAAAGCCACCGTCTCATGGGGCCGGACACTCAGGGTCAGGGGAAAATCCAATATGTATATGGTTATATCTCGGGTGCTATTAGAGATAGCGCAATAAATCAAAGTGCGTTGTCTGTAGGAGGCCCTGGCGCATGAATCTGTGCAGCGGGAACGACCTCGGACCACCAGGGGCCGAGAAAACCACAGTCTCATGGGGCCGGACACTCAGGGTCAGGGGAAAATCCAATATATATCTGGTGATATTTCGGGTGCTATTAGAGATAGCGCAATAAATCAAAGTGCATTGTCTGTAGGAGGCCCTGGCGCATGAATCTGTGCAGCGGGAACGACCTCGGAACACCAGGGACCGAGAAAACCACAGTCTCATGGGGCCGGACACTCAGGGTCAGGGGAAAATCCAATATATATCTGGTGATATCTCGGGTGCTATTAAAGATAGCGCAATAAACTAAAGTGAATTATCTGCAGGAGGCCCTGGCGCATGAATGTGTGCAGCGGGAACGACCTCGGACCACCAGGGGCCGAGAAAACCGCAGTCTCATGTTGCCGGACACTCAGGGTCAGGGAAAAATCCAATATATATCTGGTGATATCTCGGGCGCTATTAGAGATAGCGCAATAAGCCAAAGGGAATTATCTGCAGGAGGCCCTGGCGCATGCATCAGTGCAGCGGGAACGACCTAGGACCACCAGGGGCCGAGAAAACCACAGTCTCATGGGGCCGGATACTCAGGGTCAGGGGAAAATCCAATATAGATCTGGTGATATCTCGGGTGCTATTACAGATAGCGCAATAAATCATAGTGCATTGTCTGTAGGAGGCCCTGGCGCATGAATCTGGCCAGCGGGAACGACCTCGGACCACCAGCGGCCGAGAAAACCACCGTCTCATGGGGCCGGACACTCAGGGTGGGGGAAAAATCCAATATATATCTGGTGATATCTCGGGTGCTATTAGAGATAGCGCAATAAAACAAAGTGAATTGTCTGCAGGAGGCCCTGGCGCATGAATGTGTGCAGCGGGAACGACCTAGGACCACCAGGGGCCGAGAAAACTACAGTCTCATGGTGCCGCACACTCAGGGTCAGGGGAAAATCCAATATATATCTGGTGATATCTCGGGTACTATTAGAGATAGCGCAATAAACCAAGGTGAATTATCTGCAGGAGGCCCTGGCGCATGAATCTGTGCAACGGGAACGACCCCGGACCTCCAGGGGCCGAGAAAACGACAGTCTCAAGGGGCCGGACACTCAGGGTCAGGGGAAAATCCAATATATATCTGGTGATATCTCGGGTGCTATTACAGATAGCGCAATAAATCAAAGTGCATTGTCTGTAGGAGGCCCTGGCGCATGAATCTGTGCAGCGGGAACGACCTCGGACCACCAGGGGCCGGGAAAACCACAGTCTCATGGGGCCGGACACTCAGGGACAGGGGAAAATCCAATATATATCTGGTGATATCTCGGGCGCTATTAGAGATAGCGCAATAAGCCAAAGGGAATTATCTGTAGGAGGCCCTGGCGCATGCATCAGTGCAGCGGGAACGACCTAGGACCACCAGGGGCCGAGAAAACCACAGTCTCATGGGGCCGGACACTCAGGGTCAGGGGAAAATCCAATATATATCTGGTGATATCTCGGGTGCTATTAGAGATAGCGCAATAAATCAAAGTGCATTGTCTGTAGGAGGCCCTGGCGCATGAATCTGTGCAGCGGGAACGACCTCGGAACACCAGGGGCCGAGAAAACCACCGTCTCATGGGGCAGGACACTCAGGGTCAGTGAAAAATCCAATATATATCTGGTGATATCTCGGGTGCTATTACAGATAGCGCAATAAATCAAAGTGCATTGTCTGTAGGAGACGCTGGCGCATGAACCTGTGCAGCGGGAACGTTCTCGGACCACCAGGGACCGAGAAAACGAACGTCTCATGGGGCCGGACGCTCAGGGTCAGGGAAAAATCCAATATATATCTGGTGATATCTCGGGTGCTATTAGAGATAGCGCAATAAATCAAAGTGCATTGTCTGTAGGAGGCCCAGGCGCATGAATCTGGCCAGCGGGAACGACCTCGGACCACCAGGGGCCGAGAAAACCACAGTCTCATGGGGCCGGACACTCAGGGTCAGGGAAAAATCCAATATATATCTGGTGATATCTCGGGTGCTATTAGAGATAGCGCAATAAATCAAAGTGCATTGTCTGTAGGAGGCCCAGGCGCATGAATCTGGCCAGCGGGAACGACCTCGGACCACCAGGGGCCGAGAAAACCACAGTCTCATGGGGCCGGACACTCAGGGTCAGGGGAAAATCCAATATATATTTGGTGATATCTCGGGTGCTATTACAGATAGCTTAATAAATCAAAGTGCATTGTCTGTAGGAGGCCCAGGCGAATGAATCTGTGCAGCGGTAACGACCTCGGACCACCAGGGGCCGAGAAAATTATAGATATTCGGAATCCGTCACCCAAGGTCATGTAAAAATCCAGCATATATCTGGTGATATCTCGGGTGCTATTACAGATAGCGCAATAAATCAAAGTGCATTGTCTATAGCAGGCCCTGGCGCATGAATCTGTGCAGCGGGAACGACCTCGGAACACCAGGGACCGAGAAAACCACCGTCTCATGGGGCCGGACACTCGGGGTCAGTGAAATGTCCAATATATATGTGTTGATATCTCGGGTGCTATTAGAGATAGCGCAATAAACCATAGTGAATTATCTGCAGGAGGCCCTGGCGCATGAATCTGTACAACGGGAGCGACCTCGGACCACCAGGGGCCGAGAAAACCACAGTCTCATGGGGCCGGACACTCTGGGTCAGGGGAAAATCCAATATAGATCTGGTGATATCTCGGGTGCCATTACAGATAGCGCAATAAACCAAAGTGAATTATCTGCAGGAGGCCCTGGCGCATGAATCTGTGCAAGGGGAACGACCTCGGACCACCAGGGGCCGAGAAAACCACAGTCTCATGCGGCCGGACTGTCAGGGTCAGGGAAAAATACAATATATATCAGGTGATATCTCGGGTACTATTAGAGATAGCGAAATAAATCAAAGTGCATTGTCTGCAGGAGGCCCTGGCGCATAAATCTGTGCCGCGGGATCGACCTCGGACCACCAGGGGCCGAGAAAACCACCGACACATGGGGCCGGACACTCAGGGTCGAGGAAAAATTCAATATATATCTGGTGATATCTCGGGTGCTCTTACAGATAGCGCACTAAACCAAGCTGAATTATCTGCAGGGGGCCCTGGCGCATGAATCTGTGCAGCGGGAACGACCTAGGACCACCCGGGGCCGAGACAACCACCGTCTCATGGGGCCGGACACTCAGGGTCAGGGGAAAATCCAGTATATATCTGGTGATATCTCGGGTGCTATTAGAGATAGCGTAATAAACCAAAGTGCATTGTCTGTAGGAGGCCCTGGCGCATGAATCTGTGCAGCGGGAACGACCTCGGACCACCAGGGGCCGAGAAAACCACAGTCTCATGGGGCCGGACACTCAGGGTCAGGGGAAAATCCAATATATATCTGGTGATATCTCGGGTGCTATTAGAGATAGCGCAATAAATCAAAGTGCATTGTCTGTAGGAGGCCCTGGCGCATGAATCTGTGCAGCGGGAACGACCTCGGAACACCAGGGGCCGAGAAAACCACCGTCTCATGGGGCAGGACACTCAGGGTCAGTGAAAAATCCAATATATATCTGGTGATATCTCGGGTGCTATTACAGATAGCGCAATAAATAAAAGTGCATTGTCTGTAGGAGACGCTGGCGCATGAACCTGTGCAGCGGGAACGTTCTCGGACCACCAGGGGCCGAGAAAACGAACGTCTCATGGGGCCGGACGCTCAGGGTCAGGGAAAAATCCAATATATATCTGGTGATATCTCGGGTGCTATTACACATAGCGCATTAAACCAACGCGCATTGTCTGTAGGAGGCCATGGCGCATGAATCTGTGCAGCGGGAACGACCGCGGACCACCAGGGGCCGAGAAAACCACAGTCTCATGGGGCCGGACACTCAGGGTCAGGGGAAAATCCAATATAGATCTGGTGATATCTCGGGTGCTATTACAGATAGCGCAATAAACCAAAGTGAATTATCTGCAGGAGGCCCTTGCGCATGAATCTGTGCAACGGGAACGTCCTCGGACCACCAGGGGCCGAGAAAACCACAGTCTCATGGGGCCGGACACTCAGGGTCAGTGGAAAATCCAATATAGATCTGGTGATATCTCGGGTGCTATTACAGATAGCGCAATAAATCAAAGTGCATTACCTGTAGGAGGCCCTGGCGCATGAATCTGTGCAGCGGGAACGTCCTCGGACCTCCAGGGGCCGAGACAACGACCGTCTCATGGGGCCGGACACTCAGGGTCAGGGTAAAATCCAATATATATCTGGTGATATCTCGGGTGCTATAACAGATAGCGCAATAAATCAAAGTGCATTGTCTGTAGGAGGCCCTGGCGCATGAATCTGTGCAGCTGGAACGACCTCGGACCACCAGGGGCCGAGAAAACGACCGTCTCATGGGGCCGGACGCTCAGGGTCAGTGAAAAATCCAATATATATCTGGTGATATCTCGGGTGCTATAACAGATAGCGCAATAAATCAAAGTGCATTGTCTGTAGGAGGCCCTCGCGCATGAATCTGTGCAGCGGGAACAACCTCGGACCACCAGGGGCCGAGAAAACCACAGTCTCATGGGGCCGGACACTCAGGGTCGGGGGAAAATCCAATATATATCTGGTGATATCTCGGGTGCTATTACAGATAGCGCAATAAATCAAAGTGCATTGTCTGTAGGAGGCCCTGGCGCATGAATCTGTGCAGCGGGAACGACCTAGGACCACCCGGGGCCGAGACAACCACCGTCTCATGGGGCCGGACACTCAGGGTCAGGGGAAAATCCAGTATATATCTGGTGATATCTCGGGTGCTATTAGAGATAGCGTAATAAACCAAAGTGCATTGTCTGTAGGAGGCCCTGGCGCATGAATCTGTGCAGCGGGAACGACCTCGGACCACCAGGGGCCGAGAAAACCACAGTCTCATGGGGCCGGACACTCAGGGTCAGGGGAAAATCCAATATATATCTGGTGATATCTCGGGTGCTATTAGAGATAGCGCAATAAATCAAAGTGCATTGTCTGTAGGAGGCCCTGGCGCATGAATCTGTGCAGCGGGATCGACCTCGGAACACCAGGGGCCGAGAAAACCACCGTCTCATGGGGCAGGACACTCAGGGTCAGTGAAAAATCCAATATATATCTGGTGATATCTCGGGTGCTATTACAGATAGCGCAATAAATCAAAGTGCATTGTCTGTAGGAGACGCTGGCGCATGAACCTGTGCAGCGGGAACGTTCTCGGACCACCAGGGGCCGATAAAACGAACGTCTCATGGGGCCGGACGCTCAGGGTCAGGGAAAAATCCAATATATATCTGGTGATATCTCGGGTGCTATTACACATAGCGCATTAAACCAACGCGCATTGTCTGTAGGAGGCCATGGCGCATGAATCTGTGCAGCGGGAACGACCGCGGACCACCAGGGGCCGAGAAAACCACAGTCTCATGGGGCCGGACACTCAGGGTCAGGGGAAAATCCAATATAGATCTGGTGATATCTCGGGTGCTATTACAGATAGCGCAATAAACCAAAGTGAATTATCTGCAGGAGGCCCTTGCGCATGAATCTGTGCAACGGGAACGTCCTCGGACCACCAGGGGCCGAGAAAACCACAGTCTCATGGGGCCGGACACTCAGGGTCAGTGGAAAATCCAATATAGATCTAGTGATATCTCGGGTGCTATTACAGATAGCGCAATAAATCAAAGTGCATTACCTGTAGGAGGCCCTGGCGCATGAATCTGTGCAGCGGGAACGTCCTCGGACCTCCAGGGGCCGAGACAACGACCGTCTCATGGGGCCGGACACTCAGGGTCAGGGGAAAATCCAATATATATCTGGTGATATCTCGGGTGCTATAACAGATAGCGCAATAAATCAAAGTGCATTGTCTGTAGGAGGCCCTGGCGCATGAATCTGTGCAGCGGGAACGACCTCGGACCACCAGGGGCCGAGAAAACGACCGTCTCATGGGGCCGGACGCTCAGGGTCAGTGAAAAATCCAATATATATCTGGTGATATCTCGGGTGCTATAACAGATAGCGCAATAAATCAAAGTGCATTGTCTGTAGGAGGCCCTCGCGCATGAATCTGTGCAGCGGGAACAACCTCGGACCACCAGGGGCCGAGAAAACCACAGTCTCATGGGGCCGGACACTCAGGGTCGGGGGAAAATCCAATATATATCTGGTGATATCTCGGGTGCTATTAGAGATAGCGCAATAAACCAAAGTGAATTATCTGCAGGAGGCCCTGGCGCATGAATCTGTGCAGCGGGAACGACCTCGGATCACCAGGGGCCGAGAAAACTACCGTCTCATGGGGCCGGATACTCAGGGTCAGGGGAAAATCCAATATATATCTGGTGATATCTCGGGTGCTATTACAGATAGCGCAATAAATCAAAGTGCATTGTCTGTAGGAGGCCCTGGCACATGAATCTGTGCAGCGGGAACGACCTCGGACCACCAGGGGCCGAGAAAACCACAGTCCCATTGGGCCGGACACTCAGGGTCAGGGGAAAATCCAATATATATCTGGTGATAACTCGGGTGCTATTAGAGATAGCGCAATAAACCAAAGTGAATTATCTGCAGGAGGCCCTGGCGCATGATTCTGTGCAGCGGGAACGACCTCGGACCACCAGGGGCCGAGAAAACTACCGTCTCATGGGGCCGGTCACTCAGGGTCAGTGAAAAATCCAATATATATCTGCTGATATCTCGGGTGCTATTAGAGATAGCGCAATAAACCAAAGTGAATTATCTGCAGGAGGCCCTGGCGCATGAATCTGTGCAGCGGGAACGACCTCGGACCACCAGGGGCCGAAAAAACCACAGTCTCATGGGGCCGGACACTCAGAGTCAGGGGAAAATCCAATATAGATCTGGTGATATCTCGGGTGCTATCACAGATAGCGCAATAAATCAAAGTGCATTGTCTGTAGGAGGCCCTGGCGCATGAATCTGTGCAGCGGGAACGACCTCGGAAGACCAGGGGCCGAGAAAACCACAATCTCATGGGGCCGGACACTCAGGGTCAGGGGAAAATCCAATATATATCTGGTGATATCTCGGGTGCTATTAGAGATAGCGCAATAAACCAAAGTGAATTATCTGCAGGAGGCCCTGGCGCATGAATCTGTGCAGCGGGAACGACCTCGGACCACCAGGGGCCGAGAAAACGACCGCCTCATGGGGCCGGACACTCAGGGTCAGTGAAAAATCCAATATATATGTGGTGATATCTCGGGTGCTATTACAGATAGCGCAATAAATCAAAGTGCATTGTCTGTAGGAGACCCTGGCGCATGAACCTGTGCAGCGGGAACGACCTCGGACCACCAGGGGCCGAGAAAACGACCGTCTCATGGGTCCGGACGCTCAGGGTCAGTGAAAAATCCAATATATATCTGGTGATATCTCGGGTGCTATTAGAGATAGCGCAATATACCAAAGTGAATTATCTGCAGGAGGGCCTAGCGTATTAATCTGAGCAGCAGGAACGACCTCGGACCACCAGGGGCCGAGAAAGCCACCGTCTCATGGGGCCGGACACTCAGGGTCAGGGGAAAATCCAATATGTATATGGTTATATCTCGGGTGCTATTAGAGATAGCGCAATAAATCAAAGTGCGTTGTCTGTAGGAGGCCCTGGCGAATGAATCTGTGCAGCGGGAACGACCTCGGACCACCAGGGGCCGAGAAAACCACAGTCTCATGGGGCCGGACACTCAGGGTCAGGGGAAAATCCAATATATATCTGGTGATATTTCGGGTGCTATTAGAGATAGCGCAATAAATCAAAGTGCATTGTCTGTAGGAGGCCCTGGCGCATGAATCTGTGCAGTGGGAACGACCTCGGAACACCAGGGACCGAGAAAACCACAGTCTCATGGGGCCGTATACTCAGGGTCAGGGGAAAATCCAATATAGATCTGGTGATATCTCGGGTGCTATTACAGATAGCGCAATAAATCAAAGTGCATTGTCTGTAGGAGGCCCTGGCACATGAATCTGTGCAGCGGGAACGACCTAGGACCACCCGGGGCCGAGACAACCACCGTCTCATGGGGCCGGACACTCAGGTTCAGGGGAAAATCCAGTATATATCTGGTGATATCTCGGGTGCTATTAGAGATAGCGTAATAAACCAAAGTGCATTGTCTGTAGGAGGCCCTGGCGCATGAATCTGTGCAGCGGGAACGACCTCGGACCACCAGGGGCCGAGAAAACCACAGTCTCATGGGGCCGGACACTCAGGGTCAGGGGAAAATCCAATATATATCTGGTGATATCTCGGGTGCTATTAGAGATAGCGCAATAAATCAAAGTGCATTGTCTGTAGGAGGCCCTGGCGCATGAATCTGTGCAGCGGGAACGACCTCGGAACACCAGGGGCCGAGAAAACCACCGTCTCATGGGGCAGGACACTCAGGGTCAGTGAAAAATCCAATATATATCTGGTGATATCTCGGGTGCTATTACAGATAGCGCAATAAATCAAAGTGCATTGTCTGTAGGAGACGCTGGCGCATGAACCTGTGCAGCGGGAACGTTCTCGGACCACCAGGGGCCGAGAAAACGAACGTCTCATGGGGCCGGACGCTCAGGGTCAGGGAAAAATCCAATATATATCTGGTGATATCTCGGGTGCTATTACACATAGCGCATTAAACCAACGCGCATTGTCTGTAGGAGGCCATGGCGCATGAATCTGTGCAGCGGGAACGACCGCGGACCACCAGGGGCCGAGAAAACCACAGTCTCATGGGGCCGGACACTCAGGGTCAGGGGAAAATCCAATATAGATCTGGTGATATCTCGGGTGCTATTACAGATAGCGCAATAAACCAAAGTGAATTATCTGCAGGAGGCCCTTGCGCATGAATCTGTGCAACGGGAACGTCCTCGGACCACCAGGGGCCGAGAAAACCACAGTCTCATGGGGCCGGACACTCAGGGTCAGTGGAAAATCCAATATAGATCTGGTGATATGTCGGGTGCTATTACAGATAGCGCAATAAATCAAAGTGCATTACCTGTAGGAGGCCCTGGCGCATGAATCTGTGCAGCGGGAACGTCCTCGGACCTCCAGGGGCCGAGACAACGACCGTCTCATGGGGCCGGACACTCAGGGTCAGGGTAAAATCCAATATATATCTGGTGATATCTCGGGTGCTATAACAGATAGCGCAATAAATCAAAGTGCATTGTCTGTAGGAGGCCCTGGCGCATGAATCTGTGCAGCGGGAACGACCTCGGACCACCAGGGGCCGAGAAAACGACCGTCTCATGGGGCCGGACGCTCAGGGTCAGTGAAAAATCCAATATATATCTGGTGATATCTCGGGTGCTATAACAGATAGCGCAATAAATCAAAGTGCATTGTCTGTAGGAGGCCCTCGCGCATGAATCTGTGCAGCGGGAACAACCTCGGACCACCAGGGGCCGAGAAAACCACAGTCTCATGGGGCCGGACACTCAGGGTCGGGGGAAAATCCAATATATATCTGGTGATATCTCGGGTGCTATTAGAGATAGCGCAATAAACCAAAGTGAATTATCTGCAGGAGGCCCTGGCGCATGAATCTGTGCAGCGGGAACGACCTCGGATCACCAGGGGCCGAGAAAACTACCGTCTCATGGGGCCGGATACTCAGGGTCAGGGGAAAATCCAATATATATCTGGTGATATCTCGGGTGCTATTACAGATAGCGCAATAAATCAAAGTGCATTGTCTGTAGGAGGCCCTGGCGCATGAATCTGTGCAGCGGGAACGACCTCGGACCACCAGGGGCCGAGAAAACCACAGTCTCATGGGGCCGGACACTCAGGGTCAGGGGAAAATCCAATATATATCTGGTGATAACTCGGGTGCTATTAGAGATAGCGCAATAAACCAAAGTGAATTATCTGCAGGAGGCCCTGGCGCATGATTCTGTGCAGCGGGAACGACCTCGGACCACCAGGGGCCGAGAAAACTACCGTCTCATGGGGCCGGTCACTCAGGGTCAGTGAAAAATCCAATATATATCTGCTGATATCTCGGGTGCTATTAGAGATAGCGCAATAAACCAAAGTGAATTATCTGCAGGAGGCCCTGGCGCATGAATCTGTGCAGCGGGAACGACCTCGGACCACCAGGGGCCGAAAAAACCACAGTCTCATGGGGCCGGACACTCAGGGTCAGGGTAAAATCCAATATATATCTGGTGATATCTCGGGTGCTATTACAGATAGCGCAATAAATCAAAGTGCATTGTCTGTAGGAGGCCCTGGCGCATGAATCTGTGCAGCGGGAACGACCTCGGACCACCAGGGGCCGAGAAAACGACCGCCTCATGGGGCCGGACACTCAGGGTCAGTGAAAAATCCAATATATATGTGGTGATATCTCGGGTGCTATTACAGATAGCGCAATAAATCAAAGTGCATTGTCTGTAGGAGACCCTGGCGCATGAACCTGTGCAGCGGGAACGACCTCGGACCACCAGGGGCCGAGAAAACGACCGTCTCATGGGTCCGGACGCTCAGGGTCAGTGAAAAATCCAATATATATCTGGTGATATCTCGGGTGCTATTAGAGATAGCGTAATAAACCAAGGTGAATTATCTGCAGGAGGCCCGGGCGCATGAATCTGAGCAACGGGAACGTCCTCGGACCACCAGGGGCCGAGAAAACCACAGTCTCATGGGGCCGGACACTCAGGGTCAGGGGAAAATCCAATATAGATCTGGTGATATCTCGGGTGCTATTACAGATAGCGCAATAAATCAAAGTGCATTACCTGTAGGAGGCCCTGGCGCATGAATCTGTGCAGCGGGAACGTCGTCGGACCTCCAGGGGCCGAGACAACGACTGTCTCATGGGGCCGGACACTCAGGGTCAGGGTAAAATCCAATATATATCTGGTGATATCTCGGGTGCTATAACAGATAGCGCAATAAATCAAAGTGCATTGTCTGTAGGAGGCCCTGGCGCATGAATCTGTGCAGCGGGAACGACCTCGGACCACCAGGGGCCGAGAAAACGACCGTCTCATGGGGCCGGACGCTCAGGGTCAGTGAAAAATCCAATATATATCTGGTGATATCTCGGGTGCTATTACAGATAGCGCAATAAATCAAAGTGCATTGTCTGTAGGAGGCCCTGGCGCATGAATCTGTGCAGCGGGAATGACCTCGGACCACCAGGGGCCGAGAAAACCACAGTCTCATGGGGCCGGACACTCAGGGTCAGGGGAAAATCCAATATATATCTGGTGATATCTCGGGTGCTATTACAGATAGAGCAATAAATCAAAGTGCATTGTCTGTAGGAGGCCCTGGCGCATGAATCTGTGCAGCGGGAACGACCTCGGACCACCAGGGGCCGAGAAAACCACCGTCTCATGGGGCCGGACACTCAGGGTCCGGGTAAAATCCAATATATATCTGGTGATATGTCGGGTGCTATTACAGATATCGCAATAAATCAAAGTGCATTGTCTGTAGGAGGTCCTGGCGCATGAATCTGTGCAGCGGGAACGACCTCGGACCACCAGGGGCCGAGAAAAGCACAGTCTCATGGGGCCGGACACTCAGGGTCAGGGTAAAATCCAATATATATCTGGTGATATCTCGGGTGCTATTAGAGATAGCGCAATAAACCAAAGTGAATTATCTGCAGGAGGCCCTGGCGCATGAATCTGTGCAGCGGGAACGACCTCGGACCACCAGGGGCCGAGAAAACCACAGCCTCATGGGGCCGGACACTCAGGGTCAGGGGAAAATCCAATATATATCTGGTGATATCTCGGGTGCTATCAGAGATAGCGCAATAAACCAAAGTGAATTATCTGCAGGAGGCCCTGGCGCATGAATGTGTGCAGCGGGAACGACCTCGGACCACCAGGGGCCGAGAAAACGACCGTCTCATGGGGCCGGACACTCAGGGTCAGTGAAAAATCCAATATATATCTGGTGATATCTCGGGTGCTATTACAGATAGCGCAATAAATCAAAGTGCATTGTCTGTAGGAGGCCCTGGCGCATGAATCTGTGCAGCTGGAACGACCTCGGACCACCAGGGGCCGAGAGAACCACAGTCTCATTGGGCCGGACACTCAGGGTCAGGGGAAAATCCAGTATATATCTCTTGATATCTCGGGTGCTATTACAGATAGCGCAATAAATCAAAGTGCATTGTCTGTAGGAGGCCCTGGCGCATGAATCTGTACAGCGGGAACGACCTCGGACCACCAGGGGCCGAGAAAACCACAGTCTCATTGGGCCGGACACTCAGGGTCAGGGAAAATCCAATATATATCTGGTGATATCTCGGGTGCTATTAGAGATAGCGCAATAAATCAAAGTGCATTGTCTGTAGGAGGCCCTGGCGCATGAATCTGTGCAGCGGGAACGACCTCGGACCACCAGGGGCGGAGACAACGACCGTCTCATGGGGCCGGACACTCAGGGCAGGGTAAAATCCAATATATATCTGGTGATATCTCGGGTGCTATTAGAGATAGCGCAATAAACCAAAGTGAATTATCTGCAGGAGGCCCTGGCTCATGAATCTGTGCAGCGGGAACGACCTCGGATCACCAGGGGCCGAGAAAACTACCGTCTCATGGGGCCGGATACTCAGGGTCAGGGGAAAATCCAATATAGATCTGGTGATATCTCGGGTGCTATTACAGATAGCGCAATAAATCAAAGTGTATTGTCTGTAGGAGACCCTGGCGCATGAACGTGTGCAGCGGGAACGACCTCGGACCACCAGGGGCCGAGAAAACGACCGTCTCATGGGGCCGGACGCTCAGGGTCAGTGAAAAATCCAATATATATCTGGTGATATCTCGGGTGCTATTAGAGATAGCGCAATAAACCAAAGTGAATTATCTGCAGGAGGCCCTGGCGCATGAATCTGTGCAACGGGAACGACCTCGGACCACCAGGGGCCGAGAAAACCACAGTCTCATGGGGTCGGACACTCAGGGTCAGGGGAAAATCAAATATAGATCTGGTGATATCTCGGGTGCTATTACAGATAGCGCAATAAACCAAAGTGAATTATCTGCAGGAGGCCCTGGTGCATGAATCTGTGCAGCGGGGACGTCCTCGGACCGCCAGGGGCGGAGACAACGACCGTCTCATGGGGCCGGACACTCAGGGTCAGGGTAAAATCCAATATATATCTGGTGATATCTCGGGTGCTATCAGAGATAGCGCAATAAACCAACGTGAATTATCTGCAGGAGGCCCTGACGCATGAATGTGTGCAGCGGGAACGACCTCGGACCACCAGGGGCCGAGAAAACGACCGTCTCATGGGGCCGGACACTCAGGGTCAGTGAAAAATCCAATATATATCTGGTGATATCTCGGGTGCTATTACAGATAGCGCAATAAATCAAAGTGCATTGTCTGTAGGAGGTCCTGGCGCATGAATCTGTGCAGCGGGAACGACCTCGGACCACCAGGGGCCGAGAAAACGACCGTCTCATGGGGCCGGACACTCAGGGTCAGTGAAAAATCCAATATATATCTGGTGATATCTCGGGTGCTATTACAGATAGCGCAATAAATCAAAGTGCATTGTCTGTAGGAGACCCTGGCGCATGAATCTATGCAGCGGGAACGACCTCGGACCACCAGGGGCCGAGAAAACGACCGTCTCATGGGGCCGGACTCTCAGGGTCAGTGAAAAATCCAATATATATGTGGTGATATCTCGGGTGCTATTACAGATAGCGCAATAAATCAAAGTGCATTGTCTGTAGGAGACCCTGGCGCATGAACCTGTGCAGCGGGAACGACCTCGGACCACCAGGGGCCGAGAAAACCACAATCTCATGGGGCCGGACACTCAGGGTCAGGGGAAAATCCAATATATATCTGGTGATATCTCGGGTGCTATTAGAGATAGCGCAATAAACCAAAGTGAATTATCTGCAGGAGGCCCTGGCGCATGATTCTGTGCAACGGGAACGACCTCGGACCACCAGGGGCCGAGAAAACCACAGTCTCATGTGGCCGGACACTCAGGGTCAGGGGAAAATCCAATATATATCTGGTGATATCTCGGGTGCTATTAGAGATAGCGCAATAAATCAAAGTGCAATGTCTGTAGGAGGCCCTGGCGCATGAATCTGTGCAGCGGGAACGACCTCGGACCACCAGGGGCCGAGAAAACCACCGTCTCGATGGGGCCGGACACTCTGGGTCAGGGAAAAATCCAATATATATGTGGTGATATCTTGGGTGCTATTACAGATAACGCAATAAATCAAAGTGCATTGTCTGTAGGAGGTCCTGGCGCATGAATCTGTGCAGCGGGAACGACCTCGGACCGCCAGGGGCCGAGACAACGACCGTCTCGTGGGGCCGGACACTCAGGGTCAGGGTAAAATCCAATATATATCTGGTGATATCTCGGGTGCTATTAGAGATAGCGCAATAAACCAAAGTGAATTATCTGCAGGAGGCCCTGGCGCATGAATCTGTGCAACGGGAACGACCTCGGACCACCAGGGGCCGAGAAAACCACAGTCTCATGGGGTCGGACACTCAGGGTCAGTGGAAAATCAAATATAGATCTGGTGATATCTCGGGTGCTATTACAGATAGCGCAATAAACCAAAGTGAATTATCTGCAGGAGGCCCTGGTGCATGAATCTGTGCAGCGGGGACGTCCTCGGACCGCCAGGGGCGGAGACAACGACCGTCTCATGGGGCCGGACACTCAGGGTCAGGGTAAAATCCAATATATATCTGGTGATATCTCGGGTGCTATCAGAGATAGCGCAATAAACCAACGTGAATTATCTGCAGGAGGCCCTGACGCATGAATGTGTGCAGCGGGAACGACCTCGGACCACCAGGGGCCGAGAAAACGACCGTCTCATGGGGCCGGACACTCAGGGTCAGTGAAAAATCCAATATATATCTGGTGATATCTCGGGTGCTATTACAGATAGCGCAATAAATCAAAGTGCATTGTCTGTAGGAGGTCCTGGCGCATGAATCTGTGCAGCGGGAACGACCTCGGACCGCCAGGGGCCGAGACAACGACCGTCTCATGGGGCCGGACACTCAGGGTCAGGGTAAAATCCAATATATATCTGGTGATATCTCGCGTGCTATCAGAGATAGCGCAATAAACCAACGTGAATTATCTGCAGGAGGCCCTGGCGCATGAATGTGTGCAGCGGGAACGACCTCGGACCACCAGGGGCCGAGAAAACGACCGTCTCATGGGGCCGGACACTCAGGGTCAGTGAAAAATCCAATATATATCTGGTGATATCTCGGGTGCTATTACAGATAGCGCAATAAATCAAAGTGCATTGTCTGTAGGAGACCCTGGCGCATGAATCTATGCAGCGGGAACGACCTCGGACCACCAGGGGCCGAGAAAACGACCGTCTCATGGGGCCGGACTCTCAGGGTCAGTGAAAAATCCAATATATATGTGGTGATATCTCGGGTGCTATTACAGATAGCGCAATAAATCAAAGTGCATTGTCTGTAGGAGACCCTGGCGCATGAACCTGTGCAGCGGGAACGACCTCGGACCACCAGGGGCCGAGAAAACCACAATCTCATGGGGCCGGACACTCAGGGTCAGGGGAAAATCCAATATATATCTGGTGATATCTCGGGTGCTATTAGAGATAGCGCAATAAACCAAAGTGAATTATCTGCAGGAGGCCCTGGCGCATGAATCTGTGCAACGGGAACGACCTCGGACCACCAGGGGCCGAGAAAACCACAGTCTCATGTGGCCGGACACTCAGGGTCAGGGGAAAATCCAATATATATCTGGTGATATCTCGGGTGCTATTAGAGATAGCGCAATAAATCAAAGTGCAATGTCTGTAGGAGGCCCTGGCGCATGAATCTGTGCAGCGGGAACGACCTCGGACCACCAGGGGCCGAGAAAACCACCGTCTCGATGGGGCCGGACACTCTGGGTCAGGGAAAAATCCAATATATATGTGGTGATATCTTGGGTGCTATTACAGATAACGCAATAAATCAAAGTGCATTGTCTGTAGGAGGCCCTGGCGCATGAATCTGTGCAGCGGGGACGTCCTCGGACCGCCAGGGGCCGAGACAACGACCGTCTCATGGGGCCGGGCACTCAGGGTCAGGGTAAAATCCAATATATATCTGGTGATATGTCGGGTGCTATTACAGATAGCGCAATAAATCAAAGTGCATTGTCTGTAGGAGGTCCTGGCGCATGAATCTGTGCAGCGGGAACTACCTCGGACCACCAGGGGCCGAGAAAAGCACAGTCTCATGGGGCCGGACACTCAGGGTCAGGGTAAAATCCAATATATATCTGGTGATATCTCGGGTGCTATTAGAGATAGCGCAATAAACCAAAGTGAATTATCTGCAGGAGGCCCTGGCGCATGAATCTGTGCAGCGGGAACGACCTCGGACCACCAGGGGCCGAGAAAACGACCGTCTCAAGGGGCCGGACACTCAGGGTCAGGGGAAAATCCAATATATATCTGGTGATATCTCGGGTGCTATCAGAGATAGCGCAATAAACCAACGTGAATTATCTGCAGGAGGCCTGGCGCATGAATCTGTGCAACGGGAACGACCGCGGACCACCAGGGGCCGAGAAAACCACAGTCTCATGGGGCCGGACACTCAGGGTCAGGGGAAAATCCAATATAGATCTGGTGATATCTCGGGTGCTATTACAGATAGCGCAATAAATCAAAGTGCATTGTCTGTAGGAGGCCCTGGCGCATGAATCTGTGCAGCGGGAACGACCTCGGACGACCAGGGGCCGAGAAAACCACAATCTCATGGGGCCGGACACTCAGGGTCAGGGGAAAATCCAATATATATCTGGTGATATCTCGGGTGCTATTAGAGATAGCGCAATAAACCAAAGTGAATTATCTGCAGGAGGCCCTGGCGCATGAATCTGTGCAACGGGAACGACCTCGGACCACCAGGGGCCGAGAAAACCACAGTCTCTTGGGGCCGGACACTCAGAGTCAGGGAAAAATCCAATATATATCTGGTGATATCTCGGGTGCTATTACAGATAGCGCAATAAATCAAAGTGCATTGTCTGTAGGAGGCCCTGGCGCATGAATCTGTGCAGCGGGAACGACCTCGGACCACCAGGGGCCGAGAAAACCACAGTCTCATGGGGCCGGACACTCAGTGTCAGGGGAAAATCCAATATAGATCTGGTGATATCTCGGGTGCTATTACAGATAGCGCAATAAATCAAAGTGCATTACCTGTAGCAGGCCCTGGCGCATGAATCTGTGCAGCGGGAACGTCCTCGGACCTCCTGGGACCGAGACAACAACCGTCTCATGGGGCCGGACACTCAGGGTCAGGGTAAAATCCAGTATATATCTGTTGATATCACGGGTGCTATTAGAGATAGCGCAATAAACCAAAGTGAATTATCTGCAGGAGGCCCTGGCGCATGAATCTGTGCAGCGGGAACGACCTCGGACCACCAGGGGCCGAGAAAACCACAGTCTAATGGGGCCGGACACTCAGGGTCAGTGAAAAATCCAATATATATCTGGTGATATCTCGGGTGCTATTACAGGTAGCACAATAAATCAAAGTGCATTGTCTGTAGGAGGCCCTGGCGCATGAATCTGTGCAGCGGGAACGACCTCGGACCCCCAGGGGCCGAGAAAACCACAGTCTCATGGGGCCGGACACTCAGGGTCAGGGGAAAATCCAATATATATCTGGTGATATCTCGGGTGCTAATAGAGATAGCGCAATAAACCAAAGTGAATTATCTGCAGGAGGCCCTAGCGCATGAATCTGTGCAGCGGGAACGTCCTCGGACCTCCAGGGGCCGAGACAACCACCGTCTCATGGGGCCGGACACTCAGGGTCAGCGTAAAATCCAATATATATCTGGTGATATCTCGGGTGCTATTGCAGATAGCGCAATAAACCATAGTGAATTATCTGCAGGAGGCCCTGGCGCATGAATCTGTGCAGCGGGAACGACCTCGGACCACCAGGGGCCGTAAAAACCACAGTCTCATGGGGCCGGATACTCAGGGTCAGGGGAAAATCCAATAAAGATCTGGTGATATCTCGGGTGCTATTACAGATAGCGCAATAAATCAAAGTGCATTGTCTGTAGGAGGCCCTGGCGCATGAATCTGTGCAGCGGGAACGACCTCGGACCACCAGGGGCCGAGACAACCACCGTCTCATGGGGCCGGACACTCAGGGTCAGGGAAAAATCAAAAATATATCTGGTGACATCTCGGGTGCTATTACAGATAGCGCAATAAATCAAATTGCATTGTCTGTAGGAGGCCCTGGCGCATGAATCTGTGAAGCGGCAACGACCTCGGACCACCAGGGGCCGAGAAAACCACAGTCTCATTGGGCCGGACATTCAGGGTCAGGGAAAATCCAATATATATCTGGTGATATCTCGGGTGCTATTAGAGATAGCGCAATAAATCAAAGTGCATTGTCTGTAGGAGGCCCTGGCGCATGAATCTGTGCAGCGGGAACGACCTCGGACCACCAGGGGCCGAGAAAACCACAGTCTCATGGGGCCGGACACTCAGAGTCAGGGCAAAATCCAATATATATCTGGTGATATCTCGGGTGCTATTAGAGATAGCGCAATAAACCAAAGTGAATTATATGCAGGAGGCCCTGGCGCATGAATCTGTGCAGCGGGAACGACCTCGGACCACCAGGGGCCGAGAAAACCACCGTCTCATGGGGCCGGACACTCAGGGTCAGGGAAAAATGCTATATATATCTGGTGATATGTCGGGTGCTATTACAGATAGCGCAATAAATCAAAGTGCATTGTCTGGAGGAGGCCCTGGCGCATGAATCTGGGCAGCGGGAACGACCTCGGACCACCAGGGGCCGAGAAAACCACAGTCTCATGGGGCCGGACACTCAGGGTCAGGGGAAAATCCAATATATATCTGGTGATATCTCGGGTGCTATTAGATACAGCGCAATAAACCAAAGTGAATTATCTGCAGGAGGCCCTGGCGCATGAATCTGGGCAGCCGGAACGACCTCGGACCACCAGGGGCCGAGAAAACCACAGTCTAATGGGGCCGGACACTCAGGGTCAGGGGAAAATCCAATATATATCTGGTGATATCTCGGGTGCTATTAGAGATAGCGCAATAAACCAAAGTGAATTATCTGCAGGAGGCCCTGGCGCATGCATCTGTCCAGCGGGAACGACCTCGGACCACCAGGGGCCGAGAAAACTACAGTCTCATGGGGCCGGACACTCAGGGTCTGGGGAAAATCCAATATATATCTGGTGATATGTCGGGTGCTATTACAGATAGCGCAATAAATCAAAGTTCATTGTCTGGAGGAGGCCCTGGCGCATGTATCTGTGCAGCGGGAACGACCTCGGTCCACCAGGGGCCGAGAAAACCACCGTCTCATGGGGCTGGACACTCAGGGTGAGGGTAATATCCAATATATATCTGGTGATATCTCGGGTGCTATTACAGATAGCGCAATAAATCAAAGTGCATTGTCTGTAGGAGGCCCTGGCGCATGAATCTGTGCAGCGGGAACGACCTCGGAACACAAGGGGCCGAGAAAACCACCGTCTCATGGTGCAGGACTCTCAGGGTCAGTGAAAAATCCAATATATATCTGGTGATATCTCGGGTGCTATTACACATAGCGCAATAAATCAAAGTGCATTGTCTGTAGGAGACCCTGGCGCATGAACCTGTGCAGCGGGAACGACCTCGGACCACCAGGGGCCGAGAAAACGACCGTCTCATGGGGCCGGACGCTCAGGGTCAGTGAAAAATCCAATATATATCTGGTGATATCTCGGGTGCTATTAGAGATAGCGCAATAAACCAAAGTGAATTATATGCAGGAGGCCCTGGCGCATGAATCTGTGCAGCGGGAACGACCTCGGACCACCAGGGGCCGAAAAAACCACAGTCTCATGGGGCCGGATACTCAGGGTCAGGGGAAAATCCAATATAGATCTGGTGATATCTCGGGTGCTATTACAGATAGCGCAATAAATCAAAGTGCATTGTCTGTAGGAGGCCCTGGCGCACGAATCTGTGCAGCGGGAACGACCTCGGACCACCAGGGGCCGAGAAAACCACAGTCTCATGGGGCCGGACACTCAGGGTCAGGGCAAAATCCAACATATATCTGGTGATATCTCGGGTGCTATTGGAGATAGCGAAATAAACCAAAGTGAATTATCTGCAGCAGGCCCTGGCGCATGAATCTGTGCAACGGGAACGACCTCGGACCACCAGGGGCCGAGAAAACCACAGTCTCATGGGGCCGGACACTCAGAGTCAGGGGAAAATCCAATATAGATCTGGTGATATCTCGGGTGCTATCACAGATAGCGCAATAAACCAAAGTGAATTATCTGCAGGAGGCCCTGGCGCATGAATCTGTGCAACGGGAACGTTCTCGGACCACCAGGGGCCGAGAAAACCACAGTCTCATGGGGCCGGACACTCAGGGTCAGGGGAAAATCCAATATAGATCTGGTGATACCTCGGGTGCTATTACAGATAGCGCAATAAATCAAAGTGCATTACCTGTAGGAGGCCCTGGCGCATGAATCTGAGCAGCGGGAACGACCTCGGACCACCAGGGGCCGAGAAAACCACCGTCTCATGGGGCCGGACACTCAGGGTCAGGGAAAAATCCAATATATATCTGGTGATATCTCGGGTGCTATTAGAGATAGCGCAATAAACCAAAGTGAGTTATCTGCAGGAGGCCCTGGCGCCTGAAGCTGTGCAGCGGGAACGACCTCGGACCACCAGGGGCCGAGAAAACCACCGTCTCGATGGGGCCGGACACTCTGGGTCAGGGAAAAATCCAATATATATGTGGTGATATCTCGGGTGCTATTACAGATAACGCAATAAATCAAAGTGCATTGTCTGTAGGAGGCCCTGGCGCATGAATCTGTGCAGCGGGGACGTCCTCGGACCGCCAGGGGCCGAGACAACGACCGTCTCATGGGGCCGGACACTCAGGGTCAGGGTAAAATCCAATATATATCTGGTGATATGTCGGGTGCTATTACAGATAGCGCAATAAATCAAAGTGCATTGTCTGTAGGAGGTCCTGGCGCATGAATCTGTGCAGCGGGAACGACCTCGGACCACCAGGGGCCGAGAAAAGCACAGTCTCATGGGGCCGGACACTCAGGGTCAGGGTAAAATCCAATATATATCTGGTGATATCTCGGGTGCTATTAGAGATAGCGCAATAAACCAAAGTGAGTTATCTGCAGGAGGCCCTGGCGCCTGAAGCTGTGCAGCGGGAACGACCTCGGACCACCAGGGGCCGAGAAAACCACCGTCTCGATGGGGCCGGACACTCTGGGTCAGGGAAAAATCCAATATATATGTGGTGATATCTTGGGTGCTATTACAGACAACGCAATAAATCAAAGTGCATTGTCTGTAGGAGGCCCTGGCGCATGAATCTGTGCAGCGGGGACGTCCTCGGACCGCCAGGGGCCGAGACAACGACCGTCTCATGGGGCCGGGCACTCAGGGTCAGGGTAAAATCCAATATATATCTGGTGATATGTCGGGTGCTATTACAGATAGCGCAATAAATCAAAGTGCATTGTCTGTAGGAGGTCCTGGCGCATGAATCTCTGCAGCGGGAACGACCTCGGACCACCAGGGGCCGAGAAAAGCACAGTCTCATGGGGCCGGACACTCAGGGTCAGGGTAAAATCCAATATATATCTGGTGATATCTCGGGTGCTATTAGAGATAGCGCAATAAACCAAAGTGAATTATCTGCAGGAGGCCCTGGCGCATGAATCTGTGCAGCGGGAACGACCTCGGACCACCAGGGGCCGAGAAAACCACAGTCCCATGGGGCCGGACACTCAGGGTCAGGGGAAAATCCAATATATATCTGGTGATATCTCGGGTGCTATCAGAGATAGCGCAATAAACCAACGTGAATTATCTGCAGGAGGCCTGGCGCATGAATGTGTGCAGCGGGAACGACCTCGGACCACCAGGGGCCGAGAAAACGACCGTCTGATGGGGCCGGACACTCAGGGTCAGTGAAAAATCCAATATATATCTGGTGATATCTCGGGTGCTATTAGAGATAGCGCAATAAACCAAAGTGAGGTATCTGCAGGAGGCCCTGGCGCCTGAAGCTGTGCAGCGGGAACGACCTCGGACCACCAGGGGCCGAGAAAACCACCGTCTCGATGGGGCCGGACACTCTGGGTCAGGGAAAAATCCAATATATATGTGGTGATATCTCGGGTGCTATTACAGATAACGCAATAAATCAAAGTGCATTGTCTGTAGGAGGCCCTGGCGCATGAATCTGTGCAGCGGGGACGTCCTCGGACCGCCAGGGGCCGAGACAACGACCGTCTCATGGGGCCGGACACTCAGGGTCAGGGTAAAATCCAATATATATCTGGTGATATGTCGGGTGCTATTACAGAAGCGCAATAAATCAAAGTGCATTGTCTGTAGGAGGTCCTGGCGCATGAATCTGTGCAGCGGGAACGACCTCGGACCACCAGGGGCCGAGAAAAGCACAGTCTCATGGGGCCGGACACTCAGGGTCAGGGTAAAATCCAATATATATCTGGTGATATCTCGGGTGCTATTAGAGATAGCGCAATAAACCAAAGTGAGTTATCTGCAGGAGGCCCTGGCGCCTGAAGCTGTGCAGCGGGAACGACCTCGGACCACCAGGGGCCGAGAAAACCACCGTCTCGATGGGGCCGGACACTCTGGGTCAGGGAAAAATCCAATATATATGTGGTGATATCTTGGGTGCT
Organism: Nomia melanderi; assembly: GCF_051020985.1. Lineage (NCBI taxonomy): Eukaryota > Metazoa > Arthropoda > Insecta > Hymenoptera > Halictidae > Nomia > Nomia melanderi. The sequence continues at coordinate 1,796,269 of NW_027475140.1, read as the reverse complement.
ATTACAGATAACGCAATAAATCAAAGTGCATTGTCTGTAGGAGGCCCTGGCGCATGAATCTGTGCAGCGGGGACGTCCTCGGACCGCCAGGGGCCGAGACAACGACCGTCTCATGGGGCCGGGCACTCAGGGTCAGGGTAAAATCCAATATATATCTGGTGATATGTCGGGTGCTATTACAGATAGCGCAATAAATCAAAGTGCATTGTCTGTAGGAGGTCCTGGCGCATGAATCTGTGCAGCGGGAACGACCTCGGACCACCAGGGGCCGAGAAAAGCACAGTCTCATGGGGCCGGACACTCAGGGTCAGGGTAAAATCCAATATATATCTGGTGATATCTCGGGTGCTATTAGAGATAGCGCAATAAACCAAAGTGAATTATCTGCAGGAGGCCCTGGCGCATGAATCTGTGCAGCGGGAACGACCTCGGACCACCAGGGGCCGAGAAAACCACAGTCCCATGGGGCCGGACACTCAGGGTCAGGGGAAAATCCAATATATATCTGGTGATATCTCGGGTGCTATCAGAGATAGCGCAATAAACCAACGTGAATTATCTGCAGGAGGCCTGGCGCATGAATGTGTGCAGCGGGAACGACCTCGGAACACCAGGGGCCGAGAAAACGACCGTCTGATGGGGCCGGACACTCAGGGTCAGTGAAAAATCCAATATATATCTGGTGATATCTCGGGTGCTATTACAGATAGCGCAATAAATCAAAGTGCATTGTCTGTAGGAGGCCCTGGCGCATGAATCTGTGCAGCGGGAACGACCTCGGACCACCAGGGGCCGAGAGAACCACAGTCTCATTGGGCCGGACACTCAGGGTCAGGGGAAAATCCAGTATATATCTCTTGATATCTCGGGTGCTATTACAGATAGCGCAATAAATCAAAGTGCATTGTCTGTAGGAGGCCCTGGCGCATGAATCTGTACAGCGGGAACGACCTCGGACCACCAGGGGCCGAGAAAACCACAGTCTCATTGGGCCGGACATTCAGGGTCAGGGAAAATCCAATATATATCTGGTGATATCTCGGGTGCTATTAGAGATAGCGCAATAAATCAAAGTGCATTGTCTGTAGGAGGCCCTGGCGCATGAATCTGTGCAGCGGGAACGACCTCGGAACACCAGGGACCGAGAAAACCACCGTCTCATGGGGCCGGACTCTCAGGGTCAGTGAAAAATCCAATATATATGTGGTGATATCTCGGGTGCTATTACAGATAGCGCAATAAATCAAAGTGCATTGTCTGTAGGAGACCCTGGCGCATGAACCTGTGCAGCGGGAACGACCTCGGACCACCAGGGGCCGAGAAAACCACAGTCTAATGGGGCCGGACACTCAGGGTCAGTGAAAAATCCAATATATATCTGGTGATATCTCGAGTGCTATTAGAGATAGCGCAATAAACCAAAGTGAATTATCTGCAGGAGGCCCTGGCGCATGAATCTGTGCAACGGGAACGACCGCGGACCACCAGGGGCCGAGAAAAGCACAGTCTCATGGGGCCGGACACTCAGGGTCAGGGTAAAATCCAATATATATCTGGTGATATCTCGGGTGCTATTACAGATAGCGCAATAAATCAAAGTGCATTGTCTGTAGGAGGCCCTGGCGCATGAATCTGTGCAGCGGGAACGACCTCGGAAGACCAGGGGCCGAGAAAACCACAATCTCATGGGGCCGGACACTCAGGGTCAGGGTAAAATCCAGTATATATCTGGTGATATCACGGGTGCTATTAGAGATAGCGCAATAAACCAAAGTGAATTATCTGCAGGAGGCCCTGGCGCATGAATCTGTGCAGCGGGAACGACCTCGGACCACCAGGGGCCGAGAAAACCACAGTCTAATGGGGCCGGACACTCAGGGTCAGTGAAAAATCCAATATATATCTGGTGATATCTCGGGTGCTATTACAGATAGCACAATAAATCAAAGTGCATTGTCTGTAGGAGGCCCTGGCGCATGAATCTGTACAGCGGGAACGACCTCGGACCACCAGGGGCCGAGAAAACCACAGTCTCATTGGGCCGGACATTCAGGGTCAGGGAAAATCCAATATATATCTGGTGATATCTCGGGTGCTATTAGAGATAGCGCAATAAATCAAAGTGCATTGTATGTAGGAGGCCCTGGCGCATGAATCTGTGCAGCGGGAACGACCTCGGAACACCAGGGACCGAGAAAACCACCGTCTCATGGGGCCGGACTCTCAGGGTCAGTGAAAAATCCAATATATATGTGGTGATATCTCGGGTGCTATTACAGATAGCGCAATAAATCAAAGTGCATTGTCTGTAGGAGACCCTGGCGCATGAACCTGTGCAGCGGGAAGGACCTCGGACCACCAGGGGCCGAGAAAACGACCGTCTCATGGGGCCAGACGCTCAGGGTCAGTGAAAAATCCAATATATATCTGGTGATATCTCGAGTGCTATTAGAGATAGCGCAATAAACCAAAGTGCATTGTCTGTAGGAGGCCCTGGCGCATGAATCTGTGCAACGGGAACGACCGCGGACCACCAGGGGCCGAGAAAACCACAGTCTCATGGGGCCGGACACTCAGGGTCAGGGGAAAATCCAATATAGATCTGGTGACATCTCGGGTGCTATTACAGATAGCGCAATAAATCAAAGTGCATTGTCTGTAGGAGGCCCTGGCGCATGAATCTGTGCAGCGGGAACGACCTCGGAAGACCAGGGGCCGAGAAAACCACAATCTCATGGGGCCGGACACTCAGGGTCAGGGGAAAATCCAATATATATCTGGTGATATCTCGGGTGCTATTAGAGATAGCGCAATAAACCAAAGTGAATTGTCTGCAGGAGGCCCTGGCGCATGAATCTGTGCAGTGGGAACGATCTCGGACCATCAGGGGCCGAGACATCCACCGTCTCATGGGGCCGGACACTCAGAGTCAGGGAAAAATCCAATATATATCTGGTGATATCTCGGGTGCTATTACAGATAGCGCAATAAATCAAAGTGCATTGTCTGTAGGAGGCCCTGGCGCATGAATCTGTGCAGCGGGAACGACCTCGGACCACCAGGGGCCGAGAAAACCACAGTCTCATGGGGCCGGACACTCAGTGCCAGGGGAAAATCCAATATAGATCTGGTGATATCTCGGGTGCTATTACAGATAGCGCAATAAATCAAAGTGCATTACCTGTAGGAGGCCCTGGCGCATGAATCTGTGCAGCGGGAACGACCTCGGAACACCAGGGGCCGAGAAAACCACCGTCTCATGGGGCAGGACACTCAGGGTCAGTGAAAAATCCAATATATATCTGGTGATATCTCGGGTGCTATTAGAGATAGCGCAATAAACCAAAGTGAATTGTCTGCAGGAGGCCCTGGCGCATGAATCTGTGCAGTGGGAACGATCTCGGACCATCAGGGGCCGAGACATCCACCGTCTCATGGGGCCGGACACTAAGAGTCAGGGAAAAATCCAATATATATCTGGTGATATCTCGGGTGCTATTACAGATAGCGCAATAAATCAAAGTGCATTGTCTGTAGGAGGCCCTGGCGCATGAATCTGTGCAGCGGGAACGACCTCGGACCACCAGGGGCCGAGAAAACCACAGTCTCATGGGGCCGGACACTCAGTGTCAGGGGAAAATCCAATATAGATCTGGTGATATCTCGGGTGCTATTACAGATAGCGCAATAAATCAAAGTGCATTACCTGTAGGAGGCCCTGGCGCATGAATCTGTGCAGCGGGAACGTCCTCGGGCCTCCAGGGGCCGAGACAACAACCGTCTCATGGGGCCGGACACTCAGGGTCAGGGTAAAATCCAGTATATATCTGGTGATATCACGGGTGCTATTAGAGATAGCGCAATAAACCAAAGTGAATTATCTGCAGGAGGCCCTGGCGCATGAATCTGTGCAGCGGGAACGACCTCGGACCACCAGGGGCCGAGAAAACCACAGTCTAATGGGGCCGGACACTCAGGGTCAGTGAAAAATCCAATATATATCTGGTGATATCTCGGGTGCTATTACAGATAGCACAATAAATCAAAGTGCATTGTCTGTAGGAGGCCCTGGCGCATGAATCTGTGCAGCGGGAACGACCTCGGACCCCCAGGGGCCGAGAAAACCACAGTCTCATGGGGCCGGACACTCAGGGTCAGGGGAAAATCCAATATATATCTGGTGATATCTCGGGTGCTAATAGAGATAGCGCAATAAACCAAAGTGAATTATCTGCAGGAGGCCCTAGCGCATGAATCTGTGCAGCGGGAACGTCCTCGGACCTCCAGGGGCCGAGACAACCACCGTCTCATGGGGCCGGACACTCAGGGTCAGCGTAAAATCCAATATATATCTGGTGATATCTCGGGTGCTATTGCAGATAGCGCAATAAACCATAGTGAATTATCTGCAGGAGGCCCTGGCGCATGAATCTGTGCAGCGGGAACGACCTCGGACCACCAGGGGCCGTAAAAACCACAGTCTCATGGGGCCGGATACTCAGGGTCAGGGGAAAATCCAATAAAGATCTGGTGATATCTCGGGTGCTATTACAGATAGCGCAATAAATCAAAGTGCATTGTCTGTAGGAGGCCCTGGCGCATGAATCTGTGCAGCGGGAACGACCTCGGACCACCAGGGGCCGAGACAACCACCGTCTCATGGGGCCGGACACTCAGGGTCAGGGAAAAATCAAAAATATATCTGGTGACATCTCGGGTGCTATTACAGATAGCGCAATAAATCAAATTGCATTGTCTGTAGGAGGCCCTGGCGCATGAATCTGTGAAGCGGCAACGACCTCGGACCACCAGGGGCCGAGAAAACCACAGTCTCATGGGGCCGGACACTCAGAGTCAGGGCAAAATCCAATATATATCTGGTGATATCTCGGGTGCTATTAGAGATAGCGCAATAAACCAAAGTGAATTATATGCAGGAGGCCCTGGCGCATGAATCTGTGCAGCGGGAACGACCTCGGACCACCAGGGGCCGAGAAAACCACCGTCTCATGGGGCCGGACACTCAGGGTCAGGGAAAAATGCTATATATATCTGGTGATATGTCGGGTGCTATTACAGATAGCGCAATAAATCAAAGTGCATTGTCTGGAGGAGGCCCTGGCGCATGAATCTGGGCAGAGGGAACGACCTCGGACCACCAGGGGCCGAGAAAACCACAGTCTCATGGGGCCGGACACTCAGGGTCAGGGGAAAATCCAATATATATCTGGTGATATCTCGGGTGCTATTAGATACAGCGCAATAAACCAAAGTGAATTATCTGCAGGAGGCCCTGGCGCATGAATCTGGGCAGCCGGAACGACCTCGGACCACCAGGGGCCGAGAAAACCACAGTCTAATGGGGCCGGACACTCAGGGTCAGGGGAAAATCCAATATATATCTGGTGATATCTCGGGTGCTATTAGAGATAGCGCAATAAACCAAAGTGAATTATCTGCAGGAGGCCCTGGCGCATGCATCTGTCCAGCGGGAACGACCTCGGACCACCAGGGGCCGAGAAAACTACAGTCTCATGGGGCCGGACACTCAGGGTCTGGGGAAAATCCAATATATATCTGGTGATATGTCGGGGGCTATTACAGATAGCGCAATAAATCAAAGTTCATTGTCTGGAGGAGGCCCTGGCGCATGAATCTGTGCAGCGGGAACGACCTCGGTCCACCAGGGGCCGAGAAAACCACCGTCTCATGGTGCAGGACTCTCAGGGTCAGTGAAAAATCCAATATATATCTGGTGATATCTCGGGTGCTATTACACATAGCGCAATAAATCAAAGTGCATTGTCTGTAGGAGGCCCTGGCGCATGAATCTGTGCAGCGGGAACGACCTCGGACCACCAGGGGCCGAGAAAACCACAGTCTCATGGGGCCGGACACTCAGGGTCAGGGGAAAATCCAATATATATCTGGTGATATCTCGGGTGCTATTACAGATAGCGCAATAAACCAAAGTGAATTATCTGCAGGATGCCCTGGCGCATGAATCTGTGCAAGCGGGAACGTCCTCGGACCTCCAGGGGCCGAGACAACCACCGTCTCATGGGGCCGGACACTCAGGGTCAGGGTAAAATCCAATATATATCTGGTGATATCTCGGGTGCTATTACAGATAGCGCAATAAATCAAAGTGCATTGTCTGTAGGAGGCCCTGGCGCATGAATCTGTGCAGCGGGAACGACCTCGGACCACCAGGGGCCGAGAAAACGACCGTCTCATGGGGCCGGGCACTCAGGGTCAGGGTAAAATCCAATATATATCTGGTGATATGTCGGGTGCTATTACAGATAGCGCAATAAATCAAAGTGCATTGTCTGTAGGAGGTCCTGGCGCATGAATCTGTGCAGCGGGAACGACCTCGGACCACCAGGGGCCGAGAAAAGCACAGTCTCATGGGGCCGGACACTCAGGGTCAGGGTAAAATCCAATATATATCTGGTGATATCTCGGGTGCTATTAGAGATAGCGCAATAAACCAAAGTGAATTATCTGCAGGAGGCCCTGGCGCATGAATCTGTGCAGCGGGAACGACCTCGGACCACCAGGGGCCGAGAAAACCACAGTCCCATGGGGCCGGACACTCAGGGTCAGGGGAAAATCCAATATATATCTGGTGATATCTCGGGTGCTATCAGAGATAGCGCAATAAACCAACGTGAATTATCTGCAGGAGGCCTGGCGCATGAATGTGTGCAGCGGGAACGACCTCGGACCACCAGGGGCCGAGAAAACGACCGTCTGATGGGGCCGGACACTCAGGGTCAGTGAAAAATCCAATATATATCTGGTGATATCTCGGGTGCTATTACAGATAGCGCAATAAATCAAAGTGCATTGTCTGTAGGAGGCCCTGGCGCATGAATCTGTGCAGCGGGAACGACCTCGGACCACCAGGGGCCGAGAGAACCACAGTCTCATTGGGCCGGACACTCAGGGTCAGGGGAAAATCCAGTATATATCTCTTGATATCTCGGGTGCTATTACAGATAGCGCAATAAATCAAAGTGCATTGTCTGTAGGAGGCCCTGGCGCATGAATCTGTACAGCGGGAACGACCTCGGACCACCAGGGGCCGAGAAAACCACAGTCTCATTGGGCCGGACATTCAGGGTCAGGGAAAATCCAATATATATCTGGTGATATCTCGGGTGCTATTAGAGATAGCGCAATAAATCAAAGTGCATTGTCTGTAGGAGGCCCTGGCGCATGAATCTGTGCAGCGGGAACGACCTCGGAACACCAGGGACCGAGAAAACCACCGTCTCATGGGGCCGGACTCTCAGGGTCAGTGAAAAATCCAATATATATGTGGTGATATCTCGGGTGCTATTACAGATAGCGCAATAAATCAAAGTGCATTGTCTGTAGGAGACCCTGGCCCATGAACCTGTGCAGCGGGAACGACCTCGGACCACGAGGGGCCGAGAAAACGACCGTCTCATGGGGCCAGACGCTCAGGGTCAGTGAAAAATCCAATATATATCTGGTGATATCTCGAGTGCTATTAGAGATAGCGCAATAAACCAAAGTGAATTATCTGCAGGAGGCCCTGGCGCATGAATCTGTGCAACGGGAACGACCGCGGACCACCAGGGGCCGAGAAAACCACAGTCTCATGGGGCCGGACACTCAGGGTCAGGGGAAAATCCAATATAGATCTGGTGATATCTCGGGTGCTATTACAGATAGCGCAATAAATCAAAGTGCATTGTCTGTAGGAGGCCCTGGCGCATGAATCTGTGCAGCGGGACCGACCTCGGACGACCAGGGGCCGAGAAAACCACAATCTCATGGGGCCGGACACTCAGGGTCAGGGGAAAATCCAATATATATCTGGTGATATCTCGGGTGCTATTAGAGATAGCGCAATAAACCAAAGTGAATTATCTGCAGGAGGCCCTGGCGCATGAATCTGTGCAACGGGAACGACCTCGGACCACCAGGGGCCGAGAAAACCACAGTCTCATGGGGCCGGACACTCAGGGTCAGGGGAAAATCCAATATATATCTGGTGATATCTCGGGTGCTATTAGAGATAGCGCAATAAATCAAAGTGCAATGTCTGTAGGAGGCCCTGGCGCATGAATCTGTGCAGCGGGAACGACCTCGGACCACCAGGGGCCGAGAAAACCACAGTCTCATGGGGCCGGACACTCAGTGTCAGGGGAAAATCCAATATAGATCTGGTGATATCTCGGGTGCTATTACAGATAGCGCAATAAATCAAAGTGCATTACCTGTAGGAGGCCCTGGCGCATGAATCTGTGCAGCGGGAACGTCCTCGGACCTCCAGGGGCCGAGACAACAACCGTCTCATGGGGCCGGACACTCAGGGTCAGGGTAAAATCCAGTATATATCTGGTGATATCACGGGTGCTATTAGAGATAGCGCAATAAACCAAAGTGAATTATCTGCAGGAGGCCCTGGCGCATCAATCTGTGCAGCGGGAACGACCTCGGACCACCAGGGGCCGAGAAAACCACAGTCTAATGGGGCCGGACACTCAGGGTCAGTGAAAAATCCAATATATATCTGGTGATATCTCGGGTGCTATTACAGATAGCACAATAAATCAAAGTGCATTGTCTGTAGGAGGCCCTGGCGCATGAATCTGTGCAGCGGGAACGACCTCGGACCCCCAGGGGCCGAGAAAACCACAGTCTCATGGGGCCGGACACTCAGGGTCAGGGGAAAATCCAATATATATCTGGTGATATCTCGGGTGCTAATAGAGATAGCGCAATAAACCAAAGTGAATTATCTGCAGGAGGCCCTAGCGCATGAATATGTGCAGCGGGAACGTCCTCGGACCTCCAGGGGCCGAGACAACCACCGTCTCATGGGGCCGGACACTCAGGGTCAGCGTAAAATCCAATATATATCTGGTGATATCTCGGGTGCTATTGCAGATAGCGCAATAAACCATAGTGAATTATATGCAGGAGGCCCTGGCGCATGAATCTGTGCAGCGGGAACGACCTCGGACCACCAGGGGCCGTAAAAACCAGTCTCATGGGGCCGGATACTCAGGGTCAGGGGAAAATCCAATAAAGATCTGGTGATATCTCGGGTGCTATTACAGATAGCGCAATAAATCAAAGTGCATTGTCTGTAGGAGGCCCTGGCGCATGAATCTGTGCAGCGGGAACGACCTCGGACCACCAGGGGCCGAGACAACCACCGTCTCATGGGGCCGGACACTCAGAGTCAGGGCAAAATCCAATATATATCTGGTGATATCTCGGGTGCTATTAGAGATAGCGCAATAAACCAAAGTGAATTATATGCAGGAGGCCCTGGCGCATGAATCTGTGCAGCGGGAACGACCTCGGACCACCAGGGGTCGAGAAACCACCGTCTCATGGGGCCGGACACTCAGGGTCAGGGAAAAATGCTATATATATCTGGTGATATGTCGGGTGCTATTACAGATAGCGCAATAAATCAAAGTGCATTGTCTGGAGGAGGCCCTGGCGCATGAATCTGGGCAGCGGGAACGACCTCGGACCACCAGGGGCCGAGAAAACCACAGTCTCATGGGGCCGGACACTCAGGGTCAGGGGAAAATCCAATATATATCTGGTGATATCTCGGGTGCTATTAGATACAGCGCAATAAACCAAAGTGAATTATCTGCAGGAGGCCCTGGCGCATGCATCTGTCCAGCGGGAACGACCTCGGACCACCAGGGGCCGAGAAAACTACAGTCTCATGGGTCCGGACACTCAGGGTCTGGGGAAAATCCAATATATATCTGGTGATATGTCGGGTGCTATTACAGATAGCGCAATAAATCAAAGTTCATTGTCTGGAGGAGGCCCTGGCGCATGAATCTGTGCAGCGGGAACGACCTCGGTCCACCAGGGGCCGAGAAAACCACCGTCTCATGGGGCTGGACACTCAGGGTGAGGGTAATATCCAATATATATCTGGTGATATCTCGGGTGCTATTACAGATAGCGCAATAAATCAAAGTGCATTGTCTGTAGGAGGCCCTGGCGCATGAATCTGTGCAGCGGGAACGACCTCGGAACACAAGGGGCCGAGAAAACCACCGTCTCATGGTGCAGGACTCTCAGGGTCAGTAAAAATCCAATATATATCTGGTGATATCTCGGGTGCTATTACACATAGCGCAATAAATCAAAGTGCATTGTCTGTAGGAGACCCTGGCGCATGAACCTGTGCAGCGGGAACGACCTCGGACCACCAGGGGCCGAGAAAACGACCGTCTCATGGGGCCGGACGCTCAGGGTCAGTGAAAAATCCAATATATATCTGGTGATATCTCGGGTGCTATTACAGATAGCGCAATAAATCAAAGTGCATTGTCTGTAGGAGGCCCTGGCGCATGAATCTGTGCAGCGGGAACGACCTCGGACCACCAGGGGCCGAGAAAACCACAGTCTCATGGGGCCGGACACTCAGGGTCAGGGGAAAATCCAATATATATCTGGTGATATCTCGGGTGCTATTACAGATAGCGCAATAAACCAAAGTGAATTATCTGCAGGATGCCCTGGCGCATGAATCTGTGCAAGCGGGAACGTCCTCGGACCTCCAGGGGCCGAGACAACCACCGTCTCATGGGGCCGGACACTCAGGGTCAGGGTAAAATCCAATATATATCTGGTGATATCTCGGGTGCTATTACAGATAGCGCAATAAATCAAAGTGCATTGTCTGTAGGAGGCCCTGGCGCATGAATCTGTGCAGCGGGAACGACCTCGGACCACCAGGGGCCGAAAAAACCACAGTCTCATGGGGCCGGACCCTCATGGTCAGGGTAAAATCCAATATATATCTGGTGATATCTCGGGTGCTATTACAGATAGCGCAATAAATCAAAGTGCATTGTCTGTAGGAGGCCCTGGCGCATGAATCTGTGCAGCGGGAACGACCTCGGACCACCAGGGGCCGAGAAAACCACAGTCTGATGGGGCCGGACACTCAGGGTCGAGGAAAAATCCAATACATATCTGGTGATATCTCGGCTGCTATTAGAGATAGCGCGATAAATCGAAGTGCATTGTCTGTAGGAGGCACTGGCGCACGAATCTGTGCAGCGGGAACGACCTCGGACCACCAGGGGCCGAGAAAACCACCGTCTCATGGGGCCGGACACTCAGGGTCAGGGGAAAATCCAATATATATCTGGTGATATCTCGGGTGCTATTAGAGATAGCGCAATAAATCAAAGTGCATTGTCTGCAGGAGGCCCTGGCGCATGAATCTGTGCAGCGGGAACGACCTCGGAACACCAGGGGCCGAGAAAACCACCGTCTCATGGGGCCGGACACTCAGGGTCAGTGAAAAATCCAATATATATCTGGTGATATCTCGGGTGCTATTACAGATAGCGCAATAAGTCAAAGTGCATTGTCTGTAGGAGGCCCTGGCGCATGAATCTGTGCAGCGGGAACGACCTCGGACCACCAGGGGCCGAGAAAACTACAGTCTCATGCGGCCGGACACTCAGGGTCTGGGGAAAATCCAATATATATCTGGTGATATCTCGGGTCCTATTACAGATAGCGAAATAAATCAAATTGCATTGTCTGTAGGAGGCCCTGGCGCATGAGTCTGTGCAGCGGGAACGACCTCGGACCACCAGGGGCCGAAGAAACCACAGTCTCATGGGGCCGTACACTCAGGGTCAGGGAAAAATCCAATATATATCTGGTGATATCTTGGGTGCTATTAGATATAGCGCAATAAACCAAAGTGCATTATCTGCAGGAGGCCCTGGCGCATGAATCTGTGCAACGGGAACGACCTCGGACCACCAGGGGCCGAGACAACAACCGTCTCATGGGGCCGGACACTCAGGGTCAGGGAAAAATCCAATATATATCTGGTGATATCTCGGGTTATATTACAGATAGCACAATAAATCAAAGTGCATTGTCTGTAGGAGGCCCTGGCGCATGAATCTGTGCAGCGGGAACGACCTCGGACCACCAGGGGCCGAGACAACCACCGTCTCATGGGGCCGGACACTCAGGGTCAGGGGAAAATCCAATATATATCTGGTGATATCTCGGGTGCTATTAGATACAGCGCAATAAACCAAAGTGAATTATCTGCAGGAGGCCCTGGCGCATGCATCTGTCCAGCGGGAACGACCTCGGACCACCAGGGGCCGAGAAAACTACAGTCTCATGGGTCCGGACACTCAGGGTCTGGGGAAAATGCAATATATATCTGGTGATATGTCGGGTGCTATTACAGATAGCACAATAAATCAAAGTGCATTGTCTGGACGAGGTCCTGGCGCATGAATCTGGGCAGCGGGAACGACCTCGGACCACCAGGGGCCGAGAAAACCACAGTCTCATTGTGCCGGACACTCAGGGTCAGGGGAAAATCCAATATATATCTGGTGATATCTCGGGTGCTATTAGATACAGCGCAATAAACCAAAGTGAATTATCTGCAGGAGGCCCTGGCGCATGCATCTGTCCAGCGGGAACGACCTCGGACCACCAGGGGCCGAGAAAACTACAGTCTCATGGGTCCGGACACTCAGGGTCTGGGGAAAATCCAATATATATCTGGTGATATGTCGGGTGCTATTACAGATAGCGCAATAAATCAAAGTTCATTGTCTGGAGGAGGCCCTGGCGCATGAATCTGTGCAGCGGGAACGACCTCGGTCCACCAGGGGCCGAGAAAACCACCGTCTCATGGGGCTGGACACTCAGGGTGAGGGTAATATCCAATATATATCTGGTGATATCTCGGGTGCTATTACAGATAGCGCAATAAATCAAAGTGCATTGTCTGTAGGAGGCCCTGGCGCATGAATCTGTGCAGCGGGAACGACCTCGGAACACAAGGGGCCGAGAAAACCACCGTCTCATGGTGCAGGACTCTCAGGGTCAGTGAAAAATCCAATATATATCTGGTGATATCTCGGGTGCTATTACACATAGCGCAATAAATCAAAGTGCATTGTCTGTAGGAGACCCTGGCGCATGAACCTGTGCAGCGGGAACGACCTCGGACCACCAGGGGCCGAGAAAACGACCGTCTCATGGGGCCGGACACTCAGGGTCAGGGAAAAATGCAATATATATCTGGTGATATGTCCGGTGCTATTACAGATAGCACAATAAATCAAAGTGCATTGTCTGGACGAGGTCCTGGCGCATGAATCTGGGCAGCGGGAACGACCTCGGACCACCAGGGGCCGAGAAAACCACAGTCTCATGGGGCCGGACACTCAGGGTCAGGGGAAAATCCAATATATATCTGGTGATATCTCGGGTGCTATTAGAGATAGGGCAATAAACTAAAGTGAATTATCTGCAGCAGGCCATGGCGCATGAATCTCTGCAACGGGAACGACCTCGCACCACCAGGGGCCGAGAAAACCACAGTCTCATGGGGCCGGACACTCAGGGTCAGGGGAAAATCCAATATATATCTGGTGATATGTCGGGTGCTATTACAGATAGAGCAATAAATCAAAGTGCATTGTCTGTAGGAGGCCCTGGCGCATGAATCTCTGCAGCGGGAACAACCTCGGACCACCAGGGGCCGAGAAAACCACCGTCTCATGGGGCCGGACACTCAGGGTCTGGGAAAAATGCTATATATATCTGGTGATATGTCGGGTGCTATTACAGATAGCGCAATAAATCAAAGTGCATTGTCTGGAGGAGGCCCTGGCGCATGTATCTGGGCAGCGGGAACGACCTCGAACCACCAGGGGCCGAGAAAACCACCGTCTCATGGGGCCGGACACTCAGGGTCAGGGGAAAATCCAATATATATCTGGTGATATCTCGGGTGCTATTAGATACAGCGCAATAAACCAAAGTGAATTATCTGCAGGAGGCCCTGGCGCATGAATCTGGGCAGCGGGAACGACCTCGGACCACCAGGGGCCGAGAAAACCACAGTCTAATGGGGCCGGACACTCAGGGTCAGGGGAAAATCCAATATATATCTGGTGATATCTCGGGTGCTATTAGAGATAGCGCAATAAACCATAGTGAATTATCTGCAGGAGGCCCTGCCGCATGCATCTGTAAAGCGGGAACGACCTCGGAACACCAGGGGCCGAGAAAACCACCGTCTCATGGGGCAGGACACTCAGGGTCAGTGAAAAATCCAATATATATCTGCTGATATCTCGGGTGCTGTTACAGATAGCGCAATAAATCAAAGTGCATTGTCTGTAGGAGACCCTGGCGCATGAACCTGTGCAGCGGGAACGTTCTCGGACCTCCAGGGACCGAGAAAACCACAGTCTCATGGTGCCGGACACTCAGGGTCTGGGGAAAATCCAATACATATCTGGTGATATCTCGGGTCCTATTACAGATAGCGAGATAAATCAAAGTGCATTGTCTGTAGGAGGCCCTGGCGCATGAATCTGTGCAGCGGGAACGACCTCGGACCACCAGGGGCCGAGGAAACCACAGTCTCATGGGGCCGGACACTCAGGGTCAGGGAAAAATCCAATATATATCTGGTGATATCTTGGGTGCTATTAGATATAGCGCAATAAACCAAAGTGAATTATCTGCAGGAGGCCCTGGCGCATGAATCTGTGCAACGGGAACGACCTCGGACAACCAGGGGCCGAAAAATCCACAGTCTCATGGGGCCGGACACTCAGGATCAGGGAAAAATCCAATATATATCTGGTGATATCTTGGGTGCTATTAGAGATAGCGTAATAAACCAAAGTGAATTATCTGCAGGAGGCCCTGGCGCAAGAATCTGTGCAGCGGGAACGACCTCGGACCACCAGGGGCCGAGACAACAACCGTCTCATGGGGCCGGACACTCAGGGTCAGGGAAAAATCCAATATATATCTGGTGATATCTCGGGTTATATTACAGATAGCACAATAAATCAAAGTGCATTGTCTGTAGGAGGCCCTGGCGCATGAATCTGTGCAGAGGGAACGATTTCGGACCACCAGGGGCCGAGACAACAACCGTCTCATGGGGCCGGACACTCAGGGTCAGGGAAAAATCCAATATATATCTGGTGATATCTCGGGTTATATTACAGATAGCACAATAAATCAAAGTGCATTGTCTGTAGGAGGCCCTGGCGCATGAATCTGTGCAGAGGGAACGACCTCGGACCACCAGGGGCCGAGAAAACCACCGTCTCATGGCGCCGGACACTCAGGGTCAGGGGAAAATCCAATATATATCTGGTGATATCTCGGGTGCTATTACAGATAGCGCAATAAATCAAAGTGAATTATCTGCAGGAGGCCCTGGCGCATGAATCTGTGCAGCGGGAACGACCTCGGACCACCAGGGGCCGAGAAAACCACAGTCTCATGGAGCCGGACACTCAGGGTCAGGGGAAAATCCAATATATATCTGGTGATATCTCGGGTGCTATTACAGATAGCGCAATAAACCAAAGTGAATTATCTGCAGGAGGCCCTGGCGCATGAATCTGTGCAGCGGGAACGACCTCGGACCACCAGGGGCCGAGAAAACCACAGTCTCATGGAGCCGGACACTCAGGGTCAGGGGAAAATCCAATATATATCTGGTGATATCTCGGGTGCTATTACAGATAGCGCAATAAACCAAAGTGAATTATCTGCAGGAGGCCCTGGCGCATGAATCTGTGCAGCGGGAACGACCTCGGACCACCAGGGGCCGAGAAAACCACAGTCACATGGGGCCGGTCACTCAGGGTCAGGGGAAAATCCAATATATATCTGGTGATATCTCGGGTGCTATTAGATACAGGGCAATAAACCAAATTGAATTATCTGCAGGAGGCCCTGGCCCATGCATCTGTGCAGCGGGAACGACCTCGGACCACCAGGGGCCGAGAAAACCACCGTCTCATGGGGCCGGACACTCAGGGTCAGGGAAAAATGCAATATATATCTGGTGATATGTCGGGTGCTATTACAGATAGCACAATAAATCAAAGTGCATTGTCTGGACGAGGTCCTGGCGCATGAATCTGGGCAGCGGGAACGACCTCGGACCACCAGGGGCCGAGAAAACCACAGTCTCATGGGGCCGGACACTCAGGGTCAGGGGAAAATCCAATATATATCTGGTGATATCTCGGGTGCTATTACAGATAGCGCAATAAATCAAAGTGAATTATCTGCAGGAGGCCCTGGCGCATGAATCTGTGTAGCGGGAACGACCTCGGACCACCAGGGGTCGAGAAAACCACAGTCACATGGGGCCGGTCACTCAGGGTCAGGGGAAAATCCAATATATATCTGGTGATATCTCGGGTGCTATTAGATACAGCGCAATAAACCAAATTGAATTATCTGCAGGAGGCCCTGGCCCATGCATCTGTTCAGCGGGAACGACCTCGGACCACCAGGGGCCGAGAAAACCACCGTCTCATGGGGCCGGACACTCAGGGTCAGGGAAAAATGCAATATATATCTGGTGATATGTCGGGTGCTATTACAGATAGCACAATAAATCAAAGTGCATTGTCTGGACGAGGTCCTGGCGCATGAATCTGGGCAGCGGGAACGACCTCGGACCACCAGGGGCCGAGAAAACCACAGTCTCATTGTGCCGGACACTCAGGGTCAGGGGAAAATCCAATATATATCTGGTGATATCTCGGGTGCTATTAGAGATAGGGCAATAAACCAAAGTGAATTATCTGCAGCAGGCCATGGCGCATGAATCTGTGCAACGGGAACGACCTCGCACCACCAGGGGCCGAGAAAACCACAGACTCATGGGGCCGGACACTCAGGGTCAGGGGAAAATCCAATATATATCTGGTGATATCTCGGGTGCTATTACAGATAGCGCAATAAATCAAAGTGCATTGTCTGTAGGAGGCCCTGGCGCATGACTCTGTGCAGCGGGAACGACCTCGGACCACCAGGGGCCGAGAAAACTACAGTCTCATGCGGCCGGACACTCAGGGTCTGGGGAAAATCCAATATATATCTGGTGATATCTCGGGTCCTATTACAGATAGCGAAATAAATCAAAGTGCATTGTCTGTAGGAGGCCTTGGCGCATGAATCTGTGCAGCGGAAACGACCTCGGACCACCAGGGGCCGAGGAAACCACAGTCTCATGGGGCCGGACACTCAGGGTCAGGGAAAAATCCAATATATATCTGGTGATATCTTGGGTGCTATTAGATATAGCGCAATAAACCAAAGTGAATTATCTGCAGGAGGCCCTGGCGCATGAATCTGTGCAACGGGAACGACCTCGGACCACCAGGGGCCGAAAAATCCACAGTCTCATGGGGCCGGACACTCAGGATCAGGGAAAAATCCAATATATATCTGGTGATATCTTGGGTGCTATTAGAGATAGCGTAATAAACCAAAGTGAATTATCTGCAGGAGGCGCTGGCGCAAGAATCTGTGCAGCGGGAACGACCTCGGACCACCAGGGGCCGAGACAACAACCGTCTCATGGGGCCGGACACTCAGGGTCAGGGAAAAATCCAATATATATCTGGTGATATCTCGGGTTATATTACAGATAGCACAATAAATCAAAGTGCATTGTCTGTAGGAGGCCCTGGCGCATGAATCTGTGCAGAGGGAACGATTTCGGACCACCAGGGGCCGAAACAACAACCGTCTCATGGGGCCGGACACTCAGGGTCAGGGGAAAATCCAATATATATCTGGTGATATCTCGGGTCCTATTACAGATAGCGAAATAAATCAAAGTGCATTGTCTGTAGGAGGCCTTGGCGCATGAATCTGTGCAGCGGAAACGACCTCGGACCACCAGGGGCCGAGGAAACCACAGTCTCATGGGGCCGGACACTCAGGGTCAGGGAAAAATCCAATATATATCTGGTGATATCTTGGGTGCTATTAGATATAGCGCAATAAACCAAAGTGAATTATCTGCAGGAGGCCCTGGCGCATGAATCTGTGCAACGGGAACGACCTCGGACCACCAGGGGCCGAAAAATCCACAGTCTCATGGGGCCGGACACTCAGGATCAGGGAAAAATCCAATATATATCTGGTGATATCTTGGGTGCTATTAGAGATAGCGTAATAAACCAAAGTGAATTATCTGCAGGAGGCCCTGGCGCAAGAATCTGTGCAGCGGGAACGACCTCGGACCACCAGGGGCCGAGACAACAACCGTCTCATGGGGCCGGACACTCAGGGTCAGGGAAAAATCCAATATATATCTGGTGATATCTCGGGTTATATTACAGATAGCACAATAAATCAAAGTGCATTGTCTGTAGGAGGCCCTGGCGCATGAATCTGGGCAGCGGGAACGACCTCGGACCACCAGGGGCCGAGAAAACCACAGTCTCATTGTGCCGGACACTCAGGGTCAGGGGAAAATCCAATATATATCTGGTGATATCTCGGGTGCTATTAGAGATAGGGCAATAAACCAAAGTGAATTATCTGCAGCAGGCCCTGGCCCATGCATCTGTGCAGCGGGAACGACCTCGGACCACCAGGGGCCGAGAAAACCACCGTCTCATGGGGCCGGACACTCAGGGTCAGGGAAAAATGCTATATATATCTGGTGATATGTCGGGTGCTATTACAGATAGCGCAATAAATCAAAGTGCATTGTCTGGAGGAGGCCCTGGCGCATGAATCTGGGCAGCGGGAACGACCTCGGACCACCAGGGGCCGAGAAAACCACAGTCTCATGGGGCCGGACACTCAGGGTCAGGGGAAAATCCAATATATATCTGGTGATATCTCGGGTGCTATTAGATACAGCGCAATAAACCAAAGTGAATTATCTGCAGGAGGCCCTGGCGCATGCATCTGTCCAGCGGGAACGACCTCGGACCACCAGGGGCCGAGAAAACTACAGTCTCATGGGTCCGGACACTCAGGGTCTGGGGAAAATCCAATATATATCTGGTGATATGTCGGGTGCTATTACAGATAGCGCAATAAATCAAAGTTCATTGTCTGGAGGAGGCCCTGGCGCATGAATCTGTGCAGCGGGAACGACCTCGGTCCACCAGGGGCCGAGAAAACCACCGTCTCATGGGGCTGGACACTCAGGGTGAGGGTAATATCCAATATATATCTGGTGATATCTCGGGTGCTATTACAGATAGCGCAATAAATCAAAGTGCATTGTCTGTAGGAGGCCCTGGCGCATGAATCTGTGCAGCGGGAACGACCTCGGAACACAAGGGGCCGAGAAAACCACCGTCTCATGGTGCAGGACTCTCAGGGTCAGTGAAAAATCCAATATATATCTGGTGATATCTCGGGTGCTATTACACATAGCGCAATAAATCAAAGTGCATTGTCTGTAGGAGACCCTGGCGCATGAACCTGTGCAGCGGGAACGACCTCGGACCACCAGGGGCCGAGAAAACGACCGTCTCATGGGGCCGGACACTCAGGGTCAGGGAAAAATGCAATATATATCTGGTGATATGTCCGGTGCTATTACAGATAGCACAATAAATCAAAGTGCATTGTCTGGACGAGGTCCTGGCGCATGAATCTGGGCAGCGGGAACGACCTCGGACCACCAGGGGCCGAGAAAACCACAGTCTCATGGGGCCGGACACTCAGGGTCAGGGGAAAATCCAATATATATCTGGTGATATCTCGGGTGCTATTAGAGATAGGGCAATAAACTAAAGTGAATTATCTGCAGCAGGCCATGGCGCATGAATCTCTGCAACGGGAACGACCTCGCACCACCAGGGGCCGAGAAAACCACAGTCTCATGGGGCCGGACACTCAGGGTCAGGGGAAAATCCAATATATATCTGGTGATATGTCGGGTGCTATTACAGATAGAGCAATAAATCAAAGTGCATTGTCTGTAGGAGGCCCTGGCGCATGAATCTCTGCAGCGGGAACAACCTCGGACCACCAGGGGCCGAGAAAACCACCGTCTCATGGGGCCGGACACTCAGGGTCTGGGAAAAATGCTATATATATCTGGTGATATGTCGGGTGCTATTACAGATAGCGCAATAAATCAAAGTGCATTGTCTGGAGGAGGCCCTGGCGCATGTATCTGGGCAGCGGGAACGACCTCGAACCACCAGGGGCCGAGAAAACCACCGTCTCATGGGGCCGGACACTCAGGGTCAGGGGAAAATCCAATATATATCTGGTGATATCTCGGGTGCTATTAGATACAGCGCAATAAACCAAAGTGAATTATCTGCAGGAGGCCCTGGCGCATGAATCTGAGCAGCGGGAACGACCTCGGACCACCAGGGGCCGAGAAAACCACAGTCTAATGGGGCCGGACACTCAGGGTCAGGGGAAAATCCAATATATATCTGGTGATATCTCGGGTGCTATTAGAGATAGCGCAATAAACCATAGTGAATTATCTGCAGGAGG
Organism: Nomia melanderi; assembly: GCF_051020985.1. Lineage (NCBI taxonomy): Eukaryota > Metazoa > Arthropoda > Insecta > Hymenoptera > Halictidae > Nomia > Nomia melanderi. The sequence continues at coordinate 1,775,932 of NW_027475140.1, read as the reverse complement.
CCCTGCCGCATGCATCTGTAAAGCGGGAACGACCTCGGAACCCCAGGGGCCGAGAAAACCACCGTCTCATGGGGCAGGACACTCAGGGTCAGTGAAAAATCCAATATATATCTGCTGATATCTCGGGTGCTGTTACAGATAGCGCAATAAATCAAAGTGCATTGTCTGTAGGAGACCCTGGCGCATGAACCTGTGCAGCGGGAACGTTCTCGGACCTCCAGGGACCGAGAAAACCACAGTCTCATGGTGCCGGACACTCAAGGTCAGGGGAAAATCCAATATATATGTGGTGATATCTCGGGTGCTATTACAGATAGCGCAATAAATCAAAGTGCATTGTCTGTAGGAGACCCTGGCGCATGAACCTGTCCAGCGGGAACGACCTCGGACCACCAGGGGCCGAGAAAACCACCGTCTCATGGGGCCGGACACTCTGGGTCAGCGAAAAATCCAATATATATCTGGTGATATCTCGGGTGCTATTACAGATAGCGCAATAAATCAAAGTGCATTGTCTGTAGGAGGCCCTGGCGCATGACTCTGTGCAGCGGGAACGACCTCGGACCACCAGGGGCCGAGCAAACTACAGTCTCATGCGGCCGGACACTCAGGGTCTGGGGAAAATCCAATACATATCTGGTGATATCTCGGGTCCTATTACAGATAGCGAGATAAATCAAAGTGCATTGTCTGTAGGAGGCCCTGGCGCATGAATCTGTGCAGCGGGAACGACCTCGGACCACCAGGGGCCGAGGAAACCACAGTCTCATGGGGCCGGACACTCAGGGTCAGGGAAAAATCCAATATATATCTGGTGATATCTTGGGTGCTATTAGATATAGCGCAATAAACCAAAGTGAATTATCTGCAGGAGGCCCTGGCGCATGAATCTGTGCAACGGGAACGACCTCGGACCACCAGGGGCCGAAAAATCCACAGTCTCATGGGGCCGGACACTCAGGATCAGGGAAAAATCCAATATATATCTGGTGATATCTTGGGTGCTATTAGAGATAGCGTAATAAACCAAAGTGAATTATCTGCAGGAGGCCCTGGCGCAAGAATCTGTGCAGCGGGAACGACCTCGGACCACCAGGGGCCGAGACAACAACCGTCTCATGGGGCCGGACACTCAGGGTCAGGGAAAAATCCAATATATATCTGGTGATATCTCGGGTTATATTACAGATAGCACAATAAATCAAAGTGCATTGTCTGTAGGAGGCCCTGGCGCATGAATCTGTGCAGAGGGAACGATTTCGGACCACCAGGGGCCGAGACAACAACCGTCTCATGGGGCCGGACACTCAGGGTCAGGGAAAAATCCAATATATATCTGGTGATATCTCGGGTTATATTACAGATAGCACAATAAATCAAAGTGCATTGTCTGTAGGAGGCCCTGGCGCATGAATCTGTTTAGAGGGAACGACCTCGGACCACCAGGGGCCGAGAAAACCACAGTCACATGGGGCCGGTCACTCAGGGTCAGGGGAAAATCCAATATATATCTGGTGATATCTCGGGTGCTATTAGATACAGCGCAATAAACCAAATTGAATTATCTGCAGGAGGCCCTGGCCCATGCATCTGTGCAGCGGGAACGACCTCGGACCACCAGGGGCCGAGAAAACCACCGTCTCATGGGGCCGGACACTCAGGGTCAGGGAAAAATGCAATATATATCTGGTGATATGTCGGGTGCTATTACAGATAGCACAATAAATCAAAGTGCATTGTCTGGACGAGGTCCTGGCGCATGAATCTGGGCAGCGGGAACGACCTCGGACCACCAGGGGCCGAGAAAACCACAGTCTCATGGGGCCGGACACTCAGGGTCAGGGGAAAATCCAATATATATCTGGTGATATCTCGGGTGCTATTACAGATAGCGCAATAAATCAAAGTGAATTATCTGCAGGAGGCCCTGGCGCATGAATCTGTGTAGCGGGAACGACCTCGGACCACCAGGGGCCGAGAAAACCACAGTCACATGGGGCCGGTCACTCAGGGTCAGGGGAAAATCCAATATATATCTGGTGATATCTCGGGTGCTATTAGATACAGCGCAATAAACCAAATTGAATTATCTGCAGGAGGACCTGGCCCATGCATCTGTTCAGCGGGAACGACCTCGGACCACCAGGGGCCGAGAAAACCACCGTCTCATGGGGCCGGACACTCAGGGTCAGGGAAAAATGCAATATATATCTGGTGATATGTCGGGTGCTATTACAGATAGCACAATAAATCAAAGTGCATTGTCTGGACGAGGTCCTGGCGCATGAATCTGGGCAGCGGGAACGACCTCGGACCACCAGGGGCCGAGAAAACCACAGTCTCATTGTGCCGGACACTCAGGGTCAGGGGAAAATCCAATATATATCTGGTGATATCTCGGGTGCTATTAGAGATAGGGCAATAAACCAAAGTGAATTATCTGCAGCAGGCCATGGCGCATGAATCTGTGCAACGGGAACGACCTCGCACCACCAGGGGCCGAGAAAACCACAGTCTCATGGGGCCGGACACTCAGGGTCAGGGGAAAATCCAATATATATCTGGTGATATCTCGGGTGCTATTACAGATAGCGCAATAAATCAAAGTGCATTGTCTGTAGGAGGCCCTGGCGCATGACTCTTTGCAGCGGAAACGACCTCGGACCACCAGGGGCCGAGAAAACTACAGTCTCATGCGGCCGGACACTCAGGGTCTGGGGAAAATCCAATATATATCTGGTGATATCTCGGGTCCTATTACAGATAGCGAAATAAATCAAAGTGCATTGTCTGTAGGAGGCCTTGGCGCATGAATCTGTGCAGCGGAAACGACCTCGGACCACCAGGGGCCGAGGAAACCACAGTCTCATGGGGCCGGACACTCAGGGTCAGGGAAAAATTCAATATATATCTGGTGATATCTTGGGTGCTATTAGATATAGCGCAATAAACCAAAGTGAATTATCTGCAGGAGGCCCTGGCGCATGAATCTGTGCAACGGGAACGACCTCGGACCACCAGGGGCCGAAAAATCCACAGTCTCATGGGGCCGGACACTCAGGATCAGGGAAAAATCCAATATATATCTGGTGATATCTTGGGTGCTATTAGAGATAGCGTAATAAACCAAAGTGAATTATCTGCAGGAGGCCCTGGCGCAAGAATCTGTGCAGCGGGAACGACCTCGGACCACCAGGGGCCGAGACAACAACCGTCTCATGGGGCCGGACACTCAGGGTCAGGGAAAAATCCAATATATATCTGGTGATATCTCGGGTTATATTACAGATAGCACAATAAATCAAAGTGCATTGTCTGTAGGAGGCCCTGGCGCATGAATCTGTGCAGAGGGAACGATTTCGGACCACCAGGGGCCGAAACAACAACCGTCTCATGGGGCCGGACACTCAGGGTCAGGGAAAAATCCAATATATATCTGGTGATATCTCGGGTGCTATTACAGATAGCGCAATAAATCAAAGTGAATTATCTGCAGGAGGCCCTGGCGCATGAATCTGTGTAGCGGGAACGACCTCGGACCACCAGGGGCCGAGAAAACCACAGTCACATGGGGCCGGTCACTCAGGGTCAGGGGAAAATCCAATATATATCTGGTGATATCTCGGGTTATATTACAGATAGCACAATAAATCAAAGTGCATTGTCTGTAGGAGGCCCTGGCGCATGAATCTGTGCAGAGGGAACGATTTCGGACCACCAGGGGCCGAAACAACAACCGTCTCATGGGGCCGGACACTCAGGGTCAGGGAAAAATCCAATATATATCTGGTGATATCTCGGGTGCTATTACAGATAGCGCAATAAACCAAATTGAATTATCTGCAGGAGGCCCTGGCCCATGCATCTGTGCAGCGGGAACGACCTCGGACCACCAGGGGCCGAGAAAACCACCGTCTCATGGGGCCGGACACTCAGGGTCAGGGAAAAATGCAATATATATCTGGTGATATGTCGGGTGCTATTACAGATAGCACAATAAATCAAAGTGCATTGTCTGGACGAGGTCCTGGCGCATGAATCTGGGCAGCGGGAACGACCTCGGACCACCAGGGGCCGAGAAAACCACAGTCTCATTGTGCCGGACACTCAGGGTCAGGGGAAAATCCAATATATATCTGGTGATATCTCGGGTGCTATTAGAGATAGGGCAATAAACCAAAGTGAATTATCTGCAGCAGGCCATGGCGCATGAATCTGTGCAACGGGAACGACCTCGCACCACCAGGGGCCGAGAAAACCACAGTCTCATGGGGCCGGACACTCAGGGTCAGGGGAAAATCCAATATATATCTGGTGATATCTCGGGTGCTATTACAGATAGAGCAATAAATCAAAGTGCATTGTCTGTAGGAGGCCCTGGCGCATGAATCTCTGCAGCGGGAACAACCTCGGACCACCAGGGGCCGAGAAAACCACCGTCTCATGGGGCCGGACACTCAGGGTCTGGGAAAAATGCTATATATATCTGGTGATATGTCGGGTGCTATTACAGATAGCGAAATAAATCAAAGTGCATTGTCTGTAGGAGGCCCTGGCGCATGAATCTGGGCAGCGGGAACGACCTCGGACCACCAGGGGCCGAGAAAACCACAGTCTAATGGGGCCGGACACTCAGGGTCAGGGGAAAATCCAATATATATCTGGTGATATCTCGGGTGCTATTAGAGATAGCGCAATAAACCAAAGTGAATTATCTGCAGGAGGCCCTGCCGCATGCATCTGTGCAGCGGGAACGACCTCGGAACACCAGGGGCCGAGAAAACCACCGTCTCATGGGGCAGGACACTCAGGGTCAGTGAAAAATCCAATATATATCTGCTGATATCTCGGGTGCTGTTACAGATAGCGCAATAAATCAAAGTGCATTGTCTGTAGGAGACCCTGGCGCATGAACCTGTGCAGCGGGAACGTTCTCGGACCTCCAGGGACCGAGAAAACCACAGTCTCATGGTGCCGGACACTCAAGGTCAGGGGAAAATCCAATATATATGTGGTGATATCTCGGGTGCTATTACAGATAGCGCAATAAATCAAAGTGCATTGTCTGTAGGAGACCCTGGCGCATGAACCTGTCCAGCGGGAACGACCTCGGACCACCAGGGGCCGAGAAAACCACCGTCTCATGGGGCCGGACACTCTGGGTCAGTGAAATATCCAATATATATCTGGTGATATCTCGGGTGCTATTACAGATAGCGCAATAAATCAAAGTGCATTGTCTGTAGGAGGCCCTGGCGCATGACTCTGTGCAGCGGGAACGACCTCGGACCACCAGGGGCCGAGAAAACTACAGTCTCATGCGGCCGGACACTCAGGGTCTGGGGAAAATCCAATATATATCTGGTGATATCTCGGGTCCTATTACAGATAGCGAAATAAATCAAAGTGCATTGTCTGTAGGAGGCCCTGGCGCATGAATCTGTGCAGCGGGAACGACCTCGGACCACCAGGGGCCGAGGAAACCACAGTCTCATGGGGCCGGACACTCAGGGTCAGGGAAAAATCCAATATATATCTGGTGATATCTTGGGTGCTATTAGATATAGCGCAATAAACCAAAGTGAATTATCTGCAGGAGGCCCTGGCGCATGAATCTGTGCAACGGGAACGACCTCGGACCACCAGGGGCCGAAAAATCCACAGTCTCATGGGGCCGGACACTCAGGATCAGGGAAAAATCCAATATATATCTGGTGATATCTTGGGTGCTATTAGAGATAGCGTAATAAACCAAAGTGAATTATCTGCAGGAGGCCCTGGCGCAAGAATCTGTGCAGCGGGAACGACCTCGGACCACCAGGGGCCGAGACAACAACCGTCTCATGGGGCCGGACACTCAGGGTCAGTGAAAAATCCAATATATATCTGGTGATATCTCGGGTGCTATTACAGATACCGCAATAAATCAAAGTGCATTGTCTGTAGGAGGCCCTGGCGCATGAATCTGTGCAGCGGGAACGACCTCGGACCACCAGGGGCCGAGAAAACCACAGTCTCATGGGGCCGGACACTCAGGGTCAGGGGAAAATCCAATATATATCTGGTGATATCTCGGGTGCTATTAGAGATAGCGCAATAAACCAAAGTGTATTATCTGCAGGAGGCCCTGGCGCATGAATCTGTGCAACGGGAACGACCTCGGACCACCAGGGGCCGAGAAAACCACCGTCTCATGGTGCCGGACACTCAGGGTCGGTGAAAAATCCAATATATATCTGGTTATATCTCGGGTGCTATTAGAGATAGCGAAATAAATCAAAGTGAATTATCTGCAGGAGGCCCTGGCGCGAGCATCTGTGCAGCGGGAACGACCTCGGACCACCAGGGGCCAAGAAAACCACCGTCTCATGGCGCCGGACACTCAGGGTCAGGGAAAAATCCAATATATATCTGGTGATATCTCGGGTGCTATTAGAGATAGCCAAATAAATCAAAGTTCATTGTCGGTAGGAGGCCCTGGCGCATGAATCTGTGCAGCGGGAACGACCTCGGACCACCAGGGGCCGGGAAAACCACAGTCTCATGGGGCCGGACACTCAGGGTCAGGGGAAAATCCAATATATATCTGGTGATATCTCGGGTGCTATTAGAGATAGCGCAATACACCAAAGTGAATTATCTGCAGGAGGCCCTGGCGCATGCATCTGTGCAGCGGGAACGACCTCGGACCACCAGGGGCCAAGAAAACCACCGTCTCATGGCGCCGGACACTCAGGGTCAGGGAAAAATCCAATATATATCTGGTGATATCTCGGGTGCTATTAGAGATAGCCCAATAAATCAAAGTGCATTGTCGGTAGGAGGCCCTGGCGCATGAATCTGTGCAGCGGGAACGACCTCGGACCACCAGGGGCCGGGAAAACCACAGTCTCATGTGGCCGGACACTCAGGGTCAGTGAAAAATCCAATATATATGTGGTGATATCTCGGGTGCTATTACAGATAGCGGAATAAATCAAAGTGCATTATCTGTAGGAGACCCTGGCGCATGAATCTGTGCAGCGGGAACGACCTCGGAACACCAGGGACCGAGAAAACCACCGTCTCATGGGGCCGGACACTCAGGGTCAGTGAAAAATCCAATATATATGTGGTGATATCTCGGGTGCTATTACAGATAGCGCAATAAATCAAAGTGAATTATCTGCAGTAGGCCCTGGCGCATGAATCTGTGCAGCGGGAACGACCTCGGACCACCAGGGGCCGAGAAAACTACCGTCTCATGGGGCCGGTCACTCAGGGTCAGTGAAAAATGCAATATATATCTGCTGATATCTCGGGTGCTATTAGAGATAGCGCAATAAACCAAAGTGAATTATCTGCAGGAGGCCCTGGCGCATGAATCTGTGCAGCGGGAACGACTTCGGACCACCAGGGGCCGAGAAAACGACCGTCTCATGGGGCCGGACACTCAGAGTCAGGGAAAAATCCAATATATATCTGGTGATATCTCGGGTGCTATTACAGATATCGCAATAAACCAAAGTGCACTGTCTGTAGGAGGCCCTGGCGCATGAATCTGGGCAGCGGGAACGACCTCGGACCACCAGGGGCCGAGAAAACCACCGTCTCATGGGTCCGGACACTCAGGGTCAGGGGAAAATCCAATATATATCTGGTGATATCTCGGGTGATATTAGAGATAGCGCAATAAACCAAAGTGAATTATCTGAAGGAGGCCCTGGCGCATGCATCTGTGCAGCGGGAACGACCTCGGACCACCAGGGGCCAAGAAAACCACCGTCTCATGGCGCCGGACACTCAGGGTCAGGGAAAAATCCAATATATATCTGGTGATATCTCGGGTGCTATTTGAGATAGCGCAATAAATCAAAGTGCATTGTCTGTAGGAGGCCCAGGCGCATGAATCTGGCCAGCGGGAACGACCTCGGACCACCATGGGCCGAGAAAACCACAGTCTCATGGGGCCGGACACTCAGGGTCAGGGGAAAATCCAATATATATCTGGTGATATCTCGGGTGCTATTACAGATAGCGCAATAAACCAAAGTGCATTGTCTGTAGGAGGCCCTTGCGAATGATTCTGTGCCGCAGGAACGACCTCGGACCACCAGTGGCCGAGAAAATTACAGATATTCGGAATCCCTAACCCAAGGTCATGTAAAAATCCAGCAAATATCTGGTGATATCTCGGGTGCTATTAGAGATAGCGTAATAAACCAAAGTGCATTGTCTGTAGGAGGCCCTGGCGAATGAATCTGTTCAGCGGGAACGACCTAGGACCACCAGGGGCCGAGAAAACCACCGACTCACGGGGCCGGACACTCAGGGTCAGGGGAAAATCCAATATATATCTGGTGATATCTCGCGTGCTATTAGAGATAGCGCAATAAACCAAAGTGAATTATCTGCAGGAGGCCCTGGCGCGAGCATCTGTGCAGCGGGAACGACCTCGGACCACCAGGGGCCAAGAAAACCACCGTCTCATGGCGCCGGACACTCAGGGTCAGGGAAAAATCCAATATATATCTGGTGATATCTCGGGTGCTATTAGAGATAGCGCACTAAATCAAAGTGCATTGTCTGTAGGAGGCCCAGGCGCATGAATCTGGCCAGCGGGAACGACCTCGGACCACCAGGGGCCGAGAAAACCACAGTCTCATGGAGCCGGACACTCAGGGTCAGGGAAAAATCCAATATATATCTGGTGATATCTTGGGTGCTATTACAGATAGCGCAATAAATCAAAGTGCATTGTCTGTAGGAGGCCCAGGCGAATGAATCTGTGCAGCGGGAACGACCTCGGACCACCAGGGGCCGAGAAAACCACCGTCTCATGGATCCGGACACTCAGGGTCAGGGGAAAATCCAATATATATCTGGTGATATCTCGGGTGCAGTTACAGATAGCGCAAGAAACCAAAGTGCATTGTCTGTAGGAGGCCCTTGCGAATGAATCTGTGCCGCAGGAACGACCTCGGACCACCAGTGGCCGAGAAAATTACAGATATTCGGAATCCGTCACCCAAGATCATGTAAAAATCCAGCAAATATCTGGTGATATCTCGGGTGCTATTAGAGATAGCGCAATAAATCAAAGTGCATTGTCTGTAGGAGACCCTGGCGCATGAACGTGTGCAGCGGGAACGACCTCGGACCACCAGGGGCCGAGAAAACCACAGTCTCATGGGGCCGCACACTCAGGGTCAGGGTAAAATCCAATATTTATCTGGTGATATCTCGGGTGCTATTACAGATAGCCCAATAAATCAAAGTGCATTGTCGGTAGGAGGCCCTGGCGCATGAATCTGTGCAGCGGGAACGACCTCAGACCACCAGGGGCCGGGAAAACCACAGTCTCATGGGGCCGGACACTCAGGGCCAGGGGAAAATCCAATATATATCTGGTGATATCTCGGGTGCTATTAGAGATAGCGCAATAAACCAAAGTGAATTATCTGCAGGAGGCCCTGGCGCATGCATCTGTGCAGCGGGAACGACCTCGGACCACCAGGGGCCAAGAAAACCACCGTCTCATGGCGCCGGACACTCAGGGTCAGGGAAAAATCCAATATATATCTGGTGATATCTCGGGTGCTATTAGAGATAGCGCAATAAATCAAAGTGCATTGTCTGTAGGAGGCCCAGGCGAATGAATCTGTGCAGCGGTAACGACCTCGGACCACCAGGGGCCGAGAAAATTATAGATATTCGGAATCCGTCACCCAAGGTCATGTAAAAATCCAGCATATATCTGGTGATATCTCGGGTGCTATTACAGATAGCGCAATAAATCAAAGTGCATTGTCTATAGGAGGCCCTGGCGCATGAATCTGTGCAGCGGGAACGACCTCGGATCACCAGGGACCGAGAAAACCACCGTCTCATGGGGCCGGACACTCGGGGTCAGTGAAATATCCAATATATATGTGTTGATATCTCGGGTGCCATTACAGATAGCGCAATAAACCAAAGTGAATTATCTGCAGGAGGCCCTGGCGCATGAATCTGTGCAAGGGGAACGACCTCGGACCACCAGGGGCCGAGAAAACCACAGTCTCATACGGCCGGACTGTCAGGGTCAGGGAAAAATACAATATATATCAGGTGATATCTCGGGTGCTATTAGAGATAGCGAAATAAATCAAAGTGCATTGTCTGCAGGAGGCCCTGGCGCATAAATCTGTGCCGCGGGATCGACCTCGGACCACCAGGGGCCGAGAAAACCACCGACACATGGGGCCGGACACTCAGGGTCGAGGAAAAATTCAATATATATCTGGTGATATCTCGGGTGCTCTTACAGATAGCGCACTAAACCAAGCTGAATTATCTGCAGGGGGCCCTGGCGCATGAATCTGTGCAGCGGGATCGACCTCGGACCACTAGGGGCCGAGAAAATCACCGTCTCATGGGGCCGGATTGTCAGGGTCAGGGAAAAATCCAATATATATCTGGTGACATCTCGGGTGCTATTAGAGATAGCGCAATATACCAAAGTGAATTATCTGCAGGAGGGCCTAGCGTATTAATCTGAGCAGCAGGAACGACCTCGGACCACCAGGGGCCGAGAAAGCCACCGTCTCATGGGGCCGGACACTCAGGGTCAGGGGAAAATCCAATATGTATATGGTTATATCTCGGGTGCTATTAGAGATAGCGCAATAAATCAAAGTGCGTTGTCTGTAGGAGGCCCTGGCGCATGAATCTGTGCAGCGGGAACGACCTCGGACCACCAGGGGCCGAGAAAACCACAGTCTCATGGGGCCGGACACTCAGGGTCAGGGGAAAATCCAATATATATCTGGTGATATTTCGGGTGCTATTAGAGATAGCGCAATAAATCAAAGTGCATTGCCTGTAGGAGGCCCTGGCGCATGAATCTGTGCAGCGGGAACGACCTCGGAACACCAGGGACCGAGAAAACCACAGTCTCATGGGGCCGGACACTCAGGGTCAGGGGAAATCCAATATATATCTGGTGATATCTCGGGTGCTATTAAAGATAGCGCAATAAACTAAAGTGAATTATCTGCAGGAGGCCCTGGCGCATGAATGTGTGCAGCGGGAACGACCTCGGACCACCAGGGGCCGAGAAAACCGCAGTCTCATGTTGCCGGACACTCAGGGTCAGGGAAAAATCCAATATATATCTGGTGATATCTCGGGCGCTATTAGAGATAGCGCAATAAGCCAAAGGGAATTATCTGCAGGAGGCCCTGGCGCATGCATCAGTGCAGCGGGAACGACCTAGGACCACCAGGGGCCGAGAAAACCACAGTCTCATGGGGCCGGATACTCAGGGTCAGGGGAAAATCCAATATAGATCTGGTGATATCTCGGGTGCTATTACAGATAGCGCAATAAATCATAGTGCATTGTCTGTAGGAGGCCCTGGCGCATGAATCTGGCCAGCGGGAACGACCTCGGACCACCAGCGGCCGAGAAAACCACCGTCTCATGGGGCCGGACACTCAGGGTCGGGGAAAAATCCAATATATATCTGGTGATATCTCGGGTGCTATTAGAGATAGCGCAATAAAACAAAGTGAATTGTCTGCAGGAGGCCCTGGCGCATGAATGTGTGCAGCGGGAACGACCTAGGACCACCAGGGGCCGAGAAAACTACAGTCTCATGGTGCCGCACACTCAGGGTCAGGGGAAAATCCAATATATATCTGGTGATATCTCGGGTGCTATTAGAGATAGCGCAATAAACCAAGGTGAATTATCTGCAGGAGGCCCTGGCGCATGAATCTGTGCAACGGGAACGACCCCGGACCTCCAGGGGCCGAGAAAACGACAGTCTCAAGGGGCCGGACACTCAGGGTCAGGGGAAAATCCAATATATATCTGGTGATATCTCGGGTGCTATTACAGATAGCGCAATAAATCAAAGTGCATTGTCTATAGGAGGCCCTGGCGCATGAATCTGTGCAGCGGGAACGACCTCGGATCACCAGGGACCGAGAAAACCACCGTCTCATGGGGCCGGACACTCGGGGTCAGTGAAATATCCAATATATATGTGTTGATATCTCGGGTGCCATTACAGATAGCGCAATAAACCAAAGTGAATTATCTGCAGGAGGCCCTGGCGCATGAATCTGTGCAAGGGGAACGACCTCGGACCACCAGGGGCCGAGAAAACCACAGTCTCATGCGGCCGGACTGTCAGGGTCAGGGAAAAATACAATATATATCAGGTGATATCTCGGGTGCTATTAGAGATAGCGAAATAAATCAAAGTGCATTGTCTGCAGGAGGCCCTGGCGCATAAATCTGTGCCGCGGGATCGACCTCGGACCACCAGGGGCCGAGAAAACCACCGACACATGGGGCCGGACACTCAGGGTCGAGGAAAAATTCAATATATATCTGGTGATATCTCGGGTGCTCTTACAGATAGCGCACTAAACCAAGCTGAATTATCTGCAGGGGGCCCTGGCGCATGAATCTGTGCAGCGGGATCGACCTCGGACCACTAGGGGCCGAGAAAATCACCGTCTCATGGGGCCGGATTGTCAGGGTCAGGGAAAAATCCAATATATATCTGGTGACATCTCGGGTGCTATTAGAGATAGCGCAATATACCAAAGTGAATTATCTGCAGGAGGGCCTAGCGTATTAATCTGAGCAGCAGGAACGACCTCGGACCACCAGGGGCCGAGAAAGCCACCGTCTCATGGGGCCGGACACTCAGGGTCAGGGGAAAATCCAATATGTATATGGTTATATCTCGGGTGCTATTAGAGATAGCGCAATAAATCAAAGTGCGTTGTCTGTAGGAGGCCCTGGCGCATGAATCTGTGCAGCGGGAACGACCTCGGACCACCAGGGGCCGAGAAAACCACAGTCTCATGGGGCCGGACACTCAGGGTCAGGGGAAAATCCAATATATATCTGGTGATATTTCGGGTGCTATTAGAGATAGCGCAATAAATCAAAGTGCATTGCCTGTAGGAGGCCCTGGCGCATGAATCTGTACAGCGGGAACGACCTCGGAACACCAGGGACCGAGAAAACCACAGTCTCATGGGGCCGGACACTCAGGGTCAGGGGAAATCCAATATATATCTGGTGATATCTCGGGTGCTATTAAAGATAGCGCAATAAACTAAAGTGAATTATCTGCAGGAGGCCCTGGCGCATGAATGTGTGCAGCGGGAACGACCTCGGACCACCAGGGGCCGAGAAAACCGCAGTCTCATGTTGCCGGACACTCAGGGTCAGGGAAAAATCCAATATATATCTGGTGATATCTCGGGCGCTATTAGAGATAGCGCAATAAGCCAAAGGGAATTATCTGCAGGAGGCCCTGGCGCATGCATCAGTGCAGCGGGAACGACCTAGGACCACCAGGGGCCGAGAAAACCACAGTCTCATGGGGCCGGATACTCAGGGTCAGGGGAAAATCCAATATAGATCTGGTGATATCTCGGGTGCTATTACAGATAGCGCAATAAATCATAGTGCATTGTCTGTAGGAGGCCCTGGCGCATGAATCTGGCCAGCGGGAACGACCTCGGACCACCAGCGGCCGAGAAAACCACCGTCTCATGGGGCCGGACACTCAGGGTCGGGGAAAAATCCAATATATATCTGGTGATATCTCGGGTGCTATTAGAGATAGCGCAATAAAACAAAGTGAATTGTCTGCAGGAGGCCCTGGCGCATGAATGTGTGCAGCGGGAACGACCTAGGACCACCAGGGGCCGAGAAAACTACAGTCTCATGGTGCCGCACACTCAGGGTCAGGGGAAAATCCAATATATATCTGGTGATATCTCGGGTGCTATTAGAGATAGCGCAATAAACCAAGGTGAATTATCTGCAGGAGGCCCTGGCGCATGAATCTGTGCAACGGGAACGACCCCGGACCTCCAGGGGCCGAGAAAACGACAGTCTCAAGGGGCCGGACACTCAGGGTCAGGGGAAAATCCAATATATATCTGGTGATATCTCGGGTGCTATTACAGATAGCGCAATAAATCAAAGTGCATTGTCTGTAGGAGGCCCTGGCGCATGAATCTGTGCAGCGGGAACGACCTCGGACCACCAGGGGCCGGGAAAACCACAGTCTCATGGGGCCGGACACTCAGGGACAGGGGAAAATCCAATATATATCTGGTGATATCTCGGGCGCTATTAGAGATAGCGCAATAAGCCAAAGGGAATTATCTGCAGGAGGCCCTGGCGCATGCATCAGTGCAGCGGGAACGACCTAGGACCACCAGGGGCCGAGAAAACCACAGTCTCATGGGGCCGGACACTCAGGGTCAGGGGAAAATCCAATATATATCTGGTGATATCTCGGGTGCTATTAGAGATAGCGCAATAAATCAAAGTGCATTGTCTGTAGGAGGCCCTGGCGCATGAATCTGTGCAGCGGGAACGACCTCGGAACACCAGGGGCCGAGAAAACCACCGTCTCATGGGGCAGGACACTCAGGGTCAGTGAAAAATCCAATATATATCTGGTGATATCTCGGGTGCTATTACAGATAGCGCAATAAATCAAAGTGCATTGTCTGTAGGAGACGCTGGCGCATGAACCTGTGCAGCGGGAACGTTCTCGGACCACCAGGGGCCGAGAAAACGAACGTCTCATGGGGCCGGACGCTCAGGGTCAGGGAAAAATCCAATATATATCTGGTGATATCTCGGGTGCTATTAGAGATAGCGCAATAAATCAAAGTGCATTGTCTGTAGGAGGCCCAGGCCCATGAATCTGGCCAGCGGGAACGACCTCGGACCACCAGGGGCCGAGAAAACCACAGTCTCATGGGGCCGGACACTCAGGGTCAGGGGAAAATCCAATATATATTTGGTGATATCTCGGGTGCTATTACAGATAGCTTAATAAATCAAAGTGCATTGTCTGTAGGAGGCCCAGGCGAATGAATCTGTGCAGCGGTAACGACCTCGGACCACCAGGGGCCGAGAAAATTATAGATATTCGGAATCCGTCACCCAAGGTCATGTAAAAATCCAGCATATATCTGGTGATATCTCGGGTGCTATTACAGATAGCGCAATAAATCAAAGTGCATTGTCTATAGGAGGCCCTGGCGCATGAATCTGTGCAGCGGGAACGACCTCGGAACACCAGGGACCGAGAAAACCACCGTCTCATGGGGCCGGACAGTCGGGGTCAGTGAAATGTCCAATATATATGTGTTGATATCTCGGGTGCTATTAGAGATAGCGCAATAAACCATAGTGAATTATCTGCAGGAGGCCCTGGCGCATGAATCTGTACAACGGGAGCGACCTCGGACCACCAGGGGCCGAGAAAACCACAGTCTCATGGGGCCGGTCACTCTGGGTCAGGGGAAAATCCAATATAGATCTGGTGATATCTCGGGTGCCATTACAGATAGCGCAATAAACCAAAGTGAATTATCTGCAGGAGGCCCTGGCGCATGAATCTGTGCAAGGGGAACGACCTCGGACCACCAGGGGCCGAGAAAACCACAGTCTCATGCGGCCGGACTGTCAGGGTCAGGGAAAAATACAATATATGTCAGGTGATATCTCGGGTGCTATTAGAGATAGCGAAATAAATCAAAGTGCATTGTCTGCAGGAGGCCCTGGCGCATAAATCTGTGCCGCGGGACCGACCTCGGACCACCAGGGGCCGAGAAAACCACCGACACATGGGGCCGGACACTCAGGGTCGAGGAAAAATTCAATATATATCTGGTGATATCTCGGGTGCTCTTACAGATAGCGCACTAAACCAAGCTGAATTATCTGCAGGGGGCCCGGGCGCATGAATCTGTGCAGCGGGATCGACCTCGGACCACTAGGGGCCGAGAAAATCACCGTCTCATGGGGCCGGATTGTCAGGGTCAGGGAAAACTCCAATATATATCTGGTGACATCTCGGGTGCTATTAGAGATAGCGCAATATACCAAAGTGAATTATCTGCAGGAGGGCCTAGCGTATTAATCTGAGCAGCAGGAACGACCTCGGACCACCAGGGGCCGAGAAAGCCACCGTCTCATGGGGCCGGACACTCAGGGTCAGGGGAAAATCCAATATGTATATGGTTATATCTCGGGTGCTATTAGAGATAGCGCAATAAATCAAAGTGCGTTGTCTGTAGGAGGCCCTGGCGAATGAATCTGTGCAGCGGGAACGACCTCGGACCACCAGGGGCCGAGAAAACCACAGTCTCATGGGGCCGGACACTCAGGGTCAGGGGAAAATCCAATATATATCTGGTGATATTTCGGGTGCTATTAGAGATAGCGCAATAAATCAAAGTGCATTGTCTGTAGGAGGCCCTGGCGCATGAATCTGTGCAGTGGGAACGACCTCGGAACACCAGGGACCGAGAAAACCACAGTCTCATGGGGCCGTATACTCAGGGTCAGGGGAAAATCCAATATAGATCTGGTGATATCTCGGGTGCTATTACAGATAGCGCAATAAATCAAAGTGCATTGTCTGTAGGAGGCCCTGGCGCATGAATCTGTGCAGCGGGAACGACCTAGGACCACCCGGGGCCGAGACAACCACCGTCTCATGGGGCCGGACACTCAGGGTCAGGGGAAAATCCAGTATATATCTGGTGATATCTCGGGTGCTATTAGAGATAGCGTAATAAACCAAAGTGCATTGTCTGTAGGAGGCCCTGGCGCATGAATCTGTGCAGCGGGAACGACCTCGGACCACCAGGGGCCGAGAAAACCACAGTCTCATGGGGCCGGACACTCAGGGTCAGGGGAAAATCCAGTATATATCTCGTGATATCTCGGGTGCTATTACAGATAGCGCAATAAATCAAAGTGCATTGTCTGTAGGAGGCCCTGGCGCATGAATCTGTGCAGCGGGAACGACCTCGGACCACCAGGGGCCGAGAAAACCACAGTCTCATGGGGCCGGACGCTCAGGGTCAGGGGAATATCCAATATATATCTGGTGATACCTCGGGTGCTATTACAGATAGCGCAGTAAATCAAAGTGCATTGTCTGTAGGATGCCCTGGCGCATGAATCTGTGCAGCGGGAACGACCTCGGACCACCAGGGGCCGAGAAAACCACAGTCTCATGGGGCCGAGAACTCAGGGTCAGGCAAAAATCCAATATATATCTGGTGATATCTCGGGTGCTATTACACATAGCGCATTAAACCAACGCGCATTGTCTGTAGGAGGCCATGGCGCATGAATCTGTGCAGCGGGAACGACCGCGGACCACCAGGGGCCGAGAAAACCACAGTCTCATGGGGCCGGACACTCAGGGTCAGGGGAAAATCCAATATAGATCTGGTGATATCTCGGGTGCTATTACAGATAGCGCAATAAATCTAAGTGCATTGTCTGTAGGAGGCCCTGGCGCATGAATCTGTGCAGCGGGAACGACCTCGGACCACCAGGGGCCGAGAAAACGACCGTCTCATGGGGCCGGACGCTCAGGGTCAGTGAAAAATCCAATATATATCTGGTGATATCTCGGGTGCTATAACAGATAGCGCAATAAACCAAAGTGAATTATCTGCAGGAGGCCCTGGCGCATGAATCTGTGCAGCGGGAACGACCTCGGATCACCAGGGGCCGAGAAAACTACCGTCTCATGGGGCCGGATACTCAGGGTCAGGGGAAAATCCAATATATATCTGGTGATATCTCGGGTGCTATTACAGATAGCGCAATAAATCAAAGTGCATTGTCTGTAGGAGGCCCTGGCGCATGAATCTGTGCAGCGGGAACGACCTCGGACCACCAGGGGCCGAGAAAACGACCGCCTCATGGGGCCGGACACTCAGGGTCAGTGAAAAATCCAATATATATGTGGTGATATCTCGGGTGCTATTACAGATAGCGCAATAAATCAAAGTGCATTGTCTGTAGGAGACCCTGGCGCATGAACCTGTGCAGCGGGAACGACCTCGGACCACCAGGGGCCGAGAAAACGACCGTCTCATGGGTCCGGACGCTCAGGGTCAGTGAAAAATCCAATATATATCTGGTGATATCTCGGGTGCTATTAGAGATAGCGCAATAAACCAAGGTGAATTATCTGCAGGAGGCCCGGGCGCATGAATCTGAGCAACGGGAACGTCCTCGGACCACCAGGGGCCGAGAAAACCACAGTCTCATGGGGCCGGACACTCAGGGTCAGGGGAAAATCCAATATAGATCTGGTGATATCTCGGGTGCTATTACAGATAGCGCAATAAATCAAAGTGCATTACCTGTAGGAGGCCCTGGCGCATGAATCTGTGCAGCGGGAACGTCGTCGGACCTCCAGGGGCCGAGACAACGACTGTCTCATGGGGCCGGACACTCAGGGTCAGGGTAAAATCCAATATATATCTGGTGATATCTCGGGTGCTATAACAGATAGCGCAATAAATCAAAGTGCATTGTCTGTAGGAGGCCCTGGCGCATGAATCTGTGCAGCGGGAACGACCTCGGACCACCAGGGGCCGAGAAAACGACCGTCTCATGGGGCCGGACGCTCAGGGTCAGTGAAAAATCCAATATATATCTGGTGATATCTCGGGTGCTATTACAGATAGCGCAATAAATCAAAGTGCATTGTCTGTAGGAGGCCCTGGCGCATGAATCTGTGCAGCGGGAACGACCTCGGACCACCAGGGGCCGAGAAAACCACAGTCTCATGGGGCCGGACACTCAGGGTCAGGGGAAAATCCAATATATATCTGGTGATATCTCGGGTGCTATTACAGATAGAGCAATAAATCAAAGTGCATTGTCTGTAGGAGGCCCTGGCGCATGAATCTGTGCAGCGGGAACGACCTCGGACCACCAGGGGCCGAGAAAACCACCGTCTCATGGGGCCGGACACTCAGGGTCAGGGTAAAATCCAATATATATCTGGTGATATGTCGGGTGCTATTACAGATAGCGCAATAAATCAAAGTGCATTGTCTGTAGGAGGTCCTGGCGCATGAATCTGTGCAGCGGGAACGACCTCGGACCACCAGGGGCCGAGAAAAGCACAGTCTCATGGGGCCGGACACTCAGGGTCAGGGTAAAATCCAATATATATCTGGTGATATCTCGGGTGCTATTAGAGATAGCGCAATAAACCAAAGTGAATTATCTGCAGGAGGCCCTGGCGCATGAATCTGTGCAGCGGGAACGACCTCGGACCACCAGGGGCCGAGAAAACCACAGTCTCATGGGGCCGGACACTCAGGGTCAGGGGAAAATCCAATATATATCTGGTGATATCTCGGGTGCTATCAGAGATAGCGCAATAAACCAAAGTGAATTATCTGCAGGAGGCCCTGGCGCATGAATGTGTGCAGCGGGAACGACCTCGGACCACCAGGGGCCGAGAAAACGACCGTCTCATGGGGCCGGACACTCAGGGTCAGTGAAAAATCCAATATATATCTGGTGATATCTCGGGTGCTATTACAGATAGCGCAATAAATCAAAGTGCATTGTCTGTAGGAGGCCCTGGCGCATGAATCTGTGCAGCGGGAACGACCTCGGACCACCAGGGGCCGAGAGAACCACAGTCTCATTGGGCCGGACACTCAGGGTCAGGGGAAAATCCAGTATATATCTCTTGATATCTCGGGTGCTATTACAGATAGCGCAATAAATCAAAGTGCATTGTCTGTAGGAGGCCGTGGCGCATGAATCTGTACAGCGGGAACGACCTCGGACCACCAGGGGCCGAGAAAACCACAGTCTCATTGGGCCGGACACTCAGGGTCAGGGAAAATCCAATATATATCTGGTGATATCTCGGGTGCTATTAGAGATAGCGCAATAAATCAAAGTGCATTGTCTGTAGGAGGCCCTGGCGCATGAATCTGTGCAGCGGGAACGACCTCGGACCACCAGGGGCGGAGACAACGACCGTCTCATGGGGCCGGACACTCAGGGCAGGGTAAAATCCAATATATATCTGGTGATATCTCGGGTGCTATTAGAGGTAGCGCAATAAACCAAAGTGAATTATCTGCAGGAGGCCCTGGCGCATGAATGTGTGCAGCGGGAACGACCTCGGACCACCAGGGGCCGAGAAAACGACCGTCTAATGGGGCCCGACACTCAGGGTCAGTGAAAAATCCAATATTTATCTGCTGATATCTCGGGTGCTATTACAGATAGCGCAATAAATCAAAGTGCATTGTTTGTAGGAGGCCCTGGCGCATGAATCTGTGCAGCGGGAACGACCTCGGACCACCAGGGGCCGAGAAAACCACAGTCTCATGGGGCCGGACACTCAGGGTCAGGGGAAAATCCAATATATATCTGGTGATATCTCGGGTGCTATTAGAGATAGCGCAATAAACCAAAGTGAATTATCTGCAGGGGGCCCTGGCGCATGAATCTGTGCAGCGGGAACGACCTCGGTCCACCAGGGGCCGAGAAAACCACAGTCTCATGGGGCCGGACACTCAGGGTCAGGGGAAAATCCAATATATATCTGGTGATATCTCGGGTGCTATTAGAGATAGCGCAATAAACCAAAGTGAATTATCTGCAGGAGGCCCTGGCTCATGAATCTGTGCAGCGGGAACGACCTCGGATCACCAGGGGCCGAGAAAACTACCGTCTCAAGGGGCCGGATACTCAGGGTCAGGGGAAAATCCAATATAGATCTGGTGATATCTCGGGTGCTATTACAGATAGCGCAATAAATCAAAGTGTATTGTCTGTAGGAGACCCTGGCGCATGAACGTGTGCAGCGGGAACGACCTCGGACCACCAGGGGCCGAGAAAACGACCGTCTCATGGGGCCGGACGCTCAGGGTCAGTGAAAAATCCAATATATATCTGGTGATATCTCGGGTGCTATTAGAGATAGCGCAATAAACCAAAGTGAATTATCTGCAGGAGGCCCTGGCGCATGAATCTGTGCAACGGGAACGACCTCGGACCACCAGGGGCCGAGAAAACCACAGTCTCATGTGGCCGGACACTCAGGGTCAGGGGAAAATCCAATATATATCTGGTGATATCTCGGGTGCTATTAGAGATAGCGCAATAAATCAAAGTGCAATGTCTGTAGGAGGCCCTGGCGCATGAATCTGTGCAGCGGGAACGACCTCGGACCACCAGGGGCCGAGAAAACCACCGTCTCGATGGGGCCGGACACTCTGGGTCAGGGAAAAATCCAATATATATGTGGTGATATCTTGGGTGCTATTACAGATAACGCAATAAATCAAAGTGCATTGTCTGTAGGAGGCCCTGGCGCATGAATCTGTGCAGCGGGGACGTCCTCCGACCGCCAGGGGCCGAGACAACGACCGTCTCATGGGGCCGGGCACTCAGGGTCAGGGTAAAATCCAATATATATCTGGTGATATGTCGGGTGCTATTACAGATAGCGCAATAAATCAAAGTGCATTGTCTGTAGGAGGTCCTGGCGCATGAATCTGTGCAGCGGGAACTACCTCGGACCACCAGGGGCCGAGAAAAGCACAGTCTCATGGGGCCGGACACTCAGGGTCAGGGTAAAATCCAATATATATCTGGTGATATCTCGGGTGCTATTAGAGATAGCGCAATAAACCAAAGTGAATTATCTGCAGGAGGCCCTAGCGCATGAATCTGTGCAGCGGGAACGTCCTCGGACCTCCAGGGGCCGAGACAACCACCGTCTCATGGGGCCGGACACTCAGGGTCAGCGTAAAATCCAATATATATCTGGTGATATCTCGGGTGCTATTGCAGATAGCGCAATAAACCATAGTGAATTATCTGCAGGAGGCCCTGGCGCATGAATCTGTGCAGCGGGAACGACCTCGGACCACCAGGGGCCGTAAAAACCACAGTCTCATGGGGCCGGATACTCAGGGTCAGGGGAAAATCCAATAAAGATCTGGTGATATCTCGGGTGCTATTACAGATAGCGCAATAAATCAAAGTGCATTGTCTGTAGGAGGCCCTGGCGCATGAATCTGTGCAGCGGGAACGACCTCGGACCACCAGGGGCCGAGACAACCACCGTCTCATGGGGCCGGACACTCAGGGTCAGGGAAAAATCAAAAATATATCTGGTGACATCTCGGGTGCTATTACAGATAGCGCAATAAATCAAATTGCATTGTCTGTAGGAGGCCCTGGCGCATGAATCTGTGAAGCGGCAACGACCTCGGACCACCAGGGGCCGAGAAAACCACAGTCTCATGGGGCCGGACACTCAGAGTCAGGGCAAAATCCAATATATATCTGGTGATATCTCGGGTGCTATTAGAGATAGCGCAATAAACCAAAGTGAATTATATGCAGGAGGCCATGGCGCATGAATCTGTGCAGCGGGAACGACCTCGGACCACCAGGGGCCGAGAAAACCACCGTCTCATGGGGCCGGACACTCAGGGTCAGGGAAAAATGCTATATATATCTGGTGATATGACGGGTGCTATTACAGATAGCGCAATAAATCAAAGTGCATTGTCTGGAGGAGGCCCTGGCGCATGAATCTGGGCAGCGGGAACGACCTCGGACCACCAGGGGCCGAGAAAACCACAGTCTCATGGGGCCGGACACTCAGGGTCAGGGGAAAATCCAATATATATCTGGTGATATCTCGGGTGCTATTAGATACAGCGCAATAAACCAAAGTGAATTATCTGCAGGAGGCCCTGGCGCATGAATCTGGGCAGCCGGAACGACCTCGGACCACCAGGGGCCGAGAAAACCACAGTCTAATGGGGCCGGACACTCAGGGTCAGGGGAAAATCCAATATATATCTGGTGATATCTCGGGTGCTATTAGAGATAGCGCAATAAACCAAAGTGAATTATCTGCAGGAGGCCCTGGCGCATGCATCTGTCCAGCGGGAACGACCTCGGACCACCAGGGGCCGAGAAAACTACAGTCTCATGGGGCCGGACACTCAGGGTCTGGGGAAAATCCAATATATATCTGGTGATATGTCGGGTGCTATTACAGATAGCGCAATAAATCAAAGTTCATTGTCTGGAGGAGGCCCTGGCGCATGAATCTGTGCAGCGGGAACGACCTCGGTCCACCAGGGGCCGAGAAAACCACCGTCTCATGGGGCTGGACACTCAGGGTGAGGGTAATATCCAATATATATCTGGTGATATCTCGGGTGCTATTACAGATAGCGCAATAAATCAAAGTGCATTGTCTGTAGGAGGCCCTGGCGCATGAATCTGTGCAGCGGGAACGACCTCGGAACACAAGGGGCCGAGAAAACCACCGTCTCATGGTGCAGGACTCTCAGGGTCAGTGAAAAATCCAATATATATCTGGTGATATCTCGGGTGCTATTACACATAGCGCAATAAATCAAAGTGCATTGTCTGTAGGAGGCCCTGGCGCATGAATCTGTGCAGCGGGAACGACCTCGGACCACCAGGGGCCGAGAAAACCACAGTCTCATGGGGCCGGACACTCAGGGTCAGGGGAAAATCCAATATATATCTGGTGATATCTCGGGTGCTATTAGAGATAGCGCAATAAACCAACGTGAATTATCTGCAGGGGGCCCTGGCGCATGAATCTGTGCAGCGGGAACGACCTCGGATCACCAGGGGCCGAGAAAACTACCGTCTCATGGGGCCGGATACTCAGGGTCAGGGGAAAATCCAATATAGATCTGGTGATATCTCGGGTGCTATTACAGATAGCGCAATAAATCAAAGTGTATTGTCTGTAGGAGACCCTGGCGCATGAACGTGTGCAGCGGGAACGACCTCGGACCACCAGGGGCCGAGAAAACGACCGTCTCATGGGGCCGGACGCTCAGGGTCAGTGAAAAATCCAATATATATCTGGTGATATCTCGGGTGCTATTAGAGATAGCGCAATAAACCAAAGTGAATTATCTGCAGGAGGCCCTGGCGCATGAATCTGTGCAACGGGAACGACCTCGGACCACCAGGGGCCGAGAAAACCACAGTCTCATGGGGTCGGACACTCAGGGTCAGGGGAAAATCCAATATAGATCTGGTGATATCTCGGGTGCTATTACAGATAGCGCAATAAACCAAAGTGAATTATCTGCAGGAGGCCCTGGTGCATGAATCTGTGCAGCGGGGACGTCCTCGGACCGCCAGGGGCGGAGACAACGACCGTCTCATGGGGCCGGACACTCAGGGTCAGGGTAAAATCCAATATATATCTGGTGATATCTCGGGTGCTATTACAGATAGCGCAATAAACCAACGTGAATTATCTGCAGGAGGCCCTGGCGCATGAATGTGTGCAGCGGGAACGACCTCGGACCACCAGGGGCCGAGAAAACGACCGTCTCATGGGGCCGGACACTCAGGGTCAGTGAAAAATCCAATATATATCTGGTGATATCTCGGGTGCTATTACAGATAGCGCAATAAATCAAAGTGCATTGTCTGTAGGAGACCCTGGCGCATGAATCTATGCAGCGGGAACGACCTCGGACCACCAGGGGCCGAGAAAACGACCGTCTCATGGGGCCGGACTCTCAGGGTCAGTGAAAAATCCAATATATATGTGGTGATATCTCGGGTGCTATTACAGATAGCGCAATAAATCAAAGTGCATTGTCTGTAGGAGACCCTGGCGCATGAACCTGTGCAGCGGGAACGACCTCGGACCACCAGGGGCCGAGAAAACCACAATCTCATGGGGCCGGACACTCAGGGTCAGGGGAAAATCCAATATATATCTGGTGATATCTCGGGTGCTATTAGAGATAGCGCAATAAACCAAAGTGAATTATCTGCAGGAGGCCCTGGCGCATGAATCTGTGCAACGGGAACGACCTCGGACCACCAGGGGCCGAGAAAACCACAGTCTCATGTGGCCGGACACTCAGGGTCAGGGGAAAATCCAATATATATCTGGTGATATCTCGGGTGCTATTAGAGATAGCGCAATAAATCAAAGTGCAATGTCTGTAGGAGGCCCTGGCGCATGAATCTGTGCAGCGGGAACGACCTCGGGCCACCAGGGGCCGAGAAAACCACCGTCTCGATGGGGCCGGACACTCTGGGTCAGGGAAAAATCCAATATATATGTGGTGATATCTTGGGTGCTATTACAGATAACGCAATAAATCAAAGTGCATTGTCTGTAGGAGGCCCTGGCGCATGAATCTGTGCAGCGGGGACGTCCTCGGACCGCCAGGGGCCGAGACAACGACCGTCTCATGGGGCCGGGCACTCAGGGTCAGGGTAAAATCCAATATATATCTGGTGATATGTCGGGTGCTATTACAGATAGCGCAATAAATCAAAGTGCATTGTCTGTAGGAGGTCCTGGCGCATGAATCTGTGCAGCGGGAACTACCTCGGACCACCAGGGGCCGAGAAAAGCACAGTCTCATGGGGCCGGACACTCAGGGTCAGGGTAAAATCCAATATATATCTGGTGATATCTCGGGTGCTATTAGAGATAGCGCAATAAACCAAAGTGAATTATCTGCAGGAGGCCCTGGCGCATGAATCTGTGCAGCGGGAACGACCTCGGACCACCAGGGGCCGAGAAAACGACCGTCTCATGGGGCCGGACACTCAGGGTCAGGGTAAAATCCAGTATATATCTGGTGATATCACGGGGGCTATTAGAGATAGCGCAATAAACCAAAGTGAATTATCTGCAGGAGGCCCTGGCGCATGAATCTGTGCAGCGGGAACGACCTCGGACCACCAGGGGCCGAGAAAACCACAGTCTAATGGGGCCGGACACTCAGGGTCAGTGAAAAATCCAATATATATCTGGTGATATCTCGGGTGCTATTACAGATAGCACAATAAATCAAAGTGCATTGTCTGTAGGAGGCCCTGGCGCATGAATCTGTGCAGCGGGAACGACCTCGGACCCCCAGGGGCCGAGAAAACCACAGTCTCATGGGGCCGGACACTCAGGGTCAGGGGAAAATCCAATATATATCTGGTGATATCTCGGGTGCTAATAGAGATAGCGCCATAAACCAAAGTGAATTATCTGCAGGAGGCCCTAGCGCATGAATCTGTGCATCGGGAACGTCCTCGGACCTCCAGGGGCCGAGACAACCACCGTCTCATGGGGCCGGACACTCAGGGTCAGCGTAAAATCCAATATATATCTGGTGATATCTCGGGTGCTATTGCAGATAGCGCAATAAACCATAGTGAATTATCTGCAGGAGGCCCTGGCGCATGAATCTGTGCAGCGGGAACGACCTCGGACCACCAGGGGCCGTAAAAACCACAGTCTCATGGGGCCGGATACTCAGGGTCAGGGGAAAATCCAATAAAGATCTGGTGATATCTCGGGTGCTATTACAGATAGCGCAATAAATCAAAGTGCATTGTCTGTAGGAGGCCCTGGCGCATGAATCTGTGCAGCGGGAACGACCTCGGACCACCAGGGGCCGAGACAACCACCGTCTCATGGGGCCGGACACTCAGGGTCAGGGAAAAATCAAAAATATATCTGGTGACATCTCGGGTGCTATTACAGATAGCGCAATAAATCAAATTGCATTGTCTGTAGGAGGCCCTGGCGCATGAATCTGTGAAGCGGCAACGACCTCGGACCACCAGGGGCCGAGAAAACCACAGTCTCATGGGGCCGGACACTCAGAGTCAGGGCAAAATCCAATATATATCTGGTGATATCTCGGGTGCTATTAGAGATAGCGCAATAAACCAAAGTGAATTATATGCAGGAGGCCCTGGCGCATGAATCTGTGCAGCGGGAACGACCTCGGACCACCAGGGGCCGAGAAAACCACCGTCTCATGGGGCCGGACACTCAGGGTCAGGGAAAAATGCTATATATATCTGGTGATATGTCGGGTGCTATTACAGATAGCGCAATAAATCAAAGTGCATTGTCTGGAGGAGGCCCTGGCGCATGAATCTGGGCAGCGGGAACGACCTCGGACCACCAGGGGCCGAGAAAACCACAGTCTCATGGGGCCGGACACTCAGGGTCAGGGGAAAATCCAATATATATCTGGTGATATCTCGGGTGCTATTAGATACAGCGCAATAAACCAAAGTGAATTATCTGCAGGAGGCCCTGGCGCATGAATCTGGGCAGCCGGAACGACCTCGGACCACCAGGGGCCGAGAAAACCACAGTCTCATGGGGCCGGACACTCAGGGTCAGGGCAAAATCCAACATATATCTGGTGATATCTCGGGTGCTATTGGAGATAGCGAAATAAACCAAAGTGAATTATCTGCAGCAGGCCCTGGCGCATGAATCTGTGCAACGGGAACGACCTCGGACCACCAGGGGCCGAGAAAACCACAGTCTCATGGGGCCGGACACTCAGAGTCAGGGGAAAATCCAATATAGATCTGGTGATATCTCGGGTGCTATCACAGATAGCGCAATAAATCAAAGTGCATTGTCTGTAGGAGGCCCTGGCGCATGAATCTGTGCAGCGGGAACGACCTCGGAAGACCAGGGGCCGAGAAAACCACAATCTCATGGGGCCGGACACTCAGGGTCAGGGGAAAATCCAATATATATCTGGTGATATCTCGGGTGCTATTAGAGATAGCGCAATAAACCAAAGTGAATTATCTGCAGGAGGCCCTGGCGCATGAATCTGTGCAACGGGAACGACCTCGGACCACCAGGGGCCGAGAAAACCACAGTCTCATGGGGCCGGACACTCAGGGTCAGGGGAAAATCCAATATATATCTGGTGATATCTCGGGTGCTATTAGAGATAGCGCAATAAATCAAAGTGCATTGTCTGTAGGAGGCCCTGGCGCATGAATCCGTGCAGCGGGAACGACCTCGGACCACCAGGGGCCGAGACAACCACCGTCTCATGGGGCCGGACACTCAGGGTCAGGGAAAAATCAAAAATATATCTGGTGACATCTCGGGTGCTATTACAGATAGCGCAATAAATCAAATTGCATTGTCTGTAGGAGGCCCTGGCGCATGAATCTGTGAAGCGGCAACGACCTCGGACCACCAGGGGCCGAGAAAACCACAGTCTCATGGGGCCGGACACTCAGAGTCAGGGCAAAATCCAATATATATCTGGTGATATCTCGGGTGCTATTAGAGATAGCGCAATAAACCAAAGTGAATTATATGCAGGAGGCCCTGGCGCATGAATCTGTGCAGCGGGAACGACCTCGGACCACCAGGGGCCGAGAAAACCACCGTCTCATGGGGCCGGACACTCAGGGTCAGGGAAAAATGCTATATATATCTGGTGATATGTCGGGTGCTATTACAGATAGCGCAATAAATCAAAGTGCATTACCTGTAGGAGGCCCTGGCGCATGAATCTGAGCAGCGGGAACGACCTCGGACCACCAGGGGCCGAGAAAACCACCGTCTCATGGGGCCGGACACTCAGGGTCAGGGAAAAATCCAATATATATCTGGTGATATCTCGGGTGCTATTAGAGATAGCGCAATAAACCAAAGTGAGTTATCTGCAGGAGGCCCTGGCGCCTGAAGCTGTGCAGCGGGAACGACCTCGGACCACCAGGGGCCGAGAAAACCACCGTCTCGATAGGGCCGGACACTCTGGGTCAGGGAAAAATCCAATATATATGTGGTGATATCTCGGGTGCTATTACAGATAACGCAATAAATCAAAGTGCATTGTCTGTAGGAGGCCCTGGCGCATGAATCTGTGCAGCGGGGACGTCCTCGGACCGCCAGGGGCCGAGACAACGACCGTCTCATGGGGCCGGACACTCAGGGTCAGGGTAAAATCCAATATATATCTGGTGATATGTCGGGTGCTATTACAGATAGCGCAATAAATCAAAGTGCATTGTCTGTAGGAGGTCCTGGCGCATGAATCTGTGCAGCGGGAACGACCTCGGACCACCAGGGGCCGAGAAAAGCACAGTCTCATGGGGCCGGACACTCAGGGTCAGGGTAAAATCCAATATATATCTGGTGATATCTCGGGTGCTATTAGAGATAGCGCAATAAACCAAAGTGAGTTATCTGCAGGAGGCCCTGGCGCCTGAAGCTGTGCAGCGGGAACGACCTCGGACCACCAGGGGCCGAGAAAACCACCGTCTCGATGGGGCCGGACACTCTGGGTCAGGGAAAAATCCAATATATATGTGGTGATATCTTGGGTGCTATTACAGATAACGCAATAAATCAAAGTGCATTGTCTGTAGGAGGCCCTGGCGCATGAATCTGTGCAGCGGGGACGTCCTCGGACCGCCAGGGGCCGAGACAACGACCGTCTCATGGGGCCGGGCACTCAGGGTCAGGGTAAAATCCAATATATATCTGGTGATATGTCGGGTGCTATTACAGATAGCGCAATAAATCAAAGTGCATTGTCTGTAGGAGGTCCTGGCGCATGAATCTGTGCAGCGGGAACGACCTCGGACCACCAGGGGCCGAGAAAAGCACAGTCTCATGGGGCCGGACACTCAGGGTCAGGGTAAAATCCAATATATATCTGGTGATATCTCGGGTGCTATTAGAGATAGCGCAATAAACCAAAGTGAATTATCTGCAGGAGGCCCTGGCGCATGAATCTGTGCAGCGGGAACGACCTCGGACCACCAGGGGCCGAGAAAACCACAGTCCCATGGGGCCGGACACTCAGGGTCAGGGGAAAATCCAATATATATCTGGTGATATCTCGGGTGCTATCAGAGATAGCGCAATAAACCAACGTGAATTATCTGCAGGAGGCCTGGCGCATGAATGTGTGCAGCGGGAACGACCTCGGACCACCAGGGGCCGAGAAAACGACCGTCTGATGGGGCCGGACACTCAGGGTCAGTGAAAAATCCAATATATATCTGGTGATATCTCGGGTGCTATTACAGATAGCGCAATAAATCAAAGTGCATTGTCTGTAGGAGGCCCTGGCGCATGAATCTGTGCAGCGGGAACGACCTCGGACCACCAGGGGCCGAGAGAACCACAGTCTCATTGGGCCGGACACTCAGGGTCAGGGGAAAATCCAGTATATATCTCTTGATATCTCGGGTGCTATTACAGATAGCGCAATAAATCAAAGTGCATTGTCTGTAGGAGGCCCTGGCGCATGAATCTGTGCAGCGGGAACGACCTCGGAACACAAGGGGCCGAGAAAACCACCGTCTCATGGGGCTGGACACTCAGGGTGAGGGTAATATCCAATATATATCTGGTGATATCTCGGGTGCTATTACAGATAGCGCAATAAATCAAAGTGCATTGTCTGTAGGAGGCCCTGGCGCATGAATCTGTGCAGCGGGAACGACCTCGGACCACCAGGGGCCGAGAAAACCACAGTCTCATGGGGCCGGACACTCAGGGTCAGGGGAAAATCCAATATATATCTGGTGATATCTCGGGTGCTATTACAGATAGAGCAATAAATCAAAGTGCATTGCCTGTAGGAGGCCCTGGCGCATGAATCTGTGCAGCGGGAACGACCTCGGACCACCAGGGGCCGAGAAAACCACCGTCTCATGGGGCCGGACACTCAGGGTCAGGGTAAAATCCAATATATATCTGGTGATATGTCGGGTGCTATTACAGATAGCGCAATAAATCAAAGTGCATTGTCTGTAGGAGGTCCTGGCGCATGAATCTGTGCAGCGGGAACGACCTCGGACCACCAGGGGCCGAGAAAAGCACAGTCTCATGGGGCCGGACACTCAGGGTCAGGGTAAAATCCAATATATATCTGGTGATATCTCGGGTGCTATTAGAGATAGCGCAATAAACCAAAGTGAATTATCTGCAGGAGGCCCTGGCGCATGAATCTGTGCAGCGGGAACGACCTCGGACCACCAGGGGCCGAGAAAACCACAGTCTCATGGGGCCGGACACTCAGGGTCAGGGGAAAATCCAATATATATCTGGTGATATCTCGGGTACTATTAGAGATAGCGCAATAAACCAAAGTGAATTATCTGCAGGAGGCCCTGGCGCATGAATCTGTGCAACGGGAACGACCTCGGACCACCAGGGGCCGAGAAAACCACAGTCTCATGGGGCCGGACACTCAGGGTCAGGGGAAAATCCAATATATATCTGGTGATATCTCGGGTGCTATTAGAGATAGCGCAATAAATCAAAGTGCAATGTCTGTAGGAGGCCCTGGCGCATGAATCTGTGCAGCGGGAACGACCTCGGAACACCAGGGGCCGAGAAAACCACCGTCTCATGGGGCAGGACACTCAGGGTCAGTGAAAAATCCAATATATATCTGGTGATATCTCGGGTGCTATTAGAGATAGCGCAATAAACCAAAGTGAATTGTCTGCAGGAGGCCCTGGCGCATGAATCTGTGCAGTGGGAACGATCTCGGACCATCAGGGGCCGAGACATCCACCGTCTCATGGGGCCGGACACTAAGAGTCAGGGAAAAATCCAATATATATCTGGTGATATCTCGGGTGCTATTACAGATAGCGCAATAAATCAAAGTGCATTGTCTGTAGGAGGCCCTGGCGCATGAATCTGTGCAGCGGGAACGACCTCGGACCACCAGGGGCCGAGACAACCACCGTCTCATGGGGCCGGACACTCAGAGTCAGGGCAAAATCCAATATATATCTGGTGATATCTCGTGTGCTATTAGAGATAGCGCAATAAACCAAAGTGAATTATATGCAGGAGGCCCTGGCGCATGAATCTGTGCAGCGGGAACGACCTCGGACCACCAGGGGCCGAGAAAACCACCGTCTCATGGGGCCGGACACTCAGGGTCAGGGAAAAATGCTATATATATCTGGTGATATGTCGGGTGCTATTACAGATAGCGCAATAAATCAAAGTGCATTGTCTGGAGGAGGCCCTGGCGCATGAATCTGGGCAGCGGGAACGACCTCGGACCACCAGGGGCCGAGAAAACCACAGTCTCATGGGGCCGGACACTCAGGGTCAGGGGAAAATCCAATATATATCTGGTGATATCTCGGGTGCTATTAGATACAGCGCAATAAACCAAAGTGAATTATCTGCAGGAGGCCCTGGCGCATGGATCTGTCCAGCGGGAACGACCTCGGACCACCAGGGGCCGAGAAAACTACAGTCTCATGGGTCCGGACACTCAGGGTCTGGGGAAAATCCAATATATATCTGGTGATATGTCGGGTGCTATTACAGATAGCGCAATAAATCAAAGTTCATTGTCTGGAGGAGGCCCTGGCGCATGAATCTGTGCAGCGGGAACGACCTCGGTCCACCAGGGGCCGAGAAAACCACCGTCTCATGGGGCTGGACACTCAGGGTGAGGGTAATATCCAATATATATCTGGTGATATCTCGGGTGCTATTACAGATAGCGCAATAAATCAAAGTGCATTGTCTGTAGGAGGCCCTGGCGCATGAATCTGTGCAGCGGGAACGACCTCGGAACACAAGGGGCCGAGAAAACCACCGTCTCATGGTGCAGGACTCTCAGGGTCAGTGAAAAATCCAATATATATCTGGTGATATCTCGGGTGCTATTACACATAGCGCAATAAATCAAAGTGCATTGTCTGTAGGAGACCCTGGCGCATGAACCTGTGCAGCGGGAACGACCTCGGACCACCAGGGGCCGAGAAAACGACCGTATCATGGGGCCGGACGCTCAGGGTCAGTGAAAAATCCAATATATATCTGGTGATATCTCGGGTGCTATTACAGATAGCGCAATAAATCAAAGTGCATTGTCTGTAGGAGGCACTGGCGCACGAATCTGTGCAGCGGGAACGACCTCGGACCACCAGGGGCCGAGGAAACCACCGTCTCATGGGGCCGGACACTCAGGGTCAGGGGAAAATCCAATATATATCTGGTGATATCTCGGGTGCTATTAGAGATAGCGCAATAAATCAAAGTGCATTGTCTGCAGGAGGCCCTGGCGCATGAATCTGTGCAGCGGGAACGACCTCGGAACACCAGGGGCCGAGAAAACCACCGTCTCATGGGGCCGGACACTCAGGGTCAGTGAAAAATCCAATATATATCTGGTGATATCTCGGGTGCTATTACAGATAGCGCAATAAGTCAAAGTGCATTGTCTGTAGGAGGCCCTGGCGCATGAATCTGTGCAGCGGGAACGACCTGGGACCACCAGGGGCCGAGAAAACTACAGCCTCATGCGGCCGGACACTCAGGGTCTGGGGAAAATCCAATATATATCTGGTGATATCTCGGGTCCTATTACAGATAGCGAAATAAATCAAATTGCATTGTCTGTAGGAGGCCCTGGCGCATGAGTCTGTGCAGCGGGAACGACCTCGGACCACCAGGGGCCGAGGAAACCACAGTCTCATGGGGCCGTACACTCAGGGTCAGGGAAAAATCCAATATATATCTGGTGATATCTTGGGTGCTATTAGATATAGCGCAATAAACCAAAGTGCATTATCTGCAGGAGGCCCTGGCGCATGAATCTGTGCAACGGGAACGACCTCGGACCACCAGGGGCCGAAAAATCCACAGTCTCATGGGGCCGGACACTCAGGGTCAGGGAAAAATCCAATATATATCTGGTGATATCTCGGGTGCTATTACAGATAGAGCAATAAACCAAAGTGAATTATCTGCAGGAGGCCCTGGCGCATGAATCTGTGCAGCGGGAACGACCTCGGACCACCAGGGGCCGAGAAAACCACCGTCTCATGGGGCCGGACACTCAGGGTCAGGGAAAAATGCAATATATATCTGGTGATATGTCCGGTGCTATTACAGATAGCACAATAAATCAAAGTGCATTGTCTGGACGAGGTCCTGGCGCATGAATCTGGGCAGCGGGAACGACCTCGGACCACCAGGGGCCGAGAAAACCACAGTCTCATGGGGCCGGACACTCAGGGTCAGGGGAAAATCCAATATATATCTGGTGATATCTCGGGTGCTATTAGAGATAGGGCAATAAACTAAAGTGAATTATCTGCAGCAGGCCATGGCGCATGAATCTCTGCAACGGGAACGACCTCGCACCACCAGGGGCCGAGAAAACCACAGTCTCATGGGGCCGGACACTCAGGGTCAGGGGAAAATCCAATATATATCTGGTGATATCTCGGGTGCTATTACAGATAGAGCAATAAATCAAAGTGCATTGTCTGTAGGAGGCCCTGGCGCATGAATCTCTGCAGCGGGAACAACCTCGGACCACCAGGGGCCGAGAAAACCACCGTCTCATGGGGCCGGACACTCAGGGTCTGGGAAAAATGCTATATATATCTGGTGATATGTCGGGTGCTATTACAGATAGCGCAATAAATCAAAGTGCATTGTCTGGAGGAGGCCCTGGCGCATGTATCTGGGCAGCGGGAACGACCTCGAACCACCAGGGGCCGAGAAAACCACCGTCTCATGGGGCCGGACACTCAGGGTCAGGGGAAAATCCAATATATATCTGGTGATATCTCGGGTGCTATTAGATACAGCGCAATAAACCAAAGTGAATTATCTGCAGGAGGCCCTGGCGCATGAATCTGGGCAGCGGGAACGACCTCGCACCACCAGGGGCCGAGAAAACCACAGTCTAATGGGGCCGGACACTCAGGGTCAGGGGAAAATCCAATATATATCTGGTGATATCTCGGGTGCTATTAGAGATAGCGCAATAAACCATAGTGAATTATCTGCAGGAGGCCCTGCCGCATGCATCTGTAAAGCGGGAACGACCTCGGAACACCAGGGGCCGAGAAAACCACCGTCTCATGGGGCAGGACACTCAGGGTCAGTGAAAAATCCAATATATATGTGCTGATATCTCGGGTGCTGTTACAGATAGCGCAATAAATCAAAGTGCATTGTCTGTAGGAGACCCTGGCGCATGAACCTGTGCAGCGGGAACGTTCTCGGACCTCCAGGGACCGAGAAAACCACAGTCTCATGGTGCCGGACACTCAAGGTCAGGGGAAAATCCAATATATATCTGGTGATATCTTGGGTGCTATTAGATATAGCGCAATAAACCAAAGTGAATTATCTGCAGGAGGCCCTGGCGCATGAATCTGTGCAACGGGAACGACCTCGGACCACCAGGGGCCGAAAAATCCACAGTCTCATGGGGCCGGACACTCAGGATCAGGGAAAAATCCAATATATATCTGGTGATATCTTGGGTGCTATTAGAGATAGCGTAATAAACCAAAGTGAATTATCTGCAGGAGGCCCTGGCGCAAGAATCTGTGCAGCGCGAACGACCTCGGACCACCAGGGGCCGAGACAACAACCGTCTCATGGGGCCGGACACTCAGGGTCAGGGAAAAATCCAATATATATCTGGTGATATCTCGGGTTATATTACAGATAGCACAATAAATCAAAGTGCATTGTCTGTAGGAGGCCCTGGCGCATGAATCTGTGCAGAGGGAACGATTTCGGACCACCAGGGGCCGAGACAACAACCGTCTCATGGGGCCGGACACTCAGGGTCAGGGAAAAATCCAATATATATCTGGTGATATCTCGGGTTATATTACAGATAGCACAATAAATCAAAGTGCATTGTCTGTAGGAGGCCCTGGCGCATGAATCTGTGCATAGGGAACGACCTCGGACCACCAGGGGCCGAGAAAACCACCGTCTCATGGCGCCGGACACTCAGGGTCAGGGGAAAATCCAATATATATCTGGTGATATCTCGGGTGCTATTACAGATAGCGCAATAAATCAAAGTGAATTATCTGCAGGAGGCCCTGGCGCATGAATCTGTGCAGCGGGAACGACCTCGGACCACCAGGGGCCGAGAAAACCACAGTCTCATGGAGCCGGACACTCAGGGTCAGGGGAAAATCCAATATATATCTGGTGATATCTCGGGTGCTATTACAGATAGCGCAATAAACCAAAGTGAATTATCTGCAGGAGGCCCTGGCGCATGAATCTGTGCAGCGGGAACGACCTCGGACCACCAGGGGCCGAGAAAACCACAGTCTCATGGAGCCGGACACTCAGGGTCAGGGGAAAATCCAATATATATCTGGTGATATCTCGGGTGCTATTACAGATAGCGCAATAAATCAAAGTGAATTATCTGCAGGAGGCCCTGGCGCATGAATCTGTGTAGCGGGAACGACCTCGGACCACCAGGGGCCGAGAAAACCACAGTCACATGGGGCCGGTCACTCAGGGTCAGGGGAAAATCCAATATATATCTGGTGATATCTCGGGTGCTATTAGATACAGCGCAATAAACCAAATTGAATTATCTGCAGGAGGCCCTGGCCCATGCATCTGTGCAGCGGGAACGACCTCGGACCACCAGGGGCCGAGAAAACCACCGTCTCATGGGGCCGGACACTCAGGGTCAGGGAAAAATGCAATATATATCTGGTGATATGTCGGGTGCTATTACAGATAGCACAATAAATCAAAGTGCATTGTCTGGACGAGGTCCTGGCGCATGAATCTGGGCAGCGGGAACGACCTCGGACCACCAGGGGCCGAGAAAACCACAGTCTCATGGGGCCGGACACTCAGGGTCAGGGGAAAATCCAATATATATCTGGTGATATCTCGGGTGCTATTACAGATAGCGCAACAAATCAAAGTGAATTATCTGCAGGAGGCCCTGGCGCATGAATCTGTGTAGCGGGAACGACCTCGGACCACCAGGGGCCGAGAAAACCACAGTCACATGGGGCCGGTCACTCAGGGTCAGGGGAAAATCCAATATATATCTGGTGATATCTCGGGTGCTATTAGATACAGCGCAATAAACCAAATTGAATTATCTGCAGGAGGCCCTGGCCCATGCATCTGTTCAGCGGGAACGACCTCGGACCACCAGGGGCCGAGAAAACCACCGTCTCATGGGGCCGGACACTCAGGGTCAGGGAAAAATGCAATATATATCTGGTGATATGTCGGGTGCTATTACAGATAGCACAATAATTCAAAGTGCATTGTCTGTAGGAGGCCCTGGCGCATGACTCTGTGCAGCGGGAACGACCTCGGACCACCAGGGGCCGAGAAAACTACAGTCTCATGCGGCCGGACACTCAGGGTCTGGGGAAAATCCAATATATATCTGGTCATATCTCGGGTCCTATTACAGATAGCGAAATAAATCAAAGTGCATTGTCTGTAGGAGGCCTTGGCGCATGAATCTGTGCAGCGGGGACGACCTCGGACCACCAGGGGCCGAGGAAACCACAGTCTCATGGGGCCGGACACTCAGGGTCAGGGAAAAATCCAATATATATCTGGTGATATCTTGGGTGCTATTAGATATAGCGCAATAAACCAAAGTGAATTATCTGCAGGAGGCCCTGGCGCATGAATCTGTGCAACGGGAACGACCTCGGACCACCAGGGGCCGAAAAATCCACAGTCTCATGGGGCCGGACACTCAGGATCAGGGAAAAATCCAATATATATCTGGTGATATCTTGGGTGCTATTAGAGATAGCGTAATAAACCAAAGTGAATTATCTGCAGGAGGCCCTGGCGCAAGAATCTGTGCAGCGGGAACGACCTCGGACCACCAGGGGCCGAGACAACAACCGTCTCATGGGGCCGGACACTCAGGGTCAGGGAAAAATCCAATATATATCTGGTGATATCTCGGGTTATATTACAGATAGCACAATAAATCAAAGTGCATTGTCTGTAGGAGGCCCTGGCGCATGAATCTGTGCAGAGGGAACGATTTCGGACAACCAGGGGCCGAAACAACAACCGTCTCATGGGGCCGGACACTCAGGGTCAGGGAAAAATCCAATATATATCTGGTGATATCTCGGGTGCTATTACAGATAGCGCAATAAATCAAAGTGGATTATCTGCAGGAGGCCCTGGCGCATGAATCTGTGTAGCGGGAACGACCTCGGACCACCAGGGGCCGAGAAAACCACAGTCACATGGGGCCGGTCACTCAGGGTCAGGGGAAAATCCAATATATATCTGGTGATATCTCGGGTTATATTACAGATAGCACAATAAATCAAAGTGCATTGTCTGTAGGAGGCCCTGGCGCATGAATCTGTGCAGAGGGAACGATTTCGGACCACCAGGGGCCGAAACAACAACCGTCTCATGGGGCCGGACACTCAGGGTCAGGGAAAAATCCAATATATATCTGGTGATATCTCGGGTGCTATTACAGATAGCGCAATAAACCAAATTGAATTATCTGCAGGAGGCCCTGGCCCATGCATCTGTGCAGCGGGAACGACCTCGGACCACCAGGGGCCGAGAAAACCACCGTCTCATGGGGCCGGACACTCAGGGTCAGGGAAAAATGCAATATATATCTGGTGATATGTCGGGTGCTATTACAGATAGCACAATAAATCAAAGTGCATTGTCTGGACGAGGTCCTGGCGCATGAATCTGGGCAGCGGGAACGACCTCGGACCACCAGGGGCCGAGAAAACCACAGTCTCATTGTGCCGGACACTCAGGGTCAGGGGAAAATCCAATATATATCTGGTGATATCTCGGGTGCTATTAGAGATAGGGCAATAAACCAAAGTGAATTATCTGCAGCAGGCCATGGCGCATGAATCTGTGCAACGGGAACGACCTCGCACCACCAGGGGCCGAGAAAACCACAGTCTCATGGGGCCGGACACTCAGGGTCAGGGGAAAATCCAATATATATCTGGTGATATCTCGGGTGCTATTACAGATAGAGCAATAAATCAAAGTGCATTGTCTGTAGGAGGCCCTGGCGCATGAATCTCTGCAGCGGGAACAACCTCGGACCACCAGGGGCCGAGAAAACCACCGTCTCATGGGGCCGGACACTCAGGGTCTGGGAAAAATGCTATATATATCTGGTGATATGTCGGGTGCTATTACAGATAGCGAAATAAATCAAAGTGCATTGTCTGTAGGAGGCCCTGGCGCATGAATCTGGGCAGCGGGAACGACCTCGGACCACCAGGGGCCGAGAAAACCACAGTCTAATGGGGCCGGACACTCAGGGTCAGGGGAAAATCCAATATATATCTGGTGATATCTCGGGTGCTATTAGAGATAGCGCAATAAACCAAAGTGAATTATCTGCAGGAGGCCCTGCCGCATGCATCTGTGCAGCGGGAACGACCTCGGAACACCAGGGGCCGAGAAAACCACCGTCTCATGGGGCAGGACACTCAGGGTCAGTGAAAAATCCAATATATATCTGCTGATATCTCGGGTGCTGTTACAGATAGCGCAATAAATCAAAGTGCATTGTCTGTAGGAGACCCTGGCGCATGAACCTGTGCAGCGGGAACGTTCTCGGACCTCCAGGGACCGAGAAAACCACAGTCTCATGGTGCCGGACGCTCAAGGTCAGGGGAAAATCCAATATATATGTGGTGATATCTCGGGTGCTATTACAGATAGCGCAATAAATCAAAGTGCATTGTCTGTAGGAGACCCTGGCGCATGAACCTGTCCAGCGGGAACGACCTCGGACCACCGGGGGCCGAGAAAACCACCGTCTCATGGGGCCGGACACTCTGGGTCAGCGAAATATCCAATATATATCTGGTGATATCTCGGGTGCTATTACAGATAGCGCAATAAATCAAAGTGCATTGTCTGTAGGAGGCCCTGGCGCATGACTCTGTGCAGCGGGAACGACCTCGGACCACCAGGGGCCGAGAAAACTACAGTCTCATGCGGCCGGACACTCAGGGTCTGGGGAAAATCCAATATATATCTGGTGATATCTCGGGTCCTATTACAGATAGCGAAATAAATCAAAGTGCATTGTCTGTAGGAGGCCCTGGCGCATGAATCTGTGCAGCGGGAACGACCTCGGACCACCAGGGGCCGAGGAAACCACAGTCTCATGGGGCCGGACACTCAGGGTCAGGGAAAAATCCAATATATATCTGGTGATATCTTGGGTGCTATTAGATATAGCGCAATAAACCAAAGTGAATTATCTGCAGGAGGCCCTGGCGCATGAATCTGTGCAACGGGAACGACCTCGGACCACCAGGGGCCGAAAAATCCACAGTCTCATGGGGCCGGACACTCAGGATCAGGGAAAAATCCAATATATATCTGGTGATATCTTGGGTGCTATTAGAGATAGCGTAATAAACCAAAGTGAATTATCTGCAGGAGGCCCTGGCGCAAGAATCTGTGCAGCGGGAACGACCTCGGACCACCAGGGGCCGAGACAACAACCGTCTCATGGGGCCGGACACTCAGGGTCAGGGAAAAATCCAATATATATCTGGTGATATCTCGGGTTATATTACAGATAGCACAATATATCAAAGTGCATTGTCTGTAGGAGGCCCTGGCGCATGAATCTGTGCAGAGGGAACGATTTCGGACCACCAGGGGCCGAAACAACAACCGTCTCATGGGGCCGGACACTCAGGGTCAGGGAAAAATCCAATATATATCTGGTGATATCTCGGGTGCTATTACAGATAGCGCAATAAATCAAAGTGAATTATCTGCAGGAGGCCCTGGCGCATGAATCTGTGCAGCGGGAACGACCTCGGACCACCAGGGGCTGAGAAAACCACAGTCTCATGGAGCCGGACACTCAGGGTCAGGGGAAAATCCAATATATATCTGGTGATATCTCGGGTGCTATTACAGATAGCGCAATAAACCAAAGTGAATTATCTGCAGGAGGCCCTGGCGCATGAATCTGTGCAGCGGGAACGACCTCGGACCACCAGGGGCCGAGAAAACCACAGTCTCATGGAGCCGGACACTCAGGGTCAGGGGAAAATACAATATATATCTGGTGATATCTCGGGTGCTATTACAGATAGCGCAATAAATCAAAGTGAATTATCTGCAGGAGGCCCTGGCGCATGAATCTGTGTAGCGGGAACGACCTCGGACCACCAGGGGCCGAGAAAACCACAGTCACATGGGGCCGGTCACTCAGGGTCAGGGGAAAATCCAATATATATCTGGTGATATCTCGGGTGCTATTAGATACAGCGCAATAAACCAAATTGAATTATCTGCAGGAGGCCCTGGCGCATGAATCTGTGCAGAGGGAACGACCTCGGACCACCAGGGGCCGAGAAAACCACCGTCTCATGGCGCCGGACACTCAGGGTCAGGGGAAAATCCAATATATATCTGGTGATATCTCGGGTGCTATTACAGATAGCGCAATAAATCAAAGTGAATTATCTGCAGGAGGCCCTGGCGCATGAATCTGTGCAGCGGGAACGACCTCGGACCACCAGGGGCTGAGAAAACCACTGTCTCATGGAGCCGGACACTCAGGGTCAGGGGAAAATCCAATATATATCTGGTGATATCTCGGGTGCTATTACAGATAGCGCAATAAACCAAAGTGAATTATCTGCAGGAGGCCCTGGCGCATGAATCTGTGCAGCGGGAACGACCTCGGACCACCAGGGGCCGAGAAAACCACAGTCTCATGGAGCCGGACCCTCAGGGTCAGGGGAAAATCCAATATATATCTGGTGATATCTCGGGTGCTATTACAGATAGCGCAATAAATCAAAGTGAATTATCTGCAGGAGGCCCTGGCGCATGAATCTGTGTAGCGGGAACGACCTCGGACCACCAGGGGCCGAGAAAACCACAGTCACATGGGGCCGGTCACTCAGGGTCAGGGGAAAATCCAATATATATCTGGTGATATCTCGGGTGCTATTAGATACAGCGCAATAAACCAAATTGAATTATCTGCAGGAGGCCCTGGCGCATGAATCTGGGCAGCGGGAACGACCTCGGACCACCAGGGGCCGAGAAAACCACAGTCTAGTGGGGCCGGACACTCAGGGTCAGGGGAAAATCCAATATATATATCAAGTGATATCTCGGGTGCTATTAGATACAGCGCAATAAACCAAAGTGTATTATCTGCAAGAGGCCCAGGCGCATGCATCTGTGCAGCGGGAACGACCTCGGACCACCAGGGGCCGAGAAAACTAAAGTCTCATGGGGCCGGACACTCAGGGTCTGGGGAAAATCCATTATATATCTGGTGATATGTCGGGAGCTATTACAGATAGCGCAATAAATCAAAGTTCATTGTCTGGAGGAGGCCCTGGCGCATGAATCTGTGCAGCGGGAACGACCTCGGACCCCCAGGGGCCGAGAAAACTACAGTCTCATGCGGCCGGACACTCAGGGTCTGGGGAAAATCCAATATATATCTGGTGATATCTCGGGTCCTATTGCAGATAGCGAAATAAATCAAAGTGCATTGTCTGTAGGAGGCCCTGGCGCATGAATCTGTGCAGCGGGAACGACCTCGGACCACCAGGGGCCGAGGAAACCACAGTCTCATGGGGCCGTACACTCAGGGTCAGGGAAAAAT
The DNA here is from genome assembly GCF_051020985.1 of Nomia melanderi. NCBI lineage: Eukaryota > Metazoa > Arthropoda > Insecta > Hymenoptera > Halictidae > Nomia > Nomia melanderi. Next base: position 1,733,831 of record NW_027475140.1, on the reverse strand, counting down.
CCAATATATATCTGGTGATATCTTGGGTGCTATTAGCGATAGCGTAATAAACCAAAGTGAATTATCTGCAGGAGGCCCTGGCGCAAGAATCTGTGCAGCGGGAACGACCTCGGACCACCAGGGGCCGAGACAACAACCGTCTCATGGGGCCGGACACTCAGGGTCAGGGAAAAATCCAATATATATCTGGTGATATCTCGGGTTATATTACAGATAGCACAATGAATCAAAGTGCATTGTCTGTAGGAGGCCCTGGTGCATGAATGTGTGCAGCGGGAACGACCTCGGACCACCAGGGGCCGAGACAACCACCGTCTCATGGGGCCGGACACTCAGGGTCAGGGGAAAATCCAATATATATCTGGTGATATCTCGGGTGCTATTACAGATAGAGCAATAAACCAAAGTGAATTATCTGCAGGAGGCCCTGGCCCATGCATCTGTGCAGCGGGAACGACCTCGGACCACCAGGGGCCGAGAAAACCACCGTCTCATGGGGCCGGACACTCAGGGTCAGGGAAAAATGCAATATAAATCTGGTGATATGTCGGGTGCTATTACAGATAGCACAATAAATCAAAGTGCATTGTCTGGACGAGGTCCTGGCGCATGAATCTGGGCAGCGGGAACGACCTCGGACCACCAGGGGCCGAGAAAACCACAGTCTCATGGGGCCGGACACTCAGGGTCAGGGGAAAATCCAATATATATCTGGTGATATCTCGGGTGCTATTAGAGATAGGGCAATAAACCAAAGTGAATTATCTGCAGCAGGCCATGGCGCATGAATCTGTGCAACGGGAACGACCTCGCACCACCAGGGGCCGAGAAAACCACAGTCTCATGGGGCCGGACACTCAGGGTCAGGGGAAAATCCAATATATATCTGGTGATATCTCGGGTGCTATTACAGATAGAGCAATAAATCAAAGTGCATTGTCTGTAGGAGGCCCTGGCGCATGAATCTCTGCAGCGGGAACAACCTCGGACCACCAGGGGCCGAGAAAACCACCGTCTCATGGGGCCGGACACTCAGGGTCAGGGAAAAATGCTATATATATCTGGTGATATGTCGGGTGCTATTACAGATAGCGCAATAAATCAAAGTGCATTGTCTGGAGGAGGCCCTGGCGCATGTATCTGGGCAGCGGGAACGACCTCGAACCACCAGGGGCCGAGAAAACCACAGTCTCATGGGGCCGGACACTCAGGGTCAGGGGAAAATCCAATATATATCTGGTGATATCTCGGGTGCTATTAGATACAGCGCAATAAACCAAAGTGAATTATCTGCAGGAGGCCCTGGCGCATGAATCTGGGCAGCGGGAACGACCTCGGACCACCAGGGGCCGAGAAAACCACAGTCTAATGGGGCCGGACACTCAGGGTCAGGGGAAAATCCAATATATATCTGGTGATATCTCGGGTGCTATTAGAGATAGCGCAATAAACCAAAGTGAATTATCTGCAGGAGGCCCTGCCGCATGCATCTGTGCAGCGGGAACGACCTCGGAACACCAGGGGCCGAGAAAACCACCGTCTCATGGGGCAGGACACTCAGGGTCAGTGAAAAATCCAATATATATCTGCTGATATCTCGGGTGCTGTTACAGATAGCGCAATAAATCAAAGTGCATTGTCTGTAGGAGACCCTGGCGCATGAACCTGTCCAGCGGGAACGACCTCGGACCACCAGGGGCCGAGAAAACCACCGTCTCATGGGGCCGGACACTCTGGGTCAGCGAAATATCCAATATATATCTGGTGATATCTCGGGTGCTATTACAGATAGCGCAATAAATCAAAGTGCATTGTCTGTAGGAGGCCCTGGCGCATGACTCTGTGCAGCGGGAACGACCTCGGACCACCAGGGGCCGAGAAAACTACAGTCTCATGCGGCCGGACACTCAGGGTCTGGGGAAAATCCAATATATATCTGGTGATATCTCAGGTCCTATTACAGATAGCGAAATAAATCAAAGTGCATTGTCTGTAGGAGGCCCTGGCGCATGAATCTGTGCAGCGGGAACGACCTCGGACCACCAGGGGCCGAAAAATCCACAGTCTCATGGGGCCGGACACTCAGGATCAGGGAAAAATCCAATATATATCTGGTGATATCTTGGGTGCTATTAGAGATAGCGTAATAAACCAAAGTGAATTATCTGCAGGAGGCCCTGGCGCAAGAATCTGTGCAGCGGGAACGACCTCGGACCACCAGGGGCCGAGACAACAACCGTCTCATGGGGCCGGACACTCAGGGTCAGGGAAAAATCCAATATATATCTGGTGATATCTCGGGTTATATTACAGATAGCACAATAAATCAAAGTGCATTGTCTGTAGGAGGCCCTGGCGCATGAATCTGTGCAGAGGGAACGATTTCGGACCACCAGGGGCTGAAACAACAACCGTCTCATGGGGCCGGACACTCAGGGTCAGGGAAAAATCCAATATATATCTGGTGATATCTCGGGTGCTATTACAGATAGCGCAATAAATCAAAGTGAATTATCTGCAGGAGGCCCTGGCGCATGAATCTGTGCAACGGGAACGACCTCGGACCACCAGGGGCTGAGAAAACCACAGTCTCATGGAGCCGGACACTCAGGGTCAGGGGAAAATCCAATATATATCTGGTGATATCTCGGGTGCTATTACAGATAGCGCAATAAACCAAAGTGAATTATCTGCAGGAGGCCCTGGCGCATGAATCTGTGCAGCGGGAACGACCTCGGACCACCAGGGGCCGAGAAAACCACAGTCTCATGGAGCCGGACACTCAGGGTCAGGGGAAAATCCAATATATATCTGGTGATATCTCGGGTGCTATTACAGATAGCGCAATAAATCAAAGTGAATTATCTGCAGGAGGCCCTGGCGCATGAATCTGTGTAGCGGGAACGACCTCGGACCACCAGGGGCCGAGAAAACCACAGTCACATGGGGCCGGTCACTCAGGGTCAGGGGAAAATCCAATATATATCTGGTGATATCTCGGGTGCTATTAGATACAGCGCAATAAACCAAATTGAATTATCTGCAGGAGGCCCTGGCGCATGAATCTGTGCAGAGGGAACGACCTCGGACGACCAGGGGCCGAGAAAACCACCGTCTCATGGCGCCGGACACTCAGGGTCAGGGGAAAATCCAATATATATCTGGTGATATCTCGGGTGCTATTACAGATAGCGCAATAAATCAAAGTGAATTATCTGCAGGAGGCCCTGGCGCATGAATCTGTGCAGCGGGAACGACCTCGGACCACCAGGGGCTGAGAAAACCACAGTCTCATGGAGCCGGACACTCAGGGTCAGGGGAAAATCCAATATATATCTGGTGATATCTCGGGTGCTATTACAGATAGCGCAATAAACCAAAGTGAATTATCTGCAGGAGGCCCTGGTGCATGAATCTGTGCAGCGGGAACGACCTCGGACCACCAGGGGCCGAGAAAACCACAGTCTCATGGAGCCGGACACTCAGGGTCAGGGGAAAATCCAATATATATCTGGTGATATCTCGGGTGCTATTACAGATAGCGCAATAAATCAAAGTGAATTATCTGCAGGAGGCCCTGGCGCATGAATCTGTGTAGCGGGAACGACCTCGGACCACCAGGGGCCGAGAAAACCACAGTCACATGGGGCCGGTCACTCAGGGTCAGGGGAAAATCCAATATATATCTGGTGATATCTCGGGTGCTATTAGATACAGCGCAATAAACCAAATTGAATTATCTGCAGGAGGCCCTGGCGCATGAATCTGGGCAGCGGGAACGACCTCGGACCACCAGGGGCCGAGAAAACCACAGTCTAGTGGGGCCGGACACTCAGGGTCAGGGGAAAATCCAATATATATATCAAGTGATATCTCGGGTGCTATTAGATACAGCGCAATAAACCAAAGTGTATTATCTGCAAGAGGCCCAGGCGCATGCATCTGTGCAGCGGGAACGACCTCGGACCACCAGGGGCCGAGAAAACTAAAGTCTCATGGGGCCGGACACTCAGGGTCTGGGGAAAATCCATTATATATCTGGTGATATGTCGGGTCCTATTGCAGATAGCGAAATAAATCAAAGTGCATTGTCTGTAGGAGGCCCTGGCGCATGAATCTGTGCAGCGGGAACGACCTCGGACCACCAGGGGCCGAGGAAACCACAGTCTCATGGGGCCGTACACTCAGGGTCAGGGAAAAATCCAATATATATCTGGTGATATCTTGGGTGCTATTAGCGATAGCGTAATAAACCAAAGTGAATTATCTGCAGGAGGCCCTGGCGCAAGAATCTGTGCAGCGGGAACGACCTCGGACCACCAGGGGCCGAGACAACAACCGTCTCATGGGGCCGGACCCTCAGGGTCAGGGAAAAATCCAATATATATCTGGTGATATCTCGGGTTATATTACAGATAGCACAATAAATCAAAGTGCATTGTCTGTAGGAGGCCCTGGTGCATGAATGTGTGCAGCGGGAACGACCTCGGACCACCAGGGGCCGAGACAACCACCGTCTCATGGGGCCGGACACTCAGGGTCAGGGGAAAATCCAATATATATCTGGTGATATCTCGGGTGCAATTACAGATAGAGCAATAAACCAAAGTGAATTATCTGCAGGAGGCCCTGGCCCATGCATCTGTGCAGCGGGAACGACCTCGGACCACCAGGGGCCGAGAAAACCACCGTCTCATGGGGCCGGACACTCAGGGTCAGGGAAAAATGCAATATATATCTGGTGATATGTCGGGTGCTATTACAGATAGCACAATAAATCAAAGTGCATTGTCTGGACGAGGTCCTGTCGCATGAATCTGGGCAGCGGGAACGACCTCGGACCACCAGGGGCCGAGAAAACCACAGTCTCATGGGGCCGGACACTCAGGGTCAGGGGAAAATCCAATATATATCTGGTGATATCTCGGGTGCTATTAGAGATAGGGCAATAAACCAAAGTGAATTATCTGCAGCAGGCTATGGCGCATGAATCTGTGCAACGGGAACGACCTCGCACCACCAGGGGCCGAGAAAACCACAGTCTCATGGGGCCGGACACTCAGGGTCAGGGGAAAATCCAATATATATCTGGTGATATCTCGGGTGCTATTACAGATAGAGCAATAAATCAAAGTGCATTGTCTGTAGGAGGCCCTGGCGCATGAATCTCTGCAGCGGGAACAACCTCGGACCACCAGGGGCCGAGAAAACCACCGTCTCATGGGGCCGGACACTCAGGGTCAGGGAAAAATGCTATATATATCTGGTGATATGTCGGGTGCTATTACAGATAGCGCAATAAATCAAAGTGCATTGTCTGGAGGAGGCCCTGGCGCATGTATCTGGGCAGCGGGAACGACCTCGAACCACCAGGGGCCGAGAAAACCACAGTCTCATGGGGCCGGACACTCAGGGTCAGGGGAAAATCCAATATATATCTGGTGATATCTCGGGTGCTATTAGATACAGCGCAATAAACCAAAGTGAATTATCTGCAGGAGGCCCTGGCGCATGAATCTGGGCAGCGGGAACGACCTCGGACCACCAGGGGCCGAGAAAACCACAGTCTAATGGGGCCGGACACTCAGGGTCAGGGGAAAATCCAATATATATCTGGTGATATCTCGGGTGCTATTAGAGATAGCGCAATAAACCAAAGTGAATTATCTGCAGGAGGCCCTGCCGCATGCATCTGTGCAGCGGGAACGACCTCGGAACACCAGGGGCCGAGAAAACCACCGTCTCATGGGGCAGGACACTCAGGGTCAGTGAAAAATCCAATATATATCTGCTGATATCTCGGGTGCTGTTACAGATAGCGCAATAAATCAAAGTGCATTGTCTGTAGGAGGCCCTGGCGCATGAATCTGTGCAGAGGGAACGATTTCGGACCACCAGGGGCCGAGACAACAACCGTCTCATGGAGCCGGACACTCAGGGTCAGGGAAAAATCCAATATATATCTGGTGATATCTCGGGTTATATTACAGATAGCACAATAAATCAAAGTGCATTGTCTGTAGGAGGCCCTGGCGCATGAATCTGTGCAGAGGGAACGACCTCGGAACACCAGGGGCCGAGAAAACCACCGTCTCATGGCGCCGGACACTCAGGGTCAGGGGAAAATCCAATATATATCTGGCGATATCTCGGGTGCTATTAGATACAGCGCAATAAACCAAATTGAATTATCTGCAGGAGGCCCTGGCGCATGAATCTGGGCAGCGGGAACGACCTCGGACCACCAGGGGCCGAGAAAACCACAGTCTAGTGGGGCCGGACACTCAGCGTCAGGGGAAAATCCAATATATATATCAAGTGATATCTCGGGTGCTATTAGATACAGCGCAATAAACCAAAGTGTATTATCTGCAAGAGGCCCTGGCGCATGCATCTGTGCAGCGGGAACGACCTCGGACCACCAGGGGCCGAGAAAACTAAAGTCTCATGGGGCCGGACACTCAGGGTCTGGGGAAAATCCATTATATATCTGGTGATATGTCGGGAGCTATTACAGATAGCGCAATAAATCAAAGTTCATTGTCTGGAGGAGGCCCTGGCGCATGAATCTGTGCAGCGGGAACGACCTCGGTCCACCAGGGGCCGAGAAAACCACCGTCTCATGGGGCTGGACACTCAGGGTGGGGGTAATATCCAATATATATCTGGTGATATCTCGGGTGCTATTACAGATAGAGCAATAAACCAAAGTGAATTATCTGCAGGAGGCCCTGGCCCATGCATCTGTGCAGCGGGAACGACCTCGGACCACCAGGGGCCGAGAAAACCACCGTCTCATGGGGCCGGACACTCAGGGTCAGGGAAAAATGCAATATATATCTGGTGATATGTCGGGTGCTATTACAGATAGCACAATAAATCAAAGTGCATTGTCTGGACGAGGTCCTGGCGCATGAATCTGGGCAGCGGGAACGACCTCGGACCACCAGGGGCCGAGAAAACCACAGTCTCATGGGGCCGGACACTCAGGGTCAGGGGAAAATCCAATATATATCTGGTGATATCTCGGGTGCTATTAGAGATAGGGCAATAAACCAAAGTGAATTATCTGCAGCAGGCCATGGCGCATGAATCTGTGCAACGGGAACGACCTCGCACCACCAGGGGCCGAGAAAACCACAGTCTCATGGGGCCGGACACTCAGGGTGAGGGGAAAATCCAATATATATCTGGTGATATCTCGGGTGCTATTACAGATAGAGCAATAAATCAAAGTGCATTGTCTGTAGGAGGCCCTGGCGCATGAATCTCTGCAGCGGGAACAACCTCGGACCACCAGGGGCCGAGAAAACCACCGTCTCATGGGGCCGGACACTCAGGGTCAGGGAAAAATGCTATATATATCTGGTGATATGTCGGGTGCTATTACAGATAGCGCAATAAATCAAAGTGCATTGTCTGGAGGAGGCCCTGGCGCATGTATCTGGGCAGCGGGAGCGACCTCGAACCACCAGGGGCCGAGAAAACCACAGTCTCATGGGGCCGGACACTCAGGGTCAGGGGAAAATCCAATATATATCTGGTGATATCTCGGGTGCTATTAGATACAGCGCAATAAACCAAAGTGAATTATCTGCAGGAGGCCCTGGCGCATGAATCTGGGCAGCGGGAACGACCTCGGACCACCAGGGGCCGAGAAAACCACAGTCTAATGGGGCCGGACACTCAGGGTCAGGGGAAAATCCAATATATATCTGGTGATATCTCGGGTGCTATTACAGATAGCACAATAAATCAAAGTGCATTGTCTGGACGAGGTCCTGGCGCATGAATCTGGGCAGCGGGAACGACCTCGGACCACCAGGGGCCGAGAAAACCACAGTCTCATTGTGCCGGACACTCAGGGTCAGGGGAAAATCCAATATATATCTGGTGATATCTCGGGTGCTATTAGAGATAGGGCAATAAACCAAAGTGAATTATCTGCAGCAGGCCATGGCGCATGAATCTGTGCAACGGGAACGACCTCGCACCACCAGGGGCCGAGAAAACCACAGTCTCATGGGGCCGGACACTCAGGGTCAGGGGAAAATCCAATATATATCTGGTGATATCTCGGGTGCTATTACAGATAGCGCAATAAATCAAAGTGCATTGTCTGTAGGAGGCCCTGGCGCATGACTCTGTGCAGCGGGAACGACCTCGGACCACCAGGGGCCGAGAAAACTACAGTCTCATGCGGCCGGACACTCAGGGTCTGGGGAAAATCCAATATATATCTGGTCATATCTCGGGTCCTATTACAGATAGCGAAATAAATCAAAGTGCATTGTCTGTAGGAGGCCTTGGCGCATGAATCTGTGCAGCGGGAACGACCTCGGACCACCAGGGGCCGAGGAAACCACAGTCTCATGGGGCCGGACACTCAGGGTCAGGGAAAAATCCAATATATATCTGGTGATATCTTGGGTGCTATTAGATATAGCGCAATAAACCAAAGTGAATTATCTGCAGGAGGCCCTGGCGCATGAATCTGTGCAACGGGAACGACCTCGGACCACCAGGGGCCGAAAAATCCACAGTCTCATGGGGCCGGACACTCAGGATCAGGGAAAAATCCAATATGTATCTGGTGATATCTTGGGTGCTATTAGAGATAGCGTAATAAACCAAAGTGAATTATCTGCAGGAGGCCCTGGCGCAAGAATCTGTGCAGCGGGAACGACCTCGGACCACCAGGGGCCGAGACAACAACCGTCTCATGGGGCCGGACACTCAGGGTCAGGGAAAAATCCAATATATATCTGGTGATATCTCGGGTTATATTACAGATAGCACAATAAATCAAAGTGCATTGTCTGTAGGAGGCCCTGGCGCATGAATCTGTGCAGAGGGAACGATTTCGGACCACCAGGGGCCGAAACAACAACCGTCTCATGGGGCCGGACACTCAGGGTCAGGGAAAAATCCAATATATATCTGGTGATATCTCGGGTGCTATTACAGATAGCGCAATAAATCAAAGTGGATTATCTGCAGGAGGCCCTGGCGCATGAATCTGTGTAGCGGGAACGACCTCGGACCACCAGGGGCCGAGAAAACCACAGTCACATGGGGCCGGTCACTCAGGGTCAGGGGAAAATCCAATATATATCTGGTGATATCTCGGGTTATATTACAGATAGCACAATAAATCAAAGTGCATTGTCTGTAGGAGGCCCTGGCGCATGAATCTGTGCAGAGGGAACGATTTCGGACCACCAGGGGCCGAAACAACAACCGTCTCATGGGGCCGGACACTCAGGGTCAGGGAAAAATCCAATATATATCTGGTGATATCTCGGGTGCTATTACAGATAGCGCAATAAACCAAATTGAATTATCTGCAGGAGGCCCTGGCCCATGCATCTGTGCAGCGGGAACGACCTCGGACCACCAGGGGCCGAGAAAACCACCGTCTCATGGGGCCGGACACTCAGGGTCAGGGAAAAATGCAATATATATCTGGTGATATGTCGGGTGCTATTACAGATAGCCCAATAAATCAAAGTGCATTGTCTGGACGAGGTCCTGGCGCATGAATCTGGGCAGCGGGAACGACCTCGGACCACCAGGGGCCGAGAAAACCACAGTCTCATTGTGCCGGACACTCAGGGTCAGGGGAAAATCCAATATATATCTGGTGATATCTCGGGTGCTATTAGAGATAGGGCAATAAACCAAAGTGAATTATCTGCAGCAGGCCATGGCGCATGAATCTGTGCAACGGGAACGACCTCGCACCACCAGGGGCCGAGAAAACCACAGTCTCATGGGGCCGGACACTCAGGGTCAGGGGAAAATCCAATATATATCTGGTGATATCTCGGGTGCTATTACAGATAGAGCAATAAATCAAAGTGCATTGTCTGTAGGAGGCCCTGGCGCATGAATCTCTGCAGCGGGAACAACCTCGGACCACCAGGGGCCGAGAAAACCACCGTCTCATGGGGCCGGACACTCAGGGTCTGGGAAAAATGCTATATATATCTGGTGATATGTCGGGTGCTATTACAGATAGCGAAATAAATCAAAGTGCATTGTCTGTAGGAGGCCCTGGCGCATGAATCTGGGCAGCGGGAACGACCTCGGACCACCAGGGGCCGAGAAAACCACAGTCTAATGGGGCCGGACACTCAGGGTCAGGGGAAAATCCAATATATATCTGGTGATATCTCGGGTGCTATTAGAGATAGCGCAATAAACCAAAGTGAATTATCTGCAGGAGGCCCTGCCGCATGCATCTGTGCAGCGGGAACGACCTCGGAACACCAGGGGCCGAGAAAACCACCGTCTCATGGGGCAGGACACTCAGGGTCAGTGAAAAATCCAATATATATCTGCTGATATCTCGGGTGCTGTTACAGATAGCGCAATAAATCAAAGTGCATTGTCTGTAGGAGACCCTGGCGCATGAACCTGTGCAGCGGGAACGTTCTCGGACCTCCAGGGACCGAGAAAACGACAGTCTCATGGTGCCGGACACTCAAGGTCAGGGGAAAATCCAATATATATGTGGTGATATCTCGGGTGCTATTACAGATAGCGCAATAAATCAAAGTGCATTGTCTGTAGGAGACCCTGGCGCATGAACCTGTCCAGCGGGAACGACCTCGGACCACCGGGGGCCGAGAAAACCACCGTCTCATGGGGCCGGACACTCTGGGTCAGCGAAATATCCAATATATATCTGGTGATATCTCGGGTGCTATTACAGATAGCGCAATAAATCAAAGTGCATTGTCTGTAGGAGGCCCTGGCGCATGACTCTGTGCAGCGGGAACGACCTCGGACCACCAGGGGCCGAGAAAACTACAGTCTCATGCGGCCGGACACTCAGGGTCTGGGGAAAATCCAATATATATCTGGTGATATCTCGGGTCCTATTACAGATAGCGAAATAAATCAAAGTGCATTGTCTGTAGGAGGCCCTGGCGCATGAATCTGTGCAGCGGGAACGACCTCGGACCACCAGGGGCCGAGGAAACCACAGTCTCATGGGGCCGGACACTCAGGGTCAGGGAAAAATCCAATATATATCTGGTGATATCTTGGGTGCTATTAGATATAGCGCAATAAACCAAAGTGAATTATCTGCAGGAGGCCCTGGCGCATGAATCTGTGCAACGGGAACGACCTCGGACCACCAGGGGCCGAAAAATCCACAGTCTCATGGGGCCGGACACTCAGGATCAGGGAAAAATCCAATATATATCTGGTGATATCTTGGGTGCTATTAGAGATAGCGTAATAAACCAAAGTGAATTATCTGCAGGAGGCCCTGGCGCAAGAATCTGTGCAGCGGGAACGACCTCGGACCACCAGGGGCCGAGACAACAACCGTCTCATGGGGCCGGACACTCAGGGTCAGGGAAAAATCCAATATATATCTGGTGATATCTCGGGTTATATTACAGATAGCACAATAAATCAAAGTGCATTGTCTGTAGGAGGCCCTGGCGCATGAATCTGTGCAGAGGGAACGATTTCGGACCACCAGGGGCCGAAACAACAACCGTCTCATGGGGCCGGACACTCAGGGTCAGGGAAAAATCCAATATATATCTGGTGATATCTCGGGTGCTATTACAGATAGCGCAATAAATCAAAGTGAATTATCTGCAGGAGGCCCTGGCGCATGAATCTGTGCAGCGGGAACGACCTCGGACCACCAGGGGCTGAGAAAACCACAGTCTCATGGAGCCGGACACTCAGGGTCAGGGGAAAATCCAATATATATCTGGTGATATCTCGGGTGCTATTACAGATAGCGCAATAAACCAAAGTGAATTATCTGCAGGAGGCCCTGGCGCATGAATCTGTGCAGCGGGAACGACCTCGGACCACCAGGGGCCGAGAAAACCACAGTCTCATGGAGCCGGACACTCAGGGTCAGGGGAAAATACAATATATATCTGGTGATATCTCGGGTGCTATTACAGATAGCGCAATAAATCAAAGTGAATTATCTGCAGGAGGCCCTGGCGCATGAATCTGTGTAGCGGGAACGACCTCGGACCACCAGGGGCCGAGAAAACCACAGTCACATGGGGCCGGTTACTCAGGGTCAGGGGAAAATCCAATATATATCTGGTGATATCTCGGGTGCTATTAGATACAGCGCAATAAACCAAATTGAATTATCTGCAGGAGGCCCTGGCGCATGAATCTGTGCAGAGGGAACGACCTCGGACCACCAGGGGCCGAGAAAACCACCGTCTCATGGCGCCGGACACTCAGGGTCAGGGGAAAATCCAATATATATCTGGTGATATCTCGGGTGCTATTACAGATAGCGCAATAAATCAAAGTGAATTATCTGCAGGAGGCCCTGGCGCATGAATCTGTGCAGCGGGAACGACCTCGGACCACCAGGGGCTGAGAAAACCACAGTCTCATGGAGCCGGACACTCAGGGTCAGGGGAAAATCCAATATATATCTGGTGATATCTCGGGTGCTATTACAGATAGCGCAATAAACCAAAGTGAATTATCTGCAGGAGGCCCTGGCGCATGAATCTGTGCTGCGGGAACGACCTCGGACCACCAGGGGCCGAGAAAACCACAGTCTCATGGAGCCGGACCCTCAGGGTCAGGGGAAAATCCAATATATATCTGGTGATATCTCGGGTGCTATTACAGATAGCGCAATAAATCAAAGTGAATTATCTGCAGGAGGCCCTGGCGCATGAATCTGTGTAGCGGGAACGACCTCGGACCACCAGGGGCCGAGAAAACCACAGTCACATGGGGCCGGTCACTCAGGGTCAGGGGAAAATCCAATATATATCTGGTGATATCTCGGGTGCTATTAGATACAGCGCAATAAACCAAATTGAATTATCTGCAGGAGGCCCTGGCGCATGAATCTGGGCAGCGGGAACGACCTCGGACCACCAGGGGCCGAGAAAACCACAGTCTAGTGGGTCCGGACACTCAGGGTCAGGGGAAAATCCAATATATATATCAAGTGATATCTCGGGTGCTATTAGATACAGCGCAATAAACCAAAGTGTATTATCTGCAAGAGGCCCAGGCGCATGCATCTGTGCAGCGGGAACGACCTCGGACCACCAGGGGCCGAGAAAACTAAAGTCTCATGGGGCCGGACACTCAGGGTCTGGGGAAAATCCATTATATATCTGGTGATATGTCGGGAGCTATTACAGATAGCGAAATAAATCAAAGTGCATTGTCTGTAGGAGGCCCTGGCGCATGAATCTGTGCAGCGGGAACGACCTCGGACCACCAGGGGCCGAGGAAACCACAGTCTCATGGGGCCGTACACTCAGGGTCAGGGAAAAATCCAATATATATCTGGTGATATCTTGGGTGCTATTAGCGATAGCGTAATAAACCAAAGTGAATTATCTGCAGGAGGCCCTGGCGCAAGAATCTGTGCAGCGGGAACGACCTCGGACCACCAGGGGCCGAGACAACAACCGTCTCATGGGGCCGGACACTCAGGGTCAGGGAAAAATCCAATATATATCTGGTGATATCTCGGGTTATATTACAGATAGCACAATGAATCAAAGTGCATTGTCTGTAGGAGGCCCTGGTGCATGAATGTGTGCAGCGGGAACGACCTCGGACCACCAGGGGCCGAGACAACCACCGTCTCATGGGGCCGGACACTCAGGGTCAGGGGAAAATCCAATATATATCTGGTGATATCTCGGGTGCTATTACAGATAGAGCAATAAACCAAAGTGAATTATCTGCAGGAGGCCCTGGCCCATGCATCTGTGCAGCGGGAACGACCTCGGACCACCAGGGGCCGAGAAAACCACCGTCTCATGGGGCCGGACACTCAGGGTCAGGGAAAAATGCAATATAAATCTGGTGATATGTCGGGTGCTATTACAGATAGCACAATAAATCAAAGTGCATTGTCTGGACGAGGTCCTGGCGCATGAATCTGGGCAGCGGGAACGACCTCGGACCACCAGGGGCCGAGAAAACCACAGTCTCATGGGGCCGGACACTCAGGGTCAGGGGAAAATCCAATATATATCTGGTGATATCTCGGGTGCTATTAGAGATAGGGCAATAAACCAAAGTGAATTATCTGCAGCAGGCCATGGCGCATGAATCTGTGCAACGGGAACGACCTCGCACCACCAGGGGCCGAGAAAACCACAGTCTCATGGGGCCGGACACTCAGGGTCAGGGGAAAATCCAATATATATCTGGTGATATCTCGGGTGCTATTACAGATAGAGCAATAAATCAAAGTGCATTGTCTGTAGGAGGCCCTGGCGCATGAATCTCTGCAGCGGGAACAACCTCGGACCACCAGGGGCCGAGAAAACCACCGTCTCATGGGGCCGGACACTCAGGGTCAGGGAAAAATGCTATATATATCTGGTGATATGTCGGGTGCTATTACAGATAGCGCAATAAATCAAAGTGCATTGTCTGGAGGAGGCCCTGGCGCATGTATCTGGGCAGCGGGAACGACCTCGAACCACCAGGGGCCGAGAAAACCACAGTCTCATGGGGCCGGACACTCAGGGTCAGGGGAAAATCCAATATATATCTGGTGATATCTCGGGTGCTATTAGATACAGCGCAATAAACCAAAGTGAATTATCTGCAGGAGGCCCTGGCGCATGAATCTGGGCAGCGGGAACGACCTCGGACCACCAGGGGCCGAGAAAACCACAGTCTAATGGGGCCGGACACTCAGGGTCAGGGGAAAATCCAATATATATCTGGTGATATCTCGGGTGCTATTAGAGATAGCGCAATAAACCAAAGTGAATTATCTGCAGGAGGCCCTGCCGCATGCATCTGTGCAGCGGGAACGACCTCGGAACACCAGGGGCCGAGAAAACCACCGTCTCATGGGGCAGGACACTCAGGGTCAGTGAAAAATCCAATATATATCTGCTGATATCTCGGGTGCTGTTACAGATAGCGCAATAAATCAAAGTGCATTGTCTGTAGGAGACCCTGGCGCATGAACCTGTCCAGCGGGAACGACCTCGGACCACCAGGGGCCGAGAAAACCACCGTCTCATGGGGCCGGACACTCTGGGTCAGCGAAATATCCAATATATATCTGGTGATATCTCGGGTGCTATTATAGATAGCGCAATAAATCAAAGTGCATTGTCTGTAGGAGGCCCTGGCGCATGACTCTGTGCAGCGGGAACGACCTCGGACCACCAGGGGCCGAGAAAACTACAGTCTCATGCGGCCGGACACTCAGGGTCTGGGGAAAATCCAATATATATCTGGTGATATCTCGGGTCCTATTACAGATAGCGAAATAAATCAAAGTGCATTGTCTGTAGGAGGCCCTGGCGCATGAATCTGTGCAGCGGGAACGACCTCGGACCACCAGGGGCCGAGGAAACCACAGTCTCATGGGGCCGGACACTCAGGGTCAGGGAAAAATCCAATATATATCTGGTGATATCTTGGGTGCTATTAGATATAGCGCAATAAACCAAAGTGAATTATCTGCAGGAGGCCCTGGCGTATGAATCTGTGCAACGGGAACGACCTCGGACCACCAGGGGCCGAAAAATCCACAGTCTCATGGGGCCGGACACTCAGGATCAGGGAAAAATCCAATATATATCTGGTGATATCTTGGGTGCTATTAGAGATAGCGTAATAAACCAAAGTGAATTATCTGCAGGAGGCCCTGGCGCAAGAATCTGTGCAGCGGGAACGACCTCGGACCACCAGGGGCCGAGACAACAACCGTCTCATGGGGCCGGACACTCAGGGTCAGGGAAAAATCCAATATATATCTGGTGATATCTCGGGTTATATTACAGATAGCACAATAAATCAAAGTGCATTGTCTGTAGGAGGCCCTGGCGCATGAATCTGTGCAGAGGGAACGATTTCGGACCACCAGGGGCCGAAACAACAACCGTCTCATGGGGCCGGACACTCAGGGTCAGGGAAAAATCCAATATATATCTGGTGATATCTCGGGTGCTATTACAGATAGCGCAATAAATCAAAGTGAATTATCTGCAGGAGGCCCTGGCGCATGAATCTGTGCAGCGGGAACGACCTCGGACCACCAGGGGCTGAGAAAACCACAGTCTCATGGAGCCGGACACTCAGGGTCAGGGGAAAATCCAATATATATCTGGTGATATCTCGGGTGCTATTACAGATAGCGCAATAAACCAAAGTGAATTATCTGCAGGAGGCCCTGGCGCATGAATCTGTGCAGCGGGAACGACCTCGGACCACCAGGGGCCGAGAAAACCACAGTCTCATGGAGCCGGACACTCAGGGTCAGGGGAAAATCCAATATATATCTGGTGATATCTCGGGTGCTATTACAGATAGCGCAATAAATCAAAGTGAATTATCTGCAGGAGGCCCTGGCGCATGAATCTGTGTAGCGGGAACGACCTCGGACCACCAGGGGCCGAGAAAACCACAGTCACATGGGGCCGGTCACTCAGGGTCAGGGGAAAATCCAATATATATCTGGTGATATCTCGGGTGCTATTAGATACAGCGCAATAAACCAAATTGAATTATCTGCAGGAGGCCCTGGCGCATGAATCTGTGCAGAGGGAACGACCTCGGACCACCAGGGGCCGAGAAAACCACCGTCTCATGGCGCCGGACACTCAGGGTCAGGGGAAAATCCAATATATATCTGGTGATATCTCGGGTGCTATTACAGATAGCGCAATAAATCAAAGTGAATTATCTGCAGGAGGCCCTGGCGCATGAATCTGTGCAGCGGGAACGACCTCGGACCACCAGGGGCTGAGAAAACCACAGTCTCATGGAGCCGGACACTCAGGGTCAGGGGAAAATCCAATATATATCTGGTGATATCTCGGGTGCTATTACAGATAGCGCAATAAACCAAAGTGAATTATCTGCAGGAGGCCCTGGTGCATGAATCTGTGCAGCGGGAACGACCTCGGACCACCAGGGGCCGAGAAAACCACAGTCTCATGGAGCCGGACCCTCAGGGTCAGGGGAAAATCCAATATATATCTGGTGATATCTCGGGTGCTATTAGATACAGCGCAATAAACCAAAGTGAATTATCTGCAGGAGGCCCTGGCGCATGAATCTGGGCAGCGGGAACGACCTCGGACCACCAGGGGCCGAGAAAACCACAGTCTAATGGGGCCGGACACTCAGGGTCAGGGGAAAATCCAATATATATCTGGTGATATCTCGGGTGCTATTAGAGATAGCGCAATAAACCAAAGTGAATTATCTGCAGGAGGCCCTGCCGCATGCATCTGTGCAGCGGGAACGACCTCGGAACACCAGGGGCCGAGAAAACCACCGTCTCATGGGGCAGGACACTCAGGGTCAGTGAAAAATCCAATATATATCTGCTGATATCTCGGGTGCTGTTACAGATAGCGCAATAAATCAAAGTGCATTGTCTGTAGGAGGCCCTGGCCCATGAATCTGTGCAGAGGGAACGATTTCGGACCACCAGGGGCCGAGACAACAACCGTCTCATGGGGCCGGACACTCAGGGTCAGGGAAAAATCCAATATATATCTGGTGATATCTCGGGTTATATTACAGATAGCACAATAAATCAAAGTGCATTGTCTGTAGGAGGCCCTGGCGCATGAATCTGTGCAGAGGGAACGATTTCGGACCACCAGGGGCCGAAACAACAACCGTCTCATGGGGCCGGACACTCAGGGTCAGGGAAAAATCCAATATATATCTGGTGATATCTCGGGTGCTATTACAGATAGCGCAATAAATGAAAGTGGATTATCTGCAGGAGGCCCTGGCGCATGAATCTGTGTAGCGGGAACGACCTCGGACCACCAGGGGCCGAGAAAACCACAGTCACATGGGGCCGGTCACTCAGGGTCAGGGGAAAATCCAATATATATCTGGTGATATCTCGGGTTATATTACAGATAGCACAATAAATCAAAGTGCATTGTCTGTAGGAGGCCCTGGCGCATGAATCTGTGCAGAGGGAACGATTTCGGACCACCAGGGGCCGAAACAACAACCGTCTCATGGGGCCGGACACTCAGGGTCAGGGAAAAATCCAATATATATCTGGTGATATCTCGGGTGCTATTACAGATAGCGCAATAAACCAAATTGAATTATCTGCAGGAGGCCCTGGCGCATGAATCTGTGCAGCGGGAACGACCTCGGACCACCAGGGGCCGAGAAAACCACCGTCTCATGGGGCCGGACACTCAGGGTCAGGGAAAAATGCAATATATATCTGGTGATATGTCGGGTGCTATTACAGATAGCACAATAAATCAAAGTGCATTGTCTGGACGAGGTCCTGGCGCATGAATCTGGGCAGCGGGAACGACCTCGGACCACCAGGGGCCGAGAAAACCACAGTCTCATTGTGCCGGACACTCAGGGTCAGGGGAAAATCCAATATATATCTGGTGATATCTCGGGTGCTATTAGAGATAGGGCAATAAACCAAAGTGAATTATCTGCAGCAGGCCATGGCGCATGAATCTGTGCAACGGGAACGACCTCGCACCACCAGGGGCCGAGAAAACCACAGTCTCATGGGGCCGGACACTCAGGGTCAGGGGAAAATCCAATATATATCTGGTGATATCTCGGGTGCTATTACAGATAGAGCAATAAATCAAAGTGCATTGTCTGTAGGAGGCCCTGGCGCATGAATCTGGGCAGCGGGAACGACCTCGGACCACCAGGGGCCGAGAAAACCACAGTCTAATGGGGCCGGACACTCAGGGTCAGGGGAAAATCCAATATATATCTGGTGATATCTCGGGTGCTATTAGAGATAGCGCAATAAACCAAAGTGAATTATCTGCAGGAGGCCCTGCCGCATGCATCTGTGCAGCGGGAACGACCTCGGAACACCAGGGGCCGAGAAAACCACCGTCTCATGGGGCAGGACACTCAGGGTCAGTGAAAAATCCAATATATATCTGCTGATATCTCGGGTGCTGTTACAGATAGCGCAATAAATCAAAGTGCATTGTCTGTAGGAGACCCTGGCGCATGAACCTGTGCAGCGGGAACGTTCTCGGACCTCCAGGGACCGAGAAAACCACAGTCTCATGGTGCCGGACACTCAAGGTCAGGGGAAAATCCAATATATATGTGGTGATATCTCGGGTGCTATTACAGATAGCGCAATAAATCAAAGTGCATTGTCTGTAGGAGACCCTGGCGCATGAACCTGTCCAGCGGGAACGACCTCGGACCACCGGGGGCCGAGAAAACCACCGTCTCATGGGGCCGGACACTCTGGGTCAGCGAAATATCCAATATATATCTGGTGATATCTCGGGTGCTATTACAGATAGCGCAATAAATCAAAGTGCATTGTCTGTAGGAGGCCCTGGCGCATGACTCTGTGCAGCGGGAACGACCTCGGACCACCAGGGGCCGAGAAAACTACAGTCTCATGCGGCCGGACACTCAGGGTCTGGGGAAAATCCAATATATATCTGGTGATATCTCGGGTGCTATTACAGATAGCGCAATAAATGAAAGTGGATTATCTGCAGGAGGCCCTGGCGCATGAATCTGTGTAGCGGGAACGACCTCGGACCACCAGGGGCCGAGAAAACCACAGTCACATGGGGCCGGTCACTCAGGGTCAGGGGAAAATCCAATATATATCTGGTGATATCTCGGGTTATATTACAGATAGCACAATAAATCAAAGTGCATTGTCTGTAGGAGGCCCTGGCGCATGAATCTGTGCAGAGGGAACGATTTCGGACCACCAGGGGCCGAAACAACAACCGTCTCATGG
This sequence comes from Nomia melanderi, assembly GCF_051020985.1. Taxonomy (NCBI): domain Eukaryota; kingdom Metazoa; phylum Arthropoda; class Insecta; order Hymenoptera; family Halictidae; genus Nomia; species Nomia melanderi. The sequence continues at coordinate 1,714,078 of NW_027475140.1, read as the reverse complement.
GGCCGGACACTCAGGGTCAGGGAAAAATCCAATATATATCTGGTGATATCTCGGGTGCTATTACAGATAGCGCAATAAACCAAATTGAATTATCTGCAGGAGGCCCTGGCGCATGAATCTGTGCAGCGGGAACGACCTCGGACCACCAGGGGCCGAGAAAACCACCGTCTCATGGGGCCGGACACTCAGGGTCAGGGAAAAATGCAATATATATCTGGTGATATGTCGGGTGCTATTACAGATAGCACAATAAATCAAAGTGCATTGTCTGGACGAGGTCCTGGCGCATGAATCTGGGCAGCGGGAACGACCTCGGACCACCAGGGGCCGAGAAAACCACAGTCTCATTGTGCCGGACACTCAGGGTCAGGGGAAAATCCAATATATATCTGGTGATATCTCGGGTGCTATTAGAGATAGGGCAATAAACCAAAGTGAATTATCTGCAGCAGGCCATGGCGCATGAATCTGTGCAACGGGAACGACCTCGCACCACCAGGGGCCGAGAAAACCACAGTCTCATGGGGCCGGACACTCAGGGTCAGGGGAAAATCCAATATATATCTGGTGATATCTCGGGTGCTATTACAGATAGAGCAATAAATCAAAGTGCATTGTCTGTAGGAGGCCCTGGCGCATGAATCTGGGCAGCGGGAACGACCTCGGACCACCAGGGGCCGAGAAAACCACAGTCTAATGGGGCCGGACACTCAGGGTCAGGGGAAAATCCAATATATATCTGGTGATATCTCGGGTGCTATTAGAGATAGCGCAATAAACCAAAGTGAATTATCTGCAGGAGGCCCTGCCGCATGCATCTGTGCAGCGGGAACGACCTCGGAACACCAGGGGCCGAGAAAACCACCGTCTCATGGGGCAGGACACTCAGGGTCAGTGAAAAATCCAATATATATCTGCTGATATCTCGGGTGCTGTTACAGATAGCGCAATAAATCAAAGTGCATTGTCTGTAGGAGACCCTGGCGCATGAACCTGTGCAGCGGGAACGTTCTCGGACCTCCAGGGACCGAGAAAACCACAGTCTCATGGTGCCGGACACTCAAGGTCAGGGGAAAATCCAATATATATGTGGTGATATCTCGGGTGCTATTACAGATAGCGCAATAAATCAAAGTGCATTGTCTGTAGGAGACCCTGGCGCATGAACCTGTCCAGCGGGAACGACCTCGGACCACCGGGGGCCGAGAAAACCACCGTCTCATGGGGCCGGACACTCTGGGTCAGCGAAATATCCAATATATATCTGGTGATATCTCGGGTGCTATTACAGATAGCGCAATAAATCAAAGTGCATTGTCTGTAGGAGGCCCTGGCGCATGACTCTGTGCAGCGGGAACGACCTCGGACCACCAGGGGCCGAGAAAACTACAGTCTCATGCGGCCGGACACTCAGGGTCTGGGGAAAATCCAATATATATCTGGTGATATCTCGGGTCCTATTACAGATAGCGAAATAAATCAAAGTGCATTGTCTGTAGGAGGCCCTGGCGCATGAATCTGTGCAGCGGGAACGACCTCGGACCACCAGGGGCCGAGGAAACCACAGTCTCATGGGGCCGGACACTCAGGGTCAGGGAAAAATCCAATATATATCTGGTGATATCTTGGGTGCTATTAGATATAGCGCAATAAACCAAAGTGAATTATCTGCAGGAGGCCCTGGCGCATGAATCTGTGCAACGGGAACGACCTCGGACCACCAGGGGCCGAAAAATCCACAGTCTCATGGGGCCGGACACTCAGGATCAGGGAAAAATCCAATATATATCTGGTGATATCTTGGGTGCTATTAGAGATAGCGTAATAAACCAAAGTGAATTATCTGCAGGAGGCCCTGGCGCAAGAATCTGTGCAGCGGGAACGACCTCGGACCACCAGGGGCCGAGACAACAACCGTCTCATGGGGCCGGACACTCAGGGTCAGGGAAAAATCCAATATATATCTGGTGATATCTCGGGTTATATTACAGATAGCACAATAAATCAAAGTGCATTGTCTGTAGGAGGCCCTGGCGCATGAATCTGTGCAGAGGGAACGATTTCGGACCACCAGGGGCCGAAACAACAACCGTCTCATGGGGCCGGACACTCAGGGTCAGGGAAAAATCCAATATATATCTGGTGATATCTCGGGTGCTATTACAGATAGCGCAATAAATCAAAGTGAATTATCTGCAGGAGGCCCTGGCGCATGAATCTGTGCAGCGGGAACGACCTCGGACCACCAGGGGCTGAGAAAACCACAGTCTCATGGAGCCGGACACTCAGGGTCAGGGGAAAATCCAATATATATCTGGTGATATCTCGGGTGCTATTACAGATAGCGCAATAAACCAAAGTGAATTATCTGCAGGAGGCCCTGGCGCATGAATCTGTGCAGCGGGAACGACCTCGGACCACCAGGGGCCGAGAAAACCACAGTCTCATGGAGCCGGACACTCAGGGTCAGGGGAAAATACAATATATATCTGGTGATATCTCGGGTGCTATTACAGATAGCGCAATAAATCAAAGTGAATTATCTGCAGGAGGCCCTGGCGCATGAATCTGTGTAGCGGGAACGACCTCGGACCACCAGGGGCCGAGAAAACCACAGTCACATGGGGCCGGTCACTCAGGGTCAGGGGAAAATCCAATATATATCTGGTGATATCTCGGGTGCTATTAGATACAGCGCAATAAACCAAATTGAATTATCTGCAGGAGGCCCTGGCGCATGAATCTGTGCAGAGGGAACGACCTCGGACCACCAGGGGCCGAGAAAACCACCGTCTCATGGCGCCGGACACTCAGGGTCAGGGGAAAATCCAATATATATCTGGTGATATCTCGGGTGCTATTACAGATAGCGCAATAAATCAAAGTGAATTATCTGCAGGAGGCCCTGGCGCATGAATCTGTGCAGCGGGAACGACCTCGGACCACCAGGGGCTGAGAAAACCACAGTCTCATGGAGCCGGACACTCAGGGTCAGGGGCTAATCCAATATATATCTGGTGATATCTCGGGTGCTATTACAGATAGCGCAATAAACCAAAGTGAATTATCTGCAGGAGGCCCTGGCGCATGAATCTGTGCAGCGGGAACGACCTCGGACCACCAGGGGCCGAGAAAACCACAGTCTCATGGAGCCGGACCCTCAGGGTCAGGGGAAAATCCAATATATATCTGGTGATATCTCGGGTGCTATTACAGATAGCGCAATAAATCAAAGTGAATTATCTGCAGGAGGCCCTGGCGCATGAATCTGTGTAGCGGGAACGACCTCGGACCACCAGGGGCCGAGAAAACCACAGTCACATGGGGCCGGTCACTCAGGGTCAGGGGAAAATCCAATATATATCTGGTGATATCTCGGGTGCTATTAGATACAGCGCAATAAACCAAATTGAATTATCTGCAGGAGGCCCTGGCGCATGAATCTGGGCAGCGGGAACGACCTCGGACCACCAGGGGCCGAGAAAACCACAGTCTAGTGGGGCCGGACACTCAGGGTCAGGGGAAAATCCAATATATATATCAAGTGATATCTCGGGTGCTATTAGATACAGCGCAATAAACCAAAGTGTATTATCTGCAAGAGGCCCAGGCGCATGCATCTGTGCAGCGGGAACGACCTCGGACCACCAGGGGCCGAGAAAACTAAAGTCTCATGGGGCCGGACACTCAGGGTCTGGGGAAAATCCATTATATATCTGGTGATATGTCGGGAGCTATTACAGATAGCGCAATAAATCAAAGTTCATTGTCTGGAGGAGGCCCTGGCGCATGAATCTGTGCAGCGGGAACGACCTCGGACCCCCAGGGGCCGAGAAAACTACAGTCTCATGCGGCCGGACACTCAGGGTCTGGGGAAAATCCAATATATATCTGGTGATATCTCGGGTCCTATTGCAGATAGCGAAATAAATCAAAGTGCATTGTCTGTAGGAGGCCCTGGCGCATGAATCTGTGCAGCGGGAACGACCTCGGACCACCAGGGGCCGAGGAAACCACAGTCTCATGGGGCCGTACACTCAGGGTCAGGGAAAAATCCAATATATATCTGGTGATATCTTGGGTGCTATTAGCGATAGCGTAATAAACCAAAGTGAATTATCTGCAGGAGGCCCTGGCGCAAGAATCTGTGCAGCGGGAACGACCTCGGACCACCAGGGGCCGAGACAACAACCGTCTCATGGGGCCGGACACTCAGGGTCAGGGAAAAAACCAATATATATCTGGTGATATCTCGGGTTATATTACAGATAGCACAATGAATCAAAGTGCATTGTCTGTAGGAGGCCCTGGTGCATGAATGTGTGCAGCGGGAACGACCTCGGACCACCAGGGGCCGAGACAACCACCGTCTCATGGGGCCGGACACTCAGGGTCAGGGGAAAATCCAATATATATCTGGTGATATCTCGGGTGCTATTACAGATAGAGCAATAAACCAAAGTGAATTATCTGCAGGAGGCCCTGGCCCATGCATCTGTGCAGCGGGAACGACCTCGGACCACCAGGGGCCGAGAAAACCACCGTCTCATGGGGCCGGACACTCAGGGTCAGGGAAAAATGCAATATAAATCTGGTGATATGTCGGGTGCTATTACAGATAGCACAATAAATCAAAGTGCATTGTCTGGACGAGGTCCTGGCGCATGAATCTGGGCAGCGGGAACGACCTCGGACCACCAGGGGCCGAGAAAACCACAGTCTCATGGGGCCGGACACTCAGGGTCAGGGGAAAATCCAATATATATCTGGTGATATCTCGGGTGCTATTAGAGATAGGGCAATAAACCAAAGTGAATTATCTGCAGCAGGCCATGGCGCATGAATCTGTGCAACGGGAACGACCTCGCACCACCAGGGGCCGAGAAAACCACAGTCTCATGGGGCCGGACACTCAGGGTCAGGGGAAAATCCAATATATATCTGGTGATATCTCGGGTGCTATTACAGATAGAGCAATAAATCAAAGTGCATTGTCTGTAGGAGGCCCTGGCGCATGAATCTCTGCAGCGGGAACAACCTCGGACCACCAGGGGCCGAGAAAACCACCGTCTCATGGGGCCGGACACTCAGGGTCAGGGAAAAATGCTATATATATCTGGTGATATGTCGGGTGCTATTACAGATAGCGCAATAAATCAAAGTGCATTGTCTGGAGGAGGCCCTGGCGCATGTATCTGGGCAGCGGGAACGACCTCGAACCACCAGGGGCCGAGAAAACCACAGTCTCATGGGGCCGGACACTCAGGGTCAGGGGAAAATCCAATATATATCTGGTGATATCTCGGGTGCTATTACAGATAGCGCAATAAATCAAAGTGAATTATCTGCAGGAGGCCCTGGCGCATGAATCTGTGCAGCGGGAACGACCTCGGACCACCAGGGGCTGAGAAAACCACAGTCTCATGGAGCCGGACACTCAGGGTCAGGGGAAAATCCAATATATATCTGGTGATATCTCGGGTGCTATTACAGATAGCGCAATAAACCAAAGTGAATTATCTGCAGGAGGCCCTGGCGCATGAATCTGTGCAGCGGGAACGACCTCGGACCACCAGGGGCCGAGAAAACCACAGTCTCATGGAGCCGGACCCTCAGGGTCAGGGGAAAATCCAATATATATCTGGTGATATCTCGGGTGCTATTACAGATAGCGCAATAAATCAAAGTGAATTATCTGCAGGAGGCCCTGGCGCATGAATCTGTGTAGCGGGAACGACCTCGGACCACCAGGGGCCGAGAAAACCACAGTCACATGGGGCCGGTCACTCAGGGTCAGGGGAAAATCCAATATATATCTGGTGATATCTCGGGTGCTATTAGATACAGCGCAATAAACCAAATTGAATTATCTGCAGGAGGCCCTGGCGCATGAATCTGGGCAGCGGGAACGACCTCGGACCACCAGGGGCCGAGAAAACCACAGTCTAGTGGGGCCGGACACTCAGGGTCAGGGGAAAATCCAATATATATATCAAGTGATATCTCGGGTGCTATTAGATACAGCGCAATAAACCAAAGTGTATTATCTGCAAGAGGCCCAGGCGCATGCATCTGTGCAGCGGGAACGACCTCGGACCACCAGGGGCCGAGAAAACTAAAGTCTCATGGGGCCGGACACTCAGGGTCTGGGGAAAATCCATTATATATCTGGTGATATGTCGGGAGCTATTACAGATAGCGCAATAAATCAAAGTTCATTGTCTGGAGGAGGCCCTGGCGCATGAATCTGTGCAGCGGGAACGACCTCGGACCCCCAGGGGCCGAGAAAACTACAGTCTCATGCGGCCGGACACTCAGGGTCTGGGGAAAATCCAATATATATCTGGTGATATCTCGGGTCCTATTGCAGATAGCGAAATAAATCAAAGTGCATTGTCTGTAGGAGGCCCTGGCGCATGAATCTGTGCAGCGGGAACGACCTCGGACCACCAGGGGCCGAGGAAACCACAGTCTCATGGGGCCGTACACTCAGGGTCAGGGAAAAATCCAATATATATCTGGTGATATCTTGGGTGCTATTAGCGATAGCGTAATAAACCAAAGTGAATTATCTGCAGGAGGCCCTGGCGCAAGAATCTGTGCAGCGGGAACGACCTCGGACCACCAGGGGCCGAGACAACAACCGTCTCATGGGGCCGGACACTCAGGGTCAGGGAAAAATCCAATATATATCTGGTGATATCTCGGGTTATATTACAGATAGCACAATGAATCAAAGTGCATTGTCTGTAGGAGGCCCTGGTGCATGAATGTGTGCAGCGGGAACGACCTCGGACCACCAGGGGCCGAGACAACCACCGTCTCATGGGGCCGGACACTCAGGGTCAGGGGAAAATCCAATATATATCTGGTGATATCTCGGGTGCTATTACAGATAGAGCAATAAACCAAAGTGAATTATCTGCAGGAGGCCCTGGCCCATGCATCTGTGCAGCGGGAACGACCTCGGACCACCAGGGGCCGAGAAAACCACCGTCTCATGGGGCCGGACACTCAGGGTCAGGGAAAAATGCAATATAAATCTGGTGATATGTCGGGTGCTATTACAGATAGCACAATAAATCAAAGTGCATTGTCTGGACGAGGTCCTGGCGCATGAATCTGGGCAGCGGGAACGACCTCGGACCACCAGGGGCCGAGAAAACCACAGTCTCATGGGGCCGGACACTCAGGGTCAGGGGAAAATCCAATATATATCTGGTGATATCTCGGGTGCTATTAGAGATAGGGCAATAAACCAAAGTGAATTATCTGCAGCAGGCCATGGCGCATGAATCTGTGCAACGGGAACGACCTCGCACCACCAGGGGCCGAGAAAACCACAGTCTCATGGGGCCGGACACTCAGGGTCAGGGGAAAATCCAATATATATCTGGTGATATCTCGGGTGCTATTACAGATAGAGCAATAAATCAAAGTGCATTGTCTGTAGGAGGCCCTGGCGCATGAATCTCTGCAGCGGGAACAACCTCGGACCACCAGGGGCCGAGAAAACCACCGTCTCATGGGGCCGGACACTCAGGGTCAGGGAAAAATGCTATATATATCTGGTGATATGTCGGGTGCTATTACAGATAGCGCAATAAATCAAAGTGCATTGTCTGGAGGAGGCCCTGGCGCATGTATCTGGGCAGCGGGAACGACCTCGAACCACCAGGGGCCGAGAAAACCACAGTCTCATGGGGCCGGACACTCAGGGTCAGGGGAAAATCCAATATATATCTGGTGATATCTCGGGTGCTATTAGATACAGCGCAATAAACCAAAGTGAATTATCTGCAGGAGGCCCTGGCGCATGAATCTGGGCAGCGGGAACGACCTCGGACCACCAGGGGCCGAGAAAACCACAGTCTAATGGGGCCGGACACTCAGGGTCAGGGGAAAATCCAATATATATCTGGTGATATCTCGGGTGCTATTAGAGATAGCGCAATAAACCAAAGTGAATTATCTGCAGGAGGCCCTGCCGCATGCATCTGTGCAGCGGGAACGACCTCGGAACACCAGGGGCCGAGAAAACCACCGTCTCATGGGGCAGGACACTCAGGGTCAGTGAAAAATCCAATATATATCTGCTGATATCTCGGGTGCTGTTACAGATAGCGCAATAAATCAAAGTGCATTGTCTGTAGGAGACCCTGGCGCATGAACCTGTCCAGCGGGAACGACCTCGGACCACCAGGGGCCGAGAAAACCACCGTCTCATGGGGCCGGACACTCTGCGTCAGCGAAATATCCAATATATATCTGCTGATATCTCGGGTGCTGTTACAGATAGCGCAATAAATCAAAGTGCATTGTCTGTAGGAGACCCTGGCGCATGAACCTGTCCAGCGGGAACGACCTCGGACCACCAGGGGCCGAGGAAACCACAGTCTCATGGGGCCGGACACTCAGGGTCAGGGAAAAATCCAATATATATCTGGTGATATCTTGGGTGCTATTAGATATAGCGCAATAAACCAAAGTGAATTATCTGCAGGAGGCCCTGGCGTATGAATCTGTGCAACGGGAACGACCTCGGACCACCAGGGGCCGAAAAATCCACAGTCTCATGGGGCCGGACACTCAGGATCAGGGAAAAATCCAATATATATCTGGTGATATCTTGGGTGCTATTAGAGATAGCGTAATAAACCAAAGTGAATTATCTGCAGGAGGCCCTGGCGCAAGAATCTGTGCAGCGGGAACGACCTCGGACCACCAGGGGCCGAGACAACAACCGTCTCATGGGGCCGGACACTCAGGGTCAGGGAAAAATCCAATATATATCTGGTGATATCTCGGGTTATATTACAGATAGCACAATAAATCAAAGTGCATTGTCTGTAGGAGGCCCTGGCGCATGAATCTGTGCAGAGGGAACGATTTCGGACCACCAGGGGCCGAAACAACAACCGTCTCATGGGGCCGGACACTCAGGGTCAGGGAAAAATCCAATATATATCTGGTGATATCTCGGGTGCTATTACAGATAGCGCAATAAATCAAAGTGAATTATCTGCAGGAGGCCCTGGCGCATGAATCTGTGCAGCGGGAACGACCTCGGACCACCAGGGGCTGAGAAAACCACAGTCTCATGGAGCCGGACACTCAGGGTCAGGGGAAAATCCAATATATATCTGGTGATATCTCGGGTGCTATTACAGATAGCGCAATAAACCAAAGTGAATTATCTGCAGGAGGCCCTGGCGCATGAATCTGTGCAGCGGGAACGACCTCGGACCACCAGGGGCCGAGAAAACCACAGTCTCATGGAGCCGGACACTCAGGGTCAGGGGAAAATCCAATATATATCTGGTGATATCTCGGGTGCTATTACAGATAGCGCAATAAATCAAAGTGAATTATCTGCAGGAGGCCCTGGCGCATGAATCTGTGTAGCGGGAACGACCTCGGACCACCAGGGGCCGAGTAAACCACAGTCACATGGGGCCGGTCACTCAGGGTCAGGGGAAAATCCAATATATATCTGGTGATATCTCGGGTGCTATTAGATACAGCGCAATAAACCAAATTGAATTATCTGCAGGAGGCCCTGGCGCATGAATCTGTGCAGAGGGAACGACCTCGGACCACCAGGGGCCGAGAAAACCACCGTCTCATGGCGCCGGACACTCAGGGTCAGGGGAAAATCCAATATATATCTGGTGATATCTCGGGTGCTATTACAGATAGCGCAATAAATCAAAGTGAATTATCTGCAGGAGGCCCTGGCGCATGAATCTGTGCAGCGGGAACGACCTCGGACCACCAGGGGCTGAGAAAACCACAGTCTCATGGAGCCGGACACTCAGGGTCAGGGGAAAATCCAATATATATCTGGTGATATCTCGGGTGCTATTACAGATAGCGCAATAAACCAAAGTGAATTATCTGCAGGAGGCCCTGGTGCATGAATCTGTGCAGCGGGAACGACCTCGGACCACCAGGGGCCGAGAAAACCACAGTCTCATGGAGCCGGACCCTCAGGGTCAGGGGAAAATCCAATATATATCTGGTGATATCTCGGGTGCTATTACAGATAGCGCAATAAATCAAAGTGAATTATCTGCAGGAGGCCCTGGCGCATGAATCTGTGTAGCGGGAACGACCTCGGACCACCAGGGGCCGAGAAAACCACAGTCACATGGGGCCGGTCACTCAGGGTCAGGGGAAAATCCAATATATATCTGGTGATATCTCGGGTGCTATTAGATACAGCGCAATAAACCAAATTGAATTATCTGCAGGAGGCCCAGGCGCATGCATCTGTGCAGCGGGAACGACCTCGGACCACCAGGGGCCGAGAAAACTAAAGTCTCATGGGGCCGGACACTCAGGGTCTGGGGAAAATCCATTATATATCTGGTGATATGTCGGGAGCTATTACAGATAGCGCAATAAATCAAAGTTCATTGTCTGGAGGAGGCCCTGGCGCATGAATCTGTGCAGCGGGAACGACCTCGGACCCCCAGGGGCCGAGAAAACTACAGTCTCATGCGGCCGGACACTCAGGGTCTGGGGAAAATCCAATATATATCTGGTGATATCTCGGGTCCTATTGCAGATAGCGAAATAAATCAAAGTGCATTGTCTGTAGGAGGCCCTGGCGCATGAATCTGTGCAGCGGGAACGACCTCGGACCACCAGGGGCCGAGGAAACCACAGTCTCATGGGGCCGTACACTCAGGGTCAGGGAAAAATCCAATATATATCTGGTGATATCTTGGGTGCTATTAGCGATAGCGTAATAAACCAAAGTGAATTATCTGCAGGAGGCCCTGGCGCAAGAATCTGTGCAGCGGGAACGACCTCGGACCACCAGGGGCCGAGACAACAACCGTCTCATGGGGCCGGACACTCAGGGTCAGGGAAAAAACCAATATATATCTGGTGATATCTCGGGTTATATTACAGATAGCACAATGAATCAAAGTGCATTGTCTGTAGGAGGCCCTGGTGCATGAATGTGTGCAGCGGGAACGACCTCGGACCACCAGGGGCCGAGACAACCACCGTCTCATGGGGCCGGACACTCAGGGTCAGGGGAAAATCCAATATATATCTGGTGATATCTCGGGTGCTATTACAGATAGAGCAATAAACCAAAGTGAATTATCTGCAGGAGGCCCTGGCCCATGCATCTGTGCAGCGGGAACGACCTCGGACCACCAGGGGCCGAGAAAACCACCGTCTCATGGGGCCGGACACTCAGGGTCAGGGAAAAATGCAATATAAATCTGGTGATATGTCGGGTGCTATTACAGATAGCACAATAAATCAAAGTGCATTGTCTGGACGAGGTCCTGGCGCATGAATCTGGGCAGCGGGAACGACCTCGGACCACCAGGGGCCGAGAAAACCACAGTCTCATGGGGCCGGACACTCAGGGTCAGGGGAAAATCCAATATATATCTGGTGATATCTCGGGTGCTATTAGAGATAGGGCAATAAACCAAAGTGAATTATCTGCAGCAGGCCATGGCGCATGAATCTGTGCAACGGGAACGACCTCGCACCACCAGGGGCCGAGAAAACCACAGTCTCATGGGGCCGGACACTCAGGGTCAGGGGAAAATCCAATATATATCTGGTGATATCTCGGGTGCTATTACAGATAGAGCAATAAATCAAAGTGCATTGTCTGTAGGAGGCCCTGGCGCATGAATCTCTGCAGCGGGAACAACCTCGGACCACCAGGGGCCGAGAAAACCACCGTCTCATGGGGCCGGACACTCAGGGTCAGGGAAAAATGCTATATATATCTGGTGATATGTCGGGTGCTATTACAGATAGCGCAATAAATCAAAGTGCATTGTCTGGAGGAGGCCCTGGCGCATGTATCTGGGCAGCGGGAACGACCTCGAACCACCAGGGGCCGAGAAAACCACAGTCTCATGGGGCCGGACACTCAGGGTCAGGGGAAAATCCAATATATATCTGGTGATATCTCGGGTGCTATTACAGATAGCGCAATAAATCAAAGTGAATTATCTGCAGGAGGCCCTGGCGCATGAATCTGTGCAGCGGGAACGACCTCGGACCACCAGGGGCTGAGAAAACCACAGTCTCATGGAGCCGGACACTCAGGGTCAGGGGAAAATCCAATATATATCTGGTGATATCTCGGGTGCTATTACAGATAGCGCAATAAACCAAAGTGAATTATCTGCAGGAGGCCCTGGCGCATGAATCTGTGCAGCGGGAACGACCTCGGACCACCAGGGGCCGAGAAAACCACAGTCTCATGGAGCCGGACCCTCAGGGTCAGGGGAAAATCCAATATATATCTGGTGATATCTCGGGTGCTATTACAGATAGCGCAATAAATCAAAGTGAATTATCTGCAGGAGGCCCTGGCGCATGAATCTGTGTAGCGGGAACGACCTCGGACCACCAGGGGCCGAGAAAACCACAGTCACATGGGGCCGGTCACTCAGGGTCAGGGGAAAATCCAATATATATCTGGTGATATCTCGGGTGCTATTAGATACAGCGCAATAAACCAAATTGAATTATCTGCAGGAGGCCCTGGCGCATGAATCTGGGCAGCGGGAACGACCTCGGACCACCAGGGGCCGAGAAAACCACAGTCTAGTGGGGCCGGACACTCAGGGTCAGGGGAAAATCCAATATATATATCAAGTGATATCTCGGGTGCTATTAGATACAGCGCAATAAACCAAAGTGTATTATCTGCAAGAGGCCCAGGCGCATGCATCTGTGCAGCGGGAACGACCTCGGACCACCAGGGGCCGAGAAAACTAAAGTCTCATGGGGCCGGACACTCAGGGTCTGGGGAAAATCCATTATATATCTGGTGATATGTCGGGAGCTATTACAGATAGCGCAATAAATCAAAGTTCATTGTCTGGAGGAGGCCCTGGCGCATGAATCTGTGCAGCGGGAACGACCTCGGACCCCCAGGGGCCGAGAAAACTACAGTCTCATGCGGCCGGACACTCAGGGTCTGGGGAAAATCCAATATATATCTGGTGATATCTCGGGTCCTATTGCAGATAGCGAAATAAATCAAAGTGCATTGTCTGTAGGAGGCCCTGGCGCATGAATCTGTGCAGCGGGAACGACCTCGGACCACCAGGGGCCGAGGAAACCACAGTCTCATGGGGCCGTACACTCAGGGTCAGGGAAAAATCCAATATATATCTGGTGATATCTTGGGTGCTATTAGCGATAGCGTAATAAACCAAAGTGAATTATCTGCAGGAGGCCCTGGCGCAAGAATCTGTGCAGCGGGAACGACCTCGGACCACCAGGGGCCGAGACAACAACCGTCTCATGGGGCCGGACACTCAGGGTCAGGGAAAAATCCAATATATATCTGGTGATATCTCGGGTTATATTACAGATAGCACAATGAATCAAAGTGCATTGTCTGTAGGAGGCCCTGGTGCATGAATGTGTGCAGCGGGAACGACCTCGGACCACCAGGGGCCGAGACAACCACCGTCTCATGGGGCCGGACACTCAGGGTCAGGGGAAAATCCAATATATATCTGGTGATATCTCGGGTGCTATTACAGATAGAGCAATAAACCAAAGTGAATTATCTGCAGGAGGCCCTGGCCCATGCATCTGTGCAGCGGGAACGACCTCGGACCACCAGGGGCCGAGAAAACCACCGTCTCATGGGGCCGGACACTCAGGGTCAGGGAAAAATGCAATATAAATCTGGTGATATGTCGGGTGCTATTACAGATAGCACAATAAATCAAAGTGCATTGTCTGGACGAGGTCCTGGCGCATGAATCTGGGCAGCGGGAACGACCTCGGACCACCAGGGGCCGAGAAAACCACAGTCTCATGGGGCCGGACACTCAGGGTCAGGGGAAAATCCAATATATATCTGGTGATATCTCGGGTGCTATTAGAGATAGGGCAATAAACCAAAGTGAATTATCTGCAGCAGGCCATGGCGCATGAATCTGTGCAACGGGAACGACCTCGCACCACCAGGGGCCGAGAAAACCACAGTCTCATGGGGCCGGACACTCAGGGTCAGGGGAAAATCCAATATATATCTGGTGATATCTCGGGTGCTATTACAGATAGAGCAATAAATCAAAGTGCATTGTCTGTAGGAGGCCCTGGCGCATGAATCTCTGCAGCGGGAACAACCTCGGACCACCAGGGGCCGAGAAAACCACCGTCTCATGGGGCCGGACACTCAGGGTCAGGGAAAAATGCTATATATATCTGGTGATATGTCGGGTGCTATTACAGATAGCGCAATAAATCAAAGTGCATTGTCTGGAGGAGGCCCTGGCGCATGTATCTGGGCAGCGGGAACGACCTCGAACCACCAGGGGCCGAGAAAACCACAGTCTCATGGGGCCGGACACTCAGGGTCAGGGGAAAATCCAATATATATCTGGTGATATCTCGGGTGCTATTAGATACAGCGCAATAAACCAAAGTGAATTATCTGCAGGAGGCCCTGGCGCATGAATCTGGGCAGCGGGAACGACCTCGGACCACCAGGGGCCGAGAAAACCACAGTCTAATGGGGCCGGACACTCAGGGTCAGGGGAAAATCCAATATATATCTGGTGATATCTCGGGTGCTATTAGAGATAGCGCAATAAACCAAAGTGAATTATCTGCAGGAGGCCCTGCCGCATGCATCTGTGCAGCGGGAACGACCTCGGAACACCAGGGGCCGAGAAAACCACCGTCTCATGGGGCAGGACACTCAGGGTCAGTGAAAAATCCAATATATATCTGCTGATATCTCGGGTGCTGTTACAGATAGCGCAATAAATCAAAGTGCATTGTCTGTAGGAGACCCTGGCGCATGAACCTGTCCAGCGGGAACGACCTCGGACCACCAGGGGCCGAGAAAACCACCGTCTCATGGGGCCGGACACTCTGGGTCAGCGAAATATCCAATATATATCTGGTGATATCTCGGGTGCTATTACAGATAGCGCAATAAATCAAAGTGCATTGTCTGTAGGAGGCCCTGGCGCATGACTCTGTGCAGCGGGAACGACCTCGGACCACCAGGGGCCGAGAAAACTACAGTCTCATGCGGCCGGACACTCAGGGTCTGGGGAAAATCCAATATATATCTGGTGATATCTCGGGTCCTATTACAGATAGCGAAATAAATCAAAGTGCATTGTCTGTAGGAGGCCCTGGCGCATGAATCTGTGCAGCGGGAACGACCTCGGACCACCAGGGGCCGAGGAAACCACAGTCTCATGGGGCCGGACACTCAGGGTCAGGGAAAAATCCAATATATATCTGGTGATATCTTGGGTGCTATTAGATATAGCGCAATAAACCAAAGTGAATTATCTGCAGGAGGCCCTGGCGTATGAATCTGTGCAACGGGAACGACCTCGGACCACCAGGGGCCGAAAAATCCACAGTCTCATGGGGCCGGACACTCAGGATCAGGGAAAAATCCAATATATATCTGGTGATATCTTGGGTGCTATTAGAGATAGCGTAATAAACCAAAGTGAATTATCTGCAGGAGGCCCTGGCGCAAGAATCTGTGCAGCGGGAACGACCTCGGACCACCAGGGGCCGAGACAACAACCGTCTCATGGGGCCGGACACTCAGGGTCAGGGAAAAATCCAATATATATCTGGTGATATCTCGGGTTATATTACAGATAGCACAATAAATCAAAGTGCATTGTCTGTAGGAGGCCCTGGCGCATGAATCTGTGCAGAGGGAACGATTTCGGACCACCAGGGGCCGAAACAACAACCGTCTCATGGGGCCGGACACTCAGGGTCAGGGAAAAATCCAATATATATCTGGTGATATCTCGGGTGCTATTACAGATAGCGCAATAAATCAAAGTGAATTATCTGCAGGAGGCCCTGGCGCATGAATCTGTGCAGCGGGAACGACCTCGGACCACCAGGGGCTGAGAAAACCACAGTCTCATGGAGCCGGACACTCAGGGTCAGGGGAAAATCCAATATATATCTGGTGATATCTCGGGTGCTATTACAGATAGCGCAATAAACCAAAGTGAATTATCTGCAGGAGGCCCTGGCGCATGAATCTGTGCAGCGGGAACGACCTCGGACCACCAGGGGCCGAGAAAACCACAGTCTCATGGAGCCGGACACTCAGGGTCAGGGGAAAATCCAATATATATCTGGTGATATCTCGGGTGCTATTACAGATAGCGCAATAAATCAAAGTGAATTATCTGCAGGAGGCCCTGGCGCATGAATCTGTGTAGCGGGAACGACCTCGGACCACCAGGGGCCGAGTAAACCACAGTCACATGGGGCCGGTCACTCAGGGTCAGGGGAAAATCCAATATATATCTGGTGATATCTCGGGTGCTATTAGATACAGCGCAATAAACCAAATTGAATTATCTGCAGGAGGCCCTGGCGCATGAATCTGTGCAGAGGGAACGACCTCGGACCACCAGGGGCCGAGAAAACCACCGTCTCATGGCGCCGGACACTCAGGGTCAGGGGAAAATCCAATATATATCTGGTGATATCTCGGGTGCTA
This sequence comes from Nomia melanderi, assembly GCF_051020985.1. NCBI lineage: Eukaryota > Metazoa > Arthropoda > Insecta > Hymenoptera > Halictidae > Nomia > Nomia melanderi. The sequence goes on along the minus strand of NW_027475140.1, from coordinate 1,697,562 downwards.
TTACAGATAGCGCAATAAATCAAAGTGAATTATCTGCAGGAGGCCCTGGCGCATGAATCTGTGCAGCGGGAACGACCTCGGACCACCAGGGGCTGAGAAAACCACAGTCTCATGGAGCCGGACACTCAGGGTCAGGGGAAAATCCAATATATATCTGGTGATATCTCGGGTGCTATTACAGATAGCGCAATAAACCAAAGTGAATTATCTGCAGGAGGCCCTGGTGCATGAATCTGTGCAGCGGGAACGACCTCGGACCACCAGGGGCCGAGAAAACCACAGTCTCATGGAGCCGGACCCTCAGGGTCAGGGGAAAATCCAATATATATCTGGTGATATCTCGGGTGCTATTACAGATAGCGCAATAAATCAAAGTGAATTATCTGCAGGAGGCCCTGGCGCATGAATCTGTGTAGCGGGAACGACCTCGGACCACCAGGGGCCGAGAAAACCACAGTCACATGGGGCCGGTCACTCAGGGTCAGGGGAAAATCCAATATATATCTGGTGATATCTCGGGTGCTATTAGATACAGCGCAATAAACCAAATTGAATTATCTGCAGGAGGCCCAGGCGCATGCATCTGTGCAGCGGGAACGACCTCGGACCACCAGGGGCCGAGAAAACTAAAGTCTCATGGGGCCGGACACTCAGGGTCTGGGGAAAATCCATTATATATCTGGTGATATGTCGGGAGCTATTACAGATAGCGCAATAAATCAAAGTTCATTGTCTGGAGGAGGCCCTGGCGCATGAATCTGTGCAGCGAGAACGACCTCGGACCCCCAGGGGCCGAGAAAACTACAGTCTCATGCGGCCGGACACTCAGGGTCTGGGGAAAATCCAATATATATCTGGTGATATCTCGGGTCCTATTGCAGATAGCGAAATAAATCAAAGTGCATTGTCTGTAGGAGGCCCTGGCGCATGAATCTGTGCAGCGGGAACGACCTCGGACCACCAGGGGCCGAGGAAACCACAGTCTCATGGGGCCGTACACTCAGGGTCAGGGAAAAATCCAATATATATCTGGTGATATCTTGGGTGCTATTAGCGATAGCGTAATAAACCAAAGTGAATTATCTGCAGGAGGCCCTGGCGCAAGAATCTGTGCAGCGGGAACGACCTCGGACCACCAGGGGCCGAGACAACAACCGTCTCATGGGGCCGGACACTCAGGGTCAGGGAAAAATCCAATATATATCTGGTGATATCTCGGGTTATATTACAGATAGCACAATAAATCAAAGTGCATTGTCTGTAGGAGGCCCTGGTGCATGAATGTGTGCAGCGGGAACGACCTCGGACCACCAGGGGCCGAGACAACCACCGTCTCATGGGGCCGGACACTCAGGGTCAGGGGAAAATCCAATATATATCTGGTGATATCTCGGGTGCTATTACAGATAGAGCAATAAACCAAAGTGAATTATCTGCAGGAGGCCCTAGCCCATGCATCTGTGCAGCGGGAACGACCTCGGACCACCAGGGGCCGAGAAAACCACCGTCTCATGGGGCCGGACACTCAGGGTCAGGGAAAAATGCAATATATATCTGGTGATATGTCGGGTGCTATTACAGATAGCACAATAAATCAAAGTGCATTGTCTGGACGAGGTCCTGGCGCATGAATCTGGGCAGCGGGAACGACCTCGGACCACCAGTGGCCGAGAAAACCACAGTCTCATGGGGCCGGACACTCAGGGTCAGGGGAAAATCCAATATATATCTGGTGATATCTCGGGTGCTATTAGAGATAGGGCAATAAACCAAAGTGAATTATCTGCAGCAGGCTATGGCGCATGAATCTGTGCAACGGGAACGACCTCGCACCACCAGGGGCCGAGAAAACCACAGTCTCATGGGGCCGGACACTCAGGGTCAGGGGAAAATCCAATATATATCTGGTGATATCTCGGGTGCTATTACAGATAGAGCAATAAATCAAAGTGCATTGTCTGTAGGAGGCCCTGGCGCATGAATCTCTGCAGCGGGAACAACCTCAGACCACCAGGGGCCGAGAAAACCACCGTCTCATGGGGCCGGACACTCAGGGTCAGGGAAAAATGCTATATATATCTGGTGATATGTCGGGTGCTATTACAGATAGCGCAATAAATCAAAGTGCATTGTCTGGAGGAGGCCCTGGCGCATGTATCTGGGCAGCGGGAACGACCTCGAACCACCAGGGGCCGAGAAAACCACAGTCTCATGGGGCCGGACACTCAGGGTCAGGGGAAAATCCAATATATATCTGGTGATATCTCGGGTGCTATTAGATACAGCGCAATAAACCAAAGTGAATTATCTGCAGGAGGCCCTGGCGCATGAATCTGGGCAGCGGGAACGACCTCGGACCACCAGGGGCCGAGAAAACCACAGTCTAATGGGGCCGGACACTCAGGGTCAGGGGAAAATCCAATATATATCTGGTGATATCTCGGGTGCTATTAGAGATAGCGCAATAAACCAAAGTGAATTATCTGCAGGAGGCCCTGCCGCATGCATCTGTGCAGCGGGAACGACCTCGGAACACCAGGGGCCGAGAAAACCACCGTCTCATGGGGCAGGACACTCAGGGTCAGTGAAAAATCCAATATATATCTGCTGATATCTCGGGTGCTGTTACAGATAGCGCAATAAATCAAAGTGCATTGTCTGTAGGAGGCCCTGGCGCATGAATCTGTGCAGAGGGAACGATTTCGGACCACCAGGGGCCGAGACAACAACCGTCTCATGGAGCCGGACACTCAGGGTCAGGGAAAAATCCAATATATATCTGGTGATATCTCGGGTTATATTACAGATAGCACAATAAATCAAAGTGCATTGTCTGTAGGAGGCCCTGGCGCATGAATCTGTGCAGAGGGAACGACCTCGGACCACCAGGGGCCGAGAAAACCACCGTCTCATGGCGCCGGACACTCAGGGTCAGGGGAAAATCCAATATATATCTGGCGATATCTCGGGTGCTATTAGATACAGCGCAATAAACCAAATTGAATTATCTGCAGGAGGCCCTGGCGCATGAATCTGGGCAGCGGGAACGACCTCGGACCACCAGGGGCCGAGAAAATCACAGTCTAGTGGGGCCGGACACTCAGCGTCAGGGGAAAATCCAATATATATATCAAGTGATATCTCGTGTGCTATTAGATACAGCGCAATAAACCAAAGTGTATTATCTGCAAGAGGCCCTGGCGCATGCATCTGTGCAGCGGGAACGACCTCGGACCACCAGGGGCCGAGAAAACTAAAGTCTCATGGGGCCGGACACTCAGGGTCTGGGGAAAATCCATTATATATCTGGTGATATGTCGGGAGCTATTACAGATAGCGCAATAAATCAAAGTTCATTGTCTGGAGGAGGCCCTGGCGCATGAATCTGTGCAGCGGGAACGACCTCGGTCCACCAGGGGCCGAGAAAACCACCGTCTCATGGGGCTGGACACTCAGGGTGGGGGTAATATCCAATATATATCTGGTGATATCTCGGGTGCTATTACAGATAGAGCAATAAACCAAAGTGAATTATCTGCAGGAGGCCCTGGCCCATGCATCTGTGCAGCGGGAACGACCTCGGACCACCAGGGGCCGAGAAAACCACCGTCTCATGGGGCCGGACACTCAGGGTCAGGGAAAAATGCAATATATATCTGGTGATATGTCGGGTGCTATTACAGATAGCACAATAAATCAAAGTGCATTGTCTGGACGAGGTCCTGGCGCATGAATCTGGGCAGCGGGAACGACCTCGGACCACCAGGGGCCGAGAAAACCACAGTCTCATGGGGCCGGACACTCAGGGTCAGGGGAAAATCCAATATATATCTGGTGATATCTCGGGTGCTATTAGAGATAGGGCAATAAACCAAAGTGAATTATCTGCAGCAGGCCATGGCGCATGAATCTGTGCAACGGGAACGACCTCGCACCACCAGGGGCCGAGAAAACCACAGTCTCATGGGGCCGGACACTCAGGGTCAGGGGAAAATCCAATATATATCTGGTGATATCTCGGGTGCTATTACAGATAGAGCAATAAATCAAAGTGCATTGTCTGTAGGAGGCCCTGGCGCATGAATCTCTGCAGCGGGAACAACCTCGGACCACCAGGGGCCGAGAAAACCACCGTCTCATGGGGCCGGACACTCAGGGTCAGGGAAAAATGCTATATATATCTGGTGATATGTCGGGTGCTATTACAGATAGCGCAATAAATCAAAGTGCATTGTCTGGAGGAGGCCCTGGCGCATGTATCTGGGCAGCGGGAACGACCTCGAACCACCAGGGGCCGAGAAAACCACAGTCTCATAGGGCCGGACACTCAGGGTCAGGGGAAAATCCAATATATATCTGGTGATATCTCGGGTGCTATTAGATACAGCGCAATAAACCAAAGTGAATTATCTGCAGGAGGCCCTGGCGCATGAATCTGGGCAGCGGGAACGACCTCGGACCACCAGGGGCCGAGAAAACCACAGTCTAATGGGGCCGGACACTCAGGGTCAGGGGAAAATCCAATATATATCTGGTGATATCTCGGGTGCTATTAGAGATAGCGCAATAAACCAAAGTGAATTATCTGCAGGAGGCCCTGCCGCATGCATCTGTGCAGCGGGAACGACCTCGGAGCACCAGGGGCCGAGAAAACCACCGTCTCATGGGGCAGGACACTCAGGGTCAGTGAAAAATCCAATATATATCTGCTGATATCTCGGGTGCTGTTACAGATAGCGCAATAAATCAAAGTGCATTGTCTGTAGGAGACCCTGGCGCATGAACCTGTGCAGCGGGAACGTTCTCGGACCTCCAGGGACCGAGAAAACCACAGTCTCATGGGGCCGGACACTCAAGGTCAGGGGAAAATCCAATATATATGTGGCGATATCTCGGGTGCTATTACAGATAGCGCAATAAATCAAAGTGCATTGTCTGTAGGAGACCCTGGCGCATGAACCTGTCCAGCGGGAACGACCTCGGACCACCAGGGGCCGAGAAAACCACCGTCTCATGGGGCCGGACACTCTGGGTCAGCGAAAAATCCAATATATATCTGGTGATATCTCGGGTGCTATTACAGATAGCGCAATAAATCAAAGTGCATTGTCTGTAGGAGGCCCTGGCGCATGACTCTGTGCAGCGGGAACGACCTCGGACCACCAGGGGCCGAGAAAACTACAGTCTCATGCGGCCGGACACTCAGGGTCTGGGGAAAATCCAATATATATCTGGTGATATCTCGGGTCCTATTACAGATAGCGAAATAAATCAAAGTGCATTGTCTGTAGGAGGCCCTGGCGCATGAATCTGTGCAGCGGGAACGACCTCGGACCACCAGGGGCCGAGGAAACCACAGTCTCATGGGGCCGGACACTCAGGGTCAGGGAAAAATCCAATATATATCTGGTGATATCTTGGGTGCTATTAGATATAGCGCAATAAATCAAAGTGAATTATCTGCAGGAGGCCCTGGCGCATGAATCTGTGCAACGGGAACGACCTCGGACCACCAGGGGCCGAAAAATCCACAGTCTCATGGGGCCGGACACTCAGGATCAGGGAAAAATCCAATATATATCTGGTGATATCTTGGGTGCTATTAGAGATAGCGTAATAAACCAAAGTGAATTATCTGCAGGAGGCCCTGGCGCAAGAATCTGTGCAGCGGGAACGACCTCGGACCACCAGGGGCCGAGACAACAACCGTCTCATGGGGCCGGACACTCAGGGTCAGGGAAAAATCCAATATATATCTGGTGATATCGCGGGTTATATTACAGATAGCACAATAAATCAAAGTGCATTGTCTGTAGGAGGCCCTGGCGCATGAATCTGTGCAGAGGGAACGATTTCGGACCACCAGGGGCCGAGACAACAACCGTCTCATGGAGCCGGACACTCAGGGTCAGGGAAAAATCCAATATATATCTGGTGATATCTCGGGTTATATTACAGATAGCACAATAAATCAAAGTGCATTGTCTGTAGGAGGCCCTGGCGCATGAATCTGTGCAGAGGGAACGACCTCGGACCACCAGGGGCCGAGAAAACCACCGTCTCATGGCGCCGGACACTCAGGGTCAGGGGAAAATCCAATATATATCTGGCGATATCTCGGGTGCTATTAGATACAGCGCAATAAACCAAATTGAATTATCTGCAGGAGGCCCTGGCGCATGCATCTGTGCAGCGGGAACGACCTCGGACAACCAGGGGCCGAGAAAGCCACAGACTCATGGGGCTGGACACTCAGGGTTAGGGAAAAATCCAATATATATCTGGTGATATCTCGTGTGCTATTACAGATAGTACAATACATCAAAGTGCACTGTCTGTAGGAGGCCCTGGCGCATGAATCTGTGCAGCGGGAACGACCTCGGACCACCAGGGGCCGAGAAAACCACCGTCTCATGGGGACGGACACTCAGGGTCTGGCGAAAATCCACTATATATCTGGTGATATCTCGGGTGCTATTAGAGATAGCGCAATAAGCCAAAGTGAATTATCTGCAGGAGGCCCTGGCGCATGAATCTGTGCAGCGGGAACGACCTCGGACCACCAGGGGCCGAGAAAACCACAGTCTCATGGAGCCGGACACTCAGGGTCAGGGGAAAATCCAATATATATCTGGTGATATCTCGGGTGCTATTACAGATAGCGCAATAAATCAAAGTGAATTATCTGCAGGAGGCCCTGGCGCATGAATCTGTGCAGCGGGAACGACCTCGGACCACCAGGGGCCGAGAAAACCACAGTCACATGGGGCCGGTCACTCAGGTTCAGGGGAAAATCCAATATATATCTGGTGATATCTCGGGTGCTATTAGATACAGCGCAATAAACCAAATTGAATTATCTGCAGGAGGCCCTGGCGCATGAATCTGGGCAGCGGGAACGTCCTCGGACCACCAGGGGCCGAGAAAACCACAGTCTAGTGGGGCCAGACACTCAGGGTCAGGGGAAAATCCAATATATATATCAGGTGATATCTCGGGTGCTATTAGATACAGCGCAATAAACCAAAGTGTATTATCTGCAAGAGGCCCTGGCGCATGCATCTGTGCAGCGGGAACGACCTCGGACCACCAGGGGCCGAGAAAACTAAAGTCTCATGGGGCCGGACACTCAGGGTCTGGGGAAAATCCATTATATATCTGGTGATATGTCGGGAGCTATTACAGATAGCGCAATAAATCAAAGTTCATTGTCTGGAGGAGGCCCTGGCGCATGAATCTGTGCAGCGGGAACGACCTCGGTCCACCAGGGGCCGAGAAAACCACCGTCTCATGGGGCTGGACACTCAGGGTGAGGGTAATATCCAATATATATCTGGTGATATCTCGGGTGCTATTACAGATAGCGCAATAAATCAAAGTGCATTGTCTGTAGGAGGCCCTGGCGCATGAACCTGTGCAGCGGCAACGACCTCGGACCACCAGGGGCCGAGAAAACCACAGTGTCATGGGGCCGGACACTCTGGGTCAGGGGAAAATCCAATATATATCTGGTGATATCTCGGGTGCTATTACAGATAGCGCAATAAATCAAAGTAATTATCTGCAGGAGGCGCTGGCGCATGCATCTGTGCAGCGGGAACGACCTCGGACCACCGGGGGCCGAGAAAATCACCGTCTCATGGGGACGGGCACTCAGGGTCTGGGGAAAATCCAATATGTATCTGCTGATATCTCGGGTGCTATTAGAGATAGCGTAACAAACCAAAGTGCATTGTCTGTAGGAGGCCCTGGCGCATGAATCTGTGCAGCGGGAACGACCTCTGACCACAAGAGGCCGAGAAAACCACCGTCACATGGGGCCGGACACTCAGGGTCGAGGAAAAATCCAATATATATCTGGTGATATCTCGGGTACTATTACAGATAGCGCGATAAATCAAAGTGCATTGTCTGTAGGAGGCACTGGCGAATGAGTCTGTGCAGCAGGAACGACCTCGAACCACCAGGGGCCGAGAAAATTACAGATATTCGGAATCCGTCACCCAAGGTCATGTGAAAATCCAGCATATATCTGGTGATATTTCGGGTGCTATTATAGATAGCGCAATAAACCAAAGTGAATTATCTGCAGTAGGCCCTGGCGCATGCATCTGTGCAGCGGGAACGACCTCGGACAAACAGGGGCCGAGAAAGCCACAGACTCATGGGGCTGGACACTCAGGGTTAGGGAAAAATCCAATATATATCTGGTGATATCTCGTGTGCTATTACAGATAGTACAATACATCAAAGTGCACTGTCTGTAGGAGGCCCTGGCGCATGAATCTGTGCAGCGGGAACGACCTCGGACCACCAGGGGCCGAGAAAACCACCGTCTCATGGGGACGGACACTCAGGGTCTGGCGAAAATCCACTATATATCTGGTGATATCTCGGGTGCTATTAGAGATAGCGCAATAAACCAAAGTGAATTATCTGCAGGAGGCCCTGGCGCATGAATCTGTGCAGCGGGAACGACCTCGGACCACCAGGGGCCGAGAAAACCACAGTCTCATGGAGCCGGACACTCAGGGTCAGGGGAAAATCCAATATATATCTGGTGATATCTCGGGTGCTATTACAGATAGCGCAATAAATCAAAGTGAATTATCTGCAGGAGGCCCTGGCGCATGAATCTGTGCAGCGGGAACGACCTCGGACCACCAGGGGCCGAGAAAACCACAGTCACATGGGGCCGGTCACTCAGGTTCAGGGGAAAATCCAATATATATCTGGTGATATCTCGGGTGCTATTAGATACAGCGCAATAAACCAAATTGAATTATCTGCAGGAGGCCCTGGCGCATGAATCTGGGCAGCGGGAACGACCTCGGACCACCAGGGGCCGAGAAAACCACAGTCTAGTGGGGCCAGACACTCAGGGTCAGGGGAAAATCCAATATATATATCAGGTGATATCTCGGGTGCTATTAGATACAGCGCAATAAACCAAAGTGTATTATCTGCAAGAGGCCCTGGCGCATGCATCTGTGCAGCGGGAACGACCTCGGACCACCAGGGGCCGAGAAAACTAAAGTCTCATGGGGCCGGACACTCAGGGTCTGGGGAAAATCCATTATATATCTGGTGATATGTCGGGAGCTATTACAGATAGCGCAATAAATCAAAGTTCATTGTCTGGAGGAGGCCCTGGCGCATGAATCTGTGCAGCGGGAACGACCTCGGTCCACCAGGGGCCGAGAAAACCACCGTCTCATGGGGCTGGACACTCAGGGTGAGGGTAATATCCAATATATATCTGGTGATATCTCGGGTGCTATTACAGATAGCGCAATAAATCAAAGTGCATTGTCTGTAGGAGGCCCTGGCGCATGAACCTGTGCAGCGGCAACGACCTCGGACCACCAGGGGCCGAGAAAACCACAGTCTCATGGGGCCGGACACTCTGGGTCAGGGGAAAATCCAATATATATCTGGTGATATCTCGGGTTATATTACAGATAGCACAATAAATCAAAGTGCATTGTCTGTAGGAGGCCCTGGCGCATGAATCTGTGCAGCGGGAACGACCTCGGACCACCAGGGGCCGAGACAACCACCGTCTCATGGGGCCGGACACTCAGGGTCAGGGGAAAATCCAATATATATCTGGTGATATCTCGGGTGCTATTAGAGATAGCGCGATAAATCAAAGTGAATTATCTGCAGGAGGCCCTGGCGCATGCATCTGTGCAGCGGGAACGACCTCGGACCACCAGGGGCCGAGAAAATCACCGTCTCATGGGGCCGGACACTCAGGGTCGAGGAAAAATCCAATATATATCTGGTGATATCTCGGGTGCTATTACAGATAGCGCGATAAATCAAAGTGCATTGTCTGTAGGAGGCACTGGCGAATGAGTCTGTGCAGCAGGAACGACCTCGAACCACCAGGGGCCGAGAAAATTACAGATATTCGGAATCCGTCACCCAAGGTCATGTGAAAATCCAGCATATATCTGGTGATATTTCGGGTGCTATTATAGATAGCGCAATAAACCAAAGTGAATTATCTGCAGTAGGCCCTGGCGCATGCATCTGTGCAGCGGGAACGACCTCGGACAACCAGGGGCCGAGAAAGCCACAGACTCATGGGGCTGGACACTCGGGGTTAGGGAAAAATCCAATATATATCTGGTGATATCTCGGGTGCTATTACAGATAGTACAATAAATCAAAGTGCACTGTCTGTAGGAGGCCCTGGCGCATGAATCTGTGCAGCGGGAACGACCTCGGACCACCAGGGGCCGAGAAAACCACAGTCTAGTGGGGCCGGACACTCAGGGTCAGGGGAAAATCCAATATATATATCAAGTGATATCTCGGGTGCTATTAGATACAGCGCAATAAACCAAAGTGTATTATCTGCAAGAGGCCCTGGCGCATGCATCTGTGCAGCGGGAACGACCTCGGACCACCAGGGGCCGAGAAAACTAAAGTCTCATGGGGCCGGACACTCAGGGTCTGGGGAAAATCCATTATATATCTGGTGATATGTCGGGAGCTATTACAGATAGCGCAATAAATCAAAGTTCATTGTCTGGAGGAGGCCCTGACGCATGAATCTGTGCAGCGGGAACGACCTCGGTCCACCAGGGGCCGAGAAAACCACCGTCTCATGGGGATGGACACTCAGGGTGAGGGTAATATCCAATATATATCTGGTGATATCTCGGGTGCTATTACAGATAGCGCAATAAATCAAAGTGCATTGTCTGTAGGAGGCCCTGGCGCATGAACCTGTGCAGCGGCAACGACCTCGGACCACCAGGGGCCGAGAAAACCACAGTGTCATGGGGCCGGACACTCTGGGTCAGGGGAAAATCCAATATATATCTGGTGATATCTCGTGTGCTATTACAGATAGTACAATACATCAAAGTGCACTGTCTGTAGGAGGCCCTGGCGCATGAATCTGTGCAGCGGGAACGACCTCGGACCACCAGGGGCCGAGAAAACCACCGTCTCATGGGGACGGACACTCAGGGTCTGGCGAAAATCCACTATATATCTGGTGATATCTCGGGTGCTATTAGAGATAGCGCAATAAACCAAAGTGAATTATCTGCAGGAGGCCCTGGCGCATGAATCTGTGCAGCGGGAACGACCTCGGACCACCAGGGGCCGAGAAAACCACAGTCTCATGGAGCCGGACACTCAGGGTCAGGGGAAAATCCAATATATATCTGGTGATATCTCGGGTGCTATTACAGATAGCGCAATAAATCAAAGTGAATTATCTGCAGGAGGCCCTGGCGCATGAATCTGTGCAGCGGGAACGACCTCGGACCACCAGGGGCCGAGAAAACCACAGTCACATGGGGCCGGTCACTCAGGTTCAGGGGAAAATCCAATATATATCTGGTGATATCTCTGGTGCTATTAGATACAGCGCAATAAACCAAATTGAATTATCTGCAGGAGGCCCTGGCGCATGAATCTGGGCAGCGGGAACGACCTCGGACCACCAGGGGCCGAGAAAACCACAGTCTAGTGGGGCCAGACACTCAGGGTCAGGGGAAAATCCAATATATATATCAGGTGATATCTCGGGTGCTATTAGATACAGCGCAATAAACCAAAGTGTATTATCTGCAAGAGGCCCTGGCGCATGCATCTGTGCAGCGGGAACGACCTCGGACCACCAGGGGCCGAGAAAACTAAAGTCTCATGGGGCCGGACACTCAGGGTCTGGGGAAAATCCATTATATATCTGGTGATATGTCGGGAGCTATTACAGATAGCGCAATAAATCAAAGTGCATTGTCTGTAGGAGGCACTGGCGAATGAGTCTGTGCAGCAGGAACGACCTCGAACCACCAGGGGCCGAGAAAATTACAGATAATCGGAATCCGTCACCCAAGGTCATGTGAAAATCCAGCATATATCTGGTGATATTTCGGGTGCTATTATAGATAGCGCAATAAACCAAAGTGAATTATCTGCAGTAGGCCCTGGCGCATGCATCTGTGCAGCGGGAACGACCTCGGACAACCAGGGGCCGAGAAAGCCACAGACTCATGGGGCTGGACACTCGGGGTTAGGGAAAAATCCAATATATATCTGGTGATATCTCGGGTGCTATTACAGATAGTACAATAAATCAAAGTGCACTGTCTGTAGGAGGCCCTGGCGCATGAATCTGTGCAGCGGGAACGACCTCGGACCACCAGGGGCCGAGAAAACCACAGTCTAGTGGGGCCGGACACTCAGGGTCAGGGGAAAATCCAATATATATATCAAGTGATATCTCGGGTGCTATTAGATACAGCGCAATAAACCAAAGTGTATTATCTGCAAGAGGCCCTGGCGCATGCATCTGTGCAGCGGGAACGACCTCGGACCACCAGGGGCCGAGAAAACTAAAGTCTCATGGGGCCGGACACTCAGGGTCTGGGGAAAATCCATTATATATCTGGTGATATGTCGGGAGCTATTACAGATAGCGCAATAAATCAAAGTTCATTGTCTGGAGGAGGCCCTGGCGCATGAATCTGTGCAGCGGGAACGACCTCGGTCCACCAGGGGCCGAGAAAACCACCGTCTCATGGGGCTGGACACTCAGGGTGAGGGTAATATCCAATATATATCTGGTGATATCTCGGGTGCTATTACAGATAGCGCAATAAATCAAAGTGCTTTGTCTGTAGGAGGCCCTGGCGCATGAACCTGTGCAGCGGCAACGACCTCGGACCACCAGGGGCCGAGAAAACCACAGTGTCATGGGGCCGGACACTCTGGGTCAGGGGAAAATCCAATATATATCTGGTGATATCTCGGGTGCTATTACAGATAGCGCAATAAATCAAAGTGCATTGTCTGCAGGAGGCCCTTGCGAATGAATCTGTTCAGCGGGAACGACCTCGGATCACCAGGGGCCGAGAAAACCACAGACACATGGGGCCGGACACTCAGGGTCGAGGAAAAATCCAATATATATCTGGTGATATCTCGGGTGCTATTAGAGATAGCGCGATAAATCAAAGTGAATTATCTGCAGGAGGCCCTGGCGCATGCATCTGTGCAGCGGGAACGACCTCGGACCACCAGGGGCCGAGAAAATCACCGTCTCATGGGGACGGGCACTCAGGGTCTGGGGAAAATCCAATATGTATCTGCTGATATCTCGGGTGCTATTAGAGATAGCGTAACAAACCAAAGTGCATTGTCTGTAGGAGGCCCTGGCGCATGAATCTGTGCAGCGGGAACGACCTCTGACCACAAGAGGCCGAGAAAACCACCGTCTCATGGGGCCGGACACTCTGGGTCAGGGGAAAATCCAATATATATCTGGTGATATCTCGGGTGCAATTACGGATAGCGCAAGAAACCAAAGTGCATTGTCTGTAGGAGGCCCTTGCGAATGAATCTGTGCCGCAGGAACGACCTCGGACCACCAGTGGCCGAGAAAATTACAGTTATTCGGAATCCGTCACCCAAGATCATGTAAAAATCCAGCAAATATCTGGTGATATCTCGGGTGCTATTAGAGATAGCGCAATAAATCAAAGTGCATTGTCTGTAGGAGGACCAGGCGAATGAATCTGGCCAGCAGGAACGACCTCCGACCACCAGGGGCCGAGTAAACCACCGTCTCATGGGGCCGGACACTCAGGGTCAGGGAAAAATCCAATATATATCTGGTGATATCTCGGGTGCTATTACAGATAGCGCAATAAATCAAAGTGCATTGTCTGTAGGAGGCCCAGGCGAATAAATCTGGCCAGCTGGAACGACCTCGGACCACCAGGGGCCGAGAAAACCACAGTCTCATGGGGCCGCACACTCAGGGTCAGGGTAAAATCCAATATTTATCTGGTGATATCTCGGGTGCTATTACAGATAGCCCAATAAAACAAAGTGCATTGTCGGTAGGAGGCCCTGGCGCATGAATCTGTGCTGCGGGAACGACCTCAGACCACCAGGGGCCGGGAAAACCACAGTCTCATGGGGCCGGACACTCAGGGTCAGGGGAAAATCCAATATATATCTGGTGATATCTCGGGTGCTATTAGAGATAGCGCAATAAACCAAAGTGAATTATCTGCAGGAGGCCCTGGCGCATGCATCTGTGCAGCGGGAACGACCTCGGACCACCAGGGGCCAAGAAAACCACCGTCTCATGGCGCCGGACACTCAGGGTCAGGGAAAAATCCAATATATATCTGGTGATATCTCGGGTGCTATTAGAGATAGCGCAATAAATCAAAGTGCATTGTCTGTAGGAGGCCCAGGCGCATGAATCTGGCCAGCGGGAACGACCTCGGACCACCAGGGGCCGAGAAAACCACAGTCTCATGGGGCCGGACACTCAGGGTCAGGGGAAAATCCAATATATATCTGGTGATATCTCGGGTGCTATTACAGATGGCGCAATAAATCAAAGTGCATTGTCTGTAGGAGGCCCAGGCGAATGAATCTGTGCAGCGGGAACGACCTCGGACCACCAGGGGCCGAGAAAATTATAGATATTCGGAATCCGTCACCCAAGGTCATGTAAAAATCCAGCATATATCCGGTGATATCTCGGGTGCTATTACAGACAGCGCAATAAACCAAAGTGAATTATCTGCAGGTGGCCCTGGCGCATGCATCTGTGCAGCGGGAACGACCTCGGACCACCAGGGGCCAAGAAAACTACCGTCACATGGCGCCGGACACTCAGGGTCAGGGAAAAATCCTATATATATCTGGTGATATCTCGGGTGCTATTAGAGATAGCGCAATAAATCAAAGTGCATTGTCTGTAGGAGACCCTGGCGCATGAACCTGTGCAGCGGGCACGACCTCGGACCACCAGGGGCCGAGAAAACGACCGTCTCATGGGGCCGGACGCTCAGGGTCAGTGAAAAATCCAATATATATCTGGTGATATCTCGGGTGCTATTAGTGATAGCGCAATAAACCAAAGTGAATTATCTGCAGGAGGCCCTGGCGCATGAATCTGTACAACGGGAGCGACCTCGGACCACCAGGGGCCGAGAAAACCACAGTCTCATGGGGCCGGACACTCAGGGTCAGTGGAAAATCCAATATAGATCTGGTGATATCTCGGGTGCCATTACAGATAGCGCAATAAACCAAAGTGAATTATCTGCAGGAGGCCCTGGCGCATGAATCTGTGCAAGGGGAACGACCTCGGACCACCAGGGGCCGAGAAAACCACAGTCTCATGCGGCCGGACTGTCAGGGTCAGGGAAAAATACAATATATATCAGGTGATATCTCGGGTGCTATTAGAGATAGCGAAATAAATCAAAGTGCATTGTCTGTAGGAGGCCCTGGCGCATGAATCTGTGCAGCGGGAACGACCTCGGACCACCAGGGACCGAGAAAACTACCGTCTCATGGGGCCGGACACTCAGGGTCAGTGAAAAATCCAATATATATCTGCTGATATCTCGGGTGCTATTACAGATAGCGCAATAAATCAAAGTGCATTGTCTGTAGGAGGCCCTGGCGCATGAATCTGTGCAGCGGGAACGTCCTCGGACCACCAGGGGCCGAAAAAACCACAGTCTCATGGGGCCGGAAACTCAGGGTCAGGGAAAAATCCAATATATATCTGGTGATATCTCGGGTGCTATTAGAGATAGCGCAATAAACGAAAGTGAATTATCTGCAGGAGGCCCTGGCGCATGAATCTGTGCAGCGGGAACGACCTCGGACCACCAGGGGCCAAGAAAACCACCGTCTCATGGCGCCGGACACTCAGGGTCAGGGAAAAATCCAATATATATCTGGTGATATCTCGGGTGCTATTAGAGATAGCGCAATAAATCAAAGTGCATTGTCTGTAGGAGGCCCAGGCGCATGAATCTGCCCAGCGGGAACGACCTCGGACCACCAGGGGCCGAGAAAACCACAGTCTCATGGGGCCGGACACTCAGGGTCAGGGGAAAATCCAATATATATCTGGTGATATCTCGGGTGCTATTACAGATAGCTTAATAAATCAAAGTGCATTGTCTGTAGGAGGCCCAGGCGAATGAATCTGTGCAGCGGGAACGACCTCGGACCACCAGGGGCCGAGAAAATTATAGATATTCGGAATCCGTCACCCAAGGTCATGTAAAAATCCAGCATATATCTGGTGATATCTCGGGTGCTATTACAGATAGCGCAATAAATCAAAGTGAATTATCTGCAGTAGGCCCTGGCGCATGAATCTGTGCAGCGGGAACGACCTCGGACCACCAGGGGCCGAGAAAACTACCGTCTCATGGGGCCGGTCACTCAGGGTCAGTGAAAAATGCAATATATATCTGCTGATATCTCGGGTGCTATTAGAGATAGCGCAATAAACCAAAGTGAATTATCTGCAGGAGGCCCTGGCGCATGAATCTGTGCAGCGGGAACGACCTCGGACCACCAGGGGCCGAGAAAACGACCGTCTCATGGGGCCGGACACTCAGGGTCAGTGAAAAATCCAATATATATCTGCTGATATCTCGGGTGCTATTACAGATAGCGCAATAAATCAAAGTGCATTGTCTGTAGGAGGCCCTGGCTCATGAATCTGTGCAGCGGGAACGTCCTCGGACCACCAGGGGCCGAAAAAACCACAGTCTCATGGGGCCGGAAACTCAGGGTCAGGGGAAAATCCAATATATATCTGGTGATATCTCGGGTGCTATTACAGATAGCGCAATAAATCAAAGTGAATTATCTGCAGGAGGCCCTGGCGCATGTATCTGTGCAGCGGGAACGTCCTCGGACCTCCAGGGGCTGAGACAACCACCGTCACATGGGGCCGGACACTCAGGGTCAGGGTAAAATCCAATATATATCTGGTGATATCTCGGGTGCTCTTACAGATAGCGCAATAAATCAAAGTGCATTGTCTGTAGGAGGCCCTGGCGCATGAATCTGTGCAGCGGGAACGACCTCGGACCACCAGGGGCCGAGAGAACCACAGTCTCATTGGGCCGGACACTCAGGGTCAGGGGAAAATCCAGTATATATCTCTTGATATCTCGGGTGCTATTAGAGATAGCGCAATAAACCAAAGTCAATTATCTGCAGGAGGCCCTGGCGCATGTATCTGTGCAGCGGGAACGTCCTCGGACCTCCAGGGGCTGAGACAACCACCGTCACATGGGGCCGGACACTCAGGGTCAGGGTAAAATCCAATATATATCTGGTGATATCTCGGGTGCTATTACAGATAGCGCAATAAATCAAAGTGCATTGTCTGTAGGATGCCCTGGCGCATGAATCTGTGCAGCGGGAACGACCTCGGAACACCAGGGACCGAGAAAACCACCGTCTCATGGGGCCGGACACTCAGGGTCAGTGAAAAATCCAATATATATGTGGTGATATCTCGGGTGCTATTACAGATAGCGCAATAAATCAAAGTGCATTGTCTGTAGGAGACCCTGGCGCATGAACCTGTGCAGCGGGAACGACCTCGGACCACCAGGGGCCGAGAAAACGACCGTCTCATGGGGCCGGACGCTCAGGGTCAGTGAAAAATCCAATATATATCTGGTGATATCTCGGGTGCTATTAGAGATAGCGCAATAAACCAAAGTGAATTATCTGCAGGATGCCCTGGCGCATGAATCTGTGCAACGGGAACGACCTCGGACCACCAGGGGCCGAGAAAACGACCGTCTCATGGGGCCGGACGCTCAGGGTCAGTGAAAAATCCAATATATATCTGGTGATATCTCGGGTGCTATTAGAGATAGCGCAATAAACCAAAGTGAATTATCTGCAGGAGGCCCTGGCGCATGAATCTGTGCAACGGGAACGTCCTCGGACCTCCAGGGGCCGAGACAACGACCGTCTCATGGGGCCGGACACTCAGGGTCAGGGTAAAATCCAATATATATCTGGTGATATCTCGGGTGCTATTACAGATAGCGCAATAAATCAAAGTGCATTGTCTGTAGGAGGCCCTGGCGCATGAATCTGTGCAGCGGGAACGACCTCGGACGACCAGCGGCCGAGAAAACCACAGTCTCATGGGGCCGGACACTCAGGGTCAGGGGAAAATCCAATATATATCTGGTGATATCTCGGGTGCTATTAGAGATAGCGCAATAAACCAAAGTGCATTACCTGCAGGAGGCCCTGGCGCATGAATATGTGCAACGGGAACGACCTCGGACCACCAGGGGCCGAGAAAACCACAGTCTCATGGGGCCGGATACTCAGGGTCAGGGGAAAATCCACTATAGATCTGGTGATATCTCGGGTGCTATTACAGATAGCGCAATAAATCAAAGTGCATTGTCTGTAGGAGGCCCTGGCGCATAAATGTGGCCAGCGGGAACGACCTCGGACCACCAGCGGCCGAGAATACCACCGTCTCATGGGGCCGGACACTCAGGGTCGGGGAAAAATCCAATATATATCTGGTGATATCTCGGGTGCTATTAGAGATAGAGCAATAAACCAAAGTGAATTGTCTGCAGGAGGCCCTGGCGCATGAATCTGTGCAGCGGGAACGATCTCGGACCATCAGGGGCCGGACACTCAGGGTCAGGGAAAAATCCAATATATATGTGGTGATATCTCGGGTGCTATTAGAGATAGCGCAATAAACCAAAGTGAGTTATCTGCAGGAGGCCCTGGCGCCTGAAGCCGTGCAGCGGGAACGACCTAGGACCACCAGGGGCCGAGAAAACAACAGTCTCATGGGGCCGGACATTCAGGGTCAGGGGAAAATCCAATATATATCTGGTGATATCTCTGGTGCTATTACAGATAGCGCAATAAATCAAAGTGCATTGTCTGTAGGAGGCCCTGGCGCATAAATGTGGCCAGCGGGAACGACCTCGGACCATCAGGGGCCGAGAAAACCACCGTCTCATGGGGCCGGACACTCAGGGTCAGGGGAAAATCCAATATTTATCTGGTGATATCTTGGGTGCTATTACAGATAGCGCAATAAATCAAAGTGCATTGTCTGTAGGAGGCCCTGGCGCATGAATCTGTGCAGCGGGAACGACCTCGGACCACCAGGGGCCGAGAAAACCACCGTCCCGTGGGGCCGGACACTTAGGGTCAGTGAAAAATCCAATATCTATCTGGTGATATCTCGGGTGCTATTACAGATAGCGCAATAAATCAAAGTGAATTATCTGCAAGAGGCCCTGGCGCATGAATCTGTGCAAGGGGAACGACCTCGGACCACCAGGGGCCGAGAAAACCACAGGCTCATGGGGCCGGACACACAGGGTCAGGGAAAAATTCAATATATATCTGGTGATATCTTGGGTGCTATTAGAGATAGCGCAATAAACCAAATTGAATTATCTGCAGGAGGCCCTGGCGCATGAATCTGTGCAACGGGAACGACCTCGGACCACCAGGGGCCGAAAAAACCACAGTCTCATGGGGCCGGACACTCAGGGTCAGGGAAAAATCCAATATATATCTGGTGATATCTCGGGTGCTATTACAGATAGCGCAATAAACTAAAGTGAATTATCTGCAGGAGGCCCTGGCGCATGAATGTGTGCAGCGGGAACGACCTCGGACCACCAGGGGCCGAGAAAACCGCAGTCTCATGGGGCCCGACACTCAGGGTCAGGGAAAAATCCAATATATATCTGGTGATATCTCGGGCGCTATTAGAGATAGCGCAATAAGCCAAAGAGAATTATCTGCAGGAGGCCCTGGCGCATGTATCTGTGCAGCGGGAACGTCCTCGGACCTCCAGGGGCTGAGACAACCACCGTCACATGGGGCCGGACACTCAGGGTCAGGGTAAAATCCAATATATATCTGGTGATATCTCGGGTGCTGTTACAGATAGCGCAATAAATCAAAGTGCATTGTCTGTAGGAGGCCCTGGCGCATGAATCTGTGCAGCGGGAACGACCTCGGACCACCAGGGTCCGAGAAAACCACCGTCTCATGGGGCCGCACACTCAGGGTCAGAGTAAAATCCAATATATACCTGGTGATATCTCGGGTGCTATTACAGATAGCGCAATAAATCAAAGTGCATTGTCTGTAGGAGGCCCTGGCGCATGAATCTGTACAGCGGGAACGACCTCGGAACACCAGGGGCCGAGAAAACCACAGTCTCATTGGGCCGGACTCTCAGGGTCAGGGAAAATCCAATATATATCTGGTGATATCACGGGTGCTATTAGAGATAGCGCAATAAATCAAAGTGCATTGTCTGTAGGAGGCCCTGGCGCATGAATCTGTGCAGCGGGAACGACCTCGGAACACCAGGGACCGAGAAAACCACCGTCTCATGGGGCCGGACACTCAGGGTCAGTGAAAAATCCAATATATATGTGGTGATATCTCGGGTGCTATTACAGATAGCGCAATAAATCAAAGTGCATTGTCTGTAGGAGACCCTGGCGCATGAACCTGTGCAGCGGGAACGACCTCGGACCACCAGGGGCCGAGAAAACGACCGTCTCATGGGGCCGGACGCTCAGGGTCAGTGAAAAATCCAATATATATCTGGTGATATCTCGGGTGCTATTAGAGATAGCGCAATAAACCAAAGTGAATTATCTGCAGGAGGCCCTGGCGCATGAATCTGTGCAACGGGAACGACCTCGGACCACCAGGGGCCGAGAAAACGACCGTCTCATGGGGCCGGACGCTCAGGGTCAGTGAAAAATCCAATATATATCTGGTGATATCTCGGGTGCTATTAGAGATAGCGCAATAAACCAAAGTGAATTATCTGCAGGAGGCCCTGGCGCATGAATCTGTGCAACGGGAACGTCCTCGGACCTCCAGGGGCCGAGACAACGACCGTCTCATGGGGCCGGACACTCAGGGTCAGGGTAAAATCCAATATATATCTGGTGATATCTCGGGTGCTATTACAGATAGCGCAATAAATCAAAGTGCATTGTCTGTAGGAGGCCCTGGCGCATGAATCTGTGCAGCGGGAACAACCTCGGACGACCAGGGGCCGAGAAAACCACAGTCTCATGGGGCCGGACACTCAGGGTCAGGGGAAAATCCAATATATATCTGGTGATATCTCGGGTGCTATTAGAGATAGCGCAATAAACCAATGTGCATTACCTGCAGGAGGCCCTGGCGCATGAATATGTGCAACGGGAACGACCTCGGACCACCAGGGGCCGAGAAAACCACAGTCTCATGGGGCCGGATACTCAGGGTCAGGGGAAAATCCAATATAGATCTGGTGATATCTCGGGTGCTATTACAGATAGCGCAATAAATCATAGTGCATTGTCTGTAGGAGGCCCTGGCGCATGAATCTGGCCAGCGGGAACGACCTCGGACCACCAGCGGCCGAGAATACCACCGTCTCATGGGGCCGGACACTCAGGGTCGGGGAAAAATCCAATATATATCTGGTGATATCTCGGGTGCTATTAGAGATAGAGCAATAAACCAAAGTGAATTGTCTGCAGGAGGCCCTGGCGCATGAATCTGTGCAGCGGGAACGATCTCGGACCATCAGGGGCCGGACACTCAGGGTCAGGGAAAAATCCAATATATATGTGGTGATATCTCGGGTGCTATTAGAGATAGCGCAATAAACCAAAGTGAATTATCTGCAGGAGGCCCTGGCGCATGAATCTGTACAACGGGAGCGACCTCGGACCACCAGGGGCCGAGAAAACCACAGTCTCATGGGGCCGGACACTCAGGGTCAGTGGAAAATCCAATATAGATCTGGTGATATCTCGGGTGCCATTACAGATAGCGCAATAAACCAAAGTGAATTATCTGCAGGAGGCCCTGGCGCATGAATCTGTGCAAGGGGAACGACCTCGGACCACCAGGGGCCGAGAAAACCACAGTCTCATGCGGCCGGACTGTCAGGGTCAGGGAAAAATACAATATATATCAGGTGATATCTCGGGTGCTATTAGAGATAGCGAAATAAATCAAAGTGCATTGTCTGTAGGAGGCCCTGGCGCATGAATCTGTGCAGCGGGAACGACCTCGGACCACCAGGGACCGAGAAATCTACCGTCTCATGGGGCCGGACACTCAGGGTCAGTGAAAAATCCAATATATATCTGCTGATATCTCGGGTGCTATTACAGATAGCGCAATAAATCAAAGTGCATTGTCTGTAGGAGGCCCTGGCGCATGAATCTGTGCAGCGGGAACGTCCTCGGACCACCAGGGGCCGAAAAAACCACAGTCTCATGGGGCCGGAAACTCAGGGTCAGGGAAAAATCCAATATATATCTGGTGATATCTCGGGTGCTATTAGAGATAGCGCAATAAACGAAAGTGAATTATCTGCAGGAGGCCCTGGCGCATGAATCTGTGCAGCGGGAACGACCTCGGACCACCAGGGGCCAAGAAAACCACCGTCTCATGGCGCCGGACACTCAGGGTCAGGGAAAAATCCAATATATATCTGGTGATATCTCGGGTGCTATTAGAGATAGCGCAATAAATCAAAGTGCATTGTCTGTAGGAGGCCCAGGCGCATGAATCTAGCCAGCGGGAACGACCTCGGACCACCAGGGGCCGAGAAAACCACAGTCTCATGGGGCCGGACACTCAGGGTCAGGGGAAAATCCAATATATATCTGGTGATATCTCGGGTGCTATTACAGATAGCGCAATAAATCAAAGTGAATTATCTGCAGTAGGCCCTGGCGCATGAATCTGTGCAGCGGGAACGACCTCGGACCACCAGGGGCCGAGAAAACTACCGTCTCATGGGGCCGGTCACTCAGGGTCAGTGAAAAATGCAATATATATCTGCTGATATCTCGGGTGCTATTAGAGATAGCGCAATAAACCAAAGTGAATTATCTGCAGGAGGCCCTGGCGCATGAATCTGTGCAGCGGGAACGACCTCGGACCACCAGGGGCCGAGAAAACGACCGTCTCATGGGGCCGGACACTCAGGGTCAGTGAAAAATCCAATATATATCTGCTGATATCTCGGGTGCTATTACAGATAGCGCAATAAATCAATGTGCATTGTCTGTAGGAGGCCCTGGCGCATGAATCTGTGCAGCGGGAACGTCCTCGGACCACCAGGGGCCGAAAAAACCACAGTCTCATGGGGCCGGAAACTCAGGGTCAGGGGAAAATCCAATATATATCTGGTGATATCTCGGGTGCCATTACAGATAGCGCAATAAATCAAAGTGAATTATCTGCAGGAGGCCCTGGCGCATGTATCTGTGCAGCGGGAACGTCCTCGGACCTCCAGGGGCTGAGACAACCACCGTCACATGGGGCCGGACACTCAGGGTCAGGGTAAAATCCAATATATATCTGGTGATATCTCGGGTGCTCTTACAGATAGCGCAATAAATCAAAGTGCATTGTCTGTAGGAGGCCCTGGCGCATGAATCTGTGCAGCGGGAACGACCTCGGACCACCAGGGGCCGAGAGAACCACAGTCTCATTGGGCCGGACACTCAGGGTCAGGGGAAAATCCAGTATATATCTCTTGATATCTCGGGTGCTATTAGAGATAGCGCAATAAACCAAAGTCAATTATCTGCAGGAGGCCCTGGCGCATGTATCTGTGCAGCGGGAACGTCCTCGGACCTCCAGGGGCTGAGACAACCACCGTCACATGGGGCCGGACACTCAGGGTCAGGGTAAAATCCAATATATATCTGGTGATATCTCGGGTGCTATTACAGATAGCGCAATAAATCAAAGTGCATTGTCTGTAGGAGGCCCTGGCGCATGAATCTGTGCAGCGGGAACGACCTCGGAACACCAGGGACCGAGAAAACCACCGTCTCATGGGGCCGGACACTCAGGGTCAGTGAAAAATCCAATATATATGTGGTGATATCTCGGGTGCTATTACAGATAGCGCAATAAATCAAAGTGCATTGTCTGTAGGAGACCCTGGCGCATGAACCTGTGCAGCGGGAACGACCTCGGACCACCAGGGGCCGAGAAAACGACCGTCTAATGGGGCCGGACGCTCAGGGTCAGTGAAAAATCCAATATATATCTGGTGATATCTCGGGTGCTATTAGAGATAGCGCAATAAACCAAAGTGAATTATCTGCAGGATGCCCTGGCGCATGAATCTGTGCAACGGGAACGACCTCGGACCACCAGGGGCCGAGAAAACGACCGTCTCATGGGGCCGGACGCTCAGGGTCAGTGAAAAATCCAATATATATCTGGTGATATCTCGGGTGCTATTAGAGATAGCGCAATAAACCAAAGTGAATTATCTGCAGGAGGCCCTGGCGCATGAATCTGTGCAACGGGAACGTCCTCGGACCTCCAGGGGCCGAGACAACGACCGTCTCATGGGGCCGGACACTCAGGGTCAGGGTAAAATCCAATATATATCTGGTGATATCTCGGGTGCTATTACAGATAGCGCAATAAATCAAAGTGCATTGTCTGTAGGAGGCCCTGGCGCATGAATCTGTGCAGCGGGAACGACCTCGGACGACCAGCGGCCGAGAAAACCACAGTCTCATGGGGCCGGACACTCAGGGTCAGGGGAAAATCCAATATATATCTGGTGATATCTCGGGTGCTATTACAGATAGCGCAATAAATCAAAGTGCATTGTCTGTAGGAGGCCCTGGCGCATAAATGTGGCCAGCGGGAACGACCTCGGACCACCAGCGGCCGAGAATACCACCGTCTCATGGGGCCGGACACTCAGGGTCGGGGAAAAATCCAATATATATCTGGTGATATCTCGGGTGCTATTAGAGATAGAGCAATAAACCAAAGTGAATTGTCTGCAGGAGGCCCCGGCGCATGAATCTGTGCAGCGGGAACGATCTCGGACCATCAGGGGCCGGACACTCAGGGTCAGGGAAAAATCCAATATATATGTGGTGATATCTCGGGTGCTATTAGAGATAGCGCAATAAACCAATGTGAGTTATCTGCAGGAGGCCCTGGCGCCTGAAGCCGTGCAGCGGGAACGACCTAGGACCACCAGGGGCCGAGAAAAGAACAGTCTCATGGGGCCGGACATTCAGGGTCAGGGGAAAATCCAATATATATCTGGTGATATCTCTGGTGCTATTACAGATAGCGCAATAAATCAAAGTGCATTGTCTGTAGGAGGCCCTGGCGCATAAATGTGGCCAGCGGGAACGACCTCGGACCATCAGGGGCCGAGAAAACCACCGTCTCATGGGGCCGGACACTCAGGGTCAGGGGAAAATCCAATATTTATCTGGTGATATCTTGGGTGCTATTACAGATAGCGCAATAAATCAAAGTGCATTGTCTGTAGGAGGCCCTGGCGCATGAATCTGTGCAGCGGGAACGACCTCGGACCACCAGGGGCCGAGAAAACCACCGTCCCGTGGGGCCGGACACTTAGGGTCAGTGAAAAATCCAATATCTATCTGGTGATATCTCGGGTGCTATTACAGATAGCGCAATAAATCAAAGTGAATTATCTGCAAGAGGCCCTGGCGCATGAATCTGTGCAAGGGGAACGACCTCGGACCACCAGGGGCCGAGAAAACCACAGGCTCATGGGGCCGGACACACAGGGTCAGGGAAAAATTCAATATATATCTGGTGATATCTTGGGTGCTATTAGAGATAGCGCAATAAACCAAAGTGAATTATCTGCAGGAGGCCCTGGCGCATGAATCTGTGCAACGGGAACGACCTCGGACCACCAGGGGCCGAAAAAACCACAGTCTCATGGGGCCGGACACTCAGGGTCAGGGAAAAATCCAATATATATCTGGTGATATCTCGGGTGCTATTACAGATAGCGCAATAAACTAAAGTGAATTATCTGCAGGAGGCCCTGGCGCATGAATGTGTGCAGCGGGAACGACCTCGGACCACCAGGGGCCGAGAAAACCGCAGTCTCATGGGGCCCGACACTCAGGGTCAGGGAAAAATCCAATATATATCTGGTGATATCTCGGGCGCTATTAGAGATAGCGCAATAAGCCAAAGAGAATTATCTGCAGGAGGCCCTGGCGCATGTATCTGTGCAGCGGGAACGTCCTCGGACCTCCAGGGGCTGAGACAACCACCGTCACATGGGGCCGGACACTCAGGGTCAGGGTAAAATCCAATATATATCTGGTGATATCTCGGGTGCTGTTACAGATAGCGCAATAAATCAAAGTGCATTGTCTGTAGGAGGCCCTGGCGCATGAATCTGTGCAGCGGGAACGACCTCGGACCACCAGGGTCCGAGAAAACCACCGTCTCATGGGGCCGCACACTCAGGGTCAGAGTAAAATCCAATATATACCTGGTGATATCTCGGGTGCTATTACAGATAGCGCAATAAATCAAAGTGCATTGTCTGTAGGAGGCCCTGTCGCATGAATCTGTACAGCGGGAACGACCTCGGAACACCAGGGGCCGAGAAAACCACAGTCTCATTGGGCCGGACACTCAGGGTCAGTGAAAAATCCAATATATATGTGGTGATATCTCGGGTGCTATTACAGATAGCGCAATAAATCAAAGTGCATTGTCTGTAGGAGACCCTGGCGCATGAACCTGTGCAGCGGGAACGACCTCGGACCACCAGGGGCCGAGAAAACGACCGTCTCATGGGGCCGGACGCTCAGGGTCAGTGAAAAATCCAATATATATCTGGTGATATCTCGGGTGCTATTAGAGATAGCGCAATAAACCAAAGTGAATTATCTGCAGGAGACCCTGGCGCATGAATCTGTGCAACGGGAACGACCTCGGACCACCAGGGGCCGAGAAAACGACCGTCTCATGGGGCCGGACGCTCAGGGTCAGTGAAAAATCCAATATATATCTGGTGATATCTCGGGTGCTATTAGAGATAGCGCAATAAACCAAAGTGAATTATCTGCAGGAGGCCCTGGCGCATGAATCTGTGCAACGGGAACGTCCTCGGACCTCCAGGGGCCGAGACAACGACCGTCTCATGGGGCCGGACACTCAGGGTCAGGGTAAAATCCAATATATATCTGGTGATATCTCGGGTGCTATTACAGATAGCGCAATAAATCAAAGTGCATTGTCTGTAGGAGGCCCTGGCGCATGAATCTGGCCAGCGGGAACGACCTCGGACCACCAGCGGCCGAGAATACCACCGTCTCATGGGGCCGGACACTCAGGGTCGGGGAAAAATCCAATATATATCTGGTGATATCTCGGGTGCTATTAGAGATAGAGCAATAAACCAAAGTGAATTGTCTGCAGGAGGCCCTGGCGCATGAATCTGTGCAGCGGGAACGATCTCGGACCATCAGGGGCCGGACACTCAGGGTCAGGGAAAAATCCAATATATATGTGGTGATATCTCGGGTACTATTAGAGATAGCGCAATAAGCCAAAGAGAATTATCTGCAGGAGGCCCTGGCGCATGTATGTGTGCAGCGGGAACGTCTTCGGACCTCCAGGGGCTGAGACAACCACCGTCACATGGGGCCGGACACTCAGGGTCAGGGTAAAATCCAATATATATCTGGTGATATCTCGGGTGCTGTTACAGATAGCGCAATAAATCAAAGTGCATTGTCTGTAGGAGGCCCTGGCGCATGAATCTGTGCAGCGGGAACGACCTCGGACCACCAGGGTCCGAGAAAACCACCGTCTCATGGGGCCGCACACTCAGGGTCAGAGTAAAATCCAATATATACCTGGTGATATCTCGGGTGCTATTACAGATAGCGCAATAAATCAAAGTGCATTGTCTGTAGGAGGCCCTGGCGCATGAATCTGTACAGCGGGAACGACCTCGGAACACCAGGGGCCGAGAAAACCACAGTCTCATTGGGCCGGACTCTCAGGGTCAGGGAAAATCCAATATATATCTGGTGATATCACGGGTGCTATTAGAGATAGCGCAATAAATCAAAGTGCATTGTCTGTAGGAGGCCCTGGCGCATGAATCTGTGCAGCGGGAACGACCTCGGAACACCAGGGACCGAGAAAACCACCGTCTCATGGGGCCGGACACTCAGGGTCAGTGAAAAATCCAATATATATGTGGTGATATCTCGGGTGCTATTACAGATAGCGCAATAAATCAAAGTGCATTGTCTGTAGGAGACCCTGGCGCATGAACCTGTGCAGCGGGAACGACCTCGGACCACCAGGGGCCGAGAAAACGACCGTCTCATGGGGCCGGACGCTCAGGGTCAGTGAAAAATCCAATATATATCTGGTGATATCTCGGGTGCTATTAGAGATAGCGCAATAAACCAAAGTGAATTATCTGCAGGAGGCCCTGGCGCATGAATCTGTGCAACGGGAACGACCTCGGACCACCAGGGGCCGAGAAAACGACCGTCTCATGGGGCCGGACGCTCAGGGTCAGTGAAAAATCCAATATATATCTGGTGATATCTCGGGTGCTATTAGAGATAGCGCAATAAACCAAAGTGAATTATCTGCAGGAGGCCCTGGCGCATGAATCTGTGCAACGGGAACGTCCTCGGACCTCCAGGGGCCGAGACAACGACCGTCTCATGGGGCCGGACACTCAGGGTCAGGGTAAAATCCAATATATATCTGGTGATATCTCGGGTGCTATTACAGATAGCGCAATAAATCAAAGTGCATTGTCTGTAGGAGGCCCTGGCGCATGAATCTGTGCAGCGGGAACAACCTCGGACGACCAGGGGCCGAGAAAACCACAGTCTCATGGGGCCGGACACTCAGGGTCAGGGGAAAATCCAATATATATCTGGTGATATCTCGGGTGCTATTAGAGATAGCGCAATAAACCAATGTGCATTACCTGCAGGAGGCCCTGGCGCATGAATATGTGCAACGGGAACGACCTCGGACCACCAGGGGCCGAGAAAACCACAGTCTCATGGGGCCGGATACTCAGGGTCAGGGGAAAATCCAATATAGATCTGGTGATATCTCGGGTGCTATTACAGATAGCGCAATAAATCATAGTGCATTGTCTGTAGGAGGCCCTGGCGCATGAATCTGGCCAGCGGGAACGACCTCGGACCACCAGCGGCCGAGAATACCACCGTCTCATGGGGCCGGACACTCAGGGTCGGGGAAAAATCCAATATATATCTGGTGATATCTCGGGTGCTATTAGAGATAGAGCAATAAACCAAAGTGAATTGTCTGCAGGAGGCCCTGGCGCATGAATCTGTGCAGCGGGAACGATCTCGGACCATCAGGGGCCGGACACTCAGGGTCAGGGAAAAATCCAATATATATGTGGTGATATCTCGGGTACTATTAGAGATAGCGCAATAAACCAAAGTGAGTTATCTGCAGGAGGCCCTGGCGCCTGAAGCTGTGCAGCGGGAACGACCTAGGACCACCAGGGACCGAGAAAACTACAGTCTCATGGGGCCGGACATTCAGGGTCAGGGGAAAATCCAATATATATCTGGTGATATCTCGGGTGCTATTAGAGATAGCGCAATAAACCAAGGTGAATTATCTGCAGGAGGCCCTGGCGCATGAATCTGTGCAACGGGAACGACCTCGGACCACCAGGGGCCGAGAAAACGACAGTCTCAAGGGGCCGGACACTCAGGGTCAGGGGAAAATCCAATATATATCTGGTGATATCTCTGGTGCTATTACAGATAGCGCAATAAATCAAAGTGCATTGTCTGTAGGAGGCCCTGGCGCATAAATGTGGCCAGCGGGAACGACCTCGGACCATCAGGGGCCGAGAAAACCACCGTCTCATGGGGCCGGACACTCAGGGTCAGGGGAAAATCCAATATTTATCTGGTGATATCTTGGGTGCTATTACAGATAGCGCAATAAATCAAAGTGCATTGTCTGTAGGAGGCCCTGGCGCATGAATCTGTGCAGCGGGAACGACCTCGGACCACCAGGGGCCGAGAAAACCACCGTCCCGTGGGGCCGGACACTTAGGGTCAGTGAAAAATCCAATATCTATCTGGTGATATCTCGGGTGCTATTACAGATAGCGCAATAAATCAAAGTGAATTATCTGCAGGAGGCCCTGGCGCATGAATCTGTGCAAGGGGAACGACCTCGGACCACCAGGGGCCGAGAAAACGACCGTCTCATGGGGCCGGACGCTCAGGGTCAGTGAAAAATCCAATATATATCTGGTGATATCTCGGGTGCTATTAGAGATAGCGCAATAAACCAAAGTGAATTATCTGCAGGAGGCCCTGGCGCATGAATCTGTGCAACGGGAACGACCTCGGACCACCAGGGGCCGAGAAAACGACCGTCTCATGGGGCCGGACGCTCAGGGTCAGTGAAAAATCCAATATATATCTGGTGATATCTCGGGTGCTATTAGAGATAGCGCAATAAACCAAAGTGAATTATCTGCAGGAGGCCCTGGCGCATGAATCTGTGCAACGGGAACGACCTCGGACCACCAGGGACCGGGAAAACCACAGTCTCATGGGGCCGGATACTCAGGGTCAGGGGAAAATCCAATATAGATCTGGTGATATCTCGGGTGCTATTACAGATAGCGCAATAAATCATAGTGCATTGTCTGTAGGAGGCCCTGGCGCATGAATCTGGCCAGCGGGAACGACCTCGGACCACCAGCGGCCGAGAAAACCACCGTCTCATGGGGCCGGACACTCAGGGTCGGGGAAAAATCCAATATATATCTGGTGATATCTCGGGTGCAATTAGAGATAGCGCAATAAACCAAAGTGAATTGTCTGCAGGAGGCCCTGGCGCATGAATCTGTGCAGCGGGAACGATCTCGGACCATCAGGGGCCGAGTATCCACCGTCTCATGGGGCCGGACACTCAGGGTCAGGGAAAAATCCAATATATATGTGGTGATATCTCGGGTGCTATTACAGATAACGCAATAAATCAAAGTGCATTGTCTGTAGGAGGCCCTCGCGCATGAATCTGTGCAGCGGGAATGACCTAGGACCACCAGGGGCCGTGAAAACTACAGTCTCATGGTGCCGGACACTCAGGGTAAGGGGAAAATCCAATATATATCTGGTGATATCTCGGGTGCTATTAGAGATAGCGCAATAAACCAAGGTGAATTATCTGCAGGAGGCCCTGGCGCATGAATCTGTGCAACGGGAACGACCTCGGACCACCAGGGGCCGAGAAAACGACAGTCTCAAGGGGCCGCACACTCAGGGTCAGGGGAAAATCCAATATATATCTGGTGATATCTCGGGTGCTATTACAGATAGCGCAATAAATCAAATTGCATTGTCTGTAGGAGGCCCTGGCGCATAAATGTGGACAGCGGGAACGACCTCGGACCACCAGGGGCCGAGAAAACCACAGTCTCATGGGGCCGGACACTCAGGGTCAGGGAAAAATTCAATATATATCTGGTGATATCTTGGGTGCTATTAGAGATAGCGCAATAAACCAAAGTGAGTTATCTGCAGGAGGCCCTGGCGCATGAATCTGTGCAACGGGAACGACCTCGGACCACCAGGGGCCGAAAAAACCACAGTCTCATGGGGCCGGACACTCAGGGTCAGGGAAAAATCCAATATATATCTGGTGATATCTCGGGTGCTATTGCAGATAGCGCAATATATCAAAGTGCATTGTCTGTAGGAGGCCCTGGCGCACGAATCTGTGCAGCGGGAACGACCTCGGACCACCAGGGGCCGAGAAAACCGCAGTCTCATGGGGCCGGACACTCAGGGTCAGGGAAAAATCCAATATATATCTGGTGATATCTCGGGCGCTATTAGAGATAGCGCAATAAGCCAAAGGGAATTATCTGCAGGAGGCTCTGGCGCATGCATCTGTGCAGCGGGAACGACCTAGGACCACCAGGGACCGAGAAAACCACCGTCTCATGGGGCCGGACACTCAGGGTAAGGGAAAAATCCAATATATATCTGGTGATATCTCGGGTGCTATTAGAGATAGCGCAATAAACGAAAGTGAATTATCTGCAGGAGGCCCTGGCGCATGAATCTGTGCAGCGGGATCGACCGCGGACCACCAGGGGCCGAGAAAACCACCGTCTCATGGGGCCGGACACTCAGGGTCAGGGAAAAATCCAATATATATCTGGTGATATCTCGGGTGCTATTAGAGATAGCGCAATAAACGAAAGTGAATTATCTGCAGGAGGCCCTGGCGCATGAATCTGTGCAACGGGAACGACCTCGGACCACCAGGGGCCGAAAAATCCACAGTCTCATGGGGCCGGACACTCAGGGTCAGGGAAAAATCCAATATATATCTGGTGATATCTTGGGTGCTATTAGAGATAGCGTAATAAACCAAAGTGAATTATCGGCAGGAGGCCCTGGCGCAAGAATCTGTGCAGCGGGAACGACCTCGGACCACCAGGGGCCGAGACAACAACCGTCTCATGGGGCCGGACACTCAGGGTCAGGGAAAAATCCAATATATATCTGGTGATATCTTGGGTGCTATTAGAGATAGCGCAATAAACCAAAGTGAGTTATCTGCAGGATGCCCTGGCGCCTGAAGCTGGGCAGCGGGAACGACCTCGGACCACCAGGGGCCGAGAAAACCACAGTCTCATGGGGCCGGACACTCAGGGTCAGGGGAAAATCCAATATATATCTGGTGATATCTCGGGTGCTGTTAGAGATAGCGCAATAAACCAAAGTGAATTATCTGCAGGAGGCCCTGGCGGATGAATCTGTGCAGCGGGAACGACCTCGGACCACCAGGGTCCGAGAAAAACACCGTCTCATGGGGCCGCACACTCAGGGTCAGTGAAAAATCCAATATATATCTGGTGATATCTCGGGTGCCATTACAGATAGCGCAATAAGTCAAAGTGCATTGTCTGTAGGAGGCCCTGGCGCATGAATCTGTGCAGCGGGAACGACCTCGGAACACCAGGGGCCGAGAAAACCACCGTCTCATGGGGCAGGACACTCAGGGTCAGTGAAAAATCCAATATATATCTGGTGATATCTCGGGTGCTATTACAGATAGCGCAATAAATCAAAGTGCATTGTCTGTAGGAGACGCTGGCGCATGAACCTGTGCAGCGGGAACGTTCTCGGACCACCAGGGGCCGAGAAAACGACCGTCTCATGGGGCCGGACGCTCAGGGTCAGTGAAAAATCCAATATATATCTGGTGATATCTCGGGTGCTATTAGAGATAGGGCAATAAACCAAAGTGAATTGTCTGCAGGAGGCCCTGGCGCATGAATCTGTGCCGCTGGAACGACCTCGGACCACCAGGGGCCGAGAAAACCGCAGTCTCATGGGGCCGGACACTCAGGGTCAGGGAAAAATCCAATATATATCTGGTGATATCTCGGGCGCTATTAGAGATAGCGCAATAAATCAAAGTGCATTGTCTGTAGGAGGCCCTGGCGCATGAATCTGTGCAGCGGGAACGACCTTGGAACACCAGGGGCCGAGAAAACCACCGTCTCATGGGGCAGGACACTCAGGGTCAGTGAAAAATCCAATATATATCTGGTGATATCTCGGGTGCTATTACAGATAGCGCAATAAATCAAAGTGCATTGTCTGTAGGAGACGCTGGCGCATGAACCTGTTCAGCGGGAACGTTCTCGGACCACCAGGGGCCGAGAAAACGACCGTCTCATGGGGCCGGACGCTCAGGGTCAGTGAAAAATCCAATATATATCTGGTGATATCTCGGGTGCTATTACAGATAGCGCAATAAATCAAAGTGCATTGTCTGTAGGAGGCCCTGGCGCATGAATCTGTGCAGCGGGAACGACCCCGGACCACCAGGGGCCGAGAAAACCACAGTCTCATGGGGCCGGACACTCAGGGTCAGGGCAAAGTCCAATATATATATGGTGATATCTCGGGTGCTATTAGAGACAGCGCAATAAACCATGGTGAATTATCTGCAGGAGGCCCTGGCGCATGAATGTGTGCAGCGGGAACGACCTCGGACCACCAGGGGCCGAGAAAACCGCAGTCTCATGGGGCCGGACACTCAGGGTCAGGGAAAAATCCAATATATATCTGTTGATATCTCGGTCGCTATTAGAGATAGCGCAATAATCCAAAGTGAATTATCTGCAGGAGGCCCTGGCGCATGAATCTGTGCAGCGGGAACGACCTCGGACCACCAGGGGCCGAGAAAACCACCGTCTCATGGGGCCGGACACTCAGGGTCAGGGAAAAATCCAATATATATCTGGTGATATCTCGGGTGCTATTAGAGATAGCGCAATAAACCATGGTGAATTATCTGCAGGAGGCCCTGGCGCATGAATCTGTGCAGCGGGAACGACCTAGGACCACCAGGGGCCGTGAAAACTACAGTCTCATGGTGCCGGACACTCAGGGTCAGGGGAAAATCCAATATATATCTGGTGATATCTCGGGTGCTATTACAGATAGCGCAATAAATCAAATTGCATTGTCTGTAGGAGGCCCTGGCGCATAAATGTGGACAGCGGGAACGACCTCGGACCATCAGGGGCCGAGAAAACCACCGTCTCATGGGGCCGGACACTCAGGGTCAGGGGAAAATCCAATATTTATCTGGTGATATCTTGGGTGCTATTACAGATAGCGCAATAAATCAAAGTGCATTGTCTGTAGGAGGCCCTGGCGCATGAATCTGTGCAGCGGGAACGACCTGGGACCACCAGGGGCCGAGAAAACCACAGTCTCATGGGGCCGGACACTCAGGGTCAGGGAAAAATTCAATATATATCTGGTGATATCTTGGGTGCTATTAGAGATAGCGCAATAAACCAAAGTGAGTTATCTGCAGGAGGCCCTGGCGCATGAATCTGTGCAACGGGAACGACCTCGGACCACCAGGGGCCGAAAAAACCACAGTCTCATGGGGCCGGACACTCAGGGTCAGGGAAAAATCCAATATATATCTGGTGATATCTCGGGTGCTATTACAGATAGCGCAATAAATCAAAGTGCATTGTCTGTAGGAGGCCCTGGCATATGAATCTGTGCAGCGGGAACGACCTAGGACCACCAGGGGCCGTGAAAACTACAGTCTCATGGTGCCGGACACTCAGGGTCAGGGGAAAATCCAATATATATCTGGTGATATCTCGGGTGCTATTAGAGATAGCGCAATAAACCAAGGTGAATTATCTGCAGGAGGCCCTGGCGCATGAATCTGTGCAACGGGAACGACCTCGGACCACCAGGGGCCGAGAAAACGACAGTCTCAAGGGGCCGGACACTCAGGGTCAGGGAAATATCCAATATATATCTGGTGATATCTCGGGTGCTATTAGAGATAGCGCAATAAACGAAAGTGAATTATCTGCAGGAGGCCCTGGCGCATGAATCTGTGCAACGGGAACGACCTCGGACCACCAGGGGCCGAAAAATCCACAGTCTCATGGGGCCGGACACTCAGGGTCAGGGAAAAATCCAATATATATCTGGTGATATCTTGGGTGCTATTAGAGATAGCGTAATAAACCAAAGTGAATTATCGGCAGGAGGCCCTGGCGCAAGAATCTGTGCAGCGGGAACGACCTCGGAACACCAGGGGCCGAGACAACAACCGTCTCATGGGGCCGGACACTCAGGGTCAGGGAAAAATCCAATATATATCTGGTGATATCTTGGGTGCTATTAGAGATAGCGCAATAAACCAAAGTGAGTTATCTGCAGGAGGCCCTGGCGCATGAATCTGTGCAACGGGAACGACCTCGGACCACCAGGGGCCGAGAAAACGACAGTCTCAAGGGGCCGGACACTCAGGGTCCGGGGAAAATCCAATATATATCTGGTGATATCTCGGGTGCTATTACAGATAGCGCAATAAATCAAATTGCATTGTCTGTAGGAGGCCCTGGCGCATAAATGTGGACAGCGGGAACGACCTCGGACCATCAGGGGCCGAGAAAACCACCGTCTCATGGGGCCGGACACTCAGGGTCAGGGGAAAATCCAATATTTATCTGGTGATATCTTGGGTGCTATTACAGATAGCGCAATAAATCAAAGTGCATTGTCTGTAGGAGGCCCTGGCGCATAAATGTGGACAGCGGGAACGACCTCGGACCATAAGGGGCCGAGAAAACCACCGTCTCATGGGGCCGGACACTCAGGGTCAGGGGAAAATCCAATATATATCTGGTGATATCTCGGGTGCTATTAGAGATAGCGCAATAAAGGAAAGTGAATTATCTGCACGAGGCACTGGCGCATGAATCTGTGCAGCGGGAACGACCGCGGACCACCAGGGGCCGAGAAAACCACCGTCTCATGGGGCCGGACACTCAGGGTCAGGGAAAAATCCAATATATATCTGGTGATATCTCGGGTGCTATTAGAGATAGCGCAATAAACCAATGTGAGTCATCTGCAGGAGGCCCTGGCGCCTGAAGCTGTGCAGCGCGAACGACCTCGGACCACCAGGGGCCGAGAAAACCACCGTCTCATGGGGCCGGACACTCTGGGTCAGCGAAAAATCCAATATATATGTGGTGATATCTCGGGTGCTATTACAGATAGCGCAATAAATCAAAGTGCATTGTCTGTAGGAGGCCCTGGCGCATGAATCTGTGCAGCGGGAACGACCTCGGACCACCAGGGGCCGATAAAACTACAGTCTCATGCGGCCGGACACTCAGGGTCTGGGGAAAATCCAATATATATCTGGTGATATCTCCGGTCCTATTACAGATAGCGAAATAAATCAAAGTGCATTGTCTGTAGGAGGACCTGGCGCATGAATCTGTGCAGCGGGAACGACCTCGGACCACCAGAGGCCGAGGAAACCACAGTCTCATGGGGCCGGACACTCAGGGTCAGGGAAAAATCCAATATATATCTGGTGATATCTTGGGTGCTATTACAGATAGAGCAATAAATCAAAGTGCATTGTCTGTAGGAGGCCCTGGCGCATGAATGTCTGCAGCGGGAACAACCTCGGACCACCAGGGGCCGAGAAAACCACAGTCTCATGGGGCCGGACACTCAGGGTCAGGGCAAAATCCAATATATATCTGGT
Organism: Nomia melanderi; assembly: GCF_051020985.1. Lineage (NCBI taxonomy): Eukaryota > Metazoa > Arthropoda > Insecta > Hymenoptera > Halictidae > Nomia > Nomia melanderi. Next base: position 1,660,770 of record NW_027475140.1, on the reverse strand, counting down.
GATATCTCGGGTGCTATTAGAGATAGCGCAATAAACCATTGTGAATTATCTGCAGGAGGCCCTGGCGCATGAATGTGTGCAGCGGGAACGACCTCGGACCACCAGGGGCCGAGAAAACCGCAGTCTCATGGGGCCGGACACTCAGGGTCAGGGAAAAATCCAATATATATCTGTTGATATCTCGGGCGTTATTAGAGATATCGCAATAAACCAAAGTGAATTATCTGCAGGAGGCCCTGGCGCATGAATCTGTGCAGCGGGAACGACCTCGGACCACCAGGGGCCGAGAAAACCACCGTCTCATGGGGCCGGACACTCAGGGTCAGGGAAAAATCCAATATATATCTGGTGATATCTCGGGTGCTATTAGAGATAGCGCAATAAACCAAAGTGAGTTATCTGCAGGAGGCCCTGGCGCCTGAAGCTGTGCAGCGGGAACGACCTCGGACCACCAGGGGCCGAGGAAAGCACCGTCTCGAGGGGGCCGGACACTCTGGGCCAGGGAAAAATCCAATATATATGTGGTGATATCTCGGGTGCTATTACAGATAACGCAATAAATCAAAGTGCATTGTCTGTAGGAGGCCCTGGCGCATGAATCTGTGCAGCGGGAACGACCTAGGACCACCAGGGGCCGAGAAAACTACAGTCTCATTGGGCCGGACACTCAGGGTCAGGGGAAAATCCAATATATATCTGGTGATATCTCGGGTGCTATTAGAGATAGCGCAATAAACCAAGGTGAATTATCTGCAGGAGGCCCTGGCGCATGAATCTGTGCAACGGGAACGACCTCGGACCACCAGGGGCCGAGAAAACGACAGTCTCAAGGGGCCGGACACTCAGGGTCAGGGGAAAATCCAATATATATCTGGTGATATCTCTGGTGCTATTACAGATAGCGCAATAAATCAAAGTGCATTGTCTGTTGGAGGCCCTGGCGCATAAATGTGGCCAGCGGGAACGACCTCGGACCATCAGGGGCCGAGAAAACCACCGTCTCATGGGGCCGGACACTCAGGGTCAGGGGAAAATCCAATATTTATCTGGTGATATCTTGGGTGCTATTACAGATAGCGCAATAAATCAAAGTGCATTGTCTGCAGGAGGCCCTGGCGCATGAATCTGTGCAACGGGAACGACCTAGGACCACCAGGGGCCGAGAAAACCACAGTCTCATGGGGCCGGACACTCAGGGTCAGGGAAAAATCCAATATATATCTGGTGATATCTCGGGTGCTATTACAGATAGCGCAATAAATCAAAGTGCATTGTCTGTAGGAGGCCCTGGCGCATGAATCTGTGCAGCGGGAACGACCTCGGACCACCAGGGGCCGAGAAAACCACAGTCTCATGGGGCCGGACACTCAGGGTCATGGGTAAATCCAATATATATCTGGTGATATCTCGGGTGCTATTAAAGATAGCGCAATAAACCGAAGTGAATTATCTGCAGGAGGCCCTGGCGCATGAATCTGTGCAACGGGAACGACCTCGTACCACCAGGGGCCGAGAAAACCACAGTCTCATGGGGCCGGATACTCAGGGTCAGGGGAAAATCCAATATAGATCTGGTGATATCTCGGGTGCTATTACAGATAGCGCAATAAATCATAGTGCATTGTCTGTAGGAGGCCCTGGCGCATGAATCTGGCCAGCGGGAACGACCTCGGACCACCAGGGGCCGAGAAAACCACCGTCTCATGGGGCCGGACACTCAGGGTCGGGGAAAAATCCAATATATATCTGGTGATATCTCGGGTGCTATTAGAGATAGCGCAATAAAACAAAGTGAATTGTCTGCAGGAGGCCCTGGCGCATGAATGTGTGCAGCGGGAACGACCTCGGACCACCAGGGGCCGAGAAAACCGCAGTCTCATGGGGCCAGACACTCAGGGTCAGGGGAAAATCCAATATATATCTGGTGATATCTCGGGTGCTATTACAGATAGAGCAATAGATCAAAGTGCATTGTCTGTAGGAGGCCCTGGCGCATGAATCTGTGCAGCGGGAACGACCTAGGACCACCAGGGGCCGAGAAAACTACAGTCTCATGGTGCCGGACACTCAGGGTCAGGGGAATATCCAATATATATCTGGTGATATCTCGGGTGCTATTACAGATAGAGCAATAAATCAAAGTGCATTGTCTGTAGGAGGCCCTGGCGCATGAATCTGTGCAGCGGGAACAACCTCGGACCACCAGGGGCCGAGAAAACCGCAGTCTCATGGGGCCGGACACTCAGGGTCAGGGAAAAATCCAATATATATCTGGTGATATCTCGGGCGCTATTAGAGATAGCGCAATAAGCCAAAGGGAATTATCTGCAGGAGGCCCTGGCGCATGCATCAGTGCAGCGGGAACGACCTAGGACCACCAGGGGCCGAGAAAACCACAGTCTTATGGGGCCGGACACTCAGGGTCAGGGGAAAATCCAATATATATCTGCTGATATCTCGGGTGCTATTAGAGATAGCGCAATAAATCAAAGTGCATTGTCTGTAGGAGGCCCTGGCGCATGAATCTGTGCAGCGGGAACGACCTCGGAACACCAGGGGCCGAGAAAACCACCGTCTCATGGGGCAGGACACTCAGGGTCAGTGAAAAATCCAATATATATCTGGTGATATCTCGGGTGCTATTACAGATAGCGCAATAAATCAAAGTGCATTGTCTGTAGGAGACGCTGGCGCATGAACCTGTTCAGCGGGAACGTTCTCGGACCACCAGGGCCCGAGAAAACGACCGTCTCATGGGGCCGGACGCTCAGGGTCAGTGAAAAATCCAATATATATCTGGTGATATCTCGGGTGCTATTAGAGATAGCGAAATAAACCAAAGTGAATTATCTGCAGGAGGCCCTGGCGCATGAATCTGTGCAACGGGAACGACCTCGGACCACCAGGGGCCGAGAAAACCACAGTCTCATGGGGCCGGATACTCAGGGTCAGGGGAAAATCCAATATAGATCTGGTGATATCTCGGGTGCTATTACAGATAGCGCAATAAATCATAGTGCATTGTCTGTAGGAGGCCCTGGCGCATGAATCTGGCCAGCGGGAACGACCTCGGACCACCAGCGGCCGAGAAAACCACCGTCTCATGGGGCCGGACACTCAGGGTCGGGGAAAAATCCAATATATATCTGGTGATATCTCGGGTGCTATTAGAGATAGCGCAATAAACCAAAGTGAATTGTCTGCAGGAGGTCCTGGCGCATGAATCTGTGCAGCGGGAACGATCTCGGACCATCAGGGGCCGAGACATCCACCGTCTCATGGGGCCGGACACTCAGGGTCAGGGAAAAATCCAATATATATCTGGTGATATCTCGGGTGCTATTACAGATAGCGCAATAAATCAAAATGCATTGTCTGTAGGAGGCCCTGGCGCATGAATCTGTGCAGCGGGAACGACCTCGGACCACCAGGGGCCGAGAAAACCACAGTCTCATGGGGCCGGACACTCAGGGTCAGGTCAAAATCCAATATATATCTGGTGATATCTCGGGTGCTATTAGAGATAGCGCAATAAACCATAGTGAATTATCTGCAGGAGGCCCTGGCGCATGAATGTGTGCAGCGGGAACGACCTCGGACCACCAGGGGCCGAGAAAACCGCAGTCTCATGGGGCCGGACACTCAGGGTCAGGGAAAAATCCAATATATATCTGGTGATATCTCGGGTGCTATTACAGATAGCGCAATAAATCAAAGTGCATTGTCTGTAGGAGGCCCTGGCGCATGAATCTGTGCAGCGGGAACGACCTCGGACCACCAGGGGCCGAGAAAACCACAGTCTCATGGGGCGGACACTCAGGGTCAGGGGAAAATCCAGTTTATATCTGGTGATATCTCGGGTGCTATTAGAGATAGCGCAATAAACCAAAGTGAATTATCTGCAGGAGGCCCTGGCGCATGAATCTGTGCAACGGTAACGACCTCGGACCACCAGGGGTCGAAAAAACAACAGTCTCATGGGGCCGGACACTCAGGGTCAGGGAAAAATCCAATATATATCTGGTGATATCTCGGGTGCTATTACAGATAGCGCAATAAATCAAAGTGCATTGTCTGTAGGAGGCCCTGGCGCATGAATCTGTGCAGCGGGAACGACCTCGGACCACCAGGGGCCGAGAAAACCACAGTCTCATGGGGCGGACCCTCAGGGTCAGGGGAAAATCCAATATAGATCTGGTGATATCTCGGGTGCTATTACAGATAGCGCAATAAATCATAGTGCATTGTCTGTAGGAGGCACTGGCGCATGAATCTGGCCAGCGGGAACGACCTCGGACCACCAGCGGCCGAGAAAACCACCGTCTCATGGGGCCGGACACTCAGGGTCGGGGAAAAATCCAATATATATCTGGTGATATCTCGGGTGCTATTAGAGATAGCGCAATAAACCAAAGTGAATTGTCTGCAGGAGGTCCTGGCGCATGAATCTGTGCAGCGGGAACGACCTCGGACCACCAGGGGCCGAGAAAACCACAGTCTCATGGTGCCGGACACTCAGGGTCAGGGCAAAATCCAATATATATCTGGTGATATCTCGGGTGCTATTAGAGATAGCGCAATAAACCATAGTGAATTATCTGCAGGAGGCCCCGGCGCATGAATGTGTGCAGCGGGAACGACCTCGGACCACCAGGGGCCGAGAAAACCGCAGTCTCATGGGGCCGGACACTCAGGGTCAGGGAAAAATCCAATATATATCTGGTGATATCTCGGGTGCTATTACAGATAGCGCAATAAATCAAAGTGCATTGTCTGTAGGAGGCCCTGGCGCATGAATCTGTGCAGCGGGAACGACCTCGGACCACCAGGGGCCGAGAAAACCACAGTCTCATGGGGCGGACACTCAGGGTCAGGGGAAAATCCAGTTTATATCTGGTGATATCTCGGGTGCTATTAGAGATAGCGCAATAAACCAAAGTGAATTATCTGCAGGAGGCCCTGGCGCATGAATCTGTGCAACGGTAACGACCTCGGACCACCAGGGGTCGAAAAAACAACAGTCTCATGGGGCCGGACACTCAGGGTCAGGGAAAAATCCAATATATATCTGGTGATATCTCGGGTGCTATTACAGATAGCGCAATAAATCAAAGTGCATTGTCTGTAGGAGGCCCTGGCGCATGAATCTGTGCAGCGGGAACGACCTCGGACCACCAGGGGCCGAGAAAACCACAGTCTCATGGGGCGGACACTCAGGGTCAGGGGAAAATCCAATATATATCTGGTGATATCTCGGGTGCTATTAAAGATAGCGCAATAAGCCAAAGGGAATTATCTGCAGGAGGCCCTGGCGCATGCATCTGTGCAGCGGGAACGACCTAGGACCACCAGGGGCCGAGAAAACCACCGTCTCATGGGGCCGGACACTCAGGGTAAGGGAAAAATCCAATATATATCTGGTGATATCTCGGGTGCTATTAGAGATAGCGCAATAAATCAAAGTGCATTGTCTGTAGGAGGCCCTGGCGCATGAATCTGTGCAGCGGGAACGACCTCGGACCACCAGGGGCCGAGAAAACCACAGTCTCATGGGGCGGACACTCAGGGTCAGGGGAAAATCCAATATATATGTGGTGATATCTCGGGAGCTATTACAGATAGCGCAATAAATCAAAGTGCATTGTCTGTAGGAGGCCCTGGCGCATGAATCTGTGCAGCGGGAACGACCTCGGACCACCAGGGGCCGATAAAACTACAGTCTCATGCGGCCGGACACTCAGGGTCTGGGGAAAATCCAATATATATCTGGTGATATCTCCGGTCCTATTACAGATAGCGAAATAAATCAAAGTGCATTGTCTGTAGGAGGCCCTGGCGCATGAATCTGTGCAGCGGGAACGACCTCGGACCACCAGAGGCCGAGGAAACCACAGTCTCATGGGGCCGGACACTCAGGGTCAGGGGAAAATCCAATATATATCTGGTGATATCTCGGGTGCTATTACAGATAGCGCAATAAATCAAAGGGCATTGTCTGTAGGAGGCCCTGGCGCATGAACCTGTGCAGCGGCAACGACCTCAACCACCAGGGGCCGAGAAAACCACAGTCTCATGGGGCCGGACACTCAGGGTCAGGGGAAAATCCAATATATATCTGGTGATATCTCGGGTGCTATTACAGATAGCGCAATAAATCAAAGTACATTGTCTGTAGGAGGCCATGGTGCATGAATCTGTGCAGCGGGAACGACCTCGGACCCCCAGGGGCCGAGTCAACCACAGTCTCATGGGGCGGACACTCAGGGTCAGGGGAAAATCCAGTTTATATCTGGTGATATCTCGGGTGCTATTAGAGATAGCGCAATAAACCAAAGTGAATTATCTGCAGGAGGCCCTGGCGCATGAATCTGTGCAACGGTAACGACCTCGGACCACCAGGGGTCGAAAAAACAACAGTCTCATGGGGCCGGACACTCAGGGTCAGGAAAAAATCCAATATATATCTGGTGATATCTCGGGTGCTATTACAGGTAGCGCAATAAATCAAAGTGCATTGTCTGTAGGAGGCCCTGGCGAATGAATCTGTGCAGCGGGAACGACCTCGGACCACCAGGGGCCGAGAAAACCACAGTCTCATGGGGAGGACACTCAGGGTCAGGGGAAAATCCAATATATATCTGGTGATATCTCGGGTGCTATTAAAGATAGCGCAATAAGCCAAAGGGAATTATCTGCAGGAGGCCCTGGCGCATGCATCTGTGCAGCGGGAACGACCTAGGACCACCAGGGGCCGAGAAAACCACCGTCTCATGGGGCCGGACACTCAGGGTAAGGGAAAAATCCAATATATATCTGGTGATATCTCGGGTGCTATTAGAGATAGCGCAATAAATCAAAGTGCATTGTCTGTAGGAGGCCCTGGCGCATGAATCTGTGCAGCGGGAACGACCTCGGACCACCAGGGGCCGAGAAAACCACAGTCTCATGGGGCGGACACTCAGGGTCAGGGGAAAATCCAATATATATGTGGTGATATCTCGGGAGCTATTACAGATAGCGCAATAAATCAAAGTGCATTGTCTGTAGGAGGCCCTGGCGCATGAATCTGTGCAGCGGGAACGACCTCGGACCACCAGGGGCCGATAAAACTACAGTCTCATGCGGCCGGACACTCAGGGTCTGGGGAAAATCCAATATATATCTGGTGATATCTCGGGTGCTATTACAGATAGCGCAATAAATCAAAATGCATTGTCTGTAGGAGGCCCTGGCGCATGAATCTGTGCAGCGGGAACGACCTCGGACCACCAGGGGCCGAGAAAACCACAGTCTCATGGGGCCGGACACTCAGGGTCAGGGCAAAATCCAATATATATCTGGTGATATCTCGGGTGCTATTAGAGATAGCGCAATAAACCATAGTGAATTATCTGCAGGAGGCCCTGGCGCATGAATGTGTGCAGCGGGAACGACCTCGGACCACCAGGGGCCGAGAAAACCGCAGTCTCATGGGGCCGGACACTCAGGGTCAGGGAAAAATCCAATATATATCTGGTGATATCTCGGGTGCTATTACAGATAGCGCAATAAATCAAAGTGCATTGTCTGTAGGAGGCCCTGGCGCATGAATCTGTGCAGCGGGAACGACCTCGGACCACCAGGGGCCGAGAAAACCACAGTCTCATGGGGCGGACACTCAGGGTCAGGGGAAAATCCAGTTTATATCTGGTGATATCTCGGGTGCTATTAGAGATAGCGCAATAAACCAAAGTGAATTATCTGCAGGAGGCCCTGGCGCATGAATCTGTGCAACGGTAACGACCTCGGACCACCAGGGGTCGAAAAAACAACAGTCTCATGGGGCCGGACACTCAGGGTCAGGGAAAAATCCAATATATATCTGGTGATATCTCGGGTGCTATTACAGATAGCGCAATAAATCAAAGTGCATTGTCTGTAGGAGGCCCTGGCGCATGAATCTGTGCAGCGGGAACGACCTCGGACCACCAGGGGCCGAGAAAACCACAGTCTCATGGGGCGGACCCTCAGGGTCAGGGGAAAATCCAATATAGATCTGGTGATATCTCGGGTGCTATTACAGATAGCGCAATAAATCATAGTGCATTGTCTGTAGGAGGCCCTGGCGCATGAATCTGGCCAGCGGGAACGACCTCGGACCACCAGCGGCCGAGAAAACCACCGTCTCATGGGGCCGGACACTCAGGGTCGGGGAAAAATCCAATATATATCTGGTGATATCTCGGGTGCTATTAGAGATAGCGCAATAAACCAAAGTGAATTGTCTGCAGGAGGTCCTGGCGCATGAATCTGTGCAGCGGGAACGACCTCGGACCACCAGGGGCCGAGAAAACCACAGTCTCATGGTGCCGGACACTCAGGGTCAGGGCAAAATCCAATATATATCTGGTGATATCTCGGGTGCTATTAGAGATAGCGCAATAAACCATAGTGAATTATCTGCAGGAGGCCCCGGCGCATGAATGTGTGCAGCGGGAACGACCTCGGACCACCAGGGGCCGAGAAAACCGCAGTCTCATGGGGCCGGACACTCAGGGTCAGGGAAAAATCCAATATATATCTGGTGATATCTCGGGTGCTATTACAGATAGCGCAATAAATCAAAGTGCATTGTCTGTAGGAGGCCCTGGCGCATGAATCTGTGCAGCGGGAACGACCTCGGACCACCAGGGGCCGAGAAAACCACAGTCTCATGGGGCGGACACTCAGGGTCAGGGGAAAATCCAGTTTATATCTGGTGATATCTCGGGTGCTATTAGAGATAGCGCAATAAACCAAAGTGAATTATCTGCAGGAGGCCCTGGCGCATGAATCTGTGCAACGGTAACGACCTCGGACCACCAGGGGTCGAAAAAACAACAGTCTCATGGGGCCGGACACTCAGGGTCAGGGAAAAATCCAATATATATCTGGTGATATCTCGGGTGCTATTACAGATAGCGCAATAAATCAAAGTGCATTGTCTGTAGGAGGCCCTGGCGCATGAATCTGTGCAGCGGGAACGACCTCGGACCACCAGGGGCCGAGAAAACCACAGTCTCATGGGGCGGACACTCAGGGTCAGGGGAAAATCCAATATATATCTGGTGATATCTCGGGTGCTATTAAAGATAGCGCAATAAGCCAAAGGGAATTATCTGCAGGAGGCCCTGGCGCATGCATCTGTGCAGCGGGAACGACCTAGGACCACCAGGGGCCGAGAAAACCACCGTCTCATGGGGCCGGACACTCAGGGTAAGGGAAAAATCCAATATATATCTGGTGATATCTCGGGTGCTATTAGAGATAGCGCAATAAATCAAAGTGCATTGTCTGTAGGAGGCCCTGGCGCATGAATCTGTGCAGCGGGAACGACCTCGGACCACCAGGGGCCGAGAAAACCACAGTCTCATGGGGCGGACACTCAGGGTCAGGGGAAAATCCAATATATATGTGGTGATATCTCGGGAGCTATTACAGATAGCGCAATAAATCAAAGTGCATTGTCTGTAGGAGGCCCTGGCGCATGAATCTGTGCAGCGGGAACGACCTCGGACCACCAGGGGCCGATAAAACTACAGTCTCATGCGGCCGGACACTCAGGGTCTGGGGAAAATCCAATATATATCTGGTGATATCTCCGGTCCTATTACAGATAGCGAAATAAATCAAAGTGCATTGTCTGTAGGAGGCCCTGGCGCATGAATCTGTGCAGCGGGAACGACCTCGGAGCACCAGAGGCCGAGGAAACCACAGTCTCATGGGGCCGGACACTCAGGGTCAGGGGAAAATCCAATATATATCTGGTGATATCTCGGGTGCTATTACAGATAGCGCAATAAATCAAAGGGCATTGTCTGTAGGAGGCCCTGGCGCATGAACCTGTGCAGCGGCAACGACCTCAACCACCAGGGGCCGAGAAAACCACAGTCTCATGGGGCCGGACACTCAGGGTCAGGGGAAAATCCAATATATATCTGGTGATATCTCGGGTGCTATTACAGATAGCGCAATAAATCAAAGTACATTGTCTGTAGGAGGCCATGGTGCATGAATCTGTGCAGCGGGAACGACCTCGGACCCCCAGGGGCCGAGTCAACCACAGTCTCATGGGGCGGACACTCAGGGTCAGGGGAAAATCCAGTTTATATCTGGTGATATCTCGGGTGCTATTAGAGATAGCGCAATAAACCAAAGTGAATTATCTGCAGGAGGCCCTGGCGCATGAATCTGTGCAACGGTAACGACCTCGGACCACCAGGGGTCGAAAAAACAACAGTCTCATGGGGCCGGACACTCAGGGTCAGGAAAAAATCCAATATATATCTGGTGATATCTCGGGTGCTATTACAGGTAGCGCAATAAATCAAAGTGCATTGTCTGTAGGAGGCCCTGGCGAATGAATCTGTGCAGCGGGAACGACCTCGGACAACCAGGGGCCGAGAAAACCACAGTCTCATGGGGAGGACACTCAGGGTCAGGGGAAAATCCAATATATATCTGGTGATATCTCGGGTGCTATTAAAGATAGCGCAATAAGCCAAAGGGAATTATCTGCAGGAGGCCCTGGCGCATGCATCTGTGCAGCGGGAACGACCTAGGACCACCAGGGGCCGAGAAAACCACCGTCTCATGGGGCCGGACACTCAGGGTAAGGGAAAAATCCAATATATATCTGGTGATATCTCGGGTGCTATTAGAGATAGCGCAATAAATCAAAGTGCATTGTCTGTAGGAGGCCCTGGCGCATGAATCTGTGCAGCGGGAACGACCTCGGACCACCAGGGGCCGAGAAAACCACAGTCTCATGGGGCGGACACTCAGGGTCAGGGGAAAATCCAATATATATGTGGTGATATCTCGGGAGCTATTACAGATAGCGCAATAAATCAAAGTGCATTGTCTGTAGGAGGCCCTGGCGCATGAATCTGTGCAGCGGGAACGACCTCGGACCACCAGGGGCCGATAAAACTACAGTCTCATGCGGCCGGACACTCAGGGTCTGGGGAAAATCCAATATATATCTGGTGATATCTCGGGCGCTATTACAGATAGCGCAATAAATCAAAGTGCATTGTCTGTAGGAGGCCCTGGCGCATGAATCTGTGCAGCGGGAACGACCTCGGACCACCAGGGGCCGAGAAAACCACCGTCTCATGGGGCCGGACACTCAGGGTCAGGGAAAAATCCAATATATATCTGGTGATATCTCGGGTGCTATTAGAGATAGCGCAATAAACCAAAGTGAGTTATCTGCAGGAGGCCCTGGCGCCTGAAGCTGTGCAGCGGGAACGACCTCGGACCACCAGGGGCCGAGGAAAGCACCGTCTCGAGGGGGCCGGACACTCTGGGCCAGGGAAAAATCCAATATATATGTGGTGATATCTCGGGTGCTATTACAGATAACGCAATAAATCAAAGTGCATTGTCTGTAGGAGGCCCTGGCGCATGAATCTGTGCAGCGGGAACGACCTAGGACCACCAGGGGCCGAGAAAACTACAGTCTCATTGGGCCGGACACTCAGGGTCAGGGGAAAATCCAATATATATCTGGTGATATCTCGGGTGCTATTAGAGATAGCGCAATAAACCAAGGTGAATTATCCGCAGGAGGCCCTGGCGCATGAATCTGTGCAACGGGAACGACCTCGGACCACCAGGGGCCGAGAAAACGACAGTCTCAAGGGGCCGGACACTCAGGGTCAGGGGAAAATCCAATATATATCTGGTGATATCTCTGGTGCTATTACAGATAGCGCAATAAATCAAAGTGCATTGTCTGTTGGAGGCCCTGGCGCATAAATGTGGCCAGCGGGAACGACCTCGGACCATCAGGGGCCGAGAAAACCACCGTCTCATGGGGCCGGACACTCAGGGTCAGGGGAAAATCCAATATTTATCTGGTGATATCTTGGGTGCTATTACAGATAGCGCAATAAATCAAAGTGCATTGTCTGTAGGAGGCCCTGGCGCATGAATCTGTGCAGCGGGAACGACCTCGGACCACCAGGGGCCGAGAAAACCACCGTCCCGAGGGGCCGGACACTTAGGGTCAGTGAAAAATCCAATATCTATCTGGTGATATCTCGGGTGCTATTACAGATAGCGCAATAAATCAAAGTGCATTGTCTGTAGGAGGCCCTGGCGCATGAATCTGTGCAGCGGGAACGACCTCGGACCACCAGGGCCCGAGAAAACCACAGTCTCATGGGGCCGGACACTCAGGGTCAGGGGAAAATCCAATATATATCTGGTGATATCTCGGGTGCTATTAAAGATAGCGCAATAAACTAAAGTGAATTATCTGTAGGAGGCCCTGGCGCATAAATGTGGCCAGCGGGAACGACCTCGGACCACCAGGGGCCGAGAAAACCACAGTCTCATGGGGCTGGACACACAGGGTCAGGGAAAAATTCAATATATATCTGGTGATATCTTGGGTGCTATTAGAGATAGCGCAATAAACCAAAGTGAATTATCTGCAGGAGGCCCTGGCGCATGAATCTGTGCAACGGGAACGACCTCGGAACACCAGGGGCCGAAAAAACCACAGTCTCATGGGGCCGGACACTCAGGGTCAGGGAAAAATCCAATATATATCTGGTGATATCTCGGGTGCTATTACAGATAGCGCAATAAATCAAAGTGCATTGTCTGTAGGAGGCCCTGGCGCATGAATCTGTGCAGCGGGAACGACCTCGGACCACCAGGGGCCGAGAAAACCACAGTCTCATGGTGCCGCACACTCAGGGTCAGGGGAAAATCCAATATATATCTGGTGATATCTCGGGTGCTATTAGAGATAGCGCAATAAACCAAGGTGAATTATCTGCAGGAGGCCCTGGCGCATGAATCTGTGCAACGGGAACGACCCCGGACCACCAGGGGCCGAGAAAACCACCGTCTCATGGGGCAGGACACTCAGGGTCAGGGGAAAATCCAATATATATCTGGTGATATCTCGGGTGCTATTAGAGATAGCGCAATAAATCAAAGTGCATTGTCTGTAGGAGGCCCTGGCGCATGAATCTGTGCAGCGGGAACGACCTCGGAACACCAGGGGCCGAGAAAACCACCGTCTCATGGGGCAGGACACTCAGGGTCAGTGAAAAATCCAATATATATCTGGTGATATCTCGGGTGCTATTACAGATAGCGCAATAAATCAAAGTGCATTGTCTGTAGGAGACGCTGGCGCATGAACCTGTGCAGCGGGAACGTTCTCGGACCACCAGGGGCCGAGAAAACGACCGTCTCATGGGGCCGGACGCTCAGGGTCAGTGAAAAATCCAATATATATCTGGTGATATCTCGGGTGCTATTAGAGATAGCGCAATAAACCAAAGTGAATTATCTGCAGGAGGCCCTGGCGCATGAATCTGTGCAACGGGAACGACCTCGGAACACCAGGGGCCGAAAAAACCACAGTCTCATGGGGCCGGACACTCAGGGTCAGGGAAAAATCCAATATATATCTGGTGATATCTCGGGTGCTATTACAGATAGCGCAATAAATCAAAGTGCATTGTCTGTAGGAGGCCCTGGCGCATGAATCTGTGCAGCGGGAACGACCTCGGACCACCAGGGGCCGAGAAAACCACAGTCTCATGGTGCCGCACACTCAGGGTCAGGGGAAAATCCAATATATATCTGGTGATATCTCGGGTGCTATTAGAGATAGCGCAATAAACCAAGGTGAATTATCTGCAGGAGGCCCTGGCGCATGAATCTGTGCAACGGGAACGACCCCGGACCACCAGGGGCCGAGAAAACCACCGTCTCATGGGGCAGGACACTCAGGGTCAGGGGAAAATCCAATATATATCTGGTGATATCTCGGGTGCTATTAGAGATAGCGCAATAAATCAAAGTGCATTGTCTGTAGGAGGCCCTGGCGCATGAATCTGTGCAGCGGGAACGACCTCGGAACACCAGGGGCCGAGAAAACCACCGTCTCATGGGGCAGGACACTCAGGGTCAGTGAAAAATCCAATATATATCTGGTGATATCTCGGGTGCTATTACAGATAGCGCAATAAATCAAAGTGCATTGTCTGTAGGAGACGCTGGCGCATGAACCTGTGCAGCGGGAACGTTCTCGGACCACCAGGGGCCGAGAAAACGACCGTCTCATGGGGCCGGACGCTCAGGGTCAGTGAAAAATCCAATATATATCTGGTGATATCTCGGGTGCTATTAGAGATAGCGCAATAAACCAAAGTGAATTATCTGCAGGAGGCCCTGGCGCATGAATCTGTGCAACGGGAACGACCTCGGAACACCAGGGGCCGAAAAAACCACAGTCTCATGGGGCCGGACACTCAGGGTCAGGGAAAAATCCAATATATATCTGGTGATATCTCGGGTGCTATTACAGATAGCGCAATAAATCAAAGTGCATTGTCTGTAGGAGGCCCTGGCGCATGAATCTGTGCAGCGGGAACGACCTCGGACCACCAGGGGCCGAGAAAACCACAGTCTCATGGTGCCGCACACTCAGGGTCAGGGGAAAATCCAATATATATCTGGTGATATCTCGGGTGCTATTAGAGATAGCGCAATAAACCAAGGTGAATTATCTGCAGGAGGCCCTGGCGCATGAATCTGTGCAACGGGAACGACCCCGGACCACCAGGGGCCGAGAAAACCACCGTCTCATGGGGCAGGACACTCAGGGTCAGGGGAAAATCCAATATATATCTGGTGATATCTCGGGTGCTATTAGAGATAGCGCAATAAATCAAAGTGCATTGTCTGTAGGAGGCCCTGGCGCATGAATCTGTGCAGCGGGAACGACCTCGGAACACCAGGGGCCGAGAAAACCACCGTCTCATGGGGCAGGACACTCAGGGTCAGTGAAAAATCCAATATATATCTGGTGATATCTCGGGTGCTATTACAGATAGCGCAATAAATCAAAGTGCATTGTCTGTAGGAGACGCTGGCGCATGAACCTGTGCAGCGGGAACGTTCTCGGACCACCAGGGGCCGAGAAAACGACCGTCTCATGGGGCCGGACGCTCAGGGTCAGTGAAAAATCCAATATATATCTGGTGATATCTCGGGTGCTATTAGAGATAGCGCAATAAACCAAAGTGAATTATCTGCAGGAGGCCCTGGCGCATGAATCTGTGCAACGGGAACGACCTAGGACCACCAGGGGCCGAGAAAACCACAGTCTCATGGGGCCGGACACTCAGGGTCAGGGGAAAATCCAATATATATCTGGTGATATCTCGGGTGCTATTAGAGATAGCGCAATAAATCAAAGTGCATTGTCTGTAGGAGGCCCTGGCGCATGAATCTGTGCAGCGGGAACGACCTCGGAACACCAGGGGCCGAGAAAACCACCGTCTCATGGGGCAGGACACTCAGGTTCAGTGAAAAATCCAATATATATCTGGTGATATCTCGGGTGCTATTACAGATAGCGCAATAAATCAAAGTGCATTGTCTGTAGGAGACGCTGGCGCATGAACCTGTGCAGCGGGAACGTTCTCGGACCACCAGGGGCCGAGAAAACGACCGTCTCATCGGGCCGGACGCTCAGGGTCAGTGAAAAATCCAATATATATCTGGTGATATCTCGGGTGCTATTAGAGATAGCGCAATAAACCAAGGTGAATTATCTGCAGGAGGCCCTGGCGCATGAATCTGTGCAACGGGAACGACCTCGGACCACCAGGGGCCGAGAAAACGACAGTCTCAAGGGACCGGACAATCAGGGTCAGGGGAAAATCCAATATATATCTGGTGATATCTCTGGTGCTATTACAGATAGCGCAATAAATCAAAGTGCATTGTCTCTAGGAGGCCCTGGCGCATAAATGTGGCCAGCGGGAATGACCTCGGACCATCAGGGGCCGAGAAAACCACCGTCTCATGGGGCAGGACACTCAGGGTCAGTGAAAAATCCAATATATATCTGGTGATATCTCGGGTGCTATTACAGATAGCGCAATAAATCAAAGTGCATTGTCTGTAGGAGACGCTGGCGCATGAACCTGTGCAGCGGGAACGTTCTCGGACCACCAGGGGCCGAGAAAACGACCGTCTCATGGGGCCGGACGCTCAGGGTCAGTGAAAAATCCAATATATATCTGGTGATATCTCGGGTGCTATTAGAGATAGCGCAATAAACCAAAGTGAATTATCTGCAGGAGGCCCTGGCGCATGAATCTGTGCAACGGGAACGACCTAGGACCACCAGGGGCCGAGAAAACCACAGTCTCATGGGGCCGGACACTCAGGGTCAGGGAAAAATCCAATATATATCTGGTGATATCTCGGGTGCTATTACAGATAGCGCAATAAATCAAAGTGCATTGTCTGTAGGAGGCCCTGGCGCATGAATCTGTGCAGCGGGAACGACCTCGGACCACCAGGGGCCGAGAAAACCACAGTCTCATGGGGCCGGACACTCAGGGTCATGGGAAAATCCAATATATATCTGGTGATATCTCGGGTGCTATTAAAGATAGCGCAATAAACCGAAGTGAATTATCTGCAGGAGGCCCTGGCGCATGAATCTGTGCAACGGGAACGACCTCGTACCACCAGGGGCCGAGAAAACCACAGTCTCATGGGGCCGGATACTCAGGGTCAGGGGAAAATCCAATATAGATCTGGTGATATCTCGGGTGCTATTACAGATAGCGCAATAAATCATAGTGCATTGTCTGTAGGAGGCCCTGGCGCATGAATCTGGCCAGCGGGAACGACCTCGGACCACCAGGGGCCGAGAAAACCACCGTCTCATGGGGCCGGACACTCAGGGTCGGGGAAAAATCCAATATATATCTGGTGATATCTCGGGTGCTATTAGAGATAGCGCAATAAAACAAAGTGAATTGTCTGCAGGAGGCCCTGGCGCATGAATGTGTGCAGCGGGAACGACCTCGGACCACCAGGGGCCGAGAAAACCGCAGTCTCATGGGGCCAGACACTCAGGGTCAGGGGAAAATCCAATATATATCTGGTGATATCTCGGGTGCTATTACAGATAGAGCAATAGATCAAAGTGCATTGTCTGTAGGAGGCCCTGGCGCATGAATCTGTGCAGCGGGAACGACCTAGGACCACCAGGGGCCGAGAAAACTACAGTCTCATGGTGCCGGACACTCAGGGTCAGGGGAAAATCCAATATATATCTGGTGATATCTCGGGTGCTATTACAGATAGAGCAATAAATCAAAGTGCATTGTCTGTAGGAGGCCCTGGCGCATGAATCTGTGCAGCGGGAACAACCTCGGACCACCAGGGGCCGAGAAAACCGCAGTCTCATGGGGCCGGACACTCAGGGTCAGGGAAAAATCCAATATATATCTGGTGATATCTCGGGCGCTATTAGAGATAGCGCAATAAGCCAAAGGGAATTATCTGCAGGAGGCCCTGGCGCATGCATCAGTGCAGCGGGAACGACCTAGGACCACCAGGGGCCGAGAAAACCACAGTCTTATGGGGCCGGACACTCAGGGTCAGGGGAAAATCCAATATATATCTGGTGATATCTCGGGTGCTATTAGAGATAGCGCAATAAATCAAAGTGCATTGTCTGTAGGAGGCCCTGGCGCATGAATCTGTGCAGCGGGAACGACCTCGGAACACCAGGGGCCGAGAAAACCACCGTCTCATGGGGCAGGACACTCAGGGTCAGTGAAAAATCCAATATATATCTGGTGATATCTCGGGTGCTATTACAGATAGCGCAATAAATCAAAGTGCATTGTCTGTAGGAGACGCTGGCGCATGAACCTGTTCAGCGGGAACATTCTCGGACCACCAGGGCCCGAGAAAACGACCGTCTCATGGGGCCGGACGCTCAGGGTCAGTGAAAAATCCAATATATATCTGGTGATATCTCGGGTGCTATTAGAGATAGCGAAATAAACCAAAGTGAATTATCTGCAGGAGGCCCTGGCGCATGAATCTGTGCAACGGGAACGACCTCGGACCACCAGGGGCCGAGAAAACCACAGTCTCATGGGGCCGGATACTCAGGGTCAGGGGAAAATCCAATATAGATCTGGTGATATCTCGGGTGCTATTACAGATAGCGCAATAAATCATAGTGCATTGTCTGTAGGAGGCCCTGGCGCATGAATCTGGCCAGCGGGAACGACCTCGGACCACCAGCGGCCGAGAAAACCACCGTCTCATGGGGCCGGACACTCAGGGTCGGGGAAAAATCCAATATATATCTGGTGATATCTCGGGTGCTATTAGAGATAGCGCAATAAACCAAAGTGAATTGTCTGCAGGAGGTCCTGGCGCATGAATCTGTGCAGCGGGAACGATCTCGGACCATCAGGGGCCGAGACATCCACCGTCTCATGGGGCCGGACACTCAGGGTCAGGGAAAAATCCAATATATATCTGGTGATATCTCGGGTGCTATTACAGATAGCGCAATAAATCAAAATGCATTGTCTGTAGGAGGCCCTGGCGCATGAATCTGTGCAGCGGGAACGACCTCGGACCACCAGGGGCCGAGAAAACCACAGTCTCATGGGGCCGGACACTCAGGGTCAGGGCAAAATCCAATATATATCTGGTGATATCTCGGGTGCTATTAGAGATAGCGCAATAAACCATAGTGAATTATCTGCAGGAGGCCCTGGCGCATGAATGTGTGCAGCGGGAACGACCTCGGACCACCAGGGGCCGAGAAAACCGCAGTCTCATGGGGCCGGACACTCAGGGTCAGGGAAAAATCCAATATATATCTGGTGATATCTCGGGTGCTATTACAGATAGCGCAATAAATCAAAGTGCATTGTCTGTAGGAGGCCCTGGCGCATGAATCTGTGCAGCGGGAACGACCTCGGACCACCAGGGGCCGAGAAAACCACAGTCTCATGGGGCGGACACTCAGGGTCAGGGGAAAATCCAGTTTATATCTGGTGATATCTCGGGTGCTATTAGAGATAGCGCAATAAACCAAAGTGAATTATCTGCAGGAGGCCCTGGCGCATGAATCTGTGCAACGGTAACGACCTCGGACCACCAGGGGTCGAAAAAACAACAGTCTCATGGGGCCGGACACTCAGGGTCAGGGAAAAATCCAATATATATCTGGTGATATCTCGGGTGCTATTACAGATAGCGCAATAAATCAAAGTGCATTGTCTGTAGGAGGCCCTGGCGCATGAATCTGTGCAGCGGGAACGACCTCGGACCACCAGGGGCCGAAAAAACCACAGTCTCATGGGGCGGACACTCAGGGTCAGGGGAAAATCCAATATATATCTGGTGATATCTCGGGTGCTATTAAAGATAGCGCAATAAGCCAAAGGGAATTATCTGCAGGAGGCCCTGGCGCATGCATCTGTGCAGCGGGAACGACCTAGGACCACCAGGGGCCGAGAAAACCACCGTCTCATGGGGCCGGACACTCAGGGTAAGGGAAAAATCCAATATATTTCTGGTGATATCTCGGGTGCTATTAGAGATAGCGCAATAAATCAAAGTGCATTGTCTGTAGGAGGCCCTGGCGCATGAATCTGTGCAGCGGGAACGACCTCGGACCACCAGGGGCCGAGAAAACCACAGTCTCATGGGGCGGACACTCAGGGTCAGGGGAAAATCCAATATATATGTGGTGATATCTCGGGAGCTATTACAGATAGCGCAATAAATCAAAGTGCATTGTCTGTAGGAGGCCCTGGCGCATGAATCTGTGCAGCGGGTACGACCTCGGACCACCAGGGGCCGATAACACTACAGTCTCATGCGGCCGGACACTCAGGGTCTGGGGAAAATCCAATATATATCTGGTGATATCTCGGGTGCTATTAGAGATAGCGATATAAACCAAAGTGAATTATCTGCAGGAGGCCCTGGCGCATGAATCTGTGCAACGGGAACGACCTCGGACCACCAGGGGCCGAGAAAACCACAGTCTCATGGGGCCGGATACTCAGGGTCAGGGGAAAATCCAATATAGATCTGGTGATATCTCGGGTGCTATTACAGATAGCGCAATAAATCATAGTGCATTGTCTGTAGGAGGCCCTGGCGCATGAATCTGGCCAGCGGGAACGACCTCGGACCACCAGCGGCCGAGAAAACCACCGTCTCATGGGGCCGGACACTCAGGGTCGGGGAAAAATCCAATATATATCTGGTGATATCTCGGGTGCTATTAGAGATAGCGCAATAAACCAAAGTGAATTGTCTGCAGGAGGTCCTGGCGCATGAATCTGTGCAGCGGGAACGACCTCGGACCACCAGGGGCCGAGAAAACCACAGTCTCATGGTGCCGGACACTCAGGGTCAGGGCAAAATCCAATATATATCTGGTGATATCTCGGGTGCTATTAGAGATAGCGCAATAAACCATAGTGAATTATCTGCAGGAGGCCCCGGCGCATGAATGTGTGCAGCGGGAACGACCTCGGACCACCAGGGGCCGAGAAAACCGCAGTCTCATGGGGCCGGACACTCAGGGTCAGGGAAAAATCCAATATATATCTGGTGATATCTCGGGTGCTATTACAGATAGCGCAATAAATCAAAGTGCATTGTCTGTAGGAGGCCCTGGCGCATGAATCTGTGCAGCGGGAACGACCTCGGACCACCAGGGGCCGAGAAAACCACAGTCTCATGGGGCGGACACTCAGGGTCAGGGGAAAATCCAGTTTATATCTGGTGATATCTCGGGTGCTATTAGAGATAGCGCAATAAACCAAAGTGAATTATCTGCAGGAGGCCCTGGCGCATGAATCTGTGCAACGGTAACGACCTCGGACCACCAGGGGTCGAAAAAACAACAGTCTCATGGGGCCGGACACTCAGGGTCAGGGAAAAATCCAATATATATCTGGTGATATCTCGGGTGCTATTACAGATAGCGCAATAAATCAAAGTGCATTGTCTGTAGGAGGCCCTGGCGCATGAATCTGTGCAGCGGGAACGACCTCGGACCACCAGGGGCCGAGAAAACCACAGTCTCATGGGGCGGACACTCAGGGTCAGGGGAAAATCCAATATATATGTGGTGATATCTCGGGAGCTATTACAGATAGCGCAATAAATCAAAGTGCATTGTCTGTAGGAGGCCCTGGCGCATGAATCTGTGCAGCGGGAACGACCTCGGACCACCAGGGGCCGATAAAACTACAGTCTCATGCGGCCGGACACTCAGGGTCTGGGGAAAATCCAATATATATCTGGTGATATCTCCGGTCCTATTACAGATAGCGAAATAAATCAAAGTGCATTGTCTGTAGGAGGCCCTGGCGCATGAATCTGTGCAGCGGGAACGACCTCGGACCACCAGAGGCCGAGGAAACCACAGTCTCATGGGGCCGGACACTCAGGGTCAGGGGAAAATCCAATATATATCTGGTGATATCTCGGGTGCTATTACAGATAGCGCAATAAATCAAAGGGCATTGTCTGTAGGAGGCCCTGGCGCATGAACCTGTGCAGCGGCAACGACCTCAACCACCAGGGGCCGAGAAAACCACAGTCTCATGGGGCCGGACACTCAGGGTCAGGGGAAAATCCAATATATATCTGGTGATATCTCGGGTGCTATTACAGATAGCGCAATAAATCAAAGTACATTGTCTGTAGGAGGCCATGGTGCATGAATCTGTGCAGCGGGAACGACCTCGGACCCCCAGGGGCCGAGTCAACCACAGTCTCATGGGGCGGACACTCAGGGTCAGGGGAAAATCCAGTTTATATCTGGTGATATCTCGGGTGCTATTAGAGATAGCGCAATAAACCAAAGTGAATTATCTGCAGGAGGCCCTGGCGCATGAATCTGTGCAACGGTAACGACCTCGGACCACCAGGGGTCGAAAAAACAACAGTCTCATGGGGCCGGACACTCAGGGTCAGGAAAAAATCCAATATATATCTGGTGATATCTCGGGTGCTATTACAGGTAGCGCAATAAATCAAAGTGCATTGTCTGTAGGAGGCCCTGGCGCATGAATCTGTGCAGCGGGAACGACCTCGGACCACCAGGGGCCGAGAAAACCACAGTCTCATGGGGAGGACACTCAGGGTCAGGGGAAAATCCAATATATATCTGGTGATATCTCGGGTGCTATTAAAGATAGCGCAATAAGCCAAAGGGAATTATCTGCAGGAGGCCCTGGCGCATGCATCTGTGCAGCGGGAACGACCTAGGACCACCAGGGGCCGAGAAAACCACCGTCTCATGGGGCCGGACACTCAGGGTAAGGGAAAAATCCAATATATATCTGGTGATATCTCTGGTGCTATTACAGATAGCGCAATAAATCAAAGTGCATTGTCTGTTGGAGGCCCTGGCGCATAAATGTGGCCAGCGGGAACGACCTCGGACCATCAGGGGCCGAGAAAACCACCGTCTCATGGGGCCGGACACTCAGGGTCAGGGGAAAATCCAATATTTATCTGGTGATATCTTGGGTGCTATTACAGATAGCGCAATAAATCAAAGTGCATTGTCTGTAGGAGGCCCTGGCGCATGAATCTGTGCAGCGGGAACGACCTCGGACCACCAGGGGCCGAGAAAACCACCGTCCCGAGGGGCCGGACACTTAGGGTCAGTGAAAAATCCAATATCTATCTGGTGATATCTCGGGTGCTATTACAGATAGCGCAATAAATCAAAGTGCATTGTCTGTAGGAGGCCCTGGCGCATGAATCTGTGCAGCGGGAACGACCTCGGACCACCAGGGCCCGAGAAAACCACAGTCTCATGGGGCCGGACACTCAGGGTCAGGGGAAAATCCAATATATATCTGGTGATATCTCGGGTGCTATTAAAGATAGCGCAATAAACTAAAGTGAATTATCTGTAGGAGGCCCTGGCGCATAAATGTGGCCAGCGGGAACGACCTCGGACCACCAGGGGCCGAGAAAACCACAGTCTCATGGGGCTGGACACACAGGGTCAGGGAAAAATTCAATATATATCTGGTGATATCTTGGGTGCTATTAGAGATAGCGCAATAAACCAAAGTGAATTATCTGCAGGAGGCCCTGGCGCATGAATCTGTGCAACGGGAACGACCTCGGAACACCAGGGGCCGAAAAAACCACAGTCTCATGGGGCCGGACACTCAGGGTCAGGGAAAAATCCAATATATATCTGGTGATATCTCGGGTGCTATTACAGATAGCGAAATAAATCAAAGTGCATTGTCTGTAGGAGGCCCTGGCGCATGAATCTGTGCAGCGGGAACGACCTCGGACCACCAGGGGCCGAGAAAACCACAGTCTCATGGTGCCGCACACTCAGGGTCAGGGGAAAATCCAATATATATCTGGTGATATCTCGGGTGCTATTAGAGATAGCGCAATAAACCAAGGTGAATTATCTGCAGGAGGCCCTGGCGCATGAATCTGTGCAACGGGAACGACCCCGGACCACCAGGGGCCGAGAAAACCACCGTCTCATGGGGCAGGACACTCAGGGTCAGGGGAAAATCCAATATATATCTGGTGATATCTCGGGTGCTATTAGAGATAGCGCAATAAATCAAAGTGCATTGTCTGTAGGAGGCCCTGGCGCATGAATCTGTGCAGCGGGAACGACCTCGGAACACCAGGGGCCGAGAAAACCACCGTCTCATGGGGCAGGACACTCAGGGTCAGTGAAAAATCCAATATATATCTGGTGATATCTCGGGTGCTATTACAGATAGCGCAATAAATCAAAGTGCATTGTCTGTAGGAGACGCTGGCGCATGAACCTGTGCAGCGGGAACGTTCTCGGACCACCAGGGGCCGAGAAAACGACCGTCTCATGGGGCCGGACGCTCAGGGTCAGTGAAAAATCCAATATATATCTGGTGATATCTCGGGTGCTATTAGAGATAGCGCAATAAACCAAAGTGATTTATCTGCAGGAGGCCCTGGCGCATGAATCTGTGCAACGGGAACGACCTAGGACCACCAGGGGCCGAGAAAACCACAGTCTCATGGGGCCGGACACTCAGGGTCAGGGGAAAATCCAATATATATCTGGTGATATCTCGGGTGCTATTAGAGATAGCGCAATAAATCAAAGTGCATTGTCTGTAGGAGGCCCTGGCGCATGAATCTGTGCAGCGGGAACGACCTCGGAACACCAGGGGCCGAGAAAACCACCGTCTCATGGGGCAGGACACTCAGGTTCAGTGAAAAATCCAATATATATCTGGTGATATCTCGGGTGCTATTACAGATAGCGCAATAAATCAAAGTGCATTGTCTGTAGGAGACGCTGGCGCATGAACCTGTGCAGCGGGAACGTTCTCGGACCACCAGGGGCCGAGAAAACGACCGTCTCATCGGGCCGGACGCTCAGGGTCAGTGAAAAATCCAATATATATCTGGTGATATCTCGGGTGCTATTAGAGATAGCGCAATAAACCAAGGTGAATTATCTGCAGGAGGCCCTGGCGCATGAATCTGTGCAACGGGAACGACCTCGGACCACCAGGGGCCGAGAAAACGACAGTCTCAAGGGACCGGACACTCAGGGTCAGGGGAAAATCCAATATATATCTGGTGATATCTCTGGTGCTATTACAGATAGCGCAATAAATCAAAGTGCATTGTCTCTAGGAGGCCCTGGCGCATAAATGTGGCCAGCGGGAATGACCTCGGACCATCAGGGGCCGAGAAAACCACCGTCTCATGGGGCAGGACACTCAGGGTCAGTGAAAAATCCAATATATATCTGGTGATATCTCGGGTGCTATTACAGATAGCGCAATAAATCAAAGTGCATTGTCTGTAGGAGACGCTGGCGCATGAACCTGTGCAGCGGGAACGTTCTCGGACCACCAGGGGCCGAGAAAACGACCGTCTCATGGGGCCGGACGCTCAGGGTCAGTGAAAAATCCAATATATATCTGGTGATATCTCGGGTGCTATTAGAGATAGCGCAATAAACCAAAGTGAATTATCTGCAGGAGGCCCTGGCGCATGAATCTGTGCAACGGGAACGACCTAGGACCACCAGGGGCCGAGAAAACCACAGTCTCATGGGGCCGGACACTCAGGGTCAGGGAAAAATCCAATATATATCTGGTGATATCTCGGGTGCTATTACAGATAGCGCAATAAATCAAAGTGCATTGTCTGTAGGAGGCCCTGGCGCATGAATCTGTGCAGCGGGAACGACCTCGGACCACCAGGGGCCGAGAAAACCACAGTCTCATGGGGCCGGACACTCAGGGTCATGGGAAAATCCAATATATATCTGGTGATATCTCGGGTGCTATTAAAGATAGCGCAATAAACCGAAGTGAATTATCTGCAGGAGGCCCTGGCGCATGAATCTGTGCAACGGGAACGACCTCGTACCACCAGGGGCCGAGAAAACCACAGTCTCATGGGGCCGGATACTCAGGGTCAGGGGAAAATCCAATATAGATCTGGTGATATCTCGGGTGCTATTACAGATAGCGCAATAAATCATAGTGCATTGTCTGTAGGAGGCCCTGGCGCATGAATCTGGCCAGCGGGAACGACCTCGGACCACCAGGGGCCGAGAAAACCACCGTCTCATGGGGCCGGACACTCAGGGTCGGGGAAAAATCCAATATATATCTGGTGATATCTCGGGTGCTATTAGAGATAGCGCAATAAAACAAAGTGAATTGTCTGCAGGAGGCCCTGGCGCATGAATGTGTGCAGCGGGAACGACCTCGGACCACCAGGGGCCGAGAAAACCGCAGTCTCATGGGGCCAGACACTCAGGGTCAGGGGAAAATCCAATATATATCTGGTGATATCTCGGGTGCTATTACAGATAGAGCAATAGATCAAAGTGCATTGTCTGTAGGAGGCCCTGGCGCATGAATCTGTGCAGCGGGAACGACCTAGGACCACCAGGGGCCGAGAAAACTACAGTCTCATGGTGCCGGACACTCAGGGTCAGGGGAAAATCCAATATATATCTGGTGATATCTCGGGTGCTATTACAGATAGAGCAATAAATCAAAGTGCATTGTCTGTAGGAGGCCCTGGCGCATGAATCTGTGCAGCGGGAACAACCTCGGACCACCAGGGGCCGAGAAAACCGCAGTCTCATGGGGCCGGACACTCAGGGTCAGGGAAAAATCCAATATATATCTGGTGATATCTCGGGCGCTATTAGAGATAGCGCAATAAGCCAAAGGGAATTATCTGCAGGAGGCCCTGGCGCATGCATCAGTGCAGCGGGAACGACCTAGGACCACCAGGGGCCGAGAAAACCACAGTCTTATGGGGCCGGACACTCAGGGTCAGGGGAAAATCCAATATATATCTGGTGATATCTCGGGTGCTATTAGAGATAGCGCAATAAATCAAAGTGCATTGTCTGTAGGAGGCCCTGGCGCATGAATCTGTGCAGCGGGAACGACCTCGGAACACCAGGGGCCGAGAAAACCACCGTCTCATGGGGCAGGACACTCAGGGTCAGTGAAAAATCCAATATATATCTGGTGATATCTCGGGTGCTATTACAGATAGCGCAATAAATCAAAGGGCATTGTCTGTAGGAGACGCTGGCGCATGAACCTGTTCAGCGGGAACGTTCTCGGACCACCAGGGCCCGAGAAAACGAACGTCTCATGGGGCCGGACGCTCAGGGTCAGTGAAAAATCCAATATATATCTGGTGATATCTCGGGTGCTATTAGAGATAGCGAAATAAACCAAAGTGAATTATCTGCAGGAGGCCCTGGCGCATGAATCTGTGCAACGGGAACGACCTCGGACCACCAGGGGCCGAGAAAACCACAGTCTCATGGGGCCGGATACTCAGGGTCAGGGGAAAATCCAATATAGATCTGGTGATATCTCGGGTGCTATTACAGATAGCGCAATAAATCATAGTGCATTGTCTGTAGGAGGCCCTGGCGCATGAATCTGGCCAGCGGGAACGACCTCGGACCACCAGCGGCCGAGAAAACCACCGTCTCATGGGGCCGGACACTCAGGGTCGGGGAAAAATCCAATATATATCTGGTGATATCTCGGGTGCTATTAGAGATAGCGCAATAAACCAAAGTGAATTGTCTGCAGGAGGTCCTGGCGCATGAATCTGTGCAGCGGGAACGATCTCGGACCATCAGGGGCCGAGACATCCACCGTCTCATGGGGCCGGACACTCAGGGTCAGGGAAAAATCCAATATATATCTGGTGATATCTCGGGTGCTATTACAGATAGCGCAATAAATCAAAATGCATTGTCTGTAGGAGGCCCTGGCGCATGAATCTGTGCAGCGGGAACGACCTCGGACCACCAGGGGCCGAGAAAACCACAGTCTCATGGGGCCGGACACTCAGGGTCAGGGCAAAATCCAATATATATCTGGTGATATCTCGGGTGCTATTAAAGATAGCGCAATAAGCCAAAGGGAATTATCTGCAGGAGGCCCTGGCGCATGCATCTGTGCAGCGGGAACGACCTAGGACCACCAGGGGCCGAGAAAACCACCGTCTCATGGGGCCGGACACTCAGGGTAAGGGAAAAATCCAATATATTTCTGGTGATATCTCGGGTGCTATTAGAGATAGCGCAATAAATCAAAGTGCATTGTCTGTAGGAGGCCCTGGCGCATGAATCTGTGCAGCGGGAACGACCTCGGACCGCCAGGGGCCGAGAAAACCACAGTCTCATGGGGCGGACACTCAGGGTCAGGGGAAAATCCAATATATATGTGGTGATATCTCGGGAGCTATTACAGATAGCGCAATAAATCAAAGTGCATTGTCTGTAGGAGGCCCTGGCGCATGAATCTGTGCAGCGGGAACGACCTCGGACCACCAGGGGCCGAGAAAACCACAGTCTCATGGGGCCGGACACTCAGGGTCTGGGGAAAATCCAATATATATCTGGTGATATCTCGGGTGCTATTAGAGATAGCGAAATAAACCAAAGTGAATTATCTGCAGGAGGCCCTGGCGCATGAATCTGTGCAACGGGAACGACCTCGGACCACCAGGGGCCGAGAAAACCACAGTCTCATGGGGCCGGATACTCAGGGTCAGGGGAAAATCCAATATAGATCTGGTGATATCTCGGGTGCTATTACAGATAGCGCAATAAATCATAGTGCATTGTCTGTAGGAGGCCCTGGCGCATGAATCTGGCCAGCGGGAACGACCTCGGACCACCAGCGGCCGAGAAAACCACCGTCTCATGGGGCCGGACACTCAGGGTCGGGGAAAAATCCAATATATATCTGGTGATATCTCGGGTGCTATTAGAGATAGCGCAATAAACCAAAGTGATTTATCTGCAGGAGGCCCTGGCGCATGAATCTGTGCAACGGGAACGACCTAGGACCACCAGGGGCCGAGAAAACCACAGTCTCATGGGGCCGGACACTCAGGGTCAGGGGAAAATCCAATATATATCTGGTGATATCTCGGGTGCTATTAGAGATAGCGCAATAAATCAAAGTGCATTGTCTGTAGGAGGCCCTGGCGCATGAATCTGTGCAGCGGGAACGACCTCGGAACACCAGGGGCCGAGAAAACCACCGTCTCATGGGGCAGGACACTCAGGTTCAGTGAAAAATCCAATATATATCTGGTGATATCTCGGGTGCTATTACAGATAGCGCAATAAATCAAAGTGCATTGTCTGTAGGAGACGCTGGCGCATCAACCTGTGCAGCGGGAACGTTCTCGGACCACCAGGGGCCGAGAAAACGACCGTCTCATCGGGCCGGACGCTCAGGGTCAGTGAAAAATCCAATATATATCTGGTGATATCTCGGGTGCTATTAGAGATAGCGCAATAAACCAAGGTGAATTATCTGCAGGAGGCCCTGGCGCATGAATCTGTGCAACGGGAACGACCTCGGACCACCAGGGGCCGAGAAAACGACAGTCTCATGCGGCCGGACACTCAGGGTCTGGGGAAAATCCAATATATATCTGGTGATATCTCCGGTCCTATTACAGATAGCGAAATAAATCAAAGTGCATTGTCTGTAGGAGGCCCTGGCGCATGAATCTGTGCAGCGGGAACGACCTCGGACCACCAGAGGCCGAGGAAACCACAGTCTCATGGGGCCGGACACTCAGGGTCAGGGGAAAATCCAATATATATCTGGTGATATCTCGGGTGCTATTACAGATAGCGCAATAAATCAAAGGGCGTTGTCTGTAGGAGGCCCTGGCGCATGAACCTGTGCAGCGGCAACGACCTCAACCACCAGGGGCCGAGAAAACCACAGTCTCATAGGGCTGGACACTCAGGGTCAGGGGAAAATCCAATATATATCTGGTGATATCTCGGGTGCTATTACAGATAGCGCAATAAATCGAAGTACATTGTCTGTAGGAGGCCATGGTGCATGAATCTGTGCAGCGGGAACGACCTCGGACCCCCAGGGGCCGAGTCAACCACCGTCACATGGGGCCGGACACTCAGGGTCTGGGAAAAATCCAATATATATCCGGTGATATCTCGGGTGCTATTACAGATAGCGCAATAAATCAAAGTG
Organism: Nomia melanderi; assembly: GCF_051020985.1. Classification (NCBI taxonomy): domain Eukaryota; kingdom Metazoa; phylum Arthropoda; class Insecta; order Hymenoptera; family Halictidae; genus Nomia; species Nomia melanderi. The sequence continues at coordinate 1,631,353 of NW_027475140.1, read as the reverse complement.
CATTGTCTGTAGGAGGCCCTGGCGCATGAATCTGTGCAGCGGGAACGACCTCGGGCCACCAGGGGCCGAGAAAACCACAGTCTCATGGGGCCGGACTCTCAGGGTCAGGGGAAAATCCAATATATATCTGGTGATATCTCGGGTGCTATTAGAGATAGCGCAATAAACCAAAGTGAATTATCTGCAGGAGGCCCTGGCGCATGCATCTGTGCAGCGGGAACGACCTCGGACCACCAGGGGCCGAGAAAACGACCGTCTCATGCGGCCGGACGCTCAGGGTCAGTGAAAAATCCAATATATATCTGGTGATATCTCGGGTGCTATTACAGATAGCGCAATAAATCAAAGGGCATTGTCTGTAGGAGGCCCTGGCGCATGAACCTGTGCAGCGGCAACGACCTCGGACCACCAGGGGCCGAGAAAACCACAGTCTCATGGGGCCGGACACTCAGGGTCAGGGGAAAATCCAATATATATCTGGTGATATCTCGGGTGCTATTACAGATAGCGCAATAAATCAAAGTGCATTGTCTGTAGGAGGCCCTGGCGGATGAATCTGTGCAGCGGGAACGACCTCGGACCTCCAGGGGCCGAGAAAACCACAGTCTCATGGGGCCGGACACTCAGTGTCAGGGGAAAATCCAGTATATATCTGGTGATATCTCGGGTGCTATTAGAGATACCGCAATAAACCAAAGTGAATTATCTGCAGGATGCCCAGGCGCATGAATCTGTGAAGCGGGAACGACCTCGGACCACCAGGGGCCGAGACAACCACCGTCTCATGGGGCCGGACACTCAGGGTCAGGGGAAAATCCAATATAGATCTGGTGATATCTCGGCTGCTATTACAGATAGCGCAATAAATCAAAGTGCATTGTCTGTAGGAGGCCCTGGCGCATGAATCTGTGCAGCGGGAACGACCTAGGACCACTAGGGGCCGAGACAACCACCGTCTCATGGGGCCGGACACTCAGGGTCAGGGGAAAATCCAATATATATCTGGTGATATCTCGGGTGCTATTACAGATAGCGCAATAAATCAAAGTGTATTATCTGCAGGAGGCCCTGGCGCATGAATCTGTGCAGCGGGAACGACCTCGGACCACCAGGGTCCGAGAAAAACACCGTCTCATGGGGCCGCACACTCAGGGTCAGTGAAAAATCCAATATATATCTGGTGATATCTCGGGTGCTATTACAGATAGCGCCAAAAATCAAAGTGCATTGTCTGTAGGAGGCCCTGGCGCATGAATCTGTGCAGCGGGAACGACCTCGGACCACCAGGGGCCGAGACAACCACCGTCTCATGGGGCCGGACACTCAGGGTCAGGGGAATATCCAATATATATCTGGTGATATCTCGGGTGCTATTAGAGATAGCGCAATAAACCAAAGTGAATTATCTGCAGGAGGCCCTGGCGCATGCATCTGTGCAGCGGGAACGACCTCGGACCACCAGGGGCCGAGAAAACGACCGTCTCATGGGGCCGGACGCTCAGGGTCAGTGAAAAATCCAATATATATCTGGTGATATCTCGGGTGCTATTACAGATAGCGCAATAAATCAAAGGGCATTGTCTGTAGGAGGCCCTGGCGCATGAACCTGTGCAGCGGCAACGACCTCGGACCACCAGGGGCCGAGAAAACCACAGTCTCATGGGGCCGGACACTCAGGGTCAGGGGAAAATCCAATATATATCTGGTGATATCTCGGGTGCTATTACAGATAGCGCAATAAATCAAAGTGCATTGTCTGTAGGAGGCCCTGGCGGATGAATCTGTGCAGCGGGAACGACCTCGGACCTCCAGGGGCCGAGAAAACCACAGTCTCATGGGGCCGGACACTCAGTGTCAGGGGAAAATCCAGTATATATCTGGTGATATCTCGGGTGCTATTAGAGATACCGCAATAAACCAAAGTGAATTATCTGCAGGATGCCCAGGCGCATGAATCTGTGAAGCGGGAACGACCTCGGACCACCAGGGGCCGAGACAACCACCGTCTCATGGGGCCGGACACTCAGGGTCAGGGGAAAATCCAATATAGATCTGGTGATATCTCGGCTGCTATTACAGATAGCGCAATAAATCAAAGTGCATTGTCTGTAGGAGGCCCTGGCGCATGAATCTGTGCAGCGGGAACGACCTAGGACCACTAGGGGCCGAGACAACCACCGTCTCATGGGGCCGGACACTCAGGGTCAGGGGAAAATCCAATATATATCTGGTGATATCTCGGGTGCTATTACAGATAGCGCAATAAATCAAAGTGTATTATCTGCAGGAGGCCCTGGCGCATGAATCTGTGCAGCGGGAACGACCTCGGACCACCAGGGTCCGAGAAAAACACCGTCTCATGGGGCCGCACACTCAGGGTCAGTGAAAAATCCAATATATATCTGGTGATATCTCGGGTGCTATTACAGATAGCGCCAAAAATCAAAGTGCATTGTCTGTAGGAGGCCCTGGCGCATGAATCTGTGCAGCGGGAACGACCTCGGACCACCAGGGGCCGAGACAACCACCGTCTCATGGGGCCGGACACTCAGGGTCAGGGGAATATCCAATATATATCTGGTGATATCACGGGTGCTATTACAGATAGCGCAATAAATCAAAGTGCAATGTCTGTAGGAGGCCCTGGCGCATGAATCTGTGCAGCGGGAACGACCTCGGACCACCAGGGGCCGAGAAAACCACAGTCTCATGGGGCCGGACACTCAGGGTCAGGGAAAAATCCATTATATATCTGGTGATATATCGGGTGCCATTAGAGATAGCTCGATAAATCAAAGTGCATTGTCTGCAGGAGGCCCTGACGCATGAATCTGTGCAGCGGGAACGACCTCGGACCACCAGGGGCCGAGAAAAACCACAGTCTCATGGGGCCGGACACTCAGGGTCAGGGAAAAATCCAATATATATCTGGTGATATCTCGGGTGCTATTAGAGATAGCGCAATAAACCAAAGTGAGTTATCTGCAGGAGGCCCTGGCGCATGAATCTATGCAACGGGAACCACCTCGGACCACCAGGGGCCGAGAAAACCACAGTCTCATGGGGCCGGACACTCAGGGTCAGGGGAAAATCCAATATATATCTGGTGATATCTCGGGTGCTATTACAGATAGCGCTATAAATCAAAGTGCATTGTCTGTAGGAGGCCCTGGCGCATGAATCTGTGCAGCGGGAACGACCTCGGACCACCAGGGGCCGAGAAAAGCACAGTCTCATGGGGCCGGACACTCAGGGTCAGGGTAAAATCCAATATATATCTGGTGATATCTCGGGTGCTATTAGAGATAGCGCAATAAACCAAAGTGAATTATCTGCAGGGGGCCCTGGCGCATGAATCTGTGCAGCGGGAACGACCTCGGACCACCAGGGGCCGAGAAAACGACCGTCTCATGGGGCCGGACACTCAGGGTCAGTGAAAAATCCAATATATATCTGCTGATATCTCGGGTGCTATTACAGATAGCGCAATAAATCAAAGTGCATTGTCTGTAGGAGGCCCTGGCGCATGAACCTGTGCAGCGGGAACCACCTCGGAACACCAGGGCCCGAGAAAACGACCGTCTCATGGGGCCGGACGCTCAGGGTCAGTGAAAAATCCAATATATATCTGGTGATATCTCGGGTGCTATTACAGATAGCGCAATAAATCAAAGTGAATTATCTGCAGGAGGCCCTGGCGCATGAATCTGTGCAGCGGGAACGTACTCGGACCCCCAGGGGCCGAGACAACCACCGTCTCATGGGGCCGGACACTCAGGGTCAGTGAAAAATCCAATATATATCTGGTGATATCTCGGGTGCTATTACAGATAGCGCAATAAATCAAAGTGCATTGTCTGTAGGAGGCCCTGGCGGATGAATCTGTGCAGCGGGAACGACCTCGGACCACCAGGGGCCGAGAAAACCACAGTCTCATGGGGCCGGACACTGAGGGGCAGGGGAAAATCCAGTATATATCTGGTGATATCTCGGGTGCTATTAGAGATAGCGCAATAAACCAAAGTGAATTATCTGCAGGATGCCCTGGCGCATGAATCTGTGCAAGCGGGAACGTCCTCGAACCTCCTGGGGCCGAGACAACCACCGTCTCATGGGGCCGGACACTCAGGGTCAGGGTAAAATCCAATATATATCTGGTGATATCTCGGGTGCTATTACAGATAGCGCAATAAATCAAAGTGCATTGTCTGTAGGAGGCCCTGGCGCATGAATCTGTGCAGCGGGAACGACGTCGGACCACCAGGGGCCGAAAAAACCACAGTCTCATGGGGCAGGACCCTCATGGTCAGGGTAAAATCCAATATATATCTGGTGATATCTCGTGTGCTATTACAGATAGCGCAATAAATCAAAGTGAATTGTCTGTAGGAGGCCCTGGCGCATGAATCTGTGCAGCGGGAACGACCTCGGACCACCAGGGGCCGAGAAAACCACAGTCTCATGGGGCCGAGAACTCAGGGTCAGGGAAAAATCCAATATATATCTGGTGATATCTCGGGTGCTATTACAGATAGCGCAATAAATCAAAGTGCATTGTCTGTAGGAGGCCCTGGCGCATGAATCCGTGCAGCGGGAACGACCTCGGACCACCAGGGGCCGAGAAAACCACAGTCTCATGGGGCCGGACACTCAGGGTCAGGGGAAAATCCAATATATATCTGGTGATATCTCGGGTGCTATTACAGATAGAGCAATAAATCAAAGTGCATTGTCTGTAGGAGGCTCTGGCGCATGAATGTGTGCAGCGGGAACGACCTCGGACCACCAGGGGCCGAGAAAACCGCAGTCTCATGGGGCCGGACACTCAGGGTCAGGGAAAAATCCAATATATATCTGGTGATATCTCGGGCGCTATTAGAGATAGCGCAATAAGCCAAAGGGAATTATCTGCAGGAGGCCCTGGCGCATGCATCTGTGCAGCGGGAACGACCTAGGACCACCAGGGGCCGAGAAAACCACCGTCTCATGGGGCCGGACACTCAGGGTAAGGGAAAAATCCAATATATATCTGGTGATATCTCGGGTGCTATTAGAGATAGCGCAATAAACGAAAGTGAATTATCTGCAGGAGGCCCTGGCGCATGAATCTGTGCAGCGGGAACGACCGCGGACCACCAGGGGCCGAGAAAACCACCGTCTCATGGGGCCGGACACTCAGGGTCAGGGAAAAATCCAATATATATCTGGTGATATCTCGGGTGCTATTAGAGATAGCGCAATAAATCAAAGTGCATTGTCTGTAGGAGGCCCTGGCGCATGAATCTGTGCAGCGGGAACGACCTCGGAACACCAGGGACCGAGAAAACCACCGTCTCATGGGGCCGGACACTCAGGGTCAGTGAAAAATCCAATATAGATCTGGTGATATCTCGGGTGCTATAACAGATAGCGCAATAAATCAAAGTGCATTGTCTGTAGGAGGCCCTGGCGCATGAATGTGTGCAGCGGGAACGACCTCGGACCACCAGGGGCCGAGAAAACCGCAGTCTCATGGGGCCGGACACTCAGGGTCAGGGAAAAATCCAATATATATCTGGTGATATCTCGGGCGCTATTAGAGATAGCGCAATAAGCCAAAGGGAATTATCTGCAGGAGGCCCTGGCGCATGAATCTGTGCAGCGGGAACGATCTCGGACCATCAGGGGCCGAGACATCCACCGTCTCATGGGGCCGGACACTCAGGGTCAGGGAAAAATCCAATATATATCTGGTGATATCTCGGGTGCTATTACAGATAGCGCAATAAATCAAAGTGCATTGTCTGTAGGAGGCCCTGGCGCATGAATCTGTGCAGCGGGAACGACCTCGGACCACCAGGGGCCGAGAAAACCACAGTCTCATGGGGCCGGACACTCAGGGTCATGGGAAAATCCAATATATATCTGGTGATATCTCGGGTGCTATTACAGATAGAGCAATAAATCAAAGTGCATTGTCTGTAGGAGGCCCTGGCGCATGAATGTGTGCAACGGGAACGACCCCGGACCACCAGGGGCCGAGAAAACCACAGTCTCATGGGGCCGGCTCTCAGGGTCAGGGGAAACTCCAATATAGATCTGGTGATATCTCGGGTGCTATTACAGATAGCGCAATAAATCAAAGTGCATTGTCTGTAGGAGGCCCTGGCGCATGAATCTGTGCAGCGGGAACGACCTCGGACCACCAGGGGCCGAGAAAAGCACAGTCTCATGGGGCCGGACTCTCAGGGTCAGGGTAAAATCCAATATATATCTGGTGATATCTCGGGTGCTATTATAGATAGCGCAATAAACCAAAGTGAATTATCTGCAGGAGGCCCTGGCGCATGAATCTGTGCAGCGGGAACGACCTCGGACCACCAGGGGCCGAGAAAACGACCGTCTCATGGGGCCGGACACTCAGGGTCAGTGAAAAATCCAATATATATCTGGTGATATCTCGGGTGCTATTACAGATAGCGCAATACATCAAAGTGCATTGTCTGTAGGAGGCCCTGGCGCATGAATCTGGCCAGCGGGAACGACCTCGGACCACCAGCGGCCGAGAGAACCACCGTCTCATGGGGCCGGACACTCAGGGTCGGGGAAAAATCCAATATATATCTGGTGATATCTCGGGTGCTATTACAGATAGCGCAATAAATCAAAGTGCATTGTCTGTAGGAGGCCCTGGCGCATGAATCTGTGCAGCGGGAACGACCTCGGACCACCAGGGGCCGAGAAAACCACAGTCTCATGGGGCCGGACGCTCAGGGTCAGTGAAAAATCCAATATATATCTGGTGATATCTCGGGTGCTATTAGAGATAGCGCAATAAGCCAAAGTGAATTATCTGCAGGAGGCCCTGGCGCATGAATCTGTGCAACGGGAACGACCCCGGACCACCAGGGGCCGAGAAACCACAGTCTCATGGGGCCGGACGCTCAGGGTCAGTGAAAAATCCAATATATATCTGGTGATATCTCGGGTGCTATTAGAGATAGCGCAATAAGCCAAAGTGAATTATCTGCAGGAGGCCCTTGCGCATGAATCTGTGCAACGGGAACGACCTCGGATCACCAGGGGCCGAGAAAACTACCGTCTCATGGGGCCGGATACTCAGGGTCAGGGGAAAATCCAATATAGATCTGGTGATGTCTCGGGTGCTATTACAGATAGCGCAATAAATCAAAGTGCATTGTCTGTAGGAGACCCTGGCGCATGAACCTGTGCAGCGGGAACGACCTCGGACCACCAGGGGCCGAGAAAACGACCGTCTCATGGGGCCGGACGCTCAGGGTCAGTGAAAAATCCAATATATATCTGGTGATATCTCGGGTGCTATTAGAGATAGCGCAATAAACCAAAGTGAATTATCTGCAGGAGTCCCTGGCGCATGAATCTGTGCAACGGGAACGACCTCGGACCACCAGGGGCCGAGAAAACCACAGTCTCATGGGGTCGGTCACTCAGGGTCAGGGGAAAATCCAATATAGATCTGGTGATATCTCGGGTGCTATAACAGATAGCGCAATAAACCAAAGTGAATTATCTGCAGGAGGCCCTGGCGCATGAATCTGTGCAACGGGAACGACCTCGGACCACCAGGGGCCGAGAAAACCACAGTCTCATGCGGCCGGACACTCAGGGTCAGGGGAAAATCCAATATAGATCTGGTGATATCTCGGGCGCTATTGCAGATAGCACAATAAATCAAAGTGCATTACCTGTAGGAGGCCCTGGCGCACGAATCTGTGCAGCGGGGACGTCCTCGGACCGCCAGGGGCCAAGACAACGACCGTCACATGGGGCCGGACACTCAGGGTCAGGGTAAAATCCAATATATATCTGGTGATATGTCGGGTGCTATTACAGATAGCGCAATAAATCAAAGTGCATTGTCTGTAGGAGGTCCTGGCGCATGAATCTGTGCAGCGGGAACGACCTCGGACCACCAGGGGCCGAGAAAACCACAGTCCCATGGGGCCGGACACTCAGGGTCAGGGGAAAATCCAATATATATCTGGTGATATCTCGGGTGCTATTACAGATAGAGCAATAAATCAAAGTGCATTGTCTGTAGGAGGCCCTGGCGCATGAACCTGTGCAGCGGGAACGACCTCGGACCACCAGGGGCCGAGAAACCACAGTCTCATGGGGCCGGACGCTCAGGGTCAGTGAAAAATCCAATATATATCTGGTGATATCTCGGCTGCTATTACAGATAGCGCAATAAATCAAAGTGCATTACCTGTAGGAGGCCCTGGCGCATGAATCTGTGCAGCGGGAACGTCCTCGGCCCTCCAGGGGCCGAGACAACGACCGTCTCATGGGGCCGGACACTCAGGGTCAGTGAAAAATCCAATATATATCTGCTGATATCTCGGGTGCTATTACAGATAGCGCAATAAATCAAAGTGCATTGTCTGTAGGAGGCCCTGGCGCATGAATCTGTGCAGCGGGAACGACCTCGGACCACCAGGGGCCGAGAAAACCACAGTCTCATGGGGCCGGACACTCAGGGTCAGGGGAAAATCCAAAATATATCTGGTGATATCTCGGGTGCTATTAGAGATAGCGCAATAAACCAAAGTGAATTATCTGTAGGAGACCCTGGCGCATGAACCTGTGCAGCGGGAACGTCCTCGGACCACCAGGGGCCGAGAAAACGACCGTCTCATGGGGCCGGACGCTCAGGGTCAGTGAAAAATCCAATATATATCTGGTGATATCTCGGGTGCTATTGGAGATAGCGCAATAAACCAGAGAGAATTATCTGCAGGAGGCCCTGGCGCATGAATCTGTGCAGCGGGAACGACCTCGGACCACCAGGGGCCGAGAAAACCACAGTCTCATGGGGCCGGACACTCAGGGTCAGGGGAAAATCCAATATATATCTGGTGATATCTCGGGTGCTATTAGAGATAGCGCAATAAACCAAAGTGAATTATCTGCAGAAGGCCCTGGCGCATGAATCTGTGCAGCGGGAACGACCTCGGACCACCAGGGGCCGAGAAAACCACAGTCTCATGGGGCCGGACACTCACGGTCAGGGGAAAATCCAATATATATCTGGTGATAACTCGGGTGCTATTAGAGATAGCGCAATAAACCAAAGTGAATTATCTGCAGGAGGCCCTGGCGCATGATTCTGTGCAGCGGGAACGACCTCGGACCATCAGGGGCCGAGAAAACTACCGTCTCATGGGGCCGGTCACTCAGGGTCAGTGAAAAATCCAATATATATCTGGTGATATCTCGGGTGCTATTACAGATAGCGCAATAAATCAAAGTGAATTATCTGCAGGAGGCCCTGGCGCATGAATCTGTGCAGCGGGAACGACCTCGGACCCCCAGGGGCCGAGAAAACCACCGTCTCATGGGGCCGGACACTCAGGGTCAGGGTAAAATCCAATATATATCTGGTGATATCTCGGGTGCTATTAGAGACAGCGCAATAAACCAAAGTGAATTATCTGCAGGGGGCCCTGGCGCATGAATCTGTGCAACGGGAACGACCTAGAGCACCAGGGGCCGAGAAAACCACAGTCTCATGGGGCCGGACACTCAGGGTCAGGGGAAAATCCAATATATATCTGGTGATATCTCGGGTGCTATTAGAGATAGCGCAATAAATCAATGTGCATTGTCTGTAGGAGGCCCTGGCGCATGAGTCTGTGCAGCGGGAACGACCTCGGAACACCAGGGACCGAGAAAACCACCGTCTCATGGGGCCGGACACTCAGGGTCAGTGAAAAATCCAATATATATGTGGTGATATCTCGGGTGCTATTACAGATAGCGCAATAAATCAAAGTGCATTGTCTGTAGGAGACCCTGGCGCATGAACCTGTGCAGCGGGAACGACCTCGGACCACCAGGGGCCGAGAAAACGACCGTCTCATGGGGCCGGACGCTCAGGGTCAGTGAAAAATCCAATATATATCTGGTGATATCTCGGGTGCTATTGGAGATAGCGCAATAAACCAAAGAGAATTATCTGCAGGAGGCCCTGGCGCATGAATCTGTGCAACGGGAACGACCTCGGACCACCAGGGACCGAGAAAACCACAGTCTCATGGGGCCGGACACTCAGGGTCAGGGGAAAATCCAATATATATCTGGTGATATGTCGGGTGCTATTAGAGATAGCGCAATAAACCAAAGTGAATTATCTGCAGGAGGCCCTGGCGCATGAATCTGTGCAGCGGGAACGACCTCGGACCACCAGGGGCCGAGAAAACCACAGTCTCATGGGGCCGGACACTCAGGGTCAGGGGAAAATCCAATATATATCTGGTGATATCTCGGGTGCTATTAGAGATAGCGCAATAAACCAAAGTGCATTGTCTGTAGGAGGCCCTGGCGCCTGAATCTGTGCAGCGGGAACGACCTAGGACCACCAGGGGCCGAGAAAACTACAGTCTCATGGGGCCGGACACTCCGGGTCAGGGGAAAATCCAATATATATCTGGTGATATCTCGGGTGCTATTAGAGATAGCGCAAAAAACCAAGGTGAATTATCTGCAGGTGGCCCTGGCGCATGAATCTGTGCAACGGAAACGACCTCGGACCACCAGGGGCCCAGAAAACGACAGTCTCAAGGGGCCGGACACTCAGGGTCAGGGGAAAATCCAATATATATCTGGTGATATCTCGGGTGCTATTACAGATAGCGCAATAAATGAAAGTGCATTACCTGTAGGAGGCCCTGGCGCATGAATCTGTGCAGCGGGGACGTCCTCGCACCGCCAGGGGCCGAGACAACGACCGTCTCATGGGGCCGGACACTCAGGGTCAGGGTAAAATCCAATATATATCTGGTGATATCTCGGGTGCTATTAGAGATAGCGCAATAAACCAAAGTGAATTATCTGCAGGAGGCCCTGGCGCATGAATCTGTGCAGCGGGAACGACCTCGGACCACCAGGGGCCGAGAAAACCACAGTCTCATGGGGCCGGACACTCAGGGTCAGGGCAAAATCCAATATATATCTGGTGATATCTCGGGTGCTATTAGAGATAGCGCAATAAACCATAGTGAATTATCTGCAGGAGGCCCTGGCGCATGAATGTGTGCAGCGGGAACGAAGCTCGGACCACCAGGGGCCGAGAAAACCGCAGTCTCATGGGGCCGGACACTCAGGGTCAGGGAAAAATCCAATATATATCTGGTGATATCTCGTGCGCTATTAGAGATAGCGCAATAAACCAAAGTGAATTATCTGCAGGAGGCCCTGGCGCATGAATCTGTGCAGCGGGAACGACCTCGGACCACCAGGGGCCGAGAAAACCACCGTCTCATGGGGCCGGACACTCAGGGTCAGGGAAAAATCCAATATATATCTGGTGATATCTCGGGTGCTATTAGAGATAGCGCAATAAACCAAAGTGAGTTATCTGCAGGAGGCCCTGGCGCCTGAAGCTGTGCAGCGGGAACGACCTCGGACCACCAGGGGCCGAGAAAACCACAGTCTCATTGGGCCGGACACTCAGGGTCAGGGAAAATCCAATATATATCTGGTGATATCTCGGGTGCTATTAGAGATAGCGCAATAAATCAAAGTGCATTGTCTGTAGGAGGCCCTGGCGCATGAATCTGTGCAGCGGGAACGACCTCGGACCACCAGGGGCCGAGAAAACCACAGTCTCATGGGGCCGGACACTCAGGGTCAGGGGAAAATCCAATATATATCTGGTGATATCTCGGGTGCTATTACAGATGGCGCAATAAACCAAAGTGAATTATCTGCAGGAGGCCCTGGCGCATGAATCTGTGCAGCGGGAACGACCTCGGACCACCAGGGGCCGAGAAAACCGCAGTCTCATGGGGCCGGTCACTCAGGGTCAGGGAAAAATCCAATATATATCTGGTGATATCTCGGGCGCTATTAGAGATAGCGCAATAAACCAAAGTGAATTATCTGCAGGAGGCCCTGGCGCATGAATCTGTGCAGCGGGAACGACCTCGGACCACCAGGGGCCGAGAAAACCACCGTCTCATGGGGCCGGACACTCAGGGTCAGGGAAAAATCCAATATATATCTGGTGATATCTCGGGTGCTATTAGAGATAGCGCAATAAATCAAAGTGAGTTATCTGCAGGAGGCCCTGGCGCCTGAAGCTGTGCAGCGGGAACGACCTCGGACCACCAGGGGCCGAGAAAACCACCGTCTCGAGGGGGCCGGACACTCTGGGTCAGGGAAAAATCCAATATATATGTGGTGATATCTCGGGTGCTATTACAGATAACGCAATAAATCAAAGTGCATTGTCTGTAGGAGGCCCTGGCGCCTGAATCTGTGCAGCGGGAACGACCTAGGACAACCAGGGGCCGAGAAAACTACAGTCTCATGGGGCCGGACACTCAGGGTCAGGGGAAAATCCAATATATATCTGGTGATATCTCGGGTGCTATTAGAGATAGCGCAAAAAACCAAGGTGAATTATCTGCAGGAGGCCCTGGCGCATGAATCTGTGCAACGGAAACGACCTCGGACCACCAGGGGCCGAGAAAACGACAGTCTCAAGGGGCCGGACACTCAGGGTCAGGGGAAAATCCAATATATATCTGGTGATATCTCGGGTGCTATTACAGATAGCGCAATAAATGAAAGTGCATTACCTGTAGGAGGCCCTGGCGCATGAATCTGTGCAGCGGGGACGTCCTCGGACCGCCAGGGGCCGAGACAACGACCGTCTCATGGGGCCGGACACTCAGGGTCAGGGTAAAATCCAATATATATCTGGTGATATGTCGGGTGCTATTACAGATAGCGCAATAAATCAAAGTGCATTGTCTGTAGGAGGTCCTGGCGCATGAATCTGTGCAGCGGGAACGATCTCGGACCACCAGGGGCCGAGAAAAGCACAGTCTCATGGGGCCGGACACTCAGGGTCAGGGTAAAATCCAATATATATCTGGTGATATCTCGGGTGCTATTAGAGATAGCGCAAAAAACCAAGGTGAATTATCTGCAGGAGGCCCTGGCGCATGAATCTGTGCAACGGAAACGACCTCGGACCACCAGGGGCCGAGAAAACGACAGTCTCAAGGGGCCGGACACTCAGGGTCAGGGGAAAATCCAATATATATCTGGTGATATCTCGGGTGCTATTACAGATAGCGCAATAAATGAAAGTGCATTACCTGTAGGAGGCCCTGGCGCATGAATCTGTGCAGCGGGGACGTCCTCGGACCGCCAGGGGCCGAGACAACGACCGTCTCATGGGGCCGGACACTCAGGGTCAGGGTAAAATCCAATATATATCTGGTGATATCTCGGGTGCTATCAGAGATAGCGCAATAAACCAAAGTGAATTATCTGCAGGAGGCCCTGGCGCATGAATGTGTGCAGCGGGAACGACCTCGGACCACCAGGGGCCGAGAAAACGACCGTCTCATGGGGCCGGACACTCAGGGTCAGTGAAAAATCCAATATATATCTGGTGATATCTCGGGTGCTATTACAGATAGCGCAATAAATCAAAGTGCATTGTCTGTAGGAGGCCCTGGCGCATGAATCTGTACAGCGGGAACGACCTCGGACCACCAGGGGCCGAGAAAACCACAGTCTCATTGGGCCGGACACTCAGGGTCAGGGAAAATCCAATATATATCTGGTGATATCTCGGGTGCTATTAGAGATAGCGCAATAAATCAAAGTGCATTGTCTGTAGGAGGCCCTGGCGCATGAATCTGTGCAGCGGGAACGACCTCGGACCACCAGGGGCGGAGACAACGACCATCTCATGGGGCCGGACACTCAGGGTCAGGGGAAAATCCAATATATATCTGGTGATATCTCGGGTGCTATTACAGATAGCGCAATAAATCAAAGTGCATTGTTTGTAGGAGGCCCTGGCGCATGAATCTGTGCAGCGGGAACGACCTCGGACCACCAGGGGCCGAGAAAACCACAGTCTCATGGGGCCGGACACTCAGGGTCAGGGGAAAATCCAATATAGATCTGGTGATATCTCGGGTGCTATTACAGATAGCGCGATAAATCAAAGTGTATTGTCTGTAGGAGACCCTGGCGCATGAACGTGTGCAGCGGGAACGACCTCGGACCACCAGGGGCCGAGAAAACGACCGTCTCATGGGGCCGGACGCTCAGGGTCAGTGAAAAATCCAATATATATCTGGTGATATCTCGGGTGCTATTAGAGATAGCGCAATAAACCAAAGTGAATTATCTGCAGGAGGCCCTGGCGCATGAATCTGTGCAACGGGAACGACCTCGGACCACCAGGGGCCGAGAAAACCACAGTCTCATGGGGTCGGACACTCAGGGCCAGGGGAAAATCCAATATATATCTGCTGATATCTCGGGTGCTATTACAGATAGCGCAATAAATCAAAGTGCATTGTTTGTAGGAGGCCCTGGCGCATGAATCTGTGCAGCGGGAACGACCTCGGACCACCAGGGGCCGAGAAAACCACAGTCTCATGGGGCCGGACACTCAGGGTCAGGGGAAAATCCAATATAGATCTGGTGATATCTCGGGTGCTATTACAGATAGCGCGATAAATCAAAGTGTATTGTCTGTAGGAGACCCTGGCGCATGAACGTGTGCAGCGGGAACGACCTCGGACCACCAGGGGCCGAGAAAACGACCGTCTCATGGGGCCGGACGCTCAGGGTCAGTGAAAAATCCAATATATATCTGGTGATATCTCGGGTGCTATTAGAGATAGCGCAATAAACCAAAGTGAATTATCTGCAGGAGGCCCTGGCGCATGAATCTGTGCAACGGGAACGACCTCGGACCACCAGGGGCCGAGAAAACCACAGTCTCATGGGGTCGGACACTCAGGGCCAGGGGAAAATCCAATATAGATCTGTTGATATCTCGGGTGCTATTACAGATGGCGCAATAAACCAAAGTGAATTATCTGCAGGAGGCCCTGGTGCATGAATCTGTGCAACGGGAACGACCTCGGACCACCAGGGGCCGAGAAAACCACAGTCTCATGGGGCCGGACACTCAGGGTCAGTGGAAAATCCAATATAGATCTGGTGATATCTCGGGTGCTATTACAGATAGCGCAATAAATCAAAGTGCATTACCTGTAGGAGGCCCTGGCGCATGAATCTGTGCAGCGGGGACGTCCTCGGACCGCCTGGGGCGGAGACAACGACCGTCTCATGGGGCCGGACACTCAGGGTCAGGGTAAAATCCAATATATATCTGGTGATATGTCGGGTGCTATTACAGATAGCGCAATAAATCAAAGTGCATTGTCTGTAGGAGGTCCTGGCGCATGAATCTGTGCAGCGGGAACGACCTCGGACCACCAGGGGCCGAGAAAACCACAGTCTCATGGTGCCGGACACTCAGGGTCAGGGTAAAATCCAATATATATCTGGTGATATCTCGGGTGCTATTAGAGATAGCGCAATAAACCAAAGTGAATTATCTGCAGGAGGCCCTGGCGCATGAATCTGTGCAGCGGGAACGACCTCGGACCACCAGGGGCCGAGAAAACCACAGTCTCATGGGGCCGGACACTCAGGGTCAGGGGAAAATCCAATATATATCTGGTGATATCTCGGGTGCTATCAGAGATAGCGCAATAAACCAAAGTGAATTATCTGCAGGAGGCCCTGGCGCATGAATGTGTGCAGCGGGAACGACCTCGGACCACCAGGGGCCGAGAAAACGACCGTCTCATGGGGCCGGACACTCAGGGTCAGTGAAAAATCCAATATATATCTGGTGATATCTCGGGTGCTATTACAGATAGCGCAATAAATCAAAGTGCATTGTCTGTAGGAGGCCCTGGCGCATGAATCTGTACAGCGGGAACGACCTCGGACCACCAGGGGCCGAGAAAACCACAGTCTCATTGGGCCGGACACTCAGGGTCAGGGAAAATCCAATATATATCTGGTGATATCTCGGGTGCTATTAGAGATAGCGCAATAAATCAAAGTGCATTGTCTGTAGGAGGCCCTGGCGCATGAATCTGTGCAGCGGGAACGACCTCGGACCACCAGGGGCGGAGACAACGACCGTCTCATGGGGCCGGACACTCAGGGTCAGGGGAAAATCCAATATAGATCTGGTGATATCTCGGGTGCTATTACAGATAGCGCAATAAATCAAAGTGTATTGTCTGTAGGAGACCCTGGCGCATGAACGTGTGCAGCGGGAACGGCCTCGGACCACCAGGGGCCGAGAAAACGACCGTCTCATGGGGCCGGACGCTCAGGGTCAGTGAAAAATCCAATATATATCTGGTGATATCTCGGGTGCTATTAGAGATAGCGCAATAAACCAAAGTGAATTATCTGCAGGAGGCCCTGGCGCATGAATCTGTGCAACGGGAACGACCTCGGACCACCAGGGGCCGAGAAAACCACAGTCTCATGGGGTCGGACACTCAGGGTCAGGGGAAAATCCAATATAGATCTGGTGATATCTCGGGTGCTATTACAGATGGCGCAATAAACCAAAGTGAATTATCTGCAGGAGGCCCTGGTGCATGAATCTGTGCAACGGGAACGACCTCGGACCACCAGGGGCCGAGAAAACCACAGTCTCATGGGGCCGGACACTCAGGGTCAGTGGAAAATCCAATATAGATCTGGTGATATCTCGGGTGCTATTACAGATAGCGCAATAAATCAAAGTGCATTACCTGTAGGAGGCCCTGGCGCATGAATCTGTGCAGCGGGGACGTCTTCGGACCGCCAGGGGCGGAGACAACGACCGTCTCATGGGGCCGGACACTCAGGGTCAGGGTAAAATCCAATATATATCTGGTGATATGTCGGGTGCTATTACAGATAGCGCAATAAATCAAAGTGCATTGTCTGTAGGAGGTCCTGGCGCATGAATCTGTGCAGCGGGAACGACCTCGGACCACCAGGGGCCGAGAAAACCACAGTCTCATGGGGCCGGACACTCAGGGTCAGGGGAAAATCCAATATATATCTGGTGATAACTCGGGTGCTATTAGAGATAGCGCAATAAACCAAAGTGAATTATCTGCAGGAGGCCCTGGCGCATGATTCTGTGCAGCGAGAACGACCTCGGACCACCAGGGGCCGAGAAAACTACCGTCTCATGGGGCCGGTCACTCAGGGTCAGTGAAAAATCCAATATATATCTGCTGATATCTCGGGTGCTATTAGAGATAGCGCAATAAACCAAAGTGAATTATCTGCAGGAGGCCCTGGCGCATGAATCGGTGCAGCGGGAACGACCTCGGACCACCAGGGGCCGAGAAAACCACAGTCTCATGGGGCCGGGCACTCAGAGTCAGGGGAAAATCCAATATAGATCTGGTGATATCTCGGGTGCTATCACAGATAGCGCAATAAACCAAAGTGAATTACCTGTAGGAGGCCCTGGCGCATGAATCTGTGCAGCGGGAACGTCGTCGGACCTCCAGGGGCCGAGACAACGACCGTCTCATGGGGCCGGACACTCAGGGTCAGGGTAAAATCCAATATATATCTGGTGATAT
Organism: Nomia melanderi; assembly: GCF_051020985.1. Classification (NCBI taxonomy): domain Eukaryota; kingdom Metazoa; phylum Arthropoda; class Insecta; order Hymenoptera; family Halictidae; genus Nomia; species Nomia melanderi. The sequence goes on along the minus strand of NW_027475140.1, from coordinate 1,613,894 downwards.
CTCGGGTGCTATAACAGATAGCGCAATAAATCAAAGTGCATTGTCTGTAGGAGGCCCTGGCGCATGAATCTGTGCAGCGGGAACGACCTCGGACCACCAGGGGCCGAGAAAACCACAGTCTCATGGGGCCGGACACTCAGGGTCAGGGGAAAATCCAATATATATCTGGTGATATCTCGGGTGCTATTACAGATAGAGCAATAAATCAAAGTGCATTGTCTGTAGGAGGCCCTGGCGCATGAATCTGTGCAGCGGGAACGACCTTGGACCACCAGGGGCCGAGAAAACCACAGTCTCATGGGGCCGGACACTCAGGGTCAGGGGAAAATCCAATATAGATCTGGTGATATCTCGGGTGCTATTACAGATAGCGCAATAAATCAAAGTGAATTATCTGCAGGAGGCCCTGGCGCATGAATCTGTGCAGCAGGAACGACCTCGGACCACCAGGGGCCGAGAAAACCACAGTCTCATGGGGCCGGGCACTCAGAGTCAGGGGAAAATCCAATATAGATCTGGTGATATCTCGGGTGCTATCACAGATAGCGCAATAAACCAAAGTGAATTACCTGTAGGAGGCCCTGGCGCATGAATCTGTGCAGCGGGAACGTCGTCGGACCTCCAGGGGCCGAGACAACGACCGTCTCATGGGGCCGGACACTCAGGGTCAGGGTAAAATCCAATATATATCTGGTGATATCTCGGGTGCTATAACAGATAGCGCAATAAATCAAAGTGCATTGTCTGTAGGAGGCCCTGGCGCATGAATCTGTGCAGCGGGAACGACCTCGGACCACCAGGGGCCGAGAAAACCACAGTCTCATGGGGCCGGACACTCAGGGTCAGGGGAAAATCCAATATATATCTGGTGATATCTCGGGTGCTATTACAGATAGAGCAATAAATCAAAGTGCATTGTCTGTAGGAGGCCCTGGCGCATGAATCTGTGCAGCGGGAACGACCTTGGACCACCAGGGGCCGAGAAAACCACCGTCTCATGGGGCTGGACACTCAGGGTGAGGGAAATATCCAATACATATCTGGTGATATCTCGGGTGCTATTACAGATAGCGCAATAAATCAAAGTGCATTGTCAGTAGGAGGCCGCGGCGCATGAATCTGGGCAGCGGGAACGACCTCGGACCACCAGGGGCCGAGAAAACCACAGTCACATTGGGCCGGACACTCAGGGTCAGGGAAAATCCAATATATATCTGGTGATATCTCGGGTGCTATTAGGGATAGCGCAATAAACCAAAGTGAATTATCTGCCGGAGGCCCTGGCGTATCAATCTGTGCAGCAGGAACGACCACGGATCACCAGGGTCCGAGAAAACCACCGTCTCATGGGGCTGGACACTCAGGGTCAGGGGAAAATCCAATATAGATCTGGTGATATCTCGGGTGCTATTACAGATAGCGCAATAAATCAAAGTGCATTGTCTGTAGGAGGCCCTGGCGCATGAATCTGTACAGCGGGAACGACCTCGGACCACCAGGGGCCGAGAAAACCACAGTCTCATTGGGCCGGACACTCAGGGTCAGGGAAAATCCAATATATATCTGGTGATATCTCGGGTGCTATTAGAGATAGCGCAATAAATCAAAGTGCATTGTCTGTAGGAGGCCCTGATGCATGAATCTGTGCAACGGGAACGACCGCGGACCACCAGGGGCCGAGAAAACCACAGTCTCATGGGGCCGGACACTCAGGGTCAGGGTAAAATCCAATATATATCTGGTGATATCTCGGGTGCTATTAGAGATAGCGCAATAAACGAAAGTGAATTATCTGCAGGAGGCCCTGGCGCATGAATCTGTGCAGCGGGAACGACCTCGGACCACCAGGGGCCGAGAAGACCACCGTCTCATGGGGCCGGACACTCAGGGTCAGGGAAAAATCCAATATATATCTGGTGATATCTGGGGTGCTATTAGAGATAGCGCAATAAACCAAGTGAGTTATCTGCAGGAGGTCCTGGCGCCTGAATCTGGGAAGCGGGAACGTCCTCGGACCACCAGGTGCCGAGAAAACCACCGTCTCATGGGGCCGGACACCCAGAGTCAGTGGAAAATCCAATATATATTTGGTGATATCCCGGTCGCTATTACAGATAGCGCAATAAACCAAAGTGAATTATCTGCAGGAGGCCCTAGCGCATGAATCTGTGCAGCGGGAACGACCTCGGTCCACCCGGGGGCCGAGAAAACCACCGTCTCATGGGGCTGGACACTCAGGGTGAGGGAAATATCCAATATATATCTGTTGATATGTCGGGTGCTATTACAGATAGCGCAATAAATCAAAGTGCATTGTCTGTAGGAGGCCGTGGCGCATGAATCTGGGCAGCGGGAACGACTTCGGCCAACCAGGGGCCGAGAAGACCACCGTCTCATGGTGCCGGCCACTCAGGGTGAGGGGAAAATACAATATATATCTGGTGATATCTCGGGTGCTATTAGAGATAGCGCAATAAGCCAAAGGGAATTATCTGCAGGAGGCCCTGGCGCATGCAACTGTGCAGCGGGAACGACCTAGGACCACCAGGGGCCGAGAAAACTACAGTCTCATGCGGCCGGACACTCAGGGTGAGGGAAATATCCAATATATATCTGTTGATATGTCGGGTGCTATTACAGATAGCGCAATAAATCAAAGTGCATTGTCTGTAGGAGGCCGTGGCGCATGAATCTGGGCAGCGGGAACGACTTCGGCCCACCAGGGGCCGAGAAGACCACCGTCTCATGGGGCCGGCCACTCAGGGTGAGGGGAAAATCCAATATATATCTGGTGATATCTCGGGTGCTATTAGAGATAGCGCAATAAATCAAAGTGCATTGTCTGTAGGAGGCCCTGGCGCATGAATCTGTGCAGCGGGAACGACCTCGGACCACCAGGGGCCGAGAAAACGACCGTCTCATGGGGCCGGACACTCAGGGTCAGGGGAAAATCCAATATATATCTGGTGATATCTCGGGTGCTATTAGAGATAGCGCAATAAACCAAAGTGAATTATCTGCAGGAGGCCCTGGCGCATGAATGTGTGCAGCGGGAACGACCTCGGACCACCAGGGGCCGAGAAAACGACCGTCTCATGGGGCCGGACACTCAGGGTCAGTGAAAAATCCAATATATATCTGCTGATATCTCGGGTGCTATTACAGATAGCGCAATAAATCAAAGTGCATTGTTTGTAGGAGGCCCTGGCGCATGAATCTGTGCAGCGGGAACGACCTCGGACCACCAGGGGCCGAGAAAACCACAGTCTCACGCGGCCGGACACTCAGGGTCTGGGGAAAATCCAATATATATCTGGTGATATCTCGGGTCCTATTACAGATAGCGCAATAAATCAAAGTGCATTGTCTGTAGGAGGCCGTGGCGCATGAATCTGGGCAGCGGGAACGACCTCGGACCACCAGGGGCCGAGAAGATCACCGTCTCATGGGGCCGGCCACTCAGGGTCAGGGGAAAATCCAATATATATCTGGTGATATCTCGGGTGCTATTACAGATAGCGCAATAAACCAAATTGAATTATCTGCCGGAGGCCCTGGCGCATGAATATGTGCAGCGGGAACGACCTGGGTCCACCAGGGGCCGAGAAAACCACCGTCTCATGGGGCTGGACACTCAGGGTGAGGGAAATATCCAATACATATCTGGTGATATCTCGGGTGCTATTACAGATAGCGCAATAAATCAAAGTGCATTGTCAGTAGGAGGCCGCGGCGCATGAATCTGGGCAGCGGGAACGACCTCGGACCACCAGGGGCCGAGAAAACCACAGTCACATTGGGCCGGACACTCAGGGTCAGGGAAAATCCAATATATATCTGGTGATATCTCGGGTGCTATTAGGGATAGCGCAATAAACCAAAGTGAATTATCTGCCGGAGGCCCTGGCGTATCAATCTGTGCAGCAGGAACGACCACGGATCACCAGGGTCCGAGAAAACCACCGTCTCATGGGGCTGGACACTCAAGGGTCAGGGGAAAATCCAATATAGATCTGGTGATATCTCGGGTGCTATTACAGATAGCGCAATAAATCAAAGTGCATTGTCTGTAGGAGGCCCTGGCGCATGAATCTGTACAGCGGGAACGACCTCGGACCACCAGGGGCCGAGAAAACCACAGTCTCATTGGGCCGGACACTCAGGGTCAGGGAAAATCCAATATATATCTGGTGATATCTCGGGTGCTATTAGAGATAGCGCAATAAATCAAAGTGCATTGTCTGTAGGAGGCCCTGATGCATGAATCTGTGCAACGGGAACGACCGCGGACCACCAGGGGCCGAGAAAACCACAGTCTCATGGGGCCGGACACTCAGGGTCAGGGGAAAATCCAATATAGATCTGGTGATATCTCGGGTGCTATTACAGATAGCGCAATAAATCAAAGTGCATTGTCTGTAGGAGGCCCTGGCGCATGTATCTGTGCAGCGGGAGCGTCCTCGGACCACCTGGGGCCGAGACAACGACCGTCTCATGGGGCCGGACCCTCAGGGTCAGGGTAAAATCCAATATATATCTGGTGATATCTCGGGTGCTATTAGAGATAGCGCAATAAACGAAAGTGAATTATCTGCAGGAGGCCCTGGCGCATGAATCTGTGCAGCGGGAACGACCTCGGACCACCAGGGGCCGAGAAAACCACCGTCTCATGGGGCCGGACACTCAGGGTCAGGGAAAAATCCAATATATATCTGGTGATATCTCGGGTGCTATTAGAGATAGCGCAATAAACCAAGTGAGTTATCTGCAGGAGGTCCTGGCGCCTGAATCTGGGAAGCGGGAACGTCCTCGGACCACCAGGTGCCGAGAAAACCACCGTCTCATGGGGCCGGACACCCAGAGTCAGTGGAAAATCCAATATATATTTGGTGATATCCCGGTCGCTATTAGAGATAGCGCAATAAACCAAAGTGAATTATCTGCAGGAGGCCCTAGCGCATGAATCTGTGCAGCGGGAACGACCTCGGTCCACCCGGGGGCCGAGAAAACCACCGTCTCATGGGGCTGGACACTCAGGGTGAGGGAAATATCCAATATATATCTGTTGATATGTCGGGTGCTATTACAGATAGCGCAATAAATCAAAGTGCATTGTCTGTAGGAGGCCGTGGCGCATGAATCTGGGCAGCGGGAACGACTTCGGCCCACCAGGGGCCGAGAAGACCACCGTCTCATGGGGCCGGCCACTCAGGGTGAGGGGAAAATCCAATATATATCTGGTGATATCTCGGGTGCTATTAGAGATAGCGCAATAAGCCAAAGGGAATTATCTGCAGGGGGCGATGGCGCATGCAACTGTGCAGCGGGAACGACCTAGGACCACCAGGGGCCGAGAAAACTACAGTCTCATGCGGCCGGACACTCAGGGTCTGGGGAAAATCCAATATAAATCTGGTGATATCTCGGGTCCTATTACAGATAGCGCAATAAATCAAAGTGCATTGTCTGTAGGAGGCCGTGGCGCATGAATCTGGGCAGCGGGAACGACCTCGGACCACCAGGGGCCGAGAAGATCACCGTCTCATGGGGCCGGCCACTCAGGGTCAGGGGAAAATCCAATATATATCTGGTGATACCTCGGGTGCTATTACAGATAGCGCAATAAATCAAAGTGCGTTGTCTGCAGGAGGCCCTGGCGCATGAATCTGTGCAGCGGGAACGACCTCGGACCACCAGGGGCCGAGAAAACCACAGTCTCATGGGGCCGGACACTCAGGGTCAGGGAAAATCCAATATATATCTGGTGATATTTCGGGTGCTATTAGGGATAGCGCAATAAACCAAATTGAATTATCTGCCGGAGGCCCTGGCGCATGAATATGTGCAGCGGGAACGACCTGGGTCCACCAGGGGCCGAGAAAACCACCGTCTCATGGGGCTGGACACTCAGGGTGAGGGAAATATCCAATACATATCTGGTGATATCTCGGGTGCTATTACAGATAGCGCAATAAATCAAAGTGCATTGTCAGTAGGAGGCCGCGGCGCATGAATCTGGGCAGCGGGAACGACCTCGGACCACCAGGGGCCGAGAAAACCACAGTCACATTGGGCCGGACACTCAGGGTCAGGGAAAATCCAATATATATCTGGTGATATCTCGGGTGCTATTAGGGATAGCGCAATAAACCAAAGTGAATTATCTGCCGGAGGCCCTGGCGTATCAATCTGTGCAGCAGGAACGACCACGGATCACCAGGGTCCGAGAAAACCACCGTCTCATGGGGCTGGACACTCAGGGTCAGGGGAAAATCCAATATAGATCTGGTGATATCTCGGGTGCTATTACAGATAGCGCAATAAATCAAAGTGCATTGTCTGTAGGAGGCCCTGGCGCATGAATCTGTACAGCGGGAACGACCTCGGACCACCAGGGGCCGAGAAAACCACAGTCTCATTGGGCCGGACACTCAGGGTCAGGGAAAATCCAATATATATCTGGTGATATCTCGGGTGCTATTAGAGATAGCGCAATAAATCAAAGTGCATTGTCTGTAGGAGGCCCTGATGCATGAATCTGTGCAACGGGAACGACCGCGGACCACCAGGGGCCGAGAAAACCACAGTCTCATGGGGCCGGACACTCAGGGTCAGGGGAAAATCCAATATAGATCTGGTGATATCTCGGGTGCTATTACAGATAGCGCAATAAATCAAAGTGCATTGTGTGTAGGAGGCCCTGGCGCATGTATCTGTGCAGCGGGAGCGTCCTCGGACCACCTGGGGCCGAGACAACGACCGTCTCATGGGGCCGGACCCTCAGGGTCAGGGTAAAATCCAATAAATATCTGGTGATATCTCGGGTGCTATTAGAGATAGCGCAATAAACGAAAGTGAATTATCTGCAGGAGGCCCTGGCGCATGAATCTGTGCAGCGGGAACGACCTCGGACCACCAGGGGCCGAGAAAACCACCGTCTCAGGGGGCCGGACACTCAGGGTCAGGGAAAAATCCAATATATATCTGGTGATATCTCGGGTGCTATTAGAGATAGCGCAATAAACCAAGTGAGTTATCTGCAGGAGGTCCTGGCGCCTGAATCTGGGAAGCGGGATCGTCCTCGGACCACCAGGTGCCGAGAAAACCACCGTCTCATGGGGCCGGACACCCAGAGTCAGTGGAAAATCCAATATATATTTGGTGATATCCCGGTCGCTATTAGAGATAGCGCAATAAACCAAAGTGAATTATCTGCAGGAGGCCCTAGCGCATGAATCTGTGCAGCGGGAACGACCTCGGTCCACCCGGGGGCCGAGAAAACCACCGTCTCATGGGGCTGGACACTCAGGGTGAGGGAAATATCCAATATATATCTGTTGATATGTCGGGTGCTATTACAGATAGCGCAATAAATCAAAGTGCATTGTCTGTAGGAGGCCGTGGCGCATGAATCTGGGCAGCGGGAACGACTTCGGCCCACCAGGGGCCGAGAAGACCACCGTCTCATGGGGCCGGCCACTCAGGGTGAGGGGAAAATCCAATATATATCTGGTGATATCTCGGGTGCTATTAGAGATAGCGCAATAAGCCAAAGGGAATTATCTGCAGGGGGCGATGGCGCATGCAACTGTGCAGCGGGAACGACCTAGGACCACCAGGGGCCGAGAAAACTACAGTCTCATGCGGCCGGACACTCAGGGTCTGGGGAAAATCCAATATAAATCTGGTGATATCTCGGGTCCTATTACAGATAGCGCAATAAATCAAAGTGCATTGTCTGTAGGAGGCCGTGGTGCATGAATCTGGGCAGCGGGAACGACCTCGGACCACCAGGGGCCGAGAAGATCACCGTCTCATGGGGCCGGCCACTCAGGGTCAGGGGAAAATCCAATATATATCTGGTGATATCTCGGGTGCTATTACAGATAGCGCAATAAATCAAAGTGCGTTGTCTGTAGGAGGCCCTGGCGCATGAATCTGTGCAGCGGGAACGACCTCGGACCACTAGGGGCCGAGAAAACCACAGTCTCATGGGGCCGGACACTCAGGGTCAGGGAAAATCCAATATATATCTGGTGATATTTCGGGTGCTATTAGGGATAGCGCAATAAACCAAATTGAATTATCTGCCGGAGGCCCTGGCGCATGAATATGTGCAGCGGGAACGACCTGGGTCCACCAGGGGCCGAGAAAACCACCGTCTCATGGGGCTGGACACTCAGGGTGAGGGAAATATCCAATACATATCTGGTGATATCTCGGGTGCTATTACAGATAGCGCAATAAATCAAAGTGCATTGTCAGTAGGAGGCCGCGGCGCATGAATCTGGGCAGCGGGAACGACCTCGGACCACCAGGGGCCGAGAAAACCACCGTCTCATGGGGCTGGACACTCAGGGTCAGGGAAAAATCCAATATATATCTGGTGATATCTCGGGCGCTATTAGAGATAGCGCAATAAACCAAAGTGAATTATCTGCAGGAGGCCCTGGCGCATGAATCTGTGCAGCGGGAACGACCTCGGTCCACCAGGGGCCGAGAAAACCACCGTCTCATGGGGCTGGACACTCAGGGTGAGGGAAAAATCCAATATGTATCTGGTGATATCTCGGGTGCTATTAGAGATAGCGCAATAAACGAAAGTGAATTATCTGCAGGAGGCCCGGGCGCATGAATCTGTGCAGCGGGAACGACCTCGGACCTCCAGGGGCCGAGACAACGACCGTCTCATGGGGCCGGACCCTCAGGGTCAGGGTAAAATCCAATATATATCTGGTGATATCTCGGGTGCTATTAGAGATAGCGCAATAAACGAAAGTGAATTATCTGCAGGAGGCCCTGGCGCATGAATCTGTGCAGCGGGAACGACCTCGGACCACCAGGGGCCGAGAAAACCACCGTCTCATGGGGCCGGACACTCAGGGTCAGGGAAAAATCCAATATATATCTGGTGATATCTCGGGTGCTAATAGAGATAGCGCAATAAACCAAGTGAGTTATCTGCAGGAGGTCCTGGCGCCTGAATCTGGGAAGCGGGAACGTCCTCGGACCACCAGGTGCCGAGAAAACAACCGTCTCATGGGGCCGGACACCCAGAGTCAGTGGAAAATCCAATATATATTTGGTGATATCCCGGTCGCTATTAGAGATAGCGCAATAAACCAAAGTGAATTATCTGCAGGAGGCCCTAGCGCATGAATCTGTGCAGCGGGAACGACCTCGGTCCACCCGGGGGCCGAGAAAACCACCGTCTCATGGGGCTGGACACTCAGGGTGAGGGAAATATCCAATATATATCTGTTGATATGTCGGGTGCTATTACAGATAGCGCAATAAATCAAAGTGCATTGTCTGTAGGAGGCCGTGGCGCATGAATCTGGGCAGCGGGAACGACTTCGGCCCACCAGGGGCCGAGAAGACCACCGTCTCATGGGGCCGGCCACTCAGGGTGAGGGGAAAATCCAATATATATCTGGTGATATCTCGGGTGCTATTAGAGATAGCGCAATAAACCAAGTGACTTATCTGCAGGAGGCCCTGGCGCCTGAATCTGTGCAGCGGGAACGACCTCGGTCCACCAGGGGCCGAGAAAACCACCGTCTCATGGGGCCGGCCACTCAGGGTCAGGGAAAAATCCAATATGTATCTGGTGATATCTCGGGTGCTATTAGAGATAGCGCAATAAACGAAAGTGAATTATCTGCAGGAGGCCCGGGCGCATGAATCTGTGCAGCGGGAACGACCTCGGACCACCAGGGGCCGAGAAAACTACCGTCTCATGGGGCCGGACACTCAGGGTCAGGGAAAAATCCAATATATATCTGGTGATATCTCGGGTGCTATTATAGATAACGCAATAAACCAAAGTGAGTTATCTGTAGGAGGCCCTGGCGCATGAATCTGTGCAGCGGGAACGACCTCGGATCACCAGGGGCCGAGAAAACCACCGACACATGGGGCCGGACACCCTAGGTCATGTAAAAATCCAGCATATATCTGGTGATATCTCGGGTGCTATTGCAGATAGCGCAATAAATCAAAGTGCATTGTCTGTAGGAGGCCCTGGCGCATGAATCTGGGCAGCGGGAACGACCTCGGACGACCAGGGGCCGAGAAAACCACCGTCTCATGGGGCCGGACACTCAGGGTCAGGGAAAAATCCAATATATATCTGGTGATATCTTGGGTGCTATTACAGATAGCTCAATAAATCAAAGTGCGTTGTCTGTAGGAGGCCCTGGCGCATGAATCTGTGCAGCGGGAACGACCTCGGACCACTAGGGGCCGAGAAAACCACAGTCTCATGGGGCCGGACACTCAGGGTCAGGGGAAAATCCAATATATATCTGGTGATATCTCGGGTGCTATTACGGATAGCGCAATAAATCAAAGTGCATTGTCTGTAGGAGGCACTGGCGAATGAATCTGTGCAGCCGGAACGACCTCGGACCACCAGTGGCCGAGAAAATTACAGATATTCGGAATCCGTCACCCAAGGTCATGTAAAAATCCAGCATATATCTGGTGATATCTCGGGTGCTATTAGAGATAGCGCGATAAATCAAAGTGAATTATCTGCAGGAGGCCCTGGCGCATGAATGTGTGCAGCGGGAACGACCTCGGACCACCAGGGGCCGAGAAAACCACAGTCTCATGGGGCCGGACACTCAGGGTCAGGGAAAAATCCAATATATATCTGGTGATATCTCGGGTGCTATTACAGATAGCGCAATAAATCAAAGTGCGTTGTCTGTAGGAGGCTCTGGCGCATGAATCTGTGCAGCGGGAACGACCTCGGACCACTAGGGGCCGAGAAAACCACAGTCTCATGGGGCCGGACACTCAGGGTCAGTGGAAAATCCAATATATATCTGGTGATATCTCTGGTGCTATTACAGATAGCGCAATAAATCAAAGTGCGTTGTCTGTAGGAGGCCCTGGCGCATGAATCTGTGCAGCGGGAACGACCTCGGACCACCAGGGTCTGAGAAAACCACCGTCTCATGGGGCTGGACACTCCGGGTGAGGGAAATATCCAATATATATCTGGTGATATCTCGGGTGCTATTACTGATAGCGCAATAAATCAAAGTGCATTGTCTGTAGGAGGCCGTGGCGCATGAATCTGGGCAGCGGGAACGACCTCGGACCACCAGGGGCCGAGAAGACCACCGTCTCATGGGGCCGACCACTCAGGGTCAGGGGAAAATCCAATATATATCTGGTGATATCTCGGGTGCTATTAGAGATAGCGCAATAAGCCAAAGGGAATTATCTGCCGGAGGCCCTGGCGTATCAATCTGTGCAGCAGGAACGACCACGGATCACCAGGGTCCGAGAAAACCACCGTCTCATGGGGCTGGACACTCAGGGTCAGGGAAAAATCAAATATATATCTGGTGATATCTCGGGCGCTATTAGAGATAGCGCAATAAACCAAAGTGAATTATCTGCAGGAGGCCCTGGCGCATGAATCTGAGCAGCGGGAACGACCTCGGTCCACCAGGGGCCGAGAAAACCACCGTCTCATGGGGCTGGACACTCAGGGTGAGGGAAAAATCCAATATGTATCTGGTGATATCTCGGGTGCTATTAGAGATAGCGCAATAAACGAAAGTGAATTATCTGCAGGAGGCCCGGGCGCATGAATCTGTGCAGCGGGAACGACCTCGGACCTCCAGGGGCCGAGACAACGACCGTCTCATGGGGCCGGACCCTCAGGGTCAGGGTAAAATCCAATATATATCTGGTGATATCTCGGGTGCTATTAGAGATAGCGCAATAAACGAAAGTGAATTATCTGCAGGAGGCCCTGGCGCATGAATCTGGGAAGCGGGAACGTCCTCGGACCACCAGGTGCCGAGAAAACAACCGTCTCATGGGGCCGGACACCCAGAGTCAGTGGAAAATCCAATATATATTTGGTGATATCCCGGTCGCTATTAGAGATAGCGCAATAAACCAAAGTGAATTATCTGCAGGAGGCCCTAGCGCATGAATCTGTGCAGCGGGAACGACCTCGGTCCACCCGGGGGCCGAGAAAACCACCGTCTCATGGGGCTGGACACTCAGGGTGAGGGAAATATCCAATATATATCTGTTGATATGTCGGGTGCTATTACAGATAGCGCAATAAATCAAAGTGCATTGTCTGTAGGAGGCCGTGGCGCATGAATCTGGGCAGCGGGAACGACTTCGGCCCACCAGGGGCCGAGAAGACCACCGTCTCATGGGGCCGGCCACTCAGGGTGAGGGGAAAATCCAATATATATCTGGTGATATCTCGGGTGCTATTAGAGATAGCGCAATAAACCAAGTGACATATCTGCAGGAGGCCCTGGCGCCTGAATCTGTGCAGCGGGAACGACCTCGGTCCACCAGGGGCCGAGAAAACCACCGTCTCATGGGGCTGGACACTCAGGGTGAGGGAAATATCCAATATATATCTGGTGATATCTCGGGTGCTATTACAGATAGCGCAATAAATCAAAGTGCATTGTCTGTAGGAGGCCGTGGCGCATGAATCTGGGCAGCGGGAACGACCTCGGACCACCAGGGGCCGAGAAGACCACCGTCTCATGGGGCCGGCCACTCAGGGTCAGGGAAAAATCCAATATGTATCTGGTGATATCTCGGGTGCTATTAGAGATAGCGCAATAAACGAAAGTGAATTATCTGCAGGAGGCCCGGGCGCATGAATCTGTGCAGCGGGAACGACCTCGGACCACCAGGGGCCGAGAAAACTACCGTCTCATGGGGCCGGACACTCAGGGTCAGGGAAAAATCCAATATATATCTGGTGATATCTCGGGTGCTATTATAGATAACGCAATAAACCAAAGTGAGTTATCTGTAGGAGGCCCTGGCGCATGAATCTGTGCAGCGGGAACGACCTCGGATCACCAGGGGCCGAGAAAACCACCGACACATGGGGCCGGACACCCTAGGTCATGTAAAAATCCAGCATATATCTGGTGATATCTCGGGTGCTATTAGAGATAGCGCGATAAATCAAAGTGCATTGTCTGTAGGAGGCACTGGCGAATGAATCTGTGCAGCCGGAACGACCTCGGACCACCAGTGGCCGAGAAAATTACAGATATTCGGAATCCGTCACCCAAGGTCATGTAAAAATCCAGCATATATCTGGTGATATCTCGGGTGCTATTAGAGATAGCGCGATAAATCAAAGTGAATTATCTGCAGGAGGCCCTGGCGCATGAATGTGTGCAGCGGGAACGACCTCGGACCACCAGGGGCCGAGAAAACCACAGTCTCATGGGGCCGGACACTCAGGGTCAGGGAAAAATCCAATATATATCTGGTGATATCTCGGGTGCTATTACAGATAGCGCAATAAATCAAAGTGCGTTGTCTGTAGGAGGCTCTGGCGCATGAATCTGTGCAGCGGGAACGACCTCGGACCACTAGGGGCCGAGAAAACCACAGTCTCATGGGGCCGGACACTCAGGGTCAGTGGAAAATCCAATATATATCTGGTGATATCTCTGGTGCTATTACAGATAGCGCAATAAATCAAAGTGCGTTGTCTGTAGGAGGCCCTGGCGCATGAATCTGTGCAGCGGGAACGACCTCGGACCACCAGGGTCTGAGAAAACCACCGTCTCATGGGGCTGGACACTCCGGGTGAGGGAAATATCCAATATATATCTGGTGATATCTCGGGTGCTATTACTGATAGCGCAATAAATCAAAGTGCGTTGTCTGTAGAAGGCCCTGGCGCATGAATCTGTGCAGCGGGAACGACGTCGGACCACCAGGGGCCGAGAAAATTACAGATTTTCGGTATCCGCCACCCAAAGTCATGTAAAAATCCAGCATATATATGGAGCTTTCTCGGGTGCTATTACAGATGGCGCAATAAATCAAAGTGCACTGTCTGTAGGAGGCCCTGGCGCATGAATCTGGGCAGCGGGAACGACCTCGGACCACCAGGGGCCGAGAAGACCACCGTCTCATGGGGCCGGACACTCAGGGTCAGGGGAAAATCCAATATATATCGGGTGATATCTCGGGTGCTATTACAGATAGCGCAATAAATCAAAGTGCATTGTCTGTAGGAGGCCCTGGCGCATGATTCTGTGCAGCGGGAACGACCTCGGACCACCAGCGGCCGAGAAAACAACCGTCTCATGGGGACGGACACTCAGGGTCGGGGAAAAATCCAATATATATCTGGTGATATCTCGGGTGCTATTACAGATAGCGCAATAAATCAAAGTGCATTGTCTGTAGGAGGCCCTGGCGGATGAGTCTGGCCAGCGGGAACGACCTCGGACCACCAGCGGCCGAGGAAACCACCGTCTCATGGGGCCGGGCACTCAGGGTCAGGGAAAAATCTAATATATATCCGGTGATATCTCGGGTGCTATTACAGATAGCGCAATAAATCAAAGTGCATTGTCCGTAGGAGGCCCTGGCGCATGAATCTGTGCAGAGGGAACGACCTCGGACCACCAGAGGCCGAGAAAATTACAGATTTTCGGTATCCGCCACTCAAAGTCATGTAAAAATCCAGCATATATATGCAGCTTTCTCGGGTGCTATTACAGATAGCGCAATAAATCAAAGTGCACTGTCTGTAGGAGGCCCTGGCGCATGAATCTGTGCAGCGGGAACGACCTCGGACCACCAGGGTCCGAGAAAACCACCGTCTCATGGGACCGGACACTCAGGGTCAGGCGTAAATCCAATATATATCTGGTGATATCTCGGGTGCTATTACAGATAGCGCAATAAATCAAAGTGCGTTGTCTGTAGGAGGCTCTGGCGCATGAATCTGTGCAGCGGGAACGACCTCGGACCACTAGGGGCCGAGAAAACCACAGTCTCATGGTGCCGGACACTCAGGGTCAGGGGAAAATCCAATATATATCTGGTGATATCTCGGGTGCTATTACGGATAGCGCAATAAATCAAAGTGCATTGTCTGTAGGAGGCACTGGCGAATGAATCTGTGCAGCAGGAACGACCTCGGACCACCAGTGGCCGAGAAAATTACAGATATTCGGAATCCGTCACCCAAGGTCATGTAAAAATCCAGCATATATCTGGTGATATCTCGGGTGCTATTAGAGATAGCGCGATAAATCAAAGTGAATTATCTGCAGGAGGCCCTGGCGCATGAATGTGTGCAGCGGGAACGACCTCGGACCACCAGGGGCCGAGAAAACCGCAGTCTCATGGGGCCGGACACTCAGGGTCAGGGAAAAATCCAATATATATCTGGTGATATCTCGGGCGCTATTAGAGATAGCGCAATAAACCAAAGTGAATTATCTGCAGGAGGCCCTGGCGCATGAATCTGTGCAGCGGGAACGACATCGGTCCACCAGGGGCCGAGAAAACCACCGTCTCATGGGGCTGGACACTCAGGGTGAGGGAAATATCCAATATATATCTGTTGATATCTCGGGTGCTATTACAGATAGCGCAATAAATCAAAGTGCATTGTCTGTAGGAGGCCGTGGCGCATGAATCTGGGCAGCGGGAACAACCTCGGACCACCAGGGGCCGAGAAGACCACCGTCTCATGGGGCCGGCCACTCAGGGTCAGGGGAAAATCCAATATATATCTGGTGATATCTCGGGTGCTATTAGAGATAGCGCAATAAGCCAAAGGGAATTATCTGCAGGAGGCCCTGGCGCATGCATCTGTGCAGCGGGAACGACCTAGGGCCACCAGGGGCCGAGAAAACCACCGTCTCATGGGGCCGGACACTCAGGGTCAGGGGAAAATCCAATATATATCTGGTGATATCTCGGGTGCTATTACAGATAGCGCAATAAATCAAAGTGCGTTGTCTGTAGGAGGCCCTGGCGCATGAATCTGTGCAGCGGGAACGACCTCGGACCACCAGGGTCCGAGAAAACCACCGTCTCATGGGGCCGGACACTCAGGGTCAGGGGAAAATCCAATATATATCTGGTGATATCTCGGGTGCTATTACGGATAGCGCAATAAATCAAAGTGCATTGTCTGTAGGAGGCACTGATGAATGAATCTGTGCAGCAGGAACGACCTCGGACCACCAGTGGCCGAGAAAATTACAGATATTCGGAATCCGTCACCCAAGGTCATGTAAAAATCCAGCATATATCTGGTGATATCTCGGGTGCTATTAGAGATAGCGCGATAAATCAAAGTGAATCATCTGCAGGAGGCCCTGGCGCATGAATGTGTGCAGCGGGAACGACCTCGGACCACCAGGGGCCGAGAAAACCGCAGACTCATGGGGCCGGACACTCAGGGTCAGGGAAAAATCCAATATATATCTGGTGATATCTCGGGTGCTATTAGAGATAGCGCGATAAATCAAAGTGAATCATCTGCAGGAGGCCCTGGCGCATGAATGTGTGCAGCGGGAACGACCTCGGACCACCAGGGGCCGAGAAAACCGCAGACTCATGGGGCCGGTCACTCAGGGTCAGGGAAAAATCCAATATATATCTGGTGATATCTCGGGCGCTATTAGAGATAGCGCAATAAACCAAAGTGAATTATCCGCAAGAGGCCCTGGCGCATGAATCTGTGCAGCGGGAACGACCTCGGTCCACCAGGGGCCGAGAAAACCACCGTCTCATGGGGCTGGACACTCAGGGTGAGGGAAATATCCAATATATATCTGGTGATATCTCGGGTGCTATTACAGATAGCGCAATAAATCAAAGTGCATTGTCAGTAGGAGGCCGTGGCGCATGAATCAGGGCAGCGGGAACGACCTCGGACCACCAGGGGCCGAGAAGACCACCGTCTCATGGGGCCGGCCACTCAGGGTCTGGGGAAAATCCAATATATATCTGGTGATATCTCGGGTGCTATTAGAGATAGCGCAATAAGCCAAATGGAATTATCTGCAGGAGGCCCTGGCGCATGCATCTGTGCAGCGGGAACGACCTAGGACCACCAGGGGCCGAGAAAACCACCGTCTCATGGGGCCGGACATTCAGGGTAAGGGAAAAATCCAATATATATCTGGTGATATCTCGGGTGCTATTAGAGATAGAGCAATAAACGAAAGTGAATTATCTGCAGGAGGCCCTGGCGCATGAATCTGTGCAGCGGGAACGACCACGGACCACCAGGGGCCGAGAAAACCACCGTCTCATGGGGCTGGACACTCAGGGTGAGGGAAATATCCAATATATATCTGGTGATATCTCGGGTGCTATCACAGATAGCGCAATAAATCAAAGTGCATTGTCTGTAGGAGGCCGTTGCGCATGAATCTGGGCAGCGCGAACGATCTCGGACCACCAGCGGCCGAGAAAACAACCGTCTCATGGGGCCGGACACTCAGGGTCGGGGAAAAATCCAATATATATCTGGTGATATCTCGGGTGCTATTAGAGATAGCGCAAAAAATCAAAATGCATTGTCTGTAGGAGGCCCTGTCGCATGAATCTGGCCAGCGGGAACTACCTCGGACCACCAGGGTCCGAGAAAACCACCGTCTCATGGGGCCGGACACTCAGGGTCAGGGGAAAATCCAATATATATCTGGTGATATCTCGGGTGCTATTACAGATAGCGCAATAAATCAAAGTGCATTGTCTGTAGGAGGCACTGGCGAATGATTCTGTGCAGCGGGAACGACCTGGGACCAACAGCGGCCGAGAAAATTACTGATATTCGGAATCCGTCACCGAAGGTCATGTAAAAATCCAGCATATATCTGGTGATATCTCGGGTGCTATTAGAGATAGCGCAATAAGCCAAAGGGAATTATCTGCAGGAGGCCCTGGCGCATGCATCTGTGCAGCGGGAACGACCTAGGACCACCAGGGGCCGAGAAAACCACCGTCTCATGTGGTCGGACACTCAGGGTCAGGGGAAAATCCAATATATATCTGGTGATATCTCGGGTGCTATTACGGATAGCGCAATAAATCAAAGTGCATTGTCTGTAGGAGGCACTGGCGAATGAATCTGTGCAGCAGGAACGACCTCGGACCACCAGTGGCCGAGAAAATTACAGATATTCGGAATCCGTCACCCAAGGTCATGTAAAAATCCAGCATATATCTGGTGATATCTCGGGTGCTATTAGAGCTAGCGCGATAAATCAAAGTGAATTATCTGCAGGAGGCCCTGGCGCATGAATGTGTGCAGCGGGAACGACCTCGGACCACCAGGGGCCGAGAAAACCGCAGTCTCATGGGGCCGGAAACTCTTGGTCAAGGAAAAATCCAATATATATCTGGTGATATCTCGGGTGCTATTACAGATAGCGCAATAAATCAAAGTGCATGGTCTGTAGGAGACCCTGGCGCATGCATCTGGCCAGCGGGAACGACCTCGGACCACCAGGGGCCGAGAAAACCACAGTCTCATTGGTCCGGACACTCAGGGTCAGGGAAAAATCCAATATATATCTGGTGATATCTCGGGTGCTATTAGAGATAGCGCAATTAACCAAAGTGAATTATCTGCAGGAGGCCCTGGCGCATGCATCTGTGCAGCGGGATCGACCTCGGACCACCAGGGGCCGAGAAAACCACCGCCTCATGGGGCCGGACACTCAGGGTCAGGGAAAAATCCAATATATATCTGGTGATATCTCGGGTGCTATTAGAGATAGCGCAATAAACCAAAGTGAATTATCTGCAGGAGGCCCTGGTGCATGCATCTGTGCAGCGGGAACGACCTCCGACCACCAGGGGCCGAGTAAACCACCGTCTCATGGGGCCGGACACTCAGGGTCAGGGAAAAATCTAATATATATCCGGTGATATCTCGGGTGCTATTACAGATAGCGCAATAAATCAAAGTGCATTGTCCGTAGGAGGCCCTGGCGCATGAATCTGTGCAGAGGAAACGACCTCGGACCACCAGAGGCCGAGAAAATTACAGATTTTCGGTATCCGCCACCCAAAGTCATGTAAAAATCCAGCATATATATGCAGCTTTCTCGGGTGCTATTACAGATAGCGCAATAAATCAACGTGCACTGTCTGTAGGAGGCCCTGGCGCATGAATCTGTGCAGCGGGAACGACCTCGGACCACCAGGGTCCGAGAAAACCACCGTCTCATGGGGCCGGACACTCAGGGTCAGGGGAAAATCCAATATATATCTGGTGATATCTCGGGTGCTATTACAGATAGCGCAATAAATCAAAGTGCGTTGTCTGTAGGAGGCTCTGGCGCATGAATGTGTGCAGCGGGAACGACCTCGGACTACTAGGGGCCGAGAAAGCCACAGTCTCATGGGGCCGGACACTCAGGGTCAGGGGAAAATCCAATATATATGTGGTGATATCTCGGGTGCTATTACAGATAGCGCAATAAATCAAAGTGCGTTGTCTGTAGGAGGCCCTGGCGCATGAATCTGTGCAGCGGGAACGACCTCGGACCACTAGGGGCCGAGAAAACCACAGTCTCATGGGGCCGGACACTCAGGGTCAGGGGAAAATCCAATATATATCTGGTGATATCTCGGGTGCTATTAGAGACAGCGCAATAAGCCAAAGGGAATTATCTGCAGGAGGCCCTGGCGCATGCATCTGTGCAGCGGGAACGACCTAGGACCACCAGGGGCCGAGAAAACCACCGTCACATGGGGCCGGACACTCAGGGTCAGGGGAAAATCCAATATATATCTGGTGATATCTCGGGTGCTATTACAGATAGCGCAATAAATCAAAGTGCGTTGTCTGTAGGAGGCTCTGGCGCATGAATGTGTGCAGCGGGAACGATCTCGGACTACTAGGGGCCGAGAAAGCCACAGTCTCATGGGGCCGGACACTCAGGGTCAGGGGAAAATCCAATATATATCTGGTGATATCTCGGGTGCTATTACAGATAGCGCAATAAATCAAAGTGCGTTGTCTGTAGGAGGCCCTGGCGCATGAATCTGTGCAGCGGGAACGACCTCGGACCACCAGGGTCCGAGAAAACCACCGTCTCATGGGGCTGGACACTCAGGGTGAGGGATATATCCAATATATATCTGGTGATATCTCGGGTGCTATTACAGATAGCGCAATAAATCAAAGTGCATTGTCAGAAGGAAGCCGTGGCGCATGAATCTGGGCAGCGGGAACGACCTTGGACCACCAGGGGCCGAGAAGACCACCGTCTCATGGGGCCGGCCACTCAGGGTCTGGGGAAAATCCAATATATATCTGGTGATATCTCGGGTGCTATTAGAGATAGCGCAATAAATCAAAGTGCATTGTCTGTAGGAGGCCCTGGCACATGATTCTGTGCAGCGGGAACGACGTCGGACCACCAGGGGCCGAGAAAATTACAGATTTTCGGTATCCGCCACCCAAAGTCATGTAAAAATCCAGCATATATATGGAGCTTTCTCGGGTGCTATTACAGATAGCGCAATAAATCAAAGTGCACTGTCTGTAGGAGGCCCTGGCGCATGAATCTGGGCAGCGGGAACGACCTCGGACCACCAGGGGCCGAGAAGACCACCGTCTCATGGGGCCGGACACTCAGGGTCAGGGGAAAATCCAATATATATCGGGTGATATCTCGGGTGCTATTACAGATAGCGCAATAAATCAAAGTGCATTGTCTGTAGGAGGCCCTGGCGCATGAGTCTGTGCAGCGGGAACGACCTCGGACCACCAGCGGCCGAGAAAACAACCGTCTCATGGGGCCGGACACTCAGGGTCGGGGAAAAATCCAATATATATCTGGTGATATCTCGGGTGCTATTACAGATAGCGCAATAAATCAAAGTGCATTGTCTGTAGGAGGCCCTGGCGCATGAGTCTCGCCAGCGGGAACGACCTCGGACCACCAGCGGCCGAGAAAACAACCGTCTCATGGGGCCGGACACTCAGGGTCGGGGAAAAATCCAATATATATCTGGTGATATCTCGGGTGCTATTAGAGATAGCGCAATAAATCAAAATGCATTGTCTGTAGGAGGCCCTGGCGCATGAATCTGGCCAGCGGGAACTACCTCGGACCACCAGCGGCCAAGAAAACCACCGTCTCATGGGGCCGGACACTCAGGGTCGGGGAAAAATCCAATATATATCTGGTGATATCTCTGGTGCTATTAGAGATAGCGCAATAAATCAAAGTGCATTGTCTGTAGGAGGCCCTGTCGCATGATTCTGTGCAGCGGGAACGACCTCGGACCACCAGGGGCCGAGAAAACCACAGTCTCATTGGTCCGGACACTCAGGGTCAGGGAAAAATCCAATATATATCTGGTGATATCTCGGGTGCTATTAGAGATAGCGCAATAAATCAAAGTGCATTGTCTGTAGGACGCACTGGCGAATGAATCTGTGCAGCAGGAACGACCTCGGACCACCAGGGGCCGAGAAAATTACTGATATTCGGAATCCGTCACCCAAGGTCATGTAAAAATCCAGCATATATCTGGTGTTATCTCGGGTGCTAGTAGAGATAGCGCAATAAGCCAAAGGGAATAATCTGCAGGAGGCTCTGGCGCATGCATCTGTGCAGCGGGAACGACCTAGGACCACCAGGGGCCGAGAAAACCACCGTCTCATGGGGCCGGACACTCAGGGTCAGGGGAAAATCCAATATATATCTGGTGATATCTCGGGTGCTATTACAGATAGCGCAATAAATCAAAGTGCGTTGTCTGTAGAAGGCCCTGGCGCATGAATCTGTGCAGCGGGAACGACCTCGGACCACTAGGGGCCGAGAAAACCACAGTCTCATGGGGCCGGACACTCAGGGTCAGGGGAAAATCCAATATATATCTGGTGATACCTCGGGTGCTATTACAGATAGCGCAATAAATCAAAGTACGTTGTCTGTAGGAGGCCCTGGCGCATGAATCTGTGCAGCGGGAACGACCTCGGACCACCAGGGTCCGAGAAAACCACCGTCTCATGGGGCCGCACACTCAGGGTCAGTGAAAAATCCAATATATATCTGGTGATATCTCGGGTGCTATTAGAGATAGCGCTATAAACCAAAGTGAATTATCTGCAGGAGGCCCTAGCGCATGAACCTGTGCAGCGAGATCGATCTCGGACCCCCAGGGGCCGAGAAAACCACCGACACATGGGGCCGGGCACTCAGGGTTAGGGAAAAATCCAATATATATCTGGTGATAGCTCGGGTGCTATTACAGATAGCGCAATAAATCAAAGTGCATTGTCTGTAGGAGGCCCTGGCGCATGAATCTGTGCAGCGGGAACTACCTCGGACCACCAGGGGCCGAGAAAACCACAGTCTCATGGGGTCGGACACTCAGGGTCAGGGAAGAATCCAATATATACCTGGTGATATCTCGGGTGCTATTAGAGATAGCGCAATAAACCAAAGTGAATTATCTGCAGGAGACCCTGGCGCATGAATCTGTGCAGCGGGAACGACCTCGGACCACCAGGGGCCGAGACAACAACCGTCTCATGGGGCCGGACACTCAGGGTCAGGGAAAAATCCAATATATTTCTGGTGATATCTCGGGTTATATTACAGATAGAACAATAAATCAAAGTGCATTGTCTGTAGGAGGCCCTGGCGCATGAATCTGTGCAGCGGGAACGACCTCGGACCACCAGGGGCCGAGAAAACCACCGTCTCATGGGGCCGGACACTCAGGGTCAGGGAAAAATCCAATATATATCTGGTGATATCTCGGGTGCTATTACAGATAGCCCAAGAAATCAAAGTGCATTGTCTGTATTAGGCCCCGGCGCATGAATCTGTGCAGCGGGAACGACCTCGGACCACCAGGGGCCGAGAAAACCACCGTCTCATGGGGCCGGACACTCAGGGTCAGGGAAGAATCCAATATATATCTGGTGATATCTCGGGTGCTATTACAGATAGCGCAATAAATCAAAGTGCATTGTCTGTAGGAGGCTCAGGCGAATGAATCTGTGCAGCGGGAACGACCTCGGACCACCAGGGGCCGAGAAAACCACAGTCTCATGGGGCCGGACACTCAGGGTCAGGGGAAAATCCAATATATATCTGGTGATATCTCGGGTGCTATTACAGATAGCGCAATAAATCAGAGTGCATTGTCTGTAGGAGGCCCTGGCGCATGAATCTGTGTAGCGGGAACGACCTCGGACCACCAGAGGCCGAGAAAACCACAGTCTCATTGGTCCGGACGCTCAGGGTCAGGGGAAAATCCAACATATATCTGGTGATATCTCGGGTGCTATTACAGATAGCGCAATAAATCAAAGTGAATTGTCTGTAGGACGCCCTGGCGCATGAATCTGTGCAGCCGGAACGACCTCGAACCACCAGGGGCCGCGAAAACCACCGTCTCATGGGGCCGGACACTCAGGGTCAGTGAAAGATCCAATATATATCTGGTGGTATCACGGGTGCTATTACAGATAGCGTAATAAATAAATGTGCATTGTCTGTAGGAGGCCCTGGAGCATGAATCTGTGCAGAGGGAACGACCTCGGACCACCAGGGGCCGAGAAAACCACAGTCTCATGGGGTCGGACACTCAGGGTCAGGGAAGAATCCAATATATACCTGGTGATATCTCGGGTGCTATTAGAGATAGCGCAATAAACCAAAGTGAATTATCTGCAGGAGGCCCTGGCGCATGAATCTGTGCAACGGGAACGACCTCGGACCACCAGGGGCCGAGAAAACCACCGTCTCATGGGGCCGGACACTCAGGGTCAGTGAAAAATCCAATATATATCTGGTTATATCTCGAGTGCTATTACAGATAGCGCAATAAATCAAAGTGCATTGTCTGTAGGAGGACCTTGCGCATGAATCTGTGCAGCGGGAACTACCTCGGACCACCAGGGGCCGAGAAAACCACAGTCTCATGGGGTCGGACACTCAGGGTCAGGGAAGAATCCAATATATACCTGGTGATATCTCGGGTGCTATTAGAGATAGCGCAATAAACCAAAGTGAATTATCTGCAGGAGACCCTGGCGCATGAATCTGTGCAGCGGGAACGACCTCGGACCACCAGGGGCCGAGACAACAACCGTCTCATGGGGCCGGACACTCAGGGTCAGGGAAAAATCCAATATATTTCTGGTGATATCTCGGGTTATATTACAGATAGAACAATAAATCAAAGTGCATTGTCTGTAGGAGGCCCTGGCGCATGAATCTGTGCAGCGGGAACGACCTCGGACCACCAGGGGCCGAGAAAACCACCGTCTCATGGGGCCGGACACTCAGGGTCAGGGAAAAATCCAATATATATCTGGTGATATCTCGGGTGCTATTACAGATAGCCCAAGAAATCAAAGTGCATTGTCTGTATTAGGCCCCGGCGCATGAATCTGTGCAGCGGGAACGACCTCGGACCACCAGGGGCCGAGAAAACCACCGTCTCATGGGGCCGGACACTCAGGGTCAGGGAAGAATCCAATATATATCTAGTGATATCTCGGGTGCTATTACAGATAGCGCAATAAATCAAAGTGCATTGTCTGTAGGAGGCTCAGGCGAATGAATCTGTGCAGCGGGAACGACCTCGGACCACCAGGGGCCGAGAAAACCACAGTCTCATGGGGCCGGACACTCAGGGTCAGGGGAAAATCCAATATATATCTGGTGATATCTCGGGTGCTATTACAGATAGCGCAATAAATCAGAGTGCATTGTCTGTAGGAGGCCCTGGCGCATGAATCTGTGTAGCGGGAACGACCTCGGACCACCAGAGGCCGAGAAAACCACAGTCTCATTGGTCCGGACGCTCAGGGTCAGGGGAAAATCCAACATATATCTGGTGATATCTCGGGTGCTATTACAGATAGCGCAATAAATCAAAGTGAATTGTCTGTAGGACGCCCTGGCGCATGAATCTGTGCAGCCGGAACGACCTCGAACCACCACGGGCCGCGAAAACCACCGTCTCATGGGGCCGGACACTCAGGGTCAGTGAAAGATCCAATATATATCTGGTGGTATCTCGGGTGCTATTACAGATAGCGTAATAAATAAATGTGCATTGTCTGTAGGAGGCCCTGGAGCATGAATCTGTGCAGAGGGAACGACCACGGACCACCAGGGGCCGAGAAAACCACAGTCTCATGGGGTCGGACACTCAGGGTCAGGGAAGAATCCAATATATACCTGGTGATATCTCGGGTGCTATTAGAGATAGCGCAATAAACCAAAGTGAATTATCTGCAGGAGACCCTGGCGCATGAATCTGTGCAGCGGGAACGACCTCGGACCACCAGGTGCCGAGACAACAACCGTCTCATGGGGCCGGACACTCAGGGTCAGGGAAAAATCCAATATATTTCTGGTGATATCTCGGGTTATATTACAGATAGAACAATAAATCAAAGTGCATTGTCTGTAGGAGGCCCTGGCGCATGAATCTGTGCAGCGGGAACGACCTCGGACCACCAGGGGCCGAGAAAACCACCGTCTCATGGGGCCGGACACTCAGGGTCAGGGAAAAATCCAATATATATCTGGTGATATCTCGGGTGCTATTACAGATAGCCCAAGAAATCAAAGTGCATTGTCTGTATTAGGCCCCGGCGCATGAATCTGTGCAGCGGGAACGACCTCGGTCCACCAGGGGCCGAGAAAACCACCGTCTCATGGGGCCGGACACTCAGGGTCAGGGAAAAATCCAATATATATCTGGTGATATCTCGGGTGCTATTACAGATAGCGCAATAAATCAGAGTGCATTGTCTGTAGGAGGCCCTGGCGCATGAATCTGTGTAGCGGGAACGACCTCGGACCACCAGAGGCCGAGAAAACCACAGTCTCATGGGTCCGGACGCTCAGGGTCAGGGGAAAATCCAACATATATCTGGTGATATCTCGGGTGCTATTACAGATAGCGCAATAAACCAAAGTGAATTATCTGCAGGAGACCCTGGCGCATGAATCTGTGCAGCGGGAACGACCTCGGACCACCAGGGGCCGAGACAACAACCGTCTCATGGGGCCGGACACTCAGGGTCAGGGAAAAATCCAATATATTTCTGGTGATATCTCGGGTTATATTACAGATAGAACAATAAATCAAAGTGCATTGTCTGTAGGAGGCTCAGGCGAATGAATCTGTGCAGCGGGAACGACCTCGGACCACCAGGGGCCGAGAAAACCACAGTCTCATGGGGCCGGACACTCAGGGTCAGGGGAAAATCCAATATATATCTGGTGATATCTCGGGTGCTATTACAGATAGCGCAATAAACCAAAGTGCATTGTCTGTAGGAGGCTCTTGCGAATGAATCTGTACCGCAGGAACGACCTCGGACCACCAGTGGCCGAGAAAATTACAGATATTCGGAATCCGTCACCCAAGGTCATGTAAAAATCCAGCAAATATCTGGTGATATCTCGGGTGCTATTACAGATAGCCCAAGAAATCAAAGTGCATTGTCTGTATTAGGCCCCGGCGCATGAATCTGTGCAGCGGGAACGACCTCGGACCACCAGGGGCCGAGAAAACCACCGTCTCATGGGGCCGGACACTCAGGGTCAGGGAAGAATCCAATATATATCTGGTGATATCTCGGGTGCTATTACAGATAGCGCAATAAATCAAAGTGCATTGTCTGTAGGAGGCTCAGGCGAATGAATCTGTGCAGCGGGAACGACCTCGGACCACCAGGGGCCGAGAAAACCACAGTCTCATGGGGCCGGACACTCAGGGTCAGGGGAAAATCCAATATATATCTGGTGATATCTCGGGTGCTATTACAGATAGCGCAATAAATCAAAGTGCATTGTCTGTAGGAGGCTCAGGCGAATGAATCTGTGCAGCGGGAACGACCTCGAACCACCAGGGGCCGCGAAAACCACCGTCTCATGGGGCCGGACACTCAGGGTCAGGGAAGAATCCATTATATATCTGGTGATATCTCGGGTGCTATTAGAGATAGCGCAATAAACCAAAGTGAATTATCTGCAGGAGGCCCTGGCGCATGAATCTGTGCAGCGGGAACGACCTCGGATCACCAGGGTCCGAGATAACCACCGTCTCATGGGGCCGGACATTCAGGGTCAGGGGAAAATCTAATATATATCTGGTGATATCTCGGGTGCTATTAGAGATACCGCAATAAACCAAAGTGAATTATCTGCAGGAGGCCCTGGCGCATGAATCTGTGCAGCGGGAACGACCTCGGATCACCAGGGTCCGAGAAGACCACCGTCTTATGGGGCCGTACACTCAGGGTCAGTGAAAAATCCAATATATATGTGGTGATATCTCGGGTGCTATTACAGATAGCGGAATAAATCAAAGTGCATTATCTGTAGGAGACCCTGGCGCATGAATCTGTGCAGCGGGAACGAGCTCGGAACACCAGGGACCGAGAAAACCACCGTCTCATGGGGCCGGACACTCAGGGTCAGTGAAAAATCCAATATATATGTGGTGATATCTCGGGTGCTATTACAGATAGCGCAATAAATCAAAGTGAATTATCTGCAGTAGGCCCTGGCGCATGAATCTGTGCAGCGGGAACGACCTCGGACCACCAGGGGCCGAGAAAACCACAGTCTCATGGGGCCGGACACTCAGGGTCAGGGGAAAATCCAATATATATCTGGTGATATCTCGGGTGCTATTAGAGATAGCGCAATAAACCAAAGTGTATTATCTGCAGGAGGCCCTGGCGCATGAATCTGTGCAACGGGAACGACCTCGGACCACCAGGGGCCGAGAAAACCACCGTCTCATGGGGCCGGACACTCAGGGTCAGTGAAAAATCCAATATATATCTGGTTATATCTCGGGTGCTATTAGAGATAGCGAAATAAATCAAAGTGAATTATCTGCAGGAGGCCCTGGCGCGAGCATCTGTGCAGCGGGAACGACCTCGGACCACCAGGGGCCAAGAAAACCACCGTCTCATGGCGCCGGACACTCAGGGTCAGGGAAAAATCCAATATATATCTGGTGATATCTCGGGTGCTATTAGAGATAGCCAAATAAATCAAAGTGCATTGTCGGTAGGAGGCCCTGGCGCATGAATCTGTGCAGCGGGAACGACCTCGGACCACCAGGGGCCGGGAAAACCACAGTCTCATGGGGCCGGACACTCAGGGTCAGGGGAAAATCCAATATATATCTGGTGATATCTCGGGTGCTATTAGAGATAGCGCAATACACCAAAGTGAATTATCTGCAGGAGGCCCTGGCGCATGCATCTGTGCAGCGGGAACGACCTCGGACCACCAGGGGCCAAGAAAACCACCGTCTCATGGCGCCGGACACTCAGGGTCAGGGAAAAATCCAATATATATCTGGTGATATCTCGGGTGCTATTAGAGATAGCCCAATAAATCAAAGTGCATTGTCGGTAGGAGGCCCTGGCGCATGAATCTGTGCAGCGGGAACGACCTCGGACCACCAGGGGCCGGGAAAACCACAGTCTCATGGGGCCGGACACTCAGGGACAGGGGAAAATCCAATATATATCTGGTGATATCTCGGGTGCTATTACAGATAGCGCAATAAATCAAAGTGCATTGTCTGTAGGAGGCCCTGGCGCATGAATCTGTGCAGCGGGAACGACCTCGGAACACCAGGGACCGAGAAAACCACCGCCTCATGTGGCCGGACACTCAGGGTCAGTGAAAAATCCAATATATATGTGGTGATATCTCGGGTGCTATTACAGATAGCGGAATAAATCAAAGTGCATTATCTGTAGGAGACCCTGGCGCATGAATCTGTGCAGCGGGAACGACCGCGGAACACCAGGGACCGAGAAAACCACCGTCTCATGGGGCCGGACACTCAGGGTCAGTGAAAAATCCAATATATATGTGGTGATATCTCGGGTGCTATTACAGATAGCGCAATAAATCAAAGTGAATTATCTGCAGTAGGCCCTGGCGCATGAATCTGTGCAGCGGGAACGACCTCGGACCACCAGGGGCCGAGAAAACTACCGTCTCATGGGGCCGGTCACTCAGGGTCAGTGAAAAATGCAATATATATCTGCTGATATCTCGGGTGCTATTAGAGATAGCGCAATAAACCAAAGTGAATTATCTGCAGGAGGCCCTGGCGCATGAATCTGTGCAGCGGGAACGACCTCGGACCACCAGGGGCCGAG
Organism: Nomia melanderi; assembly: GCF_051020985.1. Lineage (NCBI taxonomy): Eukaryota > Metazoa > Arthropoda > Insecta > Hymenoptera > Halictidae > Nomia > Nomia melanderi. The sequence continues at coordinate 1,584,919 of NW_027475140.1, read as the reverse complement.
AAAACGACCGTCTCATGGGGCCGGACACTCAGGGTCAGGGAAAAATCCAATATATATCTGGTGATATCTCGGGTGCTATTACAGATATCGCAATAAACCAAAGTGCACTGTCTGTAGGAGGCCCTGGCGCATGAATCTGGGCAGCGGGAACGACCTCGGACCACCAGGGGCCGAGAAAACCACCGTCTCATGGGTCCGGACACTCAGGGTCAGGGGAAAATCCAATATATATCTGGTGATATCTCGGGTGATATTAGAGATAGCGCAATAAACCAAAGTGAATTATCTGAAGGAGGCCCTGGCGCATGCATCTGTGCAGCGGGAACGACCTCGGACCACCAGGGGCCAAGAAAACCACCGTCTCATGGCGCCGGACACTCAGGGTCAGGGAAAAATCCAATATATATCTGGTGATATCTCGGGTGCTATTACAGATAGCGCAATAAACCAAAGTGCATTGTCTGTAGGAGGCCCTTGCGAATGATTCTGTGCCGCAGGAACGACCTCGGACCACCAGTGGCCGAGAAAATTACAGATATTCGGAATCCCTAACCCAAGGTCATGTAAAAACCAGCAAATATCTGGTGATATCTCGGGTGCTATTAGAGATAGCGTAATAAACCAAAGTGCATTGTCTGTAGGAGGCCCAGGCGAATAAATCTGGCCAGCTGGAACGACCTCGGACCACCAGGGGCCGAGAAAACCACAGTCTCATGGGGCCGCACACTCAGGGTCAGGGTAAAATCCAATATTTATCTGGTGATATCTCGGGTGCTATTACAGATAGCCCAATAAATCAAAGTGCATTGTCGGTAGGAGGCCCTGGCGCATGAATCTGTGCAGCGGGAACGACCTCCGACCACCAGGGGCCGGGAAAACCACAGTCTCATGGGGCCGGACACTCAGGGCCAGGGGAAAATCCAATATATATCTGGTGATATCTCGGGTGCTATTAGAGATAGCGCAATAAACCAAAGTGAATTATCTGCAGGAGGCCCTGGCGCATGCATCTGTGCAGCGGGAACGACCTCGGACCACCAGGGGCCAAGAAAACCACAGTCTCATGGGGCCGGACACACAGGGTCAGGGGAAAATCCAACATATATCTGGTGATATCTCGGGTGCTATTAGAGATAGCGCAATAAATCAAAGTGAATAGTCTGTAGGAGGCCCTGGCGCATGAATCTGTGCAGCCGGAACGACCTCGAACCACCAGGGGCCGCGAAAACCACCGTCTCATGGGGCCGGACACTCAGGGTCAGTGAAAGATCCAATATATATCTGGTGGTATCTCGGGTGCTATTACAGATAGCGTAATAAATAAATGTGCATTGACTGTAGGAGGCCCTGGCGCATGAATCTGTGCAGAGGGAACGACCTCGGACCACCAGGGGCCGAGAAAACCACCGTCTCATGGGGCCGGACACTCAGGGTCAGGGAAGAATCCATTATATATCTGGTGATATCTCGGGTGCTATTAGAGATAGCGCAATAAACCAAAGTGAATTATCTGCAGGAGGCCCTGGCGCATGAATCTGTGCAGCGGGAACGACCTCGGATCACCAGGGTCCGAGATAACCACCGTCTCATGGGGCCGGACATTCAGGGTCAGGGGAAAATCTAATATATATCTGGTGATATCTCGGGTGCTATTAGAGATACCGCAATAAACCAAAGTGAATTATCTGCAGGAGGCCCTGGCGCATGAATCTGTGCAGCGGGAACGACCTCGGATCACCAGGGTCCGAGAAGACCACCGTCTTATGGGGCCGGACACTCAGGGTCAGGGAAAAATCTATCATATATCTGGTGATATCTCGGGTGCTATTACAGATAGCGCAATAAACCGAAGTGAATTATCTGCAGGAGGCCCTGGCGCATGAATCTGTGCAGCGGGAACGACCTCGGATCACCAGGGGCCGAGAAAACCACCGTCTCATGGGGCCGGACACTCAGGGTCAGTGAAAAATCCAATATATATCTGGTGATATCTCGGGTGCTATTACAGATAGCGCAATAAATCAAAGTGCATTGTCTGTAGGAGGCCCTGGCGCATGAATCTGTGCAGCGGGAACGACCTCGGACCACCAGGGGCCGAGAAAACCACAGTCTCATGGGGCCGGACACTCAGGGTCAGGGGAAAATCCAATATATATCTGGTGATATCTCGGGTGCTATTAGAGATAGCGCAATAAACCAAAGTGTATTATCTGCAGGAGGCCCTGGCGCATGAATCTGTGCAACGGGAACGACCTCGGACCACCAGGGGCCGAGAAAACCACCGTCTCATGGTGCCGGACACTCAGGGTCAGTGAAAAATCCAATATATATCTGGTTATATCTCGGGTGCTATTAGAGATAGCGAAATAAATCAAAGTGAATTATCTGCAGGAGGCCCTGGCGCGAGCATCTGTGCAGCGGGAACGACCTCGGACCACCAGGGGCCAAGAAAACCACCGTCTCATGGCGCCGGACACTCAGGGTCAGGGAAAAATCCAATATATATCTGGTGATATCTCGGGTGCTATTAGAGATAGCCAAATAAATCAAAGTGCATTGTCGGTAGGAGGCCCTGGCGCATGAATCTGTGCAGCGGGAACGACCTCGGACCACCAGGGGCCGGGAAAACCACAGTCTCATGGGGCCGGACACTCAGGGTCAGGGGAAAATCCAATATATATCTGGTGATATCTCGGGTGCTATTAGAGATAGCGCAATACACCAAAGTGAATTATCTGCAGGAGGCCCTGGCGCATGCATCTGTGCAGCGGGAACGACCTCGGACCACCAGGGGCCAAGAAAACCACCGTCTCATGGCGCCGGACACTCAGGGTCAGGGAAAAATCCAATATATATCTGGTGATATCTCGGGTGCTATTAGAGATAGCCCAATAAATCAAAGTGCATTGTCGGTAGGAGGCCCTGGCGCATGAATCTGTGCAGCGGGAACGACCTCGGACCACCAGGGGCCGGGAAAACCACAGTCTCATGGGGCCGGACACTCAGGGACAGGGGAAAATCCAATATATATCTGGTGATATCTCGGGTGCTATTACAGATAGCGCAATAAATCAAAGTGCATTGTCTGTAGGAGGCCCTGGCGCATGAATCTGTGCAGCGGGAACGACCTCGGAACACCAGGGACCGAGAAAACCACCGCCTCATGTGGCCGGACACTCAGGGTCAGTGAAAAATCCAATATATATGTGGTGATATCTCGGGTGCTATTACAGATAGCGGAATAAATCAAAGTGCATTATCTGTAGGAGACCCTGGCGCATGAATCTGTGCAGCGGGAACGACCTCGGAACACCAGGGACCGAGAAAACCACCGTCTCATGGGGCCGGACACTCAGGGTCAGTGAAAAATCCAATATATATGTGGTGATATCTCGGGTGCTATTACAGATAGCGCAATAAATCAAAGTGAATTATCTGCAGTAGGCCCTGGCGCATGAATCTGTGCAGCGGGAACGACCTCGGACCACCAGGGGCCGAGAAAACTACCGTCTCATGGGGCCGGTCACTCAGGGTCAGTGAAAAATGCAATATATATCTGCTGATATCTCGGGTGCTATTACAGATATCGCAATAAACCAAAGTGCACTGTCTGTAGGAGGCCCTGGCGCATGAATCTGGGCAGCGGGAACGACCTCGGACCACCAGGGGCCGAGAAAACCACCGTCTCATGGGTCCGGACACTCAGGGTCAGGGGAAAATCCAATATATATCTGGTGATATCTCGGGTGATATTAGAGATAGCGCAATAAACCAAAGTGAATTATCTGAAGGAGGCCCTGGCGCATGCATCTGTGCAGCGGGAACGACCTCGGACCACCAGGGGCCAAGAAAACCACCGTCTCATGGCGCCGGACACTCAGGGTCAGGGAAAAATCCAATATATATCTGGTGATATCTCGGGTGCTATTTGAGATAGCGCAATAAATCAAAGTGCATTGTCTGTAGGAGGCCCAGGCGCATGAATCTGGCCAGCGGGAACGACCTCGGACCACCATGGGCCGAGAAAACCACAGTCTCATGGGGCCGGACACTCAGGGTCAGGGGAAAATCCAATATATATCTGGTGATATCTCGGGTGCTATTACAGATAGCGCAATAAACCAAAGTGCATTGTCTGTAGGAGGCCCTTGCGAATGATTCTGTGCCGCAGGAACGACCTCGGACCACCAGTGGCCGAGAAAATTACAGATATTCGGAATCCCTAACCCAAGGTCATGTAAAAATCCAGCAAATATCTGGTGATATCTCGGGTGCTATTAGAGATAGCGTAATAAACCAAAGTGCATTGTCTGTAGGAGGCCCTGGCGAATGAATCTGTTCAGCGGGAACGACCTAGGACCACCAGGGGCCGAGAAAACCACCGACTCACGGGGCCGGACACTCAGGGTCAGGGGAAAATCCAATATATATCTGGTGATATCTCGGGTGCAATTACAGATAGCGCAAGAAACCAAAGTGCATTGTCTGTAGGAGGCCCTTGCGAATGAATCTGTGCCGCAGGAACGACCTCGGACCACCAGTGGCCGAGAAAATTACAGATATTCGGAATCCGTCACCAAAGATCATGTAAAAATCCAGCAAATATCTGGTGATATCTCGGGTGCTATTAGAGATAGCGCAATAAATCAAAGTGCATTGTCTGTAGGAGGCCCAGGCGAATAAATCTGGCCAGCTGGAACGACCTCGGACCACCAGGGGCCGAGAAAACCACAGTCTCATGGGGCCGCACACTCAGGGTCAGGGTAAAATCCAATATTTATCTGGTGATATCTCGGGTGCTATTACAGATAGCCCAATAAATCAAAGTGCATTGTCGGTAGGAGGCCCTGGCGCATGAATCTGTGCAGCTGGAACGACCTCAGACCACCAGGGGCCGGGAAAACCACAGTCTCATGGGGCCGGACACTCAGGGCCAGGGGAAAATCCAATATATATCTGGTGATATCTCGGGTGCTATTAGAGATAGCGCAATAAACCAAAGTGAATTATCTGCAGGAGGCCCTGGCGCATGCATCTGTGCAGCGGGAACGACCTCGGATCACCAGGGGCCAAGAAAACCACCGTCTCATGGCGCCGGACACTCAGGGTCAGGGAAAAATCCAATATATATCTGGTGATATCTCGGGTGCTATTAGAGATAGCGCAATAAATAAAAGTGCATTGTCTGTAGGAGGCCCAGGCGCATGAATCTGGCCAGCGGGAACGACCTCGGACCACCAGGGGCCGAGAAAACCACAGTCTCATGGGGCCGGACACTCAGGGTCAGGGGAAAATCCAATATAGATCTGGTGATATCTCGGGTGTCATTACAGATAGCGCAATAAACCAAAGTGAATTATCTGCAGGAGGCCCTGGCGCATGAATCTGTGCAAGGGGAACGACCTCGGACCACCAGGGGCCGAGAAAACCACAGTCTCATGCGGCCGGACTGTCAGGGTCAGGGAAAAATACAATATATATCAGGTGATATCTCGGGTGCTATTAGAGATAGCGAAATAAATCAAAGTGCATTGTCTGCAGGAGGCCCTGGCGCATAAATCTGTGCCGCGGGATCGACCTCGGACCACCAGGGGCCGAGAAAACCACCGACACATGGGGCCGGACACTCAGGGTCGAGGAAAAATTCAATATATATCTGGTGATATCTCGGGTGCTCTTACAGATAGCGCACTAAACCAAGCTGAATTATCTGCAGGGGGCCCTGGCGCATGAATCTGTGCAGCGGGATCGACCTCGGACCACTAGGGGCCGAGAAAATCACCGTCTCATGGGGCCGGATTGTCAGGGTCAGGGAAAAATCCAATATATATCTGGTGACATCTCGGGTGCTATTAGAGATAGCGCAATATACCAAAGTGAATTATCTGCAGGAGGGCCTAGCGTATTAATCTGAGCAGCAGGAACGACCTCGGACCACCAGGGGCCGAGAAAGCCACCGTCTCATGGGGCCGGACACTCAGGGTCAGGGGAAAATCCAATATGTATATGGTTATATCTCGGGTGCTATTAGAGATAGCGCAATAAATCAAAGTGCGTTGTCTGTAGGAGGCCCTGGCGCATGAATCTGTGCAGCGGGAACGACCTCGGACCACCAGGGGCCGAGAAAACCACAGTCTCATGGGGCCGGACACTCAGGGTCAGGGGAAAATACAATATATATCAGGTGATATCTCGGGTGCTATTACAGATATCGCAATAAACCAAAGTGCACTGTCTGTAGGAGGCCCTGGCGCATGAATCTGGGCAGCGGGAACGACCTCGGACCACCAGGGGCCGAGAAAACCACCGTCTCATGGGTCCGGACACTCAGGGTCAGGGGAAAATCCAATATATATCTGGTGATATCTCGCGTGCTATTAGAGATAGCGCAATAAACCAAAGTGAATTATCTGCAGGAGGCCCTGGCGCGAGCATCTGTGCAGCGGGAACGACCTCGGACCACCAGGGGCCAAGAAAACCACCGTCTCATGGCGCCGGACACTCAGGGTCAGGGAAAAATCCAATATATATCTGGTGATATCTCGGGTGCTATTAGAGATAGCGCACTAAATCAAAGTGCATTGTCTGTAGGAGGCCCAGGCGCATGAATCTGGCCAGCGGGAACGACCTCGGACCACCAGGGGCCGAGAAAACCACAGTCTCATGGAGCCGGACACTCAGGGTCAGGGAAAAATCCAATATATATCTGGTGATATCTTGGGTGCTATTACAGATAGCGCAATAAATCAAAGTGCATTGTCTGTAGGAGGCCCAGGCGAATGAATCTGTGCAGCGGGAACGACCTCGGACCACCAGGGGCCGAGAAAACCACCGTCTCATGGATCCGGACACTCAGGGTCAGGGGAAAATCCAATATATATCTGGTGATATCTCGGGTGCAATTACAGATAGCGCAAGAAACCAAAGTGCATTGTCTGTAGGAGGCCCTTGCGAATGAATCTGTGCCGCAGGAACGACCTCGGACCACCAGTGGCCGAGAAAATTACAGATATTCGGAATCCGTCACCCAAGATCATGTAAAAATCCAGCAAATATCTGGTGATATCTCGGGTGCTATTAGAGATAGCGCAATAAATCAAAGTGCATTGTCTGTAGGAGGCCCAGGCGAATAAATCTGGCCAGCTGGAACGACCTCGGACCACCAGGGGCCGAGAAAACCACAGTCTCATGGGGCCGCACACTCAGGGTCAGGGTAAAATCCAATATTTATCTGGTGATATCTCGGGTGCTATTACAGATAGCCCAATAAATCAAAGTGCATTGTCGGTAGGAGGCCCTGGCGCATGAATCTGTGCAGCGGGAACGACCTCAGACCACCAGGGGCCGGGAAAACCACAGTCTCATGGGGCCGGACACTCAGGGCCAGGGGAAAATCCAATATATATCTGGTGATATCTCGGGTGCTATTAGAGATAGCGCAATAAACCAAAGTGAATTATCTGCAGGAGGCCCTGGCGCATGCATCTGTGCAGCGGGAACGACCTCGGACCACCAGGGGCCAAGAAAACCACCGTCTCATGGCGCCGGACACTCAGGGTCAGGGAAAAATCCAATATATATCTGGTGATATCTCGGGTGCTATTAGAGATAGCGCAATAAATCAAAGTGCATTGTCTGTAGGAGGCCCAGGCGAATGTATCTGTGCAGCGGTAACGACCTCGGACCACCAGGGGCCGAGAAAATTATAGATATTCGGAATCCGTCACCCAAGGTCATGTAAAAATCCAGCATATATGTGTTGATATCTCGGGTGCCATTACAGATAGCGCAATAAACCAAAGTGAATTATCTGCAGGAGGCCCTGGCGCATGCATCTGTGCAGCGGGAACGACCTCGGACCACCAGGGGCCAAGAAAACCACCGTCTCATGGCGCCGGACACTCAGGGTCAGGGAAAAATCCAATATATATCTGGTGATATCTCGGGTGCTATTAGAGATAGCGCAATAAATCAAAGTGCATTGTCTGTAGGAGGCCCAGGCGAATGAATCTGTGCAGCGGTAACGACCTCGGACCACCAGGGGCCGAGAAAATTATAGATATTCGGAATCCGTCACCCAAGGTCATGTAAAAATCCAGCATATATGTGTTGATATCTCGGGTGCCATTACAGATAGCGCAATAAACCAAAGTGAATTATCTGCAGGAGGCCCTGGCGCATGAATCTGTGCAAGGGGAACGACCTCGGACCACCAGGGGCCGAGAAAACCACAGTCTCATGCGGCCGGACTGTCAGGGTCAGGGAAAAATACAATATATATCAGGTGATATCTCGGGTGCTATTAGAGATAGCGAAATAAATCACAGTGCATTGTCTGCAGGAGGCCCTGGCGCATAAATCTGTGCCGCGGGATCGACCTCGGACCACCAGGGGCCGAGAAAACCACCGACACATGGGGCCGGACACTCAGGGTCGAGGAAAAATTCAATATATATCTGGTGATATCTCGGGTGCTCTTACAGATAGCGCACTAAACCAAGCTGAATTATCTGCAGGGGGCCCTGGCGCATGAATCTGTGCAGCGGGATCGACCTCGGACCACTAGGGGCCGAGAAAACCACCGTCTCATGGCGCCGGACACTCAGGGTCAGGGAAAAATCCAATATATATCTGGTGACATCTCGGGTGCTATTAGAGATAGCGCAATATACCAAAGTGAATTATCTGCAGGAGGGCCTAGCGTATTAATCTGAGCAGCAGGAACGACCTCGGACCACCAGGGGCCGAGAAAGCCACCGTCTCATGGGGCCGGACACTCAGGGTCAGGGGAAAATCCAATATGTATATGGTTATATCTCGGGTGCTATTAGAGATAGCGCAATAAATCAAAGTGCGTTGTCTGTAGGAGGCCCTGGCGCATGAATCTGTGCAGCGGGAACGACCTCGGACCACCAGGGGCCGAGAAAACCACAGTCTCATGGGGCCGGACACTCAGGGTCAGGGGAAAATCCAATATATATCTGGTGATATTTCGGGTGCTATTAGAGATAGCGCAATAAATCAAAGTGCATTGTCTGTAGGAGGCCCTGGCGCATGAATCTGTGCAGCGGGAACGACCTCGGAACACCAGGGACCGAGAAAACCACAGTCTCATGGGGCCGGACACTCAGGGTCAGGGGAAAATCCAATATATATCTGGTGATATCTCGGGTGCTATTAAAGATAGCGCAATAAACTAAAGTGAATTATCTGCAGGAGGCCCTGGCGCATGAATGTGTGCAGCGGGAACGACCTCGGACCACCAGGGGCCGAGAAAACCGCAGTCTCATGTTGCCGGACACTCAGGGTCAGGGAAAAATCCAATATATATCTGGTGATATCTCGGGCGCTATTAGAGATAGCGCAATAAGCCAAAGGGAGTTATCTGCAGGAGGCCCTGGCGCATGCATCAGTGCAGCGGGAACGACCTAGGACCACCAGGGGCCGAGAAAACCACAGTCTCATGGGGCCGGATACTCAGGGTCAGGGGAAAATCCAATATAGATCTGGTGATATCTCGGGTGCTATTAGAGATAGCGCAATAAATCAAAGTGCATTGTCTGTAGGAGGCCCTGGCGCATGAATCTGTGCAGCGGGAACGACCTCGGAACACCAGGGGCCGAGAAAACCACCGTCTCATGGGGCAGGACACTCAGGGTCAGTGAAAAATCCAATATATATCTGGTGATATCTCGGGTGCTATTACAGATAGCGCAATAAATCAAAGTGCATTGTCTGTAGGAGACGCTGGCGCATGAACCTGTGCAGCGGGAACGTTCTCGGACCACCAGGGGCCGAGAAAACGAACGTCTCATGGGGCCGGACGCTCAGGGTCAGGGAAAAATCCAATATATATCTGGTGATATCTCGGGTGCTATTAGAGATAGCGCAATAAATCAAAGTGCATTGTCTGTAGGAGGCCCAGGCGCATGAATCTGGCCAGCGGGAACGACCTCGGACCACCAGGGGCCGAGAAAACCGCAGTCTCATGTTGCCGGACACTCAGGGTCAGGGAAAAATCCAATATATATCTGGTGATATCTCGGGCGCTATTAGAGATAGCGCAATAAGCCAAAGGGAGTTATCTGCAGGAGGCCCTGGCGCATGCATCAGTGCAGCGGGAACGACCTAGGACCACCAGGGGCCGAGAAAACCACAGTCTCATGGGGCCGGATACTCAGGGTCAGGGGAAAATCCAATATAGATCTGGTGATATCTCGGGTGCTATTAGAGATAGCGCAATAAATCAAAGTGCATTGTCTGTAGGAGGCCCTGGCGCATGAATCTGTGCAGCGGGAACGACCTCGGAACACCAGGGGCCGAGAAAACCACCGTCTCATGGGGCAGGACACTCAGGGTCAGTGAAAAATCCAATATATATCTGGTGATATCTCGGGTGCTATTACAGATAGCGCAATAAATCAAAGTGCATTGTCTGTAGGAGACGCTGGCGCATGAACCTGTGCAGCGGGAACGTTCTCGGACCACCAGGGGCCGAGAAAACGAACGTCTCATGGGGCCGGACGCTCAGGGTCAGGGAAAAATCCAATATATATCTGGTGATATCTCGGGTGCTATTAGAGATAGCGCAATAAATCAAAGTGCATTGTCTGTAGGAGGCCCAGGCGCATGAATCTGGCCAGCGGGAACGACCTCGGACCACCAGGGGCCGAGAAAACCACAGTCTCATGGTGCCGGACGCTCAGGGTCAGGGGAAAATCCAATATATATTTGGTGATATCTCGGGTGCTATTACAGATAGCTTAATAAATCAAAGTGCATTGTCTGTAGGAGGCCCAGGCGAATGAATCTGTGCAGCGGTAACGACCTCGGACCACCAGGGGCCGAGAAAATTATAGATATTCGGAATCCGTCACCCAAGGTCATGTAAAAATCCAGCATATATCTGGTGATATCTCGGGTGCTATTACAGATAGCGCAATAAATCAAAGTGCATTGTCTATAGCAGGCCCTGGCGCATGAATCTGTGCAGCGGGAACGACCTCGGAACACCAGGGACCGAGAAAACCACCGTCTCATGGGGCCGGACACTCGGGGTCAGTGAAATGTCCAATATATATGTGTTGATATCTCGGGTGCTATTAGAGATAGCGCAATAAACCTTAGTGAATTATCTGCAGGAGGCCCTGGCGCATGAATCTGTACAACGGGAGCGACCTCGGACCACCAGGGGCCGAGAAAACCACAGTCTCATGGGGCCGGACACTCTGGGTCAGGGGAAAATCCAATATAGATCTGGTGATATCTCGGGTGCCATTACAGATAGCGCAATAAACCAAAGTGAATTATCTGCAGGAGGCCCTGGCGCATGAATCTGTGCAAGGGGAACGACCTCGGACCACCAGGGGCCGAGAAAACCACAGTCTCATGCGGCCGGACTGTCAGGGTCAGGGAAAAATACAATATATATCAGGTGATATCTCGGGTGCTATTAGAGATAGCGAAATAAATCAAAGTGCATTGTCTGCAGGAGGCCCTGGCGCATAAATCTGTGCCGCGGGATCGACCTCGGACCACCAGGGGCCGAGAAAACCACCGACACATGGGGCCGGACACTCAGGGTCGAGGAAAAATTCAATATATATCTGGTGATATCTCGGGTGCTCTTACAGATAGCGCACTAAACCAAGCTGAATTATCTGCAGGGGGCCCGGGCGCATGAATCTGTGCAGCGGGATCGACCTCGGACCACTAGGGGCCGAGAAAATCACCGTCTCATGGGGCCGGATTGTCAGGGTCAGGGAAAAATCCAATATATATCTGGTGACATCTCGGGTGCTATTAGAGATAGCGCAATATACCAAAGTGAATTATCTGCAGGAGGGCCTAGCGTATTAATCTGAGCAGCAGGAACGACCTCGGACCACCAGGGGCCGAGAAAGCCACCGTCTCATGGGGCCGGACACTCAGGGTCAGGGGAAAATCCAATATGTATATGGTTATATCTCGGGTGCTATTAGAGATAGCGCAATAAATCAAAGTGCGTTGTCTGTAGGAGGCCCTGGCGAATGAATCTGTGCAGCGGGAACGACCTCGGACCACCAGGGGCCGAGAAAACCACAGTCTCATGGGGCCGGACACTCAGGGTCAGGGGAAAATCCAATATATATCTGGTGATATTTCGGGTGCTATTAGAGATAGCGCAATAAATCAAAGTGCATTGTCTGTAGGAGGCCCTGGCGCATGAATCTGTGCAGTGGGAACGACCTCGGAACACCAGGGACCGAGAAAACCACAGTCTCATGGGGCCGTATACTCAGGGTCAGGGGAAAATCCAATATAGATCTGGTGATATCTCGGGTGCTATTACAGATAGCGCAATAAATCAAAGTGCATTGTCTGTAGGAGGCCCTGGCGCATGAATCTGTGCAGCGGGAACGACCTAGGACCACCCGGGGCCGAGACAACCACCGTCTCATGGGGCCGGACACTCAGGGTCAGGGGAAAATCCAGTATATATCTGGTGATATCTCGGGTGCTATTAGAGATAGCGTAATAAACCAAAGTGCATTGTCTGTAGGAGGCCCTGGCGCATGAATCTGTGCAGCGGGAACGACCTCGGACCACCAGGGGCCGAGAAAACCACAGTCTCATGGGGCCGGACACTCAGGGTCAGGGGAAAATCCAATATATATCTGGTGATATCTCGGGTGCTATTAGAGATAGCGCAATAAATCAAAGTGCATTGTCTGTAGGAGGCCCTGGCGCATGAATCTGTTCAGCGGGAACGACCTCGGAACACCAGGGGCCGAGAAAACCACCGTCTCATGGGGCAGGACACTCAGGGTCAGTGAAAAATCCAATATATATCTGGTGATATCTCGGGTGCTATTACAGATAGCGCAATAAATCAAAGTGCATTGTCTGTAGGAGACGCTGGCGCATGAACCTGTGCAGCGGGAACGTTCTCGGACCACCAGGGGCCGAGAAAACGAACGTCTCATGGGGCCGGACGCTCAGGGTCAGGGAAAAATCCAATATATATCTGGTGATATCTCGGGTGCTATTACACATAGCGCATTAAACCAACGCGCATTGTCTGTAGGAGGCCATGGCGCATGAATCTGTGCAGCGGGAACGACCGCGGACCACCAGGGGCCGAGAAAACCACAGTCTCATGGGGCCGGACACTCAGGGTCAGGGGAAAATCCAATATAGATCTGGTGATATCTCGGGTGCTATTACAGATAGCGCAATAAACCAAAGTGAATTATCTGCAGGAGGCCCTTGCGCATGAATCTGTGCAACGGGAACGTCCTCGGACCACCAGGGGCCGAGAAAACCACAGTCTCATGGGGCCGGACACTCAGGGTCAGTGGAAAATCCAATATAGATCTGGTGATATCTCGGGTGCTATTACAGATAGCGCAATAAATCAAAGTGCATTACCTGTAGGAGGCCCTGGCGCATGAATCTGTGCAGCGGGAACGTCCTCGGACCTCCAGGGGCCGAGACAACGACCGTCTCATGGGGCCGGACACTCAGGGTCAGGGTAAAATCCAATATATATCTGGTGATATCTCGGGTGCTATAACAGATAGCGCAATAAATCAAAGTGCATTGTCTGTAGGAGGCCCTGGCGCATGAATCTGTGCAGCTGGAACGACCTCGGACCACCAGGGGCCGAGAAAACGACCGTCTCATGGGGCCGGACGCTCAGGGTCAGTGAAAAATCCAATATATATCTGGTGATATCTCGGGTGCTATAACAGATAGCGCAATAAATCAAAGTGCATTGTCTGTAGGAGGCCCTCGCGCATGAATCTGTGCAGCGGGAACAACCTCGGACCACCAGGGGCCGAGAAAACCACAGTCTCATGGGGCCGGACACTTAGGGTCGGGGGAAAATCCAATATATATCTGGTGATATCTCGGGTGCTATTACAGATAGCGCAATAAATCAAAGTGCATTGTCTGTAGGAGGCCCTGGCGCATGAATCTGTGCAGCGGGAACGACCTAGGACCACCCGGGGCCGAGACAACCACCGTCTCATGGGGCCGGACACTCAGGGTCAGGGGAAAATCCAGTATATATCTGGTGATATCTCGGGTGCTATTAGAGATAGCGTAATAAACCAAAGTGCATTGTCTGTAGGAGGCCCTGGCGCATGAATCTGTGCAGCGGGAACGACCTCGGACCACCAGGGGCCGAGAAAACCACAGTCTCATGGGGCCGGACACTCAGGGTCAGGGGAAAATCCAATATATATCTGGTGATATCTCGGGTGCTATTAGAGATAGCGCAATAAATCAAAGTGCATTGTCTGTAGGAGGCCCTGGCGCATGAATCTGTGCAGCGGGAACGACCTCGGAACACCAGGGGCCGAGAAAACCACCGTCTCATGGGGCAGGACACTCAGGGTCAGTGAAAAATCCAATATATATCTGGTGATATCTCGGGTGCTATTACAGATAGCGCAATAAATCAAAGTGCATTGTCTGTAGGAGACGCTGGCGCATGAACCTGTGCAGCGGGAACGTTCTCGGACCACCAGGGGCCGAGAAAACGAACGTCTCATGGGGCCGGACGCTCAGGGTCAGGGAAAAATCCAATATATATCTGGTGATATCTCGGGTGCTATTACACATAGCGCATTAAACCAACGCGCATTGTCTGTAGGAGGCCATGGCGCATGAATCTGTGCAGCGGGAACGAACGCGGACCACCAGGGGCCGAGAAAACCACAGTCTCATGGGGCCGGACACTCAGGGTCAGGGGAAAATCCAATATAGATCTGGTGATATCTCGGGTGCTATTACAGATAGCGCAATAAACCAAAGTGAATTATCTGCAGGAGGCCCTTGCGCATGAATCTGTGCAACGGGAACGTCCTCGGACCACCAGGGGCCGAGAAAACCACAGTCTCATGGGGCCGGACACTCAGGGTCAGTGGAAAATCCAATATAGATCTGGTGATATCTCGGGTGCTATTACAGATAGCGCAATAAATCAAAGTGCATTACCTGTAGGAGGCCCTGGCGCATGAATCTGTGCAGCGGGAACGTCCTCGGACCTCCAGGGGCCGAGACAACGACCGTCTCATGGGGCCGGACACTCAGGGTCAGGGGAAAATCCAATATATATCTGGTGATATCTCGGGTGCTATAACAGATAGCGCAATAAATCAAAGTGCATTGTCTGTAGGAGGCCCTGGCGCATGAATCTGTGCAGCGGGAACGACCTCGGACCACCAGGGGCCGAGAAAACGACCGTCTCATGGGGCCGGACGCTCAGGGTCAGTGAAAAATCCAATATATATCTGGTGATATCTCGGGTGCTATAACAGATAGCGCAATAAATCAAAGTGCATTGTCTGTAGGAGGCCCTCGCGCATGAATCTGTGCAGCGGGAACAACCTCGGACCACCAGGGGCCGAGAAAACCACAGTCTCATGGGGCCGGACACTCAGGTTCGGGGGAAAATCCAATATATATCTGGTGATATCTCGGGTGCTATTAGAGATAGCGCAATAAACCAAAGTGAATTATCTGCAGGAGGCCCTGGCGCATGAATCTGTGCAGCGGGAACGACCTCGGATCACCAGGGGCCGTGAAAACTACCGTCTCATGGGGCCGGATACTCAGGGTCAGGGGAAAATCCAATATATATCTGGTGATATATCGGGTGCTATTACAGATAGCGCAATAAATCAAAGTGCATTGTCTGTAGGAGGCCCTGGCGCATGAATCTGTGCAGCGGGAACGACCTCGGACCACCAGGGGCCGAGAAAACGACCGCCTCATGGGGCCGGACACTCAGGGTCAGTGAAAAATCCAATATATATGTGGTGATATCTCGGGTGCTATTACAGATAGCGCAATAAATCAAAGTGCATTGTCTGTAGGAGACCCTGGCGCATGAACCTGTGCAGCGGGAACGACCTCGGACCACCAGGGGCCGAGAAAACGACCGTCTCATGGGTCCGGACGCTCAGGGTCAGTGAAAAATCCAATATATATCTGGTGATATCTCGGGTGCTATTAGAGATAGCGCAATAAACCAAGGTGAATTATCTGCAGGAGGCCCGGGCGCATGAATCTGAGCAACGGGAACGTCCTCGGACCACCAGGGGCCGAGAAAACCACAGTCTCATGGGGCCGGACACTCAGGGTCAGGGGAAAATCCAATATAGATCTGGTGATATCTCGGGTGCTATTACAGATAGCGCAATAAATCAAAGTGCATTACCTGTAGGAGGCCCTGGCGCATGAATCTGTGCAGCGGGAACGTCGTCGGACCTCCAGGGGCCGAGACAACGACTGTCTCATGGGGCCGGACACTCAGGGTCAGGGTAAAATCCAATATATATCTGGTGATATCTCGGGTGCTATAACAGATAGCGCAATAAATCAAAGTGCATTGTCTGTAGGAGGCCCTGGCGCATGAATCTGTGCAGCGGGAACGACCTCGGACCACCAGGGGCCGAGAAAACGACCGTCTCATGGGGCCGGACGCTCAGGGTCAGTGAAAAATCCAATATATATCTGGTGATATCTCGGGTGCTATTACAGATAGCGCAATAAATCAAAGTGCATTGTCTGTAGGAGACGCTGGCGCATGAACCTGTGCAGCGGGAACGTTCTCGGACCACCAGGGGCCGAGAAAACGAACGTCTCATGGGGCCGGACGCTCAGGGTCAGGGAAAAATCCAATATATATCTGGTGATATCTCGGGTGCTATTACACATAGCGCATTAAACCAACGCGCATTGTCTGTAGGAGGCCATGGCGCATGAATCTGTGCAGCGGGAACGACCGCGGACCACCAGGGGCCGAGAAAACCACAGTCTCATGGGGCCGGACACTCAGGGTCAGGGGAAAATCCAATATAGATCTGGTGATATCTCGGGTGCTATTACAGATAGCGCAATAAACCAAAGTGAATTATCTGCAGGAGGCCCTTGCGCATGAATCTGTGCAACGGGAACGTCCTCGGACCACCAGGGGCCGAGAAAACCACAGTCTCATGGGGCCGGACACTCAGGGTCAGTGGAAAATCCAATATAGATCTGGTGATATGTCGGGTGCTATTACAGATAGCGCAATAAATCAAAGTGCATTACCTGTAGGAGGCCCTGGCGCATGAATCTGTGCAGCGGGAACGTCCTCGGACCTCCAGGGGCCGAGACAACGACCGTCTCATGGGGCCGGACACTCAGGGTCAGGGTAAAATCCAATATATATCTGGTGATATCTCGGGTGCTATAACAGATAGCGCAATAAATCAAAGTGCATTGTCTGTAGGAGGCCCTGGCGCATGAATCTGTGCAGCGGGAACGACCTCGGACCACCAGGGGCCGAGAAAACGACCGTCTCATGGGGCCGGACGCTCAGGGTCAGTGAAAAATCCAATATATATCTGGTGATATCTCGGGTGCTATAACAGATAGCGCAATAAATCAAAGTGCATTGTCTGTAGGAGGCCCTCGCGCATGAATCTGTGCAGCGGGAACAACCTCGGACCACCAGGGGCCGAGAAAACCACAGTCTCATGGGGCCGGACACTCAGGGTCGGGGGAAAATCCAATATATATCTGGTGATATCTCGGGTGCTATTAGAGATAGCGCAATAAACCAAAGTGAATTATCTGCAGGAGGCCCTGGCGCATGAATCTGTGCAGCGGGAACGACCTCGGATCACCAGGGGCCGAGAAAACTACCGTCTCATGGGGCCGGATACTCAGGGTCAGGGGAAAATCCAATATATATCTGGTGATATCTCGGGTGCTATTACAGATAGCGCAATAAATCAAAGTGCATTGTCTGTAGGAGGCCCTGGCGCATGAATCTGTGCAGCGGGAACGACCTCGGACCACCAGGGGCCGAGAAAACCACAGTCTCATGGGGCCGGACACTCAGGGTCAGGGGAAAATCCAATATATATCTGGTGATAACTCGGGTGCTATTAGAGATAGCGCAATAAACCAAAGTGAATTATCTGCAGGAGGCCCTGGCGCATGATTCTGTGCAGCGGGAACGACCTCGGACCACCAGGGGCCGAGAAAACTACCGTCTCATGGGGCCGGTCACTCAAGGTCAGTGAAAAATCCAATATATATCTGCTGATATCTCGGGTGCTATTAGAGATAGCGCAATAAACCAAAGTGAATTATCTGCAGGAGGCCCTGGCGCATGAATCTGTGCAGCGGGAACGGCCTCGGACCACCAGGGGCCGAAAAAACCACAGTCTCATGGGGCCGGACACTCAGGGTCAGGGTAAAATCCAATATATATCTGGTGATATCTCGGGTGCTATTACAGATAGCGCAATAAATCAAAGTGCATTGTCTGTAGGAGGCCCTGGCGCATGAATCTGTGCAGCGGGAACGACCTCGGACCACCAGGGGCCGAGAAAACGACCGCCTCATGGGGCCGGACACTCAGGGTCAGTGAAAAATCCAATATATATGTGGTGATATCTCGGGTGCTATTACAGATAGCGCAATAAATCAAAGTGCATTGTCTGTAGGAGACCCTGGCGCATGAACCTGTGCAGCGGGAACGACCTCGGACCACCAGGGGCCGAGAAAACGACCGTCTCATGGGTCCGGACGCTCAGGGTCAGTGAAAAATCCAATATATATCTGGTGATATCTCGGGTGCTATTAGAGATAGCGCAATAAACCAAGGTGAATTATCTGCAGGAGGCCCGGGCGCATGAATCTGAGCAACGGGAACGTCCTCGGACCACCAGGGGCCGAGAAAACCACAGTCTCATGGGGCCGGACACTCAGGGTCAGGGGAAAATCCAATATAGATCTGGTGATATCTCGGGTGCTATTACAGATAGCGCAATAAATCAAAGTGCATTACCTGTAGGAGGCCCTGGCGCATGAATCTGTGCAGCGGGAACGTCGTCGGACCTCCAGGGGCCGAGACAACGACTGTCTCATGGGGCCGGACACTCAGGGTCAGGGTAAAATCCAATATATATCTGGTGATATCTCGGGTGCTATAACAGATAGCGCAATAAATCAAAGTGCATTGTCTGTAGGAGGCCCTGGCGCATGAATCTGTGCAGCGGGAACGACGTCGGACCACCAGGGGCCGAGAAAAGCACAGTCTCATGGGGCCGGACACTCAGGGTCAGGGTAAAATCCAATATATATCTGGTGATATCTCGGGTGCTATTAGAGATAGCGCAATAAACCAAAGTGAATTATCTGCAGGAGGCCCTGGCGCATGAATCTGTGCAGCGGGAACGACCTCGGACCACCAGGGGCCGAGAAAACCACAGTCTCATGGGGCCGGACACTCAGGGTCAGGGGAAAATCCAATATATATCTGGTGATATCTCGGGTGCTATCAGAGATAGCGCAATAAACCAAAGTGAATTATCTGCAGGAGGCCCTGGCGCATGAATGTGTGCAGCGGGAACGACCTCGGACCACCAGGGGCCGAGAAAAAGACCGTCTCATGGGGCCGGACACTCAGGGTCAGTGAAAAATCCAATATATATCTGGTGATATCTCGGGTGCTATTACAGATAGCGCAATAAATCAAAGTGCATTGTCTGTAGGAGGCCCTGGCGCATGAATCTGTGCAGCGGGAACGACCTCGGACCACCAGGGGCCGAGAGAACCACAGTCTCATTGGGCCGGACACTCAGGGTCAGGGGAAAATCCAGTATATATCTCTTGATATCTCGGGTGCTATTACAGATAGCGCAATAAATCAAAGTGCATTGTCTGTAGGAGGCCCTGGCGCATGAATCTGTACAGCGGGAACGACCTCGGACCACCAGGGGCCGAGAAAACCACAGTCTCATTGGGCCGGACACTCAGGGTCAGGGAAAATCCAATATATATCTGGTGATATCTCGGGTGCTATTAGAGATAGCGCAATAAATCAAAGTGCATTGTCTGTAGGAGGCCCTGGCGCATGAATCTGTGCAGCGGGAACGACCTCGGACCACCAGGGGCGGAGACAACGACCGTCTCATGGGGCCGGACACTCAGGGCAGGGTAAAATCCAATATATATCTGGTGATATCTCGGGTGCTATTACAGATAGCGCAATAAATCAAAGTGTATTGTCTGTAGGAGACCCTGGCGCATGAACGTGTGCAGCGGGAACGACCTCGGACCACCAGGGGCCGAGAAAACGACCGTCTCATGGGGCCGGACGCTCAGGGTCAGTGAAAAATCCAATATATATCTGGTGATATCTCGGGTGCTATTAGAGATAGCGCAATAAACCAAAGTGAATTATCTGCAGGAGGCCCTGGCGCATGAATCTGTGCAACGGGAACGACCTCGGACCACCAGGGGCCGAGAAAACCACAGTCTCATGGGGTCGGACACTCAGGGTCAGGGGAAAATCAAATATAGATCTGGTGATATCTCGGGTGCTATTACAGATAGCGCAATAAACCAAAGTGAATTATCTGCAGGAGGCCCTGGTGCATGAATCTGTGCAGCGGGGACGTCCTCGGACCGCCAGGGGCGGAGACAACGACCGTCTCATGGGGCCGGACACTCAGGGTCAGGGTAAAATCCAATATATATCTGGTGATATCTCGGGTGCTATCAGAGATAGCGCAATAAACCAACGTGAATTATCTGCAGGAGGCCCTGACGCATGAATGTGTGCAGCGGGAACGACCTCGGACCACCAGGGGCCGAGAAAACGACCGTCTCATGGGGCCGGACACTCAGGGTCAGTGAAAAATCCAATATATATCTGGTGATATCTCGGGTGCTATTACAGATAGCGCAATAAATCAAAGTGCATTGTCTGTAGGAGGTCCTGGCGCATGAATCTGTGCAGCGGGAACGACCTCGGACCGCCAGGGGCCGAGACAACGACCGTCTCATGGGGCCGGACACTCAGGGTCAGGGTAAAATCCAATATATATCTGGTGATATCTCGCGTGCTATCAGAGATAGCGCAATAAACTAACGTGAATTATCTGCAGGAGGCCCTGGCGCATGAATGTGTGCAGCGGGAACGACCTCGGACCACCAGGGGCCGAGAAAACGACCGTCTCATGGGGCCGGACACTCAGGGTCAGTGAAAAATCCAATATATATCTGGTGATATCTCGGGTGCTATTACAGATAGCGCAATAAATCAAAGTGCATTGTCTGTAGGAGACCCTGGCGCATGAATCTATGCAGCGGGAACGACCTCGGACCACCAGGGGCCGAGAAAACGACCGTCTCATGGGGCCGGACTCTCAGGGTCAGTGAAAAATCCAATATATATGTGGTGATATCTCGGGTGCTATTACAGATAGCGCAATAAATCAAAGTGCATTGTCTGTAGGAGACCCTGGCGCATGAACCTGTGCAGCGGGAACGACCTCGGACCACCAGGGGCCGAGAAAACCACAATCTCATGGGGCCGGACACTCAGGGTCAGGGGAAAATCCAATATATATCTGGTGATATCTCGGGTGCTATTAGAGATAGCGCAATAAATCAAAGTGCAATGTCTGTAGGAGGCCCTGGCGCATGAATCTGTGCAGCGGGAACGACCTCGGACCACCAGGGGCCGAGAAAACCACCGTCTCGATGGGGCCGGACACTCTGGGTCAGGGAAAAATCCAATATATATGTGGTGATATCTTGGGTGCTATTACAGATAACGCAATAAATCAAAGTGCATTGTCTGTAGGAGGTCCTGGCGCATGAATCTGTGCAGCGGGAACGACCTCGGACCGCCAGGGGCCGAGACAACGACCGTCTCATGGGGCCGGACACTCAGGGTCAGGGTAAAATCCAATATATATCTGGTGATATCTCGGGTGCTATTAGAGATAGCGCAATAAACCAAAGTGAATTATCTGCAGGAGGCCCTGGCGCATGAATCTGTGCAACGGGAACGACCTCGGACCACCAGGGGCCGAGAAAACCACAGTCTCATGGGGTCGGACACTCAGGGTCAGGGGAAAATCAAATATAGATCTGGTGATATCTCGGGTGCTATTACAGATAGCGCAATAAACCAAAGTGAATTATCTGCAGGAGGCCCTGGTGCATGAATCTGTGCAGCGGGGACGTCCTCGGACCGCCAGGGGCGGAGACAACGACCGTCTCATGGGGCCGGACACTCAGGGTCAGGGTAAAATCCAATATATATCTGGTGATATCTCGGGTGCTATCAGAGATAGCGCAATAAACCAACGTGAATTATCTGCAGGAGGCCCTGACGCATGAATGTGTGCAGCGGGAACGACCTCGGACCACCAGGGGCCGAGAAAACGACCGTCTCATGGGGCCGGACACTCAGGGTCAGTGAAAAATCCAATATACATCTGGTGATATCTCGGGTGCTATTACAGATAGCGCAATAAATCAAAGTGCATTGTCTGTAGGAGGTCCTGGCGCATGAATCTGTGCAGCGGGAACGACCTCGGACCGCCAGGGGCCGAGACAACGACCGTCTCATGGGGCCGGACACTCAGGGTCAGGGTAAAATCCAATATATATCTGGTGATATCTCGCGTGCTATCAGAGATAGCGCAATAAACCAACGTGAATTATCTGCAGGAGGCCCTGGCGCATGAATGTGTGCAGCGGGAACGACCTCGGACCACCAGGGGCCGAGAAAACGACCGTCTCATGGGGCCGGACACTCAGGGTCAGTGAAAAATCCAATATATATCTGGTGATATCTCGGGTGCTATTACAGATAGCGCAATAAATCAAAGTGCATTGTCTGTAGGAGACCCTGGCGCATGAATCTATGCAGCGGGAACGACCTCGGACCACCAGGGGCCGAGAAAACGACCGTCTCATGGGGCCGGACTCTCAGGGTCAGTGAAAAATCCAATATATATGTGGTGATATCTCGGGTGCTATTACAGATAGCGCAATAAATCAAAGTGCATTGTCTGTAGGAGACCCTGGCGCATGAACCTGTGCAGCGGGAACGACCTCGGACCACCAGGGGCCGAGAAAACCACAATCTCATGGGGCCGGACACTCAGGGTCAGGGGAAAATCCAATATATATCTGGTGATATCTCGGGTGCTATTAGAGATAGCGCAATAAACCAAAGTGAATTATCTGCAGGAGGCCCTGGCGCATGAATCTGTGCAACGGGAACGACCTCGGACCACCAGGGGCCGAGAAAACCACAGTCTCATGTGGCCGGACACTCAGGGTCAGGGGAAAATCCAATATATATCTGGTGATATCTCGGGTGCTATTAGAGATAGCGCAATAAATCAAAGTGCAATGTCTGTAGGAGGCCCTGGCGCATGAATCTGTGCAGCGGGAACGACCTCGGACCACCAGGGGCCGAGAAAACCACCGTCTCGATGGGGCCGGACACTCTGGGTCAGGGAAAAATCCAATATATATGTGGTGATATCTTGGGTGCTATTACAGATAACGCAATAAATCAAAGTGCATTGTCTGTAGGAGGCCCTGGCGCATGAATCTGTGCAGCGGGGACGTCCTCGGACCGCCAGGGGCCGAGACAACGACCGTCTCATGGGGCCGGGCACTCAGGGTCAGGGTAAAATCCAATATATATCTGGTGATATGTCGGGTGCTATTACAGATAGCGCAATAAATCAAAGTGCATTGTCTGTAGGAGGTCCTGGCGCATGAATCTGTGCAGCGGGAACTACCTCGGACCACCAGGGGCCGAGAAAAGCACAGTCTCATGGGGCCGGACACTCAGGGTCAGGGTAAAATCCAATATATATCTGGTGATATCTCGGGTGCTATTAGAGATAGCGCAATAAACCAAAGTGAATTATCTGCAGGAGGCCCCGGCGCATGAATCTGTGCAGCGGGAACGACCTCGGACCACCAGGGGCCGAGAAAACGACCGTCTCATGGGGCCGGACACTCAGGGTCAGGGGAAAATCCAATATATATCTGGTGATATCTCGGGTGCTATCAGAGATAGCGCAATAAACCAACGTGAATTATCTGCAGGAGGCCTGGCGCATGAATCTGTGCAACGGGAACGACCGCGGACCACCAGGGGCCGAGAAAACCACAGTCTCATGGGGCCGGACACTCAGGGTCAGGGGAAAATCCAATATAGATCTGGTGATATCTCGGGTGCTATTACAGATAGCGCAATAAATCAAAGTGCATTGTCTGTAGGAGGCCCTGGCGCATGAATCTGTGCAGCGGGAACGACCTCGGACGACCAGGGGCCGAGAAAACCACAATCTCATGGGGCCGGACACTCAGGGTCAGGGGAAAATCCAATATATATCTGGTGATATCTCGGGTGCTATTAGAGATAGCGCAATAAACCAAAGTGAATTATCTGCAGGAGGCCCTGGCGCATGAATCTGTGCAACGGGAACGACCTCGGACCACCAGGGGCCGAGAAAACCACAGTCTCTTGGGGCCGGACACTCAGAGTCAGGGAAAAATCCAATATATATCTGGTGATATCTCGGGTGCTATTACAGATAGCGCAATAAATCAAAGTGCATTGTCTGTAGGAGGCCCTGGCGCATGAATCTGTTCAGCGGGAACGACCTCGGACCACCAGGGGCCGAGAAAACCACAGTCTCATGGGGCCGGACACTCAGTGTCAGGGGAAAATCCAATATAGATCTGGTGATATCTCGGGTGCTATTACAGATAGCGCAATAAATCAAAGTGCATTACCTGTAGCAGGCCCTGGCGCATGAATCTGTGCAGCGGGAACGTCCTCGGACCTCCTGGGGCCGAGACAACAACCGTCTCATGGGGCCGGACACTCAGGGTCAGGGTAAAATCCAGTATATATCTGGTGATATCACGGGTGCTATTAGAGATAGCGCAATAAACCAAAGTGAATTATCTGCAGGAGGCCCTGGCGCATGAATCTGTGCAGCGGGAACGACCTCGGACCACCAGGGGCCGAGAAAACCACAGTCTAATGGGGCCGGACACTCAGGGTCAGTGAAAAATCCAATATATATCTGGTGATATCTCGGGTGCTATTACAGGTAGCACAATAAATCAAAGTGCATTGTCTGTAGGAGGCCCTGGCGCATGAATCTGTGCAGCGGGAACGACCTCGGAAGACCAGGGGCCGAGAAAACCACAATCTCATGGGGCCGGACACTCAGGGTCAGGGGAAAATCCAATATATATCTGGTGATATCTCGGGTGCTAATAGAGATAGCGCAATAAACCAAAGTGAATTATCTGCAGGAGGCCCTAGCGCATGAATCTGTGCAGCGGGAACGTCCTCGGACCTCCAGGGGCCGAGACAACCACCGTCTCATGGGGCCGGACACTCAGGGTCAGCGTAAAATCCAATATATATCTGGTGATATCTCGGGTGCTATTGCAGATAGCGCAATAAACCATAGTGAATTATCTGCAGGAGGCCCTGGCGCATGAATCTGTGCAGCGGGAACGACCTCGGACCACCAGGGGCCGTAAAAACCACAGTCTCATGGGGCCGGATACTCAGGGTCAGGGGAAAATCCAATAAAGATCTGGTGATATCTCGGGTGCTATTACAGATAGCGCAATAAATCAAAGTGCATTGTCTGTAGGAGGCCCTGGCGCATGAATCTGTGCAGCGGGAACGACCTCGGACCACCAGGGGCCGAGACAACCACCGTCTCATGGGGCCGGACACTCAGGGTCAGGGAAAAATCAAAAATATATCTGGTGACATCTCGGGTGCTATTACAGATAGCGCAATAAATCAAATTGCATTGTCTGTAGGAGGCCCTGGCGCATGAATCTGTGAAGCGGCAACGACCTCGGACCACCAGGGGCCGAGAAAACCACAGTCTCATGGGGCCGGACACTCAGAGTCAGGGCAAAATCCAATATATATCTGGTGATATCTCGGGTGCTATTAGAGATAGCGCAATAAACCAAAGTGAATTATATGCAGGAGGCCCTGGCGCATGAATCTGTGCAGCGGGAACGACCTCGGACCACCAGGGGCCGAGAAAACCACCGTCTCATGGGGCCGGACACTCAGGGTCAGGGAAAAATGCTATATATATCTGGTGATATGTCGGGTGCTATTACAGATAGCGCAATAAATCAAAGTGCATTGTCTGGAGGAGGCCCTGGCGCATGAATCTGGGCAGCGGGAACGACCTCGGACCACCAGGGGCCGAGAAAACCACAGTCTCATGGGGCCGGACACTCAGGGTCAGGGGAAAATCCAATATATATCTGGTGATATCTCGGGTGCTATTAGATACAGCGCAATAAACCAAAGTGAATTATCTGCAGGAGGCCCTGGCGCATGAATCTGGGCAGCCGGAACGACCTCGGACCACCAGGGGCCGAGAAAACCACAGTCTAATGGGGCCGGACACTCAGGGTCAGGGGAAAATCCAATATATATCTGGTGATATCTCGGGTGCTATTAGAGATAGCGCAATAAACCAAAGTGAATTATCTGCAGGAGGCCCTGGCGCATGCATCTGTCCAGCGGGAACGACCTCGGACCACCAGGGGCCGAGAAAACTACAGTCTCATGGGGCCGGACACTCAGGGTCTGGGGAAAATCCAATATATATCTGGTGATATGTCGGGTGCTATTACAGATAGCGCAATAAATCAAAGTTCATTGTCTGGAGGAGACCCTGGCGCATGTATCTGTGCAGCGGGAACGACCTCGGTCCACCAGGGGCCGAGAAAACCACCGTCTCATGGGGCTGGACACTCAGGGTGAGGGTAATATCCAATATATATCTGGTGATATCTCGGGTGCTATTACAGATAGCGCAATAAATCAAAGTGCATTGTCTGTAGGAGGCCCTGGCGCATGAATCTGTGCAGCGGGAACGACCTCGGACCACCAGGGGCCGAAAAAACCACAGTCTCATGGGGCCGGATACTCAGGGTCAGGGGAAAATCCAATATAGATCTGGTGATATCTCGGGTGCTATTACAGATAGCGCAATAAATCAAAGTGCATTGTCTGTAGGAGGCCCTGGCGCACGAATCTGTGCAGCGGGAACGACCTCGGACCACCAGGGGCCGAGAAAACCACAGTCTCATGGGGCCGGACACTCAGGGTCAGGGCAAAATCCAACATATATCTGGTGATATCTCGGGTGCTATTGGAGATAGCGAAATAAACCAAAGTGAATTATCTGCAGCAGGCCCTGGCGCATGAATCTGTGCAACGGGAACGACCTCGGACCACCAGGGGCCGAGAAAACCACAGTCTCATGGGGCCGGACACTCAGAGTCAGGGGAAAATCCAATATAGATCTGGTGATATCTCGGGTGCTATCACAGATAGCGCAATAAACCAAAGTGAATTATCTGCAGGAGGCCCTGGCGCATGAATCTGTGCAACGGGAACGTTCTCGGACCACCAGGGGCCGAGAAAACCACAGTCTCATGGGGCCGGACACTCAGGGTCAGGGGAAAATCCAATATAGATCTGGTGATACCTCGGGTGCTATTACAGATAGCGCAATAAATCAAAGTGCATTACCTGTAGGAGGCCCTGGCGCATGAATCTGAGCAGCGGGAACGACCTCGGACCACCAGGGGCCGAGAAAACCACCGTCTCATGGGGCCGGACACTCAGGGTCAGGGAAAAATCCAATATATATCTGGTGATATCTCGGGTGCTATTAGAGATAGCGCAATAAACCAAAGTGAGTTATCTGCAGGAGGCCCTGGCGCCTGAAGCTGTGCAGCGGGAACGACCTCGGACCACCAGGGGCCGAGAAAACCACCGTCTCGATGGGGCCGGACACTCTGGGTCAGGGAAAAATCCAATATATATGTGGTGATATCTCGGGTGCTATTACAGATAACGCAATAAATCAAAGTGCATTGTCTGTAGGAGGCCCTGGCGCATGAATCTGTGCAGCGGGGACGTCCTCGGACCGCCAGGGGCCGAGACAACGACCGTCTCATGGGGCCGGACACTCAGGGTCAGGGTAAAATCCAATATATATCTGGTGATATGTCGGGTGCTATTACAGATAGCGCAATAAATCAAAGTGCATTGTCTGTAGGAGGTCCTGGCGCATGAATCTCTGCAGCGGGAACGACCTCGGACCACCAGGGGCCGAGAAAAGCACAGTCTCATGGGGCCGGACACTCAGGGTCAGGGTAAAATCCAATATATATCTGGTGATATCTCGGGTGCTATTAGAGATAGCGCAATAAACCAAAGTGAGTTATCTGCAGGAGGCCCTGGCGCCTGAAGCTGTGCAGCGGGAACGACCTCGGACCACCAGGGGCCGAGAAAACCACCGTCTCGATGGGGCCGGACACTCTGGGTCAGGGAAAAATCCAATATATATGTGGTGATATCTTGGGTGCTATTACAGATAACGCAATAAATCAAAGTGCATTGTCTGTAGGAGGCCCTGGCGCATGAATCTGTGCAGCGGGGACGTCCTCGGACCGCCAGGGGCCGAGACAACGACCGTCTCATGGGGCCGGGCACTCAGGGTCAGGGTAAAATCCAATATATATCTGGTGATATGTCGGGTGCTATTACAGATAGCGCAATAAATCAAAGTGCATTGTCTGTAGGAGGTCCTGGCGCATGAATCTGTGCAGCGGGAACGACCTCGGACCACCAGGGGCCGAGAAAAGCACAGTCTCATGGGGCCGGACACTCAGGGTCAGGGTAAAATCCAATATATATCTGGTGATATCTCGGGTGCTATTAGAGATAGCGCAATAAACCAAAGTGAATTATCTGCAGGAGGCCCTGGCGCATGAATCTGTGCAGCGGGAACGACCTCGGACCACCAGGGGCCGAGAAAACCACAGTCCCATGGGGCCGGACACTCAGGGTCAGGGGAAAATCCAATATATATCTGGTGATATCTCGGGTGCTATCAGAGATAGCGCAATAAACCAACGTGAATTATCTGCAGGAGGCCTGGCGCATGAATGTGTGCAGCGGGAACGACCTCGGACCACCAGGGGCCGAGAAAACGACCGTCTGATGGGGCCGGACACTCAGGGTCAGTGAAAAATCCAATATATATCTGGTGATATCTCGGGTGCTATTACAGATAGCGCAATAAATCAAAGTGCATTGTCTGTAGGAGGCCCTGGCGCATGAATCTGTGCAGCGGGAACGAGCTCGGACCACCAGGGGCCGAGAGAACCACAGTCTCATTGGGCCGGACACTCAGGGTCAGGGGAAAATCCAGTATATATCTCTTGATATCTCGGGTGCTATTACAGATAGCGCAATAAATCAAAGTGCATTGTCTGTAGGAGGCCCTGGCGCATGAATCTGTACAGCGGGAACGACCTCGGACCACCAGGGGCCGAGAAAACCACAGTCTCATTGGGCCGGACATTCAGGGTCAGGGAAAATCCAATATATATCTGGTGATATCTCGGGTGCTATTAGAGATAGCGCAATAAATCAAAGTGCATTGTCTGTAGGAGGCCCTGGCGCATGAATCTGTGCAGCGGGAACGACCTCGGACCACCAGGGGCCGAGAAAACGACCGTCTCATGGGGCCAGACGCTCAGGGTCAGTGAAAAATCCAATATATATCTGGTGATATCTCGAGTGCTATTAGAGATAGCGCAATAAACCAAAGTGAATTATCTGCAGGAGGCCCTGGCGCATGAATCTGTGCAACGGGAACGACCGCGGACCACCAGGGGCCGAGAAAACCACAGTCTCATGGGGCCGGACACTCAGGGTCAGGGGAAAATCCAATATAGATCTGGTGATATCTCGGGTGCTATTACAGATAGCGCAATAAATCAAAGTGCATTGTCTGTAGGAGGCCCTGGCGCATGAATCTGTGCAGCGGGAACGACCTCGGAAGACCAGGGGCCGAGAAAACCACAATCTCATGGGGCCGGACACTCAGGGTCAGGGGAAAATCCAATATATATCTGGTGATATCTCGGGTGCTATTAGAGATAGCGCAATAAACCAAAGTGAATTGTCTGCAGGAGGCCCTGGCGCATGAATCTGTGCAGTGGGAACGATCTCGGACCATCAGGGGCCGAGACATCCACCGTCTCATGGGGCCGGACACTCAGAGTCAGGGAAAAATCCAATATATATCTGGTGATATCTCGGGTGCTATTACAGATAGCGCAATAAATCAAAGTGCATTGTCTGTAGGAGGCCCTGGCGCATGAATCTGTGCAGCGGGTACGACCTCGGACCACCAGGGGCCGAGAAAACCACAGTCTCATGGGGCCGGACACTCAGTGTCAGGGGAAAATCCAATATAGATCTGGTGATACCTCGGGTGCTATTACAGATAGCGCAATAAATCAAAGTGCATTACCTGTAGGAGGCCCTGGCGCATGAATCTGAGCAGCGGGAACGACCTCGGACCACCAGGGGCCGAGAAAACCACCGTCTCATGGGGCCGGACACTCAGGGTCAGGGAAAAATCCAATATATATCTGGTGATATCTCGGGTGCTATTAGAGATAGCGCAATAAACCAAAGTGAGGTATCTGCAGGAGGCCCTGGCGCCTGAAGCTGTGCAGCGGGAACGACCTCGGACCACCAGGGGCCGAGAAAACCACCGTCTCGATGGGGCCGGACACTCTGGGTCAGGGAAAAATCCAATATATATGTGGTGATATCTCGGGTGCTATTACAGATAACGCAATAAATCAAAGTGCATTGTCTGTAGGAGGCCCTGGCGCATGAATCTGTGCAGCGGGGACGTCCTCGGACCGCCAGGGGCCGAG
Organism: Nomia melanderi; assembly: GCF_051020985.1. Lineage (NCBI taxonomy): Eukaryota > Metazoa > Arthropoda > Insecta > Hymenoptera > Halictidae > Nomia > Nomia melanderi. The sequence goes on along the minus strand of NW_027475140.1, from coordinate 1,554,295 downwards.
ACAACGACCGTCTCATGGGGCCGGACACTCAGGGTCAGGGTAAAATCCAATATATATCTGGTGATATGTCGGGTGCTATTACAGATAGCGCAATAAATCAAAGTGCATTGTCTGTAGGAGGTCCTGGCGCATGAATCTGTGCAGCGGGAACGACCTCGGACCACCAGGGGCCGAGAAAAGCACAGTCTCATGGGGCCGGACACTCAGGGTCAGGGTAAAATCCAATATATATCTGGTGATATCTCGGGTGCTATTAGAGATAGCGCAATAAACCAAAGTGAGTTATCTGCAGGAGGCCCCGGCGCCTGAAGCTGTGCAGCGGGAACGACCTCGGACCACCAGGGGCCGAGAAAACCACCGTCTCGATGGGGCCGGACACTCTGGGTCAGGGAAAAATCCAATATATATGTGGTGATATCTTGGGTGCTATTACAGATAACGCAATAAATCAAAGTGCATTGTCTGTAGGAGGCCCTGGCGCATGAATCTGTGCAGCGGGGACGTCCTCGGACCGCCAGGGGCCGAGACAACGACCGTCTCATGGGGCCGGGCACTCAGGGTCAGGGTAAAATCCAATATATATCTGGTGATATGTCGGGTGCTATTACAGATAGCGCAATAAATCAAAGTGCATTGTCTGTAGGAGGTCCTGGCGCATGAATCTGTGCAGCGGGAACGACCTCGGACCACCAGGGGCCGAGAAAAGCACAGTCTCATGGGGCCGGACACTCAGGGTCAGGGTAAAATCCAATATATATCTGGTGATATCTCGGGTGCAATTAGAGATAGCGCAATAAACCAAAGTGAATTATCTGCAGGAGGCCCTGGCGCATGAATCTGTGCAGCGGGAACGACCTCGGACCACCAGGGGCCGAGAAAACCACAGTCCCATGGGGCCGGACACTCAGGGTCAGGGGAAAATCCAATATATATCTGGTGATATCTCGGGTGCTATCAGAGATAGCGCAATAAACCAACGTGAATTATCTGCAGGAGGCCTGGCGCATGAATGTGTGCAGCGGGAACGACCTCGGACCACCAGGGGCCGAGAAAACGACCGTCTGATGGGGCCGGACACTCAGGGTCAGTGAAAAATCCAATATATATCTGGTGATATCTCGGGTGCTATTACAGATAGCGCAATAAATCAAAGTGCATTGTCTGTAGGAGGCCCTGGCGCATGAATCTGTGCAGCGGGAACGACCTCGGACCACCAGGGGCCGAGAGAACCACAGTCTCATTGGGCCGGACACTCAGGGTCAGGGGAAAATCCAGTATATATCTCTTGATATCTCGGGTGCTATTACAGATAGCGCAATAAATCAAAGTGCATTGTCTGTAGGAGGCCCTGGCGCATGAATCTGTACAGCGGGAACGACCTCGGACCACCAGGGGCCGAGAAAACCACAGTCTCATTGGGCCGGACATTCAGGGTCAGGGAAAATCCAATATATATCTGGTGATATCTCGGGTGCTATTAGAGATAGCGCAATAAATCAAAGTGCATTGTCTGTAGGAGGCCCTGGCGCATGAATCTGTGCAGCGGGAACGACCTCGGAACACCAGGGACCGAGAAAACCACCGTCTCATGGGGCCGGACTCTCAGGGTCAGTGAAAAATCCAATATATATGTGGTGATATCTCGGGTGCTATTACAGATAGCGCAATAAATCAAAGTGCATTGTCTGTAGGAGACCCTGGCGCATGAACCTGTGCAGCGGGAACGACCTCGGACCACCAGGGGCCGAGAAAACGACCGTCTCATGGGGCCAGACGCTCAGGGTCAGTGAAAAATCCAATATATATCTGGTGATATCTCGAGTGCTATTAGAGATAGCGCAATAAACCAAAGTGAATTATCTGCAGGAGGCCCTGGCGCATGAATCTGTGCAACGGGAACGACCGCGGACCACCAGGGGCCGAGAAAAGCACAGTCTCATGGGGCCGGACACTCAGGGTCAGGGTAAAATCCAATATATATCTGGTGATATCTCGGGTGCTATTACAGATAGCGCAATAAATCAAAGTGCATTGTCTGTAGGAGGCCCTGGCGCATGAATCTGTGCAGCGGGAACGACCTCGGAAGACCAGGGGCCGAGAAAACCACAATCTCATGGGGCCGGACACTCAGGGTCAGGGTAAAATCCAGTATATATCTGGTGATATCACGGGTGCTATTAGAGATAGCGCAATAAACCAAAGTGAATTATCTGCAGGAGGCCCTGGCGCATGAATCTGTGCAGCGGGAACGACCTCGGACCACCAGGGGCCGAGAAAACCACAGTCTAATGGGGCCGGACACTCAGGGTCAGTGAAAAATCCAATATATATCTGGTGATATCTCGGGTGCTATTACAGATAGCACAATAAATCAAAGTGCATTGTCTGTAGGAGGCCCTGGCGCATGAATCTGTACAGCGGGGACGACCTCGGACCACCAGGGGCCGAGAAAACCACAGTCTCATTGGGCCGGACATTCAGGGTCAGGGAAAATCCAATATATATCTGGTGATATCTCGGGTGCTATTAGAGATAGCGCAATAAATCAAAGTGCATTGTATGTAGGAGGCCCTGGCGCATGAATCTGTGCAGCGGGAACGACCTCGGAACACCAGGGACCGAGAAAACCACCGTCTCATGGGGCCGGACTCTCAGGGTCAGTGAAAAATCCAATATATATGTGGTGATATCTCGGGTGCTATTACAGATAGCGCAATAAATCAAAGTGCATTGTCTGTAGGAGACCCTGGCGCATGAACCTGTGCAGCGGGAAGGACCTCGGACCACCAGGGGCCGAGAAAACGACCGTCTCATGGGGCCGGACGCTCAGGGTCAGTGAAAAATCCAATATATATCTGGTGATATCTCGAGTGCTATTAGAGATAGCGCAATAAACCAAAGTGCATTGTCTGTAGGAGGCCCTGGCGCATGAATCTGTGCAACGGGAACGACCGCGGACCACCAGGGGCCGAGAAAACCACAGTCTCATGGGGCCGGACACTCAGGGTCAGGGGAAAATCCAATATAGATCTGGTGACATCTCGGGTGCTATTACAGATAGCGCAATAAATCAAAGTGCATTGTCTGTAGGAGGCCCTGGCGCATGAATCTGTGCAGCGGGAACGACCTCGGAAGACCAGGGGCCGAGAAAACCACAATCTCATGGGGCCGGACACTCAGGGTCAGGGGAAAATCCAATATATATCTGGTGATATCTCGGGTGCTATTAGAGATAGCGCAATAAACCAAAGTGAATTGTCTGCAGGAGGCCCTGGCGCATGAATCTGTGCAGTGGGAACGATCTCGGACCATCAGGGGCCGAGACATCCACCGTCTCATGGGGCCGGACACTCAGAGTCAGGGAAAAATCCAATATATATCTGGTGATATCTCGGGTGCTATTACAGATAGCGCAATAAATCAAAGTGCATTGTCTGTAGGAGGCCCTGGCGCATGAATCTGTGCAGCGGGAACGACCTCGGACCACCAGGGGCCGAGAAAACCACAGTCTCATGGGGCCGGACACTCAGTGTCAGGGGAAAATCCAATATAGATCTGGTGATATCTCGGGTGCTATTACAGATAGCGCAATAAATCAAAGTGCATTACCTGTAGGAGGCCCTGGCGCATGAATCTGTGCAGCGGGAACGACCTCGGAACACCAGGGGCCGAGAAAACCACCGTCTCATGGGGCAGGACACTCAGGGTCAGTGAAAAATCCAATATATATCTGGTGATATCTCGGGTGCTATTAGAGATAGCGCAATAAACCAAAGTGAATTGTCTGCAGGAGGCCCTGGCGCATGAATCTGTGCAGTGGGAACGATCTCGGACCATCAGGGGCCGAGACATCCACCGTCTCATGGGGCCGGACACTAAGAGTCAGGGAAAAATCCAATATATATCTGGTGATATCTCGGGTGCTATTACAGATAGCGCAATAAATCAAAGTGCATTGTCTGTAGGAGGCCCTGGCGCATGAATCTGTGCAGCGGGAACGACCTCGGACCACCAGGGGCCGAGAAAACCACAGTCTCATGGGGCCGGACACTCAGTGTCAGGGGAAAATCCAATATAGATCTGGTGATATCTCGGGTGCTATTACAGATAGCGCAATAAATCAAAGTGCATTACCTGTAGGAGGCCCTGGCGCATGAATCTGTGCAGCGGGAACGTCCTCGGGCCTCCAGGGGCCGAGACAACAACCGTCTCATGGGGCCGGACACTCAGGGTCAGGGTAAAATCCAGTATATATCTGGTGATATCACGGGTGCTATTAGAGATAGCGCAATAAACCAAAGTGAATTATCTGCAGGAGGCCCTGGCGCATGAATCTGTGCAGCGGGAACGACCTCGGACCACCAGGGGCCGAGAAAACCACAGTCTAATGGGGCCGGACACTCAGGGTCAGTGAAAAATCCAATATATATCTGGTGATATCTCGGGTGCTATTACAGATAGCACAATAAATCAAAGTGCATTGTCTGTAGGAGGCCCTGGCGCATGAATCTGTGCAGCGGGAACGACCTCGGACCCCCAGGGGCCGAGAAAACCACAGTCTCATGGGGCCGGACACTCAGGGTCAGGGGAAAATCCAATATATATCTGGTGATATCTCGGGTGCTAATAGAGATAGCGCAATAAACCAAAGTGAATTATCTGCAGGAGGCCCTAGCGCATGAATCTGTGCAGCGGGAACGTCCTCGGACCTTCAGGGGCCGAGACAACCACCGTCTCATGGGGCCGGACACTCAGGGTCAGCGTAAAATCCAATATATATCTGGTGATATCTCGGGTGCTATTGCAGATAGCGCAATAAACCATAGTGAATTATCTGCAGGAGGCCCTGGCGCATGAATCTGTGCAGCGGGAACGACCTCGGACCACCAGGGGCCGTAAAAACCACAGTCTCATGGGGCCGGATACTCAGGGTCAGGGGAAAATCCAATAAAGATCTGGTGATATCTCGGGTGCTATTACAGATAGCGCAATAAATCAAAGTGCATTGTCTGTAGGAGGCCCTGGCGCATGAATCTGTGCAGCGGGAACGACCTCGGACCACCAGGGGCCGAGACAACCACCGTCTCATGGGGCCGGACACTCAGGGTCAGGGAAAAATCAAAAATATATCTGGTGACATCTCGGGTGCTATTACAGATAGCGCAATAAATCAAATTGCATTGTCTGTAGGAGGCCCTGGCGCATGAATCTGTGAAGCGGCAACGACCTCGGACCACCAGGGGCCGAGAAAACCACAGTCTCATGGGGCCGGACACTCAGAGTCAGGGCAAAATCCAATATATATCTGGTGATATCTCGGGTGCTATTAGAGATAGAGCAATAAACCAAAGTGAATTATATGCAGGAGGCCCTGGCGCATGAATCTGTGCAGCGGGAACGACCTCGGACCACCAGGGGCCGAGAAAACCACCGTCTCATGGGGCCGGACACTCAGGGTCAGGGAAAAATGCTATATATATCTGGTGATATGTCGGGTGCTATTACAGATAGCGCAATAAATCAAAGTGCATTGTCTGGAGGAGGCCCTGGCGCATGAATCTGGGCAGAGGGAACGACCTCGGACCACCAGGGGCCGAGAAAACCACAGTCTCATGGGGCCGGACACTCAGGGTCAGGGGAAAATCCAATATATATCTGGTGATATCTCGGGTGCTATTAGATACAGCGCAATAAACCAAAGTGAATTATCTGCAGGAGGCCCTGGCGCATGAATCTGGGCAGCCGGAACGACCTCGGACCACCAGGGGCCGAGAAAACCACAGTCTAATGGGGCCGGACACTCAGGGTCAGGGGAAAATCCAATATATATCTGGTGATATCTCGGGTGCTATTAGAGATAGCGCAATAAACCAAAGTGAATTATCTGCAGGAGGCCCTGGCGCATGCATCTGTCCAGCGGGAACGACCTCGGACCACCAGGGGCCGAGAAAACTACAGTCTCATGGGGCCGGACACTCAGGGTCTGGGGAAAATCCAATATATATCTGGTGATATGTCGGGTGCTATTACAGATAGCGCAATAAATCAAAGTTCATTGTCTGGAGGAGGCCCTGGCGCATGAATCTGTGCAGCGGGAACGACCTCGGTCCACCAGGGGCCGAGAAAACCACCGTCTCATGGGGCTGGACACTCAGGGTGAGGGTAATATCCAATATATATCTGGTGATATCTCGGGTGCTATTACAGATAGCGCAATAAATCAAAGTGCATTGTCTGTAGGAGGCCCTGGCGCATGAATCTGTGCAGCGGGAACGACCTCGGAACACAAGGGGCCGAGAAAACCACCGTCTCATGGTGCAGGACTCTCAGGGTCAGTGAAAAATCCAATATATATCTGGTGATATCTCGGGTGCTATTACACATAGCGCAATAAATCAAAGTGCATTGTCTGTAGGAGGCCCTGGCGCATGAATCTGTGCAGCGGGAACGACCTCGGACCACCAGGGGCCGAGAAAACCACAGTCTCATGGGGCCGGACACTCAGGGTCAGGGGAAAATCCAATATATATCTGGTGATATCTCGGGTGCTATTACAGATAGCGCAATAAACCAAAGTGAATTATCTGCAGGATGCCCTGGCGCATGAATCTGTGCAAGCGGGAACGTCCTCGGACCTCCAGGGGCCGAGACAACCACCGTCTCATGGGGCCGGACACTCAGGGTCAGGGTAAAATCCAATATATATCTGGTGATATCTCGGGTGCTATTACAGATAGCGCAATAAATCAAAGTGCATTGTCTGTAGGAGGCCCTGGCGCATGAATCTGTGCAGCGGGAACGACCTCGGACCACCAGGGGCCGAGAAAACGACCGTCTCATGGGGCCGGGCACTCAGGGTCAGGGTAAAATCCAATATATATCTGGTGATATGTCGGGTGCTATTACAGATAGCGCAATAAATCAAAGTGCATTGTCTGTAGGAGGTCCTGGCGCATGAATCTGTGCAGCGGGAACGACCTCGGACCACCAGGGGCCGAGAAAAGCACAGTCTCATGGGGCCGGACACTCAGGGTCAGGGTAAAATCCAATATATATCTGGTGATATCTCGGGTGCTATTAGAGATAGCGCAATAAACCAAAGTGAATTATCTGCAGGAGGCCCTGGCGCATGAATCTGTGCAGCGGGAACGACCTCGGACCACCAGGGGCCGAGAAAACCACAGTCCCATGGGGCCGGACACTCAGGGTCAGGGGAAAATCCAATATATATCTGGTGATATCTCGGGTGCTATCAGAGATAGCGCAATAAACCAACGTGAATTATCTGCAGGAGGCCTGGCGCATGAATGTGTGCAGCGGGAACGACCTCGGACCACCAGGGGCCGAGAAAACGACCGTCTGATGGGGCCGGAAACTCAGGGTCAGTGAAAAATCCAATATATATCTGGTGATATCTCGGGTGCTATTACAGATAGCGCAATAAATCAAAGTGCATTGTCTGTAGGAGGCCCTGGCGCATGAATCTGTGCAGCGGGAACGACCTCGGACCACCAGGGGCCGAGAGAACCACAGTCTCATTGGGCCGGACACTCAGGGTCAGGGGAAAATCCAGTATATATCTCTTGATATCTCGGGTGCTATTACAGATAGCGCAATAAATCAAAGTGCATTGTCTGTAGGAGGCCCTGGCGCATGAATCTGTACAGCGGGAACGACCTCGGACCACCAGGGGCCGAGAAAACCACAGTCTCATTGGGCCGGACATTCAGGGTCAGGGAAAATCCAATATATATCTGGCGATATCTCGGGTGCTATTAGAGATAGCGCAATAAATCAAAGTGCATTGTCTGTAGGAGGCCCTGGCGCATGAATCTGTGCAGCGGGAACGACCTCGGAACACCAGGGACCGAGAAAACCACCGTCTCATGGGGCCGGACTCTCAGGGTCAGTGAAAAATCCAATATATATGTGGTGATATCTCGGGTGCTATTACAGATAGCGCAATAAATCAAAGTGCATTGTCTGTAGGAGACCCTGGCGCATGAACCTGTGCAGCGGGAACGACCTCGGACCACGAGGGGCCGAGAAAACGACCGTCTCATGGGGCCAGACGCTCAGGGTCAGTGAAAAATCCAATATATATCTGGTGATATCTCGAGTGCTATTAGAGATAGCGCTATAAACCAAAGTGAATTATCTGCAGGAGGCCCTGGCGCATGAATCTGTGCAACGGGAACGACCGCGGACCACCAGGGGCCGAGAAAACCACAGTCTCATGGGGCCGGACACTCAGGGTCAGGGGAAAATCCAATATAGATCTGGTGATATCTCGGGTGCTATTACAGATAGCGCAATAAATCAAAGTGCATTGTCTGTAGGAGGCCCTGGCGCATGAATCTGTGCAGCGGGAACGACCTCGGACGACCAGGGGCCGAGAAAACCACAATCTCATGGGGCCGGACACTCAGGGTCAGGGGAAAATCCAATATATATCTGGTGATATCTCGGGTGCTATTAGAGATAGCGCAATAAACCAAAGTGAATTATCTGCAGGAGGCCCTGGCGCATGAATCTGTGCAACGGGAACGACCTCGGACCACCAGGGGCCGAGAAAACCACAGTCTCATGGGGCCGGACACTCAGGGTCAGGGGAAAATCCAATATATATCTGGTGATATCTCGGGTGCTATTAGAGATAGCGCAATAAATCAAAGTGCAATGTCTGTAGGAGGCCCTGGCGCATGAATCTGTGCAGCGGGAACGACCTCGGACCACCAGGGGCCGAGAAAACCACAGTCTCATGGGGCCGGACACTCAGGGTCAGGGTAAAATCCAGTATATATCTGGTGATATCACGGGTGCTATTAGAGATAGCGCAATAAACCAAAGTGAATTATCTGCAGGAGGCCCTGGCGCATGAATCTGTGCAGCGGGAACGACCTCGGACCACCAGGGGCCGAGAAAACCACAGTCTAATGGGGCCGGACACTCAGGGTCAGTGAAAAATCCAATATATATCTGGTGATATCTCGGGTGCTATTACAGATAGCACAATAAATCAAAGTGCATTGTCTGTAGGAGGCCCTGGCGCATGAATCTGTGCAGCGGGAACGACCTCGGACCCCCAGGGGCCGAGAAAACCACAGTCTCATGGGGCCGGACACTCAGGGTCAGGGCAAAATCCAATATATATCTGGTGATATCTCGGGTGCTATTAGAGATAGCGCAATAAACCAAAGTGAATTATATGCAGCAGGCCCTGGCGCCTGAATCTGTGCAGCGGGAACGACCTCGGACCACCAGGGGCCGAGAAAACCACCGTCTCATGGGGCCGGACACTCAGGGTCAGGGAAAAATGCTATATATATCTGGTGATATGTCGGGTGCTATTACAGATAGCGCAGTAAATCAAAGTGCATTGTCTGGAGGAGGCCCTGGCGCATGAATCTGGGCAGCGGGAACGACCTCGGACCACCAGGGGCCGAGAAAACCACAGTCTCATGGGGCCGGCCACTCAGGGTCAGGGGAAAATCCAATATATATCTGGTGATATCTCGGGTGCTATTAGATACAGCGCAATAAACCAAAGTGAATTATCTGCAGGAGGCCCTGGCGCATGCATCTGTCCAGCGGGAACGACCTCGGACCACCAGGGGCCGAGAAAACTACAGTCTCATGGGTCCGGACACTCAGGGTCTGGGGAAAATCCAATATATATCTGGTGATATGTCGGGTGCTATTACAGATAGCGCAATAAATCAAAGTGCATTGTCTGTAGGAGGCCCTGGCGCATGAATCTGTACAGCGGGAACGACCTCGGACCACCAGGGGCCGAGAAAACCACAGTCTCATTGGGCCGGACATTCAGGGTCAGGGAAAATCCAATATATATCTGGCGATATCTCGGGTGCTATTAGAGATAGCGCAATAAATCAAAGTGCATTGTCTGTAGGAGGCCCTGGCGCATGAATCTGTGCAGCGGGAACGACCTCGGAACACCAGGGACCGAGAAAACCACCGTCTCATGGGGCCGGACTCTCAGGGTCAGTGAAAAATCCAATATATATGTGGTGATATCTCGGGTGCTATTACAGATAGCGCAATAAATCAAAGTGCATTGTCTGTAGGAGACCCTGGCGCATGAACCTGTGCAGCGGGAACGACCTCGGACCACGAGGGGCCGAGAAAACGACCGTCTCATGGGGCCAGACGCTCAGGGTCAGTGAAAAATCCAATATATATCTGGTGATATCTCGAGTGCTATTAGAGATAGCGCTATAAACCAAAGTGAATTATCTGCAGGAGGCCCTGGCGCATGAATCTGTGCAACGGGAACGACCGCGGACCACCAGGGGCCGAGAAAACCACAGTCTCATGGGGCCGGACACTCAGGGTCAGGGGAAAATCCAATATAGATCTGGTGATATCTCGGGTGCTATTACAGATAGCGCAATAAATCAAAGTGCATTGTCTGTAGGAGGCCCTGGCGCATGAATCTGTGCAGCGGGAACGACCTCGGACGACCAGGGGCCGAGAAAACCACAATCTCATGGGGCCGGACACTCAGGGTCAGGGGAAAATCCAATATATATCTGGTGATATCTCGGGTGCTATTAGAGATAGCGCAATAAACCAAAGTGAATTATCTGCAGGAGGCCCTGGCGCATGAATCTGTGCAACGGGAACGACCTCGGACCACCAGGGGCCGAGAAAACCACAGTCTCATGGGGCCGGACACTCAGGGTCAGGGGAAAATCCAATATATATCTGGTGATATCTCGGGTGCTATTAGAGATAGCGCAATAAATCAAAGTGCAATGTCTGTAGGAGGCCCTGGCGCATGAATCTGTGCAGCGGGAACGACCTCGGACCACCAGGGGCCGAGAAAACCACAGTCTCATGGGGCCGGACACTCAGTGTCAGGGGAAAATCCAATATAGATCTGGTGATATCTCGGGTGCTATTACAGATAGCGCAATAAATCAAAGTGCATTACCTGTAGGAGGCCCTGGCGCATGAATCTGTGCAGCGGGAACGTCCTCGGACCTCCAGGGGCCGAGACAACAACCGTCTCATGGGGCCGGACACTCAGGGTCAGGGTAAAATCCAGTATATATCTGGTGATATCACGGGTGCTATTAGAGATAGCGCAATAAACCAAAGTGAATTATCTGCAGGAGGCCCTGGCGCATGAATCTGTGCAGCGGGAACGACCTCGGACCACCAGGGGCCGAGAAAACCACAGTCTAATGGGGCCGGACACTCAGGGTCAGTGAAAAATCCAATATATATCTGGTGATATCTCGGGTGCTATTACAGATAGCACAATAAATCAAAGTGCATTGTCTGTAGGAGGCCCTGGCGCATGAATCTGTGCAGCGGGAACGACCTCGGACCCCCAGGGGCCGAGAAAACCACAGTCTCATGGGGCCGGACACTCAGGGTCAGGGCAAAATCCAATATATATCTGGTGATATCTCGGGTGCTATTAGAGATAGCGCAATAAACCAAAGTGAATTATATGCAGGAGGCCCTGGCGCATGAATCTGTGCAGCGGGAACGACCTCGGACCACCAGGGGCCGAGAAAACCACCGTCTCATGGGGCCGGACACTCAGGGTCAGGGAAAAATGCTATATATATCTGGTGATATGTCGGGTGCTATTACAGATAGCGCAGTAAATCAAAGTGCATTGTCTGGAGGAGGCCCTGGCGCATGAATCTGGGCAGCGGGAACGACCTCGGACCACCAGGGGCCGAGAAAACCACAGTCTCATGGGGCCGGACACTCAGGGTCAGGGGAAAATCCAATATATATCTGGTGATATCTCGGGTGCTATTAGATACAGCGCAATAAACCAAAGTGAATTATCTGCAGGAGGCCCTGGCGCATGCATCTGTCCAGCGGGAACGACCTCGGACCACCAGGGGCCGAGAAAACTACAGTCTCATGGGTCCGGACACTCAGGGTCTGGGGAAAATCCAATATATATCTGGTGATATGTCGGGTGCTATTACAGATAGCGCAATAAATCAAAGTTCATTGTCTGGAGGAGGCCCTGGCGCATGAATCTGTGCAGCGGGAAGGACCTCGGTCCACCAGGGGCCGAGAAAACCACCGTCTCATGGGGCTGGACACTCAGGGTGAGGGTAATATCCAATATATATCTGGTGATATCTCGGGTGCTATTACAGACAGCGCAATAAATCAAAGTGCATTGTCTGTAGGAGGCCCTGGCGCATGAATCTGTGCAGCGGGAACGACCTCGGAACACAAGGGGCCGAGAAAACCACCGTCTCATGGTGCAGGACTCTCAGGGACAGTGAAAAATCCAATATATATCTGGTGATATCTCGGGTGCTATTACACATAGCGCAATAAATCAAAGTGCATTGTCTGTAGGAGACCCTGGCGCATGAACCTGTGCAGCGGGAACGACCTCGGACCACCAGGGGCCGAGAAAACGACCGTCTCATGGGGCCGGACGCTCAGGGTCAGTGAAAAATCCAATATATATCTGGTGATATCTCGGGTGCTATTACAGATAGCGCAATAAATCAAAGTGCATTGTCTGTAGGAGGCCCTGGCGCATGAATCTGTGCAGCGGGAACGACCTCGGACCACCAGGGGCCGAGAAAACCACAGTCTCATGGGGCCGGACACTCAGGGTCAGGGGAAAATCCAATATATATCTGGTGATATCTCGGGTGCTATTACAGATAGCGCAATAAACCAAAGTGAATTATCTGCAGGATGCCCTGGCGCATGAATCTGTGCAAGCGGGAACGTCCTCGGACCTCCAGGGGCCGAGACAACCACCGTCTCATGGGGCCGGACACTCAGGGTCAGGGTAAAATCCAATATATATCTGGTGATATCTCGGGTGCTATTACAGATAGCGCAATAAATCAAAGTGCATTGTCTGTAGGAGGCCCTGGCGCATGAATCTGTGCAGCGGGAACGACCTCGGACCACCAGGGGCCGAAAAAACCACAGTCTCATGGGGCCGGACCCTCATGGTCAGGGTAAAATCCAATATATATCTGGTGATATCTCGGGTGCTATTACAGATAGCGCAATAAATCAAAGTGCATTGTCTGTAGGAGGCCCTGGCGCATGAATCTGTGCAGCGGGAACGACCTCGGACCACCAGGGGCCGAGAAAACCACAGTCTGATGGGGCCGGACACTCAGGGTCGAGGAAAAATCCAGTACATATCTGGTGATATCTCGGCTGCTATTAGAGATAGCGCGATAAATCGAAGTGCATTGTCTGTAGGAGGCACTGGCGCACGAATCTGTGCAGCGGGAACGACCTCGGACCACCAGGGGCCGAGAAAACCACCGTCTCATGGGGCCGGACACTCAGGGTCAGGGGAAAATCCAATATATATCTGGTGATATCTCGGGTGCTATTAGAGATAGCGCAATAAATCAAAGTGCATTGTCTGCAGGAGGCCCTGGCGCATGAATCTGTGCAGCGGGAACGACCTCGGAACACCAGGGGCCGAGAAAACCACCGTCTCATGGGGCCGGACACTCAGGGTCAGTGAAAAATCCAATATATATCTGGTGATATCTCGGGTGCTATTACAGATAGCGCAATAAGTCAAAGTGCATTGTCTGTAGGAGGCCCTGGCGCATGAATCTGTGTAGCGGGAACGACCTCGGACCACCAGGGGCCGAGAAAACTACAGTCTCATGCGGCCGGACACTCAGGGTCTGGGGAAAATCCAATATATATCTGGTGATATCTCGGGTCCTATTACAGATAGCGAAATAAATCAAATTGCATTGTCTGTAGGAGGCCCTGGCGCATGAGTCTGTGCAGCGGGAACGACCTCGGACCACCAGGGGCCGAAGAAACCACAGTCTCATGGGGCCGTACACTCAGGGTCAGGGAAAAATCCAATATATATCTGGTGATATCTTGGGTGCTATTAGATATAGCGCAATAAACCAAAGTGCATTATCTGCAGGAGGCCCTGGCGCATGAATCTGTGCAACGGGAACGACCTCGGACCACCAGGGGCCGAGACAACAACCGTCTCATGGGGCCGGACACTCAGGGTCAGGGAAAAATCCAATATATATCTGGTGATATCTCGGGTTATATTACAGATAGCACAATAAATCAAAGTGCATTGTCTGTAGGAGGCCCTGGCGCATGAATCTGTGCAGCGGGAACGACCTCGGACCACCAGGGGCCGAGACAACCACCGTCTCATGGGGCCGGACACTCAGGGTCAGGGGAAAATCCAATATATATCTGGTGATATCTCGGGTGCTATTACAGATAGAGCAATAAACCAAAGTGAATTATCTGCAGGAGGCCCCGGCCCATGCATCTGTGCAGCGGGAACGACCTCGGACCACCAGGGGCCGAGAAAACCACCGTCTCATGGGGCCGGACACTCAGGGTCAGGGAAAAATGCAATATATATCTGGTGATATGTCCGGTGCTATTACAGATAGCACAATAAATCAAAGTGCATTGTCTGGACGAGGTCCTGGCGCATGAATCTGGGCAGCGGGAACGACCTCGGACCACCAGGGGCCGAGAAAACCACAGTCTCATGGGGCCGGACACTCAGGGTCAGGGGAAAATCCAATATATATCTGGTGATATCTCGGGTGCTATTAGAGATAGGGCAATAAACTAAAGTGAATTATCTGCAGCAGGCCATGGCGCATGAATCTCTGCAACGGGAACGACCTCGCACCACCAGGGGCCGAGAAAACCACAGTCTCATGGGGCTGGACACTCAGGGTCAGGGGAAAATCCAATATATATCTGGTGATATCTCGGGTGCTATTACAGATAGAGCAATAAATCAAAGTGCATTGTCTGTAGGAGGCCCTGGCGCATGAATCTCTGCAGCGGGAACAACCTCGGACCACCAGGGGCTGAGAAAACCACCGTCTCATGGGGCCGGACACTCAGGGTCTGGGAAAAATGCTATATATATCTGGTGATATGTCGGGTGCTATTACAGATAGCGCAATAAATCAAAGTGCATTGTCTGGAGGAGGCCCTGGCGCATGTATCTGGGCAGCGGGAACGACCTCGAACCACCAGGGGCCGAGAAAACCACCGTCTCATGGGGCCGGACACTCAGGGTCAGGGGAAAATCCAATATATATCTGGTGATATCTCGGGTGCTATTAGATACAGCGCAATAAACCAAAGTGCATTGTCTGTAGGAGACCCTGGCGCATGAACCTGTGCAGCGGGAACGTTCTCGGACCTCCAGGGACCGAGAAAACCACAGTCTCATGGTGCCGGACACTCAAGGTCAGGGGAAAATCCAATATATATGTGGTGATATCTCGGGTGCTATTACAGATAGCGCAATAAATCAAAGTGCATTGTCTGTAGGAGACCCTGGCGCATGAACCTGTCCAGCGGGAACGACCTCGGACCACCAGGGGCCCAGAAAACCACCGTCTCATGGGGCCGGACACTCTGGGTCAGCGAAAAATCCAATATATATCTGGTGATATCTCGGGTGCTATTACAGATAGCGCAATAAATCAAAGTGCATTGTCTGTAGGAGGCCCTGGCGCATGACTCTGTGCAGCGGGAACGACCTCGGACCACCAGGGGCCGAGAAAACTACAGTCTCATGCGGCCGGACACTCAGGGTCTGGGGAAAATCCAATACATATCTGGTGATATCTCGGGTCCTATTACAGATAGCGAGATAAATCAAAGTGCATTGTCTGTAGGAGGCCCTGGCGCATGAATCTGTGCAGCGGGAACGACCTCGGACCACCAGGGGCCGAGGAAACCACAGTCTCATGGGGCCGGACACTCAGGGTCAGGGAAAAATCCAATATATATCTGGTGATATCTTGGGTGCTATTAGATATAGCGCAATAAACCAAAGTGAATTATCTGCAGGAGGCCCTGGCGCATGAATCTGTGCAACGGGAACGACCTCGGACCACCAGGGGCCGAAAAATCCACAGTCTCATGGGGCCGGACACTCAGGATCAGGGAAAAATCCAATATATATCTGGTGATATCTTGGGTGCTATTAGAGATAGCGTAATAAACCAAAGTGAATTATCTGCAGGAGGCCCTGGCGCAAGAATCTGTGCAGCGGGAACGACCTCGGACCACCAGGGGCCGAGACAACAACCGTCTCATGGGGCCGGACACTCAGGGTCAGGGAAAAATCCAATATATATCTGGTGATATCTCGGGTTATATTACAGATAGCACAATAAATCAAAGTGCATTGTCTGTAGGAGGCCCTGGCGCATGAATCTGTGCAGAGGGAACGATTTCGGACCACCAGGGGCCGAGACAACAACCGTCTCATGGGGCCGGACACTCAGGGTCAGGGAAAAATCCAATATATATCTGGTGATATCTCGGGTTATATTACAGATAGCACAATAAATCAAAGTGCATTGTCTGTAGGAGGCCCTGGCGCATGAATCTGTGCAGAGGGAACGACCTCGGACCACCAGGGGCCGAGAAAACCACCGTCTCATGGCGCCGGACACTCAGGGTCAGGGGAAAATCCAATATATATCTGGTGATATCTCGGGTGCTATTACAGATAGCGCAATAAATCAAAGTGAATTATCTGCAGGAGGCCCTGGCGCATGAATCTGTGCAGCGGGAACGACCTCGGACCACCAGGGGCCGAGAAAACCACAGTCTCATGGAGCCGGACACTCAGGGTCAGGGGAAAATCCAATATATATCTGGTGATATCTCGGGTGCTATTACAGATAGCGCAATAAACCAAAGTGAATTATCTGCAGGAGGCCCTGGCGCATGAATCTGTGCAGCGGGAACGACCTCGGACCACCAGGGGCCGAGAAAACCACAGTCTCATGGAGCCGGACACTCAGGGTCAGGGGAAAATCCAATATATATCTGGTGATATCTCGGGTGCTATTACAGATAGCGCAATAAATCAAAGTGAATTATCTGCAGGAGGCCCTGGCGCATGAATCTGTGTAGCGGGAACGACCTCGGACCACCAGGGGCCGAGAAAACCACAGTCACATGGGGCCGGTCACTCAGGGTCAGGGGAAAATCCAATATATATCTGGTGATATCTCGGGTGCTATTAGATACAGCGCAATAAACCAAATTGAATTATCTGCAGGAGGCCCTGGCCCATGCATCTGTGCAGCGGGAACGACCTCGGACCACCAGGGGCCGAGAAAACCACCGTCTCATGGGGCCGGACACTCAGGGTCAGGGAAAAATGCAATATATATCTGGTGATATGTCGGGTGCTATTACAGATAGCACAATAAATCAAAGTGCATTGTCTGGACGAGGTCCTGGCGCATGAATCTGGGCAGCGGGAACGACCTCGGACCACCAGGGGCCGAGAAAACCACAGTCTCATGGGGCCGGACACTCAGGGTCTGGGGAAAATCCAATATATATCTGGTGATATCTCGGGTGCTATTACAGATAGCGCAATAAATCAAAGTGAATTATCTGCAGGAGGCCCTGGCGCATGAATCTGTGTAGCGGGAACGACCTCGGACCACCAGGGGCCGAGAAAACCACAGTCACATGGGGCCGGTCACTCAGGGTCAGGGGAAAATCCAATATATATCTGGTGATATCTCGGGTGCTATTAGATACAGCGCAATAAACCAAATTGAATTATCTGCAGGAGGCCCTGGCCCATGCATCTGTTCAGCGGGAACGACCTCGGACCACCAGGGGCCGAGAAAACCACCGTCTCATGGGGCCGGACACTCAGGGTCAGGGAAAAATGCAATATATATCTGGTGATATGTCGGGTGCTATTACAGATAGCACAATAAATCAAAGTGCATTGTCTGGACGAGGTCCTGGCGCATGAATCTGGGCAGCGGGAACGACCTCGGACCACCAGGGGCCGAGAAAACCACAGTCTCATTGTGCCGGACACTCAGGGTCAGGGGAAAATCCAATATATATCTGGTGATATCTCGGGTGCTATTAGAGATAGGGCAATAAACCAAAGTGAATTATCTGCAGCAGGCCATGGCGCATGAATCTGTGCAACGGGAACGACCTCGGACCACCAGGGGCCGAGAAAACTACAGTCTCATGCGGCCGGACACTCAGGGTCTGGGGAAAATCCAATATATATCTGGTGATATCTCGGGTCCTATTACAGATAGCGAAATAAATCAAATTGCATTGTCTGTAGGAGGCCCTGGCGCATGAGTCTGTGCAGCGGGAACGACCTCGGACCACCAGGGGCCGAAGAAACCACAGTCTCATGGGGCCGTACACTCAGGGTCAGGGAAAAATCCAATATATATCTGGTGATATCTTGGGTGCTATTAGATATAGCGCAATAAACCAAAGTGCATTATCTGCAGGAGGCCCTGGCGCATGAATCTGTGCAACGGGAACGACCTCGGACCACCAGGGGCCGAGACAACAACCGTCTCATGGGGCCGGACACTCAGGGTCAGGGAAAAATCCAATATATATCTGGTGATATCTCGGGTTATATTACAGATAGCACAATAAATCAAAGTGCATTGTCTGTAGGAGGCCCTGCCGCATGCATCTGTAAAGCGGGAACGACCTCGGAACACCAGGGGCCGAGAAAACCACCGTCTCATGGGGCAGGACACTCAGGGTCAGTGAAAAATCCAATATATATCTGCTGATATCTCGGGTGCTGTTACAGATAGCGCAATAAATCAAAGTGCATTGTCTGTAGGAGACCCTGGCGCATGAACCTGTGCAGCGGGAACGTTCTCGGACCTCCAGGGACCGAGAAAACCACAGTCTCATGGTGCCGGACACTCAAGGTCAGGGGAAAATCCAATATATATGTGGTGATATCTCGGGTGCTATTACAGATAGCGCAATAAATCAAAGTGCATTGTCTGTAGGAGACCCTGGCGCATGAACCTGTCCAGCGGGAACGACCTCGGACCACCAGGGGCCCAGAAAACCACCGTCTCATGGGGCCGGACACTCTGGGTCAGCGAAAAATCCAATATATATCTGGTGATATCTCGGGTGCTATTACAGATAGCGCAATAAATCAAAGTGCATTGTCTGTAGGAGGCCCTGGCGCATGACTCTGTGCAGCGGGAACGACCTCGGACCACCAGGGGCCGAGAAAACTACAGTCTCATGCGGCCGGACACTCAGGGTCTGGGGAAAATCCAATACATATCTGGTGATATCTCGGGTCCTATTACAGATAGCGAGATAAATCAAAGTGCATTGTCTGTAGGAGGCCCTGGCGCATGAATCTGTGCAGCGGGAACGACCTCGGACCACCAGGGGCCGAGGAAACCACAGTCTCATGGGGCCGGACACTCAGGGTCAGGGAAAAATCCAATATATATCTGGTGATATCTTGGGTGCTATTAGATATAGCGCAATAAACCAAAGTGAATTATCTGCAGGAGGCCCTGGCGCATGAATCTGTGCAACGGGAACGACCTCGGACCACCAGGGGCCGAAAAATCCACAGTCTCATGGGGCCGGACACTCAGGATCAGGGAAAAATCCAATATATATCTGGTGATATCTTGGGTGCTATTAGAGATAGCGTAATAAACCAAAGTGAATTATCTGCAGGAGGCCCTGGCGCAAGAATCTGTGCAGCGGGAACGACCTCGGACCACCAGGGGCCGAGACAACAACCGTCTCATGGGGCCGGACACTCAGGGTCAGGGAAAAATCCAATATATATCTGGTGATATCTCGGGTTATATTACAGATAGCACAATAAATCAAAGTGCATTGTCTGTAGGAGGCCCTGGCGCATGAATCTGTGCAGAGGGAACGATTTCGGACCACCAGGGGCCGAGACAACAACCGTCTCATGGGGCCGGACACTCAGGGTCAGGGAAAAATCCAATATATATCTGGTGATATCTCGGGTTATATTACAGATAGCACAATAAATCAAAGTGCATTGTCTGTAGGAGGCCCTGGCGCATGAATCTGTGCAGAGGGAACGACCTCGGACCACCAGGGGCCGAGAAAACCACCGTCTCATGGCGCCGGACACTCAGGGTCAGGGGAAAATCCAATATATATCTGGTGATATCTCGGGTGCTATTACAGATAGCGCAATAAATCAAAGTGAATTATCTGCAGGAGGCCCTGGCGCATGAATCTGTGCAGCGGGAACGACCTCGGACCACCAGGGGCCGAGAAAACCACAGTCTCATGGAGCCGGACACTCAGGGTCAGGGGAAAATCCAATATATATCTGGTGATATCTCGGGTGCTATTACAGATAGCGCAATAAACCAAAGTGAATTATCTGCAGGAGGCCCTGGCGCATGAATCTGTGCAGCGGGAACGACCTCGGACCACCAGGGGCCGAGAAAACCACAGTCTCATGGAGCCGGACACTCAGGGTCAGGGGAAAATCCAATATATATCTGGTGATATCTCGGGTGCTATTACAGATAGCGCAATAAATCAAAGTGAATTATCTGCAGGAGGCCCTGGCGCATGAATCTGTGTAGCGGGAACGACCTCGGACCACCAGGGGCCGAGAAAACCACAGTCACATGGGGCCGGTCACTCAGGGTCAGGGGAAAATCCAATATATATCTGGTGATATCTCGGGTGCTATTAGATACAGCGCAATAAACCAAATTGAATTATCTGCAGGAGGCCCTGGCCCATGCATCTGTGCAGCGGGAACGACCTCGGACCACCAGGGGCCGAGAAAACCACCGTCTCATGGGGCCGGACACTCAGGGTCAGGGAAAAATGCAATATATATCTGGTGATATGTCGGGTGCTATTACAGATAGCACAATAAATCAAAGTGCATTGTCTGGACGAGGTCCTGGCGCATGAATCTGGGCAGCGGGAACGACCTCGGACCACCAGGGGCCGAGAAAACCACAGTCTCATGGGGCCGGACACTCAGGGTCTGGGGAAAATCCAATATATATCTGGTGATATCTCGGGTGCTATTACAGATAGCGCAATAAATCAAAGTGAATTATCTGCAGGAGGCCCTGGCGCATGAATCTGTGTAGCGGGAACGACCTCGGACCACCAGGGGCCGAGAAAACCACAGTCACATGGGGCCGGTCACTCAGGGTCAGGGGAAAATCCAATATATATCTGGTGATATCTCGGGTGCTATTAGATACAGCGCAATAAACCAAATTGAATTATCTGCAGGAGGCCCTGGCCCATGCATCTGTTCAGCGGGAACGACCTCGGACCACCAGGGGCCGAGAAAACCACCGTCTCATGGGGCCGGACACTCAGGGTCAGGGAAAAATGCAATATATATCTGGTGATATGTCGGGTGCTATTACAGATAGCACAATAAATCAAAGTGCATTGTCTGGACGAGGTCCTGGCGCATGAATCTGGGCAGCGGGAACGACCTCGGACCACCAGGGGCCGAGAAAACCACAGTCTCATTGTGCCGGACACTCAGGGTCAGGGGAAAATCCAATATATATCTGGTGATATCTCGGGTGCTATTAGAGATAGGGCAATAAACCAAAGTGAATTATCTGCAGCAGGCCATGGCGCATGAATCTGTGCAACGGGAACGACCTCGGACCACCAGGGGCCGAGAAAACTACAGTCTCATGCGGCCGGACACTCAGGGTCTGGGGAAAATCCAATATATATCTGGTGATATCTCGGGTCCTATTACAGATAGCGAAATAAATCAAAGTGCATTGTCTGTAGGAGGCCTTGGCGCATGAATCTGTGCAGCGGAAACGACCTCGGACCACCAGGGGCCGAGGAAACCACAGTCTCATGGGGCCGGACACTCAGGGTCAGGGAAAAATCCAATATATATCTGGTGATATCTCGGGTCCTATTACAGATAGCGAAATAAATCAAAGTGCATTGTCTGTAGGAGGCCTTGGCGCATGAATCTGTGCAGCGGAAACGACCTCGGACCACCAGGGGCCGAGGAAACCACAGTCTCATGGGGCCGGACACTCAGGGTCAGGGAAAAATCCAATATATATCTGGTGATATCTTGGGTGCTATTAGATATAGCGCAATAAACCAAAGTGAATTATCTGCAGGAGGCCCTGGCGCATGAACCTGTGCAACGGGAACGACCTCGGACCACCAGGGGCCGAAAAATCCACAGTCTCATGGGGCCGGACACTCAGGATCAGGGAAAAATCCAATATATATCTGGTGATATCTTGGGTGCTATTAGAGATAGCGTAATAAACCAAAGTGAATTATCTGCAGGAGGCCCTGGCGCAAGAATCTGTGCAGCGGGAACGACCTCGGACCACCAGGGGCCGAGACAACAACCGTCTCATGGGGCCGGACACTCAGGGTCAGGGAAAAATCCAATATATATCTGGTGATATCTCGGGTTATATTACAGATAGCACAATAAATCAAAGTGCATTGTCTGTAGGAGGCCCTGGCGCATGAATCTGTGCAGAGGGAACGATTTCGGACCACCAGGGGCCGAAACAACAATCGTCTCATGGGGCCGGACACTCAGGGTCAGGGAAAAATCCAATATATATCTGGTGATATCTCGGGTGCTATTACAGATAGCGCAATAAATCAAAGTGAATTATCTGCAGGAGGCCCTGGCGCATGAATCTGTGTAGCGGGAACGACCTCGGACCACCAGGGGCCGAGAAAACCACAGTCACATGGGGCCGGTCACTCAGGGTCAGGGGAAAATCCAATATATATCTGGTGATATCTCGGGTTATATTACAGATAGCA
Organism: Nomia melanderi; assembly: GCF_051020985.1. Lineage (NCBI taxonomy): Eukaryota > Metazoa > Arthropoda > Insecta > Hymenoptera > Halictidae > Nomia > Nomia melanderi. The sequence continues at coordinate 1,531,633 of NW_027475140.1, read as the reverse complement.
CAATAAATCAAAGTGCATTGTCTGTAGGAGGCCCTGGCGCATGAATCTGTGCAGAGGGAACGATTTCGGACCACCAGGGGCCGAAACAACAACCGTCTCATGGGGCCGGACACTCAGGGTCAGGGAAAAATCCAATATATATCTGGTGATATCTCGGGTGCTATTACAGATAGCGCAATAAACCAAATTGAATTATCTGCAGGAGGCCCTGGCCCATGCATCTGTGCAGCGGGAACGACCTCGGACCACCAGGGGCCGAGAAAACCACCGTCTCATGGGGCCGGACACTCAGGGTCAGGGAAAAATGCAATATATATCTGGTGATATGTCGGGTGCTATTACAGATAGCACAATAAATCAAAGTGCATTGTCTGGACGAGGTCCTGGCGCATGAATCTGGGCAGCGGGAACGACCTCGGACCACCAGGGGCCGAGAAAACCACAGTCTCATTGTGCCGGACACTCAGGGTCAGGGGAAAATCCAATATATATCTGGTGATATCTCGGGTGCTATTAGAGATAGGGCAATAAACCAAAGTGAATTATCTGCAGCAGGCCATGGCGCATGAATCTGTGCAACGGGAACGACCTCGGACCCCCAGGGGCCGAGAAAACCACAGTCTCATGGGGCCGGACACTCAGGGTCAGGGGAAAATCCAATATATATCTGGTGATATCTCGGGTGCTAATAGAGATAGCGCAATAAACCAAAGTGAATTATCTGCAGGAGGCCCTAGCGCATGAATATGTGCAGCGGGAACGTCCTCGGACCTCCAGGGGCCGAGACAACCACCGTCTCATGGGGCCGGACACTCAGGGTCAGCGTAAAATCCAATATATATCTGGTGATATCTCGGGTGCTATTGCAGATAGCGCAATAAACCATAGTGAATTATATGCAGGAGGCCCTGGCGCATGAATCTGTGCAGCGGGAACGACCTCGGACCACCAGGGGCCGTAAAAACCACAGTCTCATGGGGCCGGATACTCAGGGTCAGGGGAAAATCCAATAAAGATCTGGTGATATCTCGGGTGCTATTACAGATAGCGCAATAAATCAAAGTGCATTGTCTGTAGGAGGCCCTGGCGCATGAATCTGTGCAGCGGGAACGACCTCGGACCACCAGGGGCCGAGACAACCACCGTCTCATGGGGCCGGACACTCAGAGTCAGGGCAAAATCCAATATATATCTGGTGATATCTCGGGTGCTATTAGAGATAGCGCAATAAACCAAAGTGAATTATATGCAGGAGGCCCTGGCGCATGAATCTGTGCAGCGGGAACGACCTCGGACCACCAGGGGCCGAGAAAACCACCGTCTCATGGGGCCGGAAACTCAGGGTCAGGGAAAAATGCTATATATATCTGGTGATATGTCGGGTGCTATTACAGATAGCGCAATAAATCAAAGTGCATTGTCTGGAGGAGGCCCTGGCGCATGAATCTGGGCAGCGGGAACGACCTCGGACCACCAGGGGCCGAGAAAACCACAGTCTCATGGGGCCGGACACTCAGGGTCAGGGGAAAATCCAATATATATCTGGTGATATCTCGGGTGCTATTAGATACAGCGCAATAAACCAAAGTGAATTATCTGCAGGAGGCCCTGGCGCATGCATCTGTCCAGCGGGAACGACCTCGGACCACCAGGGGCCGAGAAAACTACAGTCTCATGGGTCCGGACACTCAGGGTCTGGGGAAAATCCAATATATATCTGGTGATATGTCGGGTGCTATTACAGATAGCGCAATAAATCAAAGTTCATTGTCTGGAGGAGGCCCTGGCGCATGAATCTGTGCAGCGGGAACGACCTCGGTCCACCAGGGGCCGAGAAAACCACCGTCTCATGGGGCTGGACACTCAGGGTGAGGGTAATATCCAATATATATCTGGTGATATCTCGGGTGCTATTACAGATAGCGCAATAAATCAAAGTGCATTGTCTGTAGGAGGCCCTGGCGCATGAATCTGTGCAGAGGGAACGACCTCGGAACACAAGGGGCCGAGAAAACCACCGTCTCATGGTGCAGGACTCTCAGGGTCAGTGAAAAATCCAATATATATCTGGTGATATCTCGGGTGCTATTACACATAGCGCAATAAATCAAAGTGCATTGTCTGTAGGAGACCCTGGCGCATGAACCTGTGCAGCGGGAACGACCTCGGACCACCAGGGGCCGAGAAAACGACCGTCTCATGGGGCCGGACACTCAGGGTCAGGGAAAAATCCAATACATATCTGGTGATATCTCGGGTCCTATTACAGATAGCGAGATAAATCAAAGTGCATTGTCTGTAGGAGGCCCTGGCGCATGAATCTGTGCAGCGGGAACGACCTCGGACCACCAGGGGCCGAGAAAACCACAGTCTCATGGGGCCGGACACTCAGGGTCAGGGGAAAATCCAATATATATCTGGTGATATCTCGGGTGCTATTAGAGATAGGGCAATAAACCAAAGTGAATTATCTGCAGGAGGCCCTGGCGCATGAATCTGTGCAACGGGAACGACCTCGCACCACCAGGGGCCGAGAAAACCACAGTCTCATGGGGCCGGACACTCAGGGTCAGGGGAAAATCCAATATATATCTGGTGATATCTCGGGTGCTATTACAGATAGAGCAATAAATCAAAGTGCATTGTCTGTAGGAGGCCCTGGCGCATGAATCTCTGCAGCGGGAACAACCTCGGACAACCAGGGGCCGAGAAAACCACCGTCTCATGGGGCCGGACACTCAGGGTCTGGGAAAAATGCTATATATATCTGGTGATATGTCGGGTGCTATTACAGATAGCGAAATAAATCAAAGTGCATTGTCTGTAGGAGGCCCTGGCGCATGAATCTGGGCAGCGGGAACGACCTCGGACCACCAGGGGCCGAGAAAACCACAGTCTAATGGGGCCGGACACTCAGGGTCAGGGTAAAATCCAGTATATATCTGGTGATATCACGGGTGCTATTAGAGATAGCGCAATAAACCAAAGTGAATTATCTGCAGGAGGCCCTGGCGCATGAATCTGTGCAGCGGGAAGGACCTCGGACCACCAGGGGCCGAGAAAACCACAGTCTAATGGGGCCGGACACTCAGGGTCAGTGAAAAATCCAATATATATCTGGTGATATCTCGGGTGCTATTACAGATAGCACAATAAATCAAAGTGCATTGTCTGTAGGAGGCCCTGGCGCATGAATCTGTGCAGCGGGAACGACCTCGGACCCCCAGGGGCCGAGAAAACCACAGTCTCATGGGGCCGGACACTCAGGGTCAGGGGAAAATCCAATATATATCTGGTGATATCTCGGGTGCTAATAGAGATAGCGCAATAAACCAAAGTGAATTATCTGCAGGAGGCCCTAGCGCATGAATATGTGCAGCGGGAACGTCCTCGGACCTCCAGGGGCCGAGACAACCACCGTCTCATGGGGCCGGACACTCAGAGTCAGGGCAAAATCCAATATATATCTGGTGATATCTCGGGTGCTATTAGAGATAGCGCAATAAACCAAAGTGAATTATATGCAGGAGGCCCTGGCGCATGAATCTGTGCAGCGGGAACGACCTCGGACCACCAGGGGCCGAGAAAACCACCGTCTCATGGGGCCGGACACTCAGGGTCAGGGAAAAATGCTATATATATCTGGTGATATGTCGGGTGCTATTACAGATAGCGCAATAAATCAAAGTGCATTGTCTGGAGGAGGCCCTGGCGCATGAATCTGGGCAGCGGGAACGACCTCGGACCACCAGGGGCCGAGAAAACCACAGTCTCATGGGGCCGGACACTCAGGGTCAGGGGAAAATCCAATATATATCTGGTGATATCTCGGGTGCTATTAGATACAGCGCAATAAACCAAAGTGAATTATCTGCAGGAGGCCCTGGCGCACGCATCTGTCCAGCGGGAACGACCTCGGACCACCAGGGGCCGAGAAAACTACAGTCTCATGGCTCCGGACACTCAGGGTCTGGGGAAAATCCAATATATATCTGGTGATATGTCGGGTGCTATTACAGATAGCGCAATAAATCAAAGTTCATTGTCTGGAGGAGGCCCTGGCGCATGAATCTGTGCAGCGGGAACGACCTCGGTCCACCAGGGGCCGAGAAAACCACCGTCTCATGGGGCTGGACACTCAGGGTGAGGGTAATATCCAATATATATCTGGTGATATCTCGGGTGCTATTACAGATAGCGCAATAAATCAAAGTGCATTGTCTGTAGGAGGCCCTGGCGCATGAATCTGTGCAGCGGGAACGACCTCGGAACACAAGGGGCCGAGAAAACCACCGTCTCATGGTGCAGGACTCTCAGGGTCAGTGAAAAATCCAATATATATCTGGTGATATCTCGGGTGCTATTACACATAGCGCAATAAATCAAAGTGCATTGTCTGTAGGAGACCCTGGCGCATGAACCTGTGCAGCGGGAACGACCTCGGACCACCAGGGGCCGCGAAAACGACCGTCTCATGGGGCCGGACACTCAGGGTCAGGGAAAAATGCAATATATATCTGGTGATATGTCCGGTGCTATTACAGATAGCACAATAAATCAAAGTGCATTGTCTGGACGAGGTCCTGGCGCATGAATCTGGGCAGCGGGAACGACCTCGGACCACCAGGGGCCGAGAAAACCACAGTCTCATGGGGCCGGACACTCAGGGTCAGGGGAAAATCCAATATATATCTGGTGATATCTCGGGTGCTATTAGAGATAGGGCAATAAACTAAAGTGAATTATCTGCAGCAGGCCATGGCGCATGAATCTCTGCAACGGGAACGACCTCGCACCACCAGGGGCCGAGAAAACCACAGTCTCATGGGGCCGGACACTCAGGGTCAGGGGAAAATCCAATATATATCTGGTGATATCTCGGGTGCTATTACAGATAGAGCAATAAATCAAAGTGCATTGTCTGTAGGAGGCCCTGGCGCATGAATCTCTGCAGCGGGAACAACCTCGGACCACCAGGGGCCGAGAAAACCACCGTCTCATGGGGCCGGACACTCAGGGTCTGGGAAAAATGCTATATATATCTGGTGATATGTCGGGTGCTATTACAGATAGCGCAATAAATCAAAGTGCATTGTCTGGAGGAGGCCCTGGCGCATGTATCTGGGCAGCGGGAACGACCTCGAACCACCAGGGGCCGAGAAAACCACCGTCTCATGGGGCCGGACACTCAGGGTCAGGGGAAAATCCAATATATATCTGGTGATATCTCGGGTGCTATTAGATACAGCGCAATAAACCAAAGTGAATTATCTGCAGGAGGCCCTGGCGCATGAATCTGGGCAGCGGGAACGACCTCGGACCACCAGGGGCCGAGAAAACCACAGTCTAATGGGGCCGGACACTCAGGGTCAGGGGAAAATCCAATATATATCTGATGATATCTCGGGTGCTATTAGAGATAGCGCAATAAACCATAGTGAATTATCTGCAGGAGGCCCTGCCGCATGCATCTGTAAAGCGGGAACGACCTCGGAACACCAGGGGCCGAGAAAACCACCGTCTCATGGGGCAGGACACTCAGGGTCAGTGAAAAATCCAATATATATCTGCTGATATCTCGGGTGCTGTTACAGATAGCGCAATAAATCAAAGTGCATTGTCTGTAGGAGACCCTGGCGCATGAACCTGTGCAGCGGGAACGTTCTCGGACCTCCAGGGACCGAGAAAACCACAGTCTCATGGTGCCGGACACTCAAGGTCAGGGGAAAATCCAATATATATGTGGTGATATCTCGGGTGCTATTACAGATAGCGCAATAAATCAAAGTGCATTGTCTGTAGGAGACCCTGGCGCATGAACCTGTCCAGCGGGAACGACCTCGGACCACCAGGGGCCGAGAAAACCACCGTCTCATGGGGCCGGACACTCTGGGTCAGCGAAAAATCCAATATATATCTGGTGATATCTCGGGTGCTATTACAGATAGCGCAATAAATCAAAGTGCATTGTCTGTAGGAGGCCCTGGCGCATGACTCTGTGCAGCGGGAACGACCTCGGACCACCAGGGGCCGAGAAAACTACAGTCTCATGCGGCCGGACACTCAGGGTCTGGGGAAAATCCAATACATATCTGGTGATATCTCGGGTCCTATTACAGATAGCGAGATAAATCAAAGTGCATTGTCTGTAGGAGGCCCTGGCGCATGAGTCTGTGCAGCGGGAACGACCTCGGACCACCAGGGGCCGAGGAAACCACAGTCTCATGGGGCCGGACACTCAGGGTCAGGGAAAAATCCAATATATATCTGGTGATATCTTGGGTGCTATTAGATATAGCGCAATAAACCAAAGTGAATTATCTGCAGGAGGCCCTGGCGCATGAATCTGTGCAACGGGAACGACCTCGGACCACCAGGGGCCGAAAAATCCACAGTCTCATGGGGCCGGACACTCAGGATCAGGGAAAAATCCAATATATATCTGGTGATATCTTGGGTGCTATTAGAGATAGCGTAATAAACCAAAGTGAATTATCTGCAGGAGGCCCTGGCGCAAGAATCTGTGCAGCGGGAACGACCTCGGACCACCAGGGGCCGAGACAACAACCGTCTCATGGGGCCGGACACTCAGGGTCAGGGAAAAATCCAATATATATCTGGTGATATCTCGGGTTATATTACAGATAGCACAATAAATCAAAGTGCATTGTCTGTAGGAGGCCCTGGCGCATGAATCTGTGCAGAGGGAACGATTTCGGACCACCAGGGGCCGAGACAACAACCGTCTCATGGGGCCGGACACTCAGGGTCAGGGAAAAATCCAATATATATCTGGTGATATCTCGGGTTATATTACAGATAGCACAATAAATCAAAGTGCATTGTCTGTAGGAGGCCCTGGCGCATGAATCTGTGCAGCGGGAACGACCTCGGACCACCAGGGGCCGAGGAAACCACAGTCTCATTGTGCCGGACACTCAGGGTCAGGGGAAAATCCAATATATATCTGGTGATATCTCGGGTGCTATTAGAGATAGGGCAATAAACCAAAGTGAATTATCTGCAGGAGGCCCTGGCGCATGAATCTGTGCAACGGGAACGACCTCGCACCACCAGGGGCCGAGAAAACCACAGTCTCATGGGGCCGGACACTCAGGGTCAGGGGAAAATCCAATATATATCTGGTGATATCTCGGGTGCTATTACAGATAGAGCAATAAATCAAAGTGCATTGTCTGTAGGAGGCCCTGGCGCATGAATCTCTGCAGCGGGAACAACCTCGGACCACCAGGGGCCGAGAAAACCACCGTCTCATGGGGCCGGACACTCAGGGTCTGGGAAAAATGCTATATATATCTGGTGATATGTCGGGTGCTATTACAGATAGCGAAATAAATCAAAGTGCATTGTCTGTAGGAGGCCCTGGCGCATGAATCTGGGCAGCGGGAACGACCTCGGACCACCAGGGGCCGAGAAAACCACAGTCTAATGGGGCCGGACACTCAGGGTCAGGGTAAAATCCAGTATATATCTGGTGATATCACGGGTGCTATTAGAGATAGCGCAATAAACCAAAGTGAATTATCTGCAGGAGGCCCTGGCGCATGAATCTGTGCAGCGGGAAGGACCTCGGACCACCAGGGGCCGAGAAAACCACAGTCTAATGGGGCCGGACACTCAGGGTCAGTGAAAAATCCAATATATATCTGGTGATATCTCGGGTGCTATTACAGATAGCACAATAAATCAAAGTGCATTGTCTGTAGGAGTCCCTGGCGCATGAATCTGTGCAGCGGGAACGACCTCGGACCCCCAGGGGCCGAGAAAACCACAGTCTCATGGGGCCGGACACTCAGGGTCAGGGGAAAAGCCAATATATATCTGGTGATATCTCGGGTGCTAATAGAGATAGCGCAATAAACCAAAGTGAATTATCTGCAGGAGGCCCTAGCGCATGAATATGTGCAGCGGGAACGTCCTCGGACCTCCAGGGGCCGAGACAACCACCGTCTCATGGGGCCGGACACTCAGAGTCAGGGCAAAATCCAATATATATCTGGTGATATCTCGGGTGCTATTAGAGATAGCGCAATAAACCAAAGTGAATTATATGCAGGAGGCCCTGGCGCATGAATCTGTGCAGCGGGAACGACCTCGGACCACCAGGGGCCGAGAAAACCACCGTCTCATGGGGCCGGACACTCAGGGTCAGGGAAAAATGCTATATATATCTGGTGATATGTCGGGTGCTATTACAGATAGCGCAATAAATCAAAGTGCATTGTCTGGAGGAGGCCCTGGCGCATGAATCTGGGCAGCGGGAACGACCTCGGACCACCAGGGGCCGAGAAAACCACAGTCTCATGGGGCCGGACACTCAGGGTCAGGGGAAAATCCAATATATATCTGGTGATATCTCGGGTGCTATTAGATACAGCGCAATAAACCAAAGTGAATTATCTGCAGGAGGCCCTGGCGCATGCATCTGTCCAGCGGGAACGACCTCGGACCACCAGGGGCCGAGAAAACTACAGTCTCATGGGTCCGGACACTCAGGGTCTGGGGAAAATCCAATATATATCTGGTGATATGTCGGGTGCTATTACAGATAGCGCAATAAATCAAAGTTCATTGTCTGGACGAGGCCCTGGCGCATGAATCTGTGCAGTGGGAACGACCTCGGTCCACCAGGGGCCGAGAAAACCACCGTCTCATGGGGCTGGACACTCAGGGTGAGGGTAATATCCAATATATATCTGGTGATATCTCGGGTGCTATTACAGATAGCGCAATAAATCAAAGTGCATTGTCTGTAGGAGGCCCTGGCGCATGAATCTGTGCAGCGGGAACGACCTCGGAACACAAGGGGCCGAGAAAACCACCGTCTCATGGTGCAGGACTCTCAGGGTCAGTGAAAAATCCAATATATATCTGGTGATATCTCGGGTGCTATTACACATAGCGCAATAAATCAAAGTGCATTGTCTGTAGGAGACCCTGGCGCATGAACCTGTGCAGCGGGAACGACCTCGGACCACCAGGGGCCGAGAAAACGACCGTCTCATGGGGCCGGACACTCAGGGTCAGGGAAAAATGCAATATATATCTGGTGATATGTCCGGTGCTATTACAGATAGCACAATAAATCAAAGTGCATTGTCTGGACGAGGTCCTGGCGCATGAATCTGGGCAGCGGGAACGACCTCGGACCACCAGGGGCCGAGAAAACCACAGTCTCATGGGGCCGGACACTCAGGGTCAGGGGAAAATCCAATATATATCTGGTGATATCTCGTGTGCTATTAGAGATAGGGCAATAAACTAAAGTGAATTATCTGCAGCAGGCCATGGCGCATGAATCTCTGCAACGGGAACGACCTCGCACCACCAGGGGCCGAGAAAACCACAGTCTCATGGGGCCGGACACTCAGGGTCAGGGGAAAATCCAATATATATCTGGTGATATCTCGGGTGCTATTACAGATAGAGCAATAAATCAAAGTGCATTGTCTGTAGGAGGCCCTGGCGCATGAATCTCTGCAGCGGGAACAACCTCGGACCACCAGGGGCCGAGAAAACCACCGTCTCATGGGGCCGGACACTCAGGGTCTGGGAAAAATGCTATATATATCTGGTGATATGTCGGGTGCTATTACAGATAGCGCAATAAATCAAAGTGCATTGTCTGGAGGAGGCCCTGGCGCATGTATCTGGGCAGCGGGAACGACCTCGAACCACCAGGGGCCGAGAAAACCACCGTCTCATGGGGCCGGACACTCAGGGTCAGGGGAAAATCCAATATATATCTGGTGATATCTCGGGTGCTATTAGATACAGCGCAATAAACCAAAGTGAATTATCTGCAGGAGGCCCTGGCGCATGAATCTGGGCAGCGGGAACGACCTCGGACCACCAGGGGCCGAGAAAACCACAGTCTAATGGGGCCGGACACTCAGGGTCAGGGGAAAATCCAATATATATCTGATGATATCTCGGGTGCTATTAGAGATAGCGCAATAAACCATAGTGAATTATCTGCAGGAGGCCCTGCCGCATGCATCTGTAAAGCGGGAACGACCTCGGAACACCAGGGGCCGAGAAAACCACCGTCTCATGGGGCAGGACACTCAGGGTCAGTGAAAAATCCAATATATATCTGCTGATATCTCGGGTGCTGTTACAGATAGCGCAATAAATCAAAGTGCATTGTCTGTAGGAGACCCTGGCGCATGAACCTGTGCAGCGGGAACGTTCTCGGACCTCCAGGGACCGAGAAAACCACAGTCTCATGGTGCCGGACACTCAAGGTCAGGGGAAAATCCAATATATATGTGGTGATATCTCGGGTGCTATTACAGATAGCGCAATAAATCAAAGTGCATTGTCTGTAGGAGACCCTGGCGCATGAACCTGTCCAGCGGGAACGACCTCGGACCACCAGGGGCCGAGAAAACCACCGTCTCATGGGGCCGGACACTCTGGGTCAGCGAAAAATCCAATATATATCTGGTGATATCTCGGGTGCTATTACAGATAGCGCAATAAATCAAAGTGCATTGTCTGTAGGAGGCCCTGGCGCATGACTCTGTGCAGCGGGAACGACCTCGGACCACCAGGGGCCGAGAAAACTACAGTCTCATGCGGCCGGACACTCAGGGTCTGGGGAAAATCCAATACATATCTGGTGATATCTCGGGTCCTATTACAGATAGCGAGATAAATCAAAGTGCATTGTCTGTAGGAGGCCCTGGCGCATGAGTCTGTGCAGCGGGAACGACCTCGGACCACCAGGGGCCGAGGAAACCACAGTCTCATGGGGCCGGACACTCAGGGTCAGGGAAAAATCCAATATATATCTGGTGATATCTTGGGTGCTATTAGATATAGCGCAATAAACCAAAGTGAATTATCTGCAGGAGGCCCTGGCGCATGAATCTGTGCAACGGGAACGACCTCGGACCACCAGGGGCCGAAAAATCCACAGTCTCATGGGGCCGGACACTCAGGATCAGGGAAAAATCCAATATATATCTGGTGATATCTTGGGTGCTATTAGAGATAGCGTAATAAACCAAAGTGAATTATCTGCAGGAGGCCCTGGCGCAAGAATCTGTGCAGCGGGAACGACCTCGGACCACCAGGGGCCGAGACAACAACCGTCTCATGGGGCCGGACACTCAGGGTCAGGGAAAAATCCAATATATATCTGGTGATATCTCGGGTTATATTACAGATAGCACAATAAATCAAAGTGCATTGTCTGTAGGAGGCCCTGGCGCATGAATCTGTGCAGAGGGAACGATTTCGGACCACCAGGGGCCGAGACAACAACCGTCTCATGGGGCCGGACACTCAGGGTCAGGGAAAAATCCAATATATATCTGGTGATATCTCGGGTTATATTACAGATAGCACAATAAATCAAAGTGCATTGTCTGTAGGAGGCCCTGGCGCATGAATCTGTGCAGAGGGAACGACCTCGGACCACCAGGGGCCGAGAAAACCACCGTCTCATGGCGCCGGACACTCAGGGTCAGGGGAAAATCCAATATATATCTGGTGATATCTCGGGTGCTATTACAGATAGCGCAATAAATCAAAGTGAATTATCTGCAGGAGGCCCTGGCGCATGAATCTGTGCAGCGGGAACGACCTCGGACCACCAGGGGCCGAGAAAACCACAGTCTCATGGAGCCGGACACTCAGGGTCAGGGGAAAATCCAATATATATCTGGTGATATCTCGGGTGCTATTACAGATAGCGCAATAAATCAAAGTGAATTATCTGCAGGAGGCCCTGGCGCATGAATCTGTGTCGCGGGAACGACCTCGGACCACCAGGGGCCGAGAAAACCACAGTCACATGGGGCCGGTCACTCAGGGTCAGGGGAAAATCCAATATATATCTGGTGATATCTCGGGTGCTATTAGATACAGCGCAATAAACCAAATTGAATTATCTGCAGGAGGCCCTGGCCCATGCATCTGTGCAGCGGGAACGACCTCGGACCACCAGGGGCCGAGAAAACCACCGTCTCATGGGGCCGGACACTCAGGGTCAGGGAAAAATGCAATATATATCTGGTGATATGTCGGGTGCTATTACAGATAGCACAATAAATCAAAGTGCATTGTCTGGACGAGGTCCTGGCGCATGAATCTGGGCAGCGGGAACGACCTCGGACCACCAGGGGCCGAGAAAACCACAGTCTCATGGGGCCGGACACTCAGGGTCAGGGGAAAATCCAATATATATCTGGTGATATCTCGGGTGCTATTACAGATAGCGCAATAGATCAAAGTGAATTATCTGCAGGAGGCCCTGGCGCATGAATCTGTGTAGCGGGAACGACCTCGGACCACCAGGGGCCGAGAAAACCACAGTCACATGGGGCCGGTCACTCAGGGTCAGGGGAAAATCCAATATATATCTGGTGATATCTCGGGTGCTATTAGAGATAGCGCAATAAATCAAAGTGCAATGTCTGTAGGAGGCCCTGGCGCATGAATCTGTGCAGCGGGAACGACCTCGGACCACCAGGGGCCGAGAAAACCACCGTCTCGATGGGGCCGGACACTCTGGGTCAGGGAAAAATCCAATATATATGTGGTGATATCTTGGGTGCTATTACAGATAACGCAATAAATCAAAGTGCATTGTCTGTAGGAGGCCCTGGCGCATGAATCTGTGCAGCGGGGACGTCCTCGGACCGCCAGGGGCCGAGACAACGACCGTCTCATGGGGCCGGGCACTCAGGGTCAGGGTAAAATCCAATATATATCTGGTGATATGTCGGGTGCTATTACAGATAGCGCAATAAATCAAAGTGCATTGTCTGTAGGAGGTCCTGGCGCATGAATCTGTGCAGCGGGAACTACCTCGGACCACCAGGGGCCGAGAAAAGCACAGTCTCATGGGGCCGGACACTCAGGGTCAGGGTAAAATCCAATATATATCTGGTGATATCTCGGGTGCTATTAGAGATAGCGCAATAAACCAAAGTGAATTATCTGCAGGAGGCCCTGGCGCATGAATCTGTGCAGCGGGAACGACCTCGGACCACCAGGGGCCTTGAAAACGACCGTCTCATGGGGCCGGACACTCAGGGTCAGGGTAAAATCCAGTATATATCTGGTGATATCACGGGGGCTATTAGAGATAGCGCAATAAACCAAAGTGAATTATCTGCAGGAGGCCCTGGCGCATGAATCTGTGCAGCGGGAACGACCTCGGACCACCAGGGGCCGAGAAAACCACAGTCTAATGGGGCCGGACACTCAGGGTCAGTGAAAAATCCAATATATATCTGGTGATATCTCGGGTGCTATTACAGATAGCACAATAAATCAAAGTGCATTGTCTGTAGGAGGCCCTGGCGCATGAATCTGTGCAGCGGGAACGACCTCGGACCCCCAGGGGCCGAGAAAACCACAGTCTCATGGGGCCGGACACTCAGGGTAAGGGGAAAATCCAATATATATCTGGTGATATCTCGGGTGCTAATAGAGATAGCGCAATAAACCAAAGTGAATTATCTGCAGGAGGCCCTAGCGCATGAATCTGTGCAGCGGGAACGTCCTCGGACCTCCAGGGGCCGAGAAAACTACAGTCTCATGGGGCCGGACACTCAGGGTCTGGGGAAAATCCAATATATATCTGGTGATATGTCGGGTGCTATTACAGATAGCGCAATAAATCAAAGTTCATTGTCTGGAGGAGGCCCTGGCGCATGAATCTGTGCAGCGGGAACGACCTCGGTCCACCAGGGGCCGAGAAAACCACCGTCTCATGGGGCTGGACACTCAGGGTGAGGGTAATATCCAATATATATCTGGTGATATCTCGGGTGCTATTACAGATAGCGCAATAAATCAAAGTGCATTGTCTGTAGGAGGCCCTGGCGCATGAATCTGTGCAGCGGGAACGACCTCGGAACACAAGGGGCCGAGAAAACCACCGTCTCATGGTGCAGGACTCTCAGGGTCAGTGAAAAATCCAATATATATCTGGTGATATCTCGGGTGCTATCAGAGATAGCGCAATAAACCAACGTGAATTATCTGCAGGAGGCCCTGGCGCATGAATGTGTGCAGCGGGAACGACCTCGGACCACCAGGGGCCGAGAAAACGACCGTCTCATGGGGCCGGACACTCAGGGTCAGTGAAAAATCCAATATATATCTGGTGATATCTCGGGTGCTATTACAGATAGCGCAATAAATCAAAGTGCATTGTCTGTAGGAGGTCCTGGCGCATGAATCTGTGCAGCGGGAACGACCTCGGACCGCCAGGGGCCGAGACAACGACCGTCTCATGGGGCCGGACACTCAGGGTCAGGGTAAAATCCAATATATATCTGGTGATATCTCGCGTGCTATCAGAGATAGCGCAATAAACCAACGTGAATTATCTGCAGGAGGCCCTGGCGCATGAATGTGTGCAGCGGGAACGACCTCGGACCACCAGGGGCCGAGAAAACGACCGTCTCATGGGGCCGGACACTCAGGGTCAGTGAAAAATCCAATATATATCTGGTGATATCTCGGGTGCTATTACAGATAGCGCAATAAATCAAAGTGCATTGTCTGTAGGAGACCCTGGCGCATGAATCTATGCAGCGGGAACGACCTCGGACCACCAGGGGCCGAGAAAACGACCGTCTCATGGGGCCGGACTCTCAGGGTCAGTGAAAAATCCAATATATATGTGGTGATATCTCGGGTGCTATTACAGATAGCGCAATAAATCAAAGTGCATTGTCTGTAGGAGACCCTGGCGCATGAACCTGTGCAGCGGGAACGACCTCGGACCACCAGGGGCCGAGAAAACCACAATCTCATGGGGCCGGACACTCAGGGTCAGGGGAAAATCCAATATATATCTGGTGATATCTCGGGTGCTATTAGAGATAGCGCAATAAACCAAAGTGAATTATCTGCAGGAGGCCCTGGCGCATGAATCTGTGCAACGGGAACGACCTCGGACCACCAGGGGCCGAGAAAACCACAGTCTCATGTGGCCGGACACTCAGGGTCAGGGGAAAATCCAATATATATCTGGTGATATCTCGGGTGCTATTAGAGATAGCGCAATAAATCAAAGTGCAATGTCTGTAGGAGGCCCTGGCGCATGAATCTGTGCAGCGGGAACGACCTCGGACCACCAGGGGCCGAGAAAACCACCGTCTCGATGGGGCCGGACACTCTGGGTCAGGGAAAAATCCAATATATATGTGGTGATATCTTGGGTGCTATTACAGATAACGCAATAAATCAAAGTGCATTGTCTGTAGGAGGCCCTGGCGCATGAATCTGTGCAGCGGGGACGTCCTCGGACCGCCAGGGGCCGAGACAACGACCGTCTCATGGGGCCGGGCACTCAGGGTCAGGGTAAAATCCAATATATATCTGGTGATATGTCGGGTGCTATTACAGATAGCGCAATAAATCAAAGTGCATTGTCTGTAGGAGGTCCTGGCGCATGAATCTGTGCAGCGGGAACTACCTCGGACCACCAGGGGCCGAGAAAAGCACTGTCTCATGGGGCCGGACACTCAGGGTCAGGGTAAAATCCAATATATATCTGGTGATATCTCGGGTGCTATTAGAGATAGCGCAATAAACCAAAGTGAATTATCTGCAGGAGGCCCTGGCGCATGAATCTGTGCAGCGGGAACGACCTCGGACCACCAGGGGCCGAGAAAACGACCGTCTCATGGGGCCGGACACTCAGGGTCAGGGTAAAATCCAGTATATATCTGGTGATATCACGGGGGCTATTAGAGATAGCGCAATAAACCAAAGTGAATTATCTGCAGGAGGCGCTGGCGCATGAATCTGTGCAGCGGGAACGACCTCGGACCACCAGGGGCCGAGAAAACCACAGTCTAATGGGGCCGGACACTCAGGGTCAGTGAAAAATCCAATATATATCTGGTGATATCTCGGGTGCTATTACAGATAGCACAATAAATCAAAGTGCATTGTCTGTAGGAGGCCCTGGCGCATGAATCTGTGCAGCGGGAACGACCTCGGACCCCCAGGGGCCGAGAAAACCACAGTCTCATGGGGCCGGACACTCAGGGTCAGGGGAAAATCCAATATATATCTGGTGATATCTCGGGTGCTAATAGAGATAGCGCAATAAACCAAAGTGAATTATCTGCAGGAGGCCCTAGCGCATGAATCTGTGCAGCGGGAACGTCCTCGGACCTCCAGGGGCCGAGACAACCACCGTCTCATGGGGCCGGACACTCAGGGTCAGCGTAAAATCCAATATATATCTGGTGATATCTCGGGTGCTATTGCAGATAGCGCAATAAACCATAGTGAATTATCTGCAGGAGGCCCTGGCGCATGAATCTGTGCAGCGGGAACGACCTCGGACCACCAGGGGCCGTAAAAACCACAGTCTCATGGGGCCGGATACTCAGGGTCAGGGGAAAATCCAATAAAGATCTGGTGATATCTCGGGTGCTATTACAGATAGCGCAATAAATCAAAGTGCATTGTCTGTAGGAGGCCCTGGCGCATGAATCTGTGCAGCGGGAACGACGTCGGACCACCAGGGGCCGAGACAACCACCGTCTCATGGGGCCGGACACTCAGGGTCAGGGAAAAATCAAAAATATATCTGGTGACATCTCGGGTGCTATTACAGATAGCGCAATAAATCAAATTGCATTGTCTGTAGGAGGCCCTGGCGCATGAATCTGTGAAGCGGCAACGACCTCGGACCACCAGGGGCCGAGAAAACCACAGTCTCATGGGGCCGGACACTCAGAGTCAGGGCAAAATCCAATATATATCTGGTGATATCTCGGGTGCTATTAGAGA
The DNA here is from genome assembly GCF_051020985.1 of Nomia melanderi. NCBI lineage: Eukaryota > Metazoa > Arthropoda > Insecta > Hymenoptera > Halictidae > Nomia > Nomia melanderi. Next base: position 1,514,836 of record NW_027475140.1, on the reverse strand, counting down.
TAGCGCAATAAACCAAAGTGAATTATATGCAGGAGGCCCTGGCGCATGAATCTGTGCAGCGGGAACGACCTCGGACCACCAGGGGCCGAGAAAACCACCGTCTCATGGGGCCGGACACTCAGGGTCAGGGAAAAATGCTATATATATCTGGTGATATGTCGGGTGCTATTACAGATAGCGCAATAAATCAAAGTGCATTGTCTGGAGGAGGCCCTGGCGCATGAATCTGGGCAGCGGGAACGACCTCGGACCACCAGGGGCCGAGAAAACCACAGTCTCATGGGGCCGGACACTCAGGGTCAGGGGAAAATCCAATATATATCTGGTGATATCTCGGGTGCTATTAGATACAGCGCAATAAACCAAAGTGAATTATCTGCAGGAGGCCCTGGCGCATGAATCTGGGCAGCCGGAACGACCTCGGACCACCAGGGGCCGAGAAAACCACAGTCTAATGGGGCCGGACACTCAGGGTCAGGGGAAAATCCAATATATATCTGGTGATATCTCGGGTGCTATTAGAGATAGCGCAATAAACCAAAGTGAATTATCTGCAGGAGGCCCTGGCGCATGCATCTGTCCAGCGGGAACGACCTCGGACCACCAGGGGCCGAGAAAACTACAGTCTCATGGGGCCGGACACTCAGGGTCTGGGGAAAATCCAATATATATCTGGTGATATGTCGGGTGCTATTACAGATAGCGCAATAAATCAAAGTTCATTGTCTGGAGGAGGCCCTGGCGCATGAATCTGTGCAGCGGGAACGACCTCGGTCCACCAGGGGCCGAGAAAACCACCGTCGCATGGGGCTGGACACTCAGGGTGAGGGTAATATCCAATATATATCTGGTGATATCTCGGGTGCTATTACAGATAGCGCAATAAATCAAAGTGCATTGTCTGTAGGAGGCCCTGGCGCATGAATCTGTGCAGCGGGAACGACCTCGGAACACAAGGGGCCGAGAAAACCACCGTCTCATGGTGCAGGACTCTCAGGGTCAGTGAAAAATCCAATATATATCTGGTGATATCTCGGGTGCTATTACACATAGCGCAATAAATCAAAGTGCATTGTCTGTAGGAGACCCTGGCGCATGAACCTGTGCAGCGGGAACGATCTCGGACCACCAGGGGCCGAGAAAACGACCGTCTCATGGGGCCGGACGCTCAGGGTCAGTGAAAAATCCAATATATATCTGGTGATATCTCGGGTGCTATTAGAGATAGCGCAATAAACCAAAGTGAATTATATGCAGGAGGCCCTGGCGCATGAATCTGTGCAGCGGGAACGACCTCGGACCACCAGGGGCCGAAAAAACCACAGTCTCATGGGGCCGGATACTCAGGGTCAGGGGAAAATCCAATATAGATCTGGTGATATCTCGGGTGCTATTACAGATAGCGCAATAAATCAAAGTGCATTGTCTGTAGGAGGCCCTGGCGCACGAATCTGTGCAGCGGGAACGACCTCGGACCACCAGGGGCCGAGAAAACCACAGTCTCATGGGGCCGGACACTCAGGGTCAGGGCAAAATCCAACATATATCTGGTGATATCTCGGGTGCTATTGGAGATAGCGAAATAAACCAAAGTGAATTATCTGCAGCAGGCCCTGGCGCATGAATCTGTGCAACGGGAACGACCTCGGACCACCAGGGGCCGAGAAAACCACAGTCTCATGGGGCCGGACACTCAGAGTCAGGGGAAAATCCAATATAGATCTGGTGATATCTCGGGTGCTATCACAGATAGCGCAATAAATCAAAGTGCATTGTCTGTAGGAGGCCCTGGCGCATGAATCTGTGCAGCGGGAACGACCTCGGAAGACCAGGGGCCGAGAAAACCACAATCTCATGGGGCCGGACACTCAGGGTCGGGGGAAAATCCAATATATATCTGGTGATATCTCGGGTGCTATTAGAGATAGCGCAATAAACCAAAGTGAATTATCTGCAGGAGGCCCTGGCGCATGAATCTGTGCAACGGGAACGACCTCGGACCACCAGGGGCCGAGAAAACCACAGTCTCATGGGGCCGGACACTCAGGGTCAGGGGAAAATCCAATATATATCTGGTGATATCTCGGGTGCTATTAGAGATAGCGCAATAAATCAAAGTGCATTGTCTGTAGGAGGCCCTGGCGCATGAATCTGTGCAGCGGGAACGACCTCGGACCACCAGGGGCCGAGACAACCACCGTCTCATGGGGCCGGACACTCAGGGTCAGGGAAAAATCAAAAATATATCTGGTGACATCTCGGGTGCTATTACAGATAGCGCAATAAATCAAATTGCATTGTCTGTAGGAGGCCCTGGCGCATGAATCTGTGAAGCGGCAACGACCTCGGACCACCAGGGGCCGAGAAAACCACAGTCTCATGGGGCCGGACACTCAGAGTCAGGGCAAAATCCAATATATATCTGGTGATATCTCGGGTGCTATTAGAGATAGCGCAATAAACCAAAGTGAATTATATGCAGGAGGCCCTGGCGCATGAATCTGTGCAGCGGGAACGACCTCGGACCACCAGGGGCCGAGAAAACCACCGTCTCATGGGGCCGGACACTCAGGGTCAGGGAAAAATGCTATATATATCTGGTGATATGTCGGGTGCTATTACAGATAGCGCAATAAATCAAAGTGCATTACCTGTAGGAGGCCCTGGCGCATGAATCTGAGCAGCGGGAACGACCTCGGACCACCAGGGGCCGAGAAAACCACCGTCTCATGGGGCCGGACACTCAGGGTCAGGGAAAAATCCAATATATATCTGGTGATATCTCGGGTGCTATTAGAGATAGCGCAATAAACCAAAGTGAGTTATCTGCAGGAGGCCCTGGCGCCTGAAGCTGTGCAGCGGGAACGACCTCGGACCACCAGGGGCCGAGAAAACCACCGTCTCGATAGGGCCGGACACTCTGGGTCAGGGAAAAATCCAATATATATGTGGTGATATCTCGGGTGCTATTACAGATAACGCAATAAATCAAAGTGCATTGTCTGTAGGAGGCCCTGGCGCATGAATCTGTGCAGCGGGGACGTCCTCGGACCGCCAGGGGCCGAGACAACGACCGTCTCATGGGGCCGGACACTCAGGGTCAGGGTAAAATCCAATATATATCTGGTGATATGTCGGGTGCTATTACAGATAGCGCAATAAATCAAAGTGCATTGTCTGTAGGAGGTCCTGGCGCATGAATCTGTGCAGCGGGAACGACCTCGGACCACCAGGGGCCGAGAAAAGCACAGTCTCATGGGGCCGGACACTCAGGGTCAGGGTAAAATCCAATATATATCTGGTGATATCTCGGGTGCTATTAGAGATAGCGCAATAAACCAAAGTGAGTTATCTGCAGGAGGCCCTGGCGCCTGAAGCTGTGCAGCGGGAACGACCTCGGACCACCAGGGGCCGAGAAAACCACCGTCTCGATGGGGCCGGACACTCTGGGTCAGGGAAAAATCCAATATATATGTGGTGATATCTTGGGTGCTATTACAGATAACGCAATAAATCAAAGTGCATTGTCTGTAGGAGGCCCTGGCGCATGAATCTGTGCAGCGGGGACGTCCTCGGACCGCCAGGGGCCGAGACAACGACCGTCTCATGGGGCCGGGCACTCAGGGTCAGGGTAAAATCCAATATATATCTGGTGATATGTCGGGTGCTATTACAGATAGCGCAATAAATCAAAGTGCATTGTCTGTAGGAGGCCCTGGCGCATGAATCTGTGCAGCGGGAACGACCTCGGAACACAAGGGGCCGAGAAAACCACCGTCTCATGGGGCTGGACACTCAGGGTGAGGGTAATATCCAATATATATCTGGTGATATCTCGGGTGCTATTACAGATAGCGCAATAAATCAAAGTGCATTGTCTGTAGGAGGCCCTGGCGCATGAATCTGTGCTGCGGGAACGACCTCGGACCACCAGGGGCCGAGAAAACCACAGTCTCATGGGGCCGGACACTCAGGGTCAGGGGAAAATCCAATATATATCTGGTGATATCTCGGGTGCTATTACAGATAGAGCAATAAATCAAAGTGCATTGTCTGTAGGAGGCCCTGGCGCATGAATCTGTGCAGCGGGAACGACCTCGGACCACCAGGGGCCGAGAAAACCACCGTCTCATGGGGCCGGACACTCAGGGTCAGGGTAAAATCCAATATATATCTGGTGATATGTCGGGTGCTATTACAGATAGCGCAATAAATCAAAGTGCATTGTCTGTAGGAGGTCCTGGCGCATGAATCTGTGCAGCGGGAACGACCTCGGACCACCAGGGGCCGAGAAAAGCACAGTCTCATGGGGCCGGACACTCAGGGTCAGGGTAAAATCCAATATATATCTGGTGATATCTCGGGTGCTATTAGAGATAGCGCAATAAACCAAAGTGAATTATCTGCAGGAGGCCCTGGCGCATGAATCTGTGCAGCGGGAACGACCTCGGACCACCAGGGGCCGAGAAAACCACAGTCTCATGGGGCCGGACACTCAGGGTCAGGGGAAAATCCAATATATATCTGGTGATATCTCGGGTGCTATCAGAGATAGCGCAATAAACCAAAGTGAATTATCTGCAGGAGGCCCTGGCGCATGAATGTGTGCAGCGGGAACGACCTCGGACCACCAGGGGCCGAGAAAACGACCGTCTAATGGGGCCCGACACTCAGGGTCAGTGAAAAATCCAATATTTATCTGCTGATATCTCGGGTGCTATTACAGATAGCGCAATAAATCAAAGTGCATTGTTTGTAGGAGGCCCTGGCGCATGAATCTGTGCAGCGGGAACGACCTCGGACCACCAGGGGCCGAGAAAACCACAGTCTCATGGGGCCGGACACTCAGGGTCAGGGGAAAATCCAATATATATCTGGTGATATCTCGGGTGCTATTAGAGATAGCGCAATAAACCAAAGTGAATTATCTGCAGGGGGCCCTGGCGCATGAATCTGTGCAGCGGGAACGACCTCGGTCCACCAGGGGCCGAGAAAACCACAGTCTCATGGGGCCGGACACTCAGGGTCAGGGGAAAATCCAATATATATCTGGTGATATCTCGGGTGCTATTAGAGATAGCGCAATAAACCAAAGTGAATTATCTGCAGGAGGCCCTGGCTCATGAATCTGTGCAGCGGGAACGACCTCGGATCACCAGGGGCCGAGAAAACTACCGTCTCATGGGGCCGGATACTCAGGGTCAGGGGAAAATCCAATATAGATCTGGTGATATCTCGGGTGCTATTACAGATAGCGCAATAAATCAAAGTGTATTGTCTGTAGGAGACCCTGGCGCATGAACGTGTGCAGCGGGAACGACCTCGGACCACCAGGGGCCGAGAAAACGACCGTCTCATGGGGCCGGACGCTCAGGGTCAGTGAAAAATCCAATATATATCTGGTGATATCTCGGGTGCTATTAGAGATAGCGCAATAAACCAAAGTGAATTATCTGCAGGAGGCCCTGGCGCATGAATCTGTGCAACGGGAACGACCTCGGACCACCAGGGGCCGAGAAAACCACAGTCTCATGGGGTCGGACACTCAGGGTCAGGGGAAAATCCAATATAGATCTGGTGATATCTCGGGTGCTATTACAGATAGCGCAATAAACCAAAGTGATTTATCTGCAGGAGGCCCTGGTGCATGAATCTGTGCAGCGGGGACGTCCTCGGACCGCCAGGGGCGGAGACAACGACCGTCTCATGGGGCCGGACACTCAGGGTCAGGGTAAAATCCAATATATATCTGGTGATATCTCGGGTGCTATCAGAGATAGCGCAATAAACCAACGTGAATTATCTGCAGGAGGCCCTGGCGCATGAATGTGTGCAGCCGGAACGACCTCGGACCACCAGGGGCCGAGAAAACGACCGTCTCATGGGGCCGGACACTCAGGGTCAGTGAAAAATCCAATATATATCTGGTGATATCTCGGGTGCTATTACAGATAGCGCAATAAATCAAAGTGCATTGTCTGTAGGAGGTCCTGGCGCATGAATCTGTGCAGCGGGAACGACCTCGGACCGCCAGGGGCCGAGACAACGACCGTCTCATGGGGCCGGACACTCAGGGTCAGGGTAAAATCCAATATATATCTGGTGATATCTCGCGTGCTATCAGAGATAGCGCAATAAACCAACGTGAATTATCTGCAGGAGGCCCTGGCGCATGAATGTGTGCAGCGGGAACGACCTCGGACCACCAGGGGCCGAGAAAACGACCGTCTCATGGGGCCGGACACTCAGGGTCAGTGAAAAATCCAATATATATCTGGTGATATCTCGGGTGCTATTACAGATAGCGCAATAAATCAAAGTGCATTGTCTGTAGGAGACCCTGGCGCATGAATCTATGCAGCGGGAACGACCTCGGACCACCAGGGGCCGAGAAAACGACCGTCTCATGGGGCCGGACTCTCAGGGTCAGTGAAAAATCCAATATATATGTGGTGATATCTCGGGTGCTATTACAGATAGCGCAATAAATCAAAGTGCATTGTCTGTAGGAGACCCTGGCGCATGAACCTGTGCAGCGGGAACGACCTCGGACCACCAGGGGCCGAGAAAACCACAATCTCATGGGGCCGGACACTCAGGGTCAGGGGAAAATCCAATATATATCTGGTGATATCTCGGGTGCTATTAGAGATAGCGCAATAAACCAAAGTGAATTATCTGCAGGAGGCCCTGGCGCATGAATCTGTGCAACGGGAACGACCTCGGACCACCAGGGGCCGAGAAAACCACAGTCTCATGTGGCCGGACACTCAGGGTCAGGGGAAAATCCAATATATATCTGGTGATATCTCGGGTGCTATTAGAGATAGCGCAATAAATCAAAGTGCAATGTCTGTAGGAGGCCCTGGCGCATGAATCTGTGCAGCGGGAACGACCTCGGACCACCAGGGGCCGAGAAAACCACCGTCTCGATGGGGCCGGACACTCTGGGTCAGGGAAAAATCCAATATATATGTGGTGATATCTTGGGTGCTATTACAGATAACGCAATAAATCAAAGTGCATTGTCTGTAGGAGGCCCTGGCGCATGAATCTGTGCAGCGGGGACGTCCTCGGACCGCCAGGGGCCGAGACAACGACCGTCTCATGGGGCCGGGCACTCAGGGTCAGGGTAAAATCCAATATATATCTGGTGATATGTCGGGTGCTATTACAGATAGCGCAATAAATCAAAGTGCATTGTCTGTAGGAGGTCCTGGCGCATGAATCTGTGCAGCGGGAACTACCTCGGACCACCAGGGGCCGAGAAAAGCACAGTCTCATGGGGCCGGACACTCAGGGTCAGGGTAAAATCCAATATATATCTGGTGATATCTCGGGTGCTATTAGAGATAGCGCAATAAACCAAAGTGAATTATCTGCAGGAGGCCCTGGCGCATGAATCTGTGCAGCGGGAACGACCTCGGACCACCAGGGGCCGAGAAAACGACCGTCTCATGGGGCCGGACACTCAGGGTCAGGGTAAAATCCAGTATATATCTGGTGATATCACGGGGGCTATTAGAGATAGCGCAATAAACCAAAGTGAATTATCTGCAGGAGGCCCTGGCGCATGAATCTGTGCAGCGGGAACGACCTCGGACCACCAGGGGCCGAGAAAACCACAGTCTAATGGGGCCGGACACTCAGGGTCAGTGAAAAATCCAATATATATCTGGTGATATCTCGGGTGCTATTACAGATAGCACAATAAATCAAAGTGCATTGTCTGTAGGAGGCCCTGGCGCATGAATCTGTGCAGCGGGAACGACCTCGGACCCCCAGGGGCCGAGAAAACCACAGTCTCATGGGGCCGGACACTCAGGGTCAGGGGAAAATCCAATATATATCTGGTGATATCTCGGGTGCTAATAGAGATAGCGCAATAAACCAAAGTGAATTATCTGCAGGAGGCCCTGGCGCATGAATCTGTGCAGCGGGAACGACCTCGGACCACCAGGGGCCGTAAAAACCACAGTCTCATGGGGCCGGATACTCAGGGTCAGGGGAAAATCCAATAAAGATCTGGTGATATCTCGGGTGCTATTACAGATAGCGCAATAAATCAAAGTGCATTGTCTGTAGGAGGCCCTGGCGCATGAATCTGTGCAGCGGGAACGACCTCGGACCACCAGGGGCCGAGACAACCACCGTCTCATGGGGCCGGACACTCAGGGTCAGGGAAAAATCAAAAATATATCTGGTGACATCTCGGGTGCTATTACAGATAGCGCAATCAACCAACGCGCATTGTCTGTAGGAGGCCCTGGCGCATGAATCTGTGCAGCGGGAACGACCTCGGAACACAAGGGGCCGAGAAAACCACCGTCTCATGGTGCAGGACTCTCAGGGTCAGTGAAAAATCCAATATATATCTGGTGATATCTCGGGTGCTATTACACATAGCGCAATAAATCAAAGTGCATTGTCTGTAGGAGACCCTGGCGCATGAACCTGTGCAGCGGGAACGATCTCGGACCACCAGGGGCCGAGAAAACGACCGTCTCATGGGGCCGGACGCTCAGGGTCAGTGAAAAATCCAATATATATCTGGTGATATCTCGGGTGCTATTAGAGATAGCGCAATAAACCAAAGTGAATTATATGCAGGAGGCCCTGGCGCATGAATCTGTGCAGCGGGAACGACCTCGGACCACCAGGGGCCGAAAAAACCACAGTCTCATGGGGCCGGATACTCAGGGTCAGGGGAAAATCCAATATAGATCTGGTGATATCTCGGGTGCTATTACAGATAGCGCAATAAATCAAAGTGCATAGTCTGTAGGAGGCCCTGGCGCACGAATCTGTGCAGCGGGAACGACCTCGGACCACCAGGGGCCGAGAAAACCACAGTCTCATGGGGCCGGACACTCAGGGTCAGGGCAAAATCCAACATATATCTGGTGATATCTCGGGTGCTATTGGAGATAGCGAAATAAACCAAAGTGAATTATCTGCAGCAGGCCCTGGCGCATGAATCTGTGCAACGGGAACGACCTCGGACCACCAGGGGCCGAGAAAACCACAGTCTCATGGGGCCGGACACTCAGAGTCAGGGGAAAATCCAATATAGATCTGGTGATATCTCGGGTGCTATCACAGATAGCGCAATAAATCAAAGTGCATTGTCTGTAGGAGGCCCTGGCGCATGAATCTGTGCAGCGGGAACGACCTCGGAAGACCAGGGGCCGAGAAAACCACAATCTCATGGGGCCGGACACTCAGGGTCAGGGGAAAATCCAATATATATCTGGTGATATCTCGGGTGCTATTAGAGATAGCGCAATAAACCAAAGTGAATTATCTGCAGGAGGCCCTGGCGCATGAATCTGTGCAACGGGAACGACCTCGGACCACCAGGGGCCGAGAAAACCACAGTCTCATGGGGCCGGACACTCAGGGTCAGGGGAAAATCCAATATATATCTGGTGATATCTCGGGTGCTATTAGAGATAGCGCAATAAATCAAAGTGCATTGTCTGTAGGAGGCCCTGGCGCATGAATCTGTGCAGCGGGAACGACCTCGGACCACCAGGGGCCGAGACAACCACCGTCTCATGGGGCCGGACACTCAGGGTCAGGGAAAAATCAAAAATATATCTGGTGACATCTCGGGTGCTATTACAGATAGCGCAATAAATCAAATTGCATTGTCTGTAGGAGGCCCTGGCGCATGAATCTGTGAAGCGGCAACGACCTCGGACCACCAGGGGCCGAGAAAACCACAGTCTCATGGGGCCGGACACACAGAGTCAGGGCAAAATCCAATATATATCTGGTGATATCTCGGGTGCTATTAGAGATAGCGCAATAAACCAAAGTGAATTATATGCAGGAGGCCCTGGCGCATGAATCTGTGCAGCGGGAACGACCTCGGACCACCAGGGGCCGAGAAAACGACCGTCTGATGGGGCCGGACACTCAGGGTCAGTGAAAAATCCAATATATATCTGGTGATATCTCGGGTGCTATTACAGATAGCGCAATAAATCAAAGTGCATTGTCTGTAGGAGGCCCTGGCGCATGAATCTGTGCAGCGGGAACGACCTCGGACCACGAGGGGCCGAGAGAACCACAGTCTCATTGGGCCGGACACTCAGGGTCAGGGGAAAATCCAGTATATATCTCTTGATATCTCGGGTGCTATTACAGATAGCGCAATAAATCAAAGTGCATTGTCTGTAGGAGGCCCTGGCGCATGAATCTGTGCAGCGGGAACGACCTCGGAACACATGGGGCCGAGAAAACCACCGTCTCATGGTGCAGGACTCTCAGGGTCAGTGAAAAATCCAATATATATCTGGTGATATCTCGGGTGCTATTACACATAGCGCAATAAATCAAAGTGCATTGTCTGTAGGAGACCCTGGCGCATGAACCTGTGCAGCGGGAACGACCTCGGACCACCAGGGGCCGAGAAAACGACCGTCTCATGGGGCCGGACGCTCAGGGTCAGTGAAAAATCCAATATATATCTGGTGATATCTCGGGTGCTATTAAAGATAGCGCAATAAACCAAAGTGAATTATATGCAGGAGGCCCTGGCGCATGAATCTGTGCAGCGGGAACGACCTCGGACCACCAGGGGCCGAAAAAACCACAGTCTCATGGGGCCGGATACTCAGGGTCAGGGGAAAATCCAATATAGATCTGGTGATATCTCGGGTGCTATTACAGATAGCGCAATAAATCAAAGTGCATTGTCTGTAGGAGGCCCAGGCGCACGAATCTGTGCAGCAGGAACGACCTCGGACCACCAGGGGCCGAGAAAACCACAGTCTCATGGGGCCGGACACTCAGGGTCAGGGCAAAATCCAACATATATCTGGTGATATCTCGGGTGCTATTGGAGATAGCGAAATAAACCAAAGTGACTTATCTGCAGCAGGCCCTGGCGCATGAATCTGTGCAACGGGAACGACCTCGGACCACCAGGGGCCGAGAAAACCACAGTCTCATGGGGCCGGACACTCAGAGTCAGGGGAAAATCCAATATAGATCTGGTGATATCTCGGGTGCTATCACAGATAGCGCAATAAACCAAAGTGAATTATCTGCAGGAGGCCCTGGCGCATGAATCTGTGCAACGGGAACGTTCTCGGACCACCAGGGGCCGAGAAAACCACAGTCTCATGGGGCCGGACACTCAGGGTCAGGGGAAAATCCAATATAGATCTGGTGATACCTCGGGTGCTATTACAGATAGCGCAATAAATCAAAGTGCATTACCTGTAGGAGGCCCTGGCGCATGAATCTGAGCAGCGGGAACGACCTCGGACCACCAGGGGCCGAGAAAACCACCGTCTCATGGGGCCGGACACTCAGGGTCAGGGAAAAATCCAATATATATCTGGTGATATCTCGGGTGCTATTAGAGATAGCGCAATAAACCAAAGTGAGTTATCTGCAGGAGGCCCTGGCGCCTGAAGCTGTGCAGCGGAACGACCTCGGACCACCAGGGGCCGAGAAAACCACCGTCTCGATAGGGCCGGACACTCTGGGTCAGGGAAAAATCCAATATATATGTGGTGATATCTCGGGTGCTATTACAGATAACGCAATAAATCAAAGTGCATTGTCTGTAGGAGGCCCTGGCGCATGAATCTGTGCAGCGGGGACGTCCTCGGACCGCCAGGGGCCGAGACAACGACCGTCTCATGGGGCCGGACACTCAGGGTCAGGGTAAAATCCAATATATATCTGGTGATATGTCGGGTGCTATTACAGATAGCGCAATAAATCAAAGTGCATTGTCTGTAGGAGGTCCTGGCGCATGAATCTGTGCAGCGGGAACGACCTCGGACCACCAGGGGCCGAGAAAAGCACAGTCTCATGGGGCCGGACACTCAGGGTCAGGGTAAAATCCAATATATATCTGGTGATATCTCGGGTGCTATTAGAGATAGCGCAATAAACCAAAGTGAGTTATCTGCAGGAGGCCCTGGCGCCTGAAGCTGTGCAGCGGGAACGACCTCGGACCACCAGGGGCCGAGAAAACCACCGTCTCGATGGGGCCGGACACTCTGGGTCAGGGAAAAATCCAATATATATGTGGTGATATCTTGGGTGCTATTACAGATAACGCAATAAATCAAAGTGCATTGTCTGTAGGAGGCCCTGGCGCATGAATCTGTGCAGCGGGGACGTCCTCGGACCGCCAGGGGCCGAGACAACGACCGTCTCATGGGGCCGGGCACTCAGGGTCAGGGTAAAATCCAATATATATCTGGTGATATGTCGGGTGCTATTACAGATAGCGCAATAAATCAAAGTGCATTGTCTGTAGGAGGTCCTGGCGCATGAATCTGTGCAGCGGGAACGACCTCGGACCACCAGGGGCCGAGAAAAGCACAGTCTCATGGGGCCGGACACTCAGGGTCAGGGTAAAATCCAATATATATCTGGTGATATCTCGGGTGCTATTAGAGATAGCGCAATAAACCAAAGTGAATTATCTGCAGGAGGCCCTGGCGCATGAATCTGTGCAGCGGGAACGACCTCGGACCACCAGGGGCCGAGAAAACCACAGTCCCATGGGGCCGGACACTCAGGGTCAGGGGAAAATCCAATATATATCTGGTGATATCTCGGGTGCTATCAGAGATAGCGCAATAAACCAACGTGAATTATCTGCAGGAGGCCTGGCGCATGAATGTGTGCAGCAGGAACGACCTCGGACCACCAGGGGCCGAGAAAATTAGTGATATTCGGAATCCGTCACCCATGGTCATGTAAAAATGCAGCATATATCTGGTGATATCTCGGGTGCTATTACAGATAGCGCAATAAATCAAAGTGCATTGTCTGTAGGAGGCCCTGGCGCATGAATCTGTGCAGCGGAAACGACCTCGGACCACCAGGGGCCGAGAAAACCACAGTCTCATGGGGCCGGACACTGAAGGTCAGGGGAAAATCCAATATATATCTGGTGATATCTCGGGTGCTATTACAGATAGCGCAATCAACCAACGCGCATTGTCTGTAGGAGGCCCTGGCGCATGTATCTGTGCAGCGGGAACGACCTCGGACCACCAGGGGCCGAGAAAATTAGTGATATTCGGAATCCGTCACGCAAGGTCATGTAAAAATGCAGCATATATCTGGTGATATCTCGGGTGCTATTACAGATAGCGCAATAAATCAAAGTGCATTGTCTGTAGGAGGCCCTGGCGCATGTATCTGTGCAGCGGGAACGACCTCGGACCACCAGGGGCCGAGAAAATTGGTGATATTCGGAATCCGTCACCCAAGGTCATGTAAAAATGCAGCATATATCTGGTGATATCTCGGGTGCTATTACAGATAGCGCAATAAATCAAAGTGCATTGTCTGCAGGAGGCCCTGGCGCATGAATCTGTGCAACGGGAACGACCTCGGACCATCAGGGGCCGAGAAAACCACAGTCTCATGGGGCCGGACACTCAGGGTCAGGGGAAAATCCAATATATATCTGGTGATATCTCGGGTGCTATTACAGATAGCGCAATGAATCAAAGTGCATTGTCTGTAGGAGGCCCTGGCGCATGAATCTGTGCAGCGGGAACGACCTCGGACCACCAGGGGCAGAGAAAACCACCGTCTCATGGGGCCGGACAATCTGGGTCAGGGAAAAATCCAATATATATCTGGTGATATCTCGGGTGCTATTACAGATAGCGCAATAAATCAAAGTGCATTGTCTGTAGGAGGCCCTGGCGCATGAATCTGTGCAGCGGGAACGACCTCGGACCACCAGGGGCCGAGAAAACCACCGTCTCATGGGGCCGGACACTCTGGGTCAGGGAAAAATCCAATATATATGTGGTGATATCTCGGGTGCTATTAGAGATAGCGCAATAAGCCAAAGGGAATTATCTGCAGGAGGCCCTGGCGCATGAATCTGTGCAGCGGGAACGACCTCGGACGACCAGGGGCCGAGAAAACCACAGTCTCATGGGGCCGGACACTCAGGGTCAGGGGAAAATCCAATATATATCTGGTGATATCTCGGGTGCTATTAGAGATAGCGCAATAAACCAAAGTGAGTTATCTGCAGGAGGCCCTGGCGCATGAATCTGTGCAGCGGGAACGACCTCGGACCACCAGGGGCCGAGAAAACCACCGTCCAGAGGGGCCGGACACTTAGGGTCAGTGAAAAATCCAATATATATCTGGTGATATCTCGGGTGCTATTACAGATAGCGCAATAAATCAAAGTGCATTGTCTGTAGGAGGCCCTGGCGCACGAATCTGTGCAGCGGGAACGACCTCGGACCACCAGGGGCCGAGAAAACCACCGTCTCACGGGGCCGGCCACTCAGGGTCAGTGAAAAATCCAATATATATCTGGTGATATCTCGGGTGCTATTACAGATAGCGCAATAAATCAAAGTGCATTGTCTGTAGGAGGCCCTGGCGCATGAATCTGTGCAGCGGGAACGACCTCGGACCACCAGGGGCCGAGAAAACCACAGTCTCATGGGGCCGGACACTCAGGGTCAGGGGAAAATCCAATATATATCTGGTGATATCTCGGGTGCTATTACAGATAGCGCAATAAATCAAAGTGCATTGTCTGTAGGAGGCCCTGGCGCATGTATCTGTGCTGCGGGAACGACCTCGGACCACCAGGGGCCGAGAAAACCACAGTCTCATGGGGCCGGACACTCAGGGTCAGGGGAAAATCCAATATATATCTGGTGATATCTCGGGTGCTATTAGAGATAGCGCAATAAACCAAAGTGAACTATCTGCATGGGGCCCTTGCGCATGAATCTCTGCAGCGGGATCTACCTGGGACCACGAGGGACCGAGAAAACCATCGACACATGGGGCCGGACTCTCAGGGTCAAGGAAAAATCCAATATATATCTGGTGATATCTCGGGTGCTATTAAAGATAGCGCAAAAAATCAAAGTGAATTATCTGCAGGGGGCCCTGGCGCATGAATCTGTGCAGCGGGAACGACCTCGGACCACCAGGGGCCGAGAAAATCACCGTCTCATGGGGCCGGACTGTCAGGGTCAGGGAAAAATCCGATATATATCTGGTGATATCTCGGGTGCTATTAGAGATAGCGCAATAAATCAAAGTGAATTATCTGCATGGGGCCCTGGCGCATGAATCTGTGCAGCGGTATCTACCTGGACCACGAGGGACCGAGAAAACCATCGACACATGGGGCCGGACTGTCAGGGTCAAGGAAAAATCCAATATATATCTGGTGATATCTCGGGTGCTATTAGAGATAGCGAAATAAATCAAAGTGCATTGTCTGCAGGAGGCCCTGGCGCATGAATCTGTGCTGCGGGAACGACCTCGGACCAGGAGTGGCCGAGAAAACTACCGTCTCATGGGGCCGGACACTCAGGGACAGGGAAAAATCCAATATATATCTGGTGATATCTCGGGTGCTATTACAGATAGCCCAATAAATCAAAGTGCATTGTCTGTAGGAGACCCTGTCGCATGAATCTGTGCAGCGGGATCGACCTCGGACCGCCAGGGGCCGAGACAACGACCGTCTCATGGGGCCGGGCACTCAGGGTCAGGGTAAAATCCAATATATATCTGGTGATATGTCGGGTGCTATTACAGATAGCGCAATAAATCAAAGTGCATTGTCTGTAGGAGGTCCTGGCGCATGAATCTGTGCAGCGGGAACGACCTCGGACCACCAGGGGCCGAGAAAAGCACAGTCTCATGGGGCCGGACACTCAGGGTCAGGGTAAAATCCAATATATATCTGGTGATATCTCGGGTGCTATTAGAGATAGCGCAATAAACCAAAGTGAATTATCTGCAGGAGGCCCTGGCGCATGAATCTGTGCAGCGGGAACGACCTCGGACCACCAGGGGCCGAGAAAACCACAGTCCCATGGGGCCGGACACTCAGGGTCAGGGGAAAATCCAATATATATCTGGTGATATCTCGGGTGCTATCAGAGATAGCGCAATAAACCAACGTGAATTATCTGCAGGAGGCCTGGCGCATGAATGTGTGCAGCAGGAACGACCTCGGACCACCAGGGGCCGAGAAAATTAGTGATATTCGGAATCCGTCACCCATGGTCATGTAAAAATGCAGCATATATCTGGTGATATCTCGGGTGCTATTACAGATAGCGCAATAAATCAAAGTGCATTGTCTGTAGGAGGCCCTGGCGCATGAATCTGTGCAGCGGAAACGACCTCGGACCACCAGGGGCCGAGAAAACCACAGTCTCATGGGGCCGGACACTGAAGGTCAGGGGAAAATCCAATATATATCTGGTGATATCTCGGGTGCTATTACAGATAGCGCAATCAACCAACGCGCATTGTCTGTAGGAGGCCCTGGCGCATGTATCTGTGCAGCGGGAACGACCTCGGACCACCAGGGGCCGAGAAAATTAGTGATATTCGGAATCCGTCACGCAAGGTCATGTAAAAATGCAGCATATATCTGGTGATATCTCGGGTGCTATTACAGATAGCGCAATAAATCAAAGTGCATTGTCTGTAGGAGGCCCTGGCGCATGTATCTGTGCAGCGGGAACGACCTCGGACCACCAGGGGCCGAGAAAATTGGTGATATTCGGAATCCGTCACCCAAGGTCATGTAAAAATGCAGCATATATCTGGTGATATCTCGGGTGCTATTACAGATAGCGCAATAAATCAAAGTGCATTGTCTGCAGGAGGCCCTGGCGCATGAATCTGTGCAACGGGAACGACCTCGGACCATCAGGGGCCGAGAAAACCACAGTCTCATGGGGCCGGACACTCAGGGTCAGGGGAAAATCCAATATATATCTGGTGATATCTCGGGTGCTATTACAGATAGCGCAATGAATCAAAGTGCATTGTCTGTAGGAGGCCCTGGCGCATGAATCTGTGCAGCGGGAACGACCTCGGACCACCAGGGGCAGAGAAAACCACCGTCTCATGGGGCCGGACAATCTGGGTCAGGGAAAAATCCAATATATATCTGGTGATATCTCGGGTGCTATTACAGATAGCGCAATAAATCAAAGTGCATTGTCTGTAGGAGGCCCTGGCGCATGAATCTGTGCAGCGGGAACGACCTCGGACCACCAGGGGCCGAGAAAACCACCGTCTCATGGGGCCGGACACTCTGGGTCAGGGAAAAATCCAATATATATGTGGTGATATCTCGGGTGCTATTAGAGATAGCGCAATAAGCCAAAGGGAATTATCTGCAGGAGGCCCTGGCGCATGAATCTGTGCAGCGGGAACGACCTCGGACGACCAGGGGCCGAGAAAACCACAGTCTCATGGGGCCGGACACTCAGGGTCAGGGGAAAATCCAATATATATCTGGTGATATCTCGGGTGCTATTAGAGATAGCGCAATAAACCAAAGTGAGTTATCTGCAGGAGGCCCTGGCGCATGAATCTGTGCAGCGGGAACGACCTCGGACCACCAGGGGCCGAGAAAACCACCGTCCAGAGGGGCCGGACACTTAGGGTCAGTGAAAAATCCAATATATATCTGGTGATATCTCGGGTGCTATTACAGATAGCGCAATAAATCAAAGTGCATTGTCTGTAGGAGGCCCTGGCGCACGAATCTGTGCAGCGGGAACGACCTCGGACCACCAGGGGCCGAGAAAACCACCGTCTCACGGGGCCGGCCACTCAGGGTCAGTGAAAAATCCAATATATATCTGGTGATATCTCGGGTGCTATTACAGATAGCGCAATAAATCAAAGTGCATTGTCTGTAGGAGGCCCTGGCGCATGAATCTGTGCAGCGGGAACGACCTCGGACCACCAGGGGCCGAGAAAACCACAGTCTCATGGGGCCGGACACTCAGGGTCAGGGGAAAATCCAATATATATCTGGTGATATCTCGGGTGCTATTACAGATAGCGCAATAAATCAAAGTGCATTGTCTGTAGGAGGCCCTGGCGCATGTATCTGTGCTGCGGGAACGACCTCGGACCACCAGGGGCCGAGAAAACCACAGTCTCATGGGGCCGGACACTCAGGGTCAGGGGAAAATCCAATATATATCTGGTGATATCTCGGGTGCTATTAGAGATAGCGCAATAAACCAAAGTGAACTATCTGCATGGGGCCCTTGCGCATGAATCTCTGCAGCGGGATCTACCTGGGACCACGAGGGACCGAGAAAACCATCGACACATGGGGCCGGACTCTCAGGGTCAAGGAAAAATCCAATATATATCTGGTGATATCTCGGGTGCTATTAGAGATAGCGCAAAAAATCAAAGTGAATTATCTGCAGGGGGCCCTGGCGCATGAATCTGTGCAGCGGGAACGACCTCGGACCACCAGGGGCCGAGAAAATCACCGTCTCATGGGGCCGGACTGTCAGGGTCAGGGAAAAATCCGATATATATCTGGTGATATCTCGGGTGCTATTAGAGATAGCGCAATAAATCAAAGTGAATTATCTGCATGGGGCCCTGGCGCATGAATCTGTGCAGCGGTATCTACCTGGACCACGAGGGACCGAGAAAACCATCGACACATGGGGCCGGACTGTCAGGGTCAAGGAAAAATCCAATATATATCTGGTGATATCTCGGGTGCTATTAGAGATAGCGAAATAAATCAAAGTGCATTGTCTGCAGGAGGCCCTGGCGCATGAATCTGTGCTGCGGGAACGACCTCGGACCAGGAGTGGCCGAGAAAACTACCGTCTCATGGGGCCGGACACTCAGGGACAGGGAAAAATCCAATATATATCTGGTGATATCTCGGGTGCTATTACAGATAGCCCAATAAATCAAAGTGCATTGTCTGTAGGAGACCCTGTCGCATGAATCTGTGCAGCGGGATCGACCTCGGACCACCAGGGGCGAGAAAACTACCGTCTCATGTGGCCGGACACTCATTGTCAGGGGAAAATCCAATATATGTATGGTGATATCTCGGGTGCTATTACAGATAGCGCAATAAATCAATGTGCATTGTCTGTAGGAGGCCCTGGCGCATGAATCTGTGCAGCGGGAACGACCTCGGACCACCAGGGGCCGAGAAAACCACCGTCTCATTGGGTCGGACACTCAGGGTCGGGGAAAAATCCCATATACATCTGGTGATATCTCCGGTGCTATTAGGGATAGCGAAATAAATCAAAGTTCATTGTCTGCAGGAGGCCCTGGCGCATGAATCTGTGCAGCGGGATCGACCTCGGACCACCAGGGGCCGAGAAAGTCACCGTCTCATGGGGCCGGACTGTCAGGGTCAGGGAAAAATCCTATATATATCTGGTGATATCTCGGGTGCTATTAGAGATAGCGCAATAAACCAAAGTGAATTATCTATAGGAGGCCCTGGCGCATGAATCTGTGCAGCGAGAACGACCTAGGACCACCAGGGACCGAGAAAAACATCGACACATGGGGCAGGACTGTCAGGGTCAAGGAAAAATCCAATATATATCTTTTGATATCACGGGTGCTATTAGAGGTAGCGCAATAAACCAAAGTGAATTATCTATAGGAGGCCCTGGCGCATGAATCTGTGCAGCGAGAACGACCTAGGACCACCAGGGACCGAGAAAAACATCGACACATGGGGCAGGACTGTCAGGGTCAAGGAAAAATCCAATATATATCTTTTGATATCACGGGTGCTATTAGAGGTAGCGCAATAAACCAAAGTGAATTATCTATAGGAGGCCCTGGCGCATGAATCTGTGCAGCGGGATCGACATCGGACAACCAGGGGCCGAGAAAATCTCCGTCTCATGCGGCCGGACTGTCAGGGTCAGGGAAAAATACAATATATATCAGGTGATATCTCGGGTGCTATTAGAGATAGCGCAATAAATCAAAGTACATTGTCTGTAGGAGGCCCTGGCGCATGAATCTGTGCAGCGGGATCGACCTCGGACCAGCAGGGGCCGAGAAAATCTCCGTCTCATGCGGCCGGACTGTCAGGGTCAGGGATAAATCCAATATATATCTGGTGATATCTCGGGTGCTATTAGAGATAGCGAAATAAATCAAAGTGCATTGTCTGCAGGAGGCCCTGGCGCATAAATCTGTGCAGCGGGAACGACCTCGGACCACCAGGGGCCGAGAAAACCACCGTCTCATGGGGCCGGACACTCAGTGTCAGGGGAAAATCCAATATATATCTGGGGATACCTCGGGTGCTATTACTGATAGCGCAATAAAGCAAAGTGCATTGTCTGTAGGAGGCCCTGGCCCATGAATCTGTGCAGCGGGATCGAATTCGGACCACCAGGGGCCGAGAAAATCACTTTCTCATGAGGCCGGACTGTCAGCGTCAGGGAAAGGTGCAATATATATCTGGTGATATCTCGGGTGCTATTAGAGATAGCGCAATAAATCAAAGTGCATTGTCTGCAGGAGGCCCTAGCGCATGAATCTGTGCAGCGGGAACGACCCGGGACCACCAGGGGCCGAGAAAACTACCGTCTCATGGTGTTCGACACTCAGTGTCAGGGAAAAATCCAATATATATCTGGTGATATCTCGGGTGCTATTACAGATCGCGCACTAAACCAAAGTGAACTATCTGCAGGGGGCCCTGGCTCATGAATCTGTGCAGCGGGAACGACCTAGGACCACCAGTGGCCGAGAAAACCACCGACACATGGGGCCGGACTGTCAGGGTCAGGGAAGAATCCAATATATATATGGTGATATCTCGGGTGCTATTAGAGGTAGAGCAATAAATCAAAGTCCATTGTCTGTACGAGGCACTGGCGTATGAATCTGTGCAGCAGGAACTACCTCGGACCACCAGGGGCCGAGAAAATTACAGATATTCGGAATCCGTCACACAAGGTCACGTAAAATCCAGCATCTATCTGATGATATCTCGGGTGCTGTTACAGATAGCGCAATAAACCAAAGTGAATTGTCTGCAGGATGCCTTGGCGCATGAATCTGTGCAGCGGAATCGACCTCGGACCACCAGGGGCCGAGAAAACCACCGTCTCATGGGGTCGGACACTCAGGGTCAGGGAAAATTCCAATATATATCTGGTGATATCTCGGGTGCTATTAGAGATAGCGAAATAAATCAAAGTGCATTGTCTGCAGGAGGCCCTGTGGCATGAATCTGTGCCGCGGGAACGACCTCGGACCACCAGGGGCTGAGAAAACCACCGTCTCATGGGGCCGGACACTCAGTGTCAGGGGAAAATCCAATATATATCTGGTGATATCTCGGGTGCTATTACTGATAGCGCAATAAAGCAAAGTGCATTGTCTGTAGGAGGCCCTGGCGCATGAATCTGTGCAGCGGGATCGAATTCGGACCACCAGGGGCCGAGAAAATCACTTTCTCATGAGGCCGGACTGTCAGGGTCAGGGAAAGGTGCAATATATATCTGGTGATATCTCGGGTGCTATTAGAGCTAGCGCAATAAATCAAAGTGCATTGTCTGCAGGAGGCCCTAGCGCATGTATCTGTGCAGCGGGAACGACCTCGGACCTCCAGGGGCCGAGACAACCACCGTCTCATGGGGCCGGAAACTCGGGGTCAGGGGAAAATCCAATATATATCTGGTGATATCTCGGGTGCTATTAGAGATAGCGCAATAAATCAAAGTACATTGTCTGTAGGAGGCCCTGGCGCATGAATCTGTGCAGCGGGATCGACCTCGGACCAGCAGGGGCCGAGAAAATCTCCGTCTCATGCGGCCGGACTGTCAGGGTCAGGGAAAAATCCAATATACAGTCTGTTTGACAAGAGCGTGTACGGCAAAACTCTTACGTGCGATGTCTTAGGTAAGAAATTCCACTTCAAGCAGGTAACTTGAATGTTTCCCTAAGATGCTTTGTACAAAAAACCTTCAGTTGTTGATCGAGCTTATTCGTAAAACGACGCATTTCATTATGAGTGCCGCGTACGCATCACGTTACGAAGCAGTGTTTCTGTGTTCCCATCCTAAAGGACCAAAAATGTCATACACAGCGGCTGCTAAATACACGAAGAAATCGAAGACATTTGTTAGTAAGTGGGTGAAACGATATTTGGAGGTCAAAAATGTCGATGACCTACCAAATCGTGGCACTAAGTCAAAGACGACGAAGAAAGAGGATAAATTGATTTTACGCGAATTCGAGAAGAATCCCCGTCTATCGTTACGTAGTGGACAGGCAGTTTTATGTAGAAAGGGTTTGAAATTGTTATGTGATACGATAAGAAGACGATTATTGGCAAATAATGTGAAATTGAGAAGCACAATAAAGAAAGTGCTACTATCCGAGAAACATGTCACAAAAAGACTCGCTTGGGCGAATGAAAATTTGAACCGTGATTTGGACAATGTAATCTTTTCGGACGAAACTTCTTTTTGGGCACATACTTTTATAACCCATACCTGGTGTAACCACGCCAATAAACTCCTTCAGCGAACCGTTAAACACCCGGTAAGGGTGCATGTTTGGGGTTGCTTCTCGAAGCAGAGATTCGGTACTTTGCACGTATTCACTGACAATTTAAACGCTGCCAAAATGGTCAAAATCTATCAGAGAGCCTTATTACCATCTGCCCAGAGGTGGTTTATAAGAAATAATAAACATTGGCTACTGGAAGAGGATAATGACCCAAAACATCGAAGTCGACACTGTACAGCATGGAAAGAGGAAAATCACATCGATGTACTAGATTAGCCTTCACAGTCGACGGATGCAAATCCAATAGAAAATGTTTGGGCAATCATGAAGATCAAGCTCAGAGGAAAGAAGCACAACACGATCAAGAAGCTGATTCGTCAAATTCGATTGGTATGGAGGTCCTTATCTCGTGATTATGCGATTACATTAGTAGAAAGTATGCCTCGAAGATGTAAATTAATTATTGATAATGGCGGTGACTGGGCACCATATTAATAATAACGCATCTTAGTATACACCATAAAGAATTTGTGTATTTTTTTCGAACCCGATATCCGAAATAGTTTTCGAGTTTTGCCGGACACGCTCTTGTCAAACAGAGTGTATATCTGGTGATATCTCGGGTGCTATTAGAGATAGCGAAATAAATCAAACTGCATTGTCTGCAGGAGGCCCTGGCGCATAAATCTGTGCCGCGGGATCGACCTCGGACCACCAGGGGCCGAGAAAACCACCGACACATGAGGCCGGACACTCAGGGTCGAGGAAAAATTCAATATATATCTGGTGATATCTCGGGTGCTCTTACAGATAGCGCACTAAACCAAAGTGAATTATCTGCAGGGGGCCCTGGCGCATGAATCTGTGCAGCGGGATCGACCTCGGACCACCAGAGGCCGAGAAAATCACCGCCTCATGGGGCCGGATTGCCAGGGTCAGGGAAAAATCCAATATATATCTGGTGATATCTCGGGTGCTATTAGAGATAGCGAAATAAATGAAAGTGCATTGTCTGCTGAAGGCCCTGGCGCACAAATCTGTGCCGCGGGATCGACCTTGGACCACCAGGGACCGAGAAAACCACCGACACATGGGGCCGGACACTCATGGTCAGGGGAAAATCCAATATATATCTGGTGATATCTCGAGTGCTATTAGAGATAGCGCAATAAACCAAAGTGAATTATCTGCAGGAGGGCCTGGCGTATTAATCTGAGCAGCAGGAACGACCTCGGACCACCAGGCGCCGAGAAAATTACATATATTCGGAATCCGTTACCCAAGGTCATGTAAAAATCCAGCATATATCTGGTGACATCTCGGGTGCTCTTACAGATAGCGCACTAAACCAAAGTGAATTATCTATAGGAGGCCCTGGCGCATGAATCTGTGCAGCGGGATCGACCTCGGACCACCTGGGGCCGAGAAAATCTCCATCTCATGGGGCCGGACTGTCAGGGTCAGGGAAAAATCCAATATATATCTGGTGATATCTCGGGTGCTATTAGAGATAGCGAAATAAATCAAAGTGCATTGTCTGCAGGAGGCCCTGGCGCATAAATCTGTGCCGCGGGAACGACCTCGGACCGCCAGGGGCCGAGAAAACCACAGTCTCATGGGGCCGGTCACTCAGGGTCAGGGGAAAATCCAATATGTATATGGTGATATCTCGGGTGCTATTAGAGATAGCGCAACAAACCAAAGTGAATTATCTGCAGGAGGCCCAGGCGCATGAATCTGTGCAGCGGGAACGACCTCGGACCACCAGGGCCGAGAAAACCACCGTCTCATGGGGCCGGACTGTCAGGGTCAGGGGAAAATCCAATATATATCTGGTGATATCTCGGGTGCTATTACAGATAGCGCAATAAATCAAAGTTCATTGTCTGTAGAAGGCCCTGGCGCATGAATCTGTGCAGCGGGAACGACCTCGGACCACCAGGGGCCGAGAAAACCATCCACACATGGGGCCGGACTGTCAGGGTCAAGGAAAAATCCAATATATATCTGGTGATATCTCGGGTGCTATTAGAGATCGCGCAATAAATCAAAGTGCATTGTCTGTAGGAGGCCCTGGCGCATGATTCTGTGCAGCGCGAACGACCTCGGACCACCAGGGTCCGAGGAAACGACCGTCTCATGGGGCCGGACACTCAGGGTCAGTGAAAAATCCAATATATATCTGCTGATATCTCGGGTGCTATTACAGATAGCGCAATAAATCAAAGTGCATTGTCTGTAGGAGGCCCTGGCGCATGAATCTGTGTAGCGGGAACGACCTCGGACCACCAGGGGCCGAAAAAACCACAGTCTCATGGGGCCGGACACTCAGGGTCAGGGGAAAATCCAATATATATCTGGTGATATCTCGGGTGCTATTAGAGATAGCGCAATAAACCAAAGTGCATTGTCTGTAGGAGGCCCTGGCGCATGAATCTGTGCAGCGGGAACGACCTCGGAACACCAGGGACCGAGAAAACCACCGTCTCATGGGGCCGGATACTCAGGGTCAGTGAAAAATCCAATATATATGTGGTGATATCTCGGGTGCTCTTACAGATAGCGCAATAAATCAAAGTGAATTATCTGCAGTAGGCCCTGGCGCATGAATCCGTGCAGCGGGAACGACCTCGGACCACCAGGGGCCGAGAAAACCACAGTCTCATGGGGCCGGACACTCAGGGTCAGGGGAAAATCCAATATAGATCTGGTGATATCTCGGGTGCTATTACAGATAGCGCAATAAATCAAAGTGCATTACCTGTAGGAGGCCCTGGCGCATGAATCTGTGCAGCGGGAACGTCCTCGGACCTCCAGGGGCCGAGACAACGACCGTCTCATGGGGCCGGACACTCAGGGTCAGGGTAAAATCCAATATATATGTGGTGATATCTCGGGTGCTATTACAGATAGCGCAATAAATCAAAGTGCATTGTCTGTAGGAGGCCCTGGCGCATGAATCTGTGCAGCGGGAACGACCTCGGACCACCAGGGGCCGAAAAAACCATAGCCTCATGGGGCCGGTCACTCAGGGTCAGGGGAAAATCCAATATATATCTGGTGATATCTCGGGTGCTATTACAGATAGCGCAATAAATCAAAGTGCATTGTCTGTAGGAGGCCCTGGCGCATGAATCTGTGCAGCGGGATCGACCTCGGACCACCAGGGGCCGAAAAAACCACAGTCTCATGGGGCCGGACACTCAGGGTCAGGGTAAAATGCAATATATATCTGGTGATATCTCGGGTGCTATTACAGATAGCGCAATAAATCAAAGTGCATTACCTGTAGGAGGCCCTGGCGCATGAATCTCTGCAGCGGAAACGTCCTCGGACCTCCAGAGGCCGAGACAACGACCGTCTCATGGGGCCGGACACTCAGGGTCAGGGTGAAATCCAATATATATCTGGTGATATCTCGGGTGCTATTACAGATAGCGCAATAAATCAAAGTGCATTGTCTGTAGGAGGCCCTGGCGCATGAATCTGTGCAGCGGGAACGACCTCGGACCACCAGGGGCCGAAAAAACCATAGTCTCATGGGGCCGGTCACTCAGGGTCAGGGGAAAATCCAATATATATCTGGTGATATCTCGGGTGCTATTACAGATAGCGCAATAAATCAAAGTGCATTGTCTGTAGGAGGCCCTAGCGCATGAATCTGTGCAGCGGGATCGACCTCGGACCACCAGGGGCCGAAAAAACCACAGTCTCATGGGGCCGGACACTCAGGGTCAGGGTAAAATGCAATATATATCTGGTGATATCTCGGGTGCTATTACAGATAGCGCAATAAATCAAAGTGCATTACCTGTAGGAGGCCCTGGCGCATGAATCTCTGCAGCGGAAACGTCCTCGGACCTCCAGAGGCCGAGACAACGACCGTCTCATGGGGCCGGACACTCAGGGTCAGGGTGAAATCCAATATATATCTGGTGATATCTCGGGTGCTATTACAGATAGCGCAATAAATCAAAGTGCATTACCTGTAGGAGGCCCTGGCGCATGAATCTGTGCAGAGGGAACGACCTCGGACGACCAGGGACCGAGAAAACCACAGTCTCATGGGGCCGGACTCTCAGGGTCAGGGGAAAATCGAATATATATCTGGTGATATCTCGGGTGCTATTAGAGATAGCGCAATAAACCAAAGTGAATTATCTGCAGGAGGCCCTGGCGCATGAATCTGTGCACGCGGGAACGACCTCGGACCACCAGGGTCCGAGAAAACGACCGTCGCATGGGGCCGGACACTCAGGGACAGTGAAAAATCCAATATATATCTGCTGATATCTCGGGTGCTATTACAGATAGCGCAATAAATCAAAGTGCATTGTCTGTAGGAGGCCCTGGCGCATGAATCTGTGCAGCGGGAACGACCTCGGACCACCAGGGGCCGAAAAAACCACAGTCTCATGGGGCCGGACACTCAGGGTCAGGGTAAAATGCAATATATATCTAGGTGATATCTCGGGTGCTATTACAGATAGCGCAATAAATCAAAGTGCATTGTCTGTAGGAGGCCCTGGCTCATGAATCTGTGCAGCGGTAACGACCTCGGACCACCAGGGGCCGAAAAAACCACAGTCTCATGGGGCCGGTCACTCAGGGTCAGGGGAAAATCCAATATATATCTGGTGATATCTCGGGTGCTATTAGAGATAGCGCAATAAACCAAAGTGCATTGTCTGTAGGAGGCCCTGGCGCATGAATCTGTGCAGCGGGAACGACCTCGGACCAATAGGGGCCGAGAATACCACAGTCTCATGGGGCCGGACACTCAGGGTCAGGGGAAAATCCAATATAGATCTGGTGATATCTCGGGTGCTATTACAGATAGCGCAATAAATCAGAGTGCATTACCTGTAGGAGGCCCTGACGCATGAATCTGTGCAGCGGGAACGACCTCGGACCACCAGGGGCCGAGAAAAGCACAGTCTCATGGGCCCGGACACTCAGGGTCAGTGAAAAATCCAATATATATCTGCTGATATCTCGGGTGCTATTACAGATAGCGCAATAAATCAAAGTGCATTGTCTGTAGGAGGCCCTGGCGCATGAATCTGGGCAGCGGGAACGACCTCGGACCACCAGGGGCCGAGAAAAGCACAGTCTCATGGGCCCGGACACTCAGGGTCAGTGAAAAATCCAATATATATCTGGTGATATCTCGGGTGCTATTACAGATAGCGCAATAAACCAAAGTGCATTGTCTGTAGGAGGCCCTGGCGCATGAATCTGTGCAGCGGGATCGACCTGGGAACACCAGGGTCCGAGAAAACGACCGTCTCATGGGGCCGGACACTCAGCGTCAGTGAAAAATCCAATATATATCTGCTGATATCTCGGGTGCAATTACAGATAGCGCAATAAATCAAAGTGCATTGTCTGTAGGAGGCCCTGGCGCATGAATCTGGGCAGCGGGAACGACGTCGGACCACCAGGGGCCGAAAAAACCACAGTCTCATGGGGCCGGTCACTCAGGGTCAGGGGAAAATCCAATATATATCTGGAGATATCTCGGGTGCTATTACAGATAGCGCAATAAACCAAAGTGCATTGTCTGTAGGAGGCCCTGGCGCATGAATCTGTGCAGCGGGAACGACCTCGGAACACCAGGAACCGAGAAAACCACTGTCTCATGGGGCCGGATACTCAGGTTCAGTGAAAAATCCAATATATATGTGGTGATATCTCGGGTGCTATTACAGAGAGCGCAATAAATCAAAGTGAATTATCTGCAGTAGGCCCTGGCGCATGAATCTGTGCAGCGGGAACGACCTCGGTCCACCAGGGGCCGAGAAAACCACAGTCTCATGGGGCCGGACACTCAGGGTCAGGGGAAAATCCAATATAGATCTGGTGATATCTCTGGTGCTATTACAGATAGCGCAATAAATCAAAGTGCATTACCTGTAGGAGGCCCTGACGCATGAATCTGTGCAGCGGGAACGACCTCGGACCACCAGGGGCCGAGAAAAGCACAGTCTCATGGGCCCGGACACTCAGGGTCAGTGAAAAATCCAATATATATCTGCTGATATCTCGGGTGCTATTACAGATAGCGCAATAAATCAAAGTGCATTGTCTGTAGGAGGCCCTGGCGCATGAATCTGTGCTGCGGGAACGACCTCGGACCACCAGGGGCCGAGAAAAGCACAGTCTCATGGGGCCGGACACTCAGGGTGAGGGTAAAATCCAATATATATCTGGTGATATCTCGGGTGCTATTAGAGATAGCGCAATAAACCAAAGTGAATTATCTGCAGGAGGCCCTGACGCATGAATCTGTGCAGCGGGAACGACCTCGGACCACCAGGGGCCGAAAAAACCACAGTCTCATGGGGCCGGTCACTCAGGGTCAGGGGAAAATCCAATATATATCTGGTGATATCTCGGGTGCTATTACAGATAGCGCAATAAATCAAAGTGCATTGTCTGTAGGAGGCCCTGGCGCATGAATCTGTGCAGCGGGAACGACCTCGGACCACCAGGGGCCGAGAAAACCACAGTCTCATGGGGCCGGACACTCAGGGTCAGGGGAAAATCCAATATAGATCTGGTGATATCTCGGGTGCTATTACAGATAGCGCAATAAATCAAAGTGCATTACCTGTAGGAGGCCCTGGCGCATGAATCTGTGCAGCGGGAACGTCCTCGGAACTCCAGGGGCCGAGACAACGACCGTCTCATGCGGCCGGACACTCAGGGTCAGGGGAAAATCCAATATATATCTGGTGATATCTCGGGTGCTATTACAGATAGCGCAATAAATCAAAGTTCATTGTCTGTAGGAGGCCCTGGCGCATGAATCTGTGCAACGGGAACGACCTCGGACCACCAGGGGCCGAGAAAAGCACAGTCTCATGGGGCCGGACACTCAGGGTCAGGGGAAAATCCAATATATATCTGGTGATATCTCGGGCGCTATTAGAGATAGCGCAATAAACCAAAGTGCATTGTCTGTAGGAGGCCCTGGCGCATGAATCTGTGCAGCGGGAACGACCTCGGAACACCAGGGACCGAGAAAACCACCGTCTCATGGGGCCGGATACTCAGGGTCAGTGAAAAATCCAATATATATGTGGTGATATCTCGGGTGGTATTACAGATAGCGCAATAAATCAAAGTGAATTATCTGCAGTAGGCCCTGGCGCATGAATCTGTGCAGCGGGAACGACCTCGGACCACCAGGGGCCGAGAAAACCACAGTCTCATGGGGCCGGACACTCAGGGTCAGGGGAAAATCCAATATAGATATGGTGATATCTCGGGTGCTATTACAGATAGCGCAATAAATCAAAGTGAATTATCTGAAGGAGGCCCTGGCGCATGAATCTGTGCAACGGGATCGACCTCGGGCCACCAGGGGCCGAGAAAACCACAGTCTCATGGGGCCGGAAACTCAGGGTCAGGGGAAAATCCAATAAAGATCTGGTGATATCTCGGGTGCTATTACAGGTAGCGCAATATATCAAAGTGCATTACCTGTAGGAGGCCCTGGCTCATGAATCTGTGCAGCGGGAACGTCCTCGGACCTCCAGGGGCCGAGACAACGACCGTCTCATGGGGCCGGACACTCAGGGTCAGGGTAAAATCCAATATATATCTGGTGATATCTCGGGTGCTATTACAGATAGCGCAATAAATCAAAGTGCATTGTCTGTAGGAGACCCTGGCGCATGAATCTGTGCAGCGGGAACGACCTCGGACCACCAGGGGCCGAGAAAAGCACAGTCTCATGGGGCCGGACACTCAGGGTCAGGGGAAAATCCAATATATATCTGGTGATATCTCGGGTGCTATTAGAGATAGCGCAATAAACCAAAGTGAATTATCTGCAGGAGGCCCTGGCGCATGAATCTGTGCAGCGGGAACGACCTCTGACCACCAGGGGCCGAAAAAACCACAGTCTCATGGGGCCGGTCACTCAGGGTCAGGGGAAAATCCAATATATATCTGGTGATATCTCGGGTGCTATTACAGATAGCGCAATAAATCAAAGTGCATTGTCTGTAGGAGGCCCTGGCGCATGAATCTGTGCAACGGGAACGCCCCCGGACCACCAGGGGCCGAGAAAACCACAGTCTCATGGGGCCGGACACTCAGGGTCAGGGGAAAATCCAATATATATCTGGTGATATCTCGGGTGCTATTAGAGATAGCGCAATAAACCAAAGTGCATTGTCTGTAGGAGGCCCTGGCGCATGAATCGGTGCAGCGGGAACGACCTCGGACGACCAGGGGCCGAGAAAACCACAGTCTCATGGGGCCGGACACTCAGGGTCAGGGGAAAATCCAATATATATCTGGTGATATCTCGGCTGCTATTACCGATAGCGCAATAAATCAAAGTGCATTGTCTGTAGGAGGCCCTGGCGCATGAATCTGTGTAGCGGGAACGACCTCGGACGACCAGGGGCCGAGAAAACCACAGTCTCATGGGGCCGGACACTCAGGGTCAGGGGAAAATCCAATATATATCTGGTGATATCTCGGCTGCTATTACCGATAGCGCAATAAATCAAAGTGCATTGTCTGTAGGAGGCCCTGGCGCATGAATCTGTGCAGCGGGAACGACCTCGGAACACCAGGAACCGAGAAAACCACCGTCTCATGGGGCCGGATACTCAGGGTCAGTGAAAAATCCAATATATATGTGGTGATATCTCGGGTGCTATTACAGATAGCGCAATAAATCAAAGTGAATTATCTGCAGTAGGCCCTGGCGCATGAATCTGTGCAGCGGGAACGACCTCGGTCCACCAGGGGCCGAGAAAACCACAGTCTCATGGGGCCAGACACTCAGGGTCAGGGGAAAATCCAATATAGATCTGGTGATATCTCGGGTGCTATTACAGATAGCGCAATAAATCAAAGTGCATTACCTGTAGGAGGCCCTGACGCATGAATCTGTGCAGCGGGAACGACCTCGGACCACCAGGGGCCGAGAAAAGCACAGTCTCATGGGCCCGGACACTCAGGGTCAGTGAAAAATCCAATATATATCTGCTGATATCTCGGGTGCTATTACAGATAGCGCAATAAATCAAAGTGCATTGTCCGTAGGAGTCCCTGGCGCATGAATCTGTGCAGCGGGAACGTCCTCGGAACTCCAGGGGCCGAGACAACGACCGTCTCATGCGGCCGGACACTCAGGGTCAGGGGAAAATCCAATATATATCTGGTGATATCTCGGGTGCTATTACAGATAGCGCAATAAATCAAAGTTCATTGTCTGTAGGAGGCCCTGGCGCATGAATCTGTGCAACGGGAACGACCTCGGACCACCGGGGGCCGAGAAAACCACAGTCTCATGGGGCCGGACACTCAGGGTCAGGGGAAAATCCAATATAGATCTGGTGATATCTCGGGTGCTATTACAGATAGCGCAATAAATCAAAGTGAATTATCTGCAGGAGGCCCTGGCGCATGAATCTGTGCAACGGGAGCGACCTCGGGCCACCAGGGGCCGAGAAAACCACAGTCTCATGGGGCCGGACACTCAGGGTCAGGGGAAAATCCAATAAAGATCTGGTGATATCTCGGGTGCTATTACAGGTAGCGCAATATATCAAAGTGCATTACCTGTAGGAGGCCCTGGCGCATGAATCTGTGCAGCGGGAACGTCCTCGGACCTCCAGGGGCCGAGACAACGACCGTCTCATGGGGCCGGACACTCAGGGTCAGGGTAAAATCCAATATATATCTGGTGATATCTCGGGTGCTATTACAGATAGCGCAATAAATCAAAGTGCATTGTCTGTAGGAGGCCCTGGCGCATGAATCTGTGCAGCGGGAACGATCTCGGACCACCAGGGGCAGAGAAAACCACAGTCTCATGGGGCCGGACACTCAGGGTCAGGGGAAAATCCAATATATATCTGGTGATATCTCGGGTGCTATTAGAGGTAGCGCAATAAACCAAAGTGAATTATCTGCAGGAGGCCCTGGCGCATGAATCTGTGCAGCGGGAACGACCTCGGACCACCAGGGGCCGAAAAAACCACAGTCTCATGGGGCCGGACACTCAGAGTCAGGGTAAAATCCAATATATATCTGGTGATATCTCTGGTGCTATTACAGATAGCGCAATAAATCAAAGTGCATTGTCTGTAGGAGGCCCTGGCGCATGAATCTGTGCAGCGGGAACGACCTCGGACCACCAGGGGCCGAGAAAACGACCGTCTCATGGGGCCAGACACTCAGGGTCAGTGAAAAATCCATTATATATCTGCTGATATCTCGGGTGCTATTACAGATAGCGCAATAAATCAAAGTGCATTGTCTGTAGGAGGCCCTGGCGCATGAATCTGTGCAGCGGGAACGACCTCGGACCACCAGGGGCCGAGAAAACCACAGTCTCATGGGGCCGGACACTCAGGGTCAGGGGAAAATCCAATATATATCTGGTGATATCTCGGCTGCTATTACCGATAGCGCAATAAATCAAAGTGCATTGTCTGTAGGAGGCCCTGGCGCATGAATCTGTGCAGCGGGAACGACCTCGGAACACCAGGAACCGAGAAAACCACCGTCTCATGGGGCCGGATACTCAGGGTCAGTGAAAAATCCAATATATATGTGGTGATATCTCGGGTGCTATTACAGATAGCGCAATAAATCAAAGTGAATTATCTGCAGTAGGCCCTGGCGCATGAATCTGTGCAGCGGGAACGACCTCGGTCCACCAGGGGCCGAGAAAACCACAGTCTCATGGGGCCAGACACTCAGGGTCAGGGGAAAATCCAATATAGATCTGGTGATATCTCGGGTGCTATTACAGATAGCGCAATAAATCAAAGTGCATTACCTGTAGGAGGCCCTGACGCATGAATCTGTGCAGCGGGAACGACCTCGGACCACCAGGGGCCGAGAAAAGCACAGTCTCATGGGCCCGGACACTCAGGGTCAGTGAAAAATCCAATATATATCTGCTGATATCTCGGGTGCTATTACAGATAGCGCAATAAATCAAAGTGCATTGTCCGTAGGAGTCCCTGGCGCATGAATCTGTGCAGCGGGAACATCCTCGGAACTCCAGGGGCCGAGACAACGACCGTCTCATGCGGCCGGACACTCAGGGTCAGGGGAAAATCCAATATATATCTGGTGATATCTCGGGTGCTATTACAGATAGCGCAATAAATCAAAGTTCATTGTCTGTAGGAGGCCCTGGCGCATGAATCTGTGCAACGGGAACGACCTCGGACCACCGGGGGCCGAGAAAACCACAGTCTCATGGGGCCGGACACTCAGGGTCAGGGGAAAATCCAATATAGATCTGGTGATATCTCGGGTGCTATTACAGATAGCGCAATAAATCAAAGTGAATTATCTGCAGGAGGCCCTGGCGCATGAATCTGTGCAACGGGAGCGACCTCGGGCCACCAGGGGCCGAGAAAACCACAGTCTCATGGGGCCGGACACTCAGGGTCAGGGGAAAATCCAATAAAGATCTGGTGATATCTCGGGTGCTATTACAGGTAGCGCAATATATCAAAGTGCATTACCTGTAGGAGGCCCTGGCGCATGAATCTGTGCAGCGGGAACGTCCTCGGACCTCCAGGGGCCGAGACAACGACCGTCTCATGGGGCCGGACACTCAGGGTCAGGGTAAAATCCAATATATATCTGGTGATATCTCGGGTGCTATTACAGATAGCGCAATAAATCAAAGTGCATTGTCTGTAGGAGGCCCTGGCGCATGAATCTGTGCAGCGGGAACGATCTCGGACCACCAGGGGCAGAGAAAACCACAGTCTCATGGGGCCGGACACTCAGGGTCAGGGGAAAATCCAATATATATCTGGTGATATCTCGGGTGCTATTAGAGGTAGCGCAATAAACCAAAGTGAATTATCTGCAGGAGGCCCTGGCGCATGAATCTGTGCAGCGGGAACGACCTCGGACCACCAGGGGCCGAAAAAACCACAGTCTCATGGGGCCGGACACTCAGAGTCAGGGTAAAATCCAATATATATCTGGTGATATCTCTGGTGCTATTACAGATAGCGCAATAAATCAAAGTGCATTGTCTGTAGGAGGCCCTGGCGCATGAATCTGTGCAGCGGGAACGACCTCGGACCACCAGGGGCCGAGAAAACGACCGTCTCATGGGGCCAGACACTCAGGGTCAGTGAAAAATCCATTATATATCTGCTGATATCTCGGGTGCTATTACAGATAGCGCAATAAATCAAAGTGCATTGTCTGTAGGAGGCCCTGGCGCATGAATCTGTGCAGCGGGAACGACCTCGGACCACCAGGGGCCGAGAAAACCACAGTCTCATGGGGCCGGACACTCAGGGTCAGGGGAAAATCCAATATATATCTGGTGATATCTCGGCTGCTATTACCGATAGCGCAATAAATCAAAGTGCATTGTCTGTAGGAGGCCCTGGCGCATGAATCTGTGCAGCGGGAACGACCTCGGAACACCAGGAACCGAGAAAACCACCGTCTCATGGGGCCGGATACTCAGGGTCAGTGAAAAATCCAATATATATGTGGTGATATCTCGGGTGCTATTACAGATAGCGCAATAAATCAAAGTGAATTATCTGCAGTAGGCCCTGGCGCATGAATCTGTGCAGCGGGAACGACCTCGGTCCACCAGGGGCCGAGAAAACCACAGTCTCATGGGGCCAGACACTCAGGGTCAGGGGAAAATCCAATATAGATCTGGTGATATCTCGGGTGCTATTACAGATAGCGCAATAAATCAAAGTGCATTACCTGTAGGAGGCCCTGACGCATGAATCTGTGCAGCGGGAACGACCTCGGACCACCAGGGGCCGAGAAAAGCACAGTCTCATGGGCCCGGACACTCAGGGTCAGTGAAAAATCCAATATATATCTGCTGATATCTCGGGTGCTATTACAGATAGCGCAATAAATCAAAGTGCATTGTCCGTAGGAGTCCCTGGCGCATGAATCTGTGCAGCGGGAACGTCCTCGGAACTCCAGGGGCCGAGACAACGACCGTCTCATGCGGCCGGACACTCAGGGTCAGGGGAAAATCCAATATATATCTGGTGATATCTCGGGTGCTATTACAGATAGCGCAATAAATCAAAGTTCATTGTCTGTAGGAGGCCCTGGCGCATGAATCTGTGCAACGGGAACGACCTCGGACCACCGGGGGCCGAGAAAACCACAGTCTCATGGGGCCGGACACTCAGGGTCAGGGGAAAATCCAATATAGATCTGGTGATATCTCGGGTGCTATTACAGATAGCGCAATAAATCAAAGTGAATTATCTGCAGGAGGCCCTGGCGCATGAATCTGTGCAACGGGAGCGACCTCGGGCCACCAGGGGCCGAGAAAACCACAGTCTCATGGGGCCGGACACTCAGGGTCAGGGGAAAATCCAATAAAGATCTGGTGATATCTCGGGTGCTATTACAGGTAGCGCAATATATCAAAGTGCATTACCTGTAGGAGGCCCTGGCGCATGAATCTGTGCAGCGGGAACGTCCTCGGACCTCCAGGGGCCGAGACAACGACCGTCTCATGGGGCCGGACACTCAGGGTCAGGGTAAAATCCAATATATATCTGGTGATATCTCGGGTGCTATTACAGATAGCGCAATAAATCAAAGTGCATTGTCTGTAGGAGGCCCTGGCGCATGAATCTGTGCAGCGGCAACGATCTCGGACCACCAGGGGCAGAGAAAACCACAGTCTCATGGGGCCGGACACTCAGGGTCAGGGGAAAATCCAATATATATCTGGTGATATCTCGGGTGCTATTAGAGGTAGCGCAATAAACCAAAGTGAATTATCTGCAGGAGGCCCTGGCGCATGAATCTGTGCAGCGGGAACGACCTCGGACCACCAGGGGCCGAAAAAACCACAGTCTCATCGGGCCGGTCACTCAGGGTCAGGGGAAAATCCAATATATATCTGGTGATATCTCTGGTGCTATTACAGATAGCGCAATAAATCAAAGTGCATTGTCTGTAGGAGGCCCTGGCGCATGAATCTGTGCAGCGGGAACGACCTCGGACCACCAGGGGCCGAGAAAACGACCGTCTCATGGGGCCAGACACTCAGGGTCAGTGAAAAATCCATTATATATCTGCTGATATCTCGGGTGCTATTACAGATAGCGCAATAAATCAAAGTGCATTGTCTGTAGGAGGCCCTGGCGCATGAATCTGTGCAGCGGGAACGACCTCGGACCACCAGGGGCCGAGAAAACCACAGTCTCATGGGGCCGGACACTCAGGGTCAGGGGAAAATCCAATATATATCTGGTGATATCTCGGGTGCTATTAGAGGTAGCGCAATAAACCAAAGTGAATTATCTGCAGGAGGCCCTGGCGCATGAATCTGTGCAACGGGAACGACCTCGGACCACCAGGGGCCGAGAAAACCACAGTCTCATGGGGCCGGACACTCAGGGTCAGGGGAAAATCCAATATAGATCTGGTGATATCTCGGGTGCTATTACAGATAGCGCAATAAATCAAAGTGAATTATCTGCAGGAGGCCCTGGCGCATGAATCTGTGCAACGGGAACGACCTCGGGCCACCAGGGGCCGAGAAAACCACAGTCTCATGGGGCCGGACACTCAGGGTCAGGGGAAAATCCAATAAAGATCTGGTGATATCTCGGGTGCTATTACAGGTAGCGCAATATATCAAAGTGCATTACCTGTAGGAGGCCCTGGCGCATGAATCTGTGCAGCGGGAACGACCTCGGACCACCAGGGGCCGAGAAAACCACAGTCTCATGGGGCCGGACACTCAGGGTCAGGGGAAAATCCAATATATATCTGGTGATATCTCGGGTGCTATTAGAGGTAGCGCAATAAACCAAAGTGAATTATCTGCAGGAGGCCCTGGCGCATGAATCTGTGCAGCGGGAACGACCTCGGACCACCAGGGGCCGAAAAAACCACAGTCTCATGGGGCCGGACACTCAGGGTCAGGGGAAAATCCAATATATATCTGGTGATATCTCGGGTGCTATTAGAGATAGCGCAATAAACCAAAGTGAATTATCTGCAGGAGGCCCTGGCGCATGAATCTGTGCAGCGGGAACGACCTCGGAACACCAGGGACCGAGAAAACCACCGTCTCATGGGGCCGGACATTCAGGGTCAGTGAAAAATCCAATATATATGTGGTGATATCTCGGGTGCTATTACAGATAGCGCAATAAATCAAAGTGCATTGTCTGTAGGAGGCCCTGGCGCATGAATCTGTGCAGCGGGAACGACCTCGGACCACCAGGGGCCGAGAAAACCACAGTCTCATGGGGCCGGACACTCAGGGTCAGGGGAAAATCCAATATATATCTGGTGATATCTCGGGTGCTATTAGAGGTAGCGCAATAAACCAAAGTGAATTATCTGCAGGAGGCCCTGGCGCGTGAATCTGTGCAGCGGGAACGACCTCGGACCACCAGGGGCCGAAAAAACCACAGTCTCATGGGGCCGGACACTCAGGGTCAGGGTAAAATCCAATATATATCTGGTGATATCTCGGGTGCTATTACAGATAGCGCAATAAATCAAAGTGCATTGTCTGTAGGAGGCCCTGGCGCATGAATCTGTGCAGCGGGAACGACCTCGGACCACCAGGGACCGAGAAAACGACCGCCTCATGGAGCCGGACACTCAGGGTCAGTGAAAAATCCAATATATATCTGGTGATATCTCGGCTGCTATTACAGATAGCGCAATAAATCAAAGTGCATTGTCTGTAGGAGGCCCTGGCGCATGAATCTGTGCAGCGGGAACGACCTTGGAACACCAGGGACCGAGAAAACCACCGTCTCATGGGGCCGGACACTCAGGGTCAGGGGAAAATCCAATATATATCTGGTGATATCTCGGGTGCTATTAGAGATAGCGCAATAAATCAAAGTGCATTGTCTGTAGGAGACCTTGGCGCATGAACCTGTGCAGCGGGAACGACCTCGGACTACCAGGGGCCGAGAAAACGACCGTCTCATGGGGCCGGACGCTCAGGGTCAGTGAAAAATCCAATATATATCTGGTGATATCTCGGGTGCTATTAGAGATAGCGCAATAAACCAAAGTGAATTATCTGCAGGAGGCCCTGGCGCATGAATCTGTGCAACGGGAACGACCTCGGACCACCAGGGGCCGAGAAAACCACAGTCTCATGGGGCCGGACACTCAGGGTCAGGGGAAAATCCAATATAGATCTGGTGATATCTCGGGTGCTATTAGAGATAGCGCAATAAACCAAAGTGAATTATCTGCAGGAGGCCCTGGCGCATGAATCTGTGCAACGGGAACGTCCTCGGACCTCCAGGGGCCGAGACAACGACCGTCTCATGGGGCCGGACACTCAGGGTCAGGGTAAAATCCAATATATATCTGGTGATATCTCGGGTGCTGTTACAGATAGCGCAATAAATCAAAGTGCATTGTCTGTAGGAGGCCCTGGCGCATGAATCTGTGCACCGGGAACGACCTCGGACCACCAGGGGCCGAGAAAAGCACAGTCTCATGGGGCCGGACACTCAGGGTCAGGGTAAAATCCAATATATATCTGGTGATATCTCGGGTGCTATTAGAGATAGCACAATAAACCAAAGTGAATTATCTGCAGGAGGCCCTGGCGCATGAATCTGTGCAGCGGGAAAGACCTCGGACCACCAGGGGCCGAGAAAACGACCGTCTCATGGGGCCGGACACTCAGGGTCAGTGAAAAATCCAGTATATATCTGCTGATATCTCGGGTGCTATTACAGATAGCGCAATAAATCAAAGTGCATTGTCCGTAGGAGTCCCTGGCGCATGAATCTGTTCAGCGGGAACGACCTCGGACCACCAGGGGCCGAGAAAACCACAGTCTCATGGGGCCGGACACTCAGGGTCAGGGGAAAATCCAATATATATCTGGTGATATCTCGGGTGCTATTAGAGGTAGCGCAATAAACCAAAGTGAATTATCTGCAGGAGGGCCTGGCGCATGAATCTGTGCAGCGGGAACGACCTCGGACCACCAGGGGCCGAAAAAACCACAGTCTCATGGGGCCGGACACTCAGGGTCAGGGTAAAATCCAATATATATCTGGTGATATCTCGGGTGCTATTACAGATAGCGCAATAAATCAAAGTGCATTGTCTGTAGGAGGCCCTGGCGCATGAATCTGTGCAGCGGGAACGACCTCGGACCACCAGGGGCCGAGAAAACGACCGTCTCATGGGGCCGGACACTCAGGGTCAGTGAAAAATCCATTATATATCTGCTGATATCTCGGGTGCTATTACAGATAGCGCAATAAATCAAAGTGCATTGTCTGTAGGAGGCCCTGGCGCATGAATCTGTGCAGCGGGAACGACCTCGGACCACCAGGGGCCGAGAAAACCACAGTCTCATGGGGCCGGACACTCAGGGTCAGGGGAAAATCCAATATATATCTGGTGATATCTCGGGTGCTATTAGAGGTAGCGCAATAAACCAAAGTGAATTATCTGCAGGAGGCCCTGGCGCATGAATCTGTGCAGCGGGAACGACCTCGGACCCCCAGGGGCCGAGAAAACTACCGTCTCATGGGGCCGGTCACTCAGGATCAGTGAAAAATCCAATATATATCTGCTGATATCTCGGGTGCTATTACAGATAGCGCAATAAATCAAAGTGCATTGTATGTAGGAGGCCCTGGCGCATGAATCTGTGCAGCGGGAACGACCTCGGACCACCAGGGGCCGAAAAAACCGCAGTCTCATGGGGCCGGACACTCAGGGTCAGGGTAAAATCCAATATATATCTGGTGATATCTCGGGTGCTATTACAGATAGCGCAATAAATCAAAGTGCATTGTCTGTAGTAGGCCCTGGCGCTTGAATCTGTGCAGCGGGAACGACCTCGGACCACCAGGGGCCGAGAAAACGACCGCCTCATGGGGCCGGACACTCAGGGTCAGTGAAAAATCCAATATATATCTGGTGATATCTCGATTGCTATTACAGATAGCGCAATAAACCAAAGTGAATTATCTGCAGGAGTCCCTGGCGCATGAATCTGTTCAGCGGGAACGACCTCGGACCACCAGGGGCCGAGAAAACCACAGTCTCATGGGGCCGGACACTCAGGGTCAGGGGAAAATCCAATATATATCTGGTGATATCTCGGGTGCTATTAGAGGTAGCGCAATAAACCAAAGTGAATTATCTGCAGGAGGGCCTGGCGCATGAATCTGTGCAGCGGGAACGACCTCGGACCACCAGGGGCCGAAAAAACCACAGTCTCATGGGGCCGGACACTCAGGGTCAGGGTAAAATCCAATATATATCTGGTGATATCTCGGGTGCTATTACAGATAGCGCAATAAATCAAAGTGCATTGTCTGTAGGAGGCCCTGGCGCATGAATCTGTGCAGCGGGAACGACCTCGGACCACCAGGGGCCGAGAAAACGACCGTCTCATGGGGCCGGACACTCAGGGTCAGTGAAAAATCCATTATATATCTGCTGATATCTCGGGTGCTATTACAGATAGCGCAATAAATCAAAGTGCATTGTCTGTAGGAGGCCCTGGCGCATGAATCTGTGCAGCGGGAACGACCTCGGACCAC
This sequence comes from Nomia melanderi, assembly GCF_051020985.1. Taxonomy (NCBI): domain Eukaryota; kingdom Metazoa; phylum Arthropoda; class Insecta; order Hymenoptera; family Halictidae; genus Nomia; species Nomia melanderi. The sequence continues at coordinate 1,473,938 of NW_027475140.1, read as the reverse complement.
CAGGGGCCGAGAAAACCACAGTCTCATGGGGCCGGACACTCAGGGTCAGGGGAAAATCCAATATATATCTGGTGATATCTCGGGTGCTATTAGAGGTAGCGCAATAAACCAAAGTGAATTATCTGCAGGAGGCCCTGGCGCATGAATCTGTGCAGCGGGAACGACCTCGGACCCCCAGGGGCCGAGAAAACTACCGTCTCATGGGGCCGGTCACTCAGGATCAGTGAAAAATCCAATATATATCTGCTGATATCTCGGGTGCTATTACAGATAGCGCAATAAATCAAAGTGCATTGTATGTAGGAGGCCCTGGCGCATGAATCTGTGCAGCGGGAACGACCTCGGACCACCAGGGGCCGAAAAAACCGCAGTCTCATTGGGCCGGACACTCAGGGTCAGGGTAAAATCCAATATATATCTGGTGATATCTCGGGTGCTATTACAGATAGCGCAATAAATCAAAGTGCATTGTCTGTAGTAGGCCCTGGCGCTTGAATCTGTGCAGCGGGAACGACCTCGGACCACCAGGGGCCGAGAAAACGACCGCCTCATGGGGCCGGACACTCAGGGTCAGTGAAAAATCCAATATATATCTGGTGATATCTCGATTGCTATTACAGATAGCGCAATAAACCAAAGTGAATTATCTGCAGGAGGCCCTGGCGCATGAATCTGTGCAGCGGGAACGACCTCGGACCACCAGGGGCCGAGAAAACTACCGTCTCATGGGGCCGGTCACTCAGGATCAGTGAAAAATCCAATATATATCTGCTGATATCTCGGGTGCTATTAGAGATAGCGCAATAAACCAAAGTGAATTATCTGCAGGAGGCCCTGGCGCATGAATCTGTGCAGCGGGAACGACCTCGGACCACCAGGGGCCGAGAAAACGACCGTCTCATGGGGCCGGACACTCAGGGTCAGTGAAAAATCCAATATATATCTGCTGATATCTCGGGTGCTATTACAGATAGCGCAATAAATCAAAGCGCATTGTCTGTAGGAGGCCCTGCCGCATGAATCTGTGCAGCGGGAACGACCTCGGACCTCCAGGGGCGAGACAACCACCTTCTCATGGGGCCGGACACTCAGGGTCAGGGAAAAATCCAATATATAGCTGGTGATATCTCGGGTGCTATTACAGATAGCGCTATAAATCAAAGTGCATTACCTGTAGGATGCCCTGGCGCATGAATCTGTGCAGCGGGAACGTCCTCGGACCTCCAGGGGCCGAGACAACGACCGTCTCATGGGGCCGGACACTCAGGGTCAGGGTAAAATCCAATATATATCTGGTGATATCTCGGGTGCTATTAGAGATAGCGCAATAAACCAAAGTGAATTGTCTGCAGGAGGCCCTGGCGCATGAATCTGTGCAGCGGGAACGACCTCGGACCACCAGGGGCCGAAAAAACCACAGTCTCATGGGGCCGGACACTCAGGGTCAGGGTAAAATCCAATATATATCTGGTGATATCTCGGGTGCTATTAGAGATAGCGCAATAAACCAAAGTGAATTGTCTGCAGGAGGCCCTGGCGCATGAATCTGTGCTGCGGGAACGACCTCGGACCACCAGGGGCCGAAAAAACCACAGTCTCATGGGGCCGGAAACTCAGGGTCAGGGTAAAATCCAATATATATCTGGTGATATCTCGGGTGCTATTACAGATAGCGCAATAAATCAAAGTGCATTGTCTGTAGGAGGCCCTGGCGCATGAATCTGTGCAGCGGGAACGACCTCGGACCACCAGGGGCCGAGAAAACCACAGTCTCATGGGGCCGGACACTCAGGGTCAGGGGAAAATCCAATATATATCTGGTGATATCTCGGGTGTTATTAGAGATAGCGCAATAAACCAAAGTGCATTGTCTGTAGGAGGCCCTGGCGCATGAATCTGTGCAGCGGGAACGACCTCGGAACACCAGGGACCGAGAAAACCACCGTCTCATGGGGCCGTACACTCAGTGTCAGTGAAAAATCCAATATATATGTGGTGATATCTCGGGTGCTATTACAGATAGCGCAATAAATCAAAGTGCATTGTCTGTAGGAGACCCTGGATCATGAACCTGTGCAGCGGGAACGACCTCGGACCACCAGGGTCCGAGAAAACGACCGTCTCATGGGGCCGGACACTCAGGGTCAGGGTAAAATCCAATATATATCTGGTGATATCTCGGGTGCTATTAGAGATAGCGCAATAAACCAAAGTGAATTTTCTGCAGGAGGCCCTGGCGCATGAATCTGTGCAGCGGGAACGACCTCGGACCACCAGGGGCCGAAAAAACCACAGTCTCATGGGGCCGGACACTCAGGGTCAGGGTAAAATCCAATATATATCTGGTGATATCTCGGGTGCTATTAGAGATAGCGCAATAAACCAAAGTGCATTGTCTGTAGGAGGCCCTGGCGCATGAATCTGTGCAGCGGGAACGACCTTGGAACACCAGGTACCGAGAAAACCACCGTCTCATGGGGCCGGACACTCAGGGTCAGTGAAAAATCCAATATATATGTGGTGATATCTCGGGTGCTATTACAGATAGCGCAATAAATCAATGTGCATTGTCTGTAGGAGACCCTGGCGCATGAACCTGTGCAGCGGGAACGACCTCGGACCACCAGGGGCCGAGAAAACCACAGTCTCATGGGGCCGGACACTCAGGGTCAGGGGAAAATCCAATATATATCTGGTGATATCTCGGGTGCTATTAGAGATAGCGCAATAAACCAAAGTGAATTATCTGCAGGAGGCCCTGGCGCATGAATCTGTGCAGCGGGAACGACCTCGGACCACCAGGGGCCGAGAAAACTACCGTCTCATGGGGCCGGTCACTCAGGATCAGTGAAAAATCCAATATATATCTGCTGATATCTCGGGTGCTATTACAGATAGCGCAATAAATCAAAGTGCATTGTCTGTAGTAGGCCCTGGCGCTTGAATCTGTGCAGCGGGAACGACCTCGGACCACCAGGGGCCGAAAAAACCACAGTCTCATGGGGCCGGAAACTCAGGGTCAGGGTAAAATCCAATATATATCTGGTGATATCTCGGGTGCTATTAGAGATAGCGCAATAAACCAAAGTGCATTGTCTGTAGGAGGCCCTGGCGCATGAATCTGTGCAGCGGGAACGACCTTGGAACACCAGGTACCGAGAAAACCACCGTCTCATGGGGCCGGACACTCAGGGTCAGTGAAAAATCCAATATATATATGTGGTGATATCTCGGGTGCTATTACAGATAGCGCAATAAATCAATGTGCATTGTCTGTAGGAGACCCTGGCGCATGAACCTGTGCAGCGGGAACGACCTCGGACCACCAGGGGCCGAGAAAACCACAGTCTCATGGGGCCGGACACTCAGGGTCAGGGGAAAATCCAATATATATCTGGTGATATCTCGGGTGCTATTAGAGATAGCGCAATAAACCAAAGTGAATTATCTGCAGGAGGCCCTGGCGCATGAATCTGTGCAGCGGGAACGACCTCGGACCACCAGGGGCCGAGAAAACTACCGTCTCATGGGGCCGGTCACTCAGGATCAGTGAAAAATCCAATATATATCTGCTGATATCTCGGGTGCTATTACATATAGCGCAATAAATCAAAGTGCATTGTCTGTAGTAGGCCCTGGCGCTTGAATCTGTGCAGCGGGAACGACCTCGGACCACCAGGGGCCGAGAAAACGACCGCCTCATGGGGCCGGACACTCAGGGTCAGTGAAAAATCCAATATATATCTGGTGATATCTCGATTGCTATTACAGATAGCGCAATAAATCAAAGTGCATTGTCTGTAGGAGGCCCTGGCGCATGAATCTGTGCAGCGGGAACGACCTCGGACCTCCAGGGGCGAGACAACCACCTTCTCATGGGGCCGGACACTCAGGGTCAGGGAAAAATCCAATATATATCTGGTGATATTTCGGCTGCTATTACAGATAGCGCAATAAATCAACGTGCATTACCTGTAGGAGGCCCTGGCGCATGAATCTGTGCAGCGGGAACGTCCTCAGACCTCCAGGGGCCGAGACAACGACCGTCTCATGGGGCCGGACACTCAGGGTCAGGGTAAAATCCAATATATATCTGGTGATATCTCGGGTGCTATTAGAGATAGCGCAATAAACCAAAGTGAATTGTCTGCAGGAGGCCCTGGCGCATGAATCTGTGCTGCGGGAACGACCTCGGACCACCAGGGGCCGAAAAAACCACAGTCTCATGGGGCCGGACACTCAGGGTCAGGGTAAAATCCAATATATATCTGGTGATATCTCGGGTGCTATTACAGATAGCGCAATAAATCAAAGTGCATTGTCTGTAGGAGGCCCTGGCGCATGAATCTGTGCAGCGGGAACGACCTCGGACCACCAGGGGCCGAGAAAACCACAGTCTCATGGGGCCGGACACTCAGGGTCAGGGGAAAATCCAATATATATCTGGTGATATCTCGGGTGCTATTAGAGATAGCGCAATAAACCAAAGTGCATTGTCTGTAGGAGGCCCTGGCGCATGAATCTGTGCAGCGGGAACGACCTCGGAACACCAGGGACCGAGAAAACCACCGCCTCATGGGGCCGTACACTCAGTGTCAGTGAAAAATCCAATATATATGTGGTGATATCTCGGGTGCTATTACAGATAGCGCACTAAATCAAAGTGCATTGTCTGTAGGAGACCCTGGCGCATGAACCTGTGCAGCGGGAACGACCTCGGACCACCAGGGTCCGAGAAAACGACCGTCTCATGGGGCCGGACACTCAGTGTCAGTGAAAAATCCAATATATATGTGGTGATATCTCGGGTGCTATTACAGATAGCGCAATAAATCAATGTGCATTGTCTGTAGGAGACCCTGGCGCATGAACCTGTGCAGCGGGAACGACCTCGGACCACCAGGGTCCGAGAAAACGACCGTCTCATGGGGCCGGACACTCAGGGTCAGTGAAAAATCCAATATATATCTGGTGATATCTCGGGTGCTATTACAGATAGCGCAATAAAGCAAAGTGCATTGTCTGTAGGGGGCCCTGGCGCATGAATCTGTGCAGCGGGAACGACCTCGGACCACCAGGGGCCGAAAAAACCGCAGTCTCATGGGGCCGGACACTCAGGGTCAGGGTAAAATCCAATATATATCTGGTGATATCTCGGGTGCTATTACAGATAGCGCAATAAATCAAAGTGCATTGTCTGTAGTAGGCACTGGCGCATGAATCTGTGCAGCGGGAACGACCTCGGACCACCAGGGGCCGAGAAAACGACCGTCTCATGGGGCCGGTCACTCAGGATCAGTGAAAAATCCAATATATATCTGCTGATATCTCGGGTGCTATTACAGATAGCGCAATAAATCAAAGTGCATTGTATGTAGTTGGCCCTGGCGCATGAATCTGTGCAGCGGGAACGACTTCGGACCACCAGGGGCCGAAAAAACCGCAGTCTCATCGGGCCGGACACTCAGGGTCAGGGTAAAATCCAATATATATCTGGTGATATCTCGGGTGCTATTACAGATAGCGCAATAAATCAAAGTGCATTGTCTGTAGGAGGCCCTGTCGCATGAATCTGTGCAGCGGGAACGACCTCGGACCACCAGGGGCCGAGAAAACCACAGTCTCATGGGGCCGGACACTCAGGGTCAGGGGAAAATCCAATATATATCTGGTGATATCTCGGGTGCTATTAGAGATAGCGCAATAAACCAAAGTGAATTGTCTGCAGGAGGCCCTGGCGCATGAATCTGTGCTGCGGGAACGACCTCGGAACACCAGGGACCGAGAAAACCACCGTCTCATGGGGCCGTACACTCAGTGTCAGTGAAAAATCCAATATATATGTGGTGATATCTCGGGTGCTATTACAGATAGCGCAATAAATCAAAGTGCATTGTCTGTAGGAGACCCTGGATCATGAACCTGTGCAGCGGGAACGACCTCGGACCACCAGGGTCCGAGAAAACGACCGTCTCATGGGGCCGGACACTCAGGGTCAGGGTAAAATCCAATATATATCTGGTGATATCTCGGGTGCTATTAGAGATAGCGCAATAAACCAAAGTGAATTTTCTGCAGGAGGCCCTGGCGCATGAATCTGTGCAGCGGGAACGACCTCGGACCACCAGGGGCCGAAAAAACCACAGTCTCATGGGGCCGGACACTCAGGGTCAGGGTAAAATCCAATATATATCTGGTGATATCTCGGGTGCTATTAGAGATAGCGCAATAAACCAAAGTGCATTGTCTGTAGGAGGCCCTGGCGCATGAATCTGTGCAGCGGGAACGACCTTGGAACACCAGGTACCGAGAAAACCACCGTCTCATGGGGCCGGACACTCAGGGTCAGTGAAAAATCCAATATATATGTGGTGATATCTCGGGTGCTATTACAGATAGCGCAATAAATCAATGTGCATTGTCTGTAGGAGACCCTGGCGCATGAACCTGTGCAGCGGGAACGACCTCGGACCACCAGGGGCCGAGAAAACCACAGTCTCATGGGGCCGGACACTCAGGGTCAGGGGAAAATCCAATATATATCTGGTGATATCTCGGGTGCTATTAGAGATAGCGCAATAAACCAAAGTGAATTATCTGCAGGAGGCCCTGGCGCATGAATCTGTGCAGCGGGAACGACCTCGGACCACCAGGGGCCGAGAAAACTACCGTCTCATGGGGCCGGTCACTCAGGATCAGTGAAAAATCCAATATATATCTGCTGATATCTCGGGTGCTATTACAGATAGCGCAATAAATCAAAGTGCATTGTCTGTAGTAGGCCCTGGCGCTTGAATCTGTGCAGCGGGAACGACCTCGGACCACCAGGGGCCGAAAAAACCACAGTCTCATGGGGCCGGAAACTCAGGGTCAGGGTAAAATCCAATATATATCTGGTGATATCTCGGGTGCTATTAGAGATAGCGCAATAAACCAAAGTGCATTGTCTGTAGGAGGCCCTGGCGCATGAATCTGTGCAGCGGGAACGACCTTGGAACACCAGGTACCGAGAAAACCACCGTCTCATGGGGCCGGACACTCAGGGTCAGTGAAAAATCCAATATATATATGTGGTGATATCTCGGGTGCTATTACAGATAGCGCAATAAATCAATGTGCATTGTCTGTAGGAGACCCTGGCGCATGAACCTGTGCAGCGGGAACGACCTCGGACCACCAGGGGCCGAGAAAACCACAGTCTCATGGGGCCGGACACTCAGGGTCAGGGGAAAATCCAATATATATCTGGTGATATCTCGGGTGCTATTAGAGATAGCGCAATAAACCAAAGTGAATTATCTGCAGGAGGCCCTGGCGCATGAATCTGTGCAGCGGGAACGACCTCGGACCACCAGGGGCCGAGAAAACTACCGTCTCATGGGGCCGGTCACTCAGGATCAGTGAAAAATCCAATATATATCTGCTGATATCTCGGGTGCTATTACATATAGCGCAATAAATCAAAGTGCATTGTCTGTAGTAGGCCCTGGCGCTTGAATCTGTGCAGCGGGAACGACCTCGGACCACCAGGGGCCGAGAAAACGACCGCCTCATGGGGCCGGACACTCAGGGTCAGTGAAAAATCCAATATATATCTGGTGATATCTCGATTGCTATTACAGATAGCGCAATAAATCAAAGTGCATTGTCTGTAGGAGGCCCTGGCGCATGAATCTGTGCAGCGGGAACGACCTCGGACCTCCAGGGGCGAGACAACCACCTTCTCATGGGGCCGGACACTCAGGGTCAGGGAAAAATCCAATATATATCTGGTGATATTTCGGCTGCTATTACAGATAGCGCAATAAATCAAAGTGCATTACCTGTAGGAGGCCCTGGCGCATGAATCTGTGCAGCGGGAACGTCCTCAGACCTCCAGGGGCCGAGACAACGACCGTCTCATGGGGCCGGACACTCAGGGTCAGGGTAAAATCCAATATATATCTGGTGATATCTCGGGTGCTATTAGAGATAGCGCAATAAACCAAAGTGAATTGTCTGCAGGAGGCCCTGGCGCATGAATCTGTGCTGCGGGAACGACCTCGGACCACCAGGGGCCGAAAAAACCACAGTCTCATGGGGCCGGACACTCAGGGTCAGGGTAAAATCCAATATATATCTGGTGATATCTCGGGTGCTATTACAGATAGCGCAATAAATCAAAGTGCATTGTCTGTAGGAGGCCCTGGCGCATGAATCTGTGCAGCGGGAACGACCTCGGACCACCAGGGGCCGAGAAAACCACAGTCTCATGGGGCCGGACACTCAGGGTCAGGGGAAAATCCAATATATATCTGGTGATATCTCGGGTGCTATTAGAGATAGCGCAATAAACCAAAGTGCATTGTCTGTAGGAGGCCCTGGCGCATGAATCTGTGCAGCGGGAACGACCTCGGAACACCAGGGACCGAGAAAACCACCGCCTCATGGGGCCGTACACTCAGTGTCAGTGAAAAATCCAATATATATGTGGTGATATCTCGGGTGCTATTACAGATAGCGCAATAAATCAAAGTGCATTGTCTGTAGGAGACCCTGGCGCATGAACCTGTGCAGCGGGAACGACCTCGGACCACCAGGGTCCGAGAAAACGACCGTCTCATGGGGCCGGACACTCAGGGTCAGTGAAAAATCCAATATATATCTGGTGATATCTCGGGTGCTATTACAGATAGCGCAATAAATCAAAGTGAATTATCTGCAGGAGGCCCTGGCGCATGAATCTGTGCAGCGGGCACGACCTCGGACCACCAGGGGCCGAGAAAACCACAGTCTCATGGGGCCGGACACTCAGGGTCAGGGGAAAATCCAATATATATCTGGTGTTATCTCGGGTGCTATTAGAGATAGCGCAATAAACCAAAGTGAATGATCTGCAGGAGGCCCTGACGCATGAATCTGTGCAGCGGGAACGACCTCGGACCACCAGGGGCCGAAAAAACCACAGTCTCATGGGGCCGGACACTCAGTGTCAGTGAAAAATCCAATATATATGTGGTGATATCTCGGGTGCTATTACAGATAGCGCAATAAATCAATGTGCATTGTCTGTAGGAGACCCTGGCGCATGAACCTGTGCAGCGGGAACGACCTCGGACCACCAGGGTCCGAGAAAACGACCGTCTCATGGGGCCGGACACTCAGGGTCAGTGAAAAATCCAATATATATCTGGTGATATCTCGGGTGCTATTACAGATAGCGCAATAAAGCAAAGTGCATTGTCTGTAGGGGGCCCTGGCGCATGAATCTGTGCAGCGGGAACGACCTCGGACCACCAGGGGCCGAAAAAACCGCAGTCTCATGGGGCCGGACACTCAGGGTCAGGGTAAAATCCAATATATATCTGGTGATATCTCGGGTGCTATTACAGATAGCGCAATAAATCAAAGTGCATTGTCTGTAGTAGGCACTGGCGCATGAATCTGTGCAGCGGGAACGACCTCGGACCACCAGGGGCCGAGAAAACGACCGCCTCATGGGGCCGGACACTCAGGGTCAGTGAAAAATCCAATATATATCTGGTGATATCTCGATTGCTATTACAGATAGCGCCATAAATCAAAGTACATTGTCTGTAGGAGGCCCGGGCGCATGAATCTGTGCAGCGGGAACGACCTCGGACCTCCAGGGGCGGGACAACCACCTTCTCATGGGGCCGGACACTCAGGGTCAGGGAAAAATCCAATATATATCTGGTGATATCTCGGCTGCTATTACAGATAGCGCAATAAATCAAAGTGCATTACCTGTAGGAGGCCCTGGCGCATGAATCTGTGCAGCGGGAACGTCCTCGGACCTCCAGGGGCCGAGACAACGACCGTCTCATGGGGCCGGACACTCAGGGTCAGGGTAAAATCCAATATATATCTGCTGATATCTCGGGTACTATTACAGATAGCGCAATAAATCAAAGTGCACTGTCTGTAGGAGGCCCTGGCGCATGAATCTGTGCAGCGGGAACGACCTTGGACCACCAGGGGCCGAAAAAACCACAGTCTCATGGGGCCGGACACTCAGGGTCAGGGTAAAATCCAATATATATCTGGTGATATCTCGATTGCTATTAGAGATAGCGCAATAAATCAAAGTGCATTGTCTGTAGGAGGCCCTGGCGCATGAATCTGTGCAGCGGGAACGACCTCGGAACACCAGGGACCGAGAAAACCACCGTCTCATGGGGCCGGTCACTCAGGATCAGTGAAAAATCCAATATATATCTGCTGATATCTCGGGTGCTATTACAGATAGCGCAATAAATCAAAGTGCATTGTATGTAGTTGGCCCTGGCGCATGAATCTGTGCAGCGGGAACGACCTCGGACCACCAGGGGCCGAAAAAACCGCAGTCTCATCGGGCCGGACACTCAGGGTCAGGGTAAAATCCAATATATATCTGGTGATATCTCGGGTGCTATTACAGATAGCGCAATAAATCAAAGTGCATTGTCTGTAGGAGGCCCTGGCGCATGAATCTGTGCAGCCGGAACGACCTCGGACCACCAGGGGCCGAGAAAACCACAGTCTCATGGGGCCGGACACTCAGGGTCAGGGGAAAATCCAATATATATCTGGTGATATCTCGGGTGCTATTAGAGATAGCGCAATAAACCAAAGTGAATTGTCTGCAGGAGGCCCTGGCGCATGAATCTGTGCTGCGGGAACGACCTCGGACCACCAGGGGCCGAAAAAACCACAGTCTCATGGGGCCGGAAACTCAGGGTCAGGGTAAAATCCAATATATATCTGGTGATATCTCGGGTGCTATTACAGATAGCGCAATAAATCAAAGTGCATTGTCTGTAGGAGGCCCTGGCGCATGAATCTGTGCAGCGGGAACGACCTCGGACCACCAGGGGCCGAGAAAACCACAGTCTCATGGGGCCGGACACTCAGGGTCAGGGGAAAATCCAATATATATCTGGTGATATCTCGGGTGTTATTAGAGATAGCGCAATAAACCAAAGTGCATTGTCTGTAGGAGGCCCTGGCGCATGAATCTGTGCAGCGGGAACGACCTCGGAACACCAGGGACCGAGAAAACCACCGTCTCATGGGGCCGTACACTCAGTGTCAGTGAAAAATCCAATATATATGTGGTGATATCTCGGGTGCTATTACAGATAGCGCAATAAATCAAAGTGCATTGTCTGTAGGAGACCCTGGCGCATGAACCTGTGCAGCGGGAACGACCTCGGACCACCAGGGTCCGAGAAAACGACCGTCTCATGGGGCCGGACACTCAGGGTCAGGGTAAAATCCAATATATATCTGGTGATATCTCGGGTGCTATTAGAGATAGCGCAATAAACCAAAGTGAATTTTCTGCAGGAGGCCCTGGCGCATGAATCTGTGCAGCGGGAACGACCTCGGACCACCAGGGGCCGAAAAAACCACAGTCTCATGGGGCCGGACACTCAGGGTCAGGGTAAAATCCAATATATATCTGGTGATATCTCGGGTGCTATTAGAGATAGCGCAATAAACCAAAGTGCATTGTCTGTAGGAGGCCCTGGCGCATGAATCTGTGCAGCGGGAACGACCTTGGAACACCAGGTACCGAGAAAACCACCGTCTCATGGGGCCGGACACTCAGGGTCAGTGAAAAATCCAATATATATGTGGTGATATCTCGGGTGCTATTACAGATAGCGCAATAAATCAATGTGCATTGTCTGTAGGAGACCCTGGCGCATGAACCTGTGCAGCGGGAACGACCTCGGACCACCAGGGGCCGAGAAAACCACAGTCTCATGGGGCCGGACACTCAGGGTCAGGGGAAAATCCAATATATATCTGGTGATATCTCGGGTGCTATTAGAGATAGCGCAATAAACCAAAGTGAATTATCTGCAGGAGGCCCTGGCGCATGAATCTGTGCAGCGGGAACGACCTCGGACCACCAGGGGCCGAGAAAACTACCGTCTCATGGGGCCGGTCACTCAGGATCAGTGAAAAATCCAATATATATCTGCTGATATCTCGGGTGCTATTACAGATAGCGCAATAAATCAAAGTGCATTGTCTGTAGTAGGCCCTGGCGCTTGAATCTGTGCAGCGGGAACGACCTCGGACAACCAGGGGCCGAGAAAACGACCGCCTCATGGGGCCGGACACTCAGGGTCAGTGAAAAATCCAATATATATCTGGTGATATCTCGATTGCTATTACAGATAGCGCAATAAATCAAAGTGCATTGTCTGTAGGAGGCCCTGGCGCATGAATCTGTGCAGCGGGAACGACCTCGGACCTCCAGGGGCGAGACAACCACCTTCTCATGGGGCCGGACACTCAGGGTCAGGGAAAAATCCAATATATATCTGGTGATATTTCGGCTGCTGTTACAGATAGCGCAATAAATCAAAATGCATTACCTGTAGGAGACCCTGGCGCATGAATCTGTGCAGCGGGAACGTCCTCAGACCTCCAGGGGCCGAGACAACGACCGTCTCATGGGGCCGGACACTCAGGGTCAGGGTAAAATCCAATATATATCTGGTGATATCTCGGGTGCTATTAGAGATAGCGCAATAAACCAAAGTGAATTGTCTGCAGGAGGCCCTGGCGCATGAATCTGTGCTGCGGGAACGACCTCGGACCACCAGGGGCCGAAAAAACCACAGTCTCATGGGGCCGGAAACTCAGGGTCAGGGTAAAATCCAATATATATCTGGTGATATCTCGGGTGCTATTAGAGATAGCGCAATAAACCAAAGTGCATTGTCTGTAGGAGGCCCTGGCGCATGAATCTGTGCAGCGGGAACGACCTTGGAACACCAGGTACCGAGAAAACCACCGTCTCATGGGGCCGGACACTCAGGGTCAGTGAAAAATCCAATATATATGTGGTGATATCTCGGGTGCTATTACAGATAGCGCAATAAATCAATGTGCATTGTCTGTAGGAGACCCTGGCGCATGAACCTGTGCAGCGGGAACGACCTCGGACCACCAGGGGCCGAGAAAACCACAGTCTCATGGGGCCGGACACTCAGGGTCAGGGGAAAATCCAATATATATCTGGTGATATCTCGGGTGCTATTAGAGATAGCGCAATAAACCAAAGTGAATTATCTGCAGGAGGCCCTGGCGCATGAATCTGTGCAGCGGGAACGACCTCGGACCACCAGGGGCCGAGAAAACTACCGTCTCATGGGGCCGGTCACTCAGGATCAGTGAAAAATCCAATATATATCTGCTGATATCTCGGGTGCTATTACATATAGCGCAATAAATCAAAGTGCATTGTCTGTAGTAGGCCCTGGCGCTTGAATCTGTGCAGCGGGAACGACCTCGGACCACCAGGGGCCGAGACAACGACCGCCTCATGGGGCCGGACACTCAGGGTCAGTGAAAAATCCAATATATATCTGGTGATATCTCGATTGCTATTACAGATAGCGCAATAAATCAAAGTGCATTGACTGTAGGAGGCCCTGGCGCATGAATCTGTGCAGCGGGAACGACCTCGGACCTCCAGGGGCGAGACAACCACCTTCTCATGGGGCCGGACACCCAGGGTCAGGGAAAAATCCAATATATATCTGGTGATATTTCGGCTGCTATTACAGATAGCGCAATAAATCAAAGTGCATTACCTGTAGGAGGCCCTGGCGCATGAATCTGTGCAGCGGGAACGTCCTCAGACCTCCAGGGGCCGAGACAACGACCGTCTCATGGGGCCGGACACTCAGGGTCAGGGTAAAATCCAATATATATCTGGTGATATCTCGGGTGCTATTAGAGATAGCGCAATAAACCAAAGTGAATTGTCTGCAGGAGGCCCTGGCGCATGAATCTGTGCTGCGGGAACGACCTCGGACCACCAGGGGCCGAAAAAACCACAGTCTCATGGGGCCGGACACTCAGGGTCAGGGTAAAATCCAATATATATCTGGTGATATCTCGGGTGCTATTACAGATAGCGCAATAAATCAAAGTGCATTGTCTGTAGGAGGCCCTGGCGCATGAATCTGTGCAGCGGGAACGACCTCGGACCACCAGGGGCCGAGAAAACCACAGTCTCATGGGGCCGGACACTCAGGGTCAGGGGAAAATCCAATATATATCTGGTGATATCTCGGGTGCTATTAGAGATAGCGCAATAAACCAAAGTGCATTGTCTGTAGGAGGCCCTGGCGCATGAATCTGTGCAGCGGGAACGACCTCGGAACACCAGGGACCGAGAAAACCACCGCCTCATGGGGCCGTACACTCAGTGTCAGTGAAAAATCCAATATATATGTGGTGATATCTCGGGTGCTATTACAGATAGCGCAATAAATCAAAGTGCATTGTCTGTAGGAGACCCTGGCGCATGAACCTGTGCAGCGGGAACGACCTCGGACCACCAGGGTCCGAGAAACCGACCGTCTCATGGGGCCGGACACTCAGGGTCAGTGAAAAATCCAATATATATCTGGTGATATCTCGGGTGCTATTACAGATAGCGCAATAAATCAAAGTGAATTATCTGCAGGAGGCCCTGGCGCATGAATCTGTGCAGCGGGCACGACCTCGGACCACCAGGGGCCGAGAAAACCACAGTCTCATGGGGCCGGACACTCAGGGTCAGGGGAAAATCCAATATATATCTGGTGTTATCTCGGGTGCTATTAGAGATAGCGCAATAAACCAAAGTGAATGATCTGCAGGAGGCCCTGACGCATGAATCTGTGCAGCGGGAACGACCTCGGACCACCAGTGGCCGAAAAAACCACAGTCTCATGGGGCCGGACACTCAGTGTCAGTGAAAAATCCAATATATATGTGGTGATATCTCGGGTGCTATTACAGATAGCGCAATAAATCAATGTGCATTGTCTGTAGGAGACCCTGGCGCATGAACCTGTGCAGCGGGAACGACCTCGGACCACCAGGGTCCGAGAAAACGACCGTCTCATGGGGCCGGACACTCAGGGTCAGTGAAAAATCCAATATATATCTGGTGATATCTCGGGTGCTATTACAGATAGCGCAATAAAGCAAAGTGCATTGTCTGTAGGGGGCCCTGGCGCATGAATCTGTGCAGCGGGAACGACCTCGGACCACCAGGGGCCGAAAAAACCGCAGTCTCATGGGGCCGGACACTCAGGGTCAGGGTAAAATCCAATATATATCTGGTGATATCTCGGGTGCTATTACAGATAGCGCAATAAATCAAAGTGCATTGTCTGTGGTAGGCACTGGCGCATGAATCTGTGCAGCGGGAACGACCTCGGACCACCAGGGGCCGAGAAAACGACCGCCTCATGGGGCCGGACACTCAGGGTCAGTGAAAAATCCAATATATATCTGGTGATATCTCGATTGCTATTACAGATAGCGCAATAAATCAAAGTAAATTGTCTGTAGGAGGCCCTGGCGCATGAATCTGTGCAGCGGGAACGACCTCGGACCTCCAGGGGCGAGACAACCACCTTCTCATGGGGCCGGACACTCAGGGTCAGGGAAAAATCCAATATATATCTGGTGATATCTCGGCTGCTATTACAGATAGCGCAATAAATCAAAGTGCATTACCTGTAGGAGGCCCTGGCGCATGAATCTGTGCAGCGGGAACGTCCTCGGACCTCCAGGGGCCGAGACAACGACCGTCTCATGGGGCCGGACACTCAGGGTCAGGGTAAAATCCAATATATATCTGCTGATATCTCGGGTGCTATTACAGATAGCGCAATAAATCAAAGTGCACTGTCTGTAGGAGGCCCTGGCGCATGAATCTGTGCAGCGGGAACGACCTTGGACCACCAGGGGCCGAAAAAACCACAGTCTCATGGGGCCGGACACTCAGGGTCAGGGTAAAATCCAATATATATCTGGTGATATCTCGATTGCTATTAGAGATAGCGCAATAAATCAAAGTGCATTGTCTGTAGGAGGCCCTGGCGCATGAATCTGTGCAGCGGGAACGACCTCGGACCTCCAGGGATGAGACAACCACCTTCTCATGGGGCCGGACTCTCAGGGTCAGGGAAAAATCCAATATATATCTGGTGATATCTCGGGTGCCATTACAGATAGCGCAATAAATCAAAGTGCATTACCTGTAGGAGGCCCTGGCGCATGAATCTGTGCAGCGGGAACGTCCTCGGACCTCCAGGGGCCGAGACAACGACCGTCTCATGGGGCCGGACACTCAGGGTCAGGGTAAAATCCAATATATATCTGGGGATATCTCGGGTGCTATTAGAGATAGCGCAATAAACCAAAGTGAATTGTCTGCAGGAGGCCCTGGCGCATGAATCTGTGCAGCGGGAAAGACATCGGACCACCAGGGGCCGAGAAAACCACAGTCTCATGGGGCCGGACACTCAGGGTCAGGGGAAAATCCAATATATATCTGGTGATATCTCGGGTGCTATTAGAGATAGCGCAATAAACCAAAGTGAATTATCTGCAGGAGGCCCTGGCGCATGAATCTGTGCAGCGGGAACGACCTCGGAACACCAGGGACCGAGAAAACCACCGTCTCATGGGGCCGGACACTCAGTGTCAGTGAAAAATCCAATATATATCTGGTGATATCTCGATTGCTATTAGAGATAGCGCAATAAACCAAAGTGCATTGTCTGTAGGAGGCCCTGGCGCATGAATCTGTGCAGCCGGAACGACCTCGGAACACCAGGGACCGAGAAAACCACCGTCTCATGGGGTCGGACACACAGGGTCAGTGAAAAATCCAATATATATGTGGTGATATCTCGGATGCTATTAGAGATAGCGCAAGAAACCAAGTGAGTTATCTGCAGGAGGCCCTGGTGCATGAATCTGTGCAGCGGGAACGTCCTCGGATCGCCAGGGGCCGAGAAAACCACCATCTCATGGGGCCGGACACTCAGGGTCAGGGGAAAATCCAATATATATCTGGTGATATCTCGGGTGCTATTAGTGATAGCGCAATAAACCAAAGTGAATTATCTGCAGGAGGCCCTGGCGCATGAATCTGTGCAGCGGGAACGACCTCGGACCACCAGGGGCCGAGAAAACTACAGTCTCATGCGGCCGGACACTCAGGGTCTGGGGAAAATGCAATATATATCTGGTGATATCTCGGGTTCTATTACAGATAGCGAAATAAATCAAAGTGAATTGTCTGTAGGAGGCCCTGGCGCATGAATCTGTGCAGCGGGATCGACCTCGGACCACCAGGGGCCGAGAAAACCACCGTCTCATGGGGCCGGACACACAGGGTCAGGGCAAAATCCAATATATATCTGGTGATATCTCGGGTGCTATTAGAGATAGCGCAATAAACCAAAGGGTATTATCTGCAGGAGGCCCTGGCGCATGAATGTGTGCAGCGGGAACGACCACGGACCACCAGGGGCCGAGAAAATCGCAGTCTCATGGGGCCGGACACTCAGGGTCAGGGAAAAATCCAATACATATCTGGTGATATCTCGGGCGCTATTAGAGATAGCGCAATAAACCAAAGTGAATTATCTGCAGGAGGCCCTGGCGCATGAATCTGTGCAGTGGGAACGACCTCGGTCCACCAGGGGCCGAGAAAACCACCGTCTCATGGGGCTGGACACTCAGGGTGAGGGAAATATCCAATATATATCTGGTGATATCTCGGGTGCTATTACAGATAGCGCAATAAATCAAAGTGCATTGTCAGTAGGAGGCCGTGGCGCATGAATCTGGGCAGCGGGAACGACCTCTGACCACCAGGGGCCGAGAAGACCACCGTCTCATGGGGCCGGCCACTCAGGGTCAGGGGAAAATCCAATATATATCTGGTGATATCTCGGGTGCTATTAGAGATAGCGCAATAAGCCAAAGGGAATTATCTGCAGGACGCCCTGGCGCATGCATCTGTGCAGCGGGAACGACCTAGGACCACCAGGGGCCGAGAAAACCACCGTCTCATGGGGCCGGACACTCAGGGTAAGGGAAAAATCCAATATATATCTGGTGATATCTCGGGTGCTATTAGAGATAGCGCAATAAACGAAACTGAATTATCTGCAGGAGGCCCTGGCGCATGAATCTGTGCAGCGGGAACGACCTCGGACCACCAGGGGCCGAGAAAACCACCGTCTCATGGGGCCGGACACTCAGGGTCAGGGCAAAATCCAATATATATCTGGTGATATCTCGGGTGCTATTACAGATAGCGCAATAAACCAACGCGCATTGTCTGTAGGAGGCTATGGCTCATGAATCTGTGCAGCGGGAACGACCTCGGACCACCAGGCGCCGAGAAAACCACAGTCTCATGGGGCCGGACACTCAGGGTCAGTGAAAAATCCAATATATATCTGGTGATATCTCGGGTGCTATTAGTGATAGCGCAATAAACCAAAGTGGATTGTCTGCAGGAAGCCCTGGCGCATGATTCTGTGCAGCGGGAACGACCTCGGACCACCAGGGGCCGAGAAAATCACCGTCTCATGGGGCCGGACTGTAAGGGTCAGGGAAAAACCCAATATATATCTGGTGATATCTAGGGTGCTATTAGAGATACCGCAATAAATCAAAGTGCATTGTCTGTAGGAGGCCCTGGCGAATGAATCTGTGCTGCAGGAACGACCTCGGACCACCAGGGGCCGAGAAAATTATTGATATTCGGAATCCGTCACCCAAGGTCATGTAAAAATGCAGCATATATCTGGTGATATCTCGGGTGCTATTACAGATAGCGCAATAAATCAAAGTGCATTGTCTGTAGGAGGCCCTGGCGCATGTATCTGTGCAGCGGGAACGACCTCGGACCACCAGGGGCCGAGAAAATTGGTGATATTCGGAATCCGTCACCCAAGGTCATGTAAAAATGCAGCATATATCTGGTGATATCTCGGGTGCTATGACAGATAGCGCAATAAACCAAAGTGAATTATCTGCAGGAGGCCCTGGCGCATGAATCTGTGCAGCGGGAAAGACGTCGGAACCGTAGGGGCCGAGAAAATCACCGTCTCAAGGGGCCGGACAGTCAGGGTCAGGGAAAATCCTATATATATCTGGTGATATCTTGGGTGTTATTACAGATAGCGCAATAAATCAAAGTGCATTGTCAGTAGGAGGCCGTGGCGCATGAATCGGGGCAGCGGGAACGACCTCGGACCACCAGGGGCCGAGAAGACCACCGTCTCATGGGGCCGGACACTCAGGGTCAGTGGAAAATCCAATATATATCTGGTGATATCTCGGGTGCTATTAGAGATAGCGCAATAAGCCAAAGGGAATTATCTGCAGGAGGCCCTGGCGCATGCATCTGTGCAGCGGGAATGACCTAGGACCACCAGGGGCCGGGAAAACCACCGTCTCATGGGGCCGGACACTCAGGGTAAGGGAAAAATCCAATATATATCCGGTGATATCTCGGGTGCTATTAGAGATAGCGCAATAACCGAAAGTGAATTATCTGCAGGAGGCCCTGGCGCATGAATCTGTGCAGCGGGAACGACCTCGGACCACCAGGGGCCGAGAAAACTACAGTCTCATGCGGCCGGACACTCAGGGTCTGGGGAAAATCCAATATATATCTGGTGATATATCGGGTCCTATTACAGATAGGGAAATAAATCAAAGTGAATTATCTGCAGGAGGCCCTGGCGCATGAATCTGTGCAGCGGGAACGTCCTCGGTCCACCAGGGGCCGAGAAAACCACCGTCTCATGGGGCTGGACACTCAGGGTGAGGGAAATATCCAATATATATCTGGTGATATCTCGGGTGCTATTATAGATAGCGCAATAAACCAAAGTGAATTATCTGCAGGAGGCCCTGGCGCATGAATGTGTGCAGCGGGAACGACCTCGGACCACCAGGGGCCGAGAAAACCGCAGTCTCATGGGGCCGGACACTCAGGGTCAGGGAAAAATCCAATACATATCTGGTGATATCTCGGGTGCTATTATAGATAGCGCAATAAACCAAAGTGAATTATCTGCAGGAGGCCCTGGCGCATGAATCTGTGCAGCGGGAACGACCTCGGACCACCAGGGGCCGAGAAAACTACAGTCTCATGCGGCCGGACACTCAGGGTCTGGGGAAAATCCAATATATATCTGGTGATATATCGGGTCCTATTACAGATAGGGAAATAAATCAAAGTGAATTATCTGCAGGAGGCCCTGGCGCATGAATCTGTGCAGCGGGAACGACCTCGGTCCACCAGGGGCCGAGAAAACCACCGTCTCATGGGGCTGGACACTCAGGGTGAGGGAAATATCCAATATATATCTGGTGATATCTCGGGTGCTATTATAGATAGCGCAATAAACCAAAGTGAATTATCTGCAGGAGGCCCTGGCGCATGAATGTGTGCAGCGGGAACGACCTCGGACCACCAGGGGCCGAGAAAACCGCAGTCTCATGGGGCCGGACACTCAGGGTCAGGGAAAAATCCAATACATATCTGGTGATATCTCGGGTGCTATTATAGATAGCGCAATAAATCAAAGTGAGTTATCTGTAGGAGGCCCTGGCGCATGAATCTGTGCAGCGGGAACGACCTCGGACCACCAGGGGCCGAGAAAACCAGCGTCCCGGGGGGCCGGACACTTAGGGTCAGTGAAAAATCCAATATATATCTGGTGATATCTCGGGTGCTATTACAGATAGGGAAATAAATCAAAGTGAATTATCTGCAGGAGGCCCTGGCGCATGAATCTGTGCAGCGGGAACGACCTCGGTCCACCAGGGGCCGAGAAAACCACCGTCTCATGGGGCTGGACACTCAGGGTGAGGGAAATATCCAATATATATCTGGTGATATCTCGGGTGCTATTACAGATAGCGCAATAAACCAAAGTGAATTATCTGCAGGAGGCCCTGGCGCATGAATCTGTGCAACGGGAACGACCTCGGACCACCAGGGGCCGAAAAAACCACAGTCTCATGGGGCCGGACACTCAGGGTCAGTGAAAAATCCAATATATATCTGGTGATATCTTGGGTGCTGTTAGAGATAGCGCAATAAATCAAAGTGCATTGTCTGTAGGAGGCCCTGGCGCATGAATCTGTGCAGCGGGAACGACCTCGGACCACCAGGGGCCGAGAAAACCACAGTCCCATGGGGCCGGACACTCAGGGTGAGGGGAAAATCCAATATATATCTGGTGATATCTCGGGTGCTATTAGAGATAGCGCAATAAATCAAAGTGCGTTGTCTGTAGGAGGCCCTGGCGCATGAATCTGTGCAGCGGGAACGACCTCGGACCACCAGGGGCCGAGAAAACTACAGTCTCATGCGGCCGGACACTCAGGGTCTGGGGAAAATCCAATATATATCTGGTGATATCTCGGGTCCTATTACAGATAGCGAAATAAATCAAAGTGCATTGTCTGTAGGAGGCCCTGGCGCATGAATCTGTGCAGCGGGAACGACCTCGGACCGCCAGGGGCGGAGAAAACCACCGTCTCATGGGGCCGGACACTCAGGGTCAGGGGAAAATCCAATATATATCTGGTGATATCTCGGATGCTATTAGAGATAGCGCAAGAAACCAAGTGAGTTATCTGCAGGAGGCCCTGGCGCCTGAATCTGTGCAGCGGGAACGACTTCGGACCACCAGGGGCCGAAAAAACCACAGTCACATGGGGCCGGACACTCAGGGTCAGGGGAAAATCCAATATATATCTGGTGATATCTCGGGTGCTATTAGTGATAGCGCAATAAACCAAAGTGATTTGTCTGCAAGAGGCCCTGGTGCATGAATCTGTGCAGCGGGAACGTCCTCGGATCACCAGGGGCCGAGAAAACCACCATCTCATGGGGCCGGACACTCAGGGTCAGGGGAAAATCCAATATATATCTGGTGATATCTCGGGTGCTATTAGTGATAGCGCAATAAACCAAAGTGAATTATCTGCAGGAGGCCCTGGCGCATGAATCTGTGCAGCGGGAACGACCTCGGACCACCAGGGGCCGAGAAAACTACAGTCTCATGCGGCCGGACACTCAGGGTCTGGGGAAAATGCAATATATATCTGGTGATATCTCGGGTTCTATTACAGATAGCGAAATAAATCAAAGTGCATTGTCTGTAGGAGGCCCTGGCGCATGAATCTGTGCAGCGGGATCGACCTCGGACCACCAGGGGCCGAGAAAACCACCGTCTCATGGGGCCGGACACACAGGGTCAGGGCAAAATCCAATATATATCTGGTGATATCTCGGGTGCTATTAGAGATAGCGCAATAAACCAAAGTGTATTATCTGCAGGAGGCCCTGGCGCATGAATGTGTGCAGCGGGAACGACCTCGGACCACCAGGGGCCGAGAAAATCGCAGTCTCATGGGGCCGGACACTCAGGGTCAGGGAAAAATCCAATACATATCTGGTGATATCTCGGGCGCTATTAGAGATAGCGCAATAAACCAAAGTGAATTATCTGCAGGAGGCCCTGGCGCATGAATCTGTGCAGCGGGAACGACCTCGGTCCACCAGGGGCCGAGAAAACCACCGTCTCATGGGGCTGGACACTCAGGGTGAGGGAAATATCCAATATATATCTGGTGATATCTCGGGTGCTATTACAGATAGCGCAATAAATCAAAGTGCATTGTCAGTAGGAGGCCGTGGCGCATGAATCTGGGCAGCGGGAACGACCTCTGACCACCAGGGGCCGAGAAGACCACCGTCTCATGGGGCCGGCCACTCAGGGTCAGGGGAAAATCCAATATATATCTGGTGATATCTCGGGTGCTATTAGAGATAGCGCAATAAGCCAAAGGGAATTATCTGCAGGACGCCCTGGCGCATGCATCTGTGCAGCGGGAACGACCTAGGACCACCAGGGGCCGAGAAAACCACCGTCTCATGGGGCCGGACACTCAGGGTAAGGGAAAAATCCAATATATATCTGGTGATATCTCGGGTGCTATTAGAGATAGCGCAATAAACGAAACTGAATTATCTGCAGGAGGCCCTGGCGCATGAATCTGTGCAGCGGGAACGACCTCGGACCACCAGGGGCCGAGAAAACCACCGTCTCATGGGGCCGGACACTCAGGGTCAGGGAAAAATCTAATATATATCTGGTGATATCTCGGGTGCTATTAGAGATAGCGCAATAAACCAAAGTGAATTATCTGCAGGAGGCCCTGGCGCATGAATCTGTGCAGCGGGAACGACCTCGGACCACCAGGGGCCGAAAAAACCACAGTCACATGGGGCCGGACACTCAGGGTCAGGGGAAAATCCAATATATATCTGGTGATATCTCGGGTGCTATTAGTGATAGCGCAATAAACCAAAGTGATTTGTCTGCAAGAGGCCCTGGTGCATGAATCTGTGCAGCGGGAACGTCCTCGGATCACCAGGGGCCGAGAAAACCACCATCTCATGGGGCCGGACACTCAGGGTCAGGGGAAAATCCAATATATATCTGGTGATATCTCGGGTGCTATTAGTGATAGCGCAATAAACCAAAGTGAATTATCTGCAGGAGGCCCTGGCGCATGAATCTGTGCAGCGGGAACGACCTCGGACCACCAGGGGCCGAGAAAACTACAGTCTCATGCGGCCGGACACTCAGGGTCTGGGGAAAATGCAATATATATCTGGTGATATCTCGGGTTCTATTACAGATAGCGAAATTAATCAAAGTGCATTGTCTGTAGGAGGCCCTGGCGCATGAATCTGTGCAGCGGGATCGACCTCGGACCACCAGGGGCCGAGAAAACCACCGTCTCATGGGGCCGGACACACAGGGTCAGGGCAAAATCCAATATATATCTGGTGATATCTCGGGTGCTATTAGAGATAGCGCAATAAACCAATGTGTATTATCTGCAGGAGGCCCTGGCGCATGAATGTGTGCAGCGGGAACGACCTCGGACCACCAGGGGCCGAGAAAATCGCAGTCACATGGGGCCGGACACTCAGGGTCAGGGAAAAATCCAATACATATCTGGTGATATCTCGGGCGCTATTAGAGATAGCGCAATAAACCAAAGTGAATTATCTGCAGGAGGCCCTGGCGCATGAATCTGTGCAGCGGGAACGACCTCGGTCCACCAGGGGCCGAGAAAACCACCGTCTCATGGGGCTGGACACTCAGGGTGA
Source organism: Nomia melanderi (assembly GCF_051020985.1). Lineage (NCBI taxonomy): Eukaryota > Metazoa > Arthropoda > Insecta > Hymenoptera > Halictidae > Nomia > Nomia melanderi. The sequence goes on along the minus strand of NW_027475140.1, from coordinate 1,449,922 downwards.
GGGAAATATCCAATATATATCTGGTGATATCTCGGGTGCTATTAGAGATAGCGCAATAAACGAAACTGAATTATCTGCAGGAGGCCCTGGCGCATGAATCTGTGCAGCGGGAACGACCTCGGACCACCAGGGGCCGAGAAAACCACCGTCTCATGGGGCCGGACACTCAGGGTCAGGGAAAAATCTAATATATATCTGGTGATATCTCGGGTGCTATTAGGGATAGCGCAATAAACCAAAGTGAATTATCTGCAGGAGGCCCTGGCGCATGAATCTGTGCAACGGGAACGACCTCGGACCACCAGGGGCCGAGAAAATTACAGTCTCATGGGGCCGGACACTCAGGGTCAGTGAAAAATCCAATATATATCTGGTGATATCTCGGGTGCTATTAGAGATACCGCAATAAATCAAAGTGCATTGTCTGTAGGAGGCCCTGGCGACTGAATCTGTGCAGCAGGAACGACCTCGGACCACCAGGGGCCGAGAAAATTAGTGATATTCGGAATCCGTCACCCATGGTCATGTAAAAATGCAGCATATATCTGGTGATATCTCGGGTGCTATTACCGATAGCGCAATAAATCAAAGTGCATTGTCTGTAGGAGGCCCTGGCGCATGAATCTGTGCAGCGGAAACGACCTCGGACCACCAGGGGCCGAGAAAACCACAGTCTCATGGGGCCGGACACTGAAGGTCAGGGGAAAATCCAATATATATCTGGTGATATCTCGGGTGCTATTACAGATAGCGCAATCAACCAACGCGCATTGTCTGTAGGAGGCCCTGGCGCATGTATCTGTGCAGCGGGAACGACCTCGGACCGCCAGGGGCCGAGAAAACCACCGTCTCATGGGGCCGGACACTCAGGGTCGGGGAAAAATCGAATATACATATGGTGATATCTCGGGTGCTATTAGGGATAGCGCAAAAAACCAAAGTGAATTATCTGCAGGAAGCCGTGGCGCATGATTCTGCGCAGCGGGAACGACCACGGACGACCAGGGTCCGAGAAAACCACCGTCTCATGGGGCCGGACACTCAGGGTCAGGGAAAAATCCATCATATATCTGGTGATATATCAGGTGCCATTAGAGATAGCGCGATAAATCAAAGTGCATTGTCTGCAGGAGGCCCTGACGCATGAATCTGTGCAGCGGGAACGACCTCGGACCACCAGGGGCCGAGAAAATCACCGTCTCATGGGGCCGGACTGTAAGGGTCAGGGAAAAACCCAATATATATCTGGTGATATCTAGGGTGCTATTAGAGATACCGCAATAAATCAAAGTGCATTGTCTGTAGGAGGCCCTGGCGAATGAATCTGTGCTGCAGGAACGACCTCGGACCACCAGGGGCCGAGAAAATTAGTGTTATTCGGAATCCGTCACCCAAGGTCATGTAAAAATGCAGCATATATCTGGTGATATCTCGGGTGCTATTACAGATAGCGCAATAAATCAAAGTGCATTGTCTGTAGGAGGCCCTGGCGCATGTATCTGTGCAGCGGGAACGACCTCGGACCACCAGGGGCCGAGAAAATTGGTGATATTCGGAATCCGTCACCCAAGGTCATGTAAAAATGCAGCATATATCTGGTGATATCTCGGGTGCTATTACAGATAGCGCAATAAATCAAAGTGCATTGTCTGTAGGAGGCCCTGGCGCAAGAATCTGTGCAGCGGAAACGACCTCGGACCACCAGGGGCCGAGAAAACCACAGTCTCATGGGGCCGGACACTCAAGGTCAGGGGAAAATCCAATATATATCTGGTTATATCTCGGGTGCTATTAGAGATAGCGCAATAAACCAAAGTCAATTATCTGCAGGAGGCCCTGGCGCATGAATCTGTGCAACGGGAACGACCTCGGACCACCAGGGGCCGAGAAAACCACAGTCTCATGGGGCCGGACACTCAGGGTCAATGGGAAAATCCAATATATATCTGGTGATATCTCGGGTGCTATCACAGATAGCGCAATAAATCAAAGTGCATTGTCTGTAGGAGGCCCTGGCGAATGAATCTGTGCTGCAGGAACGACCTCGGACCACCAGGGGCCGAGAAAATTAGTGATATTCGGAATCCGTCACCCAAGGTCATGTAAAAATGCAGCATATATCTGGTGATATCTCGGGTGCAATTACAGATAGCGCAATAAATCAAAGTGCATTGTCTGTAGGAGGCCCTGGCGCATGATTCTATGCAGCGGGAACGACCTCGGACCACCAGGGGCCGAGAAAATCACCGTCTCATGGGGCCGGACTGTAAGGGTCAGGGAAAAACCCAATATATATCTGGTGATATCTAGGGTGCTATTAGAGATACCGCAATAAATCAAAGTGCATTGTCTGTAGGAGGCCCTGGCGACTGAATCTGTGCAGCAGGAACGACCTCGGACCACCAGGGGCCGAGAAAATTAGTGATATTCGGAATCCGTCACCCATGGTCATGTAAAAATGCAGCATATATCTGGTGATATCTCGGGTGCTATTACAGATAGCGCAATAAATCAAAGTGCATTGTCTGTAGGAGGCCCTGGCGCATGAATCTGTGCAGCGGAAACGACCTCGGACCACCAGGGGCCGAGAAAACCACAGTCTCATGGGGCCGGACACTGAAGGTCAGGGGAAAATCCAATATATATCTGGTGATATCTCGGGTGCTATTACAGATAGCGCAATCAACCAACGCGCATTGTCTGTAGGAGGCCCTGGCGCATGAATCTGTGCAGCGGGAACGACCTCGGACCGCCAGGGGCCGAGAAAATCACCGTCTCATGGGGCCGGACTGTAAGGGTCAGGGAAAAACCCAATATATATCTGGTGATATCTAGGGTGCTATTAGAGATACCGCAATAAATCAAAGTGCATTGTCTGTAGGAGGCCCTGGCGAATGAATCTGTGCTGCAGGAACGACCTCGGACCACCAGGGGCCGAGAAAATTAGTGTTATTCGGAATCCGTCACCCAAGGTCATGTAAAAATGCAGCATATATCTGGTGATATCTCGGGTGCTATTACAGATAGCGCAATAAATCAAAGTGCATTGTCTGTAGGAGGCCCTGGCGCATGAATCTGTGAAGAGGGAACGACCTCGGACCACCAGGGGCCGAGAAAATTGGTGATATTCGGAATCCGTCACCCAAGGTCATGTAAAAATGCAGCATATATCTGGTGATATCTCGGGTGCTATTACAGATAGCGCAATAAATCAAAGTGCATTGTCTGTAGGAGGCCCTGGCGCAAGAATCTGTGCAGCGGAAACGACCTCGGACCACCAGGGGCCGAGAAAACCACAGTCTCATGGGGCCGGACACGCAAGGTCAGGGGAAAATCCAATATATATCTGGTTATATCTCGGGTGCTATTAGAGATAGCGCAATAAACCAAAGTCAATTATCTGCAGGAGGCCCTGGCGCATGAATCTGTGCAACGGGAACGACCTCGGACCACCAGGGGCCGAGAAAACCACAGTCTCATGGGGCCGGACACGTAAGGTCAGGGGAAAATCCAATATATATCTGGTTATATCTCGGGTGCTATTAGAGATAGCGCAATAAACCAAAGTCAATTATCTGCAGGAGGCCCTGGCGCATGAATCTGTGCAACGGGAACGACCTCGGACCACCAGGGGCCGAGAAAACCACAGTCTCATGGGGCCGGACACGCAAGGTCAGGGGAAAATCCAATATATATCTGGTTATATCTCGGGTGCTATTACAGATAGCGCAATAAATCAAAGTGCATTGTCTGAAGGAGGCCCTGGCGCATGAATCGGTGCAACGGGAACGACCTCGGACCACCAGGCGCCGAGAAAACCACAGTCTCATGGGGCCGGACTCTCAGGGTCAGTGAAAAATCCAATATATATCTGGTGATATCTCGGGTGCTATTAGTGATAGCGCAATAAACCAAAGTGAATTGTCTGCAAGAGGCCCTGATGCATGAATCTGTGCAGCGGGATCGACCTCGGATCACCAGGGGCCGAGAAAACCACCATCTCATGGGGCCGGACACTCAGGTTCAGGGTAAAATCCAATATATATCCGGTGATATCTCGGGTGCTATTACAGATAGCGCAATAAATCAAAGTGCATTGTCTGTAGGAGGCCCTGGCGCATGAATCTGTGCAGCGGGAACGACCTCGGACCACCAGGGCCCGAGAAAACCACCGTCTCATGGGGCCGGACACTCTGGGTCAGGGAAAAATCCAATATATATGTGGTGATATGTCGGGTGCTATTAGAGATAGCGCAATAAGCCAAAGGGAATTATCTGCAGGAGGCCCTGGCGCATGAATCTGTGCAGCGGGAACGACCTCGGACGAACAGGGGCCGAGAAAACCACAGTCTCATGGGGCCGGACACTCAGGGTCAGGGGAAAATCCAATATATATCTGGTGATATCTCGGGTGCTATTAGAGATAGCGCAATAAACCAAAGTGAGTTATCTGCAGGGGGCCCTGGCGCATGAATCTGTGCAGCGGGAACGACCTCGGTCCACCAGGGGCCGAGAAAACCACCGTCCGAAGGGGCTGGACACTCAGGGTGAGGGAAATATCCAATATATATCTGGTGATATCTCGGGTGCTATTACAGATAGCGCAATAAATCAAAGTGCATTGTCTGTAGGAGGCCCTGGCGCATGTATCTGTGCTGCGGGAACGACCTCGGACCACCAGGGGCCGAGAAAACCACAGTCTCATGGGGCCGGACACTCAGGGTCAGGGGAAAATCCAATATATATCTGGTGACCTCTCGGGTGCTATTACAGATAGCGCAATAAATCAAAGTGCATTGTCTGTAGGAGGCCCTGGCGCATGTATCTGTGCAGCGGGAACGACCTCGGACCACCAGGGGCCGAGAAAACCACAGTCTCATGGGGCCGGACACTCAGGGTCAGGGGAAAATCCAATATATATCTGGTGATATCTCGGGTGCTATTAGAGATAGCGCAATAAACCAAAGTGAACTATCTGCAGGAGGCCCTGGCGCATGCATCTGTGCAGCGGGAACGACCTCGGACCACCAGGGGCCGAGAAAACTACAGTCACATGGCGCCGAACACTCAGGGTCTGGGGAAAATCCAATATATATCTGGTGATATCTCGGGTCCTATTACAGATAGCGAAATAAATCAAAGTGAACTATCTGCAGGAGGCCCAGGCGCATGAATCTGTGCAGCGGGAACGACCTCGGTCCACCAGGGGCCGAGAAAACCACCGTCTGAAGGGGCTGGACACTCAGGGTGAGGGAAATATCCAATATATATCTGGTGATATCTCGGGTGCTATTACAGATAGCGCAATAAATCAAAGTGCATTGTCTGTAGGAGGCCCTGGCGCATGAATCTGTGAAGAGGGAACGACCTCGGACCACCAGGGGCCGAGAAAACCACCGTCTCATGGGGCCGGACACTCTGGGTCAGGGAAAAATCCAATATATATGTGGTGATATCTCGGGTGCTATTAGAGATAGCGCAATAAATCAAAGTGCATTGTCTGTTGGAGGCCCTGGCGCATGAATCTGTTCAGCGGGAACGACCTCGGACCACCAGGGGCCGAGAAAACTACAGTCTCATGCGGCCGTCACTCAGGGTCTGGGGAAAATCCAATATATATCTGGTGATATCTCGGGTCCTATTACAGATAGGGAAATAAATCAAAGTGAATTATCTGCAGGAGGCCCTGGCGCATGAATCTGTGCAGCGGGAACGACCTCGGTCCACCAGGGGCCGAGAAAACCACCGTCTCATGGGGCTGGACACTCAGGGTGCGGGAAATATCCAATATATATCTGGTGATATCTCGGGTGCTATTACAGATAGCGCAATAAATCAAAGTGCATTGTCTGTAGGAGGCCCTGGCGCATGAATCTGGGCAGCGGGAACGACCTAGGACCACCAGGGGCCGACAAAACCACCGACTCACGGGGCCGGACACTCAGGGTCAGGGGAAAATCCAATATATATCTGGTGATATCTCGGGTGCTATTAGAGACAGCGCAATAAACCAAAGTGAATTATCTGCAGGAGGCCCTGGCGCATGCATCTGTGCAGCGGGAACGACCTTGGACCACCAGGGGCCAAGAAAACCACCGTCTCATGGCGCCGGACACTCAGGGTCAGGGAAAAATCCAATATATATCTGGTGATATCTCGGGTGCTATTAGAGATAGCGCACTAAATCAAAGTGCATTGTCTGTAGGACGCCCAGGCGAATGAATCTGTGCAGCGGGAAGGACCTCGGTCCACCAGGGGCCGAGAAAATCACCGTCTCATGGAGCCGGACACTCAGGGTCAGGGAAAAATCCAATATATATGTGGTGATATCTCGGGTGCTATTACAGATAGCGCAATAAACCAAAGTGCATTGTCTTTAGTAGGCCCAGGCGAATGAATCTGGCCAGCAGGAACGACCTCCGACCACCAGGGGCCGAGAAAACCACCGTCTCATGGGGCCGGACACTCAGGGTCAGGGGAAAATCCAATATATATCTGGTGATATCTCGGTAGCTATTACAGATAGCCCAACAAATCAAAGTGCATTGTCTGTAGGAGGCCCTGCCGCATGAATCTGTGCAGCGGGAACGACCTCGGACCACCAGGGGCCGGGAAAACCACAGTCTCATGGGGCCGGACACTCAGGGTCAGGGGAAAATTCAATATATATCTGGTGATATCTCGGGTGCTATTACAGATAGCGCAAAAAATCAAAGTGCATTGTCTGTAGGAGGCCCAGGCGAATGAATCTGGCCAGCGGGAACGACCTCGGACCACCAGGGGCCAAGAAAACCACCGTCTCATGGCGCCGGACCCTCAGGGTCAGGGAAAAATCAAATATATATCTGGTGAAATCACGGGTGCTATTAGAGATAGCGCAATAAACCAAAGTGAATTATTTGCAGGAGGCCCTGGCGCATGCATCTGTGCAGCGGGAACGACCTCGGACCACCAGGGGACGAGAAAACCACCATCTCATGGGGCCGGACACTCAGGGTCAGGGAAAAATCAAATATATATCTGGTGATATCTCGGGTGCTATTAGAGATAGCGAAATAAATCAAAGTGCATTGTCTGTAGGAGGCCCAGGCGAATGAATCTGGGCAGCGGGAACGACCTCGGACCACCAGGGGCCGAGAAAATCACCGTCTCATGGGGCCGGACATTCAGGGTCAGAGGAAAATCCAATATATATCTGGTGATATCTCAGGTGCTATTAGAGATAGCGCAATAAACCAAAGTGAATTATCTGTAGGAGGCCCTGGCGCATGAATCTGTGCAGCGGGAACGACCTCGGACCACCGGGGGCCGAGAATACCACCGTGTCATGGGGCCGGACACTCAGGGTCAGGGAAAAATCTAACATATATCTGGTGATATCTCGGGTGCTATTAGAGATAGCGCAATAAACCAAAGTGAATTATCTGCATGGGGCCCTTGCGCATGAATCTGTTCAGCGGGATCTACCTGGGACCACGAGGGACCGAGAAAACCATCGACACATGGGGCCGGACTCTCAGGGTCAAGGAAAAATCCAATATATATCTGGTGATATCTCGGGTGCTATTAGAGATAGCGCAAAAAATCAAAGTGAATTATCTGCAGGGGGCCCTGGCGCATGAATCTGTGCAGCGGGAACGACCTCGGACCACCAGGGGCCGACAAAAATCACCGTCTCATGGGGCCGGACTGTCAGGGTCAGGGAAAAATCCGATATATATCTGGTGATATCTCGGGTGCTATTAGAGATAGCGCAATAAATCAAAGTGAATTATCTGCATGGGGCCCTGGCGCATGAATCTGTGCAGCGGTATCTACCTGGACCACGAGGGACCGAGAAAACCATCGACACATGGGGCCGGACTGTCAGGGTCAAGGAAAAATCCAATATATATCTGGTGATATCTCGGGTGCTATTAGAGATAGCGAAATAAATCAAAGTGCATTGTCTGCAGGAGGCCCTGGCGCATGAATCTGTGCTGCGGGAACGACCTCGGACCAGGAGTGGCCGAGAAAACTACCGTCTCATGTGGCCGGACACTCATTGTCAGGGGAAAATCCAATATATGTATGGTGATATCTCGGGTGCTATTACAGATAGCGCAATAAATCAATGTGCATTGTCTGTAGGAGGCACTGGCGACTGAATCTGTGCAGCAGGAACTACCTCGGACCACCAGGGGCCGAGAAAATTACAGATATTCGGAATCCGTCACCCAAGATCATGTAAAAATCCAGCATATATCTTTTGATATCTCGGGTGCTATTACAGATCGCGCAATAAACCAAAGTGAATTGCCTGCAGGAAGCCTCGGCGCATGAATCTGTTCAGCCGGATCGACCTCGGACCAGGAGGGACCGAGAAAACCATCGCCACATGGGGCCGGACTGTCAGGGTCAAGGAAAAATGCAATATATATCTGGTAATATCTCGGGTGCTATTAGAGATAGCGCAATAAATCAAAGTGCGTTGTGTGTAGGAGGCGCTGGCGCATGAATCTGTGCAGCGGGATCGACCTCGGACCAACAGGGGCCGAGAAAACCACCGTCTCATGGGGTCGGACACTCAGGGTCAGGGAAAAATCCAATATATATCTGGTGATATCTCGGGTGCTATTAGGGATAGCGAAATAAATCAACGTGCATTGTCTGCAGGAGGCCCTGGCGCATGAATCTGTGCAGCGGGAACGACCTCGGACCACCAGGGGCCGAGAAAACCACCGTCTCATGGGGTCGGAGACTCAGGGTCAAGGAAAAATCCAATATATATCTGGTGATATCTCGGGTGCTATTAGAGATAGTGGAATAAATCAAAGTGAATTATCTGCAGGAGGTCCTGGCGAATGAATTTGTGCAGCAGGTACGACCTCGGACCACCAGGCGCCGAGAAAATTACAGATATTCGGAATCCGTCGCCCAAGGTCATGTAAAAATCCAGCATACATCTGGTGATATCTCGGGTGCTATTAGAGATAGCGCAATAAACCAAAGTGCATTGTCTGTAGGAGGCCCTGGCGCATGAATCTTTGCAGCGGGAACGACCTCGGACCACCAGGGGCCGAGAAAACCACCGTCTCATGGGGTCGGACCCTCAGGGTCGGGGAAAAATCCCATATACATCTGGTGATATCTCCGGTGCTATTAGGGATAGCGAAATAAATCAAAGTTCATTGTCTGCAGGAGGCCCTGGCGCATGAATCTGTGCAGCGGGATCGACCTCGGACCACCAGGGGCCGAGAAAATCACCGTCTCATGGGGCCGGACACTCAGGGTCAGGGAAAAATCCAATATATATATGGTGATATCTTGGGTGCTATTACAGATAGCGCAATAAATCAAAGTGCATTGCCTGTAGGAGGCCCTGGCGCATGAATCTGTGCAGCGGGCACGACCTCGGACCACCAGGGGCCGAGAAAACCACCGTCTCATGGGGTCGGACACTCAGGGTCATGGAAAAATCCAATAGATATCTGCTGATATCTCGGGTGCTATTACAGATAGCGCAATAAATCAATGTGCACTGTCTGTAGGAGGCCCTGGCGCATGAATCTGTGCAGCGTGATCGACTTCGGACCACCAGGGGCCGAGAAAATCACCGTCTCATGGGGCCGGGCACTCAATGTCAGGGGAGAATCCAATATATATATGGTGATATCTCGGGTGCTATTACAGATAGCGCAATAAATCAAAGTGCATTGTCTGTAGGACTCCCTGGCGCATGAACCTGTGCAGCGGGATCGACCTCGGACCACCAGGGGCCGAGAAAGTCACCTTCTCATGGGGCCGGACTGTCAGGGTCAGGGAAAAATCCTATATATATCTGCTGATATCTCGGGTGCTATTACAGATAGCGCAATAAATCAATGTGCACTGTCTGTAGGAGGCCCTGGCGCATGAATCTGTGCAGCGGGATCGACCTCGGACCACAAGGGTCCGAGAAAATCACCGTCTCATGGGGTCGGACTGGCAGGGTCAGGGAAAAATCCAATATATATCTGGTGATATCTCGGGTGCTATTGGAGATAGCGCAATAAATCAAAGCGCATTGTCTGTAGGAGGCACTGGCGAATGAATCTGTGCAGCAGGAACTACCTCGGACCACCAGGGGCCGAGAAAATTACAGATATTCGGAATCCGTCACCCAAGGTCATGTAAAAATCCAGCATATATCTTTTGATATCTCGGGTGCTATTACAGATCGCGCAATAAACCAAAGTGAATTGCCTGCAGGAAGCCTTGGCGCATGAATCTGTTCAGCCGGATCGACCTCGGACCACGAGGGACCGAGTAAACCATCGACACATGGGGCCGGACTGTCAGGGTCAAGGAAAAATCCAATATATATCTTTTGATATCACGGGTGCTATTAGAGGTAGCGCAATAAACCAAAGTGAATTATCTATAGGAGGCCCTGGCGCATGAATCTGTGCAGCGGGATCGACATCGGACAACCAGGGGCCGAGAAAATCTCCGTCTCATGCGGCCGGACTGTCAGGGTCAGGGAAAAATACAATATATATCAGGTGATATCTCGGGTGCTATTAGAGATAGCGCAATAAATCAAAGTACATTGTCTGTAGGAGGCCCTGGCGCATGAATCTGTGCAGCGGGATCGACCTCGGACCAGCAGGGGCCGAGAAAATCTCCGTCTCATGCGGCCGGACTGTCAGGGTCAGGGATAAATCCAATATATATCTGGTGATATCTCGGGTGCTATTAGAGATAGCGAAATAAATCAAAGTGCATTGTCTGCAGGAGGCCCTGGCGCATAAATCTGTGCAGCGGGAACGACCTCGGACCACCAGGGGCCGAGAAAACCACCGTCTCATGGGGCCGGGCACTCAGTGTCAGGGGAAAATCCAATATATATCTGGGGATACCTCGGGTGCTATTACTGATAGCGCAATAAAGCAAAGTGCATTGTCTGTAGGAGGCCCTGGCCCATGAATCTGTGCAGCGGGATCGAATTCGGACCACCAGGGGCCGAGAAAATCACTTTCTCATGAGGCCGGACTGTCAGCGTCAGGGAAAGGTGCAATATATATCTGGTGATATCTCGGGTGCTATTAGAGATAGCGCAATAAATCAAAGTGCATTGTCTGCAGGAGGCCCTAGCGCATGAATCTGTGCAGCGGGAACGACCTGGGACCACCAGGGGCCGAGAAAACTACCGTCTCATGGTGTTCGACACTCAGTGTCAGGGAAAAATCCAATATATATCTGGTGATATCTCGGGTGCTATTACAGATCGCGCACTAAACCAAAGTGAACTATCTGCAGGGGGCCCTGGCTCATGAATCTGTGCAGCGGGAACGACCTAGGACCACCAGTGGCCGAGAAAACCACCGACACATGGGGCCGGACTGTCAGGGTCAGGGAAGAATCCAATATATATATGGTGATATCTCGGGTGCTATTAGAGGTAGAGCAATAAATCAAAGTCCATGGTCTGTACGAGGCACTGGCGTATGAATCTGTGCAGCAGGAACTACCTCGGACCACCAGGGGCCGAGAAAATTACAGATATTCGGAATCCGTCACACAAGGTCACGTAAAAATCCAGCATCTATCTGATGATATCTCGGGTGCTGTTACAGATAGCGCAATAAACCAAAGTGAATTGTCTGCAGGATGCCTTGGCGCATGAATCTGTGCAGCGGAATCGACCTCGGACCACCAGGGGCCGAGAAAACCACCGTCTCATGGGGTCGGACACTCAGGGTCAGGGAAAATTCCAATATATATCTGGTGATATCTCGGGTGCTATTAGAGATAGCGAAATAAATCAAAGTGCATTGTCTGCAGGAGGCCCTGTGGCATGAATCTGTGCCGCGGGAACGACCTCGGACCACCAGGGGCTGAGAAAACCACCGTCTCATGGGGCCGGACACTCAGTGTCAGGGGAAAATCCAATATATATCTGGTGATATCTCGGGTGCTATTACTGATAGCGCAATAAAGCAAAGTGCATTGTCTGTAGGAGGCCCTGGCGCATGAATCTGTGCAGCGGGATCGAATTCGGACCACCAGGGGCCGAGAAAATCACTTTCTCATGAGGCCGGACTGTCAGGGTCAGGGAAAGGTGCAATATATATCTGGTGATATCTCGGGTGCTATTAGAGATAGCGCAATAAATCAAAGTGCATTGTCTGCAGGAGGCCCTGGCGCATGAATCTGTGCAGCGGGATCGACCTCGGACCACAAGGGTCCGAGAAAATCACCGTCTCATGGGGTCGGACTGGCAGGGTCAGGGAAAAATCCAATATATATCTGGTGATATCTCGGGTGCTATTGGAGATAGCGCAATAAATCAAAGCGCATTGTCTGTAGGAGGCACTGGCGAATGAATCTGTGCAGCAGGAACTACCTCGGACCACCAGGGGCCGAGAAAATTACAGATATTCGGAATCCGTCACCCAAGGTCATGTAAAAATCCAGCATATATCTTTTGATATCTCGGGTGCTATTACAGATCGCGCAATAAACCAAAGTGAATTGCCTGCAGGAAGCCTTGGCGCATGAATCTGTTCAGCCGGATCGACCTCGGACCACGAGGGACCGAGTAAACCATCGACACATGGGGCCGGACTGTCAGGGTCAAGGAAAAATCCAATATATATCTGGTGATATCTCGGGTGCTATTAAAGATAGCGGAATAAATCAAAGTGCATTGTCTGCCGGAGGCCCTGGCGCATGAATCTGTGCAGCGGGAACGACCTCGGAACACCAGGGGCCGAGGAAATCACCGTCTCATGGAGCCGGAAAGACAGGGTCAGGGAAAAATCCAATATATATCTGGTGATATCTCGTGTGCTATTAGAGATAGCGCAATAAATCAAAGTGCATTGTCTGCCGGAGGCCCTGGCGCATGAATCTGTGCAGCGGGAACGACCTCGGAACACCAGGGGCCGAGAAAATCTCCGTCTCATGCGGCCGGACTGTCAGGGTCAGGGAAAAATACAATATATATCAGGTGATATCTCGGGTGCTATTAGAGATAGCGCAATAAATCAAAGTACATTGTCTGTAGGAGGCCCTGGCGCATGAATCTGTGCAGCGGGATCGACATCGGACAACCAGGGGCCGAGAAAATCTCCGTCTCATGCGGCCGGACTGTCAGGGTCAGGGAAAAATACAATATATATCAGGTGATATCTCGGGTGCTATTAGAGATAGCGCAATAAATCAAAGTACATTGTCTGTAGGAGGCCCTGGCGCATGAATCTGTGCAGCGGGATCGACCTCGGACCAGCAGGGGCCGAGAAAATCTCCGTCTCATGCGGCCGGACTGTCAGGGTCAGGGATAAATCCAATATATATCTGGTGATATCTCGGGTGCTATTAGAGATAGCGAAATAAATCAAAGTGCATTGTCTGCAGGAGGCCCTGGCGCATAAATCTGTGCAGCGGGAACGACCTCGGACCACCAGGGGCCGAGAAAACCACCGTCTCATGGGGCCGGGCACTCAGTGTCAGGGGAAAATCCAATATATATCTGGGGATACCTCGGGTGCTATTACTGATAGCGCAATAAAGCAAAGTGCATTGTCTGTAGGAGGCCCTGGCCCATGAATCTGTGCAGCGGGATCGAATTCGGACCACCAGGGGCCGAGAAAATCACTTTCTCATGAGGCCGGACTGTCAGCGTCAGGGAAAGGTGCAATATATATCTGGTGATATCTCGGGTGCTATTAGAGATAGCGCAATAAATCAAAGTGCATTGTCTGCAGGAGGCCCTAGCGCATGAATCTGTGCAGCGGGAACGACCTGGGACCACCAGGGGCCGAGAAAACTACCGTCTCATGGTGTTCGACACTCAGTGTCAGGGAAAAATCCAATATATATCTGGTGATATCTCGGGTGCTATTACAGATCGCGCACTAAACCAAAGTGAACTATCTGCAGGGGGCCCTGGCTCATGAATCTGTGCAGCGGGAACGACCTAGGACCACCAGTGGCCGAGAAAACCACCGACACATGGGGCCGGACTGTCAGGGTCAGGGAAGAATCCAATATATATATGGTGATATCTCGGGTGCTATTAGAGGTAGAGCAATAAATCAAAGTCCATTGTCTGTACGAGGCACTGGCGTATGAATCTGTGCAGCAGGAACTACCTCGGACCACCAGGGGCCGAGAAAATTACAGATATTCGGAATCCGTCACACAAGGTCACGTAAAAATCCAGCATCTATCTGATGATATCTCGGGTGCTGTTACAGATAGCGCAATAAACCAAAGTGAATTGTCTGCAGGATGCCTTGGCGCATGAATCTGTGCAGCGGAATCGACCTCGGACCACCAGGGGCTGAGAAAACCACCGTCTCATGGGGCCGGACACTCAGTGTCAGGGGAAAATCCAATATATATCTGGTGATATCTCGGGTGCTATTACTGATAGCGCAATAAAGCAAAGTGCATTGTCTGTAGGAGGCCCTGGCGCATGAATCTGTGCAGCGGGATCGAATTCGGACCACCAGGGGCCGAGAAAATCACTTTCTCATGAGGCCGGACTGTCAGGGTCAGGGAAAGGTGCAATATATATCTGGTGATATCTCGGGTGCTATTAGAGCTAGCGCAATAAATCAAAGTGCATTGTCTGCAGGAGGCCCTAGCGCATGTATCTGTGCAGCGGGAACGACCTCGGACCTCCAGGGGCCGAGACAACCACCGTCTCATGGGGCCGGAAACTCGGGGTCAGGGGAAAATCCAATATATATCTGGTGATATCTCGGGTGCTATTAGAGATAGCGCAATAAATCAAAGTACATTGTCTGTAGGAGGCCCTGGCGCACGAATCTGTGCAGCGGGATCGACCTCGGACCAGCAGGGGCCGAGAAAATCTCCGTCTCATGGGGCCGGGCCCTCAATGTCAGGGGAGAATCCAATATATATATGGTGATATCTCGGGTGCTATTACAGATAGCGCAATAAATCAAAGTGCATTGTCTGTAGGACTCCCTGGCGCATGAACCTGTGCAGCGGGATCGACCTCGGACCACCAGGGGCCGAGAAAGTCACCGTCTCATGGGGCCGGACTGTCAGGGTCAGGGAAAAATCCTATATATATCTGGTGATATCTCGGGTGCTATTAGAGATAGCGCAATAATTCAAAGTAGATTGTCTGTAGGAGGCCCTGGCGCATGAATCTGTGCAGCGGGATCGACCTTGGACCACCAGGGATCGAGAAAACCACCGACACATGGGGCCGGACACTCATGGTCAGGGGAAAACCCAATATATATCTGGTGATATCTCGAGTGCTATTAGAGATAGCGCAATAAACCAAAGTGAATTATCTGCAGGAGGGCCTGGCGTATTAATCTGAGCAGCAGGAACGACCTCGGACCACCAGGCGCCGAGAAAATTACATATATTCGGAATCCGTTACCCAAGGTCATGTAAAAATCCAGCATATATCTGGTGACATCTCGGGTGCTCTTACAGATAGCGCACTAAACCAAAGTGAATTATCTATAGGAGGCCCTGGCGCATGAATCTGTGCAGCGGGATCGACCTCGGACCACCAGGGGCCGAGAAAATCTCCATCTCATGGGGCCGGACTGTCAGGGTCAGGGAAAAATCCAATATATATCTGGTGATATCTCGGGTGCTATTAGAGATAGCGCAATAAACGAAAGTGAATTATCTGCAGGAGGCCCTGGCGGATGAATCTGTGCAACGGGAACGACCTCGGACCACCAGGGGCCGAGAAAACCACAGTCTCATGGGGCCGGACACTCATGGTCAGGGGAAAATCCAATATATATCTGGTGATATCTCGGGTGCAATTAGAGATAGCGCAATAAATCAAAGTGCATTGTCTGTAGGAGGCCCTGGCGCATGAATCTGTGCAGCGGGAACGACCTCGGACCACCAGGGGCTGAGAAAACGACCGCCTCATGGGGCCGGCCACTCAGGGTCAGGGGAAAATCCAATATATATATGGTGATATCTCGGGTGCTATTAGAGATAGCGCAACAAACCAAAGTGAATTATCTGCAGGAGGGCCTGGCGTATTAATCTGAGCAGCAGGCACGACCTCGGACCACCAGGCGCCGAGAAAATTACAGATATTCGGAATCCGTCACCTAATGTCATGTAAAAATCCAGCATATATCTGGTGACATCTCGGGTGCTCTTACAGATAGCGCACTAAACCAAAGTGAATTATCTGCAGGGGGCCCTGGCGCATGAATCTGTGCAGCGGGAACGACCTCGGACCACCAGGGGCCGAGAAAACCACCGTCTCATGGGGCCGGACACTCAGGGTCAGGGGAAAATCCAATATGTATATGGTGATACCTCGGGTGCTATTAGAGATAGCGCAACAAACCAAAGAGAATTATCTGCAGGAGGCCCAGGCGCATGAATCTGTGCAGCCGGGACGACCTCGGACCACCAGGGCCGAGAAAACCACCGTCTCATGGGGCCGGACTGTCAGGGTCAGGGGAAAATCCAATATATATCTGGTGATATCTCGGGTGCTATTACAGATAGCGCAATAAATCAAAGTTCATTGTCTGTAGGAGGCCCTGGCGCATGAATCTGTGCAGCGGGAACGACCTCGGACCACCAGGGGCCGAGAAAACCATCCACACATGGGGCCGGACTGTCAGGGTCAAGGAAAAATCCAATATATATCTGGTGATATCTCGGGTGCTATTAGAGATAGCGCAATAAATCAAAGTGCATTGTCTGCAGGAGGCCCTGGCGCATGAATCTGTGCAGCGGGAACGACCTCGGACCACCAGGGGCCGAGAAAACCACCGTCTGATGGGGTCGGACACTCAGGGTCCGTGAAAAATCTAATACAAATCTGGTGATATCTCGGGTGATATTACAGATAGCGCAATAAATCAAAAAGCATTGTCTGCAGGAGGCTCTGGCGCATGAATCTATGCAGCGGGAACGACCTCGGACCACCAGGGGCCGAGAAAACCACCGTCTCATGGGGTCGGACTGTCAGGGTCAGGGAAAAATCCGATATATATCTGGTGATATTTCGGGTGCTATTAGAGATAGCGAAATAAATCAAAGTGCATTGTCTGCAGGAGGGCCTGGCGTATTAATCTGAGCAGCAGGAACGTCCTCGGACCACCAGGCGCCGAGAAAATTACAGATATTCGGAATGCGTCACCTAATTTCATGTAAAAATCCAGCGTATATCTGGTGACATCTCGGGTGCTCTTACAGATAGCGCACTAAACCAAAGTGAATTATCTGCATGGGGCCCTGGCGCATGAATCTGTGCAGCGGGAACGACCTCGGACCACCTGGGGCCGAGAAAACCACCGTCTCATGGGGCCGGACACTCAGGGTCAGGGGAAAATCCAATATGTATATGGTGATATCTCGGGTGCTATTAGAGATAGTGCAATAAATCAAAGTGCATTGTCTGTAGGAGGCCCTGCGCATGAATCTGTGCAGCGGGAGCGACCTCGGACCAACCAGGGGCCGAGAAAATTACGGATATTCGGAATCCGTCACCCAAGGTCATGTAAAAATCCAGCATATATATGGTGATATCTCAGGTCCTATTACAGATAGCGCAATAAACCAAAGTGAATTGTCTGCAGGAAGCCTTGGCGCATGAATCTGTGCAGCGGAATCGACCTCGGACCACCAGGTGCCGAGAAAACCACCGCCACATGGGGTCGGACTGTCAGTGTCAGGGAAAAATCCAATATATATCTGGTGATATCTCGGGTGCTATTAGAGATAGCGAAATAAATCAAAGTGCATTGTCTGCAGGAGGCCCTGTGGCATGAATCTGTGCCGCGGGAACGACCTCGGACCACCAGGGGCTGAGAAAACCACCGTCTCATGGGGCCGGACACTCAGTGTCAGGGGAAAATCCAATATATATCTGGTGATATCTCGGGTGCTATTACTGATAGCGCAATAAAGCAAAGTGCATTGTCTGTAGGAGGCCCTGGCGCATGAATCTGTGCAGCGGGATCGAATTCGGACCACCAGGGGCCGAGAAAATCACTTTCTCATGAGGCCGGACTGTCAGGGTCAGGGAAAGGTGCAATATATATCTGGTGATATCTCGGGTGCTATTAGAGCTAGCGCAATAAATCAAAGTGCATTGTCTGCAGGAGGCCCTAGCGCATGTATCTGTGCAGCGGGAACGACCTCGGACCTCCAGGGTCCGAGACAACCACCGTCTCATGGGGCCGGAAACTCGGGGTCAGGGGAAAATCCAATATATATCTGGTGATATCTCGGGTGCTATTAGAGATAGCGCAATAAATCAAAGTACATTGTCTGTAGGAGGCCCTGGCGCATGAATCTGTGCAGCGGGATCGACCTCGGACCAGCAGGGGCCGAGAAAATCTCCGTCTCATGCGGCCGGACTGTCAGGGTCAGTGAAAAATCCAATATACAGTCTGTTTGACAAGAGCGTGTACGGCAAAACTCTTACGTGCGATGTCTTAGGTAAGAAATTCCACTTCAAGCAGGTAACTTGAATGTTTCCCTAAGATGCTTTGTACAAAAAACCTTCAGTTGTTGATCGAGCTTATTCGTAAAACGACGCATTTCATTATGAGTGCCGCGTACGCATCACGTTACGAAGCAGTGTTTCTGTGTTCCCATCCTAAAGGACCAAAAATGTCATACACAGCGGCTGCTAAATGCATGAAGAAATCGAAGACATTTGTTAGTAAGTGGGTGAAACGATATTTGGAGGTCAAAAATGTCGATGACCTACCAAATCGTGGCACTAAGTCAAAGACGACGAAGAAAGAGGATAAATTGATTTTACGCGAATTCGAGAAGAATCCCCGTCTATCGTTACGTAGTGGACAGGCAGTTTTATGTAGAAAGGGTTTGAAATTGTTATGTGATACGATAAGAAGACGATTATTGGCAAATAATGTGAAATTGAGAAGCACAATAAAGAAAGTGCTACTATCCGAGAAACATGTCACAAAAAGACTCGCTTGGGCGAATGAAAATTTGAACCGTGATTTGGACAATGTAATCTTTTCGGACGAAACTTCTTTTTGGGCACATACTTTTATAACCCATACGTGGTGTAACCACGCCAATAAACTCCTTCAGCGAACCGTTAAACACCCGGTAAGGGTGCATGTTTGGGGTTGCTTCTCGAAGCAGAGATTCGGTACTTTGCACGTATTCACTGACAATTTAAACGCTGCCAAAATGGTCAAAATCTATCAGAGAGCCTTATTACCATCTGCCCAGAGGTGGTTTATAAGAAATAATAAACATTGGCTACTGGAAGAGGATAATGACCCAAAACATCGAAGTCGACACTGTACAGCATGGAAAGAGGAAAATCACATCGATGTACTAGATTAGCCTTCACAGTCGACGGATGCAAATCCAATAGAAAATGTTTGGGCAATCATGAAGATCAAGCTCAGAGGAAAGAAGCACAACACGATCAAGAAGCTGATTCGTCAAATTCGATTGGTATGGAGGTCCTTATCTCGTGATTATGCGATTACATTAGTAGAAAGTATGCCTCGAAGATGTAAATTAATTATTGATAATGGCGGTGACTGGGCACCATATTAATAATAACGCATCTTAGTATACACCATAAAGAATTTGTGTATTTTTTTCGAACCCGATATCCGAAATAGTTTTCGAGTTTTGCCGGACACGCTCTTGTCAAACAGAGTGTATATCTGGTGATATCTCGGGTGCTATTAGAGATAGCGAAATAAATCAAACTGCATTGTCTGCAGGAGGCCCTGGCGCATAAATCTGTGCCGCGGGATCGACCTCGGACCACCAGGGGCCGAGAAAACCACCGACACATGAGGCCGGACACTCAGGGTCGAGGAAAAATTCAATATATATCTGGTGATATCTCGGGTGCTCTTACAGATAGCGCACTAAACCAAAGTGAATTATCTGCAGGGGGCCCTGGCGCATGAATCTGTGCAGCGGGATCGACCTCGGACCACCAGAGGCCGAGAAAATCACCGCCTCATGGGGCCGGATTGCCAGGGTCAGGGAAAAATCCAATATATATCTGGTGATATCTCGGGTGCTATTAGAGATAGCGAAATAAATGAAAGTGCATTGTCTGCTGAAGGCCCTGGCGCACAAATCTGTGCCGCGGGATCGACCTTGGACCACCAGGGACCGAGAAAACCACCGACACATGGGGCCGGACACTCATGGTCAGGGGAAAATCCAATATATATCTGGTGATATCTCGAGTGCTATTAGAGATAGCGCAATAAACCAAAGAGAATTATCTGCAGGAGGGCCTGGCGTATTAATCTGAGCAGCAGGAACGACCTCGGACCACCAGGCGCCGAGAAAATTACATATATTCGGAATCCGTTACCCAAGGTCATGTAAAAATCCAGCATATATCTGGTGACATCTCGGGTGCTCTTACAGATAGCGCACTAAACCAAAGTGAATTATCTATAGGAGGCCCTGGCGCATGAATCTGTGCAGCGGGATCGACCTCGGACCACCAGAGGCCGAGAAAATCTCCATCTCATGGGGCCGGACTGTCAGGGTCAGGGAAAAATCCAATATATATCTGGTGATATCTCGGGTGCTATTAGAGATAGCGCAATAAACGAAAGTGAATTATCTGCAGGAGGCCCTGGCGCATGAATCTGTGCAACGGGAACGACCTCCGACCACCAGGGGCCGAGAAAACCACAGTCTCATGGGGCCGGACACTCATGGTCAGGGGAAAATCCAATATATATCTGGTGATATCTCGGGTGCAATTAGAGATAGCGCAATAAATCAAAGTGCATTGTCTGTAGGAGGCCCTGGCGCATGAATCTGTGCAGCGGGAACGACCTCGGACCACCAGGGGCTGAGAAAACGACCGCCTCATGGGGCCGGCCACTCAGGGTCAGGGGAAAATCCAATATATATATGGTGATATCTCGGGTGCTATTAGAGATAGCGCAATAAACCAAAGTGAGTTACCTGTAGGAGGCCCTGGCGCATGAATCTGTGCAGCGGGAACGACCTCGGACCACCAGGGGCCGAGAAAACCACCGTCCCGAGGGGCCGGACACTTAGGGTCAGTGAAAAATCCAATATATATCTGGTGATATCTCGGGTGCTATTACAGATAGCGCAATAAATCAAAGTGAATTATCTGCAGGAGGCCCTGGCGCATGAATCTGTGCAACGGGAACGACCTCGGACCCGTACGGGCCGAGAAAATCACCGTCTCATGGGGCCGGACAGTCAGGGTCAGGGAAAAATCCTATATATATCTGGTGATATCTTGGGTGCTATTAGAGATACCGCAATAAAGCAAAGTGCATTGTCTGTAGGAGGCCCTGGCCCATGAATCTGTGCAGCGGGATCGAATTCGGACCACCAGGGGCCGAGAAAATCACTTTCTCATGAGGCCGGACTGTCAGCGTCAGGGAAAGGTGCAATATATATCTGGTGATATCTCGGGTGCTATTAGAGATAGAGCAATAAATCAAAGTCCATTGTCTGTACGAGGCACTGGCGTATGAATCTGTGCAGCAGGAACTACCTCGGACCACCAGGGGCCGAGAAAATTACAGATATTCGGAATCCGTCACACAAGGTCACGTAAAAATCCAGCATCTATCTGATGATATCTCGGGTGCTGTTACAGATAGCGCAATAAACCAAAGTGAATTGTCTGCAGGATGCCTTGGCGCATGAATCTGTGCAGCGGAATCGACCTCGGACCACCAGGGGCCGAGAAAACCACCGTCTCATGGGGTCGGACACTCAGGGTCAGGGAAAATTCCAATATATATCTGGTGATATCTCGGGTGCTATTAGAGATAGCGCAATAAATCAAAGTGCATTGTCAGTAGGAGGCCGTGGCGCATGAATCTGGGCAGCGGGAACGACCTCGGACCACCAGGGGCTGAGAAAACCACCGTCTCATGGGGCCGGACACTCAGTGTCAGGGGAAAATCCAATATATATCTGGTGATATCTCGGGTGCTATTACTGATAGCGCAATAAAGCAAAGTGCATTGTCTGTAGGAGGCCCTGGCGCATGAATCTGTGCAGCGGGATCGAATTCGGACCACCAGGGGCCGAGAAAATCACTTTCTCATGAGGCCGGACTGTCAGGGTCAGGGAAAGGTGCAATATATATCTGGTGATATCTCGGGTGCTATTAGAGCTAGCGCAATAAATCAAACTGCATTGTCTGCAGGAGGCCCTAGCGCATGTATCTGTGCAGCGGGAACGACCTCGGACCTCCAGGGGCCGAGACAACCACCGTCTCATGGGGCCGGAAACTCGGGGTCAGGGGAAAATCCAATATATATCTGGTGATATCTCGGGTGCTATTAGAGATAGCGCAATAAATCAAAGTACATTGTCTGTAGGAGGCCCTGGCGCATGAATCTGTGCAGCGGGATCGACCTCGGACCAGCAGGGGCCGAGAAAATCTCCGTCTCATGCGGCCGGACTGTCAGGGTCAGGGAAAAATCCAATATACAGTCTGTTTGACAAGAGCGTGTACAGCAAAACTCTTACGTGCGATGTCTTAGGTAAGAAATTCCACTTCAAGCAGGTAACTTGAATGTTTCCCTAAGATGCTTTGTACAAAAAACCTTCAGTTGTTGATCGAGCTTATTCGTAAAACGACGCATTTCATTATGAGTGCCGCGTACGCATCACGTTACGAAGCAGTGTTTCTGTGTTCCCATCCTAAAGGACCAAAAATGTCATACACAGCGGCTGCTAAATACATGAAGAAATCGAAGACATTTGTTAGTAAGTGGGTGAAACGATATTTGGAGGTCAAAAATGTCGATGACCTACCAAATCGTGGCACTAAGTCAAAGACGACGAAGAAAGAGGATAAATTGATTTTACGCGAATTCGAGAAGAATCCCCGTCTATCGTTACGTAGTGGACAGGCAGTTTTATGTAGAAAGGGTTTGAAATTGTTATGTGATACGATAAGAAGACGATTATTGGCAAATAATGTGAAATTGAGAAGCACAATAAAGAAAGTGCAACTATCCGAGAAACATGTCACAAAAATACTCGCTTGGGCGAATGAAAATTTGAACCGTGATTTGGACAATGTAATTTTTTCGGACGAAACTTCTTTTTGGGCACATACTTTTATAACCCATACCTGGTGTAACCACGCCAATAAACTCCTTCAGCGAACCGTTAAACACCCGGTAAGGGTGCATGTTTGGGGTTGCTTCTCGAAGCAGAGATTCGGTACTTTGCACGTATTCACTGACAATTTAAACGCTGCCAAAATGGTCAAAATCTATCAGAGAGCCTTATTACCATCTGCCCAGAGGTGGTTTATAAGAAATAATAAACATTGGCTACTGGAAGAGGATAATGACCCAAAACATCGAAGTCGACACTGTACAGCCTGGAAAGAGGAAAATCACATCGATGTACTAGATTAGCCTTCACAGTCGACGGATGCAAATCCAATAGAAAATGTTTGGGCAATCATGAAGATCAAGCTCAGAGGAAAGAAGCACAACACGATCAAGAAGCTGATTCGTCAAATTCGATTGGTATGGAGGTCCTTATCTCGTGATTATGCGATTACATTAGTAGAAAGTATGCCTCGAAGATGTAAATTAATTATTGATAATGGCGGTGACTGGGCACCATATTAATAATAACGCATCTTAGTATACACCATAAAGAATTTGTGTATTTTTTTCGAACCCGATATCCGAAATAGTTTTCGAGTTTTGCCGGACACGCTCTTGTCAAACAGAGTGTATATCTGGTGATATCTCGGGTGCTATTAGAGATAGCGAAATAAATCAAACTGCATTGTCTGCAGGAGGCCCTGGCGCATAAATCTGTGCCGCGGGATCGACCTCGGACCACCAGGGGCCGAGAAAACGACCGACACATGAGGCCGGACACTCAGGGTCGAGGAAAAATTCAATATATATCTGGTGATATCTCGGGTGCTCTTACAGATAGCGCACTAAACCAAAGTGAATTATCTGCAGGGGGCCCTGGCGCATGAATCTGTGCAGCGGGATCGACCTCGGACCACCAGAGGCCGAGAAAATCACCGCCTCATGGGGCCGGATTGCCAGGGTCAGGGAAAAATCCAATATATATCTGGTGATATCTCGGGTGCTATTAGAGATAGCGAAATAAATGAAAGTGCATTGTCTGCTGAAGGCCCTGGCGCACAAATCTGTGCCGCGGGATCGACCTTGGACCACCAGGGACCGAGAAAACCACCGACACATGGGGCCGGACACTCATGGTCAGGGGAAAATCCAATATATATCTGGTGATATCTCGAGTGCTATTAGAGATAGCGCAATAAACCAAAGAGAATTATCTGCAGGAGGGCCTGGCGTATTAATCTGAGCAGCAGGAACGACCTCGGACCACCAGGCGCCGAGAAAATTACATATATTCGGAATCCGTTACCCAAGGTCATGTAAAAATCCAGCATATATCTGGTGACATCTCGGGTGCTCTTACAGATAGCGCACTAAACCAAAGTGAATTATCTATAGGAGGCCCTGGCGCATGAATCTGTGCAGCGGGATCGACCTCGGACCACCAGAGGCCGAGAAAATCTCCATCTCATGGGGCCGGACTGTCAGGGTCAGGGAAAAATCCAATATATATCTGGTGATATCTCGGGTGCTATTAGAGATAGCGCAATAAACGAAAGTGAATTATCTGCAGGAGGCCCTGGCGCATGAATCTGTGCAACGGGAACGACCTCGGACCACCAGGGGCCGAGAAAACCACAGTCTCATGGGGCCGGACACTCATGGTCAGGGGAAAATCCAATATATATATGGTGATATCTCGGGTGCTATTAGAGATAGCGCAACAAACCAAAGTGAATTATCTGCAGGAGGGCCTGGCGTATTAATCTGAGCAGCAGGCACGACCTCGGACCACCAGGCGCCGAGAAAATTACAGATATTCGGAATCCGTCACCTAATGTCATGTAAAAATCCAGCATATATCTGGTGACATCTCGGGTGCTCTTACAGATAGCGCACTAAACCAAAGTGAATTATCTGCAGGGGGCCCTGGCGCATGAATCTGTGCAGCGGGAACGACCTCGGACCACCAGGGGCCGAGAAAACCACCGTCTCATGGGGCCGGACACTCAGGGTCAGGGGAAAATCCAATATGTATATGGTGATATCTCGGGTGCTATTAGAGATAGCGCAACAAACCAAAGTGAATTATCTGCAGGAGGCCCAGGCGCATGAATCTGTGCAGCGGGGACGACCTCGGACCACCAGGGCCGAGAAAACCACCGTCTCATGGGGCCGGACTGTCAGGGTCAGGGGAAAATCCAATATATATCTGGTGATATCTCGGGTGCTATTACAGATAGCGCAATAAATCAAAGTTCATTGTCTGTAGGAGGCCCTGGCGCATGAATCTGTGCAGCGGGAACGACCTCGGACCACCAGGGGCCGAGAAAACCATCCACACATGGGGCCGGACTGTCAGGGTCAAGGAAAAATCCAATATATATCTGGTGATATCTCGGGTGCTATTAGAGATAGCGCAATAAATCAAAGTGCATTGTCTGCAGGAGGCCCTGGCGCATGAATCTGTGCAGCGGGAACGACCTCGGACCACCAGGGGCCGAGAAAACCACCGTCTCATGGGGTCGGACACTCAGGGTCCGGGAAAAATCGAATACAAATCTGGTGATATCTCGGGTGATATTACAGATAGCGCAATAAATCAAAAAGCATTGTCTGCAGGAGGCCCTGGCGCATGAATCTATGCAGCGGGAACGACCTCGGACCACCAGGGGCCGAGAAAACCACCGTCTCATGGGGTCGGACTGTCAGGGTCAGGGAAAAATCCGATATATATCTGGTGATATTTCGGGTGCTATTAGAGATAGCGACATAAATCAAACTGTATGGTCTGTAGGAGGCCCTGGCGCATGAATCTATGCAGCGGGAACGACCTCGGACCACCAGGGGCCGAGAATACCACCGACACATGGGGCCGGACACTCAGGGTCGAGGAAAAATTCAATATATATCTGAGGATATCTCGGGTGCTCTTACAGATAGCCCACTAAACCAAAGTGAATTATCTGCAGGGGGCCCTGGCGCCTGAATCTGTGCAGCGGGATCGACCTCGGACCACCAGGGGCCGAGAAAATCACCGTCTCATGGGGCTGGATTGTCAGGGTCAGGGAAAAATCCAATGTATATCTGGTGACATCTCGGGTGCTATTAGAGATAGCGCAATAAACCAAAGTGAATTATCTATAGGAGGCCCTGGCGCATGAATCTGTGCAGCGGGATCGACATCGGACAACCAGGGGCCGAGAAAATCTCCGTCTCATGCGGCCGGACTGTCAGGGTCAGGGAAAAATACAATATATATCAGGTGATATCTCGGGTGCTATTAGAGATAGCGCAATAAATCAAAGTGCATTGTCTGCAGGAGGCCCTAGCGCATGAATCTGTGCAGCGGGAACGACCTGGGACCACCAGGGGCCGAGAAAACTACCGTCTCATGGTGTTCGACACTCAGTGTCAGGGAAAAATCCAATATATATCTGGTGATATCTCGGGTGCTATTACAGATCGCGCACTAAACCAAAGTGAACTATCTGCAGGGGGCCCTGGCTCATGAATCTGTGCAGCGGGAACGACCTAGGACCACCAGTGGCCGAGAAAACCACCGACACATGGGGCCGGACTGTCAGGGTCAGGGAAGAATCCAATATATATATGGTGATATCTCGGGTGCTATTAGAGGTAGAGCAATAAATCAAAGTCCATTGTCTGTACGAGGCACTGGCGTATGAATCTGTGCAGCAGGAACTACCTCGGACCACCAGGGGCCGAGAAAATTACAGATATTCGGAATCCGTCACACAAGGTCACGTAAAAATCCAGCATCTATCTGATGATATCTCGGGTGCTGTTACAGATAGCGCAATAAACCAAAGTGAATTGTCTGCAGGATGCCTTGGCGCATGAATCTGTGCAGCGGAATCGACCTCGGACCACCAGGGGCCGAGAAAACCACCGTCTCATGGGGTCGGACACTCAGGGTCAGGGAAAATTCCAATATATATCTGGTGATATCTCGGGTGCTATTAGAGATAGCGCAATAAATCAAAGTGCATTGTCAGTAGGAGGCCGTGGCGCATGAATCTGGGCAGCGGGAACGACCTCGGACCACCAGGGGCCGAGAAAACCACCGACACATGAGGCCGGACACTCAGGGTCGAGGAAAAATTCAATATATATCTGGTGATATCTCGGGTGCTCTTACAGATAGCGCACTAAACCAAAGTGAATTATCTGCAGGGGGCCCTGGCGCATGAATCTGTGCAGCGGGATCGACCTCGGACCACCAGAGGCCGAGAAAATCACCGCCTCATGGGGCCGGATTGCCAGGGTCAGGGAAAAATCCAATATATATCTGGTGATATCTCGTGTGCTATTAGAGATAGCGAAATAAATGAAAGTGCATTGTCTGCTGAAGGCCCTGGCGCACAAATCTGTGCCGCGGGATCGACCTTGGACCACCAGGGACCGAGAAAACCACCGACACATGGGGCCGGACACTCATGGTCAGGGGAAAATCCAATATATATCTGGTGATATCTCGAGTGCTATTAGAGATAGCGCAATAAACCAAAGAGAATTATCTGCAGGAGGGCCTGGCGTATTAATCTGAGCAGCAGGAACGACCTCGGACCACCAGGCGCCGAGAAAATTACATATATTCGGAATCCGTTACCCAAGGTCATGTAAAAATCCAGCATATATCTGGTGACATCTCGGGTGCTCTTACAGATAGCGCACTAAACCAAAGTGAATTATCTATAGGAGGCCCTGGCGCATGAATCTGTGCAGCGGGATCGACCTCGGACCACCAGAGGCCGAGAAAATCTCCATCTCATGGGGCCGGACTGTCAGGGTCAGGGAAAGGTGCAATATATATCTGGTGATATCTCGGGTGCTATTAGAGCTAGCGCAATAAATCAAACTGCATTGTCTGCAGGAGGCCCTAGCGCATGTATCTGTGCAGCGGGAACGACCTCGGACCTCCAGGGGCCGAGACAACCACCGTCTCATGGGGCCGGAAACTCGGGGTCAGGGGAAAATCCAATATATATCTGGTGATATCTCGGGTGCTATTAGAGATAGCGCAATAAATCAAAGTACATTGTCTGTAGGAGGCCCTGGCGCATGAATCTGTGCAGCGGGATCGACCTCGGACCAGCAGGGGCCGAGAAAATCTCCGTCTCATGCGGCCGGACTGTCAGGGTCAGGGAAAAATCCAATATACAGTCTGTTTGACAAGAGCGTGTACGGCAAAACTCTTACGTGCGATGTCTTAGGTAAGAAATTCCACTTCAAGCAGGTAACTTGAATGTTTCCCTAAGATGCTTTGTACAAAAAACCTTCAATTGTTGATCGAGCTTATTCGTAAAACGACGCATTTCATTATGAGTGCCGCGTACGCATCACGTTACGAAGCAGTGTTTCTGTGTTCCCATCCTAAAGGACCAAAAATGTCATACACAGCGGCTGCTAAATACATGAAGAAATCGAAGACATTTGTTAGTAAGTGGGTGAAACGATATTTGGAGGTCAAAAATGTCGATGACCTACCAAATCGTGGCACTAAGTCAAAGACGACGAAGAAAGAGGATAAATTGATTTTACGCGAATTCGAGAAGAATCCCCGTCTATCGTTACGTAGTGGACAGGCAGTTTTATGTAGAAAGGGTTTGAAATTGTTATGTGATACGATAAGAAGACGATTATTGGCAAATAATGTGAAATTGAGAAGCACAATAAAGAAAGTGCTACTATCCGAGAAACATGTCACAAAAATACTCGCTTGGGCGAATGAAAATTTGAACCGTGATTTGGACAATGTAATTTTTTCGGACGAAACTTCTTTTTGGGCACATACTTTTATAACCCATACCTGGTGTAACCACGCCAATAAACTCCTTCAGCGAACCGTTAAACACCCGGTAAAGGTGCATGTTTGGGGTTGCTTCTCGAAGCAGAGATTCGGTACTTTGCACGTATTCACTGACAATTTAAACGCTGCCAAAATGGTCAAAATCTATCAGAGAGCCTTATTACCATCTGCCCAGAGGTGGTTTATAAGAAATAATAAACATTGGCTACTGGAAGAGGATAATGACCCAAAACATCGAAGTCGACACTGTACAGCCTGGAAAGAGGAAAATCACATCGATGTACTAGATTAGCCTTCACAGTCGACGGATGCAAATCCAATAGAAAATGTTTGGGCAATCATGAAGATCAAGCTCAGAGGAAAGAAGCACAACACGATCAAGAAGCTGATTCGTCAAATTCGATTGGTATGGAGGTCCTTATCTCGTGATTATGCGATTACATTAGTAGAAAGTATGCCTCGAAGATGTAAATTAATTATTGATAATGGCGGTGACTGGGCACCATATTAATAATAACGCATCTTAGTATACACCATAAAGAATTTGTGTATTTTTTTCGAACCCGATATCCGAAATAGTTTTCGAGTTTTGCCGGACACGCTCTTGTCAAACAGAGTGTATATCTGGTGATATCTCGGGTGCTATTAGAGATAGCGAAATAAATCAAACTGCATTGTCTGCAGGAGGCCCTGGCGCATAAATCTGTGCCGCGGGATCGACCTCGGACCACCAGGGGCCGAGAAAACCACCGACACATGAGGCCGGACACTCAGGGTCGAGGAAAAATTCAATATATATCTGGTGATATCTCGGGTGCTCTTACAGATAGCGCACTAAACCAAAGTGAATTATCTGCAGGGGGCCCTGGCGCATGAATCTGTGCAGCGGGATCGACCTCGGACCACCAGAGGCCGAGAAAATCACCGCCTCATGGGGCCGGATTGCCAGGGTCAGGGAAAAATCCAATATATATCTGGTGATATCTCGGGTGCTATTAGAGATAGCGAAATAAATGAAAGTGCATTGTCTGCTGAAGGCCCTGGCGCACAAATCTGTGCCGCGGGATCGACCTTGGACCACCAGGGACCGAGAAAACCACCGACACATGGGGCCGGACACTCATGGTCAGGGGAAAATCCAATATATATCTGGTGATATCTCGAGTGCTATTAGAGATAGCGCAATAAACCAAAGAGAATTATCTGCAGGAGGGCCTGGCGTATTAATCTGAGCAGCAGGAACGACCTCGGACCACCAGGCGCCGAGAAAATTACATATATTCGGAATCCGTTACCCAAGGTCATGTAAAAATCCAGCATATATCTGGTGACATCTCGGGTGCTCTTACAGATAGCGCACTAAACCAAAGTGAATTATCTATAGGAGGCCCTGGCGCATGAATCTGTGCAGCGGGATCGACCTCGGACCACCAGAGGCCGAGAAAATCTCCATCTCATGGGGCCGGACTGTCAGGGTCAGGGAAAAATCCAATATATATCTGGTGATATCTCGGGTGCTATTAGAGATAGCGCAATAAACGAAAGTGAATTATCTGCAGGAGGCCCTGGCGCATGAATCTGTGCAACGGGAACGACCTCGGACCACCAGGGGCCGAGAAAACCACAGTCTCATGGGGCCGGACACTCATGGTCAGGGGAAAATCCAATATATATCTGGTGATATCTCGGGTGCAATTAGAGATAGCGCAATAAATCAAAGTGCATTGTCTGTAGGAGGCCCTGGCGCATGAATCTGTGCAGCGGGAACGACCTCGGACCACCAGGGGCTGAGAAAACGACCGCCTCATGGGGCCGGCCACTCAGGGTCAGGGGAAAATCCAATATATATATGGTGATATCTCGGGTGCTATTAGAGATAGCGCAACAAACCAAAGTGAATTATCTGCAGGAGGGCCTGGCGTATTAATCTGAGCAGCAGGCACGACCTCGGACCACCAGGCGCCGAGAAAATTACAGATATTCGGAATCCGTCACCTAATGTCATGTAAAAATCCAGCATATATCTGGTGACATCTCGGGTGCTCTTACAGATAGCGCACTAAACCAAAGTGAATTATCTGCAGGGGGCCCTGGCGCATGAATCTGTGCAGCGGGAACGACCTCGGCCCACCAGGGGCCGAGAAAACCACCGTCTCATGGGGCCGGACACTCAGGGTCAGGGGAAAATCCAATATGTATATGGTGATATCTCGGGTGCTATTAGAGATAGCGCAACAAACCAAAGTGAATTATCTGCAGGAGGCCCAGGCGCATGAATCTGTGCAGCGGGGACGACCTCGGACCACCAGGGCCGAGAAAACCACCGTCTCATGGGGCCGGACTGTCAGGGTCAGGGGAAAATCCAATATATATCTGGTGATATCTCGGGTGCTATTACAGATAGCGCAATAAATCAAAGTTCATTGTCTGTAGGAGGCCCTGGCGCATTTATCTGTGCAGCGGGAACGACCTCGGACAACCAGGGGCCGAGAAAACCATCCACACATGGGGCCGGACTGTCAGAGTCAAGGAAAAATCCAATATATATCTGGTGATATCTCGGGTGCTATTAGAGATAGCGCAATAAATCAAAGTGCATTGTCTGCAGGAGGCCCTGGCGCATGAATCTGTGCAGCGGGAACGACCTCGGACCACCAGGGGCCGAGAAAACCACCGTCTCATGGGGTCGGACACTCAGGGTCCGGGAAAAATCGAATACAAATCTGGTGATATCTCGGGTGATATTACAGATAGCGCAATAAATCAAAAAGCATTGTCTGCAGGAGGCCCTGGCGCATGAATCTATGCAGCGGGAACGACCTCGGACCACCAGGGGCCGAGAAAACCACCGTCTCATGGGGTCGGACTGTCAGGGTCAGGGAAAAATCCGATATATATCTGGTGATATTTCGGGTGCTATTAGAGATAGCGAAATAAATCACAGTGCATTGTCTGCAGGAGGGCCTGGCGTATTAATCTGAGCAGCAGGAACGTCCTCGGACCACCAGGCGCCGAGAAAATTACAGATATTCGGAATGCGTCACCTAATTTCATGTAAAAATCCAGCATATATCTGGTGACATCTCGGGTGCTCTTACAGATAGCGCACTAAACCAAAGTGAATTATCTGCAGGGGGCCCTGGCGCATGAATCTGTGCAGCGGGAACGACCTCGGACCACCTGGGGCCGAGAAAACCACCGTCTCATGGGGCCGGACACTCAGGGTCAGGGGAAAATCCAATATGTATATGGTGATATCTCGGGTGCTATTACAGATAGTGCAATAAATCAAAGTGCATTGTCTGTAGGAGGCCCTGCGCATGAATCTGTGCAGCGGGAGCGACCTCGGACCAACCAGGGGCCGAGAAAATTACGGATATTCGGAATCCGTCACCCAAGGTCATGTAAAAATCCAGCATATATATGGTGATATCTCGGGTCCTATTACAGATAGCGCAATAAACCAAAGTGAATTGTCTGCAGGAAGCCTTGGCGCATGAATCTGTGCAGCGGAATCGACCTCGGACCACCAGGTGCCGAGAAAACCACCGCCTCATGGGGTCGGACTGTCAGGGTCAGGGAAAAATCCAATATATATCTGGTGATATCTCGGGTGCTATTAGAGATAGCGACATAAATCAAACTGTATTGTCTGTAGGAGGCCCTGGCGCATGAATCTATGCAGCGGGAACGACCTCGGACCACCAGGGGCCGAGAATACCACCGACACATGGGGCCGGACACTCAGGGTCGAGGAAAAATTCAATATATATCTGAGGATATCTCGGGTGCTCTTACAGATAGCCCACTAAACCAAAGTGAATTATCTGCAGGAGGCCCTGGCGCCTGAATCTGTGCAGCGGGATCGACCTCGGACCACCAGGGGCCGAGAAAATCACCGTCTCATGGGGCTGGATTGTCAGGGTCAGGGAAAAATCCAATGTATATCTGGTGACATCTCGGGTGCTATTAGAGATAGCGCAATAAACCAAAGTGAATTATCTATAGGAGGCCCTGGCGCATGAATCTGTGCAGCGGGATCGACATCGGACAACCAGGGGCCGAGAAAATCTCCGTCTCATGCGGCCGGACTGTCAGGGTCAGGGAAAAATACAATATATATCAGGTGATATCTCGGGTGCTATTAGAGATAGCGCAATAAATCAAAGTGCATTGTCTGCAGGAGGCCCTAGCGCATGAATCTGTGCAGCGGGAACGACCTGGGACCACCAGGGGCCGAGAAAACTACCGTCTCATGGTGTTCGACACTCAGTGTCAGGGAAAAATCCAATATATATCTGGTGATATCTCGGGTGCTATTACAGATCGCGCACTAAACCAAAGTGAACTATCTGCAGGGGGCCCTGGCTCATGAATCTGTGCAGCGGGAACGACCTAGGACCACCAGTGGCCGAGAAAACCACCGACACATGGGGCCGGACTGTCAGGGTCAGGGAAGAATCCAATATATATATGGTGATATCTCGGGTGCTATTAGATGTAGAGCAATAAATCAAAGTCCATTGTCTGTACGAGGCACTGGCGTATGAATCTGTGCAGCAGGAACTACCTCGGACCACCAGGGGCCGAGAAAATTACAGATATTCGGAATCCGTCACACAAGGTCACGTAAAAATCCAGCATCTATCTGATGATATCTCGGGTGCTGTTACAGATAGCGCAATAAACCAAAGTGAATTGTCTGCAGGATGCCTTGGCGCATGAATCTGTGCAGCGGAATCGACCTCGGACCACCAGGGGCCGAGAAAACCACCGTCTCATGGGGTTGGACACTCAGGGTCAGGGAAAATTCCAATATATATCTGGTGATATCTCGGGTGCTATTAGAGATAGCGCAATAAATCAAAGTGCATTGTCAGTAGGAGGCCGTGGCGCATGAATCTGGGCAGCGGGAACGACCTCGGACCACCAGGGTCCGAGGAAACGACCGTCTCATGGGGCCGGACGCTCAGGGTCAGTGAAAAATCCAATATATATCTGCTGATATCTCGGGTGCTATTACAGATAGCGCAATAAATCAAAGTGCATTGTCTGTAGGAGGCCCTGGCGCATGAATCTGTGTAGCGGGAACGACCTCGGACCACCAGGGGCCGAAAAACCCACAGTCTCATGGGGCCGGACACTCAGGGTCAGGGTAAAATGCAATATATATCTGGTGATATCTCGGGTGCTATTACAGATAGCGCAATAAATCAAAGTGCATTGTCTGTAGGAGGCCCTGGCGCATGAATCTGTGCAGCGGGAACGACCTCGGACCACCAGGGGCCGAAAAAACCACAGTCTCATGGGGCCGGTCACTCAGGGTCAGGGGAAAATCCAATATATATCTGGTGATATCTCGGGTGCTATTACAGATAGCGCAATAAATCAAAGTGCATTGTCTGTAGGAGGCCCTGGCGCATGAATCTGTGCAACGGGAACGACCTCGGACCACCAGGGGCCGAGAAAACCACAGTCTCATGGGGCCGGACACTCAGGGTCAGGGGAAAATCCAATATATATCTGGTGATATCTCGGGTGCTATTAGAGATAGCGCAATAAACCAAAGTGCATTGTCTGTAGGAGGCCCTGGCGCATGAATCTGTGCAGCGGGAACGACCTCGGAACACCAGGGACCGAGAAAACCACCGTCTCATGGGGCCGGATACTCAGGGTCAGTGAAAAATCCAATATATATGTGGTGATATCTCGGGTGCTCTTACAGATAGCGCAATAAATCAAAGTGAATTATCTGCAGTAGGCCCTGGCGCATGAATCCGTGCAGGGGGAACGACCTCGGACTACCAGGGGCCGAGAAAACCACAGTCTCATGGGGCCGGACACTCAGGGTCAGGGGAAAATCCAATATAGATCTGGTGATATCTCGGGTGCTATTACAGATAGCGCAATAAATCAAAGTGCATTACCTGTAGGAGGCCCTGGCGCATGAATCTGTGCAGCGGGAACGTCCTCGGACTTCCAGGGGCCGAGACAACGACCGTCTCACGGGGCCGGACACTCAGGGTCAGGGTAAAATCCAATATATATGTGGTGATACCTCGGGTGCTATTACAGATAGCGCAATAAATCAAAGTGCATTGTCTGTAGGAGGCCCTGGCGCATGAATCTGTGCAGCGGGAACGACCTCGGACCACCAGGGGCCGAAAAAACCATAGTCACATGGGGCCGGTCACTCAGGGTCAGGGGAAAATCCAATATATATCTGGTGATATCTCGGGTGCTATTACAGATAGCGCAATAAATCAAAGTGCATTGTCTGTAGGAGGCGCTGGCGCATGAATCTGTGCAGCGGGATCGACCTCGGACCACCAGGGGCCGAAAAAACCACAGTCTCATGGGGCCGGACACTCAGGGTCAGGGTAAAATGCAATATATATCTGGTGATATCTCGGGTGCTATTACAGATAGCGCAATAAATCCAAATGCATTACCTGTAGGAGGCCCTGGCGCATGAATCTGTGCAGCGGGAACGTCCTCGGACCTCCAGGGGCCGAGACAACGACCGTCTCACGGGGCCGGACACTCAGGGTCAGGGTAAAATCCAATATATATGTGGTGATATCTCGGGTGCTATTACAGATAGCGCAATAAATCAAAGTGCATTGTCTGTAGGAGGCCCTGGCGCATGAATCTGTGCAGCGGGAACGACCTCGGACCACCAGGGGCCGAAAAAACCATAGTCTCATGGGGCCGGTCACTCAGGGTCAGGGGAAAATCCAATATATATCTGGTGATATCTCGGGTGCTATTACAGATAGCGCAATAAATCAAAGTGCATTGTCTGTAGGAGGCGCTGGCGCATGAATCTGTGCAGCGGGATCGACCTCGGACCACCAGGGGCCGAAAAAACCACAGTCTCATGGGGCCGGACACTCAGGGTCAGGGTAAAATGCAATATATATCTGGTGATATCTCGGGTGCTATTACAGATAGCGCAATAAATCAAAGTGCATTACCTGTAGGAGGCCCTGGCGCATGAATCTCTGCAGCGGAAACGTCCTCGGACCTCCAGGGGCCGAGACAACGACCGTCTCATGGGGCCGGACCCTCAGGGTCAGGGTGAAATCCAATATATATCTGGTGATATCTCGGGTGCTATTACAGATAGCGCAATAAATCAAAGTGCATTGTCTGTAGGAGGCCCTGGCGCATGAATCTGTGCAGCGGGAACGACCTCGGAACACCAGGGACCGAGAAAACCACCGTCTCATGGGGCCGGATACTCAGGGTCAGTGAAAAATCCAATATATATGTGGTGATATCTCGGGTGCTCTTACAGATAGCGCAATAAATCAAAGTGAATTATCTGCAGTAGGCCCTGGCGCATGAATCCGTGCAGGGGGAACGACCTCGGACCACCAGGGGCCGAGAAAACCACAGTCTCATGGGGCCGGACACTCAGGGTCAGGGGAAAATCCAATATAGATCTGGTGATATCTCGGGTGCTATTACAGATAGCGCAATAAATCAAAGTGCATTACCTGTAGGAGGCCCTGGCGCATGAATCTGTGCAGCGGGAACGTCCTCGGACTTCCAGGGGCCGAGACAACGACCGTCTCACGGGGCCGGACACTCAGGGTCAGGGTAAAATCCAATATATATGTGGTGATACCTCGGGTGCTATTACAGATAGCGCAATAAATCAAAGTGCATTGTCTGTAGGAGGCCCTGGCGCATGAATCTGTGCAGCGGGAACGACCTCGGACCACCAGGGGCCGAAAAAACCATAGTCACATGGGGCCGGTCACTCAGGGTCAGGGGAAAATCCAATATATATCTGGTGATATCTCGGGTGCTATTACAGATAGCGCAATAAATCAAAGTGCATTGTCTGTAGGAGGCGCTGGCGCATGAATCTGTGCAGCGGGATCGACCTCGGACCACCAGGGGCCGAAAAAACCACAGTCTCATGGGGCCGGACACTCAGGGTCAGGGTAAAATGCAATATATATCTGGTGATATCTCGGGTGCTATTACAGATAGCGCAATAAATCCAAATGCATTACCTGTAGGAGGCCCTGGCGCATGAATCTGTGCAGCGGGAACGTCCTCGGACCTCCAGGGGCCGAGACAACGACCGTCTCACGGGGCCGGACACTCAGGGTCAGGGTAAAATCCAATATATATGTGGTGATATCTCGGGTGCTATTACAGATAGCGCAATAAATCAAAGTGCATTGTCTGTAGGAGGCCCTGGCGCATGAATCTGTGCAGCGGGAACGACCTCGGACCACCAGGGGCCGAAAAAACCATAGTCTCATGGGGCCGGTCACTCAGGGTCAGGGGAAAATCCAATATATATCTGGTGATATCTCGGGTGCTATTACAGATAGCGCAATAAATCAAAGTGCATTGTCTGTAGGAGGCGCTGGCGCATGAATCTGTGCAGCGGGATCGACCTCGGACCACCAGGGGCCGAAAAAACCACAGTCTCATGGGGCCGGACACTCAGGGTCAGGGTAAAATGCAATATATATCTGGTGATATCTCGGGTGCTATTACAGATAGCGCAATAAATCAAAGTGCATTACCTGTAGGAGGCCCTGGCGCATGAATCTCTGCAGCGGAAACGTCCTCGGACCTCCAGGGGCCGAGACAACGACCGTCTCATGGGGCCGGACCCTCAGGGTCAGGGTGAAATCCAATATATATCTGGTGATATCTCGGGTGCTATTACAGATAGCGCAATAAATCAAAGTGCATTACCTGTAGGAGGCCCTGGCGCATGAATCTGTGCAACGGGAACCACCTCG
Source organism: Nomia melanderi (assembly GCF_051020985.1). Taxonomy (NCBI): domain Eukaryota; kingdom Metazoa; phylum Arthropoda; class Insecta; order Hymenoptera; family Halictidae; genus Nomia; species Nomia melanderi. Next base: position 1,412,219 of record NW_027475140.1, on the reverse strand, counting down.
GACCACCAGGGGCCGAGAAAACCACAGTCTCATGGGGCCGGACACTCAGGGTCAGGGGAAAATCCAATATATATCTGGTGATATCTCGGGTGCTATTAGAGATAGCGCAATAAACCAAAGTGAATTATCTGCAGGAGGCCCTGGCGCATGAATCTGTGCACGCGGGAACGACCTCGGACCACCAGGGTCCGAGAAAACGACCGTCGCATGGGGCCGGACACTCAGGGACAGTAAAAAATCCAATATATATCTGGTGATATCTCGGGTGCTATTACAGATAGCGCAATAAATCAAAGTGCATTGTCTGTAGGAGGCCCTGGCGCATGAATCTGTGCAGCGGGATCGACCTCGGACCACCAGGGGCCGAAAAAACCACAGTCTCATGGGGCCGGACACTCAGGGTCAGGGTAAAATGCAATATATATCTGGTGATATCTCGGGTGCTATTACAGATAGCGCAATAAATCAAAGTGCATTACCTGTAGGAGGCCCTGGCGCATGAATCTCTGCAGCGGAAACGTCCTCGGACCTCCAGGGGCCGAGACAACGACCGTCTCATGGGGCCGGACACTCAGGGTCAGGGTGAAATCCAATATATATCTGGTGATATCTCGGGTGCTATTACAGATAGCGCAATAAATCAAAGTGCATTACCTGTAGGAGGCCCTGGCGCATGAATCTGTGCAGAGGGAACGACCTCGGACGACCAGGGACCGAGAAAACCACAGTCTCATGGGGCCGGACACTCAGGGTCAGGGGAAAATCCAATATAGATCTGGTGATATCTCGGGTGCTATTACAGATAGCGCAATAAATCAAAGTGCATTGTCTGTAGGAGGCGCTGGCGCATGAATCTGTGCAGCGGGAACGACCTCGGACCACCAGGGGCCGAGAAAAGCACAGTCTCATGGGGCCGGACACTCAGGGTCAGGGTAAAATCCAATATATATCTGGTGATATCTCGGGTGCTATTACAGATAGCGCAATAAATCAAAGTGCATTGTCTGTAGGAGGCCCTGGCGCATGAATCCGTGCAGCGGGAACGACCTCGGACCACCAGGGGCCGAGAAAACCACAGTCTCATGGGGCCGGACACTCAGGGTCAGGGGAAAATCCAATATAGATCTGGTGATATCTCGGGTGCTATTACAGATAGCGCAATAAACCAAAGTGAATTATCTGCAGGAGGCCCTGGCGCATGAATCTGTGCAACGGGAACGACCTCGGACCACCAGGGGCCGAGAAAACCACAGTCTCATGGGGCCGGACACTCAGGGTCAGGGGAAAATCCAATATAGATCTGGTGATATCTCGGGTGCTATTACAGGTAGCGCAATAAATCAAAGTGCATTACCTGTAGGAGGCCCTGGCGCATGAATCTGTGCAGCGGGAACGTCCTCGGACCTCCAGGGGCCGAGACAACGACCGTCTCATGGGGCCGGACACTCAGGGTCAGGGTAAAATCCAATATATATCTGGTGATATCTCGGGTGCTATTACAGATAGCGCAATAAATCAAAGTGCATTGTCTGTAGGAGGCCCTGGCGCATGAATCTGTGCAGCGGGAACGACCTCGGACCACCAGGGGCCGAGAAAAGCACAGTCTCATGGGGCCGGACACTCAGGGTCAGGGTAAAATCCAATATATATCTGGTGATATCTCGGGTGCTATTAGAGATAGCGCAATAAACCAAAGTGAATTATCTGCAGGAGGCCCTGGCGCATGAATTTGTGCAGCGGGAACGACCTCGGACCACCAGGGGCCGAAATAACCAAAGTCTCATTGGGCCGGTCACTCAGGGTCTGGGGAAAATCCAATATATATCTGGTGATATCTCGGGTGCTATTACAGATAGCGCAATAAATCAAAGTGCATTGTCTGTAGGAGGCCCTGGCGCATGAATCTGTGCAACGGGAACGACCTCGGACCACCAGGGGCCGAGAAAACCACAGTCTCATGGGGCCGGACACTCAGGGTCAGGGGAAAATCCAATATAGATCTGGTGATATCTCGGGTGCTATTACAGATAGCGCAATAAATCAAAGTGAATTATCTGCAGGAGGCCCTGGCGCATGAATCTGTTTAACGGGAACGACCTCGGGCCACCAGGGGCCGAGAAAACCACAGTCTCATGGGGCCGGACACTCAGGGTCAGGGGAAAATCCAATATAGATCTGGTGATATCTCGGGTGCTATTACAGGTAGCGCAATAAATCAAAGTGCATTACCTGTAGGAGGCCCTGGCGCATGAATCTGTGCAGCGGGAACGACCTCTGACCACCAGGGGCCGAAAAAACCACAGTCTCATGGGGCCGGTCACTCAGGGTCAGGGGAAAATCCAATATATATCTGGTGATATCTCGGGTGCTATTACAGATAGCGCAATAAATCAAAGTGCATTGTCTGTAGGAGGCCCTGGCGCATGAATCTGTGCAACGGGAACGCCCCCGGACCACCAGGGGCCGAGAAAACCACAGTCTCATGGGGCTGGACACTCAGGGTCAGGGGAAAATCCAATATATATCTGGTGATATCTCGGGTGCTATTACAGATAGCGCAATAAACCAAAGTGAATTATCTGCAGGAGGCCCTGGCGCATGAATCTGTGCAACGGGAACGACCTCGGACCACCGGGGGCCGAGAAAACCACAGTCTCATGGGGCCGGACACTCAGGGTCAGGGGAAAATCCAATATAGATCTGGTGATATCTCGGGTGCTATTACAGATATCGCAATAAATCAAAGTGAATTATCTGCAGGAGGCCCTGGCGCATGAATCTGTTTAACGGGAACGACCTCGGGCCACCAGGGGCCGAGAAAACCACAGTCTCATGGGGCCGGACACTCAGGGTCAGGGGAAAATCCAATATAGATCTGGTGATATCTCGGGTGCTATTACAGGTAGCGCAATAAATCAAAGTGCATTACCTGTAGGAGGCCCTGGCGCATGAATCTGTGCAGCGGGAACGACCTCTGACCACCAGGGGCCGAAAAAACCACAGTCTCATGGGGCCGGTCACTCAGGGTCAGGGGAAAATCCAATATATATCTGGTGATATCTCGGGTGCTATTACAGATAGCGCAATAAATCAAAGTGCATTGTCTGTAGGAGGCCCTGGCGCATGAATCTGTGCAACGGGAACGCCCCCGGACCACCAGGGGCCGAGAAAACCACAGTCTCATGGGGCTGGACACTCAGGGTCAGGGGAAAATCCAATATATATCTGGTGATATCTCGGGTGCTATTAGAGATAGCGCAATAAACCAAAGTGCATTGTCTGTAGGAGGCCCTGGCGCATGAATCTGTGCAGCGGGTACGACCTCGGACGACCAGGGGCCGAGAAAACCACAGTCTCATGGGGCCGGACACTCCTGGTCAGGGGAAAATCCAATATATATCTGGTGATATCTCGGCTGCTATTACCGATAGCGCAATAAATCAAAGTGCATTGTCTGTAGGAGGCCCTGGCGCATGAATCTGTGTAGCGGGAACGACCTCGGACGACCAGGGGCCGAGAAAACCACAGTCTCATGGGGCCGGTCACTCAGGGTCAGGGGAAAATCCAATATATATCTGGTGATATCTCGGGTGCTATTAGAGATAGCGCAATACACCAAAGTGAATTATCTGCAGGAGGCCCTGGCGCATGAATCTGTGCAGCGGGAACGACCTCGGAACACCAGGGACCGAGAAAACCACCGTCTCATGGGGCCGGACATTCAGGGTCAGTGAAAAATCCAATATATATGTGGTGATATCTCGGGTGCTATTACAGATAGCGCAATAAATCAAAGTGCATTGTCTGTAGGAGACCCTGGCGCATGAACCTGTGCAGCGGGAACGACCTCGGACCACCAGGGGCCGAGAAAACGACCGTCTCATGGGGCCGGACGCTCAGGGTCAGTGAAAAATCCAATATATATCTGGTGATATCTCGGGTGCTACTAGAGATAGCGCAATAAACCAAAGTGAATTATCTGCAGGAGGCCCTGGCGCATGAATCTGTGCAACGGGAACGACCTCGGTCCACCAGGGGCCGAGAAAACGACCGTCTCATGGGGCCGGACACTCAGGGTCAGGGTAAAATCCAATATATATCTGGTGATATCTCGGGTGCTATTACAGATAGCGCAATAAATCAAAGTGCATTGTCTGTAGGAGGCCCTGGCGCATGAATCTGTGCAGCGGGAACGACCTCGGACCACCAGGGGCCGAGAAAAGCACAGTCTCATGGGGCCGGACACTCAGGGTCAGGGTAAAATCCAATATATATCTGGTCATATCTCGGGTGCTATTAGAGATAGCACAATAAACCAAAGTGAATTATCTGCAGGAGGACCTGGCGCATGAATCTGTGCAGCGGGAACGACCTCGGACCACCAGGGGCCGAGAAAACGACCGTCTCATGGGGCCGGACACTCAGGGTCAGTGAAAAATCCAATATATATCTGGTGATATCTCTGGTGCTATTACAGATAGCGCAATAAATCAAAGTGCATTGTCTGTAGGAGGCCCTGGCGCATGAATCTGTGCAGCGGGAACGACCTCGGACCACCAGGGGCCGAGAAAACGACCGTCTCATGGGGCCGGACACTCAGGGTCAGTGAAAAATCCATTATATATCTGCTGATATCTCGGGTGCTACTACAGATAGCGCAATAAATCAAAGTGCATTGTCTGTAGGAGGCCCTGGCGCATGAATCTGTGCAGCGGGAACGACCTCGGACCACCAGGGGCCGAGAAAAGCACAGTCTCATGGGGCCGGACACTCAGGGTCAGGGTAAAATCCAATATATATCTGGTGATATCTCGGGTGCTATTAGAGATAGCGCAATAAACCAAAGTGAATTATCTGCAGGAGGCCCTGGCGCATGAATTTGTGCAGCGGGAACGACCTCGGACCACCAGGGGCCGAAATAACCACAGTCTCATTGGGCCGGTCACTCAGGGTCTGGGGAAAATCCAATATATATCTGGTGATATCTCGGGTGCTATTACAGATAGCGCAATAAATCAAAGTGCATTGTCTGTAGGAGGCCCTGGCGCATGAATCTGTGCAACGGGAACGACCTCGGACCACCAGGGGCCGAGAAAACCACAGTCTCATGGGGCCGGACACTCAGGGACAGGGGAAAATCCAATATATATCTGGTGATATCTCGGGTGCTATTAGAGATAGCGCAATAAACCAAAGTGCATTGTCTGTAGGAGGCCCTGGCGCATGAATCTGTGCAGCAGGAACGACCTCGGAACACCAGGAACCGAGAAAACCACCGTCTCATGGTGCCGGATACTCAGGGTCAGTGAAAAATCCAATATATATGTGGTGATATCTCGGGTGCTATTACAGATAGCGCAATAAATCAAAGTGAATTATCTGCAGTAGGCCCTGGCGCATGAATCTGTGCAGCGGGAACGACCTCGGTCCACCAGGGGCCGAGAAAACCACAGTCTCATGGGGCCGGACACTCAGGGTCAGGGGAAAATCCAATATAGATCTGGTGATATCTCGGGTGCTATTACAGATAGCGCAATAAACCAAAGTGAATTATCTGCAGGAGGCCCTGGCGCATGAATCTGTGCAACGGGAACGACCTCGGAGCACCAGGGGCCGAGAAAACCACAGTCTCATGGGGCCGGACACTCAGGGTCAGGGGAAAATCCAATATAGATCTGGTGATATCTCGGGTGCTATTACAGATAGCGCAATAAATCAAAGTGCATTACCTGTAGGAGGCCCTGGCGCATGAATCTGTGCAGCGGGAACGTCCTCGGGCCTCCAGGGGCCGAGACAACGACCGTCTCATGGGGCCGGACACTCAGGGTCAGGGTAAAATCCAATATATATCTGGTGATATCTCGGGTGCTATTACAGATAGCGCAATAAATCAAAGTGCGTTGTCTGTAGGAGGCCCTGGCGCATGAATCTGTGCAGCGGGAACGACCTCGGACGACCAGGGGCCGAGAAAACCACAGTCTCATGGGGCCGGACACTCAGGGTCAGGGGAAAATCCAATATATATCTGGTGATATCTCGGGTGCTATTACAGATAGCGCAATAAACCAAAGTGAATTATCTGCAGGAGGCCCTGGCGCATGAATCTGTGCAACGGGAACGACCTCGGACCACCAGGGGCCGAGAAAACCACAGTCTCATGTGGCCGGACACTCAGGGTCAGTGGAAAATCCAATATATATCTGGTGATATCTCGGGTGCTATTACAGATAGCGCAATAAATCAAAGTGCATTGTCTGTAGGAGGCCCTGGCGCATGAATCTGTGCAGCGGGAAGGACCTCGGACCACCAGGGGCCGAGAAAAGCACAGTCTCATGGGGCCGGACACTCAGGGTCAAGGTAAAATCCAATATATATCTGGTGATATCTCGGGTGCTATTACAGATAGCGCAATAAACCAAAGTGCATTGTCTGTAGGAGGCCCTGGCGCATGAATCTGTGCAGCGGGAACGACCTCGGAACACCAGGAACCGAGAAAACCACCGTCTCATGGGGCCGGATACTCAGGGTCAGTGAAAAATCCAATATATATGTGGTGATATCTCGGGTGCTATTACAGATAGCGCAATAAATCAAAGTGAATTATCTGCAGTAGGCCCTGGCGCATGAATCTGTGCAGCGGGAACGACCTCGGTCCACCAGGGGCCGAGAAAACCACAGTCTCATGGGGCCGGACACTCAGGGTCAGGGGAAAATCCAATATAGATCTGGTGATATCTCGGGAGCTATTACAGATAGCGCAATAAATCAAAGTGCATTACCTGTAGGAGGCCCTGACGCATGAATCTGTGCCGCGGGAACGACCTCGGACCACCAGGGGCCGAGAAAAGCACAGTCTCATGGGCCCGGACACTCAGGGTCACTGAAAAATCCAATATATATCTGCTGATATCTCGGGTGCTATTACAGATAGCGCAATAAATCAAAGTGCATTGTCTGTAGGAGGCCCTGGCGCATGAATCTGTGCAGCGGGAACGACCTCGGACCACCAGGGGCCGAGAAAAGCACAGTCTCATGGGGCCGGACACTCAGGGTCAGGGTAAAATCCAATATATATCTGGTGATATCTCGGGTGCTATTAGAGATAGCGCAATAAACCAAAGTGAATTATCTGCAGGAGGCCCTGACGCATGAATCTGTGCAGCGGGAACGACCTCGGACCACCAGGGGCCGAAAAAACCACAGTCTCATGGGGCCGGTCACTCAGGGTCAGGGGAAAATCCAATATATATCTGGTGATATCTCGGGTGCTATTACAGATAGCGCAATAAATCAAAGTGCATTGTCTGTAGGAGGCCCAGGCGCATGAATCTGTGCAGCGGGAACGACCTCGGACCACCAGGGGCCGAAAAAACCACAGTCTCATGGGGCCGGTCACTCAGGGTCAGAGGAAAATCCAATGTATATCTGGTGATATCTCGGGTGCTATTACAGATAGCGCAATAAATCAAAGTGAATTATCTGCAGTAGGCCCTGGCGCATGAATCTGTGCAGCGGGAACGACCTCGGACCACCAGGGGCCGAGAAAACCACAGTCTCATGGGGCCGGACACTCAGGGTCAGGGGAAAATCCAATATAGATCTGGTGATATCTCGGGTGCTATTACAGATAGCGCAATAAACCAAAGTGAATTATCTGCAGGAGGCCCTGGCGCATGAATCTGTGCAACGGGAACGACCTCGGACCACCGGGGGCCGAGAAAACCACAGTCTCATGGGGCCGGACACTCAGGGTCAGGGGAAAATCCAATATAGATCTGGTGATATCTCGGGTGCTATTACAGATAGCGCAATAAATCAAAGTGAATTATCTGCAGGAGGCCCTGGCGCATGAATCTGTTTAACGGGAACGACCTCGGGCCACCAGGGGCCGAGAAAACCACAGTCTCATGGGGCCGGACACTCAGGGTCAGGGGAAAATCCAATATAGATCTGGTGATATCTCGGGTGCTATTACAGGTAGCGCAATAAATCAAAGTGCATTACCTGTAGGAGGCCCTGGCGCATGAATCTGTGCAGCGGGAACGACCTCTGACCACCAGGGGCCGAAAAAACCACAGTCTCATGGGGCCGGTCACTCAGGGTCAGGGGAAAATCCAATATATATCTGGTGATATCTCGGGTGCTATTACAGATAGCGCAATAAATCAAAGTGCATTGTCTGTAGGAGGCCCTGGCGCATGAATCTGTGCAACGGGAACGCCCCCGGACCACCAGGGGCCGAGAAAACCACAGTCTCATGGGGCTGGACACTCAGGGTCAGGGGAAAATCCAATATATATCTGGTGATATCTCGGGTGCTATTAGAGATAGCGCAATAAACCAAAGTGCATTGTCTGTAGGAGGCCCTGGCGCATGAATCTGTGCAGCGGGAACGACCTCGGACGACCAGGGGCCGAGAAAACCACAGTCTCATGGGGCCGGACACTCCTGGTCAGGGGAAAATCCAATATATATCTGGTGATATCTCGGCTGCTATTACCGATAGCGCAATAAATCAAAGTGCATTGTCTGTAGGAGGCCCTGGCGCATGAATCTGTGTAGCGGGAACGACCTCGGACGACCAGGGGCCGAGAAAACCACAGTCTCATGGGGCCGGTCACTCAGGGTCAGGGGAAAATCCAATATATATCTGGTGATATCTCGGGTGCTATTAGAGATAGCGCAATACACCAAAGTGAATTATCTGCAGGAGGCCCTGGCGCATGAATCTGTGCAGCGGGAACGACCTCGGAACACCAGGGACCGAGAAAACCACCGTCTCATGGGGCCGGACATTCAGGGTCAGTGAAAAATCCAATATATATGTGGTGATATCTCGGGTGCTATTACAGATAGCGCAATAAATCAAAGTGCATTGTCTGTAGGAGACCCTGGCGCATGAACCTGTGCAGCGGGAACGACCTCGGACCACCAGGGGCCGAGAAAACGACCGTCTCATGGGGCCGGACGCTCAGGGTCAGTGAAAAATCCAATATATATCTGGTGATATCTCGGGTGCTACTAGAGATAGCGCAATAAACCAAAGTGAATTATCTGCAGGAGGCCCTGGCGCATGAATCTGTGCAACGGGAACGACCTCGGACCACCAGGGGCCGAGAAAACGACCGTCTCATGGGGCCGGACACTCAGGGTCAGGGTAAAATCCAATATATATCTGGTGATATCTCGGGTGCTATTACTGATAGCGCAATAAATCAAAGTGCATTGTCTGTAGGAGGCCCTGGCGCATGAATCTGTGCAGCGGGAACGACCTCGGACCACCAGGGGCCGAGAAAAGCACAGTCTCATGGGGCCGGGCACTCAGGGTCAGGGTAAAATCCAATATATATCTGGTCATATCTCGGGTGCTATTAGAGATAGCACAATAAACCAAAGTGAATTATCTGCAGGAGGACCTGGCGCATGAATCTGTGCAGCGGGAACGACCTCGGACCACCAGGGGCCGAGAAAACGACCGTCTCATGGGGCCGGACACTCAGGGTCAGTGAAAAATCCAATATATATCTGCTGATATCTCGGGTGCTATTACAGATAGCGCAATAAATCAAAGTGCATAGTCTGTAGGAGGCCCTGGCGCATGAATCTGTGCAGCGGGAACGACCTCGGACTACCAGGGGCCGAGAAAACCACAGTCTCATGGGGCCGGACACTCAGGGTCAGGGGAAAATCCAATATATATCTGGTGATATCTCGGGTGCTATTAGAGGTAGCGCAATAAACCAAAGTGAATTATCTGCAGGAGGCCCTGGCACATGAATCTGTGCAGCGGGAACGACCTCGGACCACCAGGGGCCGAAAAAACCACAGTCTCATGGGGCCGGACACTCAGGGTCAGCGTAAAATGCAATATATATGTGGTGATATCTCGGGTGCTATTACAGATAGCGCAATAAATCAAAGTGAATTATCTGCAGTAGGCCCTGGCGCATGAATCTGTGCAGCGGGAACGACCTCGGTCCACCAGGGGCCGAGAAAACCACAGTCTCATGGGGCCGGACACTCAGGGTCAGGGGAAAATCCAATATAGATCTGGTGATATCTCTGGAGCTATTACAGATAGCGCAATAAATCAAAGTGCATTACCTGTAGGAGGCCCTGACGCATGAATCTGTGCCGCGGGAACGACCTCGGACCACCAGGGGCCGAGAAAAGCACAGTCTCATGGGCCCGGACACTCAGGGTCAGTGAAAAATCCAATATATATCTGCTGATATCTCGGGTGCTATTACAGATAGCGCAATAAATCAAAGTGCATTGTCTGTAGGAGGCCCTGGCGCATGAATCTGTGCAGCGGGAACGACCTCGGACCACCAGGGGCCGAGAAAAGCACAGTCTCATGGGGCCGGACACTCAGGGTCAGGGTAAAATCCAATATATATCTGGTGATATCTCGGGTGCTATTAGAGATAGCGCAATAAATCAAAGTGCATTGTCTGTAGGAGGCCCTGGCGCATGAATCTGTGTAGCGGGAACGACCTCGGACGACCAGGGGCCGAGAAAACCACAGTCTCATGGGGCCGGTCACTCAGGGTCAGGGGAAAATCCAATATATATCTGGTGATATCTCGGGTGCTATTAGAGATAGCGCAATACACCAAAGTGAATTATCTGCAGGAGGCCCTGGCGCATGAATCTGTGCAGCGGGAACGACCACGGAACACCAGGGACCGAGAAAACCACCGTCTCATGGGGCCGGACATTCAGGGTCAGTGAAAAATCCAATATATATGTGGTGATATCTCGGGTGCTATTACAGATAGCGCAATAAATCAAAGTGCATTGTCTGTATGAGACCCTGGCGCATGAACCTGTGCAGCGGGAACGACCTCGGACCACCAGGGGCCGAGAAAACGACCGTCTCATGGGGCCGGACGCTCAGGGTCAGTGAAAAATCCAATATATATCTGGTGATATCTCGGGTGCTACTAGAGATAGCGCAATAAACCAAAGTGAATTATCTGCAGGAGGCCCTGGCGCATGAATCTGTGCAACGGGAACGACCTCGGACCACCAGGGGCCGAGAAAACGACCGTCTCATGGGGCCGGACACTCAGGGTCAGGGTAAAATCCAATATATATCTGGTGATATCTCGGGTGCTATTACAGATAGCGCAATAAATCAAAGTGCATTGTCTGTAGGAGGCCCTGGCGCATGAATCTGTGCAGCGGGAACGACCTCGGACCACCAGGGGCCGAGAAAAGCACAGTCTCATGGGGCCGGACACTCAGGGTCAGGGTAAAATCCAATATATATCTGGTCATATCTCGGGTGCTATTAGAGATAGCACAATAAACCAAAGTGAATTATCTGCAGGAGGACCTGGCGCATGAATCTGTGCAGCGGGAACGACCTCGGACCACCAGGGGCCGAGAAAACGACCGTCTCATGGGGCCGGACACTCAGGGTCAGTGAAAAATCCAATATATATCTGCTGATATCTCGGGTGCTATTACAGATAGCGCAATAAATCAAAGTGCATAGTCTGTAGGAGGCCCTGGCGCATGAATCTGTGCAGCGGGAACGACCTCGGACCACCAGGGGCCGAGAAAACGACCGTCTCATGGGGCCGGACACTCAGGGTCAGTGAAAAATCCATTATATATCTGCTGATATCTCGGGTGCTACTACAGACAGCGCAATAAATCAAAGTGCATTGTCTGTAGGAGGCCCTGGCGCATGAATCTGTGCAGCGGGAACGACCTCGGACCACCAGGGGCCGAGAAAAGCACAGTCTCATGGGGCCGGACACTCAGGGTCAGGGGAAAATCCAATATATATCTGGTGATATCTCGGGTGCTATTAGAGGTAGCGCAATAAACCAAAGTGAATTATCTGCAGGAGGCCCTGGCGCATGAATCTGTGCAACGGGAACGACCTCGGACCACCAGGGGCCGAGAAAACCACAGTCTCATGGGGCCGGACACTCAGGGTCAGGGGAAAATGCAATATAGATCTGGTGATATCTCGGGTGCTATTAGAGATAGCGCAATAAACCAAAGTGAATTATCTGCAGGAGGCCCTGGCGCATGAATCTGTGCAACGGGAACGACCTCGGACCACCAGGGGCCGAGAAAACCACAGTCTCATGGGAGCGGACACTCAGGGTCAGTGGAAAATCCAATATAGATCTGGTGATATCTCGGGTGCTATTACAGGTAGCGCAATAAATCAAAGTGCATTACCTGTAGGAGGCACTGGCGCATGAATCTGTGCAGCGGGAACGTCCTCGGACCTCCAGGGGCCGAGACAACGACCGTCTCATGGGGCCGGACACTCATGGTCAGGGTAAAATCCAATATATATCTGGTGATATCTCGGGTGCTATTACAGATAGCGCAATAAATCAAAGTGCATTGTCTGTAGGAGGCCCTGGCGCATGAATCTGTGCAGCGGGAACGACCTCGGACCACCAGGGGCCGAGAAAAGCACAGTCTCATGGGGCCGGACACTCAGGTTCAGGGTAAAATCCAATATATATCTGGTGATATCTCGGGTGCTATTAGAGATAGCACAATAAACCAAAGTGAATTATCTGCAGGAGGCCCTGGCGCATGAATCTGTGCAGCGGGAACGACCACGGACCACCAGGGGCCGAGAAAACGACCGTCTCATGGGGCCGGACACTCAGGGTCAGTGAAAAATCCATTATATATCTGCTGATACCTCGGGTGCTATTACAGATAGCGCAATAAATCAAAGTGCATTGTCTGTAGGAGGCCCTGGCGCATGAATCTGTGCAGCGGGAACGACCTCGGACTACCAGGGGCCGAGAAAACCACAGTCTCATGGGGCCGGACACTCAGGGTCAGGGGAAAATCCAATATATATCTGGTGATATCTCGGGTGCTATTAGAGGTAGCGCAATAAACCAAAGTGAATTATCTGCAGGAGGCCCTGGCGCATGAATCTGTGCAGCGGGAACGACCTCGAACCACCAGGGGCCGAAAAAACCACAGTCTCATGGGGCCGGACACTCAGGGTCAGGGGAAAATCCAATATATATCTGGTGATATCTCGGGTGCTATTAGAGATAGCGCAATAAACCAAAGTGAATTATCTGCAGGAGGCCCTGGCGCATGAATCTGTGCAGCGGGAACGACCTCGGACCACCAGGGGCCGAAAAAACCACAGTCTCATGGGGCCGGACATTCAGGGTCAGTGAAAAATCCAATATATATGTGGTGATATCTCGGGTGCTATTACAGATAGCGCAATAAATCAAAGTGCATTGTCTGTAGGAGGCCCTGGCGCATGAATCTGTGCAGCGGGAACGACCTCGGACCACCAGGGGCCGAGAAAACCACAGTCCCATGGGGCCGGACACTCAGGGTCAGGGGAAAATCCAATATATATCTGGTGATATCTCGGGTGCTATTAGAGGTAGCGCAATAAACCAAAGTGAATTATCTGCAGGAGGCCCTGGCGCGTGAATCTGTGCAGCGGGAACGACCTCGGACCACCAGGGGCCGAAAAAACCACAGTCTCATGGGGCCGGACACTCAGGGTCAGGGTAAAATCCAATATATATCTGGTGATATCTCGGGTGCTATTACAGATAGCGCAATAAATCAAAGTGCATTGTCTGTAGGAGGCCCTGGTGCATGAATCTGTGCAGCGGGAACGACCTTGGAACAGCAGGGACCGAGAAAACCACCGTCTCATGGGGCCGGACACTCAGGGTCAGGGGAAAATCCAATATATATCTGGTGATATCTCGGGTGCTATTAGAGATAGCGCAATAAACCAAAGTGAATTATCTGCAGGAGGCCCTGGCGCATGAATCTGTGCAGCGGGAACGACCTCGGAACACCAGGGACCGAGAAAACCACCGTCTCATGGGGCCGGACATTCAGGGTCAGTGAAAAATCCAATATATATGTGGTGATATCTCGGGTGCTATTACAGATAGCGCAATAAATCAAAGTGCATTGTCTGTAGGAGACCTTGGCGCATGAACCTGTGCAGCGGGAACGACCTCGGACTACCAGGGGCCGAGAAAACGACCGTCCCATGGGGCCGGACGCTCAGGGTCAGTGAAAAATCCAATATATATCTGGTGATATCTCGGGTGCTATTAGAGATAGCGCAATAAACCAAAGTGAATTATCTGCAGGAGGCCCTGGCGCATGAATCTGTGCAACGGGAACGTCCTCGGACCTCCAGGGGCCGAGACAACGACCGTCTCATGGGGCCGGACACTCAGGGTCAGGGTAAAATCCAATATATATCTGGTGATATCTCGGGTGCTATTACAGATAGCGCAATAAATCAAAGTGCATTGTCTGTAGGAGGCCCTGGCGCATGAATCTGTGCAGCGGGAACGACCTCGGACCACCAGGGGCCGAGAAAAGCACAGTCTCATGGGGCCGGACACTCAGGGTCAGGGTAAAATCCAATATATATCTGGTGATATCTCGGGTGCTATTAGAGATAGCACAATAAACCAAAGTGAATTATCTGCAGGAGGCCCTGGCGCATGAATCTGTGCAGCGGGAACGACCTCGGACCACCAGGGGCCGAGAAAACGACCGTCTCATGGGGCCGGACACTCAGGGTCAGTGAAAAATCCAATTTATATCTGCTGATATCTCGGGTGCTATTACAGATAGCGCAATAAATCAAAGTGCATTGTCTGTAGGAGTCCCTGGCGCATGAATCTGTGCAGCGGGAACGACCTCAGACCACCAGGGGCCGAGAAAACCACAGTCTCATGGGGCCGGACACTCAGGGTCAGGGGAAAATCCAATATATATCTGGTGATATCTCGGGTGCTATTAGAGGTAGCGCAATAAACCAAAGTGAATTATCTGCAGGAGGCCCTGGCGCATGAATCTGTGCAGCGGGAACGACCTCGGACCACCAGGGGCCGAAAAAACCACAGTCTCATGGGGCCGGACACTCAGGGTCAGGGTAAAATCCAATATATATCTGGTGATATCTCGGGTGCTATTACAGATAGCGCAATAAATCAAAGTGCATTGTCTGTAGGAGGCCCTGGCGCATGAATCTGTGCAGCGGGAACGACCTCGGACCACCAGGGGCCGAGAAAACGACCGTCTCATGGGGCCGGACACTCAGGGTCAGTGAAAAATCCATTATATATCTGCTGATATCTCGGGTGCTATTACAGATAGCGCAATAAATCAAAGTGCATTGTCTGTAGGAGGCCCTGGCGCATGAATCTGTGCAGCGGGAACGACCTCGGACCACCAGGGGCCGAGAAAACCACAGTCTCATGGGGCCGGACACTCAGGGTCAGGGGAAAATCCAATATATATCTGGTGATATCTCGGGTGCTATTAGAGGTAGCGCAATAAACCAAAGTGAATTATCTGCAGGAGGCCCTGGCGCATGAATCTGTGCAGCGGGATCGACCTCGGACCACCAGGGGCCGAAAAAACCACAGTCTCATGGGGCCGGACACTCAGGGTCAGGGTAAAATCCAATATATATCTGGTGATATCTCGGGTGCTATTACAGATAGCGCAATAAATCAAAGTGCATTGTCTGTAGGAGGCCCTGGCGCATGAATCTGTGCAGCGGGAACGACCTCGGACCACCAGGGGCCGAGAAAACGACCGTCTCATGGGGCCGGACACTCAGGGTCAGTGAAAAATCCATTATATATCTGCTGATATCTCGGGTGCTATTACAGATAGCGCAATAAATCAAAGTGCATTGTCTGTAGGAGGCCCTGGCGCATGAATCTGTGCAGCGGGAACGACCTCGGACCACCAGGGGCTGAGAAAACCACAGTCTCATGGGGCCGGACACTCAGGGTCAGGGGAAAATCCAATATATATCTGGTGATATCTCGGGTGCTATTAGAGGTAGCGCAATAAACCAAAGTGAATTATCTGCAGGAGGCCCTGGCGCATGAATCTGTGCAGCGGGAACGACCTCGGACCACCAGGGGCCGAAAAAACCACAGTCTCATGGGGCCGGACACTCAGGGTCAGGGAAAAATCCAATATATATCTGGTGATATCTCGGGTGCTATTACAGATAGCGCAATAAATCAAAGTGCATTGTCTGTAGGAGGCCCTGCCGCATGAATCTGTGCAGCGGGAACGACCTCGGGCCACCAGGAGCCGAGAAAACCACCGCCTCATGTGGCCGGACACTCAGGGTCAGTGAAAAATCCAATATATATGTGGTGATATCTCGGGTGCTATTACAGATAGCGCAATAAATCAATGTGCATTGTCTGTAGGAGACCCTGGCGCATGAACCTGTGCAGCGGGAACGACCTCGGACCACCAGGGGCCGAGAAAACCACAGTCTCATGGGGCCGGACACTCAGGGTCAGGGGAAAATCCAATATAGATCTGGTGATATCTCGGGTGCTATTAGAGATAGCGCAATAAACCAAAGTGAATTATCTGCAGGAGGCCCTGGCGCATGAATCTGTGCAGCGGGATCGACCTCGGACCACCAGGGGCCGAAAAAACCACAGTCTCATGGGGCCGGACACTCATGGTCAGGGTAAAATCCAATATATATCTGGTGATATCTCGGGTGCTATTACAGATAGCGCAATAAATCAAAGTGCATTGTCTGTAGGAGGCCCTGGCGCATGAATCTGTGCAGCGGGAACGACCTCGGACCACCAGGGGCCGAGAAAAGCACAGTCTCATGGGGCCGGACACTCAGGGTCAGGGTAAAATCCAATATATATCTGGTGATATCTCGGGTGCTATTAGAGATAGCACAATAAACCAAAGTGAATTATCTGCAGGAGGCCCTGGCGCAAGAATCTGTGCAGCGGGAACGACCTCGGACCACCAGGGGCCGAGAAAACGACCTTCTCATGGGGCCGGACACTCAGGGTCAGTGAAAAATCCATTATATATCTGCTGATACCTCGGGTGCTATTACAGATAGCGCAATAAATCAAAGTGCATTGTCTGTAGGAGGCCCTGGCGCATGAATCTGTGCAGCGGGAACGACCTCGGACTACCAGGGGCCGAGAAAACCACAGTCTCATGGGGCCGGACACTCAGGGTCAGGGGAAAATCCAATATATATCTGGTGATATCTCGGGTGCTATTAGAGGTAGCGCAATAAACCAAAGTGAATTATCTGCAGGAGGCCCTGGCGCATGAATCTGTGCAGCGGGAACGACCTCGGACCACCAGGGGCCGAAAAAACCACAGTCTCATGGGGCCGGACACTCAGGGTCAGGGGAAAATCCAATATATATCTGGTGATATCTCGGGTGCTATTAGAGATAGCGCAATAAACCAAAGTGAATTGTCTGCAGGAGGCCCTGGCGCATGAATCTGTGCAGCGGGAACGACCTCGGACCACCAGGGGCCGAAAAAACCACAGTCTCATGGGGCCGGACACTCAGGGTCAGGGTAAAATCCAATATATATCTGGTGATATCTCGGGTGCTATTAGAGATAGCGCAATAAACCAAAGTGCATTGTCTGTAGGAGGCCCTGGCGCATGAATCTGTGCAGCGGGAACGACCTTGGAACACCAGGGACCGAGAAAACCACCGTCTCATGGGGCCGGACACTCAGGGTCAGTGAAAAATCCAATATATATGTGGTGATATCTCGGGTGCTATTACAGATAGCGCAATAAATCAATGTGCATTGTCTGTAGGAGACCCTGGCGCATGAACCTGTGCAGCGGGAACGACCTCGGACCACCAGGGGCCGAGAAAACGACCGTCTCATGGGGCCGGACGCTCAGGGTCAGTGAAAAATCCAATATATATCTGGTGATATCTCGGGTGCTATTAGAGATAGCGCAATAAACCAAAGTGAATTATCTGCAGGAGGCCCTGGCGCATGAATCTGTGCAACGGGAACGACCTCGGACCACCAGGGGCCGAGAAAACCACAGTCTCATGGGGCCGGACACTCAGGGTCAGGGGAAAATCCAATATAGATCTGGTGATATCTCGGGTGCTATTAGAGATAGCGCAATAAACCAAAGTGAATTATCTGCAGGAGGCCCTGGCGCATGAATCTGTGCAACGGGAACGTCCTCGGACCTCCAGGGGCCGAGACAACGACCGTCTCATGGGGCCGGACACTCAGGGTCAGGGTAAAATCCAATATATATCTGGTGATATCTCGGGTGCTATTACAGATAGCGCAATAAATCAATGTGCATTGTCTGTAGGAGGCCCTGGCGCATGAATCTGTGCAGCGGGAACGACCTCGGACCACCAGGGGCCGAGAAAAGCACAGTCTCATGGGGCTGGACACTCAGGGTCAGGGTAAAATCCAATATATATCTGGTGATATCTCGGGTGCTATTAGAGGTAGCGCAATAAACCAAAGTGAATTATCTGCAGGAGGCCCTGGCGCATGAATCTGTGCAGCGGGAACGACCTCGGACCACCAGGGGCCGAAAAAACCACAGTCTCATGGGGCCGGACACTCAGGGTCAGGGTAAAATCCAATATATATCTGGTGATATCTCGGGTGCTATTACAGATAGCGCAATAAATCAATGTGCATTGTCTGTAGGAGACCCTGGCGCATGAACCTGTGCAGCGGGAACGACCTCGGACCACCAGGGGCCGAGAAAACCACAGTCTCATGGGGCCGGACACTCAGGGTCAGGGGAAAATCCAATATATATCTGGTGATATCTCGGGTGCTATTAGAGATAGCGCAATAAACCAAAGTGAATTATCTGCAGGAGGCCCTGGCGCATGAATCTGTGCAGCGGGAACGACCTCGGACCCCCAGGGGCCGAGAAAACTACCGTCTCATGGGGCCGGTCACTCAGGATCAGTGAAAAATCCAATATATATCTGCTGATATCTCGGGTGCTATTAGAGATAGCGCAATAAACCAAAGTGAATTATCTGCAGGAGGCCCTGGCGCATGAATCTGTGCAGCGGGAACGACCTCGGACCCCCAGGGGCCGAGAAAACTACCGTCTCATGGGGCCGGTCACTCAGGATCAGTGAAAAATCCAATATATATCTGCTGATATCTCGGGTGCTATTACAGATAGCGCAATAAATCAAAGTGCATTGTATGTAGGAGGCCCTGGCGCATGAATCTGTGCAGCGGGAACGACCTCGGACCACCAGGGGCAGAAAAAACCGCAGTCTCATGGGGCCGGACACTCAGGGTCAGGGTAAAATCCAATATATATCTGGTGATATCTCGGGTGCTATTACAGATAGCGCAATAAATCAAAGTGCATTGTCTGTAGTAGGCCCTGGCGCTTGAATCTGTGCAGCGGGAACGACCTCGGAACACCAGGGGCCGAGAAAACGACCGCCTCATGGGGCCGGACACTCAGGGTCAGTGAAAAATCCAATATATATCTGGTGATATCTCGATTGCTATTACAGATAGCGCAATAAACCAAAGTGAATTATCTGCAGGAGGCCCTGGCGCATGAATCTGTGCAGCGGGAACGACCTCGGACCACCAGGGGCCGAGAAAACTACCGTCTCATGGGGCCGGTCACTCAGGATCAGTGAAAAATCCAATATATATCTGCTGATATCTCGGGTGCTATTAGAGATAGCGCAATAAACCAAAGTGAATTATCTGCAGGAGGCCCTGGCGCATGAATCTGTGCAGCGGGAACGACCTCGGACCACCAGGGGCCGAGAAAACGACCGTCTCATGGGGCCGGACACTCAGGGTCAGTGAAAAATCCAATATATATCTGCTGATATCTCGGGTGCTATTACAGATAGCGCAATAAATCAAAGTGCATTGTCTGTAGGAGGCCCTGGCGCATGAATCTGTGCAGCGGGAACGACCTCGGACCACCAGGGGCCGAAAAAACCGCAGTCTCATGGGGCCGGACACTCAGGGTCAGGGTAAAATCCAAAATATATCTGGTGATATCTCGGGTGCTATTACAGATAGCGCAATAAATCAAAGTGCATTGTCTGTAGGAGGCCCTGCCGCATGAATCTGTGCAGCGGGAACGACCTCGGACCTCCAGGGGCGAGACAACCACCTTCTCATGGGGCCGGACACTCAGGGTCAGGGAAAAATCCAATATATAGCTGGTGATATCTCGGCTGCTATTACAGATAGCGCAATAAATCAAAGTGCATTACCTGTAGGAGGCCCTGGCGCATGAATCTGTGCAGCGGGAACGTCCTCGGACCTCCAGGGGCCGAGACAACGACCGTCTCATGGGGCCGGACACTCAGGGTCAGGGTAAAATCCAATATATATCTGGTGATATCTCGGGTGCTATTAGAGATAGCGCAATAAACCAAAGTGAATTGTCTGCAGGAGGCCCTGGCGCATGAATCTGTGCAGCGGGAACGACCTCGGACCACCAGGGGCCGAAAAAACCACAGTCTCATGGGGCCGGACACTCAGGGTCAGGGTAAAATCCAATATATATCTGGTGATATCTCGGGTGCTATTAGAGATAGCGCAATAAACCAAAGTGAATTGTCTGCAGGAGGCCCTGGCGCATGAATCTGTGCAGCGGGAACGACCTCGGACCACCAGGGGCCGAAAAAACCACAGTCTCATGGGGCCGGACACTCAGGGTCAGGG
Source organism: Nomia melanderi (assembly GCF_051020985.1). Lineage (NCBI taxonomy): Eukaryota > Metazoa > Arthropoda > Insecta > Hymenoptera > Halictidae > Nomia > Nomia melanderi. The sequence goes on along the minus strand of NW_027475140.1, from coordinate 1,391,687 downwards.
TAAAATCCAATATATAGCTGGTGATATCTCGGCTGCTATTACAGATAGCGCAATAAATCAAAGTGCATTGTCTGTAGGAGGCCCTGGCGCATGAATCTGTGCAGCGGGAACGACCTTGGAACACCAGGGACCGAGAAAACCACCGTCTCATGGGGCCGGACACTCAGGGTCAGGGTAAAATCCAATATATATCTGGTGATATCTCGGGTGCTATTAGAGATAGCGCAATAAACCAAAGTGAATTGTCTGCAGGAGGCCCTGGCGCATGAATCTGTGCAGCGGGAACGACCTCGGACCACCAGGGGCCGAGAAAACTACCGTCTCATGGGGCCGGTCACTCAGGATCAGTGAAAAATCCAATATATATCTGCTGATATCTCGGGTGCTATTACAGATAGCGCAATAAACCAAAGTGAATTGTCTGCAGGAGGCCCTGGCGCATGAATCTGTGCAGCGGGAACGACCTCGGACCACCAGGGGCCGAAAAAACCACAGTCTCATGGGGCCGGACACTCAGGGTCAGGGTAAAATCCAATATATATCTGGTGATATCTCGGGTGCTATTAGAGATAGCGCAATAAACCAAAGTGCATTGTCTGTAGGAGGCCCTGGCGCATGAATCTGTGCAGCGGGAACGACCTTGGAACACCAGGGACCGAGAAAACCACCGTCTCATGGGGCCGGACACTCAGAGTCAGTGAAAAATCCAATATATATGTGGTGATATCTCGGGTGCTATTACAGATAGCGCAATAAATCAATGTGCATTGTCTGTAGGAGACCCTGGCGCATGAACCTGTGCAGCGGGAACGACCTCGGACCACCAGGGGCCGAGAAAACCACAGTCTCATGGGGCCGGACACTCAGGGTCAGGGGAAAATCCAATATATATCTGGTGATATCTCGGGTGCTACTAGAGATAGCGGAATAAACCAAAGTGAATTATCTGCAGGAGGCCCTGGCGCATGAATCTGTGCAGCGGGAACGACCTCGGACCACCAGGGGCCGAGAAAACTACCGTCTCATGGGGCCGGTCACTCAGGATCAGTGAAAAATCCAATATATATCTGCTGATATCTCGGGTGCTATTACAGATAGCGCAATAAATCAAAGTGCATTGTCTGTAGTAGGCCCTGGCGCTTGAATCTGTGCAGCGGGAACGACCTCGGACCACCAGGGGCCGAAAAAACCACAGTCTCATGGGGCCGGAAACTCAGGGTTAGGGTAAAATCCAATATATATCTGGTGATATCCCGGGTGCTATTACAGATAGCGCAATAAATCAAAGTGCATTGTCTGTAGGAGGCCCTGGCGCATGAATCTGTGCAGCGGGAACGACCTCGGACCTCCAGGGGCGAGACAACCACCTTCTCATGGGGCCGGACACTCAGGGTCAGGGAAAAATCCAATATATATCTGGTGATATTTCGGCTGCTATTACAGATAGCGCAATAAATCAAAGTGCATTACCTGTAGGAGGCCCTGGCGCATGAATCTGTGCAGCGGGAACGTCCTCAGACCTCCAGGGGCCGAGACAACGACCGTCTCATGGGGCCGGACACTCAGGGTCAGGGTAAAATCCAATATATATCTGGTGATATCTCGGGTGCTATTAGAGATAGCGCAATAAACCAAAGTGAATTGCCTGCAGGAGGCCCTGGCGCATGAATCTGTGCTGCGGGAACGACAACGGACCACCAGGGGCCGAAAAAACCACAGTCTCATGGGGCCGGACACTCAGGGTCAGGGTAAAATCCAATATATATCTGGTGATATCTCGGGTGCTATTACAGATAGCGCAATAAATCAAAGTGCATTGTCTGTAGGAGGCCCTGGCGCATGAATCTGTGCAGCGGGAACGACCTCGGACCACCAGGGGCCGAGAAAACCACAGTCTCATGGGGCCGGACACTCAGGGTCAGGGGAAAATCCAATATATATCTGGTGATATCTCGGGTGCTATTAGAGATAGCGCAATAAACCAAAGTGCATTGTCTATAGGAGGCCCTGGCGCATGAATCTGTGCAGCGGCAACGACCTCGGAACACCAGGGACCGAGAAAACCACCGTCTCATGGGGCCGTACACTCAGTGTCACTGAAAAATCCAATATATATGTGGTGATATCTCGGGTGCTATTACAGATAGCGCAATAAATCAAAGTGCATTGTCTGTAGGAGACCCTGGCGCATGAACGTGTGCAGCGGGAACGACCTCGGACCACCAGGGTCCGAGAAAACGACCGTCTCATGGGGCCGGACACTCAGGGTCAGTGAAAAATCCAATATATATCTGGTGATATCTCGGGTGCTATTACAGATAGCGCAATAAATCAAAGTGAATTATCTGCAGGAGGCCCTGGCGCATGAATCTGTGCAGCGGGCACGACCTCGGACCACCAGGGGCCGAGAAAACCACAGTCTCATGGGGCCGGACACTCAGGGTCAGGGGAAAATCCAATATATATCTGGTGTTATCTCGGGTGCTATTAGAGATAGCGCAATAAACCAAAGTGCATTGTCTGTAGGAGGCCCTGGCGCATGAATCTGTGCAGCGGGAACGACCTCGGAACACCAGGGACCGAGAAAACCACCGTCTCATGGGGCCGGACACTCAGGGTCAGGGTAAAATCCAATATATATCTGGTGATATCTCGGGTGCTATTAGAGATAGCGCAATAAACCAAAGTGCATTGTCTGTAGGAGGCCCTGGCGCATGAATCTGTGCAGCGGGAACGACCTTGGAACACCAGGGACCGAGAAAACCACAGTCTCATGGGGCCGGACACTCAGGGTCAGGGGAAAATCCAATATATATCTGGTGATATCTCGGGTGCTATTAGAGATAGCGCAATAAACCAAAGTGAATTATCTGCAGGAGGCCCTGGCGCATGAATCTGTGCAGCGGGAACGACCTCGGACCACCAGGGGCCGAGAAAACTACCGTCTCATGGTGCCGGTCACTCAGGATCAGTGAAAAATCCAATATATATCTGCTGATATCTCGGGTGCTATTAGAGATAGCGCAATAAACCAAAGTGAATTATCTGCAGGAGGCCCTGGCGCATGAATCTGTGCAGCGGGAACGACCTCGGACCCCCAGGGGCCGAGAAAACTACCGTCTCATGGGGCCGGTCACTCAGGATCAGTGAAAAATCCAATATATATCTGCTGATATCTCGGGTGCTATTACAGATAGCGCAATAAATCAAAGTGCATTGTATGTAGGAGGCCCTGGCGCATGAATCTGTGCAGCGGGAACGACCTCGGACCACCAGGGGCCGAGAAAACTACCGTCTCATGGGGCCGGACACTCAGGGTCAGTGAAAAATCCAATATATATCTGCTGATATCTCGGGTGCTATTACAGATAGCGCAATAAATCAAAGTGCATTGTCTGTAGGAGGCCCTGGCGCATGAATCTGTGCAGCGGGAACGACCTCGGACCTCCAGGGGCGAGACAACCACCTTCTCATGGGGCCGGACACTCAGGGTCAGGGAAAAATCCAATATATAGCTGGTGATATCTCGGCTGCTATTACAGATAGCGCAATAAATCAAAGTGCATTACCTGTAGGAGGCCCTGGCGCATGAATCTGTGCAGCGGGAACGTCCTCGGACCTCCAGGGGCCGAGACAACGACCGTCTCATGGGGCCGGACACTCAGGGTCAGGGTAAAATCCAATATATATCTGGTGATATCACGGGTGCTATTAGAGATAGCGCAATAAACCAAAGTGAATTGTCTGCAGGAGGCCCTAGCGCATGAATCTGTGCAGCGGGAACGACCTCGGACCACCAGGGGCCGAAAAAACCACAGTCTCATGGGGCCGGACACTCAGGGTCAGGGTAAAATCCAATATATATCTGGTGATATCTCGGGTGCTATTAGAGATAGCGCAATAAACCAAAGTGCATTGTCTGTAGGAGGCCCTGGCGCATGAATCTGTGCAGCGGGAACGACCTCGGACCACCAGGGGCCGAGAAAACTACCGTCTCATGGGGCCGGTCACTCAGGATCAGTGAAAAATCCAATATATATCTGCTGATATCTCGGGTGCTATTACAGATAGCGCAATAAATCAAAGTGCATTGTATGTAGGAGGCCCTGGCGCATGAATCTGTGCAGCGGGAACGACCTCGGACCACCAGGGGCCGAGAAAACCGCAGTCTCATGGGGCCGGACCCTCAGGGTCAGGGTAAAATCCAATATATATCTGGTGATATCTCGGGTGCTATTACAGATAGCGCAATAAATCAAAGTGCATTGTCTGTAGTAGGCCCTGGCGCTTGAATCTGTGCAGCGGGAACGACCTCGGACCACCAGGGGCCGAGAAAACGAACGCCTCATGGGGCCGGACACTCAGGGTCAGTGAAAAATCCAATATATATCTGGTGATATCTCGATTGCTATTACAGATAGCGCAATAAATCAAAGTGAATTATCTGCAGGAGGCCCTGGCGCATGAATCTGTGCAGCGGGAACGACCTCGGACCACCAGGGGCCGAAAAAACCGCAGTCTCATGGGGCCGGACACTCAGGGTCAGGGTAAAATCCAAAATATATCTGGTGATATCTCGGGTGCTATTACAGATAGCGCAATAAATCAAAGTGCATTGTCTGTAGGAGGCCCTGCCGCATGAATCTGTGCAGCGGGAACGACGTCGGACCTCCAGGGGCGAGACAACCACCTTCTCATGGGGCCGGACACTCAGGGTCAGGGAAAAATCCAATATATAGCTGGTGATATCTCGGCTGCTATTACAGATAGCGCAATAAATCAAAGTGCATTACCTGTAGGAGGCCCTGGCGCATGAATCTGTGCAGCGGGAACGTCCTCGGACCTCCAGGGGCCGAGACAACGACCGTCGCATGGGGCCGGACACTCAGGGTCAGGGTAAAATCCAATATATATCCGGTGATATCTCGGGTGCTATTAGAGATAGCGCAATAAACCAAAGTGAATTGTCTGCAGGAGGCCCTGGCGCATGAATCTGTGCAGCGGGAACGACCTCGGACCACCAGGGGCCGAAAAAACCACAGTCTCATGGGGCCGAGCACTCAGGGTCAGGGTAAAATCCAATATATATCTGGTGATATCTCGGGTGCTATTAGAGATAGCGCAATAAACCAAAGTGCATTGTCTGTAGGAGGCCCTGGCGCATGAATCTGTGCAGCGGGAACGACCTTGGAACACCAGGGACCGAGAAAACCACCGTCTCATGGGGCCGGACACTCAGGGTCAGTGAAAAATCCAATATATATGTGGTGATATCTCGGGTGCTATTACAGATAGCGCAATAAATCAATGTGCATTGTCTGTAGGAGACCCTGGCGCATGAACCTGTGCAGCGGGAACGACCTCGGACCACCAGGGGCCGAGAAAACCACAGTCTCATGGGGCCGGACACTCAGGGTCAGGGGAAAATCCAATATATATCTGGTGATATCTCGGGTGCTACTAGAGATAGCGGAAAAATCCAAATTGAATTATCTGCAGGAGGCCCTGGCGCATGAATCTGTGCAGCGGGAACGACCTCGGACCACCAGGGGCCGAGAAAACTACCGTCTCATGGGGCCGGTCACTCAGGATCAGTGAAAAATCCAATATATATCTGCTGATATCTCGGGTGCTATTACAGATAGCGCAATAAATCAAAGTGCATTGTCTGTAGTAGGCCCTGGCGCTTGAATCTGTGCAGCGGGAACGACCTCGGACCACCAGGGGCCGAGAAAACGACCGCCTCATGGGGCCGGACACTCAGGGTCAGTGAAAAATCCAATATATATCTGGTGATATCTCGATTGCTATTACAGATAGCGCAATAAATCAAAGTGCATTGTCTGTAGGAGGCCCTGGCGCATGAATCTGTGCAGCGGGAACGACCTCGGACCTCCAGGGGCGAGACAACCACCTTCTCATGGGGCCGGACACTCAGGGTCAGGGAAAAATCCAATATATATCTGGTGATATTTCGGCTGCTATTACAGATAGCGCAATAAATCAAAGTGCATTACCTGTAGGAGGCCCTGGCGCATGAATCTGTGCAGCGGGAACGTCCTCAGACCTCCAGGGGCCGAGACAACGACCGTCTCATGGGGCCGGACACTCAGGGTCAGGGTAAAATCCAATATATATCTGGTGATATCTCGGGTGCTATTAGAGATAGCGCAATAAACCAAAGTGAATTGTCTGCAGGAGGCCCTGGCGCATGAATCTGTGCTGCGGGAACGACCTCGGACCACCAGGGGCCGAAAAAACCACAGTCTCATGGGGCCGGACACTCAGGGTCAGGGTAAAATCCAATATATATCTGGTGATATCTCGGGTGCTATTACAGATAGCGCAATAAATCAAAGTGCATTGTCTGTAGGAGGCCCTGGCGCATGAATCTGTGCAGCGGGAACGACCTCGCACCACCAGGGGCCGAGAAAACCACAGTCTCATGGGGCCGGACACTCAGGGTCAGGGTAAAATCCAAAATATATCCGGTGATATCTCGGGTGCTATTAGAGATAGCGCAATAAACCAAAGTGAATTGTCTGCAGGAGGCCCTGGCGCATGAATCTGTGCAGCGGGAACGACCTCGGACCACCAGGGGCCGAAAAAACCACAGTCTCATGGGGCCGAGCACTCAGGGTCAGGGTAAAATCCAATATATATCTGGTGATATCTCGGGTGCTATTAGAGATAGCGCAATAAACCAAAGTGCATTGTCTGTAGGAGGCCCTGGCGCATGAATCTGTGCAGCGGGAACGACCTTGGAACACCAGGGACCGAGAAAACCACCGTCTCATGGGGCCGGACACTCAGGGTCAGTGAAAAATCCAATATATATGTGGTGATATCTCGGGTGCTATTACAGATAGCGCAATAAATCAATGTGCATTGTCTGTAGGAGACCCTGGCGCATGAACCTGTGCAGCGGGAACGACCTCGGACCACCAGGGGCCGAGAAAACCACAGTCTCATGGGGCCGGACACTCAGGGTCAGGGGAAAATCCAATATATATCTGGTGATATCTCGGGTGCTACTAGAGATAGCGGAATAAACCAAATTGAATTATCTGCAGGAGGCCCTGGCGCATGAATCTGTGCAGCGGGAACGACCTCGGACCACCAGGGGCCGAGAAAACTACCGTCTCATGGGGCCGGTCACTCAGGATCAGTGAAAAATCCAATATATATCTGCTGATATCTCGGGTGCTATTACAGATAGCGCAATAAATCAAAGTGCATTGTCTGTAGTAGGCCCTGGCGCTTGAATCTGTGCAGCGGGAACGACCTCGGACCACCAGGGGCCGAGAAAACGACCGCCTCATGGGGCCGGACACTCAGGGTCAGTGAAAAATCCAATATATATCTGGTGATATCTCGATTGCTATTACAGATAGCGCAATAAATCAAAGTGCATTGTCTGTAGGAGGCCCTGGCGCATGAATCTGTGCAGCGGGAACGACCTCGGACCTCCAGGGGCGAGACAACCACCTTCTCATGGGGCCGGACACTCAGGGTCAGGGAAAAATCCAATATATACCTGGTGATATTTCGGCTGCTATTACAGATAGCGCAATAAATCAAAGTGCATTACCTGTAGGAGGCCCTGGCGCATGAATCTGTGCAGCGGGAACGTCCTCAGACCTCCAGGGGCCGAGACAACGACCGTCTCATGGGGCCGGACACTCAGGGAAAGGGTAAAATCCAATATATATCTGGTGATATCTCGGGTGCTATTAGAGATAGCGCAATAAACCAAAGTGAATTGTCTGCAGGAGGCCCTGGCGCATGAATCTGTGCTGCGGGAACGACCTCGGACCACCAGGGGCCGAAAAAACCACAGTCTCATGGGGCCGGACACTCAGGGTCAGGGTAAAATCCAATATATATCTGGTGATATCTCGGGTGCTATTAGAGATAGCGCAATAAACCAAAGTGCATTGTCTGTAGGAGGCCCTGGCGCATGAATCTGTGCAGCGGGAACGACCTCGGAACACCAGGGACCGAGAAAACCACCGTCTCATGGGGCCGTACACTCAGTGTCAGTGAAAAATCCAATATATATGTGGTGATATCTCGGGTGCTATTACAGATAGCGCAATAAATCAAAGTGCATTGTCTGTAGTAGGCCCTGGCGCTTGAATCTGTGCAACGGGAACGACCCCGGACCACCAGGGGCCGAGGAACCACAGTCTCATGGGGCCGGACGCTCAGGGTCAGTGAAAAATCCAATATATATCTGGTGATATCTCGGGTGCTATTAGAGATAGCGCAATAAGCCAAAGTGAATTATCTGCAGGAGGCCCTTGCGCATGAATCTGTGCAACGGGAACGACCTCGGATCACCAGGGGCCGAGACAACTACCGTCTCATGGGGCCGGACACTCAGGGTCAGGGAAAAATCCAATATATATCTGGTGATATCTCGGGTGCTATTACAGATAGCGCAATAAATCAAAGTGAATTATCTGCAGGAGGCCCTGGCGCATGAATCTGTGCAGCGGGCACGACCTCGGACCACCAGGGGCCGAGAAAACCACAGTCTCATGGGGCCGGACACTCAGGGTCAGGGGAAAATCCAATATATATCTGGTGTTATCTCGGGTGCTATTAGAGATAGCGCAATAAACCAAAGTGCATTGTCTGTAGGAGGCCCTGGCGCATGAATCTGTGCAGCGGGAACGACCTCGGAACACCAGGGACCGAGAAAACCACCGTCTCATGGGGCCGGACACTCAGGGTCAGGGTAAAATCCAATATATATCTGGTGATATCTCGGGTGCTATTAGAGATAGCGCAATAAACCAAAGTGCATTGTCTGTAGGAGGCCCTGGCGCATGAATCTGTGCAGCGGGAACGACCTTGGAACACCAGGGACCGAGAAAACCACAGTCTCATGGGGCCGGACACTCAGGGTCAGGGGAAAATCCAATATATATCTGGTGATATCTCGGGTGCTATTAGAGATAGCGCAATAAACCAAAGTGAATTATCTGCAGGAGGCCCTGGCGCATGAATCTGTGCAGCGGGAACGACCTCGGACCACCAGGGGCCGAGAAAACTACCGTCTCATGGGGCCGGTCACTCAGGATCAGTGAAAAATCCAATATCTATCTGCTGATATCTCGGGTGATATTAGAGATAGCGCAATAAACCAAAGTGAATTATCTGCAGGAGGCCCTGGCGCATGAATCTGTGCAGCGGGAACGACCTCGGACCACCAGGGGCCGAGACAACGACCGTCTCATGGGGCCGGACACTCAGGGTCAGGGTAAAATCCAATATATATCTGGTGATATCTCGGGTGCTATTAGAGATAGCGCAATAAACCAAAGTGAATTGTCTGCAGGAGGCCCTGGCGCATGAATCTGTGCAGCGGGAACGACCTCGGACCACCAGGGGCCGAAAAAACCACAGTCTCATGGGGCCGGACACTCAGGGTCAGGGGAAAATCCAATATATATCTGGTGATATCTCGGGTGCTATTAGAGATAGCGCAATAAACCAAAGTGAATTATCTGCAGGAGGCCCTGGCGCATGAATCTGTGCAGCGGGAACGACCTCGGACCCCCAGGGGCCGAGAAAACTACAGTCTCATGGGGCCGGACACTCAGGGTCAGTGAAAAATCCAATATATATCTGGTGATATCTCGATTGCTATTACAGATAGCGCAATAAACCAAAGTGAATTATCTGCAGGAGGCCCTGGCGCATGAATCTGTGCAGCGGGAACGACCTCGGACCACCAGGGGCCGACAAAACTACCGTCTCATGGGGCCGGTCACTCAGGATCAGTGAAAAATCCAATATATATCTGCTGATATCTCGGGTGCTATTAGAGATAGCGCAATAATCCAAAGTGAATTATCTGCAGGAGGCCCTGGCGCATGAATCTGTGCAGCGGGAACGACCTCGGACCTCCAGGGGCGAGACAACCACCTTCTCATGGGGCCGGACACTCAGGGTCAGGGAAAAATCCAATATATAGCTGGTGATATCTCGGCTGCTATTACAGATAGCGCAATAAATCAAAGTGCATTGTATGTAGGAGGCCCTGGCGCATGAATCTGTGCAGCGGGAACGACCTCGGACCACCAGGGGCCGAAAAAACCGCAGTCTCATGGAGCCGGACCCTCAGGGTCAGGGTAAAATCCAATATATATCTGGTGATATCTCGGGTGCTATTACAGATAGCGCAATAAATCAAAGTGCATTGTCTGTTGTAGGCCCTGGCGCTTGAATCTGTGCAGCGGGAACGACCTCGGACCACCAGGGGCCGAGAAAACGAACGCCTCATGGGGCCGGACACTCAGGGTCAGTGAAAAATCCAATATATATCTGGTGATATCTCGATTGCTATTACAGATAGCGCAATAAATCAAAGTGAATTATCTGCAGGAGGCCCTGGCGCATGAATCTGTGCAGCGGGAACGACCTCGGACCACCAGGGGCCGAAAAAACCGCAGTCTCATGGGGCCGGACACTCAGGGTCAGGGTAAAATCCAAAATATATCTGGTGATATCTCGGGTGCTATTACAGATAGCGCAATAAATCAAAGTGCATTGTCTGTAGGAGGCCCTGCCGCATGAATCTGTGCAGCGGGAACGACCTCGGACCTCCAGGGGCGAGACAACCACCTTCTCATGGGGCCGGACACTCAGGGTCAGGGAAAAATCCAATATATAGCTGGTGATATCTCGGCTGCTATTACAGATAGCGCAATAAATCAAAGTGCATTACCTGTAGGAGGCCCTGGCGCATGAATCTGTGCAGCGGGAACGTCCTCGGACCTCCAGGGGCCGAGACAACGACCGTCGCATGGGGCCGGACACTCAGGGTCAGGGTAAAATCCAATATATATCTGGTGATATCTCGGGTGCTATTAGAGATAGCGCAATAAACCAAAGTGAATTGTCTGCAGGAGGCCCTGGCGCATGAATCTGTGCAGCGGGAACGACCTCGGACCACCAGGGGCCGAAAAAACCACAGTCTCATGGGGCCGGGCACTCAGGGTCAGGGTAAAATCCAATATATATCTGGTGATATCTCGGGTGCTATTAGAGATAGCGCAATAAACCAAAGTGCATTGTCTGTAGGAGGCCCTGGCGCATGAATCTGTGCAGCGGGAACGACCTTGGAACACCAGGGACCGAGAAAACCACCGTCTCATGGGGCCGGACACTCAGGGTCAGTGAAAAATCCAATATATATGTGGTGATATCTCGGGTGCTATTACAGATAGCGCAATAAATCAAAGTGCATTGTCTGTAGGAGGCCCTGGCGCATGAATCTGTGCAGCGGGAACGACCTCGGACCTCCAGGGGCGAGACAACCACCTTCTCATGGGGCCGGACACTCAGGGTCAGGGAAAAATCCAATATATATCTGGTGATATTTCGGCTGCTATTACAGATAGCGCAATAAATCAAAGTGCATTACCTGTAGGAGGCCCTGGCGCATGAATCTGTGCAGCGGGAACGTCCTCAGACCTCCAGGGGCCGAGACAACGACCGTCTCATGGGGCCGGACACTCAGGGTCAGGGTAAAATCCAATATATATCTGGTGATATCTCGGGTGCTATTAGAGATAGCGCAATAAACCAAAGTGAATTGTCTGCAGGAGGCCCTGGCGCATGAATCTGTGCTGCGGGAACGACCTCGGACCACCAGGGGCCGAAAAAACCACAGTCTCATGGGGCCGGACACTCAGGGTCAGGGTAAAATCCAATATATATCTGGTGATATCTCGGGTGCTATTACAGATAGCGCAATAAATCAAAGTGAATTATCTGCAGGAGGCCCTGGCGCATGAATCTGTGCAGTGGGCACGACCTCGGACCACCAGGGGCCGAGAAAACCACAGTCTCATGGGGCCGGACACTCAGGGTCAGGGGAAAATCCAATATATATCTGGTGTTATCTCGGGTGCTATTGGAGATAGCGCAATAAAGCAAAGTGCATTGTCTGTAGGAGGCCCTGGCGCATGAATCTGTGCAGCGGGAACGACCTCGGAACACCAGGGACCGAGAAAACCACCGTCTCATGGGGCCGGACACTCAGGGTCAGGGTAAAATCCAATATATATCTGGTGATATCTCGGGTGCTATTAGAGATAGCGCAATAAACCAAAGTGCATTGTCTGTAGGAGGCCCTGGCGCATGAATCTGTGCAGCGGGAACGACCTTGGAACACCAGGGACCGAGAAAACCACAGTCTCATGGGGCCGGACACTCAGGGTCAGGGGAAAATCCAATATATATCTGGTGATATCTCGGGTGCTATTAGAGATAGCGCAATAAACCAAAGTGCATTGTCTGTAGGAGGCCCTGGCGCATGAATCTGTGCAGCGGGAACGACCTCGGAACACCAGGGACCGAGAAAACCACCGTCTCATGGGGCCGTACACTCAGTGTCAGTGAAAAATCCAATATATATGTGGTGATATCTCGGGTGCTATTACAGATAGCGCAATAAATCAAAGTGCATTGTCTGTAGGAGACCCTGGCGCATGAACGTGTGCAGCGGGAACGACCTCGGACCACCAGGGTCCGAGAAAACGACCGTCTCATGGGGCCGGACACTCAGGGTCAGTGAAAAATCCAATATATATCTGGTGATATCTCTGGTGCTATTACAGATAGCGCAATAAATCAAAGTGAATTATCTGCAGGAGGCCCTGGCGCATGAATCTGTGCAGCGGGCACGACCTCGGACCACCAGGGGCCGAGAAAACCACAGTCTCATGGGGCCGGACACTCAGGGTCAGGGGAAAATCCAATATATATCTGGTGTTATCTCGGGTGCTATTAGAGATAGCGCAATAAACCAAAGTGCATTGTCTGTAGGAGGCCCTGGCGCATGAATCTGTGCAGCGGGAACGACCTCGGAACACCAGGGACCGAGAAAACCACCGTCTCATGGGGCCGGACACTCAGTGTCAGTGAAAAATCCAATATATACGTGGTGATATCTCGGGTGCTATTACCGATAGCGCAATAAATCAATGTGCATTGTCTGTAGGAGACCCTGGCGCATGAACCTGTGCAGCGGGAACGACCTCGGACCACCAGGGTCCGAGAAAACGACCGTCTCATGGGGCCGGACACTCAGGGTCAGTGAAAAATCCAATATACATCTGGTGATATCTCGGGTGCTATTACAGATAGCGCAATAAATCAAAGTGCATTGTCTGTAGGAGGCCCTGGCGCATGAATCTGTGCAGCGGGAACGACCTCGGACCTCCAGGGGCGAGACAACCACCTTCTCATGGGGCCGGACACTCAGGGTCAGGGAAAAATCCAATATATATCTGGTGATATCTCGGCTGCTATTACAGATAGCGCAATAAATCAAAGTGCATTACCTGTAGGAGGCCCTGGCGCATGAATCTGTGCAGCGGGAACGTCCTCGGACCTCCAGGGGCCGAGACAACGACCGTCTCATGGGGCCGGACACTCAGGGTCAGGGTAAAATCCAATATATATCTGCTGATATCTCGGGTGCTATTACAGATAGCGCAATAAATCAAAGTGCACTGTCTGTAGGAGGCCCTGGCGCATGAATCTGTGCAGCGGGAACGACCTCAGTCCACCAGGGGCCGAGAAAACCACCGTCCCGAGGGGCCGGACACTTAGGGTCCGTGAAAAATCCAATATATATCTGGTGATATCTCGGGTGCTATTACAGGTAGCGCAATAAATCAAAGTGAGTTATCTGCAGGAGGCCCTGGCTCATGAATCTGTGCAGCGGGAACGACCTCGGACGACCATGGGCCGAGAAAACCACAGTCTCATGGGGCCGGCCACTCAGTGTCAGGGGAAAATCCAATATATATCTGGTGATGTCTCGGGTGCTATTAGAGATAGCGCAATAAGCCAAAGGGAATTATCTGCAGGAGGCCCTGGCGCATGAATGTGTGCAGCGGGAACGACCTCGGACCACCAGGGGCCGAGAAAACCACCGTCTCATGGGGCCGGCCACTCAGTGTCAGGGGAAAATCCAATATATATCTGGTGATGTCTCGGGTGCTATTAGAGATAGCGCAATAAGCCAAAGTGCATTGTCTGTAGGAGGCCCTGGCGCATGAATCTGTGCAGCGGGAACGACCTCGGACCACCAGGGGCCGAGAAAACTACCGTCTCATGGGGCCGGACACTCAGGGTCAGGGAAAAATCCAATATATATCTGGTGATATCTCGGGTGCTATTATAGATAGCGCAATAAACCAAAGTGAGTTATCTGTAGGAGGCCCTGGCGCATGAATCTGTGCAGCGGGAACGACCTCAGTCCACCAGGGGCCGAGAAAACCACCGTCCCGAGGGGCCGGACACTTAGGGTCAGTGAAAAATCCAATATATATCTGGTGATATCTCGGGTGCTATTACAGATAGCGCAATAAATCGAAGTGAATTATCTGCAGGAGGCCCTGGCGCATGAATCTGTGCAGCGGGAACGACCTCGGATCACCAGGGGCCGAGAAAACCACAGTCTCATGGGGCCGGACACTCAGGTTCAGGGGAAAATCCAATATATGTCTGGTGATATCTCGGGTGCTATTAGAGATAGCGCAATAAACCAAAGTGAATTATCTGCAGGAGGCCCTGGCGCATGAATCTGTGCAACGGGAACGACCTCGGGCCACCAGGGGCCGAGAAAACCACCGTCTCATGGGGCCGGACACTCAGCGTCAGGGGAAAATCCAATATTTATCTGGTGATATCTCGGGTGCTATTACAGATAGCGCAATAAATGTAAGTGCATTGTCTGCAGGAGGCCCTGGCGCACGAATCTGTGCAGCGGGAACATAGTCGGACCACCAGGGGCCGAGAAAACCACAGTCTCATGGGGCCGGACACTCAGGGTCAGGGAAAATCCAATATATATCTGATGATATCTCGGGTGCTATTAGAGATAGAGCAATAAACCAAAGTGACTTATCTGCAGGAGGCCCTGGCGCATGAACCTGTGCAGCGGGAACGACCTCGGACCACCAGGGGCCGAGAAAACCACAGTCTCATGGGGCCGTTCACTCAGGGTCAGGGAAAAATCCAATATATATCTGGTGATATCTCGGGTGCTATTAGAGATAGCGCAATAAACCAAAGTGAATTATCTGCAGGAGGCCCTGGCGCATGAATCTGTACAGCGGGAACGACCTCGGACCACCAGGGGCCGAGAAAACGACCGTCTCATGGGGCCGGACACTCACTGTCAGTGAAAAATCCAATATATATCTGCTGATATCTCGGGTGCTATTAGAGATAGCGCAATAAACCAAACTGAATTATCTGCAGGAGGCCCTGGTGCATGAATCTGTGCAGCGGGAACGACCTCGGACCACCAGGGGCCGAGAAAACGACCGTCTCATGGGGCCGGACACTCAGGGTCAGGGGAAAATCCAATATATATCTGGTGATATCTCGGGTGCTATTACAGATAGCGCAATAAATCAAAGCGCATTGTCTGTAGGAGGCCCTGGCGCATGAATCTGTGCAGCGGGAACGACCTCGGACCACCAGGGGCCGAGAAAACCACAGTCTCATGGGGCCGGACACTCAGGGTCAGGGCAAAATCCAATATACATCTGGAGATATCTCGGGTGCTATTAGAGATAGCGCAATAAACCAAAGTGAATTATCTGCAGGAGGCCCTGGCGCATGAATGTGTGCAGCGGGAACGACCTCGGACCACCAGGGGCCGAGAAAACCACAGTCTCATGGGGCCGGACACTTAGGGTCAGGGAAAAATCCAATATATATCTGGTGATATCTCCGGTGCTATTACAGATAGCGCAATAAATCAAAGTGAGTTATCTGCAGGAGGCCCTGGCGCATGAATCTGTGCAGCGGGAACGACCTCGGACCACCAGGTGCCGAGAAAACCACCGTCTCATGGGGCCGGACACTCAGGGTCAGGGCAAAATCCAATATATATCTGGAGATATGTCGGGTGCTATTAGAGATAGCGCAATAAACCAAAGTGAATTATCTGCAGGAGGCCCTGGCGCATGAATGTGTGCAGCGGGAACGACCTCGGACCACCAGGGGCCGAGAAAACCGCAGTCTCATGGGGCCGGACACTCAGGGTCAGGGAAAAATCCAATACATATCTGGTGATATCTCGGGCGCTATTAGAGATAGCGCAATAAACCAAAGTGAGTTATCTGTAGGAGGCCCTGACGCATGAATCTGTGCAGCGGGAACGACCTCAGTCCACCAGGGGCCGAGAAAACCACCGTCCCGCGGGGCCGGACACTTAGGGTCAGTGAAAAATCCAATATATATCTGGTGATATCTCGGGTGCTATTACAGATAGCGCAATAAATCAAAGTGAATTATCTGCAGGAGGCCCTGGCGCATGAATCTGTGCAGCGGGAACGACCTCGGACGACCAGGGGCCGAGAAAACCACAGTCTCATGGGGCCGGACACTCAGGGTCAGGGGAAAATCCAATATATATCTGGTGATATCTCGGGTGCTATCAGAGATAGCGCAATAAACAAAAGTGAATTATCTGCAAGAGGCCCTGCCGCATGAATCGGTGCAGCGGGAACGACCTCGGATCACCAGGGGCCGAGAAAACCACCATCTCATGGGGCCGGACACTCAGGTTCAGGGGAAAATCCAATATATGTCTGGTGATATCTCGGGTGCTATTAGAGATAGCGCAATAAACCAAAGTGAATTATCTGCAGGAGGCCCTGGCGCATGAATCTGTGCAACGGGAACGACCTCGGGCCACCAGGGGCCGAGAAAACCACCGTCTCATGGGGCCGGACACTCAGGGTCAGGGGAAAATCCAACATATATCTGGTGATATCTCGGGTGCTATTACAGATAGCGCAATAAACCAAAGTGAATTATCTGCAGGAGGCCCTGGCGCATGAATGTGTGCAGCGGGAACGACCTCGGACCACCAGGGGCCGAGAAAACCGCAGTCTCATGGGGCCGGACACTCAGGGTCAGGGAAAAATCCAATACATATCTGGTGATATCTCGGGCGCTATTAGAGATAGCGCAATAAACCAAATTGAATTATCTGCAGGAGGCCCTGGCGCATGAATCTGTGCAGCGGGAACGACCTCGTTCCACCAGGCGCCGAGAAAACCACCGTCTCATGGGGCTGGACACTCAGGGTGAGGGAAATATCCAATATATATCTGGTGATATCTCGGGTGCTATTACAGATAGCGCAATAAATCAAAGTGCATTGTCAGTAGGAGGCCGTGGCGCATGAATCTGGGCAGCGGGAACGACCTCGGACCACCAGGGGCCGAGAAGACCACCGTCTCGTGGGGCCGGCCACTCAGTGTCAGGGGAAAATCCAATATATATCTGGTGATATCTCGGGTGCTATTAGAGATAGCGCAATAAGCCAAAGGGAATTATCTGCAGGAGGCCCTGGCGCATGAATGTGTGCAGCGGGAACGACCTCGGACCACCAGGGGCCGAGAAAACCACCGTCTCATGGGGCCGGACACTCTGGGACATTGAAAAATCCAATATATATGTGGTGATATCTCGGGTGCTATTACAGATAGCGCAATAAATCAAAGTGAATTATCTGCAGGAGGCCCTGGCGCATGAATGTGTGCAGCGGGAACGACCTCGGACCACCAGGGACCGAGAAAACCACAGTCTCATGGGGCCGGACACTCAGGGTCAGGGGAAAATCCAATATATATCTGGTGATATCTCGGGTGCTATTAGAGATAGCGCAATAAACCAAAGTGAATTATCTGCAGGAGGCCCTGGCGAATGAATCTGTGCAGCGGGAACGACCTCGGACCACCAGGGGCCGAGAAAACTACCGTCTCATGGGGCCGGTCACTCAGGATCAGTGAAAAATCCAATATATATCTGCTGATATCTCGGGTGCTATTAGAGATAGCGCAATAAACCAAAGTGAATTATCTGCAGGAGGCCCTGGCGCATGAATCTGTGCAGCGGGAACGACCTCGGACCCCCAGGGGCCGAGAAAACTACCGTCTCATGGGGCCGGTCACTCAGGATCAGTGAAAAATCCAATATATATCTGCTGATATCTCGGGTGCTATTACAGATAGCGCAATAAATCAAAGTGCATTGTATGTAGGAGGCCCTGGCGCATGAATCTGTGCAGCGGGAACGACCTCGGACCACCAGGGGCCGAAAGAACCGCAGTCTCATGGGGCCGGACACTCAGGGTCAGGGTAAAATCCAATATATATCTGGTGATATCTCGGGTGCTATTACAGATAGCGCAATAAATCAAAGTGCATTGTCTGTAGTAGGCCCTGGCGCTTGAATCTGTGCAGCGGGAACGACCTCGGACCACCAGGGGCCGAGAAAACGACCGCCTCATGGGGCCGGACACTCAGGGTCAGTGAAAAATCCAATATATATCTGGTGATATCTCGATTGCTATTACAGATAGCGCAATAAACCAAAGTGAATTATCTGCAGGAGGCCCTGGCGCATGAATCTGTGCAGCGGGAACGACCTCGGACCACCAGGGGCCGAGAAAACTACCGTCTCATGGGGCCGGTCACTCAGGATCAGTGAAAAATCCAATATATATCTGCTGATATCTCGGGTGCTATTAGAGATAGCGCAATAATCCAAAGTGAATTATCTGCAGGAGGCCCTGGCGCATGAATCTGTGCAGCGGGAACGACCTCGGACCTCCAGGGGCGAGACAACCACCTTCTCATGGGGCCGGACACTCAGGGTCAGGGAAAAATCCAATATATATCTGGTGATATCTCGATTGCTATTACAGATAGCGCAATAAACCAAAGTGAATTACCTGTAGGAGGCCCTGGCGCATGAATCTGTGCAGCGGGAACGTCCTCGGACCTCCAGGGGCCGAGACAACGACCGTCTCATGGGGCCGGACACTCAGGGTCAGGGTAAAATCCAATATATATCTGGTGATATCTCGGGTGCTATTAGAGATAGCGCAATAAACCAAAGTGAATTCCCTGCAGGAGGCCCTGGCGCATGAATCTGTGCAGCGGGAACGACCTCGGACCACCAGGGGCCGAAAAAACCACAGTCTCATGGGGCCGGACACTCAGGGTCAGGGTAAAATCCAATATATATCTGGTGATATCTCGGGTGCTATTAGAGATAGCGCAATAAACCAAAGTGCATTGTCTGTAGGAGGCCCTGGCGCATGAATCTGTGCAGCGGGAACGACCTCGGACCACCAGGGGCCGAGAAAACTACCGTCTCATGGGGCCGGTCACTCAGGATCAGTGAAAAATCCAATATATATCTGCTGATATCTCGGGTGCTATTACAGATAGCGCAATAAATCAAAGTGCATTGTATGTAGGAGGCCCTGGCGCATGAATCTGTGCAGCGGGAACGACCTCGGACCACCAGGGGCCGAAAAAACCGCAGTCTCATGGGGCCGGACCCTCAGGGTCAGGGTAAAATCCAATATATATCTGGTGATATCTCGGGTGCTATTACAGATAGCGCAATAAATCAAAGTGCATTGTCTGTAGGAGGCCCTGCCGCATGAATCTGTGCAGCGGGAACGACCTCGGACCTCCAGGGGCGAGACAACCACCTTCTCATGGGGCCGGACACTCAGGGTCAGGGAAAAATCCAATATATAGCTGGTGATATCTCGGCTGCTATTACAGATAGCGCAATAAATCAAAGTGCATTACCTGTAGGAGGCCCTGGCGCATGAATCTGTGCAGCGGGAACGTCCTCGGACCTCCAGGGGCCGAGACAACGACCGTCGCATGGGGCCGGACACTCAGGGTCAGGGTAAAATCCAATATATATCTGGTGATATCTCGGGTGCTATTAGAGATAGCGCAATAAACCAAAGTGAATTGTCTGCAGGAGGCCCTGGCGCATGAATCTGTGCAGCGGGAACGACCTCGGACCACCAGGGGCCGAAAAAACCACAGTCTCATGGGGCCGGGCACTCAGGGTCAGGGTAAAATCCAATATATATCTGGTGATATCTCGGGTGCTATTAGAGATAGCGCAATAATCCAAAGTGCATTGTCTGTAGGAGGCCCTGGCGAATGAATCTGTGCAGCGGGAACGACCTTGGAACACCAGGGACCGAGAAAACCACCGTCTCATGGGGCCGGACACTCAGGGTCTGTGAAAAATCCAATATATATGTGGTGATATCTCGGGTGCTATTACAGATAGCGCAATAAATCAATGTGCATTGTCTGTAGGAGACCCTGGCGCATGAACCTGTGCAGCGGGAACGACCTCGGACCACCAGGGGCCGAGAAAACCACAGTCTCATGGGGCCGGACACTCAGGGTCAGGGGAAAATCCAATATATATCTGGTGATATCTCGGGTGCTACTAGAGATAGCGGAATAAACCAAAGTGAATTATCTGCAGGAGGCCCTGGCGCATGAATCTGTGCAGCGGGAACGACCTCGGACCACCAGGGGCCGAGAAAACTACCGTCTCATGGGGCCGGTCACTCAGGATCAGTGAAAAATCCAATATATATCTGCTGATATCTCGGGTGCTATTACAGATAGCGCAATAAATCAAAGTGCATTGTCTGTAGTAGGCCCTGGCGCTTGAATCTGTGCAGCGGGAACGACCTCGGACCACCAGGGGCCGAGAAAACGACCTCCTCATGGGGCCGGACACTCAGGGTCAGTGAAAAATCCAATATATATCTGGTGATATCTCGATTGCTATTACAGATAGCGCAATAAATCAAAGTGCATTGTCTGTAGGAGGCCCTGGCGCATGAATCTGTGCAGCGGGAACGACCTCGGACCTCCAGGGGCGAGACAACCACAGTCTCATGGGGCCGGACACTCAGGGTCAGGGTAAAATCCAATATATATCTGGTGATATCTCGGGTGCTATTACAGATAGCGCAATAAATCAAAGTGCATTGTCTGTAGGAGGCCCTGGCGCATGAATCTGTGCAGCGGGAACGACCTCGGACCACCAGGGGCCGAGAAAACCACAGTCTCATGGGGCCGGACACTCAGGGTCAGGGGAAAATCCAATATATATCTGGTGATATCTCGGGTGCTATTAGAGATAGCGCAATAAACCAAAGTGCATTGTCTGTAGGAGGCCCTGGCGCATGAATCTGTGCAGCGGGAACGACCTCGGAACACCAGGGACCGAGAAAACCACCGTCTCATGGGGCCGTACACTCAGTGTCAGTGAAAAATCCAATATATATGTGGTGATATCTCGGGTGCTATTACAGATAGCGCAATAAATCAAAGTGCATTGTCTGTAGGAGACCCTGGCGCATGAACGTGTGCAGCGGGAACGACCTCGGACCACCAGGGTCCGAGAAAACGACCGTCTCATGGGGCCGGACACTCAGGGTCAGTGAAAAATCCAATATATATCTGGTGATATCTCGGGTGCTATTACAGATAGCGCAATAAATCAAAGTGAATTATCTGCAGGAGGCCCTGGCGCATGAATCTGTGCAGCGGGAACGACCTCGGACCTCCAGGGGCGAGACAACCACCTTCTCATGGGGCCGGACACTCAGGGTCAGGGAAAAATCCAATATATATCTGGTGATATTTCGGCTGCTATTACAGATAGCGCAATAAATCAAAGTGCATTACCTGTAGGATGCCCTGGCGCATGAATCTGTGCAGCGGGAACGACCTCGGACCTCCAGGGGCGAGACAACCACCTTCTCATGGGGCCGGACACTCAGGGTCAGGGAAAAATCCAATATATATCTGGTGATATCTCGGGTGCTATTACAGATAGCGCAATAAATCAAAGTGCATTGTCTGTAGGAGGCCCTGCCGCATGAATCTGTGCAGCGGGAACGACCTCGGACCTCCAGGGGCGAGACAACCACCTTCTCATGGGGCCGGACACTCAGGGTCAGGGAAAAATCCAATATATAGCTGGTGATATCTCGGCTGCTATTACAGATAGCGCAATAAATCAAAGTGCATTACCTGTAGGAGGCCCTGGCGCATGAATCTGTGCAGCGGGAACGTCCTCGGACCTCCAGGGGCCGAGACAACGACCGTCGCATGGGGCCGGACACTCAGGGTCAGGGTAAAATCCAATATATATCTGGTGATATCTCGGGTGCTATTAGAGATAGCGCAATAAACCAAAGTGAATTGTCTGCAGGAGGCCCTGGCGCATGAATCTGTGCAGCGGGAACGACCTCGGACCACCAGGGGCCGAAAAAACCACAGTCTCATGGGGCCGGGCACTCAGGGTCAGGGTAAAATCCAATATATATCTGGTGATATCTCGGGTGCTATTAGAGATAGCGCAATAATCCAAAGTGCATTGTCTGTAGGAGGCCCTGGCGAATGAATCTGTGCAGCGGGAACGACCTTGGAACACCAGGGACCGAGAAAACCACCGTCTCATGGGGCCGGACACTCAGGGTCAGTGAAAAATCCAATATATATGTGGTGATATCTCGGGTGCTATTACAGATAGCGCAATAAATCAATGTGCATTGTCTGTAGGAGACCCTGGCGCATGAACCTGTGCAGCGGGAACGACCTCGGACCACCAGGGGCCGAGAAAACCACAGTCTCATGGGGCCGGACACTCAGGGTCAGGGGAAAATCCAATATATATCTGGTGATATCTCGGGTGCTACTAGAGATAGCGGAATAAACCAAAGTGAATTATCTGCAGGAGGCCCTGGCGCATGAATCTGTGCAGCGGGAACGACCTCGGACCACCAGGGGCCGAGAAAACTACCGTCTCATGGGGCCGGTCACTCAGGATCAGTGAAAAATCCAATATATATCTGCTGATATCTCGGGTGCTATTACAGATAGCGCAATAAATCAAAGTGCATTGTCTGTAGTAGGCCCTGGCGCTTGAATCTGTGCAGCGGGAACGACCTCGGACCACCAGGGGCCGAGAAAACGACCTCCTCATGGGGCCGGACACTCAGGGTCAGTGAAAAATCCAATATATATCTGGTGATATCTCGATTGCTATTACAGATAGCGCAATAAATCAAAGTGCATTGTCTGTAGGAGGCCCTGGCGCATGAATCTGTGCAGCGGGAACGACCTCGGACCTCCAGGGGCGAGACAACCACCTTCTCATGGGGCCGGACACTCAGGGTCAGGGTAAAATCCAATATATATCTGGTGATATCTCGGGTGCTATTAGAGATAGCGCAATAAACCAAAGTGAATTGTCTGCAGGAGGCCCTGGCGCATGAATCTGTGCTGCGGGAACGACCTCGGACCACCAGGGGCCGAAAAAACCACAGTCTCATGGGGCCGGACACTCAGGGTCAGGGTAAAATCCAATATATATCTGGTGATATCTCGGGTGCTATTACAGATAGCGCAATAAATCAAAGTGCATTGTCTGTAGGAGGCCCTGGCGCATGAATCTGTGCAGCGGGAACGACCTCGGACCACCAGGGGCCGAGAAAACCACAGTCTCATGGGGCCGGACACTCAGGGTCAGGGGAAAATCCAATATATATCTGGTGATATCTCGGGTGCTATTAGAGATAGCGCAATAAACCAAAGTGCATTGTCTGTAGGAGGCCCTGGCGCATGAATCTGTGCAGCGGGAACGACCTCGGAACACCAGGGACCGAGAAAACCACCGTCTCATGGGGCCGTACACTCAGTGTCAGTGAAAAATCCAATATATATGTGGTGATATCTCGGGTGCTATTACAGATAGCGCAATAAATCAAAGTGCATTGTCTGTAGGAGACCCTGGCGCATGAACGTGTGCAGCGGGAACGACCTCGGACCACCAGGGTCCGAGAAAACGACCGTCTCATGGGGCCGGACACTCAGGGTCAGTGAAAAATCCAATATATATCTGGTGATATCTCGGGTGCTATTACAGATAGCGCAATAAATCAAAGTGAATTATCTGCAGGAGGCCCTGGCGCATGAATCTGTGCAGCGGGAACGACCTCGGACCTCCAGGGGCGAGACAACCACCTTCTCATGGGGCCGGACACTCAGGGTCAGGGAAAAATCCAATATATATCTGGTGATATTTCGGCTGCTATTACAGATAGCGCAATAAATCAAAGTGCATTACCTGTAGGATGCCCTGGCGCATGAATCTGTGCAGCGGGAACGACCTCGGACCTCCAGGGGCGAGACAACCACCTTCTCATGGGGCCGGACACTCAGGGTCAGGGAAAAATCCAATATATATCTGGTGATATCTCGTGTGCTATTACAGATAGCGCAATAAACCAAAGTGAATTATCTGCAGGAGGCCCTGGCGCATGAATCTGTGCTGCGGGAACGACCTCGGACCACCAGGGGCCGAAAAAACCACAGTCTCATGGGGCCGGAAACTCAGGGTCAGGGTAAAATCCAATATATATCTGGTGATATCTCGGGTGCTATTGCAGATAGCGCAATAAATCAAAGTGCATTGTCTGTAGGAGGCCCTGGCGCATGAATCTGTGCAGCGGGAACGACCTCGGACCACCAGGGGCCGAGAAAACCACAGTCTCATGGGGCCGGACACTCAGGGTCAGGGGAAAATCCAATATATATCTGGTGATATCTCGGGTGTTATTAGAGATAGCGCAATAAACCAAAGTGCATTGTCTGTAGGAGGCCCTGGCGCATGAATCTGTGCAGCGGGAACGACCTCGGAACACCAGGGACCGAGAAAACCACCGTCTCATGGGGCCGTACACTCAGTGTCAGTGAAAAATCCAATATATATGTGGTGATATCTCGGGTGCTATTACAGATAGCGCAATAAATCAAAGTGCATTGTCTGTAGGAGACCCTGGCGCATGAACGTGTGCAGCGGGAACGACCTCGGACCACCAGGGTCCGAGAAAACGACCGTCTCATGGGGCCGGACACTCAGGGTCAGTGAAAAATCCAATATATATCTGGTGATATCTCGGGTGCTATTACAGATAGCGCAATAAATCAAAGTGAATTATCTGCAGGAGGCCCTGGCGCATGAATCTGTGCAGCGGGCACGACCTCGGACCACCAGGGGCCGAGAAAACCACAGTCTCATGGGGCCGGACACCTAGGGTCAGGGGAAAATCCAATATATATCTGGTGTTATCTCGGGTGCTATTAGAGATAGCGCAATAAACCAAAGTGCATTGTCTGTAGGAGGCCCTGGCGCATGAATCTGTGCAGCGGGAACGACCTCGGAACACCAGGGACCGAGAAAACCACCGTCTCATGGGGCCGGACACTCAGTGTCAGTGAAAAATCCAATATATATGTGGTGATATCTCGGGTGCTATTACAGATAGCGCAATAAATCAATGTGCATTGTCTGTAGGAGACCCTGGCGCATGAACCTGTGCAGCGGGAACGACCTCGGACCACCAGGGTCCGAGAAAACGACCGTCTCATGGGGCCGGACACTCAGGGTCAGTGAAAAATCCAATATATATCTGGTGATATCTCGGGTGCTATTACAGATAGCGCAATAAATCAAAGTGCATTGTCTGTAGGAGGCCCTGGCGCATGAATCTGTGCAGCGGGAACGACCTCGGACCGCCAGGGGCCGAAAAAACCACAGTCTCATGGGGCCGGACACTCAGGGTCAGGGTAAAATGCAATATATATCTGGTGATATCTCGGGTGCTATTACAGATAGCGCAATAAATCAAAGTGCATTGTCTGTAGGAGGCCCTGGCGCATGAATCTGTGCAGCGGGAACGACCTTGGAACACCAGGGACCGAGAAAACAACCGTCTCATGGGGCCGGACACTCAGGGTCAGTGAAAAATCCAATATATATGTGGTGATATCTCGGGTGCTATTACAGATAGCGCAATAAATCAATGTGCACTGTCTGTAGGAGACCCTGGCGCATGAACCTGTGCAGCGGGAACGACCTCGGACCACCAGGGGCCGAGAAAACCACAGTCTCATGGGGCCGGACACTCAGGGTCAGGGGAAAATCCAATATATATCTGGTGATATCTCGGGTGCTATTAGAGATAGCGCAATAAACCAAAGTGAATTATCTGCAGGAGGCCCTGGCGCATGAATCTGTGCAGCGGGAACGACCTCGGACCACCAGGGGCCGAGAAAACTACCGTCTCATGGGGCCGGTCACTCAGGATCAGTGAAAAATCCAATATATATCTGCTGATATCTCGGGTGCTATTAGAGATAGCGCAATAAACCAAAGTGAATTATCTGCAGGAGGCCCTGGCGCATGAATCTGTGCAGCGGGAACGACCTCGGACCACCAGGGGCCGAGAAAACGACCGTCTCATGGGGCCGGACGCTCAGGGTCAGTGAAAAATCCAATATATATCTGCTGATATCTCGGGTGCTATTACAGATAGCGCAATAAATCAAAGTGCATTGTCTGTAGGAGGCCCTGGCGCATGAATCTGTGCAGCGGGAACGACCTCGGACCACCAGGGGCCGAAAAAACCGCAGTCTCATGGGGCCGGACACTCAGGGTCAGGGTAAAATCCAATATATATCTGGTGATATCTCGGGTGCTATTACAGATAGCGCAATAAATCAAAGTGCATTGTCTGTAGTAGGCACTGGCGCATGAATCTGTGCAGCGGGAACGACCTCGGACCACCAGGGGCCGAGAAAACGACCGCCTCATGGGGCCGGACACTCAGGGTCAGTGAAAAATCCAATATATATCTGGTGATATCTCGATTGCTATTACAGATAGCGCAATAAATCAAAGTACATTGTCTGTAGGAGGCCCTGGCGCATGAATCTGTGCAGCGGGAACGACCTCGGACCACCAGGGGCCGAAAAAACCACAGTCTCATGGGGCCGGACACTCAGGGTCAGGGTAAAATCCAATATATATCTGGTGATATCTCGATTGCTATTAGAGATAGCGCAATAAACCAGAGTGCATTGTCTGTAGGAGGCCCTGGCGCATGAATCTGTGCAGCGGGAACGACCTCAGTCCACCAGGGGCCGAGAAAACCACCGTCCCGAGGGGCCGGACACTTAGGGTCAGTGAAAAATCCAATATATATCTGGTGATATCTCGGGTGCTATTACAGATAGCGCAATAAATCAAAGTGAGTTATCTGCAGGAGGCCCTGGCTCATGAATCTGTGCAGCGGGAACGACCTCGCACGACCATGGGCCGAGAAAACCACAGTCTCATGGGGCCGGCCACTCAGTGTCAGGGGAAAATCCAATATATATCTGGTGATGTCTCGGGTGCTATTAGAGATAGCGCAATAAGCCAAACGGAATTATCTGCAGGAGGCCCTGGCGCATGAATGTGTGCAGCGGGAACGACCTCGGACCACCAGGGGCCGAGAAAACCACCGTCTCATGGGGCTGGACACAAAGGGTGAGGGAAATATCCAATATATATTTGGTGATATCTCGGGTGCTATTACAGATAGCGCAATAAATCAAAGTGCATTGTCAGTAGGAGGCCGTGGCGCATGAATCTGGGCAGCGGGAACGACCTCGGACCACCAGGGGCCGAGAAGACCACCGTCTCATGGGGCCGGCCACTCAGTGTCAGGGGAAAATCCAATATATATCTGGTGATGTCTTGGGTGCTATTAGAGATAGCGCAATAAGCCAAAGGGAATTATCTGCAGGAGGCCCTGGCGCATGAATGTGTGCAGCGGGAACGACCTCGGACCACCAGGGGCCGAGAAAACCACCGTCTCATGGGGCCGGCCACTCAGTGTCAGGGGAAAATCCAATATATATCTGGTGATGTCTCGGGTGCTATTAGAGATAGCGCAATAAGCCAAAGTGCATTGTCTGTAGGAGGCCCTGGCGCATGAATCTGTGCAGCGGGAACGACCTCGGACCACCAGGGGCCGAGAAAACTACCGTCTCATGGGGCCGGACACTCAGGGTCAGGGAAAAATCCAATATATATCTGGTGATATCTCGGGTGCTATTATAGATAGCGCAATAAACCAAAGTGAGTTATCTGTAGGAGGCCCTGGCGCATGAATCTGTGCAGCGGGAACGACCTCAGTCCGCCAGGGGCCGAGAAAACCACCGTCCCGAGGGGCCGGACACTTAGGGTCAGTGAAAAATCCAATATATATCTGGTGATATCTCGGGTGCTATTACAGATAGCGCAATAAATCAAAGTGAATTATCTGCAGGAGGCCCTGGCGCATGAATCTGTGCAGCGGGAACATAGTCGGACCACCAGGGGCCGAGAAAACCACAGTCTCATGGGGCCGGACACTCAGGGTCAGGGAAAATCCAATATATATCTGGTGATATCTCGGGTGCTATTAGAGATAGAGCAATAAACCAAAGTGACTTATCTGCAGGAGGCCCTGGCGCATGAACCTGTGCAGCGGGAACGACCTCGGACCACCAGGGGCCGAGAAAACCGCAGTCTCATGGGGCCGGACACTCAGGGTCAGGGAAAAATCCAATACATATCTGGTGATATCTCGGGCGCTATTAGAGATAGCGCAATAAACCAAAGTGAGTTATCTGTAGGAGGCCCTGGCGCATGAATCTGTGCAGCGGGAACGACCTCAGTCCACCAGGGGCCGAGAAAACCACCGTCCCGCGGGGCCGGACACTTAGGGTCAGTGAAAAATCCAATATATATCTGGTGATATCTCGGGTGCTATTACAGATAGCGCAATAAATCAAAGTGCATTGTCTGTAGGAGACCCTGGCGCATGAACGTGTGCAGCGGGAACGACCTCGGACCACCAGGGTCCGAGAAAACGACCGTCTCATGGGGCCGGACACTCAGGGTCAGTGAAAAATCCAATATATATCTGGTGATATCTCGGGTGCTATTACAGATAGCGCAATAAATCAAAGTGAATTATCTGCAGGAGGCCCTGGCGCATGAATCTGTGCAGCGGGAACGACCTCGGACCTCCAGGGGCGAGACAACCACCTTCTCATGGGGCCGGACACTCAGGGTCAGGGAAAAATCCAATATATATCTGGTGATATTTCGGCTGCTATTACAGATAGCGCAATAAATCAAAGTGCATTACCTGTAGGATGCCCTGGCGCATGAATCTGTGCAGCGGGAACGACCTCGGACCTCCAGGGGCGAGACAACCACCTTCTCATGGGGCCGGACACTCAGGGTCAGGGAAAAATCCAATATATATCTGGTGATATCTCGGGTGCTATTACAGATAGCGCAATAAACCAAAGTGAATTATCTGCAGGAGGCCCTGGCGCATGAATCTGTGCTGCGGGAACGACCTCGGACCACCAGGGGCCGAAAAAACCACAGTCTCATGGGGCCGGAAACTCAGGGTCAGGGTAAAATCCAATATATATCTGGTGATATCTCGGGTGCTATTGCAGATAGCGCAATAAATCAAAGTGCATTGTCTGTAGGAGGCCCTGGCGCATGAATCTGTGCAGCGGGAACGACCTCGGACCACCAGGGGCCGAGAAAACCACAGTCTCATGGGGCCGGACACTCAGGGTCAGGGGAAAATCCAATATATATCTGGTGATATCTCGGGTGTTATTAGAGATAGCGCAATAAACCAAAGTGCATTGTCTGTAGGAGGCCCTGGCGCATGAATCTGTGCAGCGGGAACGACCTCGGAACACCAGGGACCGAGAAAACCACCGTCTCATGGGGCCGTACACTCAGTGTCAGTGAAAAATCCAATATATATGTGGTGATATCTCGGGTGCTATTACAGATAGCGCAATAAATCAAAGTGCATTGTCTGTAGGAGACCCTGGCGCATGAACGTGTGCAGCGGGAACGACCTCGGACCACCAGGGTCCGAGAAAACGACCGTCTCATGGGGCCGGACACTCAGGGTCAGTGAAAAATCCAATATATATCTGGTGATATCTCGGGTGCTATTACAGATAGCGCAATAAATCAAAGTGAATTATCTGCAGGAGGCCC
This sequence comes from Nomia melanderi, assembly GCF_051020985.1. Taxonomy (NCBI): domain Eukaryota; kingdom Metazoa; phylum Arthropoda; class Insecta; order Hymenoptera; family Halictidae; genus Nomia; species Nomia melanderi. The sequence continues at coordinate 1,361,876 of NW_027475140.1, read as the reverse complement.
TGGCGCATGAATCTGTGCAGCGGGCACGACCTCGGACCACCAGGGGCCGAGAAAACCACAGTCTCATGGGGCCGGACACCTAGGGTCAGGGGAAAATCCAATATATATCTGGTGTTATCTCGGGTGCTATTAGAGATAGCGCAATAAACCAAAGTGCATTGTCTGTAGGAGGCCCTGGCGCATGAATCTGTGCAGCGGGAACGACCTCGGAACACCAGGGACCGAGAAAACCACCGTCTCATGGGGCCGGACACTCAGTGTCAGTGAAAAATCCAATATATATGTGGTGATATCTCGGGTGCTATTACAGATAGCGCAATAAATCAATGTGCATTGTCTGTAGGAGACCCTGGCGCATGAACCTGTGCAGCGGGAACGACCTCGGACCACCAGGGTCCGAGAAAACGACCGTCTCATGGGGCCGGACACTCAGGGTCAGTGAAAAATCCAATATATATCTGGTGATATCTCGGGTGCTATTACAGATAGCGCAATAAATCAAAGTGCATTGCCTGTAGGAGGCCCTGGCGCATGAATCTGTGCAGCGGGAACGACCTCGGACCGCCAGGGGCCGAAAAAACCACAGTCTCATGGGGCCGGACACTCAGGGTCAGGGTAAAATGCAATATATATCTGGTGATATCTCGGGTGCTATTACAGATAGCGCAATAAATCAAAGTGCATTGTCTGTAGGAGGCCCTGGCGCATGAATCTGTGCAGCGGGAACGACCTTGGAACACCAGGGACCGAGAAAACAACCGTCTCATGGGGCCGGACACTCAGGGTCAGTGAAAAATCCAATATATATGTGGTGATATCTCGGGTGCTATTACAGATAGCGCAATAAATCAATGTGCACTGTCTGTAGGAGACCCTGGCGCATGAACCTGTGCAGCGGGAACGACCTCGGACCACCAGGGGCCGAGAAAACCACAGTCTCATGGGGCCGGACACTCAGGGTCAGGGGAAAATCCAATATATATCTGGTGATATCTCGGGTGCTATTAGAGATAGCGCAATAAACCAAAGTGAATTATCTGCAGGAGGCCCTGGCGCATGAATCTGTGCAGCGGGAACGACCTCGGACCACCAGGGGCCGAGAAAACTACCGTCTCATGGGGCCGGTCACTCAGGATCAGTGAAAAATCCAATATATATCTGCTGATATCTCGGGTGCTATTAGAGATAGCGCAATAAACCAAAGTGAATTATCTGCAGGAGGCCCTGGCGCATGAATCTGTGCAGCGGGAACGACCTCGGACCACCAGGGGCCGAGAAAACGACCGTCTCATGGGGCCGGACGCTCAGGGTCAGTGAAAAATCCAATATATATCTGCTGATATCTCGGGTGCTATTACAGATAGCGCAATAAATCAAAGTGCATTGTCTGTAGGAGGCCCTGGCGCATGAATCTGTGCAGCGGGAACGACCTCGGACCACCAGGGGCCGAAAAAACCGCAGTCTCATGGGGCCGGACACTCAGGGTCAGGGTAAAATCCAATATATATCTGGTGATATCTCGGGTGCTATTACAGATAGCGCAATAAATCAAAGTGCATTGTCTGTAGTAGGCACTGGCGCATGAATCTGTGCAGCGGGAACGACCTCGGACCACCAGGGGCCGAGAAAACGACCGCCTCATGGGGCCGGACACTCAGGGTCAGTGAAAAATCCAATATATATCTGGTGATATCTCGATTGCTATTACAGATAGCGCAATAAATCAAAGTACATTGTCTGTAGGAGGCCCTGGCGCATGAATCTGTGCAGCGGGAACGACCTCGGACCACCAGGGGCCGAAAAAACCACAGTCTCATGGGGCCGGACACTCAGGGTCAGGGTAAAATCCAATATATATCTGGTGATATCTCGATTGCTATTAGAGATAGCGCAATAAACCAGAGTGCATTGTCTGTAGGAGGCCCTGGCGCATGAATCTGTGCAGCGGGAACGACCTCAGTCCACCAGGGGCCGAGAAAACCACCGTCCCGAGGGGCCGGACACTTAGGGTCAGTGAAAAATCCAATATATATCTGGTGATATCTCGGGTGCTATTACAGATAGCGCAATAAATCAAAGTGAGTTATCTGCAGGAGGCCCTGGCTCATGAATCTGTGCAGCGGGAACGACCTCGCACGACCATGGGCCGAGAAAACCACAGTCTCATGGGGCCGGCCACTCAGTGTCAGGGGAAAATCCAATATATATCTGGTGATGTCTCGGGTGCTATTAGAGATAGCGCAATAAGCCAAACGGAATTATCTGCAGGAGGCCCTGGCGCATGAATGTGTGCAGCGGGAACGACCTCGGACCACCAGGGGCCGAGAAAACCACCGTCTCATGGGGCTGGACACAAAGGGTGAGGGAAATATCCAATATATATTTGGTGATATCTCGGGTGCTATTACAGATAGCGCAATAAATCAAAGTGCATTGTCAGTAGGAGGCCGTGGCGCATGAATCTGGGCAGCGGGAACGACCTCGGACCACCAGGGGCCGAGAAGACCACCGTCTCATGGGGCCGGCCACTCAGTGTCAGGGGAAAATCCAATATATATCTGGTGATGTCTTGGGTGCTATTAGAGATAGCGCAATAAGCCAAAGGGAATTATCTGCAGGAGGCCCTGGCGCATGAATGTGTGCAGCGGGAACGACCTCGGACCACCAGGGGCCGAGAAAACCACCGTCTCATGGGGCCGGCCACTCAGTGTCAGGGGAAAATCCAATATATATCTGGTGATGTCTCGGGTGCTATTAGAGATAGCGCAATAAGCCAAAGTGCATTGTCTGTAGGAGGCCCTGGCGCATGAATCTGTGCAGCGGGAACGACCTCGGACCACCAGGGGCCGAGAAAACTACCGTCTCATGGGGCCGGACACTCAGGGTCAGGGAAAAATCCAATATATATCTGGTGATATCTCGGGTGCTATTATAGATAGCGCAATAAACCAAAGTGAGTTATCTGTAGGAGGCCCTGGCGCATGAATCTGTGCAGCGGGAACGACCTCAGTCCGCCAGGGGCCGAGAAAACCACCGTCCCGAGGGGCCGGACACTTAGGGTCAGTGAAAAATCCAATATATATCTGGTGATATCTCGGGTGCTATTACAGATAGCGCAATAAATCAAAGTGAATTATCTGCAGGAGGCCCTGGCGCATGAATCTGTGCAGCGGGAACATAGTCGGACCACCAGGGGCCGAGAAAACCACAGTCTCATGGGGCCGGACACTCAGGGTCAGGGAAAATCCAATATATATCTGGTGATATCTCGGGTGCTATTAGAGATAGAGCAATAAACCAAAGTGACTTATCTGCAGGAGGCCCTGGCGCATGAACCTGTGCAGCGGGAACGACCTCGGACCACCAGGGGCCGAGAAAACCGCAGTCTCATGGGGCCGGACACTCAGGGTCAGGGAAAAATCCAATACATATCTGGTGATATCTCGGGCGCTATTAGAGATAGCGCAATAAACCAAAGTGAGTTATCTGTAGGAGGCCCTGGCGCATGAATCTGTGCAGCGGGAACGACCTCAGTCCACCAGGGGCCGAGAAAACCACCGTCCCGCGGGGCCGGACACTTAGGGTCAGTGAAAAATCCAATATATATCTGGTGATATCTCGGGTGCTATTACAGATAGCGCAATAAATCAAAGTGAATTATCTGCAGGAGGCCCTGGCGCATGAATCTGTGCAGTGGGAACGACCTCGGACGACCAGGGGCCGAGAAAACCACAGTCTCATGGGGCCGGACACTCAGGGTCAGGGGAAAATCCAATATATATCTGGTGATATCTCGGGTGCTATCAGAGATAGCGCAATAAACAAAAGTGAATTATCTGCAAGAGGCCCTGCCGCATGAATCGGTGCAGCGGGAACGACCTCGGATCACCAGGGGCTGAGAAAACCACCATCTCATGGGGCCGGACACTCAGGTTCAGGGGAAAATCCAATATATGTCTGGTGATATCTCGGGTGCTATTAGAGATAGCGCAATAAACCAAAGTGAATTATCTGCAGGAGGCCCTGGCGCATGAATCTGTGCAACGGGAACGACCTCGGGCCACCAGGGGCCGAGAAAACCACCGTCTCATGGGGCCGGACACTCAGGGTCAGGGGAAAATCCAACATATATCTGGTGATATCTCGGGTGCTATTACAGATAGCGCAATAAACCAAAGTGAATTATCTGCAGGAGGCCCTCGCGCATGAATGTGTGCAGCGGGAACGACCTCGGACCACCAGGGGCCGAGAAAACCGCAGTCTCATGGGGCCGGACACTCAGGGTCAGGGAAAAATCCAATATATATCTGGTGATATCTCGGGCGCTATTAGAGATAGCGCAATAAACCAAATTGAATTATCTGCAGGAGGCCCTGGCGCATGAATCTGTGCAGCGGGAACGACCTCGTTCCACCAGGCGCCGAGAAAACCACCGTCTCATGGGGCTGGACACTCAGGGTGAGGGAAATATCCAATATATATCTGGTGATATCTCGGGTGCTATTACAGATAGCGCAATAAATCAAAGTGCATTGTCAGTAGGAGGCCGTGGCGCATGAATCTGGGCAGCGGGAACGACCTCGGACCACCAGGGGCCGAGAAAACCACCGTCTCATGGGGCCGGACACTCTGGGACATTGAAAAATCCAATATATATGTGGTGATATCTCGGGTGCTATTACAGATAGCGCAATAAATCAAAGTGCATTGTCTGTAGGAGGCCCTGGCGCATGAATCTGTGCAGCGGGAACGACCTCGGACCACCAGGGGCCGAGAAAACTACCGTCTCATGGGGCCGGACACTCAGGGTCAGGGAAAAATCCAATATATATCTGGTGATATCTCGGGTGCTATTATAGATAGCGCAATAAACCAAAGTGAGTTATCTGTAGGAGGCCCTGGCGCATGAATCTGTGCAGCGGGAACGACCTCAGTCCACCAGGGGCGGAGAAAACCACCGTCCCGAGGGGTCGGACACTTAGGGTCAGTGAAGAATCCAATATATATCTGGTGATATCTCGGGTGCTATTACAGATAGCGCAATAAATCAAAGTGAATTATCTGCAGGAGGCCCTGGCGCATAAATCTGTGCAGCGGGAACGACCTCGGACGACCAGGGGCCGAGAAAACCACCATCTCATGGGGCCGGACACTCAGGTTCAGGGGAAAATCCAATATATGTCTGGTGATATCTCGGGTGCTATCAGAGATAGCGCAATAAACACAAGTGAATTATCTGCAGGAGGCCCTGCCGCATGAATCGGTGCAGCGGGAACGACCTCGGATCACCAGGGGCCGAGAAAACCACCATCTCATGGGGCCGGACACTCAGGTTCAGGGGAAAATCCAATATATGTCTGGTGATATCTCGGGTGCTATTAGAGATAGCGCAATAAACCAAAGTGCATTGTCTGCAGGAAGCCCTGCCGCATGAATCGGTGCAGCGGGAACGACCTCGGATCACCAGGGGCTGAGAAAACCACCATCTCATGGGGCCGGACACTCAGGTTCAGGGGAAAATCCAATATATGTCTGGTGATATCTCGGGTGCTATTAGAGATAGCGCAATAAACCAAAGTGAATTATCTGCAGGAGGCCCTGGCGCATGAATCTGTGCAACGGGAACGACCTCGGGCCACCAGGGGCCGAGAAAACCACCGTCTCATGGGGCCGGACACTCAGGGTCAGGGGAAAATCCAACATATATCTGGTGATATCTCGGGTGCTATTACAGATAGCGCAATAAACCAAAGTGAATTATCTGCAGGAGGCCCTCGCGCATGAATGTGTGCAGCGGGAACGACCTCGGACCACCAGGGGCCGAGAAAACCGCAGTCTCATGGGGCCGGACACTCAGGGTCAGGGAAAAATCCAATACATATCTGGTGATATCTCGGGCGCTATTAGAGATAGCGCAATAAACCAAATTGAATTATCTGCAGGAGGCCCTGGCGCATGAATCTGTGCAGCGGGAACGACCTCGTTCCACCAGGCGCCGAGAAAACCACCGTCTCATGGGGCTGGACACTCAGGGTGAGGGAAATATCCAATATATATCTGGTGATATCTCGGGTGCTATTACAGATAGCGCAATAAATCAAAGTGCATTGTCAGTAGGAGGCCGTGGCGCATGAATCTGGGCAGCGGGAACGACCTCGGACCACCAGGGGCCGAGAAAACCACCGTCTCATGGGGCCGGACACTCTGGGACATTGAAAAATCCAATATATATGTGGTGATATCTCGGGTGCTATTACAGATAGCGCAATAAATCAAAGTGCATTGTCTGTAGGAGGCCCTGGCGCATGAATCTGTGCAGCGGGAACGACCTCGGACCACCAGGGGCCGAGAAAACTACCGTCTCATGGGGCCGGACACTCAGGGTCAGGGAAAAATCCAATATATATCTGGTGATATCTCGGGTGCTATTATAGATAGCGCAATAAACCAAAGTGAGTTATCTGTAGGAGGCCCTGGCGCATGAATCTGTGCAGCGGGAACGACCTCAGTCCACCAGGGGCGGAGAAAACCACCGTCCCGAGGGGTCGGACACTTAGGGTCAGTGAAGAATCCAATATATATCTGGTGATATCTCGGGTGCTATTACAGATAGCGCAATAAATCAAAGTGAATTATCTGCAGGAGGCCCTGGCGCATAAATCTGTGCAGCGGGAACGACCTCGGACGACCAGGGGCCGAGAAAACCACCATCTCATGGGGCCGGACACTCAGGTTCAGGGGAAAATCCAATATATGTCTGGTGATATCTCGGGTGCTATCAGAGATAGCGCAATAAACACAAGTGAATTATCTGCAGGAGGCCCTGCCGCATGAATCGGTGCAGCGGGAACGACCTCGGATCACCAGGGGCCGAGAAAACCACCATCTCATGGGGCCGGACACTCAGGTTCAGGGGAAAATCCAATATATGTCTGGTGATATCTCGGGTGCTATTAGAGATAGCGCAATAAACCAAAGTGCATTGTCTGCAGGAAGCCCTGGCGCATGATTCTGTGCAGCGGGAACGACCTCGGACCACCAGGGGCCGAGAAAATCACCGTCTCATGGGGCCGGACTGTAAGGGTCATGGAAAAACCCAATATATATCTGGTGATATCTAGGGTGCTATTAGAGATACCGCAATAAATCAAAGTGCATTGTCTGTAGGAGGCACTGGCGAATGAATCTGTGCAGCAGGAACGACCTCGGACCACCAGGGGCCGAGAAAATTAGTGATATTCGGAATCCGACACCCAAGGTCATGTAAAAATGCAGCATATATCTGGTGATATCTCGGGTGCTATTACAGATAGCGCAATAAATCAAAGTGCATTGTCTGTAGGAGGCCCTGGCGCACGAATCTGTGCAGCGGGAACGACCTCGGACCACCAGGCGCCGAGAAAACCACCGTCTCATGGGGCCGGACACTCAGGGTCAGGGAAAAATCCAATATATATCTGGTGATATCTCGGGTGCTATTACCGATAGCGCAATAAATCAAAGTGCATTGTCCGAAGGAGACCCTTGCGAATGAATCTGTTCAGCGGGAACGACCTCGGATCACCAGAGGCCGAGAAAACCACCGTCTCATGGGGCCGGACACTCAGGGTCAGGGAAAAATCCAATATATATCTGGTGATATCTCGGGTGCTATTACAGATAGCGCAATAAATCAAAGTGCATTGTCTGTAGGTGGCCCTGGCGCATGAATCTGGCCAGCGGGAACGACCTCGGACCACCAGCGGCCGAGAAAACCACCGTCTCATGGGGCCGGACACTCAGGGTCAGGGGAAAATCCAATATATATCTGGCGATATCTCGGGTGCTATTAGAGATAGCGCAATAAACCAAAGTGAATTATCTGCAGGAGGCCCTGGCGCATGAATCTGTGCAACGGGAACGACCTCGGACCACCAGGGGCCGAAAAAACCACAGTCTCATGGGGCCGGACCACTCAGGGTCAGGGAAAAATCCAATATATATCGGGTGATATCTCGGGTGCTATTAGAGATAGCGCAATAAGCCAAAGGGAATTATCTGCAGGAGGCCCTGGCGCATGAATGTGTGCAGCGGGAACGACCTCGGACCACCAGGGGCCGAGAAAACGACCGTCTCATGGGGCCGGACACTCAGGGTCAGTGAAAAATCCAATATATATCTGGTGATATCTCGGCTGCTATTACAGATAGTGCAATAAATCAAAGTGCATTGTCTGTAGGAGGCCCTGGCGCATGAATCTGTGCAGCGGGAACGACCTCGGAGCACCAGGGGCGAGACAACCACCTTCTCATGGGGCCGGACACTCAGGGTCAGGGAAAAATCCAATATATATCTGGTGATATCTCGGGTCCTATTACAGATAGCGCAATAAATCAAAGTGCATTACCTGTAGGAGGCCCTGGCGCATGAATCTGTGCAGCGGGAACGTCCTCGGACCTCCAGGGGCCGAGAAAACCACAGTCTCATGGGGCCGGACTCTCAGGGTCAGGGAAAAATACAATATATAGGTGGTGATATCTCGGGTGCTATTACAGATAGCGCAATAAGTCAAAGTGCATTGTCTGTAGGAGACCCTGGCGCATGAACCTGTGCAGCGGGAACGACCTCGGACCACCAGGGGCCGAGAAAACCACAGTCTCATGCGGCCGTTCACTCAGGGTCAGGGAAAAATCCAATATATATCTGGTGATATCTCGGGTGCTATTAGAGATAGCGCAATAAACCAAAGTGAATTATCTGCAGGAGGCCCTGGCGCATGAATCTGTGCAGCGGGAACGACCTCGGACCACCAGGAGCCGAGAAAACGACCGTCTCATGGGGCCGGACACTCACTGTCAGTGAAAAATCCAATATATATCTGCTGATATCTCGGGTGCTATTAGAGATAGCGCAATAAACCAAAGTGAATTATCTGCAGGAGGCCCTGGTGCATGAATCTGTGCAGCGGGAACGACCTCGGTTCACCAGGGGCCGAGAAAACGACCGTCTCATGGGGTCGGACACTCAGGGTCAGTGAAAAATCCAATATATATCTGGTGATATCTCGGCTGATATTACAGATAGCGCAATAAATCAAAGTGCATTGTCTGTAGGAGGCCCTGGCGCATGAATCTGTGCAGCGGGAACGACCTCGGAGCACCAGGGGCGAGACAACCACCTTCTCATGGGGCCGGACACTCAGGGTCAGGGAAAAATCCAATATATATCTGGTGATATCTCGGGTCCTATTACAGATAGCGCAATAAATCAAAGTGCATTACCTGTAGGAGGCCCTGGCGCATGAACCTGTGCAGCGGGAACGACCTCGGACCACCAGGGGCCGAGAAAACGACCGTATCATGGGGCCGGACGCTCAGGGTCAGGGAAAAATCCAATATATATCTGGTGATATCTTGGGTGCTGCTAGAGATAGCGCAATAAACCAAGTGAGTGATCTGCAGGAGGCCCTGGCGCATGAATCTGTGCAACGGGAACGACCTCGGACCACCAGGGGCCGAGAAAACTACCGTCTCATGGGGCCGGACACTCAGGGTCAGGGAAAAATCCAATATATATCTGGTGATATCTCGGGTGCTATTATAGATAGCGCAATAAACCATAGTGAGTTATCTGTAGGAGGCCCTGGCGCAAGAATCTGTGCAGCGGGAACGACCTCGGACCACCAGGGGCCGAGAAAACCACCGTCCCGAGGGGCCGGACACTTAGGGTCAGTGAAACATCCAATATATATCTGGTGATATCTCGGGTGCTATTACAGATAGCGCAATAAAACAAAGTGAATTATCTGCAGGAGGCCCTGGCGCATGAATCTGTGCAACGGGAACGACCTCGGACCACCAGGGGCCGAAAAAACCACAGTCTCATGGGGCCGGACCACTCAGGGTCAGGGAAAAATCCAATATATATCTGGTGATATCTCGGGTGCTATTAGAGATAGCGCAATAAGCCAAAGGGAATTATCTGCAGGAGGCCCTGGCGCATGAATGTGTGCAGCGGGAACGACCTCGGACCACCAGGGGCCGAGAAAACGACCGTCTCATGGGGCCGGACACTCAGGGTCAGTGAAAAATCCAATATATATCTGGTGATATCTCGGCTGCTATTACAGATAGTGCAATAAATCAAAGTGCATTGTCTGTAGGAGGCCCTGGCGCATGAATCTGTGCAGCGGGAACGACCTCGGAGCACCAGGGGCGAGACAACCACCTTCTCATGGGGCCGGACACTCAGGGTCAGGGAAAAATCCAATATATATCTGGTGATATCTCGGGTCCTATTACAGATAGCGCAATAAATCAAAGTGCATTACCTGTAGGAGGCCCTGGCGCATGAATCTGTGCAGCGGGAACGTCCTCGGACCTCCAGGGGCCGAGAAAACCACAGTCTCATGGGGCCGGACTCTCAGGGTCAGGGAAAAATACAATATATAGGTGGTGATATCTCGGGTGCTATTACAGATAGCGCAATAAGTCAAAGTGCATTGTCTGTAGGAGACCCTGGCGCATGAACCTGTGCAGCGGGAACGACCTCGGACCACCAGGGGCCGAGAAAACCACAGTCTCATGCGGCCGTTCACTCAGGGTCAGGGAAAAATCCAATATATATCTGGTGATATCTCGGGTGCTATTAGAGATAGCGCAATAAACCAAAGTGAATTATCTGCAGGAGGCCCTGGCGCATGAATCTGTGCAGCGGGAACGACCTCGGACCACCAGGAGCCGAGAAAACGACCGTCTCATGGGGCCGGACACTCACTGTCAGTGAAAAATCCAATATATATCTGCTGATATCTCGGGTGCTATTAGAGATAGCGCAATAAACCAAAGTGAATTATCTGCAGGAGGCCCTGGTGCATGAATCTGTGCAGCGGGAACGACCTCGGTTCACCAGGGGCCGAGAAAACGACCGTCTCATGGGGTCGGACACTCAGGGTCAGTGAAAAATCCAATATATATCTGGTGATATCTCGGCTGATATTACAGATAGCGCAATAAATCAAAGTGCATTGTCTGTAGGAGGCCCTGGCGCATGAATCTGTGCAGCGGGAACGACCTCGGAGCACCAGGGGCGAGACAACCACCTTCTCATGGGGCCGGACACTCAGGGTCAGGGAAAAATCCAATATATATCTGGTGATATCTCGGGTCCTATTACAGATAGCGCAATAAATCAAAGTGCATTACCTGTAGGAGGCCCTGGCGCATGAATCTGTGCAGCGGGAACGTCCTCGGACCTCCAGGGGCCGAGAAAACCACAGTCTCATGGGGCCGGACACTCATGGTCAGGGGAAAATCCAATATAGATCTGGTGATATCTCGGGTGCTATTACAGATAGCGCAATAAATCAAAGTGCATTACCTGTAGGAGGCCCTGGCGCATGAATCTGTGCAGCGGGAACGTCCTCGGACCTCCATGGGCCGAGACAACGACCGTCTCATGGGGCTGGACACTCAGGGTCAGGGTAAAATCCAATATATATCTGGTGATATCTCGGGTGCTATTACAGATAGCGCAATAAATCAAAGTGCATTGTCTGTAGGAGGCCCTGGCGCATGAATCTGTGCAACGGGAACGACCTCGGACCACCAGGGGCCGAGAAAACCACAGTCTCATGGGGCCGGACACTCAGGGTCAGGGGAAAATCCAATATATATATGGTGATATCTCGGGTGCTATTACAGATACCGCAATAAATCAAAGTGCATTGTCTGTAGGAGACCCTGGCGCATGAACCTGTGCAGCGGGAACGACCTCGGACCACCAGGGGCCGAGAAAACGACCGTATCATGGGGCCGGACGCTCAGGGTCAGGGAAAAATCCAATATATATCTGGTGATATCTTGGGTGCTGCTAGAGATAGCGCAATAAACCAAGTGAGTGATCTGCAGGAGGCCCTGGCGCATGAATCTGTGCAGCGGGAACGACCTCGGACCCGTAGGGGCCGAGAAAATCACCGTCTCATGGGGCCGGACACTCAGGGCCAGGGAAAAATCCAATATATATCTGGTGATATCTTGGGTGCTGCTAGAGATAGCGCAATAAACCAAGTGAGTTATCTGCAGGAGGCCCTGGCGCATGAATCTGTGCAGCGGGAACGACCTCGGACCCGTAGGGGCCGAGAAAATCACCGTCTCATGGGGCCGGACAGTCAGGGTCAGGGAAAAATCCTATATATATCTGGTGATTTCTTGGGTGCTATTAGCGATAGCGCAATAAATCAAAGTGCATTGTCTGTAGGAGGCCCTGGCGCATGAATCTGTGCAGCGGGAACGACCTCGGACCACCAGGGGCCGAGAAAACAACCGTCTCATGGGGCCGGACACTCAGGGTCAGTGAAAAATCCAATATATATCTGGTGATATCTCGGCTGCTATTACAGATAGCGCAATAAATCAAAGTGCATTGTCTGTAGAAGGCACTGGCGCATGAATCTGTGAAGCGGGAACGACCTCGGACCACCAGGGACGAGACAACCACCATCTCATGGGGCCGGACACTCAGGGTCAGGGAAAAATCCAATATATATCTGGTGATATCTCGGGTGCTATTACAGATAGCGCAATAAATCAAAGTGCATTACTTGTAGGAGGCCCTGGCGCATGAATCTGTGCAGCGGGAACGACCTCGGACGACCAGGGGCCGAGAAAACCACAGTCTCATGGGGCCGGACACTCAGGGTCAGGGGACAATCCAATATATATCTGGTGATATCTCGGGCGCTATTAGAGATAGCGCAATAAACCAAAGTGAATTATCTGCAGGAGGCCCTGCCGCATGAATCGGTGCAACGGGAACGACCTCGGACCACCAGGGGCCGAGAAAACCACCATCTCATGGGGCCGGACACTCAGGGTCTGGGCAAAATCCAATATATATCTGGTGATATCTCGGGTGCTATTAGAGATAGCGCAATAAACCAAAGTGAATTATCTGCAGGAGGCCCTGGCGCATGAATCTGTGCAGCGGGAACGACCTCGGTCCACCAGGGGCCGAGAAAACCACCGTCTCATGGGGCTGGACACTCAGGTTGAGGGAAATATCCAATATATATCTGGTGATATCTCGGGTGCTATTACAGATAGCGCAATAAATCAAAGTGCATTTTTAGTAGGAGGCCCCGGCGCATGAATCTGTGCAACCGGAACGACCTCGGACCACCAGGGGCCGAGGAGACCACCGTCTCATGGGGCCGGACACTCAGGGTCAGTGAAAAATCCAATATATATCTGGTGATATCTTGGGTGCTGTTAGAGATAGCGCAATAAACCAAAGTGCATTGTCTGTAGGAGGCCCTGGCGCATGAATCTGTGCAGCGGGAACGACCTCGGACCACCAGGGGCCGAGAAAACAACCGTCCCATGGGGCCGGACACTCAGGGTCAGTGAAAAATCCAATACATATCTGGTGATATCTCGGGCGCTATTAGAGATAGCGCAATAAACCAAAGTGAATTATCTGCAGGAGGCCCTGGCGCATGAATCTGTGCAGCGGGCACGACCTCGGACCACCAGGGGCCGAGAAAACCACAGTCTCATGGGGCCGGACACTCAGGGTCAGGGGAAAATCCAATATATATCTGGTGTTATCTCGGGTGCTATTAGAGATAGCGCAATAAACCAAAGTGCATTGTCTGTAGGAGGCCCTGGCGCATGAATCTGTGCAGCGGGAACGACCTCGGAACACCAGGGACCGAGAAAACCACCGTCTCATGGGGCCGGACACTCAGTGTCAGTGAAAAATCCAATATATATGTGGTGATATCTCGGGTGCTATTACAGATAGCGCAATAAATCAATGTGCATTGTCTGTAGGAGACCCTGGCGCATGAACCTGTGCAGCGGGAACGACCTCGGACCACCAGGGTCCGAGAAAACGACCGTCTCATGGGGCCGGACACTCAGGGTCAGTGAAAAATCCAATATATATCTGGTGATATCTCGGGTGCTATTACAGATAGCGCAATAAATCAAAGTGCATTGTCTGTAGGAGGCCCTGGCGCATGAATCTGTGCAGCGGGAACGACCTCGGACCGCCAGGGGCCGAAAAAACCACAGTCTCATGGGGCCGGACACTCAGGGTCAGGGTAAAATGCAATATATATCTGGTGATATCTCGGGTGCTATTACAGATAGCGCAATAAATCAAAGTGCATTGTCTGTAGGAGGCCCTGGCGCATGAATCTGTGCAGCGGGAACGACCTTGGAACACCAGGGACCGAGAAAACAACCGTCTCATGGGGCCGGACACTCAGGGTCAGTGAAAAATCCAATATATATGTGGTGATATCTCGGGTGCTATTACAGATAGCGCAATAAATCAATGTGCACTGTCTGTAGGAGACCCTGGCGCATGAACCTGTGCAGCGGGAACGACCTCGGACCACCAGGGGCCGAGAAAACCACAGTCTCATGGGGCCGGACACTCAGGGTCAGGGGAAAATCCAATATATATCTGGTGATATCTCGGGTGCTATTAGAGATAGCGCAATAAACCAAAGTGAATTATCTGCAGGAGGCCCTGGCGCATGAATCTGTGCAGCGGGAACGACCTCGGACCACCAGGGGCCGAGAAAACTACCGTCTCATGGGGCCGGTCACTCAGGATCAGTGAAAAATCCAATATATATCTGCTGATATCTCGGGTGCTATTAGAGATAGCGCAATAAACCAAAGTGAATTATCTGCAGGAGGCCCTGGCGCATGAATCTGTGCAGCGGGAACGACCTCGGACCACCAGGGGCCGAGAAAACGACCGTCTCATGGGGCCGGACGCTCAGGGTCAGTGAAAAATCCAATATATATCTGCTGATATCTCGGGTGCTATTACAGATAGCGCAATAAATCAAAGTGCATTGTCTGTAGGAGGCCCTGGCGCATGAATCTGTGCAGCGGGAACGACCTCGGACCACCAGGGGCCGAAAAAACCGCAGTCTCATGGGGCCGGACACTCAGGGTCAGGGTAAAATCCAATATATATCTGGTGATATCTCGGGTGCTATTACAGATAGCGCAATAAATCAAAGTGCATTGTCTGTAGTAGGCACTGGCGCATGAATCTGTGCAGCGGGAACGACCTCGGACCACCAGGGGCCGAGAAAACGACCGCCTCATGGGGCCGGACACTCAGGGTCAGTGAAAAATCCAATATATATCTGGTGATATCTCGATTGCTATTACAGATAGCGCAATAAATCAAAGTACATTGTCTGTAGGAGGCCCTGGCGCATGAATCTGTGCAGCGGGAACGACCTC
Source organism: Nomia melanderi (assembly GCF_051020985.1). Lineage (NCBI taxonomy): Eukaryota > Metazoa > Arthropoda > Insecta > Hymenoptera > Halictidae > Nomia > Nomia melanderi. Next base: position 1,346,625 of record NW_027475140.1, on the reverse strand, counting down.
GGACCACCAGGGGCCGAAAAAACCACAGTCTCATGGGGCCGGACACTCAGGGTCAGGGTAAAATCCAATATATATCTGGTGATATCTCGATTGCTATTAGAGATAGCGCAATAAACCAAAGTGCATTGTCTGTAGGAGGCCCTGGCGCATGAATCTGTGCAGCGGGAACGACTTCAGTCCACCAGGGGCCGAGAAAACCACCGTCCCGAGGGGCCGGACACTTAGGGTCAGTGAAAAATCCAATATATATCTGGTGATATCTCGGGTGCTATTACAGATAGCGCAATAAATCAAAGTGAGTTATCTGCAGGAGGCCCTGGCTCATGAATCTGTGCAGCGGGAACGACCTCGGACGACCATGGGCCGAGAAAACCACAGTCTCATGGGGCCGGCCACTCAGTGTCAGGGGAAAATCCAATATATATCTGGTGATGTCTCGGGTGCTATTAGAGATAGCGCAATAAGCCAAACGGAATTATCTGCAGGAGGCCCTGGCGCATGAATGTGTGCAGCGGGAACGACCTCGGACCACCAGGGGCCGAGAAAACCACCGTCTCATGGGGCTGGACACAAAGGGTGAGGGAAATATCCAATATATATTTGGTGATATCTCGGGTGCTATTACAGATAGCGCAATAAATCAAAGTGCATTGTCAGTAGGAGGCCGTGGCGCATGAATCTGGGCTGCGGGAACGACCTCGGACCACCAGGGGCCGAGAAGACCACCGTCTCATGGGGCCGGCCACTCAGTGTCAGGGGAAAATCCAATATATATCTGGTGATGTCTTGGGTGCTATTAGAGATAGCGCAATAAGCCAAAGGGAATTATCTGCAGGAGGCCCTGGCGCATGAATGTGTGCAGCGGGAACGACCTCGGACCACCAGGGGCCGAGAAAACCACCGTCTCATGGGGCCGGCCACTCAGTGTCAGGGGAAAATCCAATATATATCTGGTGATGTCTCGGGTGCTATTAGAGATAGCGCAATAAGCCAAAGTGCATTGTCTGTAGGAGGCCCTGGCGCATGAATCTGTGCAGCGGGAACGACCTCGGACCACCAGGGGCCGAGAAAACTACCGTCTCATGGGGCCGGACACTCAGGGTCAGGGAAAAATCCAATATATATCTGGTGATATCTCGGGTGCTATTATAGATAGCGCAATAAACCAAAGTGAATTATCTGCAGGAGGCCCTGGCGCATGAATCTGTGCAGCGGGAACGACCTCGGTCCACCAGGGGCCGAGAAAACCACCGTCTCATGGGGCTGGACACTCAGGTTGAGGGAAATATCCAATATATATCTGGTGATATCTCGGGTGCTATTACAGATAGCGCAATAAATCAAAGTGCATTTTTAGTAGGAGGCCCCGGCGCATGAATCTGTGCAACCGGAACGACCTCGGACCACCAGGGGCCGAGGAGACCACCGTCTCATGGGGCCGGACACTCAGGGTCAGTGAAAAATCCAATATATATCTGGTGATATCTTGGGTGCTGTTAGAGATAGCGCAATAAACCAAAGTGCATTGTCTGTAGGAGGCCCTGGCGCATGAATCTGTGCAGCGGGAACGACCTCGGACCACCAGGGGCCGAGAAAACAACCGTCCCATGGGGCCGGACACTCAGGGTCAGTGAAAAATCCAATACATATCTGGTGATATCTCGGGCGCTATTAGAGATAGCGCAATAAACCAAAGTGAATTATCTGCAGGAGGCCCTGGCGCATGAATCTGTGCAGCGGGCACGACCTCGGACCACCAGGGGCCGAGAAAACCACAGTCTCATGGGGCCGGACACTCAGGGTCAGGGGAAAATCCAATATATATCTGGTGTTATCTCGGGTGCTATTAGAGATAGCGCAATAAACCAAAGTGCATTGTCTGTAGGAGGCCCTGGCGCATGAATCTGTGCAGCGGGAACGACCTCGGAACACCAGGGACCGAGAAAACCACCGTCTCATGGGGCCGGACACTCAGTGTCAGTGAAAAATCCAATATATATGTGGTGATATCTCGGGTGCTATTACAGATAGCGCAATAAATCAATGTGCATTGTCTGTAGGAGACCCTGGCGCATGAACCTGTGCAGCGGGAACGACCTCGGACCACCAGGGTGCGAGAAAACGACCGTCTCATGGGGCCGGACACTCAGGGTCAGTGAAAAATCCAATATATATCTGGTGATATCTCGGGTGCTATTACAGATAGCGCAATAAATCAAAGTGCATTGTCTGTAGGAGGCCCTGGCGCATGAATCTGTGCAGCGGGAACGACCTCGGACCGCCAGGGGCCGAAAAAACCACAGTCTCATGGGGCCGGACACTCAGGGTCAGGGTAAAATGCAATATATATCTGGTGATATCTCGGGTGCTATTACAGATAGCGCAATAAATCAAAGTGCATTGTCTGTAGGAGGCCCTGGCGCATGAATCTGTGCAGCGGGAACGACCTTGGAACACCAGGGACCGAGAAAACAACCGTCTCATGGGGCCGGACACTCAGGGTCAGTGAAAAATCCAATATATATGTGGTGATATCTCGGGTGCTATTACAGATAGCGCAATAAATCAATGTGCACTGTCTGTAGGAGACCCTGGCGCATGAACCTGTGCAGCGGGAACGACCTCGGACCACCAGGGGCCGAGAAAACCACAGTCTCATGGGGCCGGACACTCAGGGTCAGGGGAAAATCCAATATATATCTGGTGATATCTCGGGTGCTATTAGAGATAGCGCAATAAACCAAAGTGAATTATCTGCAGGAGGCCCTGGCGCATGAATCTGTGCAGCGGGAACGACCTCGGACCACCAGGGGCCGAGAAAACTACCGTCTCATGGGGCCGGTCACTCAGGATCAGTGAAAAATCCAATATATATCTGCTGATATCTCGGGTGCTATTAGAGATAGCGCAATAAACCAAAGTGAATTATCTGCAGGAGGCCCTGGCGCATGAATCTGTGCAGCGGGAACGACCTCGGACCACCAGGGGCCGAGAAAACGACCGTCTCATGGGGCCGGACGCTCAGGGTCAGTGAAAAATCCAATATATATCTGCTGATATCTCGGGTGCTATTACAGATAGCGCAATAAATCAAAGTGCATTGTCTGTAGGAGGCCCTGGCGCATGAATCTGTGCAGCGGGAACGACCTCGGACCACCAGGGGCCGAAAAAACCGCAGTCTCATGGGGCCGGACACTCAGGGTCAGGGTAAAATCCAATATATATCTGGTGATATCTCGGGTGCTATTACAGATAGCGCAATAAATCAAAGTGCATTGTCTGTAGTAGGCACTGGCGCATGAATCTGTGCAGCGGGAACGACCTCGGACCACCAGGGGCCGAGAAAACGACCGCCTCATGGGGCCGGACACTCAGGGTCAGTGAAAAATCCAATATATATCTGGTGATATCTCGATTGCTATTACAGATAGCGCAATAAATCAAAGTACATTGTCTGTAGGAGGCCCTGGCGCATGAATCTGTGCAGCGGGAACGACCTCGGACCACCAGGGGCCGAAAAAACCACAGTCTCATGGGGCCGGACACTCAGGGTCAGGGTAAAATCCAATATATATCTGGTGATATCTCGATTGCTATTAGAGATAGCGCAATAAACCAAAGTGCATTGTCTGTAGGAGGCCCTGGCGCATGAATCTGTGCAGCGGGAACGACCTCAGTCCACCAGGGGCCGAGAAAACCACCGTCCCGAGGGGCCGGACACTTAGGGTCAGTGAAAAATCCAATATATATCTGGTGATATCTCGGGTGCTATTACAGATAGCGCAATAAATCAAAGTGAGTTATCTGCAGGAGGCCCTGGCTCATGAATCTGTGCAGCGGGAACGACCTCGGACGACCATGGGCCGAGAAAACCACAGTCTCATGGGGCCGGCCACTCAGTGTCAGGGGAAAATCCAATATATATCTGGTGATGTCTCGGGTGCTATTAGAGATAGCGCAATAAGCCAAACGGAATTATCTGCAGGAGGCCCTGGCGCATGAATGTGTGCAGCGGGAACGACCTCGGACCACCAGGGGCCGAGAAAACCACCGTCTCATGGGGCTGGACACAAAGGGTGAGGGAAATATCCAATATATATTTGGTGATATCTCGGGTGCTATTACAGATAGCGCAATAAATCAAAGTGCATTGTCAGTAGGAGGCCGTGGCGCATGAATCTGGGCTGCGGGAACGACCTCGGACCACCAGGGGCCGAGAAGACCACCGTCTCATGGGGCCGGCCACTCAGTGTCAGGGGAAAATCCAATATATATCTGGTGATGTCTTGGGTGCTATTAGAGATAGCGCAATAAGCCAAAGGGAATTATCTGCAGGAGGCCCTGGCGCATGAATGTGTGCAGCGGGAACGACCTCGGACCACCAGGGGCCGAGAAAACCACCGTCTCATGGGGCCGGCCACTCAGTGTCAGGGGAAAATCCAATATATATCTGGTGATGTCTCGGGTGCTATTAGAGATAGCGCAATAAGCCAAAGTGCATTGTCTGTAGGAGGCCCTGGCGCATGAATCTGTGCAGCGGGAACGACCTCGGACCACCAGGGGCCGAGAAAACTACCGTCTCATGGGGCCGGACACTCAGGGTCAGGGAAAAATCCAATATATATCTGGTGATATCTCGGGTGCTATTATAGATAGCGCAATAAACCAAAGTGAGTTATCTGTAGGAGGCCCTGGCGCATGAATCTGTGCAGCGGGAACGACCTCAGTCCGCCAGGGGCCGAGAAAACCACCGTCCCGAGGGGCCGGACACTTAGGGTCAGTGAAAAATCCAATATATATCTGGTGATATCTCGGGTGCTATTACAGATAGCGCAATAAATCAAAGTGAATTATCTGCAGGAGGCCCTGGCGCATGAATCTGTGCAGCGGGAACATAGTCGGACCACCAGGGGCCGAGAAAACCACAGTCTCATGGGGCCGGACACTCAGGGTCAGGGAAAATCCAATATATATCTGGTGATATCTCGGGTGCTATTAGAGATAGAGCAATAAACCAGAGTGACTTATCTGCAGGAGGCCCTGGCGCATGAACCTGTGCAGCGGGAACGACCTCGGACCACCAGGGGCCGAGAAAACGACCGTCTCATGGGGCCGGACGCTCAGGGTCAGGGAAAAATCCAATATGTAGGTGGTGATATCTCGGGTGCTATTACAGATAGCGCAATAAATGAAAGTGCATTGTCTGTAGGAGACCCTGGCGCATGAACCTGTGCAGCGGGAACGACCTCGGACCACCAGGGGCCGAGAAAACCACAGTCTCATGGGGCCGTTCACTCAGGGTCAGGGAAAAATCCAATATATATCTGGTGATATCTCGGGTGCTATTAGAGATAGCGCAATAAACCAAAGTGAATTATCTGCAGGAGGCCCTGGCGCATGAATCTGTGCAGCGAGAACGACCTCGGACCACCAGGGGCCGAGAAAACGACCGTCTCATGGGGCCGGACACTCACTGTCAGTGAAAAATCCAATATATATCTGCTGATATCTCGGGTGCTATTAGAGATAGCGCAATAAACCAAAGTGAATTATCTGCAGGAGGCCCTGGTGCATGAATCTGTGCAGCGGGAACGACCTCGGACCACCAGGGGCCGAGAAAACGACCGTCTCATGGGGCGGACACTCAGGGTCAGGGGAAAATCCAATATATATCTGGTGATATCTCGGGTGCTATTACAGATAGCGCAATAAATCAAAGCGCATTGTCTGTAGGAGGCCCTGGCGCATGAATCTGTGCAGCGGGAACGACCTCGGACCACCAGGGGCCGAGAAAACCACAGTCTCATGGGGCCGGACACTCAGGGTCAGGGCAAAATCCAATATATATCTGGAGATATCTCGGGTGCTATTAGAGATAGCGCAATAAACCAAAGTGAATTATCTGCAGGAGGCCCTGGCGCATGAATGTGTGCAGCGGGAACGACCTCGGACCACCAGGGGCCGAGAAAACCGCAGTCTCATGGGGCCGGACACTTAGGGTCAGGGAAAAATCCAATATATATCTGGTGATATCTCGGGTGCTATTACAGATAGCGCAATAAATCAAAGTGAGTTATCTGCAGGAGGCCCTGGCGCATGAATCTGTGCAGCGGGAACGACCTCGGACGACCAGGGGCCGAGAAAACCACAGTCTCATGGGGCCGGACACTCAGGGTCAGGGCAAAATCCAATATATATCTGGAGATATGTCGGGTGCTATTACAGATAGCGCAATAAATCAAAGTGCATTGTCAGTAGGAGGCCGTGGCGCATGAATCTGGGCAGCGGGAACGACCTCGGACCACCAGGGGCCGAGAAGACCACCGTCTCATGGGGCCGGCCACTCAGTGTCAGGGGAAAATCCAATATATATCTGGTGATGTCTCGGGTGCTATTAGAGATAGCGCAATGAGCCAAAGGGAATTATCTGCAGGAGGCCCTGGCGCATGAATGTGTGCAGCGGGAACGACCTCGGACCACCAGGTGCCGAGAAAACCACCGTCTCATGGGGCCGGACACTCAGGGTCAGGGCAAAATCCAATATATATCTGGAGATATGTCGGGTGCTATTAGAGATAGCGCAATAAACCAAAGTGAATTATCTGCAGGAGGCCCTGGCGCATGAATGTGTGCAGTGGGAACGACCTCGGACCACCAGGGGCGGAGAAAACCGCAGTCTCATGGGGCCGGACACTCAGGGTCAGGGAAAAATCCAATACATATCTGGTGATATCTCGGGCGCTATTAGAGATAGCGCAATAAACCAAAGTGAGTTATCTGTAGGAGGCCCTGGCGCATGAATCTGTGCAGCGGGAACGACCTCAGTCCACCAGGGGCCGAGAAAACCACCGTCCCGCGGGGCCGGACACTTAGGGTCAGTGAAAAATCCAATATATATCTGGTGATATCTCGGGTGCTATTACAGATAGCGCAATAAATCAAAGTGAATTATCTGCAGGAGGCCCTGGCGCATGAATCTGTGCAGCGGGAACGACCTCGGACGACCAGGGGCCGAGAAAACCACAGTCTCATGGGGCCGGACACTCAGGGTCAGGGGAAAATCCAATATATATCTGGTGATATCTCGGGTGCTATCAGAGATAGCGCAATAAACAAAAGTGAATTATCTGCAAGAGGCCCTGCCGCATGAATCGGTGCAGCGGGAACGACCTCGGATCACCAGGGGCTGAGAAAACCACCATCTCATGGGGCCGGACACTCAGGTTCAGGGGAAAATCCAATATATGTCTGGTGATATCTCGGGTGCTATTAGAGATAGCGCAATAAACCAAAGTGAATTATCTGCAGGAGGCCCTGGCGCATGAATCTGTGCAACGGGAACGACCTCGGGCCACCAGGGGCCGAGAAAACCACCGTCTCATGGGGCCGGACACTCAGGGTCAGGGGAAAATCCAACATATATCTGGTGATATCTCGGGTGCTATTACAGATAGCGCAATAAACCAAAGTGAATTATCTGCAGGAGGCCCTCGCGCATGAATGTGTGCAGCGGGAACGACCTCGGACCACCAGGGGCCGAGAAAACCGCAGTCTCATGGGGCCGGACACTCAGGGTCAGGGAAAAATCCAATACATATCTGGTGATATCTCGGGCGCTATTAGAGATAGCGCAATAAACCAAATTGAATTATCTGCAGGAGGCCCTGGCGCATGAATCTGTGCAGCGGGAACGACCTCGTTCCACCAGGCGCCGAGAAAACCACCGTCTCATGGGGCTGGACACTCAGGGTGAGGGAAATATCCAATATATATCTGGTGATATCTCGGGTGCTATTACAGATAGCGCAATAAATCAAAGTGCATTGTCAGTAGGAGGCCGTGGCGCATGAATCTGGGCAGCGGGAACGACCTCGGACCACCAGGGGCCGAGAAAACCACCGTCTCATGGGGCCGGACACTCTGGGACATTGAAAAATCCAATATATATGTGGTGATATCTCGGGTGCTATTACAGATAGCGCAATAAATCAAAGTGCATTGTCTGTAGGAGGCCCTGGCGCATGAATCTGTGCAGCGGGAACGACCTCGGACCACCAGGGGCCGAGAAAACTACCGTCTCACGGGGCCGGACACTCAGGGTCAGGGAAAAATCCAATATATATCTGGTGATATCTCGGGTGCTATTATAGATAGCGCAATAAACCAAAGTGAGTTATCTGTAGGAGGCCCTGGCGCATGAATCTGTGCAGCGGGAACGACCTCAGTCCACCAGGGGCGGAGAAAACCACCGTCCCGTGGGGTCGGACACTTAGGGTCAGTGAAGAATCCAATATATATCTGGTGATATCTCGGGTGCTATTACAGATAGCGCAATAAATCAAAGTGAATTATCTGCAGGAGGCCCTGGCGCATAAATCTGTGCAGCGGGAACGATCTCGGACGACCAGGGGCCGAGAAAACCACCATCTCATGGGGCCGGACACTCAGGTTCAGGGGAAAATCCAATATATGTCTGGTGATATCTCGGGTGCTATCAGAGATAGCGCAATAAACACAAGTGAATTATCTGCAGGAGGCCCTGCCGCATGAATCGGTGCAGCGGGAACGACCTCGGATCACCAGGGGCCGAGAAAACCACCATCTCATGGGGCCGGACACTCAGGTTCAGGGGAAAATCCAATATATGTCTGGTGATATCTCGGGTGCTATTAGAGATAGCGCAATAAACCAAAGTGCATTGTCTGCAGGAAGCCCTGGCGCATGATTCTGTGCAGCGGGAACGACCTCGGACCACCAGGGGCCGAGAAAATCACCGTCTCATGGGGCCGGACTGTAAGGGTCATGGAAAAACCCAATATATATCTGGTGATATCTAGGGTGCTATTAGAGATACCGCAATAAATCAAAGTGCATTGTCTGTAGGAGGCACTGGCGAATGAATCTGTGCAGCAGGAACGACCTCGGACCACCAGGGGCCGAGAAAATTAGTGATATTCGGAATCCGACACCCAAGGTCATGTAAAAATGCAGCATATATCTGGTGATATCTCGGGTGCTATTACAGATAGCGCAATAAATCAAAGTGCATTGTCTGTAGGAGGCCCTGGCGCACGAATCTGTGCAGCGGGAACGACCTCGGACCACCAGGCGCCGAGAAAACCACCGTCTCATGGGGCCGGACACTCAGGGTCAGGGAAAAATCCAATATATATCTGGTGATATCTCGGGTGCTATTACCGATAGCGCAATAAATCAAAGTGCATTGTCCGAAGGAGACCCTTGCGAATGAATCTG